>NC_140793.1:25306703-27706703 GCF_037176805.1 Vigna unguiculata
CACAAAATTAAATAAGATGCGTCATATTTTCTAATTTGTGTATATTGATTTGCAGGAATGAGATTGTTAAAGGAAGAACCCAACTCATTATTAGAATTAGGAAAAAATATATTTTTGGTCTTTCAGTTTGATTTATAATTGAGAATGGTATATGGTCAAAACTTATACGCTGTATAACTTCGAATTTATTGCTATGATAGTTGGAATTTAAGTTCGATATTAAACTAGGTTGTTGTTTTTATATAGTATATAATATGCTGCAAACTTTTATGGTGAGTAAGAGTGATTAGGCACAGTGGATGTGATTTGTTGTATAAAAATTGAATCCAATGATTCATGATGGTGATACTCAAGAGAGAGGAAGTTGAGTTTCATAAATTAATATTGTTATATTAGATAAATGATGTTTTGGGAAAATTGTTAAGTAAAAGATAATTGGAATTTGTGTTGCTTGTGTTATAGACCATGAGGTGAAATACAAATTAAAGGTTGTTTGTTAATATGTGGTGGGTAGCTTGAGTTGTTTTTAGTGCTGGAAATCATGTTTTAAAATATGGAATATTGAGAAGAAGTGAGAAATAATAGTTTATGGGTGAGAATTATGAGAAGAAGACCAAGAAAGAAGTTAAGAACACTCGTACAAATCTGGGATAGGTTATTTGTACGTTTTATCATTGGGCAAGATAAATCAGTCGCTACAAGTGATGATTTTAGTGTTGTGGTGGTGGTTGTAGCGGGTGGTTACAAGGTGATTGTGGTGGTGGTAGTTGTTTTAATGTGATGATGGTGGTTGTGGATTTAGTTTGGTGGTGACAATGGTTTTAGTATGGTGGTGATTGTGGTTGTGATGGTGGTAGTAGTTGTTGTAGGATGGTCCTGGTGGTACTAGTGGTTTTAGTTTGGTAGTGTTGGGGATAATAACAATGATGATGGTGGTGATGGTGAATAATCATGAAATGAAAGGTGAGTGTGACAAAAGAAATGGATGGTGAGGATATGATGACCGGCGGGTTGAAGTCAATGATCTAATTAAATTAAACAAATTTAACTAAAATATAGATCGATTTGAATAAACATAAATAATCATAATTATAAACGTCCACATAATGTAAACAATGTCAGCTTGTACACTTTGTCATTATTAATTCAAACGGTATTATCGAAGAGGACGAAATTAAACATAATTTAGTAAATTAGGACCAGATTGAACGTGAACAAAAAAAGAACCAAATTGAATAAACTCAATAATCAAAAGTAGTATTTAAAACTTAATAATAATAATATATTAATTTTAATTATAGGGGTAAAATAATAATCTCTTATTTTAATCTACTGAAACATTTTTTATACTATCATATCTATTAAATTTTTCACAAATTACAATCAAATCTCTTAACCCTCACATTCAAATCCTTAAAATAAACAACAGAAACTTTACGTGAGCGGACTTGATGAATTTTTGAAGTGAAAAGTTACTGACTTTTTGAAATGAAAAGTTACGTGATTTTAGTTTTTTTTTTCATGCCTTAAATGACCCATTTAAATTTTTAAAAAAGAAATAATAATAAAAAACAAATGAAAACAAACTAAAGTTCTCTCTTAAAAAGTCACTCGATCCGCTTTCCAAACTTTACAATAAAGTTATATAAGTTTTATTATTTTTATTATCATAAAAAAATAATACAAGTGTGTAGGACAAGTGTTTCCACTAAAATAATATAAAAAATGTAGATTTTATCATTTAAAATATATTTAAAATAATTTTAAATTTTGTAATTCAGAAATATTTTAGATTTCTATTATAATTTCAAATTATTTATGAAGTATAATGACAGAAACATATTTCTATGAAATGGATGAGAACGAAAGTAGAGGTGAAGAAAAAAATGCCTTTAAAAGTTGAATGTTGTCTAAACTTGAAAGTGGTCCATGATCCAAAATATCCAACCTGGTCCGAATGTGGACATAAAATAAAACATATGATTCGTGGTCCATGAATTAATGAAACTATGTTGTGTTGACAAATTTTTCATAATAATTTTTTATAAGATTTTTTCTCAAAATTTAAAATAATATTAAACGAAAGAGAAACGTGATATTTTGAAACATACAAGTAAAGGATAATACGACCGTAGAAAATTTTTTCAACACGAAAATAAATTTACGAAAAAATAGTCCAAAACAATACTTTTTCAAGAGTATTACAATAAACGAATACGAGAAATAAAAATTATAAAATTTGTCCTCTTCTATTGACTTTTCTCTTGTATATATCGAATACCTAAAATTCATAAAAAAAGGCAAAGTTGTTACTAATTTTAAATACAAAAATCATTTTAATCGCTGAATTTAATTTAAATTGCACTTTAAACATATTTATTTAATTGAAATTGCATCTAATTTTAAATTACCATATAATAAAAACATATTGAGTTTTGTGAGGAGTTGATGATATAAAAGAATTACATTAGAATAACAAAATGTATCAAAATGAAAAAGGTATATTTTATTTCCATTATCACTTTATTATCAAAACATTGAAACGAAAGATATTTGTTGTGTGTTGTGGATCGGACAGGCTCGCATAGCAGTGGTGCACAGCAGTGACGGGGCACCGAGGGCAGGGACATGGTTCTCCAAAATTTTTAATTTTTTTATATTTTATATATATATATATATATATATATATATATATTATAGATATTAAAAAATATATTATAAATTAATGATTATTAAATCAAATATTTTAATTTTTTATAAATATAATAGTTAATGTTAATGAATTATAAAATATAAAATTAAACATAATAAAAAATAAAGAATAAAAAGATTTATCAAGATATATTTTATTTTATTTATTTATTATGGTTTGAGTTTTTTACAAATTGTTCTCATATTCTATTTTTATCTATTTTTTCTTGTTTTTGAAAAGAAAAAAAATCTATTATTTTTATTCTTATTTATCCTCTGTCTTCTTCCATTCTCGTGAGAGAAAAAAAGAACATAATTTTTTAGTCTCAATTGATAATGAAATATTAGTTTAATAATTTATTTAATGATCATTTTTATATTAATTGTTTATTTCATGAATATAGAAGAAAAAATGTTGTATTGTATATTTTTTTATAACCGAATTTTAGTTGTGATTCCATTATAGGTCTTGAGTTTCTCAAGAATTGTTCTCATATCTCATTCTCAGTTGTTTTCTTTTGTTTTTGAAGAGAAAAAAGATTTATTATTTTGGCTCTTATTTTTACTTTGTTCTCTTCCATTCTTAAGAGAGAAAAAAAAATAAGATAATTCTTTGATCTCAATTAATAATATTATACTATGTGCTTTTTTATAACCGATTTTTGATTGTGGTTCCATTATATGTTTTGAGTTTCTAAAAAATTGTTTTCACCTATTTTCTTTTGTTTTTGAAGAAAAAAATATCTATTAATTTTGCTCTCATATCTTAGCAGCGATTTTCTTCCATTTTGAAATAAAGAAAA
Organism: Vigna unguiculata; assembly: GCF_037176805.1. Taxonomy (NCBI): domain Eukaryota; kingdom Viridiplantae; phylum Streptophyta; class Magnoliopsida; order Fabales; family Fabaceae; genus Vigna; species Vigna unguiculata. The sequence continues at coordinate 25,310,198 of NC_140793.1, forward strand.
AAGTAATTCTCTCTTATCTCATTTGATAATAAAATATTAGTTTAATCATTTATTTAATCAGCTTCTTGGATATTATTTTTTTATTTTATGAAGATAAAAAAAATATTGTACTTTATATTTTATATTTTTTATAACTGGATTTTAAGGATAGTTTGATTATCATTGAATTTTTTTTAACAATTTTTTAAATTTGTATAATTTTTTTTAATTATTATTATATTAAATTATATATTCATTTTTATTTTATTAATAACAACAATTAAATATATAACTTTTTGATGTATTATTTTGATTTTCCGAATAATTTTCTCAAAATCGGTCACTGTTCGCATCCTTAGATGATTTCACGTGATTCTCTTCTATCTATATTCTGTACCACATGCATTCAATATTCACTCAAACCATTTTTATTTTATTCAATTTTGGCACATTATATTTCATTTCAACGTTGCAGTGGTCCCAATTTTCACATTAATTATATCAGAGATACAACCAATTTACTCATTTTACTGAATAAAGAAAAACTTTAACTTACTTTTTAATATAATGATGTTAAAATTTATTTTTTAAATTTGTAATTTTATTATCAAAATATTGACAAATATTTAATTTTATATTTATAATATTGATGTCATAAATATTATGAAACTTCAGACACTACACATTCTAATTTAAAAGTATAAGAAATATTGGAGTTAGAAGACAATTTAATGATAAAGTTGCAAAAGAGAACCAGAAAATTTGTAGGTTAAATTTTTTCATTAACATTTAAAAAATTATAAGATTGATTAATAAATTTGAAAAGGAAAATAAAATAAAATAAATTGTGAATTAAATTTCCTCCCATAACCGCATACTAACAACTCAGATTTATCAATGAAAAAAAAAGACAACAAAATCCAAATAGATCGTAATTTATTTTAAATTTAACATAACTTGTAAATGAAGAGAGTTGTTCCACACATCCACTTACTTTGCAGCAGCTAAACTTAGCTTTAAAATCTTTGCAAATTCAACAAGTTTGTCAATTTCTGGGAGAAGGCCTTTGACAGCAGGATGAACAGCAAATGTTTCAGCCCATTGGAACAAACTTGGTTGCTTGGTTTCATCGATCAATTTTGTTCCATTTATGTTTTCTATCACTCTGGTCCAACTCAGAAAGCTACCAAAAACAATATCAATGAATCCAATTGTGTCTCCTCCAAAAAATGTCTTCCCCTTCAACACTTCTTCCAACCTCTCAGCTATTTCCTCTATTTCCTCAAAGTCTGGCTTTTTTGCCTCATCATCTTCAGCTATCAGGATGTTTTTCAAGGACGAAATCCACTACTCCCACAACAAAAAATTCACCAAAATAACAGTTCTCAGTTATTTAACAAAAAAATTATATGTAGTTAAGTTAAGGGAATTTTTCTTCTCATAGACAGAACTAGTATTTCTTATTTCGTATGTTAAAGATGTAAACATCATACCTTTTGATCAATGTAACCAACCCAAAATCTGGCCTGAGCTCGATCATAGGCATTTTGTGGAAGGATGGAGGGAGCATGGGTCCAAACCTCGTCAATGTATTCAACTATGATTGCAGATTCACATATGACTTTATCTGCATGGAAAAGAACTGGGATTTTCTTGAGCACAGGGTTGGACTTAAGAAGAAGTTCACTTTTGGGAAACAAGGTCTCTTCAATATCCTCATAATCTACACCCTTGAGATTAAGGGCAATCTGCACTCTTAGGGCATAAGGACTGAACCAAGCACCCAAAAGCTTCAACTCGTTTTTAGCCATCACTATGCACTGTAATGTGTTTGTTGTGTTGATTTTTTATTTGCTATGGAATGAAGTGTTTATATTAATGATGAAGAAGAGAGGCAGAGATAACAGATTTGTGGTGTAGGATGCAGCAAGCCAGTTACCAACAAATAACTATTAATTCAAAAAAGCTGTACGATTGGCCCATCTCTGATTGCCATAATAATTGATTTGATGCTTCTTTTTCCTTCAAGATTCCAAAATCAGAAAAAATCACCAATTGTTTGGATAAATATGTTTCACGAGACAATAATATCTATCTTTTGATTATAATGCTGGAACGTGTGTAGCAGAAATTGTTGAAATAAACTTCAACACTATCTAATGGTTATTATTATCAACTATAATTAATAATTATTATTACTATCAACTATAAATATTATTATTATTATTTTATTAATTATAATTATTTTTATTATTATATTACTAATATTATTATATTATTATATTATTATTATTATTGTTATTATTAAGAACCATAATTATTATAATAATAATTATTATTATTATTATTATTATTGTTTTTATTATTATTGTTAGATACACATTTTACTTTTACTTACTAGGTAGGAATCATTTTTTAATTACTTCTCATTTTTATTTATTTTGTTGTTTATTTACCTTTCCATTTGAACAATTATTTCAATTTAAAAAAAAAAGTAGTTACTAAAATTAATAAAATAATAAAACTGAAAAATAATTTTTTTATTATAAATAATTATTTAAATTTAAAATATAATAATTAAGAGGATAAAATATATAAAATAAAAAGGACACCGAAGATGTTTATCTCTTTATATATATGTAGTTGTATTAATATTAATATTATTATTAGTAGTAGTATTAGTATTATTTTCTTTTATCACTACGCGATATTATTATAGTGGTATTATTATTATTATTATTGTTATTATTATTATTATTATTATTATAGTTAGACACATATTTTACTTTTATTTATTACGAGATCATATTTCAATTACTTGCTTTTTGTATTTATTTTATCTTTATATCTTGGTATTTTTTGAATTGAAAAAAAATATTTACTAAAGTTAGTAGAATGATAAAACTGACAAATAATTTTTTATTATGAATAATTATTTAAATTTAATAAATAAGAATTAAGAGGATAAAATTGTAAAAACAAAAAAAGGACATAAAAAATGTGTATCTCTTTATATATTTAGTTAGTGCATTATTATTGTTATTATTATCACTACGAGATATTATTATAATGATATTATTATTATAGTTAAACACGCATCTTAATTTTATTTACTACAAAATCATATTTCAATTAGTTGTCCTTCTTAATTGTTTTGTTGCAGATGTATATATCTTTATATATAATTATAGATTATTAGTATGTCAAGATTAACCTTGGTATTTGCATTGACATTAATATTTATAGCATAAACATTATTATTATTATTATTATTATTATTATTATTATTATTATTATTATTATTATTATTATTATTATTATTATTATTATTATTATTATTATTATTATTATTATTATTATTATTATCATTTGTTTGTTATTATTAGTATCATAATTATTTTTATTTTTATTATTACTATTTATAGTGATGTTATTAGTATAAGTGTTTTTTTTTTAATTATAAAAAACGTTATTATACTAAATATTTTTTATAAATAGATTTTTAATCTTTTAAAAATGTTATAATTTATATTAATATTATTATTATTATTATTATTTTCAATGGTTAAATAAATATAATAACAATTATATTATTATTCTAAATAGATTTGAAATAAATAAAAAAAACATGTGTCCCACAAGTCATATACTATAATAATTATTTTGTAAAATCAATTAATTACACCATATTATGATATTAATTTTATTTATTATATTTAAAACTGAATTTACAACTTCATTTTATTTCATGATATTTATTATTTTATTTTTAAATCATTGTTATTATTATCAATTATAACTCTAATTATTGGTATTATTATTATTATTATCAGCTCTAATAATAATAATAATTATTATTATTAACTATAATTGTTGTTATCAACTATAATTATTATGATCAGTATTACTACTAACTATAAGTATTATTATTATTATTATCATTATTAACTACAATTATTTCTATTATTACATTACTATTATTATTATTATTACTACTACTACTATTATTATTAATTAGAACTATAATTATTGTAATAGTTATTATCATTATTATTGTTTTTATTATTATGGTTACATACACATTTTACTTTTACTTACTATCTATGAATCATGTTTCATTTACTTTACCCTTTTATTTGTTTTGTTGTTTATTTATCTTTACATTTGAATAATTATTTCAATTCAAAAAAATAGTTACTAAAATTAGTAAAATAATAAAACTGATTTTTTTTAAATAATTATTTAAGTTTAGAATATAATAATTAAGAGGGTAAAATTGAAAAAATAAAAAAAGAGATGTTTATCTCTTTATATATGTAGTTGTATTATTATTATTATTATTATTGTTATTATTATTATTTTTATTTTTATCACTACGTGATATTATTTTAGTGTTATTATTATTATCTATTATTATTATTGTTATTATTATTATTATTATTATAGTTAAACACATATTTTATATTTATTTACTACGGGATTATATTTCAATTATTTGTACTTTTTATTTGTTTTGTTGTTCATTTTATTTTTATATCTGTGTAATTATTTGAGTTAAAAAATAGTTACTAAATTTATTAAAATGATAAAATCGACAAATAATTTTTATTATGAATAATTATTTTAATTTAACAAATAATAATTAAGAGGATAAAATTGTATGAACAAAAGAGGACACAACACATGTATATCTCTTTATTTATGTAGTTATTGTATTATTATTATTTTTATTACTACGAGATATTATTATAATGGTATATTATTATTATTATTATTATTATTATAGTTAGATACACATCTTAAATTAATTTACTACGAGTATTTCAATTATTTGTCATTTTTATTTATTTTGTTGTTAATGTATATCTTTATATATAATTATAGATTATTATAGTTGACATAGTCTTAGTGTTAGCATTAGTATTAATATTTATAGCATAAATATTATTATTATTATTGGTATCATTATTATTTTTATTGTTATTATTACTAAATCATAATGATGTTATTATTATAAGTGTGCTTTTTTTAATTATAGAAAATGTTCTTATACTAAATACTTTTGCTAAATAGAGTTTTAATCTTTTAAAATTTTTATAATTTATATTAATATTATTATTAGTATTTTAATGGTTAAATAAATATAATAAAAATTATATTATTATTCTAAAAAAATTTAAAATAAAAAAAAACAAAAAAAATGTTTTCACTGATCAAACACTATTATAATTATTTTGTAAAATCAAACACTATTATAATTATTTTGTAAAATCAATTAAATGTATTATACTGTGATATTAATTCTATTTATTATATTTAAAACTGAAATTATTATTATTTTACTTAAATTTACTATTTCATTACTTTAATAACAATATTTACAATAATATAATTTAATTTTCATAATATTTTATTACATAATATTTTTACTATTTTATTATTTTAATTTACAAAATAAAATAAATACGTCTCGTAAATACGCACTATCCCACGGGTCAATACACCGGTACATAAAAAAAAAACACACACTTGATTGGTTCTTTATTCCATAAATCGGTATCAATTCAGGTTGAATATAGTCAATAGTCTCTCGTTATGCGCACTAACAAATTATGACAATCGAAGCACCTATATAAAACTCTTTTTGTTTTTAAAGATGTTTTGGAAGTAGTTTAAGAAGATTTTTAATAATAAAAAAAAAATGACATTTTAACAACTAAAAATATTATTTAGGAAGCGGTTCAAAAATGTTTTGAATAATTAGAAATTAATTTTAAAATTAGTTTTTAATTAATTGATGATTAATTTAACGATTAATATATATTTTTATTTATAATATTGATTATTTTAATAATTAATAATTTTTTATTTTATAAATTAATATTTAAATTGAATATTATAGTGATTAAAAAATTTTAATTATTAAAATTTATTATTATTTAATTTTTTTTGTAGTGTGTAAATAAAAGATTACGACTTAAAAAAATAAATAAATGAGGGAATAACTCTCAACTCAGAAAGCTACCAAAAACAATATCAATGAATCCAATTGTCTCATGTCTTCCCCTTCAACACTTCTTCCAACCTCTCAACTACTTCCTCTGCTTGCTCAAAGTCTCGCTTTTTTGCCTCATCATCTTCAGCTATCAGAATGTTTCTCAAGGACGAAAACCACTACTCCCACAACAAAAAAATTCACCAAAATAACAGTTGTTAGTTATTTAACAAAATATGATATGTAGTAAATAATTTTTATACTGTCATTCAATCACATAAATAAGTCAATAAAAATATGATTTTTCTCATGTAAGGAATTTAAGTGTATATTCACGAGTTTTACAGAAAAATCTTTAACCTCGAATTCTAAGTAAAACACAACTATAAAATACTCAACTTCTAAGTTAAGCAAAAGTATAAGGATTTAATATTTTTGAAGTTAAATTCATTAGGATAAAATATCTTTTTGTTTTAATTCTATTGATAAAGATATCATTTATTTTTTTCTCTTTTCTTATTTATTATTATCACATATTTTGTTCTATGATGATAGATATTAGGCTTTATTTTTTCTCTTATGGAATACTGTACTTTATATATTACACAAGTTTCTAATAAATCGATATGCAAACTTTTATTTTTATATTTTCAATGAACTATTTCTCTTCTAACTTTTTCTGTCTTATATTTTATTAAACACTAACATGAGATCAAACACTAACACGTCATATGCGCTTCTCTCCCAAAATGCAACAACTAGTTAAATCAATCAAGTGCAATGAAAGATTTCTGAACCTTATGAACATCATTGTTTTAAGAGAGTATATATAACAAAAGAATAACACTTTTGAGAAAACTTTATTATTTGTTGTTGTGTCTTTCTCCATGCGCCTAGGTGATATTTATAGGTAGAGAAGTGAGACACAAGAGTCAATTGTAATAAAAAAATATAGTCATTAACAGTAAATAACATTAATCCATCAAATTAAAGGTCTATAAAAATATGAGTAACAATAGATTTTTTAGTTTAATTAATTAATTTTTAAATTATATTAAAATATGTTCAACAATATATTAGACAAGTTTTTAATAATTCGATATACAAATTTTCATTCTCATATTTTCAATAAAACATTTCTCTTTTAACTTTCACTCACTTATGTTTCATCAAACGCTAATATCAAACACGAACAAACACGTGAAGATAATATCATTAAAGTCAATAATTATATTTAAGATATTATTTATTTTACAATTTTAAACTTTCTTACAATTTTGTCCTGCGATAAGAAATGTTAAAATTGAAAAATATATTTACATTATTAATATTAAAAGATATCTCCACTAGTGAAAAGAAAACATTTAGAAACAAGGAACCCTTTAGAAGTACAGTGAAACTTTTGAAGTTATTAGAAATTTCAAAAGTACATGCACACGTGGAATGAAAAGACAAAAAGCAAAAAGAATACCTTTTCATGTGTAAGCAACCCAAAATCTGGCCTGAGCTCGATCATAGGCATTTTGTGGAAGTATGGAGGGAGCATTGCTCCAAACCTCATCAATGTATTCAACTATGATTGCAGATTCACATATGGCTTTATCTGCATGGAAAAGAACTGGGATTTTCTTGAGCACAGGGTTGGACTTAAGAAGAAGTTCACTTTTGGGAAACAAAGTGTCTTCAATAACCTCATAATCTACACCCTTGAGATTAAGGGCAATCTTCACCCTTAGGGCATAAGGACTGAACCAAGCACCCAAAAGCTTTAATTCGTTTTTAGCCATCACTATGCACTGTATTGTGTTTGTTGTGTTGAGTTATTTGCTATGGAATGAAGTGTTTATATAAATGGATGAAGAAGAGAGGTAGAGATAACAGATTTCTGGTATAGTATATATGCAGCAAGCCAGCTACCAACAACTAACTATTAATTCAAGAAGTTGTACGATTGACCCAATTATGTTTGCCATAATAATTGATTTGATGCTTCCTTTTATCTTCCCTAATTTTCCAAAAAGAATAAATAAAAATCTCTTGTTTAAATAAATATGTTTCACAAGACACAATAATATCTGTGTTTTGATTATAATAATGCTTGAATGTGCGTAGCAGAAATTGTTGAAATAAACTTAAAATCATTTTTAATTTCATTGTTAGAAAAAAAAGGGCTAAAAAGTCAATAAATAGTTATTTTGACTATAATGATCTTTTATTACATTTATCGATGGAGTTTAAGTCTTTAAATTGCTCAAAGACAACTTTCAGCCTACAAATGTAGCCTACAAATGTATCGGTGCAATGTTTGAGAAAATGAGAAATACATAATAGGTTTAATTACCATTTTTGTCCTTTAATTTGTTGGTTTGATTCATTTTGATTTTCTTATTGTTTTTTGGTTCAATTTGTTTTTTGTCGTTAAGTTGATGTTAACACCGTCTTTGTACATGCCACATGTCACTTATCTGTACATGAGGACCAAATTGAGATAATGACAAATTTGAGGACCAAACTAATATTACTTAACAAATAAAAGGACCGGAAGAGTAATTTAACCTAATTATTTACAATAAATTAATTTTTTTAATAAAAATGCTACATTTCAAAATTTGCATTGGATTTTCCAAAATTATTATACATTAACAATTTTTTTTTATTAGTAAATAAAAATATATTATTCTTAAGTTTTTTTTAGGTTTCCAAATCTTTGAGTTACTTCGATCTTTATTCAACATTACTGTTTAATCTTCCAGTTTTCTCCTATATATCGGTATTGTTATTCATCTTCCAAACTTCTTAGTATTCAAAACCTTCACATTATGTAGGCGTTACACAAGTTACTGACAAAGAGACTATAGTGTTGGGATTGGAGTGGTGAACACCACCCACCTTAACCACCACCATGTAACTACACTATGTGTCGCACCATTCAACCCAATGTCAGCCACCTAATCCTCAACAGCTTTACGCTCTGCGCCTCACCTCCACCACACAGTGTGTCTCTATGGTGCACCTCAATGTCTCCTTACATCTCCACGCCTTCTTGCATCTTCGTTACTGCATCGATTGAACAAGACAATGGATCATGGGTATTGGAAGACAACTCGAAAAGACTATGAATTTGTGAAGAGGTTTACTATTTCAATGTGGTGCTAATGGAACTTCTAACAAAGAAGGGCCAAACGATAGAGAGGGTGGTTTGGGTGAAGGAAAGATGAACAGTATTCTTGTGAAGAAAAAAAATATCTTAAAACTATACATTTTGATCCTTATTAAAAATAAATAAATAAAATAAGATGTGCAATAGATTCAAATGACATAGATAGAGCAATATAGGATGAATTTCAATTTTTTTTAAAGCATCCAAGTATCGCCCTTATTTTATTGCCTTATTCATGTTTGAGAAAATCCAATTATAATAATATATGTGTATCCAAACATTATTGTTTACATAATAGTGAATTACCTCCATTTTGGATTGAGTTTCATAAATTTATTCAAGAGTATATAAATATATTTTAATGTAGAATTTTATTTGCCTTCATAATAATTATAATTTCCTCTTCGTTTAGTGTTTGAGATTTCACATTTTTATTTTAGTATAGAAAAAAAATGTTTTTATATTTTTAACTTAGGCGTAATTGAGTCACATATTTTTTTGTCAAATTTTTATAGCCCACCTTGTGTGACTAATGTGATCGTTTGACTTGACGGGAGGATGCTTTAGCTGTTGGTATAGCACATGGATTTGGTTTAGAAAATGGTAACATTATTAGTATGAATGAAGTTTCATCCAATAACACGAGTCACTAAAAAATACACATATTGTTATAAGTATATAATATATATATATATATATATATATATATATATATATATATATATATATATATATATATATATATATATATATATATATATAACGTGGCGGGATACTATTCTACCACGAGAACATTGATACTTTTGTTTGAAAGACTCGGAAGTGACATATAAGACATAAATACTTAGAAGTGAAACATTGTTCACCTTTAACATATTAAAATTGATATTAACTTTATAAACTGTCACTGTATTTTTTTTTTGTATAAGTTATATTATATGTGAATTAACATTTTAGATGATTTTGTGATTAATTGAATGAAAAATAATTATAATATAATATCTTGAAAATTGAAAAAATTAATTGAACCTTTTGTTATAAATAGTGAAACTAAACTGATCGTAATAAATAATAATAAGAAAAAAAATATCAAAGCATTTCTTTCAATATGGAAGAGGGAATAAAACCCAACTCAAAGAAATACATCAAAATTACGACAGTAAAGAAAAAAATACATCTCCCAAAATGGAGAACTGATAGAAATAGGTAAAGAAGAAAATAATGGGTAAAACTATTATCGAAAGATATATATTAATATATAATGTTTTTTTGTTATTAGTTTATGTATTTATCCTTATTTGATATATTCTTAATATAACTTGAACATTTCATAAATTAAAAACTTCATGAAGTCTAGCCCCTCCAATCTTCTTCAAAAGAGAGAGCATCTTGAATTTGACATTAGAGGAGAAAATCATTTCTCTCTCACTTCATAAGAGCCATACATAGATTTATTTGTACAATACTTTAGGCCAAGAAAAAAAAAACTAATAAAACAGAAAACGAAAAATCCCACCAATTTAATTTGGTAATAAACTATAAGTACACGTATATTTGATTATTGTTTGTTCGACGTTGAGCAATCTGGTTACGTTTTTTTTTCTTTTGTAATTATTTAAAATGTGTAACTGTGTGTTTTTGCGTGAGATTGGTTTAATTAAGTCATTGAAGTGATTGATATCTAACCATTTATATATTTGACTTTTTTTTTAACATTAAAAGTTCCTTTTTATGTTATATTGACTCCCTTCATTGTGTTTACTTATTTATGGTATTCACTCAATCACAAAGTTAAATAAGATGTGTCATATTTTGTAGTTTGTGTACATTGATTTGCATGCATGAGAACCCAACTCATTATTAAAATTAGGAAAAAATATATTTTTAGTCTTTTAAGTTTGATGTAAAATTGAGAATGGTCAATGGTCAAAATTTGTGCATTGTTTGATTCATGTTTTTTCAAAAGTATTGATTTTAGTTCTTATCTTCTAATTGTGATGAAATTGTGTTTATTTTGTATATTTTTATTATTATTATTTATGAGAAAAATGAAAATTTTGAAAAACCACATTTTTTGCACGCTTAATTAAAGGTAATTTCTTAGGACGAATATTATATATATGGTGTTAATAACTCCTTCACGTGTAAAATTGTCTACGTATGTGAAAAATACTGACTTATACTCTGTCATTATCAATTTAAACCGTGTCAATAAAATGGACGAAATTGGACATATTTTAGCAAAAAATAAACCAAGTTGAACACACACAAAAAATGGGTTAAATTGGACCAAAAAAGTATTTAAACTTTTTAATAATAATAATAATAATATATTAATTTTATCAATAAGGACAAAACAATAATATTACATTTTAATCTATTAAATTTTTTTTTCTTATTCTATTACATTCATAAAATTTTACACAAACTTTTACATTAAAATCTCTTTACTTTCGCTTTTAAATCTCTTAAAACAAATAACACAATTTTTACTTTCATTCTTTTTCAAATTCACCGAATCATTTTTCCTCAAATCTATCTTTTAAGGTTATGTTCACTTGTACTTAATTAGTGTTCTAGAAGACGGATGTACAAATGAATTTGTGTTCATTCAGCTTATTTGAACTTAATTAAGGGAGCTGAATTTTGAGATCAACCACGGTTGCCATCTTCGCATGAGCAAGAGAATTTGAGATTGATCACTCTTCATCCTTTGATATTTTACTGAAATATCCTCCCATCCTTGTGATTGTGATTTTAATTTAAATTTTATGGTTTGACTGGTGGTCATATCAATGCTCAAATATAAACGAAATAGCTTTTTGTTTAATTTCTACATATCCATACTATTTTGTGTTTATTTTTATAATTCACAATAGTGATAACGATAATAATAATATATTAATTTTAATTATAGGAGTAAAATAATAATGTTTGATTTTAATCTATTAAAACATATTTTTATACTATCTCATTTATTAAATTTTTCACATTCTTTTATAAATTTATTCTCAAATCAAATCTATTTATTTACACTTTCAAATTCTTTCAAATAAACAATATAATTTTTATCTTCAAATACATTTAATCACTCTTTTTCAAATTCACCCTTAAAAATAAATATATTCCAGAATATAATAAAAATGAAAGAATTTGAGATGAAACAAATGATATATTGAATTTAATAAACTAAAGAGCGTTATAAATTTTTAATGCTTAAAAAAAACTATATTTTGAAGTAATCTATAACAATATATAAAGGGATTCCCTCTTTTGTGTCCACATTTCAAAATATCCATTTTATCATTTAAATATAATAATTTATTAAATTTTTAAAAATTGACCGTTACTTTTACAAGATTTTTATAAAATTGGATGTCTCTGCTTCTTCTCTTCGTCTTTATTTATTAATTTATATATTAACTTAATAACATTACAATATCTATAACAATATATAAAGGAGATTTCCTTTTTGTGTCCACATTTCAAAATACTCATTTTACCCTTTAAATATAATAATTTATTAAATTTTTAAAAATTGATCGTTACTTTTACAAGATTTTTATAAAATTGGATGCCTCTGCTTCTTCTCTTCGTCTTTATTTATTAATTTATATATTAACTTAATAACATTACAATATTATCACTTACTAATATAATAACACGCATATTTAAAAAATGCATACACACAGGCGCGATAGCGCATGTATTTACGCTAATAATAATTTAAAAAATGCATACACACAGACGCGATAGCGCCTGTATTTACGCTAGTAATATATAATATAAATTATTTTAGGGTTAAATATGTATTTGGTCCCTCAAATTTCAGTAAAATTTGGAATTAGTCCCTCTTCAAAACTTTTGACCAATTTAGTCCTTCATCTTTAACAATGCATGAATTTAGTCCTTTTAACCAAATTTTGTTAAGTTTATCTGACGTTTAAAGCACATTTCATGATAGTATTTGAATTATTTACAACGTTTGACACATTTTCGCTTCAATATTAACTCAAATATTATCATAAAATGCGTTTAGAATGTCAAATAAATTTGACAAAATTTGGTAAGAAAGACTAAATTCACGCAATTATAAAGATGAAGGACTAAATTGATATAAAGTTTTAAAAAGGAACTAATTACAAAATTCACTAAAACTTAAAGGACAAAAAGATATTTAACCCTTTATTTTATTTGATTAAATCTATTTCTCTCCAAATCCATTCAAGGAGGAAAAAATAATTTGGAATGCCCGTTCTGTCAAGATTTCCGTGCAAACGTGTTTTGGAAATTCACACTTTCCTTATGAACGGTAAATCCACGCTTAGGATTTCCCGGTTCCCCTCCTCGGTGTCGAGTTGAACTGCGTCTGGTTTCTTGGTGGGTGCGTATGAGGCAAAGTTTTCGGCGGTGATTTGGGTGTTCCTCTACTGCTTTTCTTTGGTAGAAAAAAGGTAACTATGACTGTTTTAAAACCACTGTGACTCCGATTGGCTGTGTGTGGGTTCGTGTGCGAGGAAGCATTTTGAAGTGATGCCGAATAGGTTCCTCTGCGAGAGTAATGGAAACCTACTAGCCATGAAGAAGAAGAACTTTATGGCATTGGCACCACTGCCAGAGGCTTTCCTTCACTTCCTGAAGGCCAAGATACATTCGGTATTTCCAATTCCACCCTTTCTCCACCTCCTTCATAATCGCCTTTCAATTTCACTTTTTTTTTCCTATTTGTGCCTTCGAAGGATGAAACCTGGTTCTGAAGCGTGTATTGAAGAGGTTGAAGCAGAGGTAAAGTGCAACATCGAAAAAACTAGAGTGGTTACCGAGCTTTTTCATACTTTTATAATTAATTTAAATAATAATTGAAACACGACAATGTTTCAGTGATGCTTTTAGACGCTTTTTCCTTTGCAGGATTTTGTTTTTAGTTGAAAGAGCAACTTTGGATGTAATTGATCAATTTCCTAGAGAATCGATTCAATATTGATCATAATTGTATATGTAACTTTTTTATTCTCAGGAGCTAAACTTTGTATGATATTGGACCTTGGACCTTGTTGGTGACTTAGGCTCTGTGAGCGGAGTAGATACTGCAAAAATATATGCTTGGTGATAAATGCCGGCTTTTTTGTTTTTGATGGAACATTATTTTCTCAGTTATTCCTACCAGATTCTGACTGTGAATCATGTAATTGAAGTTTTAGTTGTTTTAAAGATAATTCATCGTAGAATGCAATAATGTGGATATGTAAATATTGTATTTATTATTCAGTGTTGCTTGTTTCTGAAAAGTTTTTTTCTATCAAGTATCAAACAGGTGAGTTGGGATCGGAAGAAAGAATGAATGTGTTCAAGGAGTGGTTCTCCACAATTTTTGTCTAGCTCCCTCCCTCCTAAACTCATTTATTATCACAACGTTATGGGAATGTTGGTCTTACTAAAGAACAATTATTTGAAGACTTTATCTGACAGTGAGATTGCAAACAATGGTTATGACAAGGTAACTTAATACTTCATTTTGAATTTATTTTGCATAATTATTTGCTTTCAGCAATCTTTGAATATTATATTATCTGTTGGGATTTGATACTACTACACCGTAAGACATGAGATACAAGAGAGAGAAAACAACCTAAGAAAACAACACAAGTAGATTAAACATAATTTCCCCAAAAGCTAAATTTCTAATCTCAACCGGTGAGTTGAGATTAGAACTCTCTTGTGGAAGACACCCAAATTCCCAGGAACCTCTTATTTTTTTTGTTGAGTTTTATTTTAAACTAAAGTTCATGGCAACATAAAGTTAGAACCAAAAAAGACCTACAACTTTCTAAATTTCCATTTAGTTTGCAACTGCACGAGCATATTCCTTATAAACCTTGGCAACTTCAATAAGCTTGTCAGTGTCTGGTATAACGCCATTGACAGCAGGATGAGCAGAAAAATTTTCTGTCCATTGGATCAAGCTAGGGTGCTTGGTTTCATCAAGCAATTTTCTTCCATTCATCTTTTCCACCACTCTGATCCAACTCAGAAAGCTTCCAAAACCAATATCAATGAATCCAATGGTGTCTCCTCCGAAAAAGACCTTCCCTTCACTTCCCTTGTTCATCACTTCTTCCATCCTGTCAAACACTTCTTCTGCTTCCTCAAAGGGTTCCTCCTTTGCTTCATCATTCTCTTCAGCCATTAGAATACTTCTCAAGGCCTTCACCCACTACTCCCAGTTCAAACAGTTAGTGCTTAGTCAATGAGAATCACATGAAAGCTTTTAGCTTATGATGATATAACTAAGTTTTCATGCAACTTAGATTAAATCAAGGTAAAAGACATGAAAAGGCCACAGTTAAAACACAAACACACACACATACATAAATACCTTGTCATCCATGTAAGCAACCCAAAATCGGGCATTAGCTCGATCATATGCATTTTGTGGAAGGATGGAGGGAACATTGGACCAAACTTCATCGATGTATTCAACTATGATTGCAGATTCACATATGACTTTATCTGCATGGAAAAGAACTGGGATTTTCTTGTGCACAGGATTGGACTTAAGAAGAAGTTCACTTTTGGGATTGAAGGTCTCTTCAACAACCTCATAATCTACACCCTTGAGGTTAAGGGCAATCTGCACCCTTAGAGCAAAAGGGCTGGACCAACCACCCAAAAGCTTCAAATCGTTTTTAGCCATCCCTATGCACTGTAATGTGTTTATTATTTGATAGAGTTTAAGTGTTTATATATGAGAAGGCAGGTTAGAAAAATTAACTTTCAGATGCAGAAACCAATTAATAATCAACTCAAAAGTTGAGAGGTGATAGACAATGGTTTTAGGTAACCAATGGGTTTGAAAAAATTTTGTACTAAAATTCAACGAGAAAGCCAAAGTTGACCTGATCTTTTGATTTTAGAAACAGAGAATGATTTATTATATTTGCCTAAAAATTCCTCTTCGTTTAGTGTTTGACATAAAATATATTTTATATACTATATAATAAGCAAACCATAGTGTGTATGTATAAATATATAACCATATAAACTGTAAATTTAAAATGTTAAGAAAACAAAACAGAGTTGCACCAGCCGGGAATCGAACCCGGGTCTGTACCGTGGCAGGGTACTATTCTACCACTAGACCACTGGTGCTGTTGTTTTAAGATTGGGAAGTACCATATAGGACATAAATATTTGAAGTGAAACATTTTAGTATATTGAAATTGGTATTGTTAATTTTATTGAAATTTTCGATTATTTTGTGATTAATTGAATGAAAAATAATTATAATATGATATTTTGAAAATTTAAAAACTGAATTAAACTTTTTGTTATAAATAGCGAAACCAAATTGAATGTAATAAATAAATCATAAGAAAAAAAATATCAAAGGTTTTATTTCAATATGGATGAGGAATAAAACCCAGCACAAAGAAATACATTAAAATCACGAGAGTGAAAAAAATACATCTCCCAAGATGCAAAACTGACAGAAATAGCTAAAGAAGGAAATAATGGGTAAAACTATTATCTAAACATATATATATATATATATATATATATATATATATATATATATATATATATATATATTAATATATAATTTTTTTTGTTATTAATTTATGTATGTATCCTTATTTGATATATTCCTAATATAACTTGAACATTTCATAAATTAATTTATGTCTGAAAAATAGTTATAAACTACTTAAAAATAAAACCTAATCATTTAACTATGTTTTATTATACTTTTAAGAATTAAATATTTTTTGTCCAATGAAAATTGTAATTAGTCTCTCTTTACACCAATTTAGTCTCATATCTTTATAAAGGTATGAATTTAGTCCTTTTAACCAAATTTTGTTAAGTTTATTTGATGTTTCAAATGCATTTCATTATAGTATTTGAGTTGTTTACATCGTTTGACACATTTTTTAAAAGTGACAAATGAGATATCAGTTTTATATTCTTAGCAATAGAGACCACGGACCTCTCGACAAGTTACTGAATATTCAAGTTCATCGCGTACCATTCACTAAACAATCCAACCCATCATGGATCATTCATCAGAAACTTAAATTTATGTATTATCCAAAAAATCAATAACCATATCCAATATAATTGAGATTAACAAATAATATAATTTATTGACTAATGTTAATCCATAATAATAACAAAATAAAGAATAATTATTTTATATAATAAAATTATACAAAATACAACATTTTAACCATTATAATTATTTTTTCCATTGTTATTAATACTATTACTATTATTATTAATAATGTTATTATTATTTGTTATTATCGAAAAAGAGTGTGGTTTCTCTGAGATGATATATAAAAGTTGATCGTGGATCAAATAAGAGACAGAGGTAAAAGAAATTCTTCGACAATTAAGTCAGTTAGAGCATAAAATATGAGTATATAAAGTGAGAATGAGATAAATTGAGTGAGTACTGCATTTGAGAATGCGTTGTATTTACATGCATAGGTTGACATCTATGTGGTTGTAAAAGTGTTTTCTATTAGGAAACGATTTTTTAATGTTACCTATCGTCATATTAGGCAACAACTTTTTCATTGTTGCATATTCTCACATTTTAGGCAACGATTTTGAAATTTTGTGGCCTAAAAACAAAGAGATTGTTGCCTATAATATAACCCATGACCACTTAGACCATGACTAAAAATTTGTTGTCAAAGTTTAGGCAATGATTTTTTTACTTTGAGCTGCAATTTTTTATTATTGTCTAAAGTTAATTTTGTTGTAGTGGGACAAAAAAATATAAAGGTGATAATTGTTTGTCAAATAAAGTTAATTGGCATAATGTCCGCTATTTGATCTATTTTTTCCACATAAGCGTCAATTATCAGATTCAATGGGATTTGTGACATATTATGCTCATGATTATATTTATTATGGTGTGATATTTATTATGATAATAATATTTACATAATCCAAGATATTATGAAAATATTGATATTTATTTAATATTATTTTCTAGCTGGAATGGATGGCAAGTACATAAGTATCTCAAGCTTAGAGCTTTATAGGGTGAGTGAACAAGATTGTATGTCTCATTCAGTATACTTAGAATAAGAACCTATACTTTAGCCAATAATTTAAAAAATGTCATCGTATTTTTAAAGGCTTTACCTGAGTGTCTAAGTATAAGCTTCAATTCTTTATGTGAATCAGTGCATATACTTAGACAATCAGGATATAGGATTCAGTTAACTTAGAAATAGATCTTATAATTTGCTAATAATTTCAAAAATGCCACTGTGCTTTTAAAAGTTTTACTTGAGTGTCTGAGTATAGGCTATAGTTCTTTGGGTGAGTTGGAGCCTATACCAAATAGATTTAAAATGTATAGCACAATCATATATTAATCTTTAATGAAACCCATAATGTAATTCATGATGAAAAAAAAACGAAAGTGTACTTAAGTTTTCCATTGGAAATGATATGAATGATGAGATTAACAGTAGGTACGCAACCTTTCACATGTAGAGGGCCTTAGACATTGTTTTTCGTTATATCTTTTGATGGGATGAATAGAAAAGAAAACCCCAGTACAATACATAACCTTCTTTACATATGAGAACCATAACCCATACATATGAGAACTGTACTGTCCATAAGCTCACATAGAATTTTGACCAACTACTGTTCAAAGTATCTCATATAACCAAATGGGATGGGTCGGATCAGGTTGGATCCATCTCAGCAAAAACATAATATTCGAAGCGACCTAAAACGTAATCTTGGAAGCGACCTAATTGGGCCTTCTTAAAGTCAGCTCGACCCAAAATGCAAGTCGAATACGATCCATTAAGCGACCAAGCAAATTCGTACCAGAGGATGAACACGTGCAGTAGGCAAGTAGGATTAGTGAATTCCCAAAGAAGGGGTCTTCTTCAGGATAAGAGAGAGAGGAAGAGATAATTGGTAATTTAGTGAGGAAGAAAATTGGTTCTGGTTTCAATTTGTGACCTTGACTTAATCATATCCATGACAAACATGTTATATAACATCATCTATGACTTTTGCAATATAAGAAATAATGATGAGTGAAGTAAAATAAAAAATAATTTTCTCAATGTTAGAAAAGTATTAAACAAATAAATAATAATTATTATACAATAATAAGAATTAAATAAAGATATGGATAACAAAATACTCATGAAGTCTAAAAAAAATATAGAATAGAGTTATAAATGAAGTAAGGAAGAGAAAAAATTTCCTTACATAGAATCTACCTAAACCTTATGAATACCACTGTTTTTAAAAATAGTATATAGAAGACAAAACAAACACTCTTGAATGAGTTGTAGTGTTTGTTATGCTGTGTATTTTTTTTCATATACATTGTATTTATAAATAGACAAATGAATCTTAAAAATAAATTATAATGAATTTGATTTTAAAATAAACTAATTTGTAACAAAAAATAAATATAAAAAATCGTTTATACGGAAATAACATTTACTTTTAAGATTAATATTACATGAAATTTCAGTAAGAACAGAAGTTTATTTTAATTAATTATTTTTTAAATTATATTAATTATTTCGGACACTAACATAATTTTCCATCTTCTAATCGAGTGCGTTAGAGCAAAGGCTAAATGTTTTAGGTACTTATAATTAATTTAAGAGTCAAAACAATATAGAACTTTGGATTGCGTGAAGCAGAAAAAGACACTTCCAAAGTTGGGAAATCGCATCTATACACTAAAATTATAAAATCAAAGAACAATACACCCATTCAAATTGAATGCCCGCAAATACACACTATAACTTTTCAGTATATGTTTCAATTTTCATCCACCTTTAATTTTATTTAGAAATAAACGGTGTAAGTATAATGAGAGAAATAATTAAAAATAATTTAATGAAACAATTTGTATGGCTTTAATAAGTAAAAAAAAATATCATTCAAATTGAAACTGTATTACATCTATGTAGAAAATGCAAGAATAAAAAAACTATCTCAACTCCACGTAGAAAATCGTGGGTTGTCACCTAAGTCATGAGCTAAAACATAAGTCCATAATTAACCTAATTTTATTAAATCCGGAAAAATATTTATCACTTAAAAAAAAAAACAGAAAGGTTCCCAATTTTCGTCAAGTTTTTTCAAATAAGTCATAATTTTGGTTTTGTGTTCAAATAGGTTCCAGTTTTTGTCAATTTTGTTCAATTGGGTCTTTTTTGCTAACCGTTTAAATTATTAACGATCTGCCACGTGTCACTTAGTGATTTTTTTAAATTTTTTTTTATTTTTATTTTTAATTTTTTTATTTTTTTTAAATGTACACGTGTCAATCCATTAACGTACCACATGTCACTTCGTGGTTTTTTTAATTTAATTTAATTTTATTTTTTGAATTTCTTTTGAATTTTTATAAATATTCACGTGTTAACCCAATACTGTGCCACGTGTTAACCCAGTACCGTGCCACGTGTCAACCCAGTACCGTGCCACGTGTCAAAGTCAATGTTCTATATTCAATTTGGTCCTTATATTTATTATTTTTGTTCAATTAGGTCCCAATTTTTGTGAACATTAACTAATTTGGTCCCTCTCCAAATTAAAACCAAATTTAATTTTTATATTAAAATTCACATTTTTATTAAATATTTTTATATAATATATTAAAATTCACATCACTATAACTTTGATATAAAAATTAAATTTGGTCACATATTCAATAGGGACCAAATTGGTTAATGTTAATAAAAATTGGGACCTAATTGAACAAAAATAACAAATATAGGGACCAAATTGAATATAAAATATTAACTTTGACACGTGGCATGGTACTGGGTTGACACGTGGACATTTATAAAAATAAAAAAAAAATTAAAAAAAATCACTAAGTGACACGTGACACGCTACTGGGTTGATACATGTACACTTAAAAAAATTTTAAAAATTTAAAAAAAAACACGAGGTGACATTTGACAGACACTATTCATAGTCGTTAATGATTTAAATAGTATTAGAAAAAAGATTTAATTAAATAAAATTAATAAAAATTGAGACCTATCTCAACATAAAATCAAAATTATGATTTATTTAAAAAAATTCTCAAAATTGAAAAAAAAAAATTAACCAAACAGAAAATAACAAAACTACTATAGCAGCCTCCACCGTCCTCCAGTGGCACCGTCAATAGCAGCTCGCGCTAGAATCGCACTCTCCTTCCGTCATCAGACTGTCGACGAACCGGGCCTTCTATCTCTCCCTAGAAACTACTCCAATTGAGGTCGCTGCACTTTCGGTTTGTTGTTTTTGTGGTATTTTACCAGCTTAATTCTCAGTTTTGGTTGGGCTATGTAGGTTCGTAAAGTATTGGGAAATTTGAGATGCTATCTTGAATGTGGCAAGTTATTGACTTTGTGCTTGCTCGAGTGTTTGTTAGCTCATTGAGAACGTCTAACATGCTTCTTTTCTGTAGTTGGAATCATTGCTAGTTTTTCTTGACTTATTTCTGTAATTTAGGTATTTTGCTTTTGGTAACAAAGTTTCTTCATTCATAAAGATGTTGTTTTCATGGACGAGCTAAATAGCATTATATGATCTATGTTTTCCACCTCACCTACTATAATAAGGTATTTTTGTTGACAATTTTCTGTTCCTTAATGGGATAAATTGTTAGCTGGTTGGTTTAATTGGAGGATATATTTATAGCATTAGTAAGTTAGGGTAGAGTTGTGGTATGGGACATAGTCTTGTGATTTAGAGGCTATTGATTTTACTGCATTTTATTTGAAAAGACAACTCTGTCAATCCATATTTAGATGCAATGTTGGGATTAAGCACCATTTACTTTGTTGTTTTATGTTGCTATGCTCTCTTTCTTTGGTATGGTGGCTATTTGGTTAGGCACCACTACACCAACAGAGGACTTGCCATTGCCACCATGTTTTATGTTATGATTGGTGGGCCGTTAGTATTGTTTCTGCCACTTTTTCATGTTTTAGCAAATTTTAGTAGTTAAATCGTTCAGCCTTTGTACTGTTTCTACCACTCAACTAGATTAGAAATTCAACTTGTTAATTGAGAGGTTAAAATTGGTTTACTGAAGTTGTGGTAGTTACGAGTTAGTGATCTAATCATGTGACCTGTGTGCCTTGCTACACTGTTTTGCAGGAAAAGTAATGCTAGATGGGCACGATGTTAATGTTTTTACAATGCTAATAAAGGGTATTAAAACCTCTGTCATGGTTCTTGGTTTTTGCATTTTCACAGTTACTCCCCTGCTGCTTCTTTGGTCTTACATCTTGTGACAGATGACATTATTTATTCACTTCTGTTTTTATTGCTTCTGCTCTTTTCAGTTGTTTTTTGATGACAGCATCCGCAATTTACAGATTGCTAAACGCTTAGGCCTCCACACAGTTGCGGGGTAAGAGTAATAAGAATATATTTTATGTTGCGTTTGGATACATGCACACACTTGGAATCAAAGTATTCATATTCATTCTTTAAAATACATACATTACATGAATAAGCATTTGTGATTTTCTATTTATAATGTATATAGTTGGAGATGGATCACACACGGCATACGAATGTGTTTGTAGTTCGCTTTTCCTTATGCCATGTGTTGGATTTCATGTTGGGTCAGCTTTCTTTTAAACAATAGTGAGTGAACGATACATGGTAAATTAAAAAAAAAAATTTAATATAATTAAAAACCTGGATATTCTATATTGATGTTACGTGTGAAAGAGAAAATAAAATTGCATATCTGAGAAAAAGAAAAGAAATGTAATTTGTTTTATATTTTAACATAATAGAGAAAGATAATATAATACTTGTATCTTTCAGTGAGGATAGGTGTGTGGTAATATAAAAAACCGCGTGAGGTTTTTTAATAGTATAAAGTTGATAGTGCATACAACGTTACAATTTAATAATGAAAATCTCCAAGCAATAAAAAATATATAGTTTAACTTTCAAGAGAATAATAGTGTTGAAATTGAAAGATAGCTTGAGGAAGACAACAGTAATTTTCCCATTATTTTATACAACATAAGACATGACATACAAAGAGAGAAAAACAACCTAAGAAAACAACAGAAGTAGGAAGTGAGATTAGAACTCTCTGATGGAAGACATCCTTAAACTCAAGAACAAAGAAATTCCCAGTAATCTCTTCTTTATTTTTAAACCAAAACCCTTTTTGTTTTGAGTTTTATTTTAAACTAAAGTTCATGCCAACATAAAGTTAGAACCAAAAACAACTAAAATTTCTAAATTTCCATTTAGTTTGCAGCTGCACTAGCCCGTAATGTTTGCCTAAAAGCCTTAGCAAGTTCAATAAGCTTGTCGGTGTCTGGTATAAGACCATTGACAGCAGGATGAGCAGCAAAATTTTCAGTCCATTGGATCAAGCGAGGGTGCTTGGTTTCATGAAGCAATTTTCGTGCATTCATCTTCTCCACCACTCTGATCCAACTCAGAAAGCTTCCAAAACCAATATCAATGAATCCAATGGTGTCTCCTCCGAAAAAGACCTTCCCTTCACTTCCCTTGTTCATCACTTCTTCCATCCTCTCAAACACTTCTGCTGCTTCCTCAAACGGTGCCTCCTTTGCTTCATCATTCTCTTCAGCCATTAGAATACTTTTCAAGGCCGAAAACCACTACTCCCAGTTCAAACAGTTAGTACTCATTCAATGAGAAACACATGAAATCTTATAGCTTATGATGATAACCAAGTTTTCATCCAACTTAAAGGAAAAAAGACATGAAAAGGCTAACACACACACACAAACATACATATATGAATACCTTGTCATCGATGTAAGCAACCCAAAATCGGGCATTAGCTCGATCATATGCATTTTGTGGAAGGATGGAGGGAACATTGGACCAAACTTCATCAATGTATTCAACTATGATTGCAGATTCACATATGGCTTTATCTTCATGGAGGAGAACTGGAATTTTCTTGTGCACAGGGTTGGACTTAAGAAGAAGTTCACTTTTGGGATTCAAGGTCTCTTCAACAAACTCGTAATCTACACCCTTGAGGTTAAGGGCTATCTGCACCCTTAGGGCAAAAGGGCTGAACCACCCACCCAAAAGCTTCAACTCGTTTTTAGCCATCACTATGCAGCAGCAATGTGTTTATTTGATAGAGTTAAGTGTTTATGTATGAGAAGGCAAGGCTAGAAAAACTAACTTTCAGATGCAGCAACCAATTAATAATAAACTCAAAGTTGAGAGGTGATACATAATGGTGTTAGGTAAGCAATGGGTGAAAAGTTTTGTACTACAATTTAATGAGACAGCCAAAGTTGACGTGCTCTTTTGGTTTTAGAAATCATAGAATCATTATTATATTGCATGTTGCGCTTGCCTTATTCACGTTTCAGATAAACCCAATTATAATATATGTGTGTCCAAATATTATTGTTTATATCATAGTGAATTACCTCCATTTTGGATTGAGTTTTCAAGAGTATACAAATATCTTTTAACATAGAATTTTATTTGCCTTCATAAGAATTGCAAACTCCTCTTCGTTTTAGCGTTTGAGATTTCACATTTATCTTTTATTCTAGGAAAAAAATTGTTTTTATATTTTTAACTTGGCGTAATTAAATCACATAAATACTCATACTTTTGTAAGTATCAAACATATTTTAAATGCTATATATCAAGCAAACCATAGCGTGCATATATAAACATATAAACTGCAATTTTAAAATGTAAAACAGAGAAAAGAATGCACCAGCCGGGAATCGAACCCGGGTCTGTACCGTGGCAGGGTACTATTCTACCACTAGACCACTGGTGCTGCTGTTTAAAGAACATATTATTGTAGGAAAGTGGAAGATTAAAAGCATGTGTGTGTGTTTTTTTTTCAATTTTTTATATAAATTATATTATGTGTGAATTAAAGTGTTCGATGATTTTGTGAATAATTGAATGAAAAATAATTATATTATAATATTTTAAAAATTGAAAAGCTTAAATACATCATCCAAAATGGAAAACCGAGAGAAATAGCTAAAGTAAATAATGAGTAAAATTGTTATCTAATTTATATATTTAAGCACATTTTTACTATTTAAGAGATTCATTTTAATTTAATCTATTAATACTTTTTATTATTATTATAAACTCACTCTTATTTTATTGTTGTGTTTTTCATGATGACACATTTTTTCCATCAGTAAAAACTCTTAAGATTTCAAAATATATTCTAGTAAATATACATGTCACGCTTTAACAACATCATTAAATATTGTATTTAAGCTTTTGGTCATTTATATGATCTTCTTGTGCACTTGTTTCATACTTGTGACATTCTCTTGATCATGCTCTTCAAATAAATTGAGTAAAATATTTTTCGACTTCATCATACTCCTAGTAATATCAACAAGCATAGATTACACTTTAGTTTTTAATTTACTCACATAAAAATGAGCTACAAATATATCAACCAACTCATCACAATTTATCTTTTACCACTACTCACTAGTTTCCATGCAATGACAATCACATTTCCTTGTAGTGAGTTATAAATCATTTTTGTAAGCCTATATTTTCAACCTCTTACACAACTTAACAACATATATCTCTTTCTCCCTTTTGTTATTTGTTGTATAAGATCTCAGTATGACAATGATAAATCTAAGCTTAAATGTACCCAACTTACCATTTAAGTAGATAATCTTGTGTAAAACACCTATTTGTACATCATAACATAATAATATGTCATTATCGTGAAAATTTCGTTATAATCTCTTTTAAATAATTCCTCTATTGTTGAATGATCTTTCATGATATCATTAACTTCATCAATAATAGTTAACATATACATTTATCCATAACATGTAATTTAGGATACAAATCTCTATTTTCAAATTACCTAATCTCAGTCAAAAAGATAAAAATCATATTTTTGGATCCATTATTCTAAAAGCATGTTCTAGATCTGAATGAAAGTTACAAATTCTACTATCACTATGTTTAAATTTCAATTTTAAATTATACAATGTATACTTCTTCACTTAGAAATATTTCTTTTATATTGTTAAAATTAGAAGCTAATATATTATAATTATATATTTTACGATCTAAAATGTAATAATTTATCTTTCAAATTATAAATCTATAATTATTTATAGTTGTTGATAAAGTAATTTTTTACTATGAATTGTTTAATATACAAAAAAATCGAATTACATCATCTATAAATACCTAAAAAAACAAATAAGCAGCTCTATTTGAATCTATCGGAAGAAAAAAAAGATCACGTAGCAAAATTAATCAAAAGCTTTGCTAAATACAATCCAAAAGAGCACACTAACAAGTGCACAATTGGGGAAAACAAAATGGATCCAACTTTTGGAAGTTGAAGAAGATATAAATAAGAAATGATAAAGTGGATACTTTAAAAGATTAGTGGGGTGCAAAGAAGAAAATATGGGATTAGAGAAAGAAAAATTCATGTTTCTTTCTTCTACAACCCAAAAGTATAAACGAACCAAATTGTTCGTTTTAAAACTTCTGTTAAAGAAATTAATTATATAATTCCATAGCACCCTTAACGAAATGAACTTTCCGAAACAATATCAAATTCATTCCAAAATAGATTAGTCGAGCATTCGAAAAAATATTCCAAAAAACAAAAATTAGTACGTTAATAGAAAAACCATTTATTTCTTAGTAGTAATGTTATTTTAAAATTTTCTCAGAATTATATTTTCCTTTTTAAGTTTTAAAATAATCTTTCTGAAAATAAAAATGCTTTATTCACTAAAACATCAAAAACTCTGCACCAGCCGGAAGTCGAACCCGGGTCTGTACTGTGGCAGGGTACTATTCTACCACTAGACCACTGGTGCTTTTGAATTTATTGTAATATTAATAATGTTCAATTAATATGTTTTTCTTTCTTTGGTTGCTTTCAATCTATTGAAAAGTTATGACTCTTTCTTTTCTCACCAACTTCCATTTATGCTTTTTGAATTTTCATGCATTCTGACAACAGATTTTTAAGTGGTTTTCATCAGGCAAACATATTGATTTTTAAAATAATATATTTTAATGTAAATAATGTATTTTAGATCTTTCTTCTATCAACATGGCTACTATTTAGTCAACAAATATTAATATATTAGATTCGCTTAAGTGATATAGAGTTTGAATATCTTAAGTGGAAGATAAAATAAAGATTTAAAATGATTTTAATGTGTATAGTACATTCATTAATTAAAATTTTATTTTTCCTTCATAAATAAAAAAGATAATAATAAAATATTCAAAATTAGTTACTAGGGAAATTGATATATTATTGGGAGACACTTTCATAGTTTTTCACTACAACCAAGTTTCGTAATTTACTATATATTCTTTTAAGAAAAAGTGTGTATTCTCTTATGTCGGTGATATAGATTTGGGTAATTTACTACTACTAGATGTTTCAAGTTTTAAATTGCAATGTTTTCGAAAAGAAACATTAGAGAGAATAAGAGAATAATTCAAGCATCTTAAAAGAGAGGAGTGTAGTTTATTTCCTTTATTTTGTTTCATTGAAGGCACATTTTGTTGTTGTTAACAATTAATGTAAATTGTCAAACAAAAGTTATTATATTTAGGAAAATATTAATCAATAATTAGTGTCAAAAAAGAATAAACGTGTATAACGAGCTCAAAACCATTTATTTACATTAGAAATGTTCATATAGTTAAGATTTTAGGTTGAATTGAATGAGAGGGAGAAAAGAATGAGGTAAACACATAAAGTGAAATGTATGATCATAGATGACATAAAAAAATGTAGTTAAAGATGAATATATTCTCATCTAAAGTTATTTGCGTTTTATATTCCTCCTTCCACCAACTTTTCTTCAAATGGCTGAAGGCACTAAGTAATTGATTAGTGGATGATAATTGAATAATAATAGCAAGAAAAAAAAATATATATTGGGATTGGAGAAAAGCATATGAAAAATACAAATGTAATCATTACTGTAATATTCTATTTGTATATTTTAGTATAAATCTTCTAAAGCACAAATATGTGGCCACCCTTGTTTTTGGGAGTGAAGACGGAAGAAGTATAATATATATATATATATATATATATATATATATATATATATATATATATATATATATATATATATATATATATATATATATATGTTGGGTATTGGACTCCCTTCTTATGTGGAGAAAAGGCCCAAAATTTGAGAAGCCCATGTGTCACTTAACCTAGTGCTAGTGGAGAGGAGGCTATAAAAAAAAAGAGAGAGACAGAACAATAGAGTCAGAATACACTGGAAGCCCTAATACATAGAGGGAGAGGTAGGGGGAAAATTCTGTTCACGTTTTTTATAGAGCTGTCGCAGTAAATTCGGCGCTGCAACAGGTTCGGAACTCATTGCTCTTCATTCTGACCGGTCGGATCTTTGATACGAGGTCTGAGTTGGGAGATATTAATTTCGCACTGCAGTGATTTGTAGAGGTTTTCCCCTCTTGTTCTTCTCTATTTGAAAGTTTTGTTGCTTTGTTATTTGGTTGGGTGTTGGCACTAATTTGTGCTATTGATTGAGACTCTTTTGTACTCTTGTTGATCATAGTGGAACTATTTCTTTAGTCTGGACGACTCGTGGTTTTTGAGGGGTTTTCCACGTTAAAAATCTTGGTATCTTTATTTGTGCTTTTGGTAATTTATTATTGCTGCTATTTGATTATTGCTCCTCATAATTGCAAGTTAGGGGAAATTATATCCGCTGCATTCTCTGGTATATTGTTTGTTGTTATTTTTCCCATCAATATATATATATATATATATATATATATATATATATATATATATATATATAAATTCTAACATTTTGTTTAACTCCTCCATCTTCAATATATTTTTACACTTAAACAATGTTTGAAAAGATTGTGTTGAGTTAATCATGAGGCACTAATTTGCCTCCAGTCTACTTTTATGTGTGTAGGTTAGTGGATTGGTTACTTTAATTAATGAATAAATTAAAATATTGAACTATAAATTATCAAATAATTAAGGTAGGATTAAATATGTATATGTAAATTTGGGATTTTTTTATTTTATTTTGATTTCTAAACTTTAAATCAAATTAATATAGTTTTTTTAGCTTAATAATGTTAATTTTTCTTTTAATACTACATGAAAATATTTCATATTCACCACTAGTTTTATCGATTAAAAGTTATTAGTAACTACAGTAATAAATTTAGAGAAAAAAAATTACTAATAATTAAAATAGTAACTATTATAAATAAAAAATTACAATTATTTTCTAAATTAGTTTCTAAAATTTAGTTACAAGGTTTTAGCTACCAAATGAAATTTTTGGAAAACATTAGCTAATAAGGTTTTTGCTACGAAGGAATTGGTTTCTAAATTAATCTCTAGTTAATTAATGATCAATTTAACGACCAATTATATTTTTTTATTAAAAATAGTGACTATTTTAGTAATCAATAATTTTTTATTTTGTAGGTATCTAAATTTGTTACTAAAGTGACAAACAACTTTTGATCACTAAAATTAATTATTAATGAAACATTTTCTTGTAATGTAAATGATGTTCTAAGTTGATATTTGTGCTAGAACTTCTTAAAACGGTGCAAATAACTCAAAAATTCATTTTTAGTGTTTGGAAACCAAAATTTGACATAGAGACGAATTTTAATTTCGCATACATGTGTAGGGACTAAAAATATTTGTAATCCATTATCAAAATATATAAAGAAAAAGGAAATGATACTATGACTCCCATTTTTTTACTCTCATCCTTAGTGTGAGCTGTTGATTCTTTCAAAAGAAGATACATTGGTACATTAATCAATAGTTCATACTAAACCACACCACGAAATAAATGATGAAAGTCATAATGTCATTTTTCTAAAAAAAAAAAAAAAAAAAAACACTACAAGTAACAAATTGTACATATTGAGTTGAAGGTTGATCATTAAACTCAAGATTTAAACGCAACGTACCAAACAAAACTTTGCACTTAAGTCTTTCTTAATCTCAATCTTTCTAAATGAAGGGTTATTTAGACATATAATAACGAAAGTCAAAGGTTTTTAGACTCCAAACACAGTTGCCTGTGACTGGTGTTGCTGCTCCTAATAATAACAGGTATGGTTTGGCACATGGTCATGTGATTTCTCACAGTCAGACATTTGAAACAATTAATGTGTCTAACATGTTAATTTCTTTTATTTCAATTTTTAAATTAAAAATGCAATAGCTTAAGTCAGAAACCTAATCCGAATTCTAATAAATAGTATATCAACAGCATCAAACATGTTCTTGCTCCACCATTTTCTGCAACTCTTATTCTCCCTCAGCATCTCAAAAACAATGGATTTCACCCACCCTTCAGTTTTTCTTCTCTCCCTTTTCCTTTTCCTATTCCCTTCTCTGATCTCATCACAAATCTGCGAGAAAAACTGTGGCAAAGAAACTCTCAAGTACCCTTTTGGTAGTGGCCCTGGTTGTGGTGATCCTCGCTTCCAACCACATGTTACATGCAGCAACCAAAAACTCACCTTCTCCACTCACACTGGTTCCTACCCTGTTACCTCAATTGACTATGCCAACGAGGTCATATACATCTCAGATCCCACCATGTCAACATGCTCTTGCACTGTCCCTAGCAAAGGCTTTGGCTTAAACTGGGACGCGCCTTTCACTTTTGCTGATAGAACAATCTTTGCTCTAGTGGACTGTGCAATGAACTCATCATCCATATGCCAAAATGGCTACGATGATGGAAGCAACTCGAAGCTGTTATGTGACCAAGGAACACCCATTTGCAGTCTTCTATATTCATGCAGACCTATCAGCACCATCAACCTCCCAATCTCAACATGCTGTGTTTACACACCAGTTAATCTTGGACCATCGTTTGAAATGGATCTGCAGAAGCTGCAATGTCCTTCCTACACGGGGTTTTACAATTTCAATGATCAACAATCGGATCCTGAAAAGTGGAACTATGGAATAGCTCTCAAGTACAAGTTCAGTGTCACAAATGACTATCCTGGTTCGTGTGATGCTTGTGAAAGGAGCCATGGAGTGTGTGGATACAATGTTGCATTTAACTCATTTATCTGCAACTGTCCCAATGGGATTAACACCACAACAGACTGTTACTTCATATCATCTTTTAACAATGGTTTTAGAAATGGTAAGAAATTTGTCCTTGTCCCTTTTATCTCTACCTGCAGTTTATTGTTCATATATGCTGAAATTGCTTTGTGTTGACCCTTCTGTTTTCAGGTGTTTCTTGGTTGATCTATGCTGTGGTATGGTCTCTTGTTTGGTTCTTCTTGTAGGTTTATCTTGACATAACAAGTAACTTGGCACAATATTTCTGAAGGGTTGGGAACTTTGATGGTTAGGGTATGAGTTTCTGGTTAAATGAATTTGGCCATTCATTTGTGTCCTTTGGTGACAGATGTGTGCACATGCAGCTTGTAATTTGAGCCATTTCAGTTCATTTATGAGTTCAGAATTTGGTGAATGCCAAATACTTTATTTATGGAATTTATTCATGTCAATTACTTGAGTTCAATTAGTAAAGAGTTTGATTCTCAGTATGAATAAAGAATGTCAATATTAACAGAGGAGTGATAGACTGCATATTTTTTAATATCAGTAAAAAACTTACAGAATAAAAGAATAAATTTATAAAAATTTGTAATTTTCTGATTCAAAATATGTGTTGGAGAATGTATGAGTAACATTTATAACTTTGGTTATTGAGAGTTAAAAAACAAAAATCTGACCTGCATCTATATAGTAATACAACCATTGTAAGCATGTTCACAAATTCTATTCATAGAAATGTCCATGAAAAAAAAAACAATAAAAAAACTACCTCTCACAAACTTAAGATGTCAGAAAATTAGTTAAGGTCTATTTTGACCATATATAGAATTTATTGCACCTCTTTCTTTTTTGTCATAAAGAATGTAACCCATAAAAGTGTGAACCTGTAGAAAGTTTTGTAACTGTGGATTGGGAAAAAATGAAGGGATATGGAATGAGATTCCCAAGCTTTAGTCTCTATCCACTAACAAAGAATCTCTAACTTTGTGAAGACCCCTTTTTTCTGCTTTATCTCTTTATCACTTGCGACGGTGCACCAAGCTTTAAGCCTGCATATTTATTCTTAGAGCAATAGGGCACTGTCATGACATAGCACCTTCAAGTTTCATCTAAAGCACCCACATAATAGACCAAGATATAATTTTTAAATTTAGAGTTTTCTATATTAATATTATAGTAATTAAATTTATAAAATAAATTAATAATATACATATGTATATATTGATTCATTTTAGAAGACTAAAAATTTTAAAAATCCATAAAAATTAGACTTAAATATTTGGTAACATTTACATTTAAAAAAATATATAAATGTCTTTTTAGTGCCAACTTGGTTTGTCAGAGTTGATAAAATGAAAAGGGAATGGTAGTTTTTTTTTTATATTAAATCTACATGAATTCTATAAGCGCATTTTATTTTGTAAAATGTAATCTTTGTCTCCCTCTTCAAGGTGAAAGAAATATAGTAACCTGTTTAAAGCATGAAAGAACATAGAAAAATGAAGTGAAAGCAGAAAAGTAATTTATTCTGCATCTACGCCATTCTGTTCCATGTTACAAATTTACAAACCATTGGTTTGTTCCTTTACCAGAATCCAGTAACATCCAACTTTAACTCTATCTAAGATATACCATGATATACCTACACCATCTATTCTTTCAGGTGAAAAAGGGGTATGGATCAAAATAGGGGAAAACCTCAAGCACAATAATCCTCACCATTTTCAAGTAAAACCCCCCAAACACCCCTCTTCAGAAAAAAAGTGCTTATATACAGAGATATGTTATAATCATGGATGCCTAGCTAGCTGTGCATTTTTTCTTTCATTTTGATCTTGTTGTACACATCACCTATACCTACCACATTTGTCATCTCATGTTGCAACACAGTGGTTTTCCTTGATGTTGCAATTTTTCCCACATGCATGTCATTTGTCTTGGTGATTGGTAATGTGCAGTGTAGTACTCTTCAACACACCCAAATTGACAGAACTTCAAGTTGTGCACATACTCTACTGCTCTTGTGCTGTTGAACTGCTCCACCCACATTCCCATGCTCACATCCTCCATTTTAAATAACTGCACCATGTTCAAATTGGTTAATTGCATCACCAATAGCCAACAACTTCCTTCGGTGTATGTCAGAATTAGTAAAAACTGAGATGTTAACAAATACACATGCATGCATGCATGCACATATACACATAAAAGTCAGAAACAGATGGTCAAGAAAATATGGTTTGTAAAAATTCATACTTTTAATTTGCGCTTCTCGAATTCAGATACAATGAATTGTGCAATGTCAGCTGAGACTATGTAACCTGGACCATTGGCATATATAGGATACTCTTCCTCTACCCATTCCTGAAAGTAAAGGACAAAGAAAAAAAAGGTCAGAAGTGCGTCCACAATTTAGAAAAATATTCAAAATTATTGATATGATTTTAACGATAAAATGCCATAGGTTTAAGCAAATACACCAGGAGACAGCAAAAAAGTCAAGGAAACAAACCGAATTCAAAAGACATTCATGTTTCAAATAAACATATAATAAAAAGAGAAAGAGGATGTTGCAGAGAAAGGAAAGAGAAGGTTGATAATTCAGACTAGGGATGACAAGGGGTAATGGCTAAACAGTGTTGGTGTTGAACAGTTAAAGAAGCAACGGGTACTTATAAGTTTTTCTTAGATTCTAAAAAGGGAGAGAGATCTCAACTTTTCACCTAAAAGTCTCCTAAAATCATGTTGTTTAAGAAAAAAATGGATATTTGAAAGTTTACTCAATGTTAAGAGTCCAAGGTGGGTTAGAAGTCTCACATTGGGTAAAACTGAGTAAGACAACTAATATATAAGTAGAAGGACCCATAAACCCTTTGTTTTGATATCAATTGTTAGGTCTTTCGAGAGAGAACCACCGAGGAAATACAACACCAATGAGTCCAATCCACACATAAGAGATTGACACTACTCTTAACCCAAAACTTTTAAGACGATAGATTTATGGGTTTTGATCTTTATATAGTACTTAATTTTCTTATTTTTACTCAATGTGAAACTTAGATCTACACTTAGATTCCCAACAATCTCTCCTTAAGTGAGTCCCTTCACATTGGTACTTCCCTCTCGAGCTAACTACTGAGTACCCTTTTCCCGTACCGCCGTTCTTAACGGAACATGCTTACCTGACCTACTGTCAGGAGGACTTTCGATACAAGATCTCATCTAAGCCGATCACCACACGAACCAGGCTCTGATACCACTTGTTGGGTCTTTGAAGAGAGAATCATCGGGAAGATTTAACACCAATGAGACATAAGCTCAACCCACATGTAAGGGATTAACACCACTCTTAACCCAAAACCTTAAGACTTTGGGTTGAGAGTAGTGTCAATCCCTTATGAGGTTGAACTCAGATCTCATTGGTGTTTGTATCACCTCCTCCTCTTAGACCTAACATCCCCTCATGAAAAACCTCACATTGATATAAGAACCAATGGTTCATCCTGAGAAAAACCTCACACTCTAGTGCTGCTATGGCTCTGCTATTAGAAAATAGATAGTTATTCAAACTTTCGAGCAGCCCATGGCAACTCCCATCCTACTAGAGTATACTGTGCTATAGATAACTATGCCACTAATAATAAACTGAGTTTAGCTACAAGGGGAAAAATGAGCACCAGCATTAATAACACTCAAATAAAAGGGATAGAGTTTTTTATGAAGAAAATACAGTAAACCTACAACCAGTATTGAAAAGTTCGAATTCTGCTATACTCAGACCACCCTGCAACATTTCATGATAATTACAGAACAAACACAGAGTAACAAACGCGAACTGCGTTTGATAGTTTTATTTATAAATAGATTTGAAAATAAGGATGCAGACTTCAAAAGCAATTGATATGAAAATTGTACCTCATAAGTTACAGCCCATTTGCCGTAGCGAAGAGGCCTGTGGTGGTAATTCATATTTCCCATGTAGAGACTTCTACCAGTTTGAGCTTGTCTGACATCATTTACTATAGAATCCACTCTTACAAATGTGTCATCATCACACTTCATGATATACTTAGCAGCCACTGTATGAATCTGCAAGAAGCATATTCGATAAAATACTAAAATGTGAATATAAATAAGCAATATTCAACTCCTCTCCCATCACTCACCCCATATTCACAGATAGCTATGGTCTTCAACACAACAAGGTCATAATGATCCATGTATGGGACTATAATAATATCACCGAAATACTCTGCCTCTTTCTTTATGTCCACATTTATATCCTTCCTTGCATGCTATCATATGAAACACCGAAAAAAAGTAAGATCAATAACACTATGTAATTATAGTTCTTTTATCTATATTTGGGTGTAGATGCAGCAGTGGTCCTTTACCAAGGCTACAAAAAACCGAGCCACAACATGTGAAGATTTGATTAGCTTGTGCTGCATCCAGGACTTCCTCACAGCCATCCGTTCCGCAAAATGATTTCCGGCAGAAAGAATTCCGATGAAAAGATCCACATTCACATCGTGAAGAGGAGGAGCTTTCCACTGTGGAAGCAATTCAAGATGCATCTGTGGAGCAAAGCTAGGATGTGATGTAGGTAAGGAAGCAGCAAATATAGAGTGCACATCGACATCTCCATTTATGGATAGTCCAGTAGCATCCTCAAGAGCAAATCCCTGTGAAATGTGAACATAACACAAACATGTAAGATATCCATGCATTCATGTATACAGAAGAAAGACATAAGATTAGTGTACTCACCGTGCGATAGGGAAAGGATGTCACATGCCTTCCATCCACACTAACATGATAACCTTCCAAGCCAGCACTTATGGTGAGAACAAATAACTTACCCTCTGAAAAAGGATATGGCCAATCAACTGTCACCTTCTTTTTTCGTCCTATCAATCTGTTTAACCACCATGTTGCCTTCCACTCTTCAGAACGATTGTTGTCGTCCCGAATCCACTTTTCACATTTTACATGTCCATCAACTTCACAAAAATAAGAACTTTTCAGCAAAGACGAACAATGTCCCTTGAATCAAGACACCCCAGTTAAAAAAATACTCAAACTAGGGGAAGTTAGCTACATTTTTTCACTCTGTTCGATTAAAGACCAGGTCAAAAATAGTCAAACTGACATAATTTGGCACGATAGTTTAACAATGAAAAGATCAAAACTAAAGCCCTTTTGTTATTCCCAACTCAAAGCAGAGACAGCCCCCACTCCAAAATCAACACCAATGAACAAAAGAGTGTCTCCATTGTCAAAAACACAAGCCATCCCACCATGTGAGGTGGGCTACATGGATTCCCCAATGCCATTTGTCTCAGTTAAAAACAAAGTCAGGATAGTCAACCTTCAATGATTCAGCAAAACACAATGGCTCAACAATGTAAAAAGATAGGATCACATCTAAAGCTGGTTTCTTTTTTCCATCTGACACATTAAACAGTCCCCATTTTAAAACCAATTCACGAACCAGAGAGTCCCTCCATTGCAATTACAACGAAAACCCCCAAAATTCACTTCCTAAACCCCAAAGTCTGCAAACTCTGGATCCCAACACACATTATCAGAGTGGAACTTCATTTCTGGTCAGAGATCAACACCCAAAACATGAAAAACAACACTACACCTAACTTTTGTCCTATCCTATAAATTCAATTCAATTAACAGACGAATGATGATAATAAAATAAGAACGCGTTTAAAAAGCCTCAGAACATCACTCACCAGTTTCCTCATCCGCTCGAGACTTCCACCCCTCACACCTGAGAGCAGAACCCCACTGCATCCTGTAGCAAGTATTCTGCTCAATCACAGGCCTCCCACTCCAATCCCCTCTCAACCTCGGATTGAAATGCAGAATCCTCGGCGGTTCCTCTTTGTCCACAGCCTTCAATCCCTGCAACTCCATCATGAACTGCGACACCATCACCGCCTCATCTCCGTCCCTCACCACCGCTATCTTAGGGTCCCTCTCCGCATGCGCCCACCGTGGCGTCCCCACCACCGTCACGTGCGACCAGAGCGTCAGTCCGCACGGCAGCACCATCACCCCTTTCCCCCGAAACTCCGGCCCGGAAACCGAAACCGAATTCGGGCACGAGTCCGACCCGTTTTCAACCGTCACCTTTGCAAAGCTCTTCACTTTCCCACTCACCACATCTCCCCAGAGCTTCTGCCCAGCGACCCATGCGTGCCGCGCCACCTTGTGCAGCTCCGAACCCTCCGAGAAGCTCCCGTTGAACCTCAAGGAGGAAACTTTCTCCAACTTCAACCCTCTGGGCCCGCGAATTTGTACCCCATGGTTCGGTTCTTCAAGCAAGAGCGGCATGGACACGGGCAATGCGTCGGTGAGAAAAACAGCGCCATTATCGGAACCCAACCCAGCTCTGAAAGCCAGAGGGATTTCGAAGCTCATGAAGAGCAAGTAAAAGAGCATCACCACCATGAAAATCTGAAGCAGTGTGAGCCTGTTGGGTAGCACAAAAAGGTCTACTTTACTGCCCCTCTTCATTTTTATGGACCCAGAAGAACAGAATCAATGGAGTTCCCTTTGTGAAAGCTTGTAAACCCTAAGGAAGAGAGAACGGAAGCTGGAGAGTGAAGAAAGTGGAAAAGCCTTCGTCTTGTATCAATTACATGAGTGTAAATGCTGAAACAGGGAAATGAATGAATAAATGAATCACTGAAAAGCTTTAGTTATGTTGTGTTTATTTGTGTAAAGTTTTTTAATTGTTATTTATATTATTAATGATAATAATAATTACAATAATATTATGGCATAGAAAGTAAAGGTGAAGGAGATCACAGTGGCTCCTATGGCAGCGTGCTGGTGGAGGTTGGCGTTGTTCATTAGTTCAGTTTGGAAGCTGAAAACGACATCGTCAGAAGGAAAAGTGGGGCCACACCACACAGCAACGTAATGCGGACATGGAATGCACATTTCATAATCAGAATCTGTTGTCCCCATTGTGGTAAATCAAAATTAATTGTATTTGATTTTCTACATAAGGTGAAAAACTGAAAATGATTAAGTAAATACTTTAATGTAATAACTCATGTAAGAAACACCTAATTAGATTTAAATCTCTCATAACTTTGTGTTCCAAAACATAACTTTGTTTGAAAACAAAATTCCTTAAACTGAGGCCTGAAACATTGCTTTCATCAAATATACTAGAAATAAAAATGGTCGATTAAGTGTGGCATGAAACTTTGCTTTCATGAAATAGCCGCAAAGGAAAGAAGACATGTGGTGGTGAACCACACACCGCGTTCTCCGATTGCCACCACTTGGGTCGGTGGTCAACTTTTCATTGCCTCTTCCTACTATAAAATATAATACTTTTTTTAACAAATAGAAAAATATTCTAAAGAAACTCTTACTAAAAACATGAATATTCTTGTATTTCTATATCTACCATTTAGATAGTGACCCAATTTACTAATTATGATCTTATTATATCCATTCTCACCCCTTGGAGAAGAGTAACTATGAGACTCTCATACTTTAATTACATATATATTTAATATCGATATCAATAGTTTACGTAGAAGAAAAGAAAATGAAAGATGAAATTAATGGGTATGGACTGAAAGAAGAGGTAGCGGGGTTGTTTTTGTTTGATATGCTTTGGATTGTTGCTACATGGCTTGGTTCTTATGTAAAAAAGGAAGTGTTACTTGTAGAGTTTTCATAGTTTACAAGATGTTGAATACTACATAATTTAAGAAAACAAATAAGTAGGTTAAAGATTTCCAAATAAAGTTACGATAGCCGTAATTAAACTTTTACATATTAATTATATTGACATTTCAAACTTCTCGATCATTTCAACAATACTATTAATATATATTTAATATTTGACTTAATAATATTTTTCCTTATATTTATATTTATATGTATAGTAATAATTTAATGTTTTTCTTTATTTATTTTTTACTAAATGTAATTTTCTATATTTTTTAAAATAATAATGTCATTTCTTCTATTAGATTAGAAATGATAAAAATGAGTTCATTTGACGAAAATTACCATATTAAATCAAATATAAATAGGAAAAAATAAATTATTATTGTAAATATAGAACCAAAATACTATTAACTCTTAATATTTATGTAAGTCTTTTTATTAATTTGTCTATGTTTATTTATATTTCTTTCATTTGATTCTTTTAGGAAAAGTTGACATTTAAAATTTAAATACTTTTCATCAACTAGTCATCTTAATAAGTCAAAACACTTTATACTTTCTTTCTTGTAATAGAAAAAAATTGCTTGTAGTGAGCATATATGTTATCTAGTATTAGAAAAATAAATTTGTATTTCTTTCTTCTAAATTCAATAGTTCTACCGTTATAAGAAATTGAAATATTTGAGTTTTTTGTAATTGAATTATTTTTATTTTTTTAATTTTTATATAAATATAAAGTAGTTAAAATTTTTTATATTATAATTTTCTTATTTAAATAAAATAATTAAATTTCTTTTTTTAAGATAAAATTTTATTTTGAAGATATTTATTTTAAGATATAAATTTTAAATAAAACTTTTAAATTTAATATATATATATATATATATATATATATATATGTAAAGAGAAATGGTTATGGAATTTTAACTTCTTTTTAAGTGAATTTTAAATTTGATTGTTATATTATTTGAAATATTTTGTTAAAAGATTTTAAATTTTATTTTTTTTATTCAAAAAGATCATTCGAGATTTTCTTTTAAGGGAAATGATAATATGACTATTTTTTTTATTCTTATCTTTTAATTTCTAACATGATTTAATATGAATCACTAATTAATATATCATTGTCTTACTTTTTGAAAAAATTAATAGTTCACATTAAGTCATATCATGGAATAAATGATGAAAGTCAACAAATAAGAGTCACAATATATTATTTTTTAACAAATTTAAGATTAATTATTATCAAATCTTAAGTAATAAACTAAGGTTTACTCATAAATTCAATATAAAGGAACTATAAACCTAAATATATATTAAAATAATTGTAAAAATATATAATGGATTTTAATGTCCAAAATGCGTCTCAATCCCAATAGATACATTCTTTGAATATTTTGTCATATGTAAACACAACTGAAACCTATTAAAATTTTGAAAAGCAAAAAAATTACAACATAAACAAATTTGTTCTTTGTTTTCATATTTTTAGCTTGTGAAACACAATATTTCAATATCAATTCATATGATTACCTAAATCTATAGCCTTTAGGGACCAAATATCATATTATGATGAGAGATAATTTTTTATTCGTTGCCTACTTGTGCAAGTTAAAATGCATACTGTAGCTTTTTTTACATATGGCATGTTTAATATTACTATTTGATGAAATTTGTTATAATTTGGTGTCACTTACCTGTCTCACCCCATTCTCCCTAAAATGGTTTAACCATTTTTTTCTTAACCAAAATGTTAACACTTTTAAGCATCAAAATAAACAAACCCCTATAGTTCATATTTTAACCAAATAATAATTCCAAATGATCGGTAAGAAAACTTAACTATACCAATTTTAAACTAATTAACCAATTCCAGGTCACGAGACTTCAATCTCAAAGTAACAATAATTTCATGCAAATCAAACTAAGTTTGAACTAATACTTCAGGCCAATATTCTAAACTAACCAACTAAATCCGTATTTCAAAGTTAATATTCAATACAAAACAAATTATAAAATTAGCGTAAGGTGCAATAGGGAAAGGCATAAGAAAGAAAGAGTTTGGAGGAATGAAGGTTTTATTTTTTTATATTTAAAAAGATTTTTCACACTATTTGACGACAATTTAACAACTCTTAAATGAGTAAAATAGTCTTAACAAAAGTTAACTTTTACATATTTAGAAGAAAGAGAAAGTGAATAGTAATAAAGAATAGTGTCAAATGATAATAAAAAAGGTGTGATGTCAAAATACCAATGTCCATTCTATATTTTTTCTTATGATGGGCATTCCTGAATCAATAAATAATTTATAAATTATTAAAAGTTTATTAGCGTATTTTTTTTCTACATTAAATAATTTATAACTAAACATAAAATAACATTGTGAAATCCATATTTCGCAGTAGTGTAAAAATGTAGAATGATATTATCATAAACCTTATGCTATCAATTATGAAAAAAATCGTAATCTATAAAAATAAAAATGCAATAACATTTTTTAATTTAGTGGCAATGTATAGATTATGATTCAAATAAAATTATAGTCCATAATCTAGTAATCCTACCCATAAAGAAACATTCTCTATGGACAATCATATCAATGCATTATAAGAACTTTGTTGACATCATTCATAAAAATTTGATGATGGTTTTATGAGATTCTCTTCTATTTGGGAGAAATAGACAGATCCCATTTTATACTTACACATCAAAATCAAAATGTGTTAGAACTTGCAACGAATGACCAATAACTAATATTACAATTATTTAGTTATGAATAATGTAAGTGTTTGAAGTGTTCTTTATTTTAATTATTGTATTTAATTACTTATATTAAATAAGTGTTTTACTTTTAGGTATATGTTTGGTGTTAGTAAGAATGTGGGAAAGAGTTTGTATGGAGTCATGGACCCCAACTCATTCTTATCGTGACTAGTAAGATGTGTGACATCAAAGAGCACATCACGAGTTGTTTGAGATAAATGAAGCAAAATGTATTTCACCCCTTATATTAAGGAGTAATTGTACATTTTTGTATTACAATTATAATCCATCATTTTCGTGTTTAACAATTATTATATTTTCAAATCAGACATCACTAACAACTACTTATGATTTCCCTCATTGCTGACATTGTTATATGGTTTTGCTCATTACATAAGCCTCCTCCCACACATATGAAACAAGTAGTAAATGGCAAAAACCTCAATCTTATGAATTTTCTTCTCATATAAGTGTATGCTAAGTAATGTTTTTTTTTTTCATAATGCATTCACTCACATAACATGGTAAAAGACAAACTAAATTGCGAATAAAAAAAATTGGCATGGATGTCACTCAAGGTTAGCTATTTTGGTCAAATTATAATTGTTTATTTCTTTTTCTTCCTCAATTATAATTATGTTGATATATTTCTAATGTAATAGACAATCCGATTGGAAATAGGTAATAATTTACTTGATTTAAAGTACTTTAAAATTTTGTCTTGTATTTATCAATTGAAATTATTGTCTTTTTTAGCATTTGAACAGTCTTCAACCATTGATTTTGAATATTCAATAACGTATGTAAGGAAATCTTATGTTAAATGTATAATTCAAATGTACAATACTATTATGTAAGCAATATATGTAGAATACTTTATACTGTAAAATACTTGCTTTAATTTAGAATTGCTATCTATTTTGTTCTAGGTTTTCACTGTATCTAAATATATTTTGTGTAACTACTTTTGTCTAGTTTTCAAAATTGTCTAGGTAGAAACCAAAAAAAAAAGATATTTATAAAAAATGGCTATAGGCTATGGTTCTACCCAAAATCGTAGCCTATAGTCAAGTATACGCTATGGTTTTATCTAAAATTGTAGCGTATACTAGATCTTTTTTTTTTCTCTAGAAGCTTTTATGTTACAATTATCTACTTCAACCGTAGCCTATTTTCTTTGGATTTTTTTTTATATTTTTTGAATTGTATTTTAGGCTACGGTTATATACAAAAAACATAACATTCCTCTCTTATGAAATGACCATAAACTTCAGTTATCTAATAAAATTATAACCTACTTTGTACTCACAATAATCTATATAGTCTATCATTTTTTTACTACGTCTAGATATAAAATGATTCTTTAATTGTAGTTTAACATAAAAAATAATCATAACCACATCTCTTCGCTCCACGAACAATTTGTAACGAGATTAAGAAAAAAGAAAGGGTAAAAATAAGAAAAAAAATGTATTTAACGAAAATTACTTAGATTTACATATTAGATAAGTTAAAATAATAACAAATACTTAAATTTACATAGAGTGCATAAATTACAATGAGTTAGATTTATATATTAGAGTGCTTAGATTAGAATGTTTTATAGAGGAAAATTAAATATATTAAATTTATTTTAAATTTGTTAATACAAATAAATTGAGCAACAATTATATCCTTTTTATAAAATTTAAATCTTAATAAAAATATTTTCTCAGAATTGTCAATTTTTTTTTTCGTTCATTTTTTTTTCTTTCAGTAACACATGCATAAATGTTGTTCGGGATTCTAAACATTGGTGTGAGATTGAGAGAAATGAACCTAGAGTTTTGAAATTTGGGATTTTATCAATCTTTGGACCAAATCTAGGAAATACATACTGAAATCTTAAGTTTATTTTTAAGCAAGATCTTATTTTTCTTTTAGAAAAATCAAATTGCTAAAATAAATAATTTAATCACTTATAATTTATATTTAACGTTAATCTGAAATTTATCATTCATTAGTTTAATTTAATTAAATATTAATTTTGATTTTCAAAATAAAAAATAAATACCAAAAATATTATAAAAATAAATAATTTAGTTAATTATAATTTATATTAAATATTAACGTAAAATTTACTATCTTGTTAGTTTAATTTAATTAAATACTTTATACTAATTGTATAGAAAATAAAACTATGTTTATGGATTTAGCGACTAGGCATTTTCAGTTGCTAATTCGATTGTATATGTAATGTTTTAGTGATCAAAAATTTTTGGTTACTATTATTATAACATATTTTAACGACTATCATATTTTCGGTAACTAATATAATATTTATTTCGGTCACTGAGTTGGTAGTTAAAATATTACATTTAGCAACCACAACGTTTCGGTCGCTAATTAC
Organism: Vigna unguiculata; assembly: GCF_037176805.1. Lineage (NCBI taxonomy): Eukaryota > Viridiplantae > Streptophyta > Magnoliopsida > Fabales > Fabaceae > Vigna > Vigna unguiculata. Next base: position 25,354,338 of record NC_140793.1, read on the forward strand.
AAAATTAAAGATATTATAACAACCACTATATTTTTAGTGACAAATACAATTTGATTTTGGTTGCTAATTTGATGACTAAAACATTACATTTAACTACCACAAAATTTCATTCGTTACACAAATAAATGTTACTATACATTGATTCAATTACTATTTTGATCACTAATTTACGACTAATACTATTCAATGATATTTCGGTCACAATTTGCGATCAACTCTTTTCTATCACAAATTTAAGTTAAATTGCATTAGTGTAAACACAGACACTATCGCGCCTGTGTGTACGCATTTTTTGAATTATATTAATAATTGATGATGTTGTAATATTATTAAGTTAATAAACAAAATAAAAATATATTTATAAAAAATAAAGTGAAATATATGAAGAAAATGTGAGAAAAATAACTGTTGATGAATAGTAGGAGAAGAAAGAAGAAGGAGATAAGTAAATAGTTTTATAAAAACTTGTAAAAGTAATCCTTAATTTTTAAAAATTTAATAAATAATTAAATTGTAAAGGGTAAAGATGAAATTATGAAATGTGGACACAAAAGGGAAAATCCCATTTAGGTATAGATTTTTTGAGTTTCATTTGACACTCTTAAAAAATATTATTTTATTCTAAAATTTTTATTTTTATTAATTAAGTATAATATTTTATTATTAAAATAAGTAAAATGGAAGAAAGAGAAATGAGGAGTGTGAAAGAATATTTTCCAAAAACATTTTAGATATAACATCTGACTTAAATTATTAATCTAACCATCTATTAATTATGGCGAACCATTTGTAAAATTGCTTTGCTTTATAGAATTCATGCAATATTTGACTAATTAATTTATGCCTTTTTGTACTTAATTTTAAATTACAGATATAATACGTAGTTACATATAACATAAATTTATCCCCAGTCATGAATTTGTACGTACTTTTATAGCAAAGATTTAAATAATGATTATACCTAGGACTATTTTATTTTTCAGGTTAAGTTATTATCTTATTTGCTCAAAAAAGTCATCATCTTATTATTTTATATTTTTCTCATATTTTATGTTGTGAAATATTGTATATCATTTTATTATGACCACTTAAAAAAAGTGTGGAGATAGATTTACACCCACAAAATTTCTACATTAATTTTATAATTATTTTTATTAAATAGTATAATTTATGCTTTAATTAAATATCTTATTTTTAATATTTTATTATCAAATGTAACATGATTGTTTTTTATTTAAAAAAAAGTGTGAAAATAGTATGTTTTTCCTTAAAAAAACACATTTCAATCCGTGTTTGGAATGGATGCAGTGCATGTTTGCCGAGGCTCTCTTCTCTCGCATGCATCTTCGTTCGTTACATCACATGTATCAATCTGATTACATTTTCTGCACTTTCATTTCTTAATCCTCCATTGCAATTTCGATTCAACCTTCTGCTCCGGAATTGCATGCATGCGTCGTAGATAAACACAACAACAACTTACAATGGATCAGTCAGCATTCACCACTCCGAGAGGATCTTTGTCGTCCAGCATTGGAGACGCTTCAGAGCTTGAGGCCAATCTCACACTCAGTGATAGGCTCAAGGTTTTCAAAAGCTCTTCCTTTGATCCCAATGGCTATGTCGCCTCCAAATCCCGCAGCATGAACGAAAAGGTTTTCTCTTTCTCGCTTAGATTTCATGTTCAACCACTTCCGTTGTCAAATTGCTTAATGGGTCTCTTTGTTGATGAATGATCATGCCTGAAATGAAACAAAAATGATACCTTTAGGGTAAGTGTACGAAAACACAATATCCACGAGTTCCCCACGTGCATGTAAAAAGTGTGCCTATGTATGTATAGATTATATACAAACACCAACATTAGTAGACGTAGGGAACCACTCTTTTATATGCACCTATGTTATTCATTGAAATTTGCTTGAAACTATAACATTTTGTAGGTCTTACTCCTTTAACTTTTGTGATTTTATAGTTTCTAATAATTTTAACTATAGTAGTATATAGTAGGTTAAAAGGAATATGTTATAAAGTGTATAAAAGGTGGGCTTTTAGTAGCTTGAGTTTTGCTTACAAGTAGTATACTGCATTTAAGACAAAAAGAATGGAGGTTTCATGAATTTGATACGAAAATGTTTCTTGGTTAATGAAGTTGGGATAATGGAAAAATAAAATTAAATTGCTTTTTTATCCATTTGATAGAAGAAATTATTCTGTCTTCAAACTTAATAAAGGTTTTTGTACTGTTTTGTAGGAGATAAGACACTTGTGCTCTTATCTTATCGAGCTGAAGAAGGCTTCAGCAGAAGAAATGCGTAAAAGTGTTCTTGCTAACTACTCGGCCTTTATACGGTGATTACACGCCCCAAAATTTGTTAATTAATTACATATATTTGTTGAGGAATATTCTGGGCTATATTTTCAAATTCTTATGCATCATATCTGAACTTGAACTTGTGAAGGAATTTAAGAATTACTTTTCATGAATTTTTCATTATGATGAGACTTGTTTCAGTGCCACATAGTTTATTAAAATGTCAGAGTGGTTGTATGAAAATTTTCAATCAGTGTTTGTTCCAAAAGTTTTGTCCCCATTTGACTTTCTATTCTTTTACTAAATAAATGTTTTTTGTTCTGTCACTAAAAAATGAGATGTAGAAGTCAATTGAGTGAAAAGGGGGAAAAAAAAAACGGGTTTTGTTGGATTTGTGAGTATAAAATTGTAGCATGATTATGCGAGGACAAAATATTTCATTCTTCGATTAGTTTTGAAAGACAAATTTTCTAATTTTTCTGGTATAAGAGTTGTAACTTCAACTCTGAGGTAAGGGTCTAATCCATTCATTATACTGTGGATGCTAATGATTAAACTTTGGACTACTTAGTAGCAATGTCTAAACTTGATTCAAGGATCCATTTAAAACATTCAAATTTTTATCAAGGGGACAAGATGGTTTGTGATTTTAACAGAAACTGACAAATATATGGTTGCCTGAAAAAAAAATTAGGATATCTTGTATCTGTAAGCATGATTATTATTGTATTGATGACTATCTCTGCAACATTTTATGCAGTACGTCCAAAGAGATATCTGATCTTGAAGGAGAGTTGTTGTCCATGAGAAATCTTCTATCCACCCAGGCTGCTTTGGTTCATGGTTTAGCAGATGGGTGCGAGCTTAGTCCCATGATCAGTGGCAATGAAGATTCAGAATTGGATGACATACTAGATGAAAAAACAGAACTATCCAAGACAGAAAAATGGCTAATAGGATATTTAGAAACCCTTGAGGTTTTATTAGCGGAGAAAAGAGTGGATGAAGCAATGGCTGCTTTGGAAGAAGGAGAAAACATGGTAAAAGAAATTAATAAAGTGGGAACTTTAAGTCCAAGTTTATTTGAGGCATTGCAAGATGCTATTGCTGAGCATAGACAAAAACTAGCAGATCAACTAGCAGAAACTATCTGCCAGCCATCAACTAGCAGTGCAGAGATTCGATCAACAGCGTTGTCATTGAAAAAACTTGGGGATGGTCCTCGTGCTCACACATTACTACTAAGTTCTCGCCAAGGAACATTACAACGTACCATGAAAACCTTTCAATCCAGCAATTATGGTGGGGTTGGGGCGTTTACTGCTGCCCTTTCACAACTTGTTTTTTCCACCATTTCACAAGCAGCATTAGATTCTTTGTCAGTGTTTTCTGAAGAACCTGCATATACTTCTGAACTAGTAACCTGGGCAGTTGCAGAGGCTGAGAAACATGCTGCTCTCCTTAAGAAATGCATTCTTGCCTCTACAGCTGCAGCAGGAGGTTTGAGAGTTGCATCTGAATGTGTTCATGTTTGCATGAGTCATTGCTATCTTCTAGAGACTACTGGGCTAGCCCTTTCCCCTGTCCTAATAAAATATTTTAGGCCCTTTGTTGAACAAGCACTAAAAACAAATTTGAAAAGAATTGAACAAAGTAGTTCTGCACTGGCTGCTGCAGAGGATTGGGTACTTGCTTTTGCACCAACCAGCAACAGGCCTTCTGGCCAACCTCCATCTTCTCACAGTAACTTAGGTTTGCTCCAACCAAAGCTTTCAAGCAGTGCTCACAAATTCAACTCAATGGTTCAGGTAATTACTCACTTTTTGGTTCAGTGTCCTATTTTGAAAGTATTAATATGATACTAGGAAATTAAGGGAGAGAGTATAATGTTATCATGAAGCTTCTTTGTTTCACTCCTTCCCTTTGTGCCTCATTGCTTTAGATACTTAATAAAGTTTTTTGTTTTTATATGAATTGGATAGGAATTGTTTGAAGATGTTGGGCCTCTTGAAATACTGCAATTGGATGTTCTAGCAGTTGAAGGCCTTATACATGTGTTCAACTTCTATGTCAACTTGCTGATAAATGCATTGCCTGGATCAGTGGTAACTGAGAACATTGAAGGGCACAGAATTGTTAAGCTTGCTGAGACTGAAGCACAACAGATAGCATTGATGGCAAATGCAATATTACTGGCAGATGAACTGCTTCCACGTGCTGTTGCCAAGCTTTCACATAGCACAAAAGGTGATGACTCTCAGAAAAAAGGATCAGAAAAACAACGTGAACTCAAGAAAAGGCTCCAACGTGAAGTTGATCGCCTGCGTGACAGCTTTTGCAGGCAACATGCTCTTGAACTCATTTTCACAGAAGAAGGAGAAGCTCGTCTAAATGCATTAATATATTTGGGAATGGATGGTAACGTGGAACAACCTGAATGGTTTCCTTCTCCAATCTTTCAGGTAATATGTGTGTTGGAATATTAAGATTATTTATCTTTAGCATTAAGGGTGTGATTAGACTCAGAGATTGCATATAACTGTTGGAGTAATGATTGGCTACTTTTTGCTTAGTTATGATTACTTTTTTTCCAATGTCCAATGTTGATATCTGTAACTTTACTTACATAAGTTCTATCACTTTGCAATTAATGCAACACTGAAGTATATAAAGCAAGTTTTGCTATCCCTTTTGTGTAAAGTTGTTGATTTCTCTTTTACATTTTCTTTGTTCTCCTTTTCTTACCATGTGATAGTTACGTCTAGAGTTGTGAGTGGTATGCAGAGTCTGGAACGCATTATTTGTCTGATACACATAGTCTGATATCAAACTTACACATTATCATTTGATATATCTTTTTTTTATTCAGTCTGATTCAGCTTTTCAGTTAAGTCATATACCCTCTTCCACATGCAAGATTTCAAATGTGTAATGCAAAGGATGTTTTCTTCAATTATACGTTGTTAAGCCTTTAAGTCATCATAGCATGGTTTCTCTTTAGTATTCAGATACATTCATGATAGAAACATAGTAGCAGTATCTTTGTTTAATTATAAGGTTTGTCATTTCGTACATTATTGTTCAGGAAATTTTTGCTAAGCTTACCGAAGTGGCAAGCGTTGCAGCAGACATGTTTGTAGGAAGGGAAAGATTTGCCACTGTCTTATTGATGAGATTAGCAGAAACAGTGGTCCTGTTTCTTTCTGATGACCAAGCCTTCTGGGAAGAGGTTGAGACAGGATCAACACCTTTGGGTCCCATAGGCCTTCAACAGGTAGTCACTGAAATATGAGTTTGTAGTCATTTTCTGAGTGTTACTTCAACTTACAATAAATTAAAACTTTGTTGGTTCTATTTTTTTAGAAGACTCAATGTGACCCTTTAACAACATTTTTTCTATTTTGTCTTTAGGATTGAACAATAAACCCATAAAAAAGGTGAGTGAGTATATAACATATGCTAACATCATTCCTCCCTAGGATTGGATAATAAACTAATAAAAAGGGTGGGTGATTGTATTAGCATATGCCAACTCATATTAAATCTTTTTAAAAAAATATATAAGAACCATATTAAGTAACAAATAAATAAAGGAAAAACATTGAATAATCGCTAAAAATATAGGAATCAAAAATACTATTAAGCCTATGGAAAATTAATTAATGTTATTCTAAAGGCCTGCGAAAACCATGTTTGCCACAAACTTTAAAGAAGTTGCTTTTGAGACTTGTTTATCGAAGGTAGTTTGTGAAGAATTTGTTGAATGCATTAATTTAATGCTCAGGAATTAGGATCACTTACCAAAATTAATATCAGACTAATGGTTCGATCATTCATGCAGCTTTATTTGGATATGCAATTTGTGATGATATTTGCATCCCAAGGTCGTTACTTATCTCGTCATCTGCATCAAGCTATTAAAAACATTATTGAAAGGGCTATCAATGCTCTTGCTGCTACAGGTCTAGATCCCAACAGGTAAATCTATTTGGCTATTTTGCTTATTAGCTTAAGGAACATGTTAACCAGTGTCATTAGAACATGGGGTAAAGAAGTAAAAGAAGAAAGATTTTATTGAAAAATAACATGGAAGTTCATTAACAAAAGAACATGGAGCACATTTACATACCTCTTAGAACCTATTTGAATGTGTTTCTAAGTAAAAGCTTCTAAAAGACAAAAAAATGTAAGATACATGTGGGAGTGCATGTGTGTGTATGTATCTATATACACATTGAATATCAATGAAAAAACTATGGAGATAAATGGAAAATATTTCTGAGTGGCATCATTTAAGTACATTTATGATGGAATCAAACATTTTTGTTATTCACTGCTTTCTACTAATTAATAACCTTTGAATGGCAGTGTCTTGCCCGAGGATGAATGGTTTGTTGAAGTTAGTGAAATTGCTATAAAGATGTTAACTGGTAGAGCTGCCTTTGATAGTGTGGAGGAAGATATTCCAAGCCCAACTTCATCTATTCAAACATAGTCAATGTCACTAGCATTCTACTCCATTGGAAATGATAATAGTTCATCCACTTCTCAATCATGGTACACTGTAGAGAGCAGAAGGGATAGAAGACATTGAAGTGAAACAGTTTCATGGTTATCATCTACACCTCTACATGATCACATTACTATGATAAATGAGGCTTTTTAGTGTTCAAGGAACGTGTCTCACTTCAAACTTGTGTGGATGAATTCCATTACATCTTTGTGCATTCTCATCTACACTTGTCATACATTGCAGGAATGCTAAAGGATGAAGGAGATCAAGATCTAATGTTAAGCTCGGTCATGCCATTTTGTGAACTTTGGTTGATAACTCACAAGATAATTTCTAGAACCCAAAAATGTTATAGGCCTTCAGGTTTTGGATTCATTGTAACTACTTGTACATTACTCTTTCCAATATAACCATAGCCAATTGATTAGTTTTAGGAATTCCGGGAATTGCTTTTCTCTTTAATAACTTACTTTTTTCACCTATCTTATCGTTAGCAAGGGAACACAAACTAAGATTCCTTGTGCGTGTATTTTGTCCCTATCCAAACTTCATCTGTTTTTTAACACTCATTATGCACTAAATTAATACTTTGAATTACTTAATATTTTTATTCAATAAATTATAATCCCATTCAATCAATTGGTTTAACCCTTTTTCACAAGGATAGGAGAAAATCACAAGCCAAAATTATACTTGTTATCCCCTTACTTTTTTGTATGAAATGAAAGGGTCATTAGTTAAGTAATGACACATTGGTTTTTTACCCGGATAGGTACATTAGTTAAGTTGGTAGAAACATTGAGGTACTAAGTAATTTTAAGAGTTTGAATTCCTGGTAAAAGAGGTAAATGAGGTTAAGGATTTTTTTTTTTTTTTTTGTGGTTGCATTGCAGTAACTTTTTCCCTCTTTAAAATATCCGTTGTGGTGGATATCTTCAATTGAAGCACATGTTTTCTTTCTGAAAAGCTAAGAAGACTTCTGCACAGTGTAGATTTATGTTTTTTTCGTAAAATTGTTACTTTCTGAGTGATACTGTATATGATAAATTAGTGGTTCTCGAAATTGGGATAGTCATACGCATTGAATTAATGAAGTGTGCAATGGTGGAGCAAAAGAAGGCTCACAAATTTAAGTAAGATGACACTTGAAATTGCAAATCATGACACAAATTATTCCTTGAAGTGGTAAAAAAAGTAAGAACAACAAAAGCATCTCCTCGATTTCTCAACATGTAAATCATAAAGGAATAGTTAGTGAGAAAATGGAATTTGACAAACTCCCAAAAAAAAACTTCGAAATGTGCACAACCACCAAGCTCTCAACAGTATAATGTTAATACTTACCATGTGCTTGGCTATCTGTCATGCTTGAAACATAGAAGTTTGATTTTTAACTATTACATCACAATTGCAACTTCGAAATAGAGAACCCCTATATTTAGTTAAAAATCATACAGGAATCTGTCACGAAGGTTTGCTATGGTTTAATCCATATAGTTTACACGTACGAGAAATATGGCACTAATCCTAAAAATTAAATGTGTCTGTCTATGGAATTTATCACTCTCTGAGTACTATTAAGGAAATCATGATTCAGAGAAGGATAATGATACAATGCCCCGTTTATTTGACCCCCAAGTTACCCGTTTACGTGGCACTGAATATTTTATTCATTTTAAAGCAAGCGGTAGCAGAAACGCGTGAGAGAATTTGGAGTGAATGGTGAGGTTGTGATACACGCGCAAGAGAGGAAAAATGAGAAGTTAAAAAAACAGAACTTTGGTTTGCGGTTTATACTAAAGGCGAGAGTGCGGGCAGAGTGCGGCGACAGTGCAACGTCTGCGGCGTGCGACGACAGTGCGGCGTGCGACGACAGTGCGGCGAGAGTGCGGCGACAGTGCGGCGAGAGTGTGGCGACAGTGCGGATTGCTGCCATAGCTTCGTGCGTCGAATTGGAAGCCCTAATTTGAAGTGTTCTTGTTCTGCAAATTAAAGGGTGTTGTGGTATGTTTTACTATCCTATTAGAAACACCTATTTTTGTGATGTTGTTCCGCAAATGAAACCATTATTTATGTGATTTTTGAGCGGAAATGAAACCCCATTATCTTCCCCAAACTGATGCTCTGTAAATCGTAAATGTTGTCGTGGATATTTAATTGAAAATGTGAACCGTTTTATGTAAGAAAAAATGCGAATTGTTTCGGCAGTTAGGGTCGGGTGGGTACAAAATTGGATGTGCATTTGTGTTGTTGGATGTTGGTTTCGACATTTAGGATTGGGTGGGTAGAAAAAGCAAATTGGATTTGTGTTTTTGAATATGCGTATTATAATTGCAGGTCAGTTGACATGAGTGGCATCAGTGAAGGTTGTGAAGGTAGTTCAGGTTGTGAGGTTGGAGATTGTAGTGATATAAGTCAGGTAATTAATTTTTTGATGATTTGTAAGTTAATTTATATTTGAGTACAATAAGTTTAACCTATGGTTTTTAATATGTCTATTTGCAGATTAGTTTCAGACATTATTGTAGAACACAATATATTGGTTTGTTGAACAAGAAGTTAAGTGTGGAGCAAAAACAATGTATTCAACAAACACCATTTTGGTGGTTTGTTTTGTTGCATGAAAGAGTTAAGATTAGTCGAAACCTTCTTTGTGAGTTAAGTAATGTGTGGGTGGAGAGTAGAGGAGGTTTCATGATTAACTCCGAATTTGTATCATTTAAGTTATTAGATGTATGTGTAGGCCTTGGGTTGAGGGTTTATGGAGATAGAATTGATTTAGAGGAGGTTGGCGTTGATAGTGTTTGTAGGAAGAAATTTTCTGAAAAAAAGGTAACAATTAGTATGGTCTATAATTATCTATTGACTGAGTGTGAGTGTCTTGATGTAGAAGATTATTGTCGGTTGTACATTCTTTTAGGCATTTTTGAGTTTTTGTTGCCTAATAGAAATGGAGCAATGTTTGTTTCACTTTTTGGAATTGTAGATGATTTGACTAGTCTTGTTAAATATAACTGGGGTGGTGTGGTTTATTCGTATTTGGTTGGTAGTTTGAGTTCTGCCTCAGTTGTTTTAAAGAAGCAATCAGATCAAAAACACTTCCATGTTGTCGGATGCGTATATTTATTGCAGGTAAGTTCGTTTGTTTTTCTCCAATATCGTGTTGTGTAGCATTTTGGTTTATTGTTATGAATGACTAACTTTGTTTGAAATGAATTGTAATATTGTATGATGTAACTATGGGCTTTTGATCACTTCCTGTTTGTGAAGAGAAAGAGAGCAGTTATTGAATCCAAATTTCCAAGGTTGTTGCGTTGGATTGATTACAAAGTTGGAGATGTGTCCATAAGAAATAGTTTGAAAAATAATGTGGTACTTTTCTATTATTTTATCCTGCATTGTTTATGGTTTAAGTTGTTTTTGCAATTTATTGATGTTGTTTGTTTTAAATTAAATTTCAGATTGTGCATGATCTTTGTCTTTCTAAGGAAGAAATAAGCGAGTTAGTTGTGAAAGAAGCTTTATCAAAAGGTGATGGCGAGCGTGACAAATGTAAGAGGAAAGAGTGTGGTGGAATGAAAAAGAAGGAGCAGCTTATGGGTGTAATTGAGCAGCAAGAACATGATATTCGTGAACTTGGTGGAGCGATTGCTAAATTGAAATCAACTCTGGCTGAGAGGGAAAATAGAAGTAAAGATGAATTTGTTTCTCCTGTGAATTTGAATGAAGTGGATGTTCCAAGTGAAGCTGCAGAAGACATAAATGCAACCAACAGTGATATGTACGTGCGTATGAGGAATGATCCACGGTTACGGTTGAAAAGCCGTTTAATCCAAACTCCGTTCGCAGTTTATAGTCGGAAGAAGAAAACGATACCGAAATAGTTGTTGGAGTATCAGCAATATGTATGTATTTTGTTTTGTTTGATGGAAATGAAATATCATTTTCATTTGTTTAATTGTAACAAGACATGTAATTGAAACCTATGAAACATTAAGTTGTGTAGAATTGTATTTGTTGTGTTTTTGTTCTGTTATGGTGCAATCAATAAATAAAGACTTTTCTTAAGTGTTTGTGGTGTTATGTACTGCATGTGCAAAAAGTTAATTCGAGACGCAGAAAAGTTAGTTTTTAAGTGAATCTTGAATTCCAATAACTTATTTAGGTGGTTTGGTGATGATTCACGGTGGTGGAAATATCTGGATGACCATTCCATTGTGGAAACCATATTTGAAGTAATAATACAATGTAAAATCAGTTGCAGTAGTGCATGTACAAAAAGTTGAATGTAAAAAGGCAGTTATGGACACACAACAGGACAGTTAATTCGAAACGCAGAAAACTTCCTTTTTAAGTGAATCTTCAATTGCAATTACTTATTTAGGTGGTTTGGTGATGATTCACGGTGGTGGAAATATCTGGATGATCATTCCATTGTGTGGAAACCATATTTGAAGTAATAATACACTGTAAAATCAGTTGCAGTAGTGCATGTACAAAAAATTGAATGTAAAAAGGCAGTTATGGACACACAACAGGACAGTTAATTCGAAACGCAGAAAACTTCCTTTTTAAGTGAATCTTCAATTGCAATTACTTATTTAGGTGGTTTGGTGATGATTCACGGTGGTGGAAATATCTGGATGACCATTCCATTGTGTGGAAACCATATTTGAAGTAATAATACACTGTAAAATCAGTTGCAGTAGTGCATGTACAAAAAGTTGAATGTAAAAAGGCAGTTATGGACACACAACAGGACAGTTAATTCGAAACGCAGAAAACTTCATTTTTAAGTGAATCTTCAATTCCAATAACTTATTTAGGTGGTTTGGTGATGATTCACGGTGGTGGAAATATCTGGATGACCATTCCATTGTGTGGAAACCATATTTGAAGTAATAATACACTGTAAAATCAGTTGCAGTAGTGCATGTACAAAAAATTGAATGTAAAAAGGCAGTTATGGACACACAACATGACAGTTAATTCGAAACGCAGAAAACTTCATTTTTAAGTGAATCTTCAATTCCAATAACTTATTTAGGTGGTTTGGTGATGATTCACGGTGTTGGAAATATCTGGATGACCATTCCATTGTGTGGAAACCATATTTGAAGTAATAATACACTGTAAAATCAATTGCAGTAGTGCATGTACAAAAAGTTGAATGTAAAAAGGCAGTTATGGACACACAACAGGACAGTTAATTCGAAACGCAGAAAACTTCCTTTTTAAGTGAATCTTCAATTGCAATTACTTATTTAGGTGGTTTGGTGATGATTCACGGTGGTGGAAATATCTGGATGACCATTCCATTGTGTGGAAACCATATTTGAAGTAATAATACATTGTAAAATCAGTTGCAGTAGTGCATGTACAAAAAATTGAATGTAAAAAGGCAGTTATGGACACACAACATGACAATTAATTGGAGACGCAGAAAACTTCCTTTTTAAGTGAATCTTGAATTCCAATAACTTATTTAGGTGGTTTGGTGATGATTCACGGTGGTGGAAATATCTGGATGACCATTCCATTGTGTGGAAACCATATTTGAAGTAATAATACACTGTAAAATCAATTGCAGTAGTGCATGTACAAAAAGTTGAACGTAAAAAGGCAGTTATGGAAACACAAAAGGACAGTTAATTCGAGACGCAAAAAAGTTAGTTTTTAAGTGAATCTTGAATTCCAATTACTTATTTAGGTGGTTTGGTGATGATTCACGGTGGTGGAAATATCTGGATGACCATTCCATTGTGTGGAAACCATATTTGAAGTAATAATACACTGTAAAATCAGTTGCAGTAGTGCATGTACAAAAAGTTGAATGTAAAAAGGCAGTTATGGACACACAACAGGACAGTTAATTCGAAACGTAGAAAACTTCATTTTTAAGTGAATCTTCAATTCCAATAACTTATTTAGGTGGTTTGGTGATGATTCACGGTGGTGGAAATATCTGGATGACCATTCCATTGTGTGGAAACCATATTTGAAGTAATAATACACTGTAAAATCAGTTGCAGTAGTGCATGTACAAAAAGTTGAATGTAAAAAGGCAGTTATGGACACACAACAGGACAGTTAATTCGAAACGCAGAAAACTTCATTTTTAAGTGAATCTTCAATTCCAATAACTTATTTAGGTGGTTTGGTGATGATTCACGGTGGTGGAAATATCTGGATGACCATTCCATTGTGTGGAAACCATATTTGAAGTAATAATACACTGTAAAATCAATTGCAGTAGTGCATGTACAAAAAGTTGAACGTAAAAAGGCAGTTATGGAAACACAAAAGGACAGTTAATTCGAGACGCAGAAAAGTTAGTTTTTAAGTGAATCTTGAATTCCAATTACTTATTTAGGTGGTTTGGTGATGATTCACGGTGGTGGAAATATCTGGATGACCATTCCATTGTGGAAACCATATTTGAAGTAATAATACACTGTAAAATCAGTTGCAGTAGTGCATGTACAAAAAGTTGAATGTAAAAATGCAGTGATGGACACACAACAGGACAGTTAATTCGAAACACAGAAAACTTCCTTTTTAAGTGAATCTTCAATTGCAATTACTTATTTAGGTGGTTTGGTGATGATTCACGGTGGTGGAAATATCTGGATGACCATTCCATTGTGTGGAAACCATATTTGAAGTAATAATACACTGTAAAATCAGTTGCAGTAGTACATGTACAAAAAATTGAATGTAAAAAGGCAGTTATGGACACACAACAGGACAGTTAATTCGAAACGCAGAAAACTTCCTTTTTAAGTGAATCTTCAATTGCAATTACTTATTTAGGTGGTTTGGTGATGATTCACGGTGGTGGAAATATCTGGATGACCATTCCATTGTGTGGAAACCATATTTGAAGTAATAATACACTGTAAAATCAGTTGCAGTAGTGCATGTACAAAAAGTTGAATGTAAAAAGGCAGTTATGGACACACAACAGGACAGTTAATTCGAAACGCAGAAAACTTCATTTTTAAGTGAATCTTCAATTCCAATAACTTATTTAGGTGGTTTGGTGATGATTCACGGTGGTGGAAATATCTGGATGACCATTCCATTGTGTGGAAACCATATTTGAAGTAATAATACACTGTAAAATCAGTTGCAGTAGTGCATGTACAAAAAGTTGAATGTAAAAAGGCAGTTATGGACACACAACAGGACAGTTAATTCGAAACGCAGAAAACTTCCTTTTTAAGTGAATCTTCAATTCCAATAACTTATTTAGGTGGTTTGGTGATGATTCACGGTGGTGGAAATATCTGGATGACCATTCCATTGTGTGGAAACCATATTTGAAGTAATAATACACTGTAAAATCAGTTGCAGTAGTGCATGTACAAAAAATTGAATGTAAAAAGGCAGTTATGGACACACAACATGACAATTAATTGGAGACGCATAAAACTTCCTTTTAAGTGAATCTTAAATTCCAAAAACTTATTTAGGTGGTTTGGTGATGATTCACGGTGGTGGAAATATCTGGATGACCATTCCATTGTGTGGAAACCATATTTGAAGTAATAATACACTGTAAAATCAATTGCAGTAGTGCATGTACAAAAAGTTGAACGTAAAAAGGCAGTTATGGAAACACAAAAGGACAGTTAATTCGAGACGCAAAAAAGTTAGTTTTTAAGTGAATCTTGAATTCCAATTACTTATTTAGGTGGTTTGTTGATGGTTCATGGTGGTGGAATTACTTGGATGACCATTCCATTGTGTCGAAAGCATATTTGAAGTAATAATACATATTACAATGAGTTGCAGCATTGCATGTACAAAAAGTACAACGTAAAAAGGCAGTTATGGAAACACAAAAGGACAGTTAATTCGAGACGCAGAAAAGTTCGTTTTGAAGTGAATCTTGAATTCCAATTACTTATTTAGGTGGTTTGTTGATGGTTCATGGTGATGGAATTACTTGGATGACCATTGGATTGTGTGGAAAGCATATTTGAAGTAATAATACATTGTAAAATGAGTTGCAGTACTGCATGTACATGTACAAAAAGTTCAACATAAAAAGGCAGTTATGGAAACACAAAAGGACAGTTAATTCGAGACGTAGAAAACATAAATATCAGATTTTTATGAAAAGCTTAACTTTCATTACATATCATGAAATTGTTTGAAGATCATAATTAGTCGTCACACAAACATTTGTTGACAAAGACTGTAATGAATTCATCAGCATCAGCGTGATCCACTTGAAAGAGCACACGATCCCCTTCTTTTAATTGATGTTGATTGCAAAATTCCTTCCAGCCCTTCCCTATCTTCGTCGAGCGGGGTGAATCTGAAATAAGAAGTTTGCAAACTACCGCAGTATTGGGGCCACTAAGAACGACTTCATTGATATGCTTGCTCCTTATCAAGTTAGCAAATTTGGCGTTTAGGTCCTGAATGGCAAACATTTAAAAAAGAAGTATTAGGTATCCTAATTTATGTTAGGTTCACGTGTGGTTAATGAATATTTAAAACTTCACATATACCAGATGAGATCCTCGAGTTTGATATTGGGTCAACCTAACACAAAATATTGTGTCATTAAACTCTGTGGCGGCATGGGGCAAATACCTCTGCATGCTAAGTTGACTACATGTCCCTGCAAACACGGTGTGCATCCGTCAACAGATTATTCATGCGAACAATATATTTTGTGTCGACAAAATTAATTAATCGTACCTTTCAATGAAAATAAAATACACATTGCATTATTAACTATTCATATAACAATTTCAAATTTACCATGAAAAACATCATTTCAAAACACTTACTCGTTCCTCTTCTAAAACTTTATCTTTTCTACTCTTTCCGGCCATGATTCATCAACAACCTATCAAAATTTATTAATAATACAATAACGAATAACAACAAAAGAAATTCAACAAAAAATACACTTCACAACATGCTAAGTAAAAAAAAAACCACATTAAATCTTCGAAAAGGGGTTTTCCACCATAACCTACCGGAGAAATGTTCGTTCCGCCAATGACCTTAATCAACCGACAAGAGAGCGCCCAACCAATGAATCGAACGCTACCCACCAGTTTTCGCGGAAGCCGCCGCCTCCAACAACCCAAACCACTCTCCACACCTCCGCTATCCGCTTCCACTGCGACCCACAACACCAACCTTTATGGAACGATAGACTTTTTGGGAAGACAAAGCATTGCGATTCAAAATAGGTTTCTGGTTGCTCGTGCGTCTCTGGTCGAAGAAGAAAGTGCAGGGGAAGAAACGAGGGAACTTGCGAATGAATGTGTTTTTTTAAAAACTTAATCCAATGCATAGCGCGTGCAAATCACGCAAACTATCCCTTCTCGCTGCCTTCATTTCCCGTTTCCTTAAAAATGAATAAAATATTCAGTACCACGTAGACGGGTAATTTGGGGGTCAAATAAACGGGGCATTGTATCATTATCCTTCAGAGAAATGTGCTTTCCAACTTTGCAATTTAAAAGGGAAAAGTGGCCTAAAGGAAAGAAAAAAGATAGATCTGAAAAGTAATGCTATTTGTTTGTATCTGCATCCCATGAAGAGTGGACTATTTGCCAAAATATCTTAAGCCAACATTTTGAAGGGCTTTTTCAAGAAAAAAATTGCAATAAGATAAGTAAGAGCCACTTCCATTGGGTTGAGAAACATGGGCTATCAGCTGCTACAGATAGTTACACTGCTAACAGTGATAGCATTTGGAAAAGCATTAAGGAAAGTAACAAGAGAATGCAGTTAAGATGATTTGGAAGGTTTGATGGCATTCAAGAATGGCATTCAGTTGATACATCTGGTAGGTTGGCAAAGTGGGTTGGTAGGAGTTCTTGGGAATGGGAAGGTGTTGTCTGTGACAATGCAACCACTAGAGTGACACAAATCCTTCTCCCAAGTCTCAATGAAAAATATTTGGTTCAAACACAAATGGTGGGCCAGCTTTCTCCTTCCATAACACTCCTCACCTCTCTTTAAATTGTTGATCTCGGTGGCTTAGTAGGCCTCAGCGGAGCAATTCCACAAACAATTGGGTTGCAGATGCCAAAACTGTAAAAACTTTACCTTTATGGCAACAATTTAACTGGCCCAGTACTAGAAACTAGGGCTGAGCATCGGGCGGGTTGGATCGGATTTAACAGGCTCCATAACTGGAGTATTTAACACTGCTCAAAAAGGTACTTCTGGGGATCACTAACATATATTGATCTTTCTGATAACTTCTCAAGTGGAGTTGAGGCAATTGGAGTGGGAGAACAGTTAAACATTCATCACCTGAATTTGTCTCATAACCTTCTGAAGGGTACATTGCCAGGTTCCCTTGGGAGGTTGAACTCCATTCACAGTTTGGATTTGAGCTTCAATGAGTTAGCTTCCAACTTACCTGAAGTTCTGGCAAAGTTGACCTTGTTGGAGAGTCTGAAGCTGCAAAGTAATCACTTCAGTGGAAACATACCCAATGGTTTTTTTTTTCTCTCAAGCTAAAGAAAGTTGAAGGAATTGGACTTATAAGATAATGTACTTGAAGGGGAAATTCCAAAGGGTAAATCTCTAATTGATTTTCCTGAGAGTACTTATTCTGGAAATGAAGGTTTGTGTGGAAAGCCTATCAGTGCCTGTAAACTTTGACAATTGTAAGATATGGATGGAAACCCGTAAAATCAATTGAAAATGTTTGTGTTTTTTTTTTTTGTGTAAGAACACAGAGATTCATTTGTTTCATTTCACTTATGAAAATAGAGAATCTCTGGTGTTCCTTAATATTATTGTATCCCTCTTAGCATAAACATGTTGCAAATGTTTCATTTTCCTTGTGAAGCTACAATGAACAAAATTCAGAGTCTCTATAAACATTGGCTGCTTAAAAGCGATATAATAGAAAGTTCCCCAAATTTTCTATTAACTAAATGACAATCTGGAATCATCAAAATTAAAAATAAATGGCATTCTTATTCCATTCAATTTTTCTGTGGAAGTATCAACTTAACAGTGCTAAAACAATCTTCAACCAATTCTATTAGATTATCTCCAACACTTTTTATTAACTTGCATTACAAAATAAGGATCGGTGTTAAATTAGATTCCACCATTGGATATGGTTGAATTGGTAGCAAAGTGTAAGTATGTAGCATCTTTGTTTAATAAGAGTTGTTTAATGAGTTCTTAAATTTCAAATTCAAATTGACATGAAAATTTTAAGTAGGAATGACACTAAATTGGCTCAATATACTTGTCCGCTATTTCAATGTAATTTGGTAAGTTGGATTGATGTAACGTCTCATTTAATTTATAAACACAATTAAAGGAAACGTCACACGTAAGATAGTAAAATCACGCAGTCCTGGGGTTCCCAACATCATCCCTACAAAACCAGGCACACCACGATGCCAACAAAAACAGGATAACAGTTTAACTAAGAGTTTACAATCCAAAGGCAACGAATACCGGGGCCATAGCCCTAAAGAAAACATCAAGAAGAGGAGTGTAAGATCCAGCCCAGACGGCTAAGCGGTGGAATCACCATTCCCTTGTTGACCACGAGAACTTCGCCCATCTGCTCCCATCAACCAGGTCGATGATCATCGCAAGAAAGAACAGCCACATACAACACAACCATGCAACGAAACGGGTAAGCTAGAGCCAACAACATATGCATCATACAATCAAAAGTATTTTCATCATCTCACATCCATATAATCAACCAAACATGTTATGACTCTCAATCAATACACTACGACTCGACTCGACTCATCCGGATACGTATAACTTGGTCGGATTCAGCGGATGCTTGCACTTGTGGTGGATACCCTGCTCGAACCTGAGCTGCTCACCCCCGAGCTATGTGTTACAAATGTCACGATGAAACAATTCTCCCTCACCACAAGGTTAGCCCTTAATGAATTTCAGGCCTCCTGCTACTCTCACCACAGGAGTCAGTCCGCTCTAAGTGAGACTAATTGGCCCCTTAGAGTGTCAGGATACAGTCCTTACCTTGAATCCTTACTTAGTTATACAGATGGGGCACCACCATGGACACCCACTAACAGGGGCCATGGGATTACGTCCCGACCACTGAAGCGCAACCCCGGAGGTCTCACCTAGAGACCCCAAGGAATTTATAAGCTGACACGGACCAACATTCATAATTCAGCAATAAGAGAATATTAGAATTATATTTACATTTCCATACCAACCCCTGAGATTAATTCCTCATACGCGTCAGATTTCGAATCCCTACCTCTGATCATCACCACCCCATGAATCTAGGGCCTCATCTCATATTAATCACGTGTTCCTTTGGTTCCACACCACTCATTCATTTCACATGCCAATATCATACCCAACCCGTCATAATCATTTCATGAATCATGCCAAACATACTTCATGTTCCATTATATGCATATCACTCATCATACAATCATACTCAACCAAAACAGATCGTTCAGGAACAAACAGGCATCCAGAAACAGTACGGTCTCGCCCAGCATCTCGCTCAGGCGAGATGTGCTCGCTCAGGCGAGCCTCCCCCTCGCCTAGGCGAGAGCACAAAAAAACAAGGGCATGAGCAACACGGGATCTCGCTTAAGCGAGATCCCTCTCGCCTGGGCGAGTTGCCTGCTCGCTCAAAAGTTGAGCGAGTCGCCTGGGCGACCTTTCGTGCCAAAAACTTAGGCGAGCTCCATGTTTCATCTCGCCTAGGCGAGATGGACTCGCTTGGGCGAGATTAATAGGTCTCGCCACTGTCCTTCACTGCAACAGCCATGAAAATCGAACCAACAAAGCATACAAAACAGTTAATCACACCAAAACGAATGATTTATCCATGCAATCAGTGATTCGCTCACAAACAGACAAGACAACACCAAAGGACTGAGACTCTAACTTCCCGTACCTGGAAAAGGGCTCACACAACTTCGACATAGGACCCCGGAGCACAGCAGCTCGAGTGACGAACTTGCAGAAGTGGAGTGGAACTCACTACTTGAGCTTTTAGGCGGACTAGTTCGAGGTGAGAAGTAAACCCTAGCAGAGCTCTAGCGGTACGAAGGGAGAGGAGGCGGCTGCGAATTTGTGAATGAAGAGAGTGTGAGGGTTAGGGCACATGGACTCAGCTTTAACCTTTGGGCCGGCTCTTAGGCCCATCAGATTTGGGGCAGAAAAGAGCAGGGTCTTACAATTGACATTCTCACATAATATGTTCTAGTCATTGTCAGTTTGCCATTTTTTAATTTTTATATTAAGTGTACAATAATAAAATTAAAATAAAAAAATTTGAAAGATTACAATTGTTAGGTTACGTTGTTCTGATATTTAAATATGTAAGGATATTGTATTTCAAATTATAAATTCTTACAAATTAAGTTCTAAATTATTAATTATAATTTTGTAATTCCAAAAAAATAATTTCTCAAATTATTCCGTCCAAAAAGAATTATTTAATATTTAAAAAATATTTAAATTCTAAGTGATATATATATATATATATATATATATATATATATATAATCCTACATGGACAAAATGTAATTCAAGGGACAAAATTTTTTACAGAGGTCAAGATGTTCTAGGTTCGTACTTGGATCCACTCTTCAATCTAACATAAGTCGTTGGTTCTCTTCACTCTTTCTTGTCCAGGTATTCTCTTTCGACAAAAACGTAGAGTTCCTGGCGGTGAAGATATCTGCAAAGACACTCTAACACTCAAATTAGCTACTGCAACCAATATAGTGATTGCAATAAATGAGATCAGATTCTTACCTCGAACATTGTTATTTATACTACCTAGATGGACCAGACTCTTAGGCCTAGATTATGCAAAATTAGATAAGTTGAGGGTTTTGTTTAACCTGCTTAACTACCTTTAATTACTTTGTAATTTGTCCTTTCGTCAAGGTGGTTCCGTACTACAATAATGGCATACCTTTATGTCCCTTCCTTTATCTAGAGTTGTTTATTCCGTACTACAATAAATGTTCTCTACTTTTAAGTTGTAAGGCCTATACATTCAATATATATATATATATATATATATATATATATATATATATATATATATATATATATATATATTTATATAAAAGAAAATTAGTGAGTACAACTTTTTTTAACTATTATTTGTAGACTTGTGTATAAGGTCGATTTTTTTTATTCTTTATATATTTTTTTAAGTTATATTAAAAATATATATTATTATATTAAATTTCAAATGATAATATATTTATAAATTATTTTTTAAATTATGTGAAATTATAAACATATAATTTTAATTAATAAATTAAAAACATGAAAAAGAAAAAGTTATTAGTTATGAGTAATCTTTGCGTAACAAATTAAATTAAATAGTGAATATGTACACACGTGAACGAAATATATAATTTTTATTCGTAAATAAAATATTTTATAATAATTTTAATATATAAATGAATTAAATATTATTTTTAATATTGAATTGAATAACATGTAAAATAAATTTTTCAAAATAAATTTTTTTTTGTTGATCTATTAAATTAAGTTCACATCCGGAAAAATGTAACAATAACAGAAAAAATTGACATTTCAAGATAGATCGAAAAGCAATCTTGCTAGTATTTTATTTTTTCAAAAGAAAATAAAATAAAAAATTATGCAAGAATGTGAATAAATAGGGTTTGATGGAAAAATAATTTTTAAAATGATAGGTGTGCACAAAATGGATAAATAAAAGATAAGCTTTTATCAATAAAAGGCCTTCTTGGTGCAAGGCCCATTAATATTATGTTAAGAATAAAAGGCACTTTTGTCTAATTTTATTACCTTATCATAGGCGCCTTCTCCCCGCACCTCCAAGAAATCTCATGTACCTCCAAAATTTACGCTTATACCCTTATTTAATATACTGTGAGAATGGGTGAAAGTGGGTAGGGACGCAGTAAATTTCATTTACTGCGTCAACGTCCCTGCACCCCCCAAAACGTTACTATACGTTACTATTTAGTATTCTTGTACTCCGTTTCTTCTCCATCATCCAGCTGCTTTCATTAAAATTTTTGCTCAGTGGTTCGTGGTCCTGAGAGTGAGAGTTGTCCTTCTTCAATCGTTCATTCTCTCTGTAGTGGTCCCTCTTGTCTTCATTCGTTCATTCTGTGTGTGGTGGTCCCTCTTCTGGTTTGTATTGTATGACTTTCATTTATTTTTTTTAAGGAATCATGTTTCGTTTATTCTGTCACTCAGTAACTGCCTTATCTTGGAGAGGTACTTCCGTCAATCCAGATTAGCCTTCATACCACCTTAAGTTCTTTGTAAACGAAATTTGTTTGAAGGGATTGTCTGCGTTTCAAAACGGTTGTTTTTCAAAATGTATGGGAAACGGAATACAGAATCCGTTTCAAAATGTTATGGAACGGTTTCTGTAATCCGTTTCTAAAAAAATTTGCAAATTTTTTTATGAAACGGAATACAGAATCCGTTTCATAACGTTTTGAAACGGATTTTGTATTCCGTTTCATAAAAAAATTTGCAAACTTTTTTGAAACGGAATACAGAATCCGTTTCAAAACGTTATGAAACGGATTCTGTATTCCGTTTCCTATAAATTATGATTTTCGCATCCATCACAAAATTACATATGTATATATATATATATATATATATATATATATATATATATATATATATATATATATATATATATATATATATATGTTTATTACTCATGTTCGTAGGTGGTTGTGGGGATGTTGTAAGTCAAGAATACATTTGTTTTTGGTGTACGTTTGTTAGATGATAAATAAAGAATCCGTTTCACAATATTTTACGAAACGGAAAGTGTATGCCGTTTCGCATAAATCATGATTTTTTTCTGCCCATAAAAAAATAACACGATCACCCCATTATTTTTAAATGTTACTTTTAAATGTTATTGGTAAATAAACCTTGCATAATATTCTGTTAAAAATTACACCCACACACCCTCACCCCATTTCTTTCTTCTTGATTCCATTTCCAGTTCTGTGCAAAGAAAAGAACTGGTGAATAAGATTGGTGGCATGCATGTACGTGCTGTCATGGTCTTAGAAATAGAATTGAATCACTTATTTCGTTGAAATTTTCGCTCCTTATTTGCATGGATGTTTTGTCCGACAGACCAAACACTTGAAGTCCAAACACTTGAACATCAAATAGAAACCAAAATTTTGTTTTTCCAAACGGATTACATAATCCGTGTCTTAAAGATGTGAAACGGAATAGCTATTTCGTTTCATACTATTCTGTTTCATACTTGGATTTTGTGTGTTGGTGTGTATATTGTGTTATTGGTGAATTTTTAATATGAGTGAATGTATACTGTGTGATTGGTGAATTTTCTAACGTAAATTATGCAATGAATATCAACATGCAATTAGTTTTCAATTTTTGATACGTGTTGCATTCACTCGTTTTCTGTGATACGTGTTGCATTCTTTATGCATTTAGATGGGTTATTTACGTATTAAAATTTCTTTTTTTATTATAGTTCATTATGGAAGATCATCATTTTAGTTATTTGAGTTTCTTGGATTCTCAAGCGGATTCTCAACAAAATTGTAGTCTCATGTCAGAGTTTTCTGATTTTGTTCATGATATCTGCGAACAAGATTATACATCTCATTTTACAACCGATGATATTTTCTCAACACGTGAAGATTTAATTAAATGGGTTAGAGGGGTTGCTTATAATCTTGGCTTTGTCGTTATTATTCTAAGATCGGATAAATACAATGGACAACCAGGAAGAAAGACCCATGTATTATTAGGTTGTGAAAGAGGTGGAAAATATAGAAAATACAAGTGTGATGCAGAACCCAGTTTATCTGGGACAAGAAAATGTGATTGTCCCTTTAGATTGAGAGGGAGACCCATCTCTCAAGGGGAGGGATGGGTGTTGAACGTAAAATGTGGTTACCATAATCACGATGTCTCTTCTACTCTAGTTGGTCACCCCTATGCGGGTAGGTTGAAGTCTACTAAACAGTCGTTGCTTGTTGATATGACCAAAAGTCAAGTCAAACCTGCAAATATACTTCTCACTCTGAAAGAAAAAGATGATTGTAATGTTACAACTCTGAAGCAAGTGTATAATGCAAGATATAGGTACAAACGTTCAATAAGAGGTTCAAGAACTGAGTTACAACAGTTAATGTTGATGTTGGAACGTGATCACTACATCCATTTTAGTAGATGTCTTGATGAATCTGATGTGGTAAGCGATTTGTTCTGGACCCATCCTGATGCTGTGAAGTTGTTAAATTCATTCAATATTGTGTTCTTAATGGATAGTACCTATAAAACCAACAAATATCGGTTGCCATTACTTGAGATTGTTGGTGTGACCTCAACAGGATTAACTTTCTCGGCCGCTTTTGCATTTTTATCTAGTGAAAAGTAAAATAATTTCATTTGGGCTCTTGAAAGGCTAAGAGGTCTATTTATGACGTCCGAGGGTGGTCCACAAGTCATTGTAACTGATAGGGATCTTGCTCTAATGAATGTTGTTGGCATGGTGTTCCCTGAGTGTTATCATCTTCTATGTCGTTTCCACATTCAAAAAAATGTGCAGGCAAAGTGCAAAATGTTAGTAAATTCTGTTGATGCATGGGATGTTGTATTGCAAGCCTGGGAGAATGTCATGGACTGTGAAGATGAATTAAAGTTCAACGAGTGTGTTCATCGTCTTGAGCTTGTTTGCCAGCCATGGCCTGTATTCTTTGAATATGTTAACGACTCGTGGATCATTCCTTATAAAAAATTCTTTGTGAAGGCATGGACGAACAAAGTTATGCATTTGGGGAATACAACATCAAACAGGTATGTTTGTATTTTGCTATTAATTAATTTTTTTTATTAATGGTTTATATGATTTCCTTGTATAAATTGTACTAGGGTTGAGTCTGCTCACTGGAGTCTGAAGAAAGTTCTTGGAAGTAGTATGGGAGATCTTTGTTCATGTTGGGATGGAATTCACAACGTTATTATCTTGCAACACAACGAAATTAAGGCGTCTTTTGAAAGAAGTTTAAATCTGATCAGTGACTCTTATAAGGCATTGAGTTATAGAAGATTAGTGAGAAATATTTCTAGATGTGCCTTAGAACTCCTTGCTCCAGAGTTGGAAAGAGTAAAGAAGATTGGATTCCATAGTAGTCGTTGTGGCTACATTCTCAGACAAACTTATGGTCTACCATGTGCGTGTGAATTAGCACGATATGATCCTGGGATTATTCCTCTCCAAGAAATTCATGTCATGTGGACTAGGTTGAGCTTCTCCAATGTCTCGTCTTCACAATCTGAAGGGCAATTATCTATTCAGAGGGAGGTTGATCTACTGCTTAATCTTTTCAAAGAAGTTGATATTGCAGGAAAAGTGACCATAAAACATAAATTACTTGACATAGTTATCCCTTCCATGACATCGATGTTACCACCACCGAGTAAAGTTAAGACGAAAGGTGCAGCTAAGAGTCATAGATCAAAGAAGTCAACCAAATGTGATCCCTCCTATTTTGAGCATGTGGACGCCTTCATTGAGTCCTCAAGACAAGACACGTGCGTTGCAAAAACAGAAAACAAGGTGAAGAGCAAACGTGTAATTGAAGAGAAAGTAATACCCATGCTAGAACAGTTCAATCTTGTTTTTCATCCTTATATACTCGATGTTGTCGATGTTGTGGCGGACGGTCATTGTGGATATAGATGCATTGCTGCATTGTTGGGTATGGGTGAGGAGTCGTGACCTCTAATCAGACATGATCTATACAAAGAACTTAGTCAATGGCGACATGAATATGCAACGTTAGTTGGAGGCTATGATCGTCTGGAAAAACTGAGAAAGTCTTTGCTAGTTCAATCACCATCAGGGGTATAACTTCTATACACCAGTGTTGAAATTTATGTATTACAAGTTTTTTATGATTTTGTTTTATTATAATCTAATTAATTATATACAGGCTAATTGAGACAAGTGGATGACTATACCAGACATGGGGTATGCGATTGCTAATCGGTATAATGTAATCCTCGTGTGCTTGTCATCAGTTCAGAATTTGACTATATTCCCACTTCGTACATCCCCACCTATTTTGCAAAGTCAACATCGACTAATTTGTATCGGACATGTTTACAATTCTCATTTTGTGCAGGTATATATGTTTATATATATATATATATATATATATATATATATATATATATATATATATTATTTTTATAAAGAACTTTATTTCTCTATTGACTAATTGCGTATTTACAGGTTCGTCTACAAGAAGGCTGTCCATTACCGACAGTGGATATCATATCATCTAGCAATTGTTACCCAAAGGCAAAAGGGTGGGCATCATTTTATAGAGATAGGATGCAAGCATTCCTAGATTTACACATAGTGGATCGTAGTTATGTAGATCTCATGGAAGACTGATATGTGTTGATTGTATTTAAGTATTTTACTGTTGTAGTTTGTAATTATTTTACCAATATATAAAATTCTAACTCCTTTGGCCAAGGGATGGATATATTTTGGCCTCATTGCTAACATTAAATAACTTAATATAAAATACCATATATAGATGAAATATCTTAATATAAAATCCAATAGAAATGTCAATTCTAACATCAAATACAAATAAATCGACTATCCAGACGTAGATGGTCGTCGACCTCGAACTCTACGTCCTCCTCTAGTCTCTTCCTCTTCAACGCCATCTTGAGCCATCTGCAATAACTCATGAGTGTGATCCCAGGCAACTGTGCCCTCAGTAACGTCTCTACAGTCTATCATCCGCTGAAGACCACCTACGATGCGTTTCACGAGACCCTGTGATAATAACAAGTTAATGTCAAATATTAAAAGTTACTAATAATATGAACAACTAAATGTGTTACATACCAATAAACCACTGGAAGATGATGAAGGTGACGTCCTCTGAACTGTTATGTCATCTGGCAAATTCCGACGAAGTCGGGGCACAAGCACAAGGCTAGGTCGGTCAGCCTTAGCTCCACGTAAAATGTATGGATGGGAGACTCTCCTAAACCACTGCAAATATCCATCTGAACATGAAAAAGGAGCTGGTGCTTGGACCACTTGATGTACAACAAACTGCTCGTGCTTTTTCCACCGATCATCAATAGCCTCAAAGTCCATCATGGGAACCGAACTAGGCGGTCGTGGAATAGGCTGGATGAAGCCAAATTGTCGCAACACACGCTCCGGCAAATGACGTTGTACGACGGTCCCAACCCTCAGGAAGCCAGAAAACATGCCATGTGTTACCAGTTGTCGAGCAGCTCTGTGTGCTACATATGGGTTCCAAATCATCCCATCATATGTCAAGCCATCCAACTGGACTCTAACATCAGCTATAGCGGAAATGGCGCATCCAGTGACATAACGTAGAGCACGGGGTTCGGTCTCCACATATGTATCCCGTACTTGCTTCCTTCCCAATGTAGGGAAGTGCTCGTATATCCAAGCCTGTATCAAATAATATTTCATTTAACCATTGTCATATAAAACTAAAAACAAGTCAAATAAAGAATAAAATGTCATATAAATGGGTACCTGCAGAAGAGGTAGATATCCAGCTAATTGCTTTGTATTTGCAAAGCTGGCATCTCCTAGCTGCTCATATAAGTGGACAAGAGCAGCAACTCCCCAACCATATGTACAACATGTGGAGAGATCTCTAAATAGCTTGAGATAATGTGTACGAACATATGTGGCGCTTTTGTTAGCAAATATCGTGCACCCTACAAGGTGCAAAAGATATGCACGTGCAGCAAACTCCCATAGCTCGTTTTCACAACAGCTGTGATACAAGTCTCTCAACCAGCTCAGTCAGACCTGTGCACCCCGACTTTGATTCAGCTCCACACATGCCATGGCCCGGTCAACACCAAGAAGTGTCGTCAAAATCTGAACAGAATCTTCATATTCCAGATTTTCAGTGGAGCAAAAGTTTCCACTGATGGAAAGATGGAGAAGTGACCATACGTCATCCAAAGTGATGGTCATCTCCCCAATGGGTAAATGAAAAGTATTAGTCTCGGGATGCCATCTCTCCACGAAACCCAATACTAACCCAAGATCGATATATTCATATAAAATGTCACACAAAGGCGATAATCCAGAAGCTAACACAAAAGGTGCAACAGCAGGGTGAGGACGTCCTAATTTCTTAACTTTTTTAATATGGGAGACCACTTTCACAACTCGATCCTAACAGAAGAAACAAACAACAATAAAAATACTTAACAACAACAAAATTAAACATATATAAAAACTTCTTACTGACCTGACCATCCCATATCATGCGTGCAACATGATCCTGGTACTGCGTCAATAAAGATGTATCATACGGCCCACCAGGAAATCCTCCACCATCGTTATTAATGACCTGCTCGTCCTCCCGAGGAACGTCAGGAACCTCATTCTCAACAACGTCATCCTCAACAACATTAGCCTCATGCTGACCCCTTCTACGAGCCGATGTTGTCGGTCTCTTTCGTGCACCACCCTATCTGGAACTCTCGGGTGCATCATTTGAACCACGTCTAGATATATTTCCTCGTGTCCTGACCATATCTATAATAAAATAAAATACAAATTAATAAATAATAAATAATAAATACTCGCCCTCATCTTTCCTTTTTTTTTCCTCGTAAAAACACTCTAAATGTAGTAAGTGCAGGTTCAATTTCACATCATCTTTCCTCTTTTTCCTCGTAAAAACACTCTAAGTGGGTTCAATTTCACAAACTGAAGACGGACCACAATCAAATTAATTACATCAAACGAATTTAAATAAAAAAATGAATTTAAATAAAAAACATTAAAGGCATCCAAAAAAAAACAGAAACGGATTTTGTAAAAAAAAAATAATAAAAAGGGGAAACGGATCCCACATTCCGTTTCGTAAAAAAAAATTAATTTAAAAAGAAAAAGAAATGGATTCCAAAATCCGTTTTGTAAAAAAAAAAGGGAAACGGATTACACAATCCGTTTCAAAAAAAAAACGGATTCCAAAATCCGTTTTGTAAAAAAAAAAAAAAGGGAAACAGATTCCACAATCCGTTTCCTAAAAAAAAATAAACGGATCCCACAATCCGTTTTGTAAAAAAAAAATTAAAACGGGAAACGGATTCCACAATCCGTTTCCAAAAAAAAAAACGGATTCCACAATCCGTTTCCTTAAAAAAAAAAAAAACGCCACAACCCTTCCTCTCAAACGCACACCACTCATCAACACAACCCACCTTCCTCTCAAACGCACACCACTCATCAACACAACCCACCTTTCCAACAGGTTTAAGAAAAAGCTACATATAAAATCAATTAAAATAAAAATATACACATGCATTAAAATAAAAATATACACATGTTGTCTAATATTAAAAAACCAGTATTACTTACTTGTAAAAAATGGAGAAGCCGCGGGAAAGGATGAACGGTGGGGAGAAGAATGGTGTGTGGAGGAGAAAAGGATACTCTGTGAATGAGAAAAGGATGGCGTGGGGAGAATGATTTGTGGGAGAAGAGGGAGAAGAGGGAGAATGAGGATGGAGAGTGTGTGGAGGCGTGGAGGCTTATTAGGTCAAAGATTCCAAGGGTGCAGGTGCGTGCAGGGAGGGAATCTGCTTTATTTGCTTTATTGGGGTGCGGGTGCAGGGGTTTTGAGGGTGCAGTGTGCTGAGGGGTGTGAGGGGTGCAGGGGTATTTGGGGGTGCAATGCGGTGAAAGAGAGAAAAAGACACAGTAACTTTTTTTTTAACCAGGGGCAAACATGGAAATAAAATAGGTTTTGGGGGTACAGGAGAGATTATTGGAGGTGCAGGGAGAAGCCCCCCTTATCATATGACTTGTATGTGAGGATTTGTTTGTAGGCTTCTTCTCATTTACAAAACTCAACTCTAAAAATATGTTTGCTAGAGCCCAATCTAATATCAGTTAAATCAATTATTTATTAGATAAAATACTTCTTGTGCTTACATTATATAAAATAGAGAAAAGTTACACATTTTGATTTTATTAATTTTATTTGAATTTCGTTAATATTTAAGATAATTAAACACACTTTTTAACACTTTCTATAATTGTTATTAAAAAAATTAACATTAATGTGTAATTGAAATTCTTTACTTTTATTTTTTGTTGTGTAAATTTAAAATAACTATTTTAAGATTAATTACATATTATTATTATTATCTTTTTTTAATAAAGGACAATCGCTAAATTACTAAATATATATAACCAACTATACCCTATCTAAAAACTCATTAAATGAATTATGAATATGATTAGACTATGTTCAAAAGATAGACAAACTGACCCAAATGAGTTGAAATTTATTCTGTAATAAAAATAAATTTAAATATGTTTTTGTCCCTAAAGTTTCAGTGAAATTTGAAATTAATCACTCTTTAAAGTTTTTGACCTCATTTTAACTAAATTTTATTAAATTTATATGACGTTTGAAGTACATTTCATAATAATATTTAAATTGTTTACACTGGATACATTTTTACTTTAATTTTAACTCAAATATTATCATAAAATACATTTAAAATATTAAATAAACTTAACAAAATTTAGTATAAAAGATTAAATCCACATATTTCTAAAAATAAAAGACTAAATTGATATAAAGTTTTAAAAAAGAACTAATTACAAAATTTACTAAAACTTAAAGTACCAATCACATATTTAACAAAAAAAAAATACTAAACTATAGGTGTTAAAAACAAAATCAATTAATGTAAATGTAGTTACATATTAAAAATTTAAATTTGTGAAATCTACTCTTACAATTGTGGTTTGACAATTAAAGCACTTAGGTGAGTTATGCGTCTGACACAGCCTTCATATTATTGAACCCAAACACAAACATTTCCACCACCAGTTGCTTTCGATCACTATACACACGTTCAATTCGCAACACACTACATTTTACACTTGTGGTAGTTGTACAATCAGGAATCACCTCCATAAATAAACATAAAAAAAGACATTTCTTCAGAACCCACGTGTTCCCATTTATGTTGCTTTATCATAATAAATTTTTCATTCAACCAATGACTATGTAGGCCTAGGTAGGTCCATGTTTCCATTTCAAGTTCGCATCTTCAATCACACGCATGTTGTTGTTGTGATTCATCACAAAAAGAAAACCATGACAATTTTCTTATTATTACCGGATAAAATTCACGCGTAACTGAGTTTTATCAGGATTATATTCTGAAAAGACTCGAGTGAATTTTATGTGATAATAAAAAGTATACACGGAAAGAAAAGCTTCTAGAAATTCATAGTGTGAGATTGCAAATGCTTATGTTATTTATATTTTTATATCAGAGGGGATCCTGAGTTAGCCCCAGTTGTTGGTAATTCATGTAATCAATGCCATTTAATCTAATACAACATAACACATGTTCTGGCAGCTCCTCTTGTTTGTTCCCCTGATAAACCAAATGTTACAAAAATCAGTTTAAGTATCAGACAAAATGAAATAGATTTTGGTTTATTACTCGTTTGTTTGCTTCTGATTTCATCCAAAAATTTGGTCCTCTAGTTTTTTTAGTCTCAATTTGCTTCCGATTTTTTAAAGTTGATGCAATTTAATTCTTTTCGTTAAATTTCTTGAAACGGATCCAGAATTTTTCATCAAAATTTAACTATTAATAAGGATTTTGCTTTGATGGTCTGATTAATATAATTCTATTGTCAATTTTGATAAAAAATCATTAATCCGTTTCAAAACATTTGAGAAAAAAAAAAAAAACAAATTGCATAAATTATTTAAAAATTGTGATCAAATCGAGTTTAAAAAAACTGAAAGACCAACTTGATATTTTTACGTGAAAACTGGAATGCAAAGAGTAGTTAAACAAATAGATTTTGTCATTTGAGAAACTCTTACCTGAATTGTGAGGCCAACATCTAGTGTGCAAATCTTTAATCTGTCAAGGAATGCTTCAAACCCTTTCCTGGATATATAGCTGAATCTATGCATATCCAAATCAATCTCAAAGTAATTTTCACCCTGAAAAAAGTTATTTGATTTAGAGGTGACTCTGCTAAACAATATCAGTAACATGACAAAAAAAAAGATGTACACATCTTTCTTCACATCACATAGCATGTTGCATGTCCTGTTACTTTTCCTTTGTTCTGAGTTGTAAAATTTGCTGTATGAACAATAATAACATTGTTCATTAAATGGTTAGAAATATCAAAGCGTTAGGTGATTGGAAAGAAATGTGAGAAATTAAAGTACTGCACGTGGAGGTCCCTTGTCTTTTATAGTGAAATGACACAAGAAATCCATAAAGATGAAACCAAAGAGTACACACATCAACAAGGAGAAGGAGCCCACAGAAAAAACTAGAACTTTACCTTTCACTTTTACAAAGTCCTAATTTCATGATATTCATTCATTTTTTTGTTTCTGAATTAACTGCTAGATAAACAAAATTTGAGACATATCATGCTGCCACTAACTGTCATCACTAATCACAGAATGAAATGAATGTGGACACAAGCAGGACCACCTTATCATTAAAGTATAATAACACCTATGCATGTATAGAACGTCACGTTCAGATTCTGTCTGTCATATTCAGCTTCAAGATGCTATCAAAATAATGGGGTGATTAAATGAGTTTATGCAAGCAAAAACAGCTTGGTTTTCTCATTCTGCAAGATCATTCAAGTTCAGTAGTTATATTAACTTATATCAGGTTTTTTTGGTTGAAAGAAACCATCATAATCAGTGTCTTGGAGGATGAGTCATGAGACAAACCGTGAAAAACTCATGTTGAGGACGTGAAAGAACAGGTTTTTCATTGTAAGCTTGCATAAGCTTCCTCTCTGCTGCACTCAAATGAAGATCTTCCAAGTTCACAACACGGCCTAAAATTTTCAACCTTTCCCTAAAGGGTGCAATTGTATCTACAGGAAAACCCTTTACCTTTTCAACTTCATCGTCCATCAATCTCTGTAGAAAGATGTAGATAGATATTGTTTCATCAGCTACACATAGGTCAGTGAAAAGAAGTAATAGAGCTTTCCTCAAATTAACAGACAAAATGGTAATTCAAATTAACAGACAAAATGTTTTTCATCTTTCATCAGATGAATCATGGTATAGAGCTAATACATCACACACTGTTGTTACTCTGAATCCTTTTATTTTGTGGACAATAATCTCAGTGACCAAGAAAATGTAGAGATGAAAACAATTTTAACAGGAATATTGAGCACTAAAATTTGACACATGAAGGCTCCTTCTTACTCTGATGCTTTCTTGAAAAGGCAGTGGAAGTTCCTTGGAGTAACTTTCCGAAAGTTTAAAGTACAAAACAATGCTCATTCCTTCACCATCAGTTTCTCCTTGAAAAAGTGTGGCAGGATAGAGTGGAACCTATATTCCACAAAACCAAAAAGTATAAGAATATGCAGCAGCAACAATTTCATAAATTGTTCTGTTGACAATACCATATTAACTAAAAGGCAAAAAGAAAACTAAGGATTAGAATTATACCAAAAAGTATAACTAGGTTTTAGCAATGCAGGAGTACCTGAACGTTTACAACTAGTATGGGAGGAAATTTCCCAGAGGAACTCATAACAGGAAGTTCCACAAAGCGAGCTATGTGGTCTACTTTCCGTGGGGACAAGAAAACATCTACACCAAATGGGTAATATGCAGAATAGTTAGGAGCAAAGTCTTTTTTCTTGTCCCTGCATAACAACAGCAAAGTCAAACGTTATTTTGTCTGTGAAACATCTTATTTTGACTTTAAAAACATTGATGCATTTATTAACACGTGGGAGAACATGCACTGTCAAACAGATTACAGACAAATCTTAATCTTACTTGAAATAATTTACTCCTCGAACTTTGAAAGTGCCTGCATCAATTTGTGACCAACAATCAAGCATTTTCTTCTCAATTGGACAAAAGGGTACTTGAGATCCTGCAATTGGTCTTTGTAGAAGCGTCTTTGAGGAAACTGAAAACAAGAAAAGGGAACGTAAATAAGAATTACAGCATCTGCATTTTCCTGGAAAGATGTTTTCTTTCCAGCTATTAGACACAAAAAGCTATTAAACATACTTAGGCTAATGTTAAGATAAAATGAAGCATAGAGTCACAAGAAAACTGTTTCAAGAATTTCAACTCAACTCACATAGAGTAGCATTCCCATGTCCTTCTTTCCATTTGAAGGAAACTTTTGTAGCAGTCTTTTTCCTTGCATTAGGAGGACTGGAACTTGATGATCTTCTCTTTTCAACAGAAGAAATGGTAGATGCAAGACATGGCAAACAATTGTTCGGAAGAATCCCACAGTTATCCAAAAGTCCATCATCCTTGTTGGAATTTGCGTCCACTGAGGAAATTTCGTCAAGGAACACTGGCTCACGAGGAGAATCAATGACATCTACACCAGAATATTGAACATCTGAACTTCTCGAAGCCTCAGAAATGTTAGCAAAATGTCCTGTCTGTAACTCCTGTTTCTGAACTTGATCTGTGGAAACTCCATGGTTAGCATTTCTTGAAGATGGAAAACTCAATGCAGACCCTCCTTCAATCCCATTCAGAGAGACAACATCTGAAGACATAAATTGTCTTAACTATAATTTTTAAGGTAATAGTATCTAAAAATCAAAGATGAAGGGAGCAAAATATAACTAAATTTAAAACTGAAAATTATACCATCAGGAACACTCTGGTAATCATCATCACAGTCAGAGTCAAATACTGCAACCGAATCAAACCATGCCTCTTCAATACTTCCTGTTCCTGTTGCCAAAATTTAAAATTAGGAATGATAAAAGCCAAACTAAAGCTTACAAGGGATTTCAGAAGAAAAAAATGGTTTCTGCAGTAGCTGTAATAAAAACTAGATGTTAGATTGAATTTATCTTTAATAAAGGTGACTTGGGTCTGAAATGATATTCCTAATGACAGAATTAACATTAATTTGCTTCAAATGTAAGTACTAATAATATGGATCTAAATCCAGCAACTAATGCTAGTTTTATGAACTCGTTGAGGCATATCATAAATGCACAACTCACCAACTACAATTGTGCTCAACCACCTACCCATAGACCTCATATTAGTACTACTGTTACCCACGAATTTCAACACCACTTTTTTCCACCTGAAGTCTTACTACGTTTATCCCAAGTCTTAGTCTGAAAATTAAATTTCAACTCCTCCCTTCATAATGAAAAAAGAAATAGCTTAGCTAAGCCTGCAAGTATATCACCAACTCAACAATATTGACAATGTTTTCGGTTGAAAATGACGATAATTTGCACCGATTATTAACATCCATTTCTTCGCAGCTTCGGATTTCCAATGACTATACCAACCTTTACACGCCAAGTGACTAACTCCACCAACATTTCCCAAAGTTCAAGTCTCCAACTACCCCAAAAGGACCAAAACAATTGTTTCAGACTCGCCACAACAGAATTCTAAGTTTCCGACAAAAATTGCAATTCAAAACAAAAAGAAAACCGAACATATATATGTCTGGTCTCTCATTTACAACCTTCACTCCCGAGAATCCTTTGACGGAAATGCAACCCAGAAGACGAAACAAAAGATTGAGAAACAAAAAAAAAAAAAAAAAAGATGCAGTAAAACATCAACCTTGGAAAGTGGGGTTGGCAAAGGAACAATCAGGCAACCCTGCCACATCAACCTTGTCCAATGATCCCTTACACAACCGTGAAGTAACTCTTCTCCTGAGTCCCTCTCTCCTACCCCTCTTCCTGGTTTTCTTCTTGGAAGAGCTCAACCTCCCTCCCACGCACCCTTGTGGAGTTGAAACACACGCTCCCATATCATCAACACCTTTGTCTCAGATCCCTCACCACCCCAGAAAGTTCTGTCATATAGACACCACCATGATAAGGAAAACACCACAAACCAAATAGAAAGAGTGAATAAATAATCAAAAGGAGAACTTCAAGAAGCTACCCGCTGAGGCTTTTTGTTGAAGTTACGAGAAAGACTTCCACTTTCTTTGCCCCCGTATCATAATGAAACCAATAAATAAGCTACCCCAGAGAAACAGAACACGAAAAATGAAAACAATAAAAAAAAAGTCAAAATTTTCATCCTTATAATGATTCTAAGAAAATAATAATAGTAATAATACGATACAGTGAGGGTAGTTGTTGTAGTTGGCAGGACCGTGAGGGTCCCGTGTGCCACGTGGCGTGAGATCATTAGGCGAACGTGTGGAAGAGTGGTGCAGAATGCAGAGATTGTGGACCAAGTTCTACGTTGTTGCTTGCTACTGTTCTTTTGGCGTTTATCTGACGTCGTTTCACACACTCATGTAAAGTTCTCAGTACCTTTATCCATGTCCGTATATTGCGTGTAGTCAATCCAAATCTGTGTTTGGAGAGCAAACCAAAGCTCACTGCGTTGAGACACCAACATTCATATTAGTACCCTTTTCCTCAATCACACCACCAACATGGGTCCCCTAAAGCTCAGGTTTTTATGATATATGTGCTGGATATGAATCACATTTAGATCTGTACCACCCTTTTATCACTTTATTTTCCTTTCAAATTCTTAATTTTTATTCATCAAACATGACATATTTGAATTTCTGACACTGATGTTATGTTATGACATTCTCCTTAACCTGATCTTTCTTTCTGCTAAAAAATAATGATCAGTTTGTGGAGATTCTAAGAACTATTTAAAAAGGATAATATCTCTCGTAATCGATATTTGCCCACCACATGTTGATTAATTGATTTTCTTGAACTTTTGTGGAAAATATCTCACCGTGTGATTCACAAGATCAAATTCATCACAGTGTTACTGTACAAACATGTTACAGTCTAGGGTTTCTCTTCACCACTTGAATTGCTATATATTACAGGAGAGAGAGAAATGATCAAACTTTTTCTTCAAAAAAGATTGGCCAAAAATGTCATTATCATTCCAATTCTTAATTAGGACAAATGGGTTATGTTTGGGGACAAATGAACCTCTCCTTGAATTGTTGTAATGAATTTTCACCAAACCAATAATGATATTTAGTTCCATGGTGACTAGCCACTGTTTATCTTAATGTTCAATGATTATGAATGAATCAATTTGATAAAGCAAGTTCCCCGAAAGAATGTGGAAATTTTGACGATGGAGACATTTTTATCGTCAACATAGAAACTTCACTATTACAAGTACACGGTTTCAGTTACATAAAATAGGGGAAAATGTCAAACAAAACTTCAACTTCAATTTCATAATGATCTTGGTTTGTCTCTACGTGCAATGGTGTTTTATCATTTAACTCATTTATAATGCTTTTTTTTTTAGTTTCTTTCTTTTTTGACTGATCTTATTGGTGATGAAATCTTATATATTTGACATCTCATAAGTAATATATAAATTAAGAAATAGATTGTCTAGAGTTTAATATTAAAAATGTGGAATCATCATATCATTGATTAACATGTTGTGACTATGTGATAATGATTAGGTTGGTAGAACAAAAGTTGGGCGTATAAGAAAATCAAAATATGATAACGACGTTCAATATATTGAAAGAAAGGCAATGCATCATTTATAATTTCTTTTGTGAATGGGAAATTTGATGAATCTTGCCATCATTACTTTATGAAAAGAATACCCTATTAGGGCAAAAAATATCATTCATGATTAAATTTAAGTTATTAAAAAGATGGTTCAAGAAAACTGCGTATAATAAATAGCATTGGAATGCGACCTTTCTCTACCACTTGATGGTTATTTATTAATCACCATAAAAGCTGGTTATATTTGTAAGCAAGGGTTATTTATAGCATTGGGATTTAACTTTTGAAGTTATCGCAACAAAATCAGCTATAAAATTTGTACTTGGTTTAAGAAAGGAATAAAAGAACAGAACGTAAATAGAAAAACAAGTGATTAAAAAAAAATGCTGAGTGAAATTTTAAATTATTTAATATGGAAGAAAGAGGAGAGGGGGAAAAGAATATTCT
The DNA here is from genome assembly GCF_037176805.1 of Vigna unguiculata. Lineage (NCBI taxonomy): Eukaryota > Viridiplantae > Streptophyta > Magnoliopsida > Fabales > Fabaceae > Vigna > Vigna unguiculata. The sequence continues at coordinate 25,392,216 of NC_140793.1, forward strand.
TTTTCTAGTTGTATAAATAGAAACAAAATAAAAATGTGACTTTCTTAATGTGTTTGATAGGAAGAAAATAAATAAGTGTAGAGTAACATAAATACATGAAAAAAGGATACAAATATTGTGAATGGAAATAATGAGAAATGGAGTAGATTCTACGATGTTTAATTTAAGAAAAGTAAAAATATAAGTTAATCAATTTTGATAAACTACTATTTTTCCTCACTATCTAATATCCACTGTGTTTGAAACTCTACCAAATAGAGTGTAAAATTATGCTCTTGAAGTAAATTTATAACATATAATATTAATATTCTTATCATATTTTTCATTTCATTATTTGCTTAAATAAATTTTTAAAATCGTTAAAATGTATTAATGAAATTAATTAATTATGTTTTTTATTGTTGTTTTTTCCTTTGCATAATTAATTAAGCCAATTACCTATTATTATATAAATCTAGGTTTGATCACTTCACAGAAGGCTAAAGCTTTATTATGCCGAAGCCAAACCAGCCTCTCTTTTTTATATATAGAAAACAATTTAGATTATACATTTTGTGGAAAAAAAAAACTTATTTAGTTAAATATCAAAATTTACTTCATCCAAAATGTTTCTCAATACTTGATTTTCTAACTAATTAAATAAAAACAAATAATCAATTCTATTTGCATAATTATATTAAGTTTATATAAATTTTAAGTTATATATTTATTTACTTTTTATTATATAAGATGTCAAGTTTATAAGTTTATTAAATAGTGAATTAATCCATGTCCTATTTCAATATACTGTTATAATATTTTAAGTCAGTTAATTATAACAAAAATAATATTAAATCTTAAAAATATTATATATCATATATACACTAATTAAATAAACTCTTATAAAATATAATCTACCTGTTTGTATCTTTGTCATGTCTCGAGTTTCAATTGTTTTAAATTCTATGTTTGATAATATGAACTTTTTTTTATGTTGACCTATAAGATAGGTGTACCAAAGTCTTTTCTTTAATATGAACTAGGATTTCCAATAACCTACTTGATGAAATCAAATTTCTAGAAGATAAGTAAGCACTGAAGTTTGTGTGAAGAAATAGGAAAAAAAAAAAGGAAACATTCAAAAATAATTAACTTCTTATTTTGGCCAAAGTGAGAAGAAAACCTTGATACCTCACATTAAGTAAATATTTCCCTTCTTTACATTATTATTTTGTAAGGAAATTAAGTTTGGTTGGTGCTTTAGAAAACGCCATTTACTAAAAAAAAAATAGTTTTCTTGGGTAAAAAAAATGAAGAGAAGGCTGGCTTAAAAGGTAATATGATAATGGTTTTTGACATCAATTATTTCACGATCTTCTGATAATCAAACTAGTGTAAAAAAAGTTTAATTACTCGTCTGACATTCACTCTGGTACAGGTGTGTGTCGTATTCACTTTTAAAAAAGTGTCGATTGCATCATAACTTTTGAAAAAATGTTTCAATTAAGTCCCTCTTAGAAAAAATTATTAACATCGTTAACGGCGTATCACGTATCGGTTTGTAGTTTTTTTTTTTGTTTTTTTTTTTAATTTTTTTTGCAAAAAAAAAAATTATCATGTGTAGGTCCCTAGTGTGATACATGACCTTGTTAGTGTTACGTATCAATGTCACTATCAAATCCAATTTAGTCACTGTCTAATTTAATCTTCATATATGTCTTCTTAATCCAATTTAGTCCTTACTCATGTATTTTTAAATTTTGTCCCAATTTTTTTAATAAATGAAATACTTTTTTAATTCATTTTTTTATAAAATTAAAACTAATTAAGTATAAATATTTTTATAAAATTAAGTATTTATATTTACGTTGTTTCTCTCCAATTTCAAACCAAATTTATTACTTGTATATTATATTGATTTTTTAATTAAAAAAATACTTTTTAACATATTACATTTTTGTATATTATTAACTCATGTTTTGTTAATTATTACTTTTTTTAAAAATAGAAAAATATTGTCTCTCACTAATTTTAAACCAAATTTTTTATTTGCATGAATGTTATACTAATATATTTTTTTTATTAAAAATGACTTAATAAAATGACTTTTACCACTAAATTTTAATATAAATATCAATACTTAATTATTGTAAAAATATTTATACTTAATTATTATTAAAAAATTTGTGTCAAAATTAAATGAGAGTCACATAAGTATGGACTAAATTGAATCATTAAGGCATATATATATATATATATATATATATATATATATATATAGACTAAATTGATATGAAGACAATGACATTTGATGGTAATACTGACACATGGCATTGTCCTGTCGCATGACATTGACAATATCACGTGTCACACTAAGGACCTGACACATGACAATTTAAAAAAAATTAAAAAAATCACATACCAACATGTGATACGCCGTTAATAACTTTTGTCTGAAAAAGACCTAATTGAAGCATTATTTAAAAAGTTGGGATATAATTGACATTTTTTTAAAAACAAGTACAAAATTGACACATATTTATCAAAGTGGTTATCATTCGAATAATTAAACCTAATGAGACACAACTTTTTTTGTTATTCTTTTTAAAAATTTCCTCAAAGAACCAAACCCAGTAAGAGAACCTTCTTCCTTGGTTCGTTCTTGGAATTGATAAAAATCATGCTCAAATACAGGATTAATATCAACTCTAAGAAGATTCTTTAATGATGAAAAAAAAAAAACTTCTCTAATATGTTTATATGACAACATGGAATTAATTTTCTTTACGAGAGAGAAAGAGAAGAAAATAAAAGAATCTTTGTGGCATTTACTAAAAATCACCACAAAGAATATATATATATATATATATATATATATATATATATATTACTGAAAAAAAGAAAATATCTTTTTCGTTAAATAAAGATAATATTATTAGAGATGATAATTTTACGAGATGATATAGTTTTGTTTGTACAAATAAAATGTTCATACCATTTTAATAAATATTATCTCCTTTTAATAAATATTAAAATCAAATTTAATTAGATATATTAAAAAAATATTTAACACTTACAAATACTTTCACTAAAAGAACTACTAAATTTTTTTTCAGTCAATGCCGGAGGATTATACTAACTAAAGATAAATAGATGCTTTGTTAGGTCATTTTATTGAACGTTTCAACAAAAAGTTGATTAAGTTGATTCGTTAATTGTGGCTATCTAAGTTGTTCTTTGTGCAAAGTTTTAAAAGGTGGTCTTAATCTTTGTAAACAATATTAAGACTCTCACTAATTACTAGTATCCAGAAAACGTTGATTAATACATTAATATTAAAAAAATTTGGGAATTTATTCTTTCTTTTATCACAAAGCGTGTTGAAATGGTAAAATATGCTTAGCGTGTAACTAATTAGGTGCATGGGCTTAACCATATTCCTCTACATATTCAAAGACAAAACGTTAGTTGAGAAGGAGAATATTTTTTCTTTGGGATGAATGGGGAGAATAAAATACTCCACTTTTAATTCTGTTTTCTTATCTTCTCTAATATATACAAAAATTAAGAAATGTTAAACCTATAATTTTCAATCATTTTAATTACTAAGTATATCTATCCATCACTTACATATGTGGAAAATGTTTAACAGCATAATAATATAAAATTTGAATAAATTGGATTGTTTAGTATAACAACTATAGATAATTATAATTGATTAAATAACAAATATCTTTTAAATATTTTTTAGATATTTTTAATTTATGCATAAAAGTTTATAAATATGAATCGATCTTATAAAATGATTTATTTATTTTTCTTATTCACTTATTTTTATATATCTTATAATTTTTCTAATTTTTACTTGTCTAAGTTTTAGAAAATCTTCTACAAATATATTTTCTTTGAATTTTCATCTACAACTCAATAATCAATTATCAAAAGGACAATGATATTATGACTCATATCTTTTGACTCTCATTCTTTATGTGTTGACGTCATTTAGTGTGTGTTATTAATTAATGTATCACTATCTTTTTCTTTGAAAGAATCAATAACTTACACTAAATCACGTCAAAAAATAAAGAATGAAAATCAAATAAATAGGACTCATAGAATAATTTTCCGTATAAAAATACAAGCAAAACTTTACAAAAATATCACTTTTTAACTCTCAAAAAAGAACCACACTACATTTTCCTATAAGAACACTAACATATGTTTCCAAAATATAAATAATTGTTTAGGATTACTTCAAACAACTTTATTATTACATTGAAAGGAAAATGAAGAAATGTTTTTAATAAATTATTTAGGAGTATCTTTTTGTTGTTAGAAAGATCCGAATCTTGGGGGTAAATTTAATTGTGTTAAATGTTAGAATGCATCGCAAATTGCAACTCCACTCATCATTAGTTTGTGCTCAGTTTCCAAAGGTGGCCCTTAAAAATATGTGAGAGTACTGTACTATTGCTCTTATTTAATCACTCTCTGCATTAATTGCTTTGACTCCATACATGCACGTATCCAATTTTTCTCATCTCAATCAACCTACATAATAATCATGAGAGCCTCAAACATTTGAATTTTCAAACCCTGCAACTAAAATCATACTTCCTCCTTGTATTCTCAGATATTTTATCCGTGTCACAAGCACTGATGTGCGGGATTAAAGTTTGTATATATTACTATTTTAATTACATACATGATATGCGACGAGTTTATTATTTAGATATTATATTAATAATATTTTATGATTAAGTATGTTTATAAACTTAAACTTAAATACAAAATTAAAATTTATCTTTTATCTTAAATTTTGTTATAATTTAGTATTTAAATTTAAAAAACAATGAATATAATAATCGTTTACGTATTATAAACATAGTCTAAATCATTGTATGTTGTATGATATGTAAAAAAAATTTAACGAGGTTGAATTAGGAGAATTTTTATTTATTTTTAAAATTTAAAGATTAAACTGAATCAAAATTTGAGATAAAAATAAATTTTAATTTTGCGTCAAAATTTAAGAATTAAAAATATATTTAACTCACAATTTTATTATTAATCAACATGGTAGAGCTATGTAGCCTTGTGTCTTGAATTTAGTTGAGAAACATTCATTTTAATAGATGTTATATGGATGGCTAAGTTGAAAACCAAATTAACTTAAAATTGTTTTGAAGCTTTGGTGTAAAAGGTACCAAAACTAGAAGATGGTGGTTTACCTTTCTTAATAGTTATAATTTTTTTTATGATTTTTCTTCTACGATGTACACTCCTTGTTGACTAACCCTTGGTAAGGATCAAAACTATTATTACCTTTTAGATGGTGTAGGATGAGGGCAAAGGTTAGATTATCAAAGTATAACATTTGTAAAAACATCTTAGGGGATAAATTGGAGCAATTTTATATGGAAGTAATTTGACATGTGATATCCAAGAATATTAAAATAAAAGGAGTAGAGTAAAGAATTGAGTCTAAAAAATATCTTAGGTGATAAGAAAAATTTGGAAAGAAAGGAAATAAATGAGTGGTGGGAACGTCCTTTATTACAGTTTGTCCTAAAAGAAAAGGCCTCAGAAAGAAAAACAAATGTACAACTGTATATCAGGAATTATTGATGGTTGAAATCCTCATCCTTTACCACATGCAAAGAGGACTCCCAGTACTTCTTTATGCTACTATTGGACACCCTAAACCTACGAATTTCACTTACGTGCCCTCAAACCTAAACACTGCGACATGTCAATAAGGAATGAACAAAACCGTGTACTCTAGGTAAGGTGCATATGGTTCAGTTTTAGTTTTCTTTTCTTTTCTTTTTCTTTTTTAAATCTGATCAAGAATAATAATAAGAATGTCACTCAATTAAATTTATTATTTTATCTATTTCAAATACAAACATTTATGCAAATTATTTTAAAACAAAATAGAAAAAAAAAACAATGTTGGTTGAAAACTAAAAATATATCAGTCAATCAAAATTTTCATAAACATTAACATTACAGTTATTTCAAGACAAGATAAATATTTACTGACCACATAAAAAATATCAAAAGGTATTTATCTTTCTAACTCGACCATTTAAATATAATATAATAATTCAGGTTTATAATGTTATACTATACTTCTAAACTGTATAATTAAACACATAGTAAACAATAAATCCTATGATCACATGATCATTTAAAAAATTCGTATGTATAATTCTTTTAATCAATTACTTCATGTTTGCTCCGTTCCAAGACTTATGAACCCAAAACCAGATAAAACAAGCACACTTCGTCATTTCAGGTCAAATTAGACTCAATTGTGCGGGAAAAAAATTGAACCAACAGATTCAATTCAGTCCAATTCATGAAAAAAATAACCCTTGGTAGTCTTTTTTTTGTTGAGGGCTTAAGAAAGGAAAATAAATAGTAATGTTGTGACATATAACATATTTAAGTTATAACTGCATACCTCTCTGAAGACTAAACTTGATTTGGAGAGTGTAAAGAAAATTGCATAGTCACCAATTCCACTGGACCAAACCATGAATTGCCAGCCCACTAAGATCAGTCTAACGGTGAGGAATTTAAGTAATTTATACAAAGTCTTCGACTCAAACTTCTACGTCTTCTTCATCGTATACATAAAAAATGGTTTGCGAACTAATAAAATATGACAATTACAAATTTCAAGGCAGGTCAACCCTTTGTACCGGCTGAAAGAGTGGCAATTACAGAAGTAATAATATATAGCATCCTCTTACTACTCCTCTTACTGTTTTATAATAGATAAGCATTAAAGTAAACATAAATACATTTAATATCTCAAACATATACTGCATTAAATTCTTTCTTCATTCAACAAGTAGGATTTTCAAACTACAGGATGAATTTTTCAACAATGAATATATTATTCTAAACCAAAAGGCAAAGAAACTACACACACACACAAATATATATATATATATATATATATATATATATATATATATATATATATATATATATATATATATATATATCTCAAAGGCCGAGTTGTCATACATAATACAACTGCATAGCATGCCAGACTTAAAAATTATTTTATTTTAATCTAAAGTAAAGTTTCTAAAACTAAAAAAAAAGGGAGCGGTTTGATTATTAATGGCTGAGTGTTTTCAATCTCACTATTCTCTTCTGTCAAATACAGCATAACATAAGGAAAGTTGTGAGCAATGCCAATGATCGTGAGAGAATAAAATACATATTTTCAAGTGGCATTTTCCTCCCCCCTTAACTAAATATCTAACTTAATCAAAATATGATGTCGGAGCAAACAAATATTGTTCGGTAAATCACCTATTTTCACTGCTGAACACCAACACTTCTTGCATAATTATCCAATACACCAAAGAATATGGTCACACATTAGAAGGGGTTGAATAACAACTTGAAGGGCTCAAAAACTTAAATTAATTATGAGCACATCTTTAAATTTTCCATTAATTCACAAACCCTGTAGGAGAAAAAAGAAACTCATTCCAATTTACCAGATATCAGAGACGTAGTTGGGTAGTGAATCCTTCTGTTGCTCATTTGGTCTCAAGGCATCGTCAGCCCAAAACATTTACGCAACACAATAAAACCAATGCATACCACACTTGCTTCAAAATAGCGATTGTGCTCATTTCCTGAAATAAATTACTGATGAATAACAAGTATGAAATAAAATAAAGCTTCATTTTAAAACACCAACTGTCCACAGTCAATTCAGAAGAAAGAGGGAGGCGCGAGATAAGATCAGGTAGAAAACGGAAGAATACTTCAAACATGAGATTGTTTGTACCCATAAATTGTAATATCTAATGACGGATATTGCTCCTAAGGAAAATATAGACAAAAGAGAAAGGAGACAGATAAGGAATATAGAGAGAAGAAGATAACTGCAAATATTCACCATTTGCAGTGTATGGCAGCACATAAATAACCTACAGAGGCTACAGCTCCTAATGATATGAAAAGAACGGAATTTGTATGAGAGTTACACAACGTAACAGCTCAGCAAAAATAGTACATCGGGTAGCATATTCAGAGCACATTCTAAACATATCTTAGATATTATGTAAGCTTTTCTAGGTGCAAAAGATTTATGGATTTTTTTTGTGTTGAAGATGACTGGTCTTCTTTTGGTACCCCCTCACAAGCTGGAGGTAGGAAAATATCAGCTAACTCAAGCTTGGATAGATTGTTCACAAAAGTTTGGATGAAGAGATTTAGTTAACATGTCAGCAGCCAACTGATGCAATGAATCTTCTTGAGTCTTTGTCCACAAAATAAGACAATTGATTTATAAATATTTGGTTCACTCATGAAAAACCAGACTGGCAGCAATATGCATGGCACTTTCGCCATGGCAGGACAGAACAGCAAGTTTGCAACAAGTGACTTGAAGATCATTAGGATAAGTGAGCCATTGTAGCTCACAAGTAGTGGACGAAAAACCACAGTATTGGCTTCTGAGGCTAAATGAGAGACAGTGTTTCGTTTCCTTGCTTTCCATGAAATTAATGAATTCCCATGGAAGAAACAGTATTTGGTAAAAGATTTGTGTGTATCTACACAAGGGCCCAATTGGCATCGCCGAAAGCAACAAGATTAATTGGACGAGAGGTTTGACTGAAGAACAATGCTTTTCCTACACATCCTCTTAGATAGCATAAGACGTTGTTGGAAGCACAAATATGAGCAACGCAGAGCTGAGACATGAATTAAATCAGCTACTATGAAGCAAAGGCAATGTCAGGTTGTGGACTGGTGAGACAGATAACTCAACCAACCAACCAACTGAAAATATGGCAAATGATCTGAAAACAAATAATTTGATTCTTGTTGTAGTCAAAGAGAGCTATCCATGGTTGTAGAGGCTGGTTTGGTTGGACCTCAATAAACCAGAATCATGAAGAAGATCAAAACAATATTTTTGTTGCGATATTGTGATACCTATGGCAAAGTGAGCGACTTCCCCAAAAAATATTTCAACACACCAAGATCTTTAATCGAAAGTGGGAATGAAGAATATGCTTGATATTAGTCAATTCAGTAATGGAGTTACCATGATAAAGGATTGATCACTACCAAGGATGATGGCCCATGGCACATGCTTAGAAGAAAGGGAGTTCCTTGATCCCTTCCTTTGCTTTTATTTTCTTTAGTTTAAAATTCCTTTAAGTTGGCTTGGTTGACTATTTTTGAGTTGACTTGTTGACCTTGACTTTGGGTTGACTTGTTGACTCAAAAGATTAGCTTAACCTTAAACCAACATGCTAATCCTTGAATTGCTTTTGTAGGAATAAGAAAGGAGGAGGACCACATAGGAGACACTTGGCGTCCTAAGGAAGAGAGAGAAGGAATAAGACTTTCTAGAAGCATCTAGAAAGAGGAGGCCCACATGCCTTGGACACCAAGTCTTCTAGAATGTTCTAGAACCTTCCTTTGGGAGCCTTGGCCATGAAGACTTGCCACCTAGATGGCTTGGACGAAAATTCACCCATGTGCACCCTAGGATGACCTACTTTCTAGAACATGCTAGGTTTCTTTTGTAATCCTTTAACTTAGTTGTTTTGCTAAGGGGCCCCTAGACTTGTCTATTTAAGGGGACCTCTAACACTTGTACAAGGGTTGAACATTTTGGAGAAATTATACACTTTGTGTTTCAACCTTTTGTGAGAGCATTCCTCCTTAGGGAGTGGAGTTCTTTCAAGCCTTATCTTGCCTTGGCAAGTGGCGGCATACACCACTCATCTTCAAGGTTGCCATGGCTTCTTCTAGCCTAGCCTTGTAGTGGCGTGAATCCTCCATTCCTCCCATTTCCCTTGCTTTTCATTTTATGTTTCTTTACTCTTCTTGGTTTATATTGTTTCTATTATATGTTTTTCCTTTTGATTTCTTACTCCCCATCAATCCATTCTCCTCCTCTCTAGAACCTTGGAAAGGAACCTTCACATCTAGATAGCTTGCTATCTTAATGTCCAGTGGGGATTTCCTTGGTTTTCTTAATCAACTCACACCATATTCAATAATCTTAAAAAGGAACAAGATAATCCTTCATCATTTGGTATCTAGAGCCTAGGTTATCTTGAATATGGTGTTTTTTCATGTGCTAATCTTGTCTTGTTGTAACTATCTTTGTATGGTTCAAATCCACTTCCATTACACACAAAAACAATGCTGGCAGAAACTGTTCACGATTTTAAAAGATTAAACTGCACCTGCTCAGTGATCCAAAAATTACGTTCTTGATGTCAAAAGAAAGCTCTGTTAGTCTAGTTTCTAACAAAAAAAGAACCAATGCATTTGGAGTTTTGTGGAGAGAGTTATGATTGAAATAGTGAGCAAAGGTTAGAGCTGCCGAGATCACCGCGAATCAACGTTTTTTAGGTTATGTTGGGCAGTTTTGGCTACTGTTTTTGTTACTCTTCTTACTCCTAAATGTGGTTGGATAACATGTCTTTGGATGCTTAGTCTTTGAGCCTCAAATCCATGAGTTTAAATGCATGATAGCTACATGTTTGTGTCTTTGTGTATGTCATGTTGAGTCTTTAAATGTGTCTAACTTTTGCTTGAGTCATATGTCATATGCTTCTTTGAGTTTTCTTATTCTTGTTTCTAAGTATTTGAGATATTGCATGAGATCTATGCCTTTTGTTGTAGCATGCTCCTTGAAATTGATTTTGACCTAATTTTAAGGAACTAAGTGTTCAAGACACCCTAAAACATCCTTCTCATCATTTTAAGTACCTAGTTTTGAAAAGAAAAAGTGTTTTCAAGACCAAAAACAGTTTGGCCGAGAGCTAATGTGTTGCTTGGTGAATCCATTTGGCCATTTTTACTAGGTGTTATGCTACCAAATTTTATACTTGGATTTTGGGTGATATTGGTAAATTAGTTCCATGCTTTAACTTGGTTATGATCTTTCTTGGTGTATGCATAATTTGAGGTATAATCTTGGCTTGTTCAAATGCTTTCCATAGAGTCTTTAAAAGTGTTTTTCATTGCTTTAGTCTTGTTCAAGTTTTGTCTTTAAAAAAAAATTCCTTAGAAGTTAAACTTTCTTGTTTTTGTGCTTTTCTTGCTTGTCACTAGGTGTTCTCTGTTGTGTCTTAGTAGTTTTCTTTTCTTGAAACTCTTGAGATGTTGTGGCCGAATCACTTGTCTTGCATTTGAAAGGTTTTGAACAAGTTTTTAAAAGTGTTTGCTTCACTCCTTTGGAGGAGCTTTGAGTGTAGCCTTGCCTTGTTACTTTGGGAGAGTGATCTAAACACTTGGGTTACAATTTGGGTTGGATTTGGTCTCGGTTTTCATGTTGTCTAACCTCTAATCCATTTATTTTGTCTCGGATTTGAGTGTTTTTGTTGTAGAAATCATGGCAAGTTCATCAAATGCACCTACACCATACAAAAACAATACATTGATGAGATTGCTTCGGGATTTGGAGTTGTCTAGGAAGGAGGCCTTTGAACAATTAAGAAAAGACAAGGAGCAAAGTGACCTAAGAATCCAAGAGCACATTCAAAGGCTTGAAGCTAAGGAGCAAGAAAGAGAGGCTAGGAAAAGAGGGCATTCTAGGCGCAAACCATCACAAGAGAAGCAAACTCTAAAGATTCCTAAGTTCTATGGTGGAAGTGATCCCAAAATCTTCCTTGATTGGGAAGCTAAAGTTGATCAAATTTTCAATGAAAATCATGTAAAGGATCAAGCACAAGTTGATCTAGTAGTTTTAGGATTTTTGGAGTATGCCAATACTTGGTGGCATAAAGTTTGTAAGAATTATGACCAAGGGCCACCCGCGGCTTCTTGGATGGACATTAAAACTCTTATGCGCGCTAGATTTGTTCCTCCTTCCTATAGGAAGGAACTTCTTTTGAAGCTCCAAAGGCTTCACCAAGGTTCTATGAGTGTGAGTAAGTACTTTAAAGAATTAGAGTCTCAAATGCGTAGGGTTGAAATAAAAGAGACTAACAAAGAGAAAATAAAAAGATTTGTGAGTGATCTTAGGAGAGACATACAAGACCAAGTAGAGTTGTATGAGTACTCCACTCTTGAAAATGTTTTCACACTTGCCCTTGGGATTGAAATTCAATTGAAAAGAAAAAGAAGGGCAAGGAAGAGTTACTCACCCAACTACTACTTTAGTCACTCATGGAAGGGAAATGATAAAATGAAACATGATAAGTTCCCTTCTAACTCACATCAAGAACCACCAAGTAAAAGTAAGTCACCAAGTGATCACATTCACCATTCCACTTCTCCAAGATCAAGTTCTATTAAATGTTTTAAATGTTTGGGTTATAATCACATTGCTTTAAATTGCCCAACCAAGAGGACCATGATCTTAAAGAAGAGTAATGATGTTGAAAGTGAACACTTATCTCCCCATTCTCTTTCAAAAGAACCTTCTTCCTCTAGTAAAACTAAAATTTTTGAGAAAGACCCTATGTTATTAAGGCACATGATAGGTCAAGATCAAAGTGAGCTTGATCCAACTCAAAGAGAAAACATTTTTCAATCTAGATGCAAAATTAACAAATGGGTTTGCTCTCTAATTATTGATGGAGGAAGTAGTACCAATGTAGCTAGCACAAGGTTGGTGGAAAAGCTTAGCTTAGAGACCATTCCTCATGCTAAGCCCTACAAGCTTGCTTGGATAAGTAAAGAGGGAGAAATAGATGTCAATAAACAAGTCCTAATTAACTTCTCTATAGGAAGCTACAAAGATGAGGTGCTATGTGATGTTGTTCCCATGGAAGTCACACATATCTTACTAGGTAGGCCATGGCAATTTGATAAACAAACTTTACATGATGGCCATACCAACCAATACATTTTCTTCAAAAATGGGAAAAAGACAACTTTACTACCTCTATCACCTCAAGAAGTTAATAAGGATAGAAATAAAATAAGAAAAGATAAAGAAGAAAAAGAAAAGGGGCAAGCTTTCACCAAGGTGTTACTTGCCTACAAAAAAATTCTTCCAAAGCAAGATGTGCATCACTCTTCCTTCTCTTCCCAAGCCAAAAAGGAAGGCCCAAAGCATAAGCAAGAGAGGAAGAGTAGTCTAGAAAATAAAGATGGCCTAACCAAAGCTAGGGGTAATACCCTTAAAAATGATGGAACAAAAGCTCATAAAAGGGAGGCGCAAATCCTCCCCCAAATCAAGTCAAGTTCCATCCACAAAGGCTTAAAGAATTTGTGGTCAAATTCTCTCCAAGAAGGGGAGGATGATGAAGGATTGACCCCAACCAAGGATGGAGGCACATGCTTAAGAAGACTAAGCATGTTTAGAAAGGAAGTTCACTAATCCTTCATCCCTTTCATTTGTGTTTGTTATTTTTTGATTCCCTAAGTTGGCTTAGTTGAATCAACTTTAGTTAACTTGTTGACCTTTGACTATGTTTGACTTGTTGACTATAGTTGACTTGACTTAAGCCAACATGCTAATCTATGTTTATTTGCTTTGTAGGTTAATTAGGAGTAAGAAAGCAATGCTAGGTGGCGCATGGTGATTGGGGAGCATAAATGATGTGGAGGAGAGAGTAAAGCAAAGGCATAAAGCATAAAGTAAAAGGCATGAAGCAAGTGTACCTATGTACCTTTGGTCTCCTTTGTTTTTAGCACACTATGGCCACTTTTTGGAGACATATGAGACACATTTTTTGTCTCCTTTTGTGCTAGAACGAGATTAGCCTTGCACACACCATAGTTAGTTCTTTTGTCTCTCATTTTTGTAACCTTATTTGACCTAGTTTCTAGAAGCTAGGGTTGGGTTTTTGTAGAGACATCCTTAGGTATCTTTTATTTGCTTAGAGGCCCCTAAACTCTTCTATATAAGGGGTGCTCCTAAACATGTAAAAGGGTTGAAGATTTTGAAGTAAAAACACTCTTGTGTCTCAACCATTTTGTGAGAGTTTCCTCCCTTGGGAGTGAAACTTTTAAGCCTTATCTTGCATAGCAAGTGGCGGCACACATCCACTCATCTTCAAGGTTGCCATGGCTTCTAGCCTAGCCTTGTAGTGGCGTGCTTCTCACATTTTTACCATTTCTTCCCTTTTCATTTTATGTTTTCTTCTTCCTTTAATTGTTCTTGGTTTTCTATGATTTATGTGCTTTTCATTTCCTTTTCATTTTGAATCAATCCATCATCTTCTTCTTTTGAGCTTTGTGAAAGGAACCTTCACATCTAGATAGCTTGCTATCTTAATGTCCAGTGGGGATTTCACTTAGCTTTCTTAATCAACTCACACCATATTCAATAATCTTGAAAAGAAATAAGATAATCCTTCATCATACCATCAGTACAATGTCATCAATGTTGACTAGCAGAGTAGTGAAATCAGATTTGATCACATTTGATGAAGAGACTATGATCTGCATAAGTTTGTTTTATTCATGGGACAAAAGCAAAGAGAAAAATGTTGTTCCTTTTTAGAGTGCAATCTTTATTGTTTTGAACAACATCTTCCATCCTAGGTAAGTAATATTATTAATTAATGAGAATAAAATAATTGAATTGTTCATCTATAAATCTAGAGATGAAGCTAAGGTCAATATCTATTACTTATTCAATATCTGGTCTGATTTTGCGTATGTACTAGAATGAACAATGATCATATAGAACCAGGAGTCTAGAAAAGACATGTCTATCTCCAACAGAGCATTAATTTTTCTGTATTAAGCCTCGAATATCAGACAGTAAATTCTAAAAGTTAACAGATGTACCATTAAATAAATTAATCTTACATGTTATCTACAATCTTCATATCCATTGCAATTTCCTCTTTTTGTTGCAAGATTGATGAAAATAACCTTTTGTCCTGGAATAAAAATAAGCATCATAGATTAGATTTTACTGATAATCATATATTGTCCTTGGATGGTGTGTAAAAACAATGGAATAAGAATTAATATTAAATCGACTATACAAACAGCCATTATTTACAAAGTAGATGAAGAAATTAACAACTAATCATTGGAACAGAAACACATACACTCTCCACAACAAATTGCAAGGGAAAAAATTTGAATTGGAAAATAGTGCTTCCAGTGCCATAAACATGGTGATTTTTTTGTTCTAATATACCTTTGAAATATACAAATGATAAAGTTTAAAAATTCCCTTTACCTCTTCATTCATATTTGTAACAGTATCCTGAATCCTCTGTAAGATGAGTCTTAAGCTTCCAACTTCATAATGTAAAACCTTTGAATTATTTTAAAAAATGTTTAGAAATCATAGGGACCCCCCAACCAGAAGTCATGGACATAATGACGAAATAAAATATTAAACCTCTTTGTCAGAAACTAAATTTTGTATCTCTGTATCCTTTAGATATAATGTTTTCTGAACGTGGAGCTGGTTAAGAAAATGTTCAAAATGAAAGTGCAAATAAGTTTTATGGTATTTGATATAGATATAATTATTGCAGGTATGGATATATCTTCCATTTGAGCTTGGTTATGGTTGCCAACTTTTGCCACGTCCAGCTTTGCTACAAGCTCTGAGATGATTCTGTCCTTTCTTCTTAATTCAGCCTCGTTGTTTTCCACTTTATTTCTTAGATCAGAGATATTTTCTACAACCCAAAGGAAGGTTTTGAGTTGATGAAACTTGGATGGTATGTAGCACCACATATTACACACACACACACACACATAGTAATTGTATCATACTAACTATTGAGTACTAACATGTTTTAAAATGTAGGACAGGTTAATGGGATTTCTAAATTACCGACAAATGTTTTTTCAAATGCAGAGACCCAGTCCATTTTCTTTTTCAATTTGGTCACTGAAAAAAATGAAATACAAACATAAAATAAGCAATTAAACACCAATTGTTTGTATGAATATCCACACCTGAGCATACTTTGGAGACAGAACTAGTTAGGAAATTACTTACCAACTTCCTCTCTATCATTGACAATGTTCTGGACTTTATCCAGAACTTGCTTGATACAAAATACCTCCTTTGCTATTGAATCAAATAATGCCAGACAAGAACTTATCTTCTCTGAAAGGACATTGAGCATCCTATCTTTGGCTTCAATTGAACGTTTCATCTTAGAAGTAGATTCCTGTACAACCCATTATTTCGAACCCAAGTACACAATCAACAGCAGTCCATATTAGGAGAGTTTCAAGTTCCAACATTTATTAGTTTCCCCAAGAAATAGGAGTGTTCATTGCGTTGGTAGTATCAGAACAACAAACAAAATCCGAAGTCCCAAATCTAATGGTTTCTACCTATTACCCCTACTCTTGCTCCCTCATTCCCCGTATACGGAAAAGTTTCAGTTATGCTCAAACACGTGGATAAGGATTCAAGAATGCTGGAGTAACAAGTAACAAATAATTTCCTTTCAAGCTAATCAAGTGTGTCTGCATGTGCCCGTTTTCTTTTTTTACTTTTGAGGGATGGGGTCCATCGGGTTAAACATATTAACTGGACCAAATTTGATTGCATTATCATAAAAAAAAAAAAAAAATCCACAAAAGTAACCCCACCAATTTCAGTGATGCTCAAATTCAGCACTTTATTTATCGAACAATAAAAGGTAGTTAAAAAAATTAATGGGAGAAGGAAGAGACTTCTCATCCTGCCATCATTTAGAATTTAGCATTGTATAACTAATTTTTTTCTGCAACATCATGCTAACCCTCCTATTAACTACGTAACGAAAGTATTGAATGTTTTTCATGTCTTCAAGACATTTGATGCATTATTTTAATTTAATCATTTCTTTATAAATAAGATATTGTAGGGAGATATAGTATCACTCACTAGCATTATTACCCTTGTTCACTTAACACACCACCACGTTTTATATAGTAACATAAAAAAATACATATGATTGGAAAAGAACCACACAATAAGATAACCTCGTAAGCATGCACGAAGCTTTCCCTAGACTGAAGCAAATTATTCATCGTTCCCTTCAACTCTTTCTGCTTGTTCTCAAGCAGCACATTATCGTTCTCTAGATAATTCACCTGCTTTGGAAACACAAATCACTTAACGTTCCTTTTTCCTTTTGTAGAAAAACCACCAACATTAAATCTCCCAAACCTTTCTCTCCAGTTTCTGACGCTCCTCTCTGACAGAAGCCAACTCGCCCTGCAGTTCCTGTATCTTTCTGCCACACTCTTCCTCGTTATGCTTCAGCTTCTGTTCCCGAGCGTGGCAAAGCGAATCAGCATAGTAAAATTACGCGGAGTGCTACGTGATGAAGAGACTTGACCTAATTGAAGGGAATCGAAACCTGGAGAAGAAGGTGGTGCTGCTCGGTGGCGGAGCGTTCCCTGTCCTGAAAGTGCGAAGGTTAGCGGAAGAGGAAACGGCCATGGCGAATTGGCTATTGGCTTCGGAGACGGAGAACGTTACCCTGAGATCTCGAACTTCGGCGACGAGGGCTTGAAGTTGGAGCTTCAACTTCGAAAGCTTCAGCAATTCCATCGCTCCTTTTCTTCACTGCATTTTAAAATCTCCTTCATTTTATACCCTGCCAGGGTCTCCACGTGAAACGACGCCGTCTCAATGCATGTGATGTGAATGATAAACTAATAAAAATATTAACTTTTATAATTTGTATCAATTTTTTATGGTTTTTTCCAATCATATTTTCTTGTTTTATATTTTATTTATTGAAAATTAATGTACTTAATTTGTCATCTCTCCTTAATAAAAATGGAATATTCTATCTATTTCTCTTGGTCAAATAAAAATATTTGAATTCTCTAGAGTAATGTAACTATTTTAAACACCTTTTTTTTCATATCAATAAAACTTTCCTGTAATTTTTAATCTTTGATAAAAAATTTGATTCAAAAAATTATAAGAATACTTTTCCTTCTCATCTGAAAAGTTGGTATCACTTTTAATTATATATATATATATATATATATATATATATTTAAAAAAATATTAATTATTT
Source organism: Vigna unguiculata (assembly GCF_037176805.1). Classification (NCBI taxonomy): domain Eukaryota; kingdom Viridiplantae; phylum Streptophyta; class Magnoliopsida; order Fabales; family Fabaceae; genus Vigna; species Vigna unguiculata. The sequence continues at coordinate 25,410,158 of NC_140793.1, forward strand.
CACAAACATGAGTACATAAAATAAAATTTTATTATCTAATATAGATTTAAATATCAAAATTACAAATTTATAAGTTGAAAAACGAATAAACTTAATTTATGTAAAACGAATAAACTTAATTTATGTAACGATCCAATCTTAAGCAAATAATTGTAGTAAACATGATATTACATAGAATTATCCAACACACAATCATATAAAAGCATATTATGTGTTGTCCTTCAATGTAAAAGTTTTCCATTTCAAAATTTGAAAGAATAATTAGACAACAAAACATATTTCACTAAGTTTATGTTTATATTTATTATTTTATCCATGTAATTAACACTATCATTCATTTTATCTCTTGTTTGAATTCATTATCAAACTTTCTCCATCTCCACTCTTAATTGATAGAAAAAATGTAAAAATGTGGAAGATGCCTGAACTTCTCTGCATATTCTACCAAAGTCATTAATCTTTAAATTACTTGAAGGAACTCCACTTCCTTGACATATATTACACTATCGAGGAAATATTCTTTCAAAAACTTGGCTTTGAAACTACTTCAGGTGATGGCTTCACTCTTCTCTTCCATCATCATTTTTGCACTCTTCCACATAAAGCATGTAGATAGCATAGGAAAAGCCTATTCTTTTATGGATATTGCTTTGCATCGAAAACCCTCTCTAGATCCTTCAACCATTGATTTGCCTCATCTGATGACACCTTCCCATTGAACTTCATCGGATTGTGCTTGAGAAAGTCTTATAAACTTCACACATTAGAAGAGACTCTAGGTTGGAAAGCTTCAACTGCTACCCTTGAAGCTTAATGTTGTTTGCCATGGATGCAGTTTGTTGTTGTAAAGCTACAACCATCACCTCAATAGCTCAAGCAAAACTGGACATATTAGCTAGTGGTGAAGGTGGAAGGGTGGGTGGACTATGTGCCACAACTCTAAACACACAATGAAAGACAAATTAGACACAAGTTAACTCTTAAAACAACTTCAACTATTCTAGCCACACAAAGTTACGCAATAGAAACATAGGAATCCACATACACAAATCACCTAATGACAGACGTGCTCTGATATCATAATGAAATGACTCAAAATTCAACAAATAATTACAATAAACAGGTTACTACCTAGAGTTATCAAACACAAAATCATATATATAAAAACAAATTATGTACAATCCTCCATTGTAAAAATTTTCTAAACAATATTTCAATTTGAAAGAATAATTAGATTAGTATAAACATCTTTCACTACATTTATGTTTTGTAATTATGTATCCCACTAGATTTCCTTTGTCAACACCAGTCTTATTCTCCCTCAATTCCTACACCACACTTTACTCACGTGATTAAATTGTCTCTTCAATAACTGATTTAATATCTTGTTATAATATTTCTATTTTGCATTGGTGTCTATATCATAAAAATTATTTTATAGAATAAAAATTATCAAAATAAAATTGAAAAATGAAATGAAAGAAACACATATTCCAATATAGTTATTTATATTAAAAAAATAACTAAAAATTTTAATTTTGATTTAATTATTAATTATTTCAAAAAATTAACGAAACAAAGAATGATATTTAAAATATGTATGACTTTTTTACACTTATAATCATACTAATTATGTAATATTTTTATTGTATTAATGATAATTACTAAATATATTATTTTAATTCGACCAAAAGACAGATAACTGATGATATAGATCATAATTTAAACATTTAGCTATCAACGTATCAAATGCATCCTTATATTAATCTTTGATTGATCTTCTGATATTAAAATATAGTATGAACCATCATGATAAGTTTAAAAGGGTCTTAATTATGTAACACGGTGATTGATAAAAAGTGAATCATCTACGTTAAGCAGAGTATTAATTTTTGTCTTAATCATTTACACATTTTTGTTTTGATGTGATTTATGATAAGTTGCATGAGAATTGTGAATTATGAGATGGGACCATCAATTATTACACGGAAGGGGAACATGGAGGGTACAACATACTTCAAAAAATTAATTGGGTGACCCCAACCTCACAAACCAAACTGAATCAGCGTAAGTGGACAATTTTATTGTCGATATCAATAAGCCCCATACTCAATTACGTATCCAACTAAAAAATAAATTCAAAAAATTTACCTACTAATCTATTATCATTATCATACTTAATCAAATCCTAAGGCTAATTGTTCACTACTCATAGTAATTTATTTCAAAATCCTTTTCGTAAATCATATTATAATAATAATAATAATTATTATTATTATTATTATTATTATTATTAACTAAAGTTTTCAAATGATACGCGTTTACTAAAATATTGATTATAGGTTATAAATAACAACACTCAAATCAATTTTTTATTTTTATAATATTTTTTTTTATTTTTTTACGTATATTAAGGTTAGGACTAATGTGAGTTTAATTCTATTATGAAACTTTAATTAATTCTTAAAAACAACATCTTCAGTACGAGTCAAAGGTCGAAACAATCCAACCTGGACCGAAGGTCGAGAAGAGCTGGTTCAAGCTGAAAGTTGAGACAAGTTACTCTAGATTGAAGGTTGAGATGGGTTGTCCCAAACTGAAGGACGAGACAAATCATCACAATCTAAAAGTTGAGACGAGCCGACTTGGTCCGAAGGTCGAGACGAGTTGAGCTAGACCAAAGGTCGTGGTGGGCCGGTCTAGAACGAAGGTCAATACTAATCTTTCCCATATCAAAAGTCAAGACGGGTTGGCTAGAGTCGAAGGTTAAGACGAGTCGTCCCAGGCTGAAGGTCGAGATTGGTCTGCTTAGGTCAAAGGTCGAGATATACTGGTTCAAGCCAAATGTCGAGATTAGTAGGCTAGGTCGAAGGTTGAGACAAATTGTTTTGGGCCGAAGGTTGAGACGGACAACCACAAATTAAAGGTCATAATGAGCCATCTTGTTCTAAAGAACTAGTCGGGTCAAACTAAGCCGAAGGTCATGATACACCATTTTGGATTGAAATTTGAAACAAATTGTCTCAAGCCAAAGGTCGGGATGGGTCAGTCCCGATCGAAGATTGAGATAATTCAACCTAAATTAAAGGTCAAAAGAATCTATCTAAATAAAAGGTTGAGACATATTTACCCAAGATAAAGATTAACACATAAAAACCTAGGTTGAAAATTAATTTAAGATAAAATTTTGTTCATACCGATTATTATATATATATATATATATATATATATATAATTAATATTTTTATATATTTAGAAAAATGTCCATAAGTTGGTCTAACATGCGAAGCTTCTCTGGACAAATTTTTGGCCTATAAAGTTTTTCAGTGAGAAACTTGTTTTCCTATAGACTATTTTGACTTGAACCCATATAGATCAGTGAAATTGACAATTCTATCCTTTAAACAATAGAAACTACAAATTCAATCGAAAATATACATTTCATTCATCAACATAAAAAGAAAAATCTAAATGCCATAAATAGTAGTAGTGGGGAGGACTAAACGAGAGATACACGAACTTTGGATTAAAAATTTAATTAGTATAATGTATGAATATGAATTATCCAGAGAAAGCAAAAAAAAAAAAAGAAAAAAGAAAAAAAAAAGAAAGTGCGATGAAGTATAAAAAAATCTTGTAAATTTTGAATGGATCACATTACATGAGAAAAATATATAGAAAAAGGGGGAAAAGAAATAAAGAAAAGAAAAAGAAGAGTGAGTTGTGGAAGGAAGTGACTTGGGTTTGCGACTCCCGAGGTGAGTGTCTAGTGAGAGTAATGGTGGACAGAGAAGAAACATTGCTTCTTCTCTCACACTAGACACACACACACTCTGCGCACAACCCTCCACTCTCCAAGGAGATCACAATCCCAAATCCCAAACCAAAAACTTTCTCTTCAATGCCACTCTTCTTCTTCTTCTTCCTTTCTCACTGACACTTTCTTCACCGAATGGATCCGGCCGCCATCATCAACGCCGCCGCCGCCAACACAACGTCCTACAACCTCTCGGAGATCTGGCAGTTCCCGCCTCCCCACGCGCCAGACGCTACTGCCGCGCTGGGCCTCAGTAGGGCTCATTTCGGGCACGGCCTGGGCCCGGGTAGCATTGGCCACAAAAAGAGGCGCGACGCCGAGGAGGAGGAATCCGCTAAGGGCGTCTCCACCAGCAATGGCGTGGTACCTCACTCAATGTTCTACTATGAATTAAAAAAAGAAAAAAAGAAATAGAATAGAATAGAATTGGTTACATTGCAATAAAGAAGTTGGATCTGTTTTTTTGTTAGTTATAGGTAGAGTTTGTTTGTGTTGAAGATGAAAGTTTTTGGGTATTGGGATTTGTGCAGAAGGAGGGTGGTGGTGGTGGTGATGGGAAACGGGTTAAAACAACAGGGAACCAGAAGAGTGAGAGTGCGAAAGGTGAAGGAGAAAGCAGTTCAGGAAAGCTTGCGGAGCAAGGTGGAAAGCCACCTTCAGAGCCTCCTTCAAAGCAAGATTACATTCATGTCCGAGCCAGAAGGGGTCAAGCTACTGATAGCCACAGTCTCGCAGAAAGGGTGAGTGATTATTAATCAATGCAACTTCCTAATCTTAATCACTAACTAACCACCCCTTTCAATTATCATCGTCTTTAATTTGCTGTAAATAGCTTTGTGATGTTTTTCCATAGTTTTAATTTTTAGTATATGAGTTTAATTAATTGTTGATTTTAACTGGTAAAAATGTTATTTATAGGATGATTAATATTTGGACCAAAGTATGGTACTGATTTAGACTTGTGATTGCATAGCTTATTTTCTTTTAGCAATTGTTTTTTTTTTTTTTTTACAGTTTTTAGTGATTGTTATGGTAAAGACTTTTGAATAATCAATGAATTCAGACATATTTTGCGATGACGTTTAAGAACATTATTTAAGGTAAAAAACGTTTATACTGATATACTTAATGCGTTTTTACCATTAAAAGTGATACTAATGAAAATATTTTGTTGATGGTGCAATTTTTTTTGACATTGACGCAGAACAGAAATTAAACTCCTCAGATAAAAGTTGATAAGCTTATCTTAATCACATAATAATTTTTATTTTGCTTTTGGTAAGCAAAATGCATTATTTGTAGTAGAGTGAACGCAGCATAAGACGTGCCAAAGTCCCATCAAAACCAAAACTTACAAGCCCTCCTGCCACAGTACATGATGATCTTTGATCATTTGTGTTAAAATGATTGTGTAAAATATCATCACTGTCGGGCAATCCAATTATTTTATTTAAAACAAAAAATGGAAGAATTATTCTATCAATAATTTAGAAATAATTCGTGGTTTGATATGACTTTTAAAGAAACTACTAGAAAATTAAATTTAATTTAACATACATGAGTAACATGGCCACATGTGATTGTGCATTTTTATTAAATTCTTATTTAAAACAAAAAATACGAGAAAACTATGCCATCAATGGTTAGGGTAGGCGTTTCTGGCGTACCAAGAACTTGCTTCACTCCGGGAAATGTAGTGTCAAGTGGATTATTTGTTACCTGAAAAAGTTGGTTTAAAAAATAATGAAACTGTTGTGCTTACTGGGTCTTTTGGGGGTATTTAAGAAAATATTGAATTATTGGGTCTTTTCCGGTAAGAATCATTGACTTAGTATTGTAATGGAATGTTATGTTATTGGACAGGCTAGACGGGAAAAGATTAGTGAGAGGATGAAAATTCTTCAGGATTTGGTCCCGGGTTGTAATAAGGTATGGTTTTACTACCTTACTACGTGTGTCTTACTGAAAGAGAAAAAATAAGTGTAAATGAAGAAGAAAGAAGTGTTACTGGTCTGTGTATGTACAAAAACTAAGCTGTGCTCTCAAGGAAATTATAAATCGATGTATTTCTTTGATTCAGGTTATTGGGAAAGCGTTGGTTCTTGATGAGATAATTAATTATATCCAATCGCTTCAGCGGCAAGTAGAGGTGTGAATTGTGGTGGCATTCTTTTGAAAATATATATGCTTCATAGCATTTTTTTTTAACTTACTTTTATGTCACAGTTTTTGTCCATGAAGCTTGAGGCCGTAAATTCAAGAATACCCTCCGGAATTGAAGTGTTTCCTCCTAAAGATGTAAGCACATGCAGCATCTTTGTATTGATATCTTTGATATAAATAACCAGAAAGCTGGTACTTGAGATCGGAACAGCTGGTTTTGTCCCTTTTATTTTAAACTTTACCTTTGGTGGATTATGAGTTTAATTGCTTCTGTTATGTTGCAAGGATGCCATTTTGGGTAGAGGCTTCTTTTATACACGCTATTTGTGTCAAGCTTGACCTTTTTAAATGCAAAAGGGTTTTTATCTTGATTGAGAAATAAGTGAGAAATAATATATAGTTTTCAATGTTTTTATATTTGAAAAAACATATAGAATAGTAGACCCCTATAAATGGATTTATTGTTTTATTCATTTGCAGATGTTGCTCTATAGATTTGATTTTTAACTGAGCTAAATGATCTTGTGTGATCTAAGATTTTTGTTGTGTTAAGTGGGCACCTTGCAAATTCTGGGTGGAATATTGGATAGTCAAGGGATTTTTGATACATAAAGTAAATAAATTTTATAGTAGATGGTAGCAACAACTAGGATATGTTGTTCTATATACTAAGATGTAAATAGCTTTAAAGTGTGTAGAAACTCACCTTCAAACAAAATTTTAGGGCCAGTGGAATAAGATTATTGGTGTACTTCTGTTTTTAATCCTTGTGTTGGTGTTCCAGTTTGATCAGCAAACATTTGATACAACTGGCATCGCATTCGCTTCTCAACCTACAAGAGAGTATAGCCGAGGTTCATCACCAGAGTGGTTACATATGCAGGTGGGAACTGGTTTTGAAAGAGCAACATAGTCTTTGAAATCCCATGACACCTTATAATAAATGCATATAGGATGATTAGTCTCTCCATCAGAGTTCCCGTAAATCATATACTCAAGGTGTTGTGAAGTCCCATGGACACCTCATTCCAAGAGACATGGAGCTGTTATTTGTTTCTACAAGATCGCTTCAGCGAGTACTTTAGCAACTCCATTTGTTAGTGCGTTGGAAAATGAATTCATTTACAATTCATTTACCAATATGTAGTTTAGTGGACTATAGGCTTTCTATGCTATACTCTTCATAACCATTAAAATGATTGCTATTCTTGTAGAACAATGCTGCTTGTACTGAATACATAAAGGCTTAGTCATTGTGCTATAGTGTCGACATTGTTGTTTGTCTGTGAAGCTATGTTGAATAAATTGAGCCCATGTGGTTTTGTTAACTCTATTGTTTAGTCCCTTTGAACACTTACACAGATCTTAATAGCCAGAAGAGCCTATTGAATGGAGCCACTGTTGGTTATTTGTGTGGAAATTTCAGCTCGATAGAGACAAATTTAGATACAGAGTATCTTGAATGTTTTTTATAACTTGTTCTATGAAAATTGGAGCTTGTCCTGCGGATTCTTGAGATTCAAAGTTAGTATTTGAAATTGGCCAGTTATTGGGTGGAGTTTTCATTTCAATCAAACAAAAAAAAGTAAAGCAATTACACCGAAGCATATCATTATAGAAGAATGGCGAAAAACTTAAATTTACTGTAGTAACTCTGTTGTTTAAATTGAAAACTGTTGTTTTGGTGTTTGACAAGGTACGTTACAGTTTACCGTAAGATGGATTTCGTTCTTTTGGTGGCGATCTCACACGTTTACCAGCCACTGTTACACAACAGCAAGAGAAACAATTGTAGACAATCTGAACGAAGAAACTGATTTTAAGAAAATCACGATGAATCCAATGGATTGAAAGGTCCAACTTTGCAGTTATATATGCACATGTTACATCTACTATAAAAGTAATTAAGAAATGATAAGCAAAATATCCATTTCGTTATTTTAAGATAACTTTCGCATTTCATACAACGCACATGATCACACTAAGAATGAGATAATCTAGCCTTAGCAACACTCCCAAAAGGTCTGCTAAAGTTTAAACTCGTTAGCAGGGTTTACTATCACAGAAGTATGATGTGGATCTCACATGCACAAATGATTTTATATGATATTTGGGTTTTTAGTTTTTAAAAAATAATTGAGCAACTTAATAGGTTTATATTAAAAATATAAAAAGACGTGGGATAATTTTAATCTATTGAAGTTCTTAAAACTGTGGAGACATGATAAGTTCCATAAAAAGAGTTAACAACATCTGACTGTGTTCACTGTCATAGATTCTCAAAGATATAGCTTTATTAAGGTTACTCAAAGGAGACATAGTTTTTAATAAGAACAATTAGTTTGAGCTTGATTTATTATTATCTGCCAAGTCAGTTAAATAAAATGTGTCACAAAACACAATATATATTAGCTTGAATGTTTGAGTCTGCCAATATATATCCAAAGTACTATCAATAATAGTTGTATCATCAAATATCAAATTTTAGGATTAAAACCTTATAGGTATGTTTGGATGAGGTATTTTAAGAGAGTAATTCATTTATGTGGAGAATTTGAAATTGTGAAAGAAAATGACATGTTTAGAAGAGGAAATTAAAAGAAAATTGAAATTGAGGAATTTTACGAAGTTATTTTAAATAACAAAAGTAGTAAAATTTGAAATTCCCTCCAAAAAAGAAGGAAATTGAAATTTCCCAAGTTATGAAATTGCTCATTGATTAGGACAAAAAAAAATCACAAAACCAAAAAGTTGACTCATATTGACCTTCGATTCAAGTCGACAACCAAGCCGAGTCTGGTCAAACAAAAGGTCGAAACGAGTAGATTCAGGTCAAAGGTTCAGACTAGTCGGCCAAGGCCGACGGTTGAGCTGGGTCAGTCCAAGTCGAAGGTTGAGTTAGGTTGGCCTAGGCCCTAGATCAAGCTGGGTCAACCCAGGCCCTAGATCGAGCTGGGTCAACCTAGACCCCAGGTCGAGCTAAGTCAACCCTGAACGAAGCTTGAGCAGAGTCAGTCCTGACTGAAGGTTGATCCAAATCGGCTCGACCGAGCCAAAGGTCGAGCCGAGTGTGTCCGTACCAAATGTTGAGTCGGGTCAGCCTAGATGGAAGGTTCAACCCAATCTACCCTAGTTGAAAATTGAGTTGAGTCAGCTCAAGCCAAATCATTTTACATCGACCAGGGTCAAATTGGTTCAAATCAGCCAAGGACAAATTAGTTCAAATCGACCCAGGTTGAACCACCTAAGGTTGAATGGACTTGAGTTGACTTGAACCAAAAGTCGAGACGAGTAATCTCGAATTGAAGGTCGAGTTAAGTTAAGTTAGACTCAAAGATAAAATTGAGATACCTTAAAAATAGAAAAAAACAATTGATTTATCTAAACAAGAAAATTGAAATTTAAGATATTTAAATTGCTTCATCCAAACTAATTATTTAAGAAATTTTAAGAAATAAAGAGAATTCAATTACTAAGTATTTCAATTTCTTGGAATTGTTGAAATCCTTCGTCCAAACACATCCACACACAAGGTACGGGTATAAATTAGAATTGGGTTGCAGTGAAAATGCAATCGTAGCACCAGAAAACAATCTTTCCAGATCAATTACCAGAGAAATTAGAAATTGCAAACCATGGAGACAAAAGCAAAATAACTACATCTAATTATTCTCTGTGTCAATCATCAAATATTCGTACACCAAAGAATGGCTGAATTTATCTGAACACAGACAAAGAATTTAAGATCAAAGATAATCAAGTAAAATATATACCCCAAGAAAATTCTACTAATACTTCATTTGCATGCCATAAAACTAACATGAATAAGCCATTAGGCAAGTAACAAGGAATTTCAATTATTTATACAAGATCATGAGTTCAAATCTCATTCTCATCTTAAAAAACTTACATTGGCCATCTTTTGCTAAAGGTTGAAAAGCGGTTTGGGCCTTTAGGCCACGGCACCAAATGAATTTCCCCCTTGATTGAAGCTATTCCCACTTGACTGAAAGTAAGAAACTGCAGCCCAAATCACACGCAGGACCAGAATTGCAGCAAATACAGTGCCTCCAAGAGTGCACATGACCTACGATTCATGGATGAATATTATCTATGCCGTTAGCTCCTACTTGATAATGCACTTTCTAATTACATAGAAAAGAAATTGTGCCAGGGAAATACTTCTTTTAAGGGAGCAAAATAGGAATGAAAAAAAGAAACGAACTTCTTCATAAACTAAAATTAGCTTATGTATAAACTAATTTTTAATAGTTCACTTATATAGTTTTTCTAAAGTCTTATTCTTAACTTGTGCAAAACTTATGGATAAACTCATTTCACCTTTAGTTTCTTATTTATCTCTCTTAGAAATGCTTATGGAGAAGTTTGTTCAAACATGTCCCAAATCATAAATATTATGTGCATACCCTTCACTGCTAACCTTCCTCACATATCTTTTATTTACACCAGAGGAAAGGAATTGATTCAATTCAAGCTGTGTTTATCACAGGAAAATACTGGGGAAGATGATTGGAAAGGGAAAGAGGTTTCAATTTCAATCAGCCTCAAATTCCTGATTAAGCCATACAGTAATGGGAAGTAATAATACCTCAAGCAGCGCTTTGACAACAGAAAGCGAAGCAAGTAGCAGAGTTCCATCAACAGCAAAAGAAACCTGAATTTACATGAAAACAAATAAGAGAAAGCATTCAAAAGATAAATTCCAAGTTTAATTTCAGCACAGGAGATTTCAGAAAAGAAGCCGGAATGTCTAGAAATCAAAAGAAAACTAGAACATCACATGTCTGGTTTAGCTTAAATTTTAGGGAATAATTGCATTCAGTGTTTTATTACAAGCCAAATTTTGACCCAAAATACACCCAATCTTGAAACTTTAAAGCACAAGGCAAGTTTAAATTACTAGAAGGACAAAACTTATATACACTTTTATAGATGTTTTTGGTATTGTTCTCCAATCTGCCTTAAAATTTGAACATCAGTAATTTCTGTAATAAAAGTTTCGATTAAATATCACTAGCATAAGTTATCATCAAGGTAAAAGATGCTAATTTTGAATAGAAAACAACACCAAAAACACCACCTAAGTAGCTAGTTGAACATACCCAAAATTTATCAGACTAACTAATTGAGAAGTGGGGGGAAGAAGGAAACCTGAAGCCACAACAGCTTGAAGTGTAATCAATCAATATTCAATTATACACATAAATTGGGGATACTCATAGTCACAAACTACCCTGATGAATTTGTTGATTTTTTTCCACAATTACCTTAAAATTCATTTCAACTGATATGTGTTACAAGACAGTAGTGTAAAATTCTGTAAGACTGTTTTACAGTGTCTTTACATGACCATTGAACTTAGAAAGTTTTCATGATCTCTATTACACTAACCAAGAACAATAAGTAACTAACATGGCAGCCATAATTTTTTTTTTTTTAAAAAAATCGATTTTTCCAAAGAAAGCAGAGAAGAAAAGGGGCACTCACAAGCTGGGGCGATATTACTGTGGGCAAAACAGAGCGAGAAGCTTTCTTGGCTCGCTTAGACACTTTCTTAAACATGCTCTGAAAGAATCTGATCAACAAATCCACACTACTTTCTGCATCCTCGTCGTCACTGTCATCATCAATTCCATCATACTCATCATAAAAATCCGCTTCATCCATCTCATGTGGCTCTCCCCCACCCGAACTGTTCAGCTTCAGAACCCACAAAAAAAAAAATGTGAAATACAATTGAGCCAGTATTCACATAAAATATATCAAATCATATCATGTATATGCTTATGTAATACATACCTTGCTATGACATTTGGTGGTTATGGGCTTTAGACTGCGGTTGAGGTAGAATCCGGAATAAAAGCGTTGGTAAGAGAAGGGAATGTTGTTTGCAGAGAAGCGACGAGGCTTGGAGGAGTGTGTGAGATTGATTAATGGTGGTGTAGTTGCAGCAGCTCCAGCCATTGGAGACAGAACATGGAGCTTTTTCTTTTCCTTGTTAATATTCTATTATTTTATTGTTATCGTTTGAGGAAGAAAGTGAACAACGACAACCTTAACCGCTGGTAATGCTTTTCATGCATTCTCGATGGACTTCTTCTCTCTACCTTGGGTTCTTTTGAGGGAATTACTTTCTGCACCCCGTATATATCTTCCTGCTGAAGGCTTTTACTTCCTGCACCACTACGATGTATTCGTGTACCCGCCCAAAATTTCAAAACAATATTTTATCCTTGGAAAAAATGACTTCAAACTTTTCAAAATTTTTGGAATAAGATTTTCATAATATAATTTTCAAAACAAGATTTCTAAAATAGAATTTTTAGAATGCATGAAATGCATTTTGAAATAAAGTTTTAGGAATAAGATTTTTGAAACAAATTTGCCAAAGATATATAATATATTTCAGAACGAGATTTTTGAAATATTCCTACATAAAATGTATTTCAGAAAAAAAATTCAAAATACTTGAAATATATTTAGGATAAAAATTTTGGAATGAGTTTTTTTTTTCTGTACTTTTTCTCTTCTATGATGGCAGTGGTGGAAGGTATTTGAGTTTTTTCTCATTATTTTGGAGGTCCAGTTAGTAATTCTGGGTTCAGGAAGCAATAACCAATACTAAAGGAGACACCCCTATGGAAAACAAATGGGCTTCAGTGTTAACCTAGCCCAGATTGGTGTGACAAGGAGAGGGCAACTAACTCCTGTACCCCATATTTTCTTCATACACTACCATATAAAACTATTATTTTGATATTAACATTTTTTCCCAGGCATAATTCAAAATATATTATAAATTTTATTGATTATACAGTTTCGAAATATAATAGGAGACAATATTTTTAAATAAAGATTCCAAATATAATAGACTATAATATTTATTGCTTCATTCTTCATGAAGATGAGGAGAAGTATAAGCCTCTAGGAGAAACAAAGAAGAGAGAAGAAGACTCTTGGATATAAATTTTTTTTGTCTAGTGTCGTTTTGAAGGTTTTGGAGAAAACCCCTTACCTTATATTTATTAAATCTATTTAATATACAATAAATTATTTAATGTTATATAAATAATCAACTTTTATATTAATGTAAAACTTTCCACTTGTAATATTTAAGGACATGCTAATTTTTGACAATAATTGTGTTGGGTGAAGGAAACTAGAGAATCTCAATGTGAATGACACTCCTTTCAACTAGTCAAAAGACAATACATAGACGATTCAAGCAAGTTGAAGAACTTTATTCAGATGCATGCATGGTCCTCTGCAGCAAAGTTGAAGAACTTGGCTAATTTTTGTGAAACAGAGAATTGACTTTCTTCTAGTGATCCTTCGTCTCCCTCATAATCATCATCACCATAATAAACTAAATGAATTCTGCAGTTATTAAGCTCCAACCCATTAACACGAGGAGGGTTTCGCATTTGCAAATGTAAGGTATACCTATCTTTCAACTGAAAGACTAACGGAGTTCGAGCACCAAATCTGCGCAAAAATATGTGGTCTTCATTTGTCCCAGGTACTCCTAGCAGGCGAAACGTTGTGCTAAATACCTCACTGCTCAAATTAAAGATTTTTCCTTGAACATCTTCTAACTGCAGTCTTTCCCTTTGGTTTTCAGGTATGTTCTTGAAAGAGAGAACACCGAAAAAAATAACACCTTTCAGCTCCCTATTTCTTCTCTTGGAAAACACTACCGGTTCTGCTGTAAACCAATCCGGGACCCTGCTTCCAGGCATAATCAAAATCTCTAATTTCTTAAGTACAACCTGGGACAAAACAAAACCTCTAATTTGTAAGTGAGAGATCATTAGATTTTATTTTATGTTCAAGAAGAAGGATGGAGGAAACATAGGAATGACCTTGGAAAATCTTCTCTTTACGGCAAGGGAGCATCCAATGCAACCACTCATGTACAACCTTCTTAAGGACTTCAAATGTTCAAGACCTGGGACATCGACCACCTTTTCACAATTTGTAAGGTTGAACTCTTCTAATCGCTCCAAGTTTGAAATATCATGTATGTACTGCACTGCAACACAGTTTTCCAGATTTAGCTCTTCAAGGCTAGAGGGAAGAGAAGGCAGAAACATGAGCTCTCTGCAATTTGATAACAAAAGTTTTTTAAGATAGGAGAGACTCATCATGTTCGCTGGAAGACTGCAAATGTTGTTGTGACCTAAACTTAAAGTTTCTAGTGATGACAGTTTTTCAAACTCATCTGGAATTTTTCCATATATTCCCCATCCATGAGCATTTAGCTTTTCCAGAAAGGTTAGATTGCAAAAAGAAGATAGGATTGCCTCTGAATTAGGTTGTTCTTGGATGTTAGGAATTATTGTCACTGTGGACATGTTTGTTCCAGCCCCATTATTATTAAGATAGGGCATTCTTTTCATGTCTAGTTCAACCAGGCTTCTGAGCATGCCAAAGCTATCTGGTAATCGTGTAACTTCTGTTTCCTTCATCATTAGCCATTGCAAAGATTTCAAATTTCCAATGGAGTTTGGAAGCCTTTGGAGCTGTTTGCACTTGTCTAACCTCAGTCCAATAAGATTTTCCAACATTCCTATTGATTCTGGCAATTCAGTAATGTTTGACTCATGCATGTCCAAAATGGTAAGAGCTGAGAGGCACCCAAATGATTCTGGTACAAACTTGAGAAGCTGAACTTTTCCCATCTCGAGCTTCTCTAGCATTTTCATGCCCACAAATATTTCATCTGGAAAATTGGAAACTTTTGTGCCATCTAACTTAAGTTCAACAATAGAAACTAATAATTCCATTGAGACAGGAAATTTGTCAAGAGAAGTACAGTCTCCAACAGACAGCTTCCTTAAATATGACAAAGAACCAATAGAAGCAGGCAATTCTTTGATTCCACTGCCATTCAAAAACAATTGAGTCATTGAAATTAGTTTCCCAGTAGAGTTAGGAATCACTGAGAGTGACTTACACCCCATCAAACTAAGCATCTCAAGTTTTTCCAAAGAACCAACTGAATCTGGCAATTCCTCCAATGCTGTATGGTTGAGTGATAATTCTTGCAGGGAGCAAAGTTTCCCAGTGCAGGTAGGTAACCTCTTCAGTGAGTGGCATCCATTTGCACTCAGCTTTTCAAGTTTTGTGAGATGGAAGATGGATTCGGGAAGCTCTGTTATAGAAGTGCTATCAAGAAGTAGTTGTTTTAAAGAAACCATGCAGCTCAAGTCTTTTGGTAATGCTTTCAGTTTCCAGCAGCCGGAAAGAACGAGGTCCTCGAGTTGTTTCAGCCCAGAGACTTCACCTGGTAGTTCTATGAGGTTATAGCAGAGGCGCAAGTTAAGATGAACTAAGGAATTTAGATTCCCCAGTGATTCATGAATCCTAGTTAAGTGAGAACATTCTTCCAAATTAAGTTTTTTAAGAGACAGATACCCAGATAAATCAGGAGTTGCTGTCAAACGGTGGCAACTGGAGAGGTTTAAAACCATCAAGTGCTCAGCCACCTGCCAAATCAATATCATCGTTGAAAAATATAACCTAGTAAGAATGCACCAAGTTCTAGAACTCATTGATGACAGTTTATTTTTTCACAATAGTGAGTTCATCAGGTAATAAGAAAGCAAACCTTGTTACTGCGTCCCTTCCACAAGGTTTCAATCAGACTTTCAGAGAGATCCATGACTGCAAGTTCTAATGGATTATAGCTAGAAGGCATATACCTTAATGGACACTGTTTCCATTGTAACCATTTGAGTTTTGGAGGAAGAAATCTAAATTGTCCTTCCAATCTGGAATAATTAATTTGAAGCATTCTTAAGGAAACCATTGGTTGAAAGTGCTTGGGCTGAAGGATAACCTCTTTTGCTCTCTCTTTTCTATCCTCTACGTACTTTTTATACCTCTCTTTAATATACTCGAATGCAGATTTGCAACTGGGCTTGCGTCGAAAATTTTCCCATGTAATTTCCTCTGCTGTACTATCTCTGGGAATGGACATTCTTCTCTTCACGCAATCTAGGACAATTCCTTGAACATTTCTCGTTCCCTACACGCACTGTTCGTTGTTAAGTTGTCAAGAAATGAAATGGAAAATCTATAATGAATTTAGTTAGAATATTTACCTTCATATTCTTCAACACAGTCAAGATTTCATCACGATCCCAGAGCCTGCTTCGTAGACCAGGATCAGTAAGGCTTTCACTACGAACAATTTGCCTTCCCATGTCTCTAACTTGATCATGCATCCACACTTTTCCATCACCAATGATCTTAATCAGACATCTTGCAGTGAGCACAGCCACTGCAATCTCTCCGCTAAAATCACATCCATTCAATATGTCAACCACATCATCTCTCTTCATTTCCATTTGCACAAACAAACAAGCCATGTCAAGGAATATACACTGTTCTTCTTCATCCAACGCATCAAAACTTATCTTCAGCACATCTTGAAGACATGCAGGACGAATCTGCTTCAGCTTCTCCAAAGCGTCTTTCCATTCCCTCTTGGTCCTTTTATCAAACAGATAAGACCCAAAAACTTCCAAAGCCAAAGGCAACCCTCCTGTCTTCTCCACAATTTGTTTTGAAACATCCAAAAAACCCTCTGCAGGTTCCTTTCTTCTGATTGCATGGAAGCAGAACAGTTCCATTGCTTCAGAGAATTCCAATTCCTTCACCTCATAATCAACATCAACATAACTCTCGTGCAAGATTTCTTTATCCCTTGTGGTTATCACGACACGACTTCCCTTGTAAAACCATTCCCTCTTACCCATCAAAAAGTTAAGCTGCTCCACATCGTCAACATCATCTAGGATCAACAAAACTCGATTCTCTTGCACTATTTTTTGTATAGCAGAAATGCCGTCGCTGATATCGTTTATCAGATCCTCTTTTCTCCCACAAAGATCACCACGGATTTTGTTTTGAAGAGAAACCAAACCGTGGTGTTTGGAGACCTGTGATCTGACATTTGGAATGAAACTCCGTCGCTCAAAATTATGAACAACAAGGTTGTTGAAGAGGCTCTTGGCTAACGTTGTCTTACCAACTCCACCCATTCCGTACAACCCCAAAACCCTTACGTCGCTGGATTTTAAGTCTAACAGGTTTTTCAACACTTCAACTCTATCTTCGAGACCTACTGTGAATGGAGCCACACTCAGTGGTGTGTTCCTCAGCTGCTTCATAAGATTTTGCACCAAAATCTGAATGAGTTCATCACTCTTGTCACTGTCAGTAAGCAAGAAATTTAAAAGCAAATGAGTGAATCACATTGTTCAAAACCACACAGGGTGGTCGAAAACAACACAAAAAAACAAAAGAAACAACACAACAAAGCTCAAAGACACGAAACATGCTCTCTTTGGTCAGAGAAAAGCTATCATTTTTCATCGTAAACTCTTATAACCATTATCTTTATACAGTCATAACTCAAATTATATTAAAAATATAACCCTTAGTCATGAAATTATTTAAACCAAACATCTATAAAAGTAAAACAATAATGTACACATTTACATTTTTTTTAACAAAATTTTAATTATATTATTTTATTTACTTTTAGTATAATTAGCCATTTCATTTTGAATGAAAGTTCAATTGGATGGTTTAAAAAACAGAATAATAAAACCCATTGAGAGACTTAAAACATAATGACTCTAATTATGCAATCTTTTAAAAGTGGATCTAATTAAACCATAAAAATAGAAAAGATTTCTGAAACAAGATAAACGAACCATACATCACATGACAGAGATTCTGTAAAATCATACATATATATGTAAATGATGTTCTTATACACATATATCTAGCAATATCATGTAATAAACTACAAGCAATTAACGAAGCACCATGCTGCATGCACCTTTTCTCATCCAAAACAAAACCAGCAAGTCCACCCACTTTCTTCATCGCATTCTTCCACTGCTCAACCCTCTCTTTCGGAAACCTCTCTGCATGCCGCAAGAACCAATCCTCGAAGGGACCCTCTTGCTTTCGCACGTGCGAAGGGTCCACCCAGTAGAAAACCGGGAGGATCAGCCTCCCAACGTCACAAATCTTTGCGAGCTCTTCCAGGCACCAGTGCGAGGACGCGTAATCGGAAGAGATAACGACGACGGCGGCGGCAGAGTCTTCCACGGCTTCTAGAAGCTTCTTCTGGATCTCGTCGCGGCGCTCCAACCCATCTTCTTTTCGGAAGACGCGAACGCCACGCCCGTGGAGAGCGTGGTAAAGGCGCATGGTGAAGGTGTGGCCCGTGTCGGTGCCCCGGAAGCTGAGAAAGACGTCCCAGCGGAGCCGGTAAGAGGAGACGGTGACGTCACTTTCCGGCGGCATTGGATCGGAGAGTGAAGACGGTGAAGAGTCAAAGCTGAGGTTGTGGTTGAAGTAAAGTGAGTTTTGGTGAGTTGAGTTGAATGGTGGAGAATGAAGAAGGGTGAAAGAGGAGTGGGTCCTGCATGCACATGTTTTCTCGTTCTACGTAAACAAGTTTTCACTCTGCAAATTTAAAAGGAAAATGATATGTTTTTTTGTCAAAAATAATTTTCCAATTTAAAATTAAGTGAGACAAGGAAAAATTATAAATAATTCAAATTTATTTATTTTAATTTTTTAAGATCTAGTATAAATAAGAATATTATTTTTATAATTTAGGTGTATGACGTTATCAATTTGACTTTTAGTTTAGGAAGGAAGTTTTGTAAATAGGGCAATGGTTCAGAAACTAAATCTCAAACTAACAAGTATTTAAGTTTTTAAATTTAAGATAAAGTGATTACTAAATAATATATATATATATATATATATATATATATATATATATATAAGAACTATTACAATATCTTATTTTATATTAGTTAAATATTATTATTGTACTTTTTATTTACTTTTATTAGTTAAATATATATGTTTACTTTTCATTTAATGATTTGTTGTTTAGAATGATTAAAAGTGATATATATATATATATATATATATATATATATATATATATATATATATATATTTCGTTAATGTAGAGGAGATTTGTGAAAATAAACTAGTTTTTTTATCATAATGTCCCTGCACGAGAGTGCGAATTTGCAGGAAAGCTTCTCATCTCATCTCGTCAATATAGAACGGATTTGTGGGAATAAACTGTGTTTTTACAATAACGTCTATGCATGTATTTATAGAAATAATAAAATCAGTTCCATTCATTTATTAACACGATTAACATGGAGACATCGATTAGTGACGGATGTTTATGTTTATACTTCAATCATGCACCGAGATGTATTAAAATGGGCCATAAGGATGAAAGTTAATTTTAATTTGTTGGATGGACTAATATATATATATATATATATATATATATATATATATATATATATAATAATTAACTAGCGATAGGGCATGTGTTTGTATTTTTTAATTTTTAAGAAATTTAAGTTAAGATTAATAATAAATATATAATTAATTTTTAAAATAGTTATTAAATGTAAAATTAAAAAAATAAGATATGTATAAAAAATGTTTTAAAAATAATGATTTAAGACAAAAGAAGTTTTTAGAATAACAGTCAAAAGTAAATTATTTATAAAATAATTAGGAGTAAAACTGGTATTATGTAATGTGGACACAAAAAAGGGAATCCTCTTTATAAATTTTATAAATAATAATGAAAATATATAATAATTAACATGAAACAATAAAAAATAAATATAGTATTAACATATTAAATAATATATATATATAATTAAATAATAATAATAATAATAATAATAATAAATAATATGAATAGTAATTAAGTATAATAATAAATAATATGAATAGTAATTAAGTATAACAATAAATAATTTAATATTATTTAAATTTTTATAATTTTTTTACTAAAATTTATTAAATTATAGTTTTTTAAATTTAATATTTTTAACTAATCTATAAATTATTTCATATACTTCTAGAAGAATGCTATCTAGTACCCTAATGACAGTGGCTAAGGTATAAGTAATAATTTTTTATTTTACCATTTTTATATACTAAAATAATTAATTTTATTAAGTAAAATAATATAAATTTATATGACAAATTTTATAAAGACAAAACTGTCCTCTAGAAATTACAAATAATATCTCTGACACAACATAAACACTTTTGAATCTCTTTGCTACTCGAAGAATATTTGTGGAAGCTTGAAAAGTTTGAGATGTATAGTCTTTAATTTTTGCAAACAAAAAAAAAATCTTTTTTAAATTTATAATTTTTTTCTAATTCTTTTGTGATGAAAATATTGCACTTTTATATGAAATTTTGTTTCCTTTTTTCATAATATTTTTTGTTACTCCTTCAAATTAATTTTCTTTTTCTATGCTTATTATATTTTAATTTTTAGAAATATTAAAATATAGTTATTTTATTATTTAAGAATTTTTTAACTTTTATAGATGTGCATCAAATAAATTATTAATTAGAGCTATATATCATTTATGACCCTTTTTATCCTTTAAATCAAATAAAATTGCATTTATGATGGTTAGGTCAAAATTCATTTAATATTATAGTTAATTATACATTTTTGTAAAATTCAAGGCATATTAATTATCTTAACTAGATCCCTTAGGCACTGGTTGGTTGGACCCATACTTTTATCCACCAAGGTTATTTTAGTAATTTTCAAACTCTTTTTATTATAATTTTTTTATTTAATATATCATATCCCTTAAATTATTTACTAACTTTCACAAAATTCATATTCAAATTCATTCACTTTAACCTCTAAATTCATACAAAGAAACACACACATTCATCCACTTAAATTCACAAATCCATCTTCACACCCTTCCCCAAGTTCATCTCTACATGAGAACACACCCTAAGGTTGTGTACTTTTGGAAGGAATAATTTGAGGGAAAGGGAGAGGAAGAGATTAGAAGGATTAGATGGTGAAGTTGGTGTTTTTGCTTTTAATGGATTTGAAATTGATTTTGGAGTGGATTAGAGAGTTAAAATTGTAACCGAATTGACTAATATGATATATTAAAAAAACATTTAATAGATAAAAAAATTAGATTACCAAAATGTCCTTATTATTAAAATTAATATAAATGATATATAAAAGATTTAAAATTATTTTTTAAATTTTATTGAATGATTGAAATTATAAAAAAAGTTATTTATAAAAACATGAGTAATACAATATATTTCGTATGAAAGTAAATTTAATATGTAAGGCAGGAAATAATTTATTTACATGGAGATTTTATTTTATTTTTAATAGTAATTTTAAAAATAATAAATTTTTATTTGTATTATTAATTTTTATTACATTGTTTTCATAATAAGAAAAAATGAAATCATGTGGAATAAAACTGAAATATGAAGAAGTAATTTTGGTAGATTGGTGCGTCACCCTCTAATTTTATCCTCTGTAGGAGTTGTATTTGGAATGAATCCCCCTAATCATCCTTCTACATCACCTTTTGACATCTCCAAAAGAACAATTTAATCACTTACTAATACTTTCTTTCCATTTCACGTCAATAATAAATATTTCCAAAAAAACAAAATGTAAATCTATAACTAACAAATATTTTCGTATATAAATTTAAAATTACATAATTACTAATTATTATATATATATATATATATATATATATATATATATAATAACTATGCCGGTATCGTATTTTATATTAGTTAAGTATTATTATTGTACTTTTTTTTTTACCTTTATTAGTTAAATATATATTTATTATTAAAAAAGTGTAAGATAGATATAAATTAATTTTTATTATATTTATTTTTCTTAAAAGAGTCACATGAGGAGTTGTTTACATTTCTCATGCTGTCCATGTATGCACATTTTTTATACAATTGTGTGTCACATAAAAAGTGCGTTTCGCAATATTTTCCGGACCTCAGGATCACATAATAATTTTCATTTTAAATAAAACTTTCATTTTAGTTTAAAAAATATATATATATATACTTGACAATCCATTTTAATAATACCAATGAAAATACGTGTTTGTATGTTAATTTTTTTATGATAATAAAAATAATAAAATGGTCAACATTAAGGGATTAAATATACTTTTATTTGATAGATTTTGATATGAAATTAGAAAGGATCCTTTTAGGTTAGTCTTTTAAATTCAATTAAGTTAATTTTTTTTCTAAATATATTTATAACCAACATATTGAAATAGATATGAATAAATAATTCAAATATTAATAATTATTTTTAATATAATTAAGTTAAAAGGATTATGATCATTATTTTTAAAATTTAAGATTAAAATGTATGAAAATTTGATCAAGAATAAATTTTAATTTCACATTAAAGTTAAAAAATTATAAATATATAACTCAAAATTAAAAAACAATCAAACAAAAAGAAAAGGTCAAATTTAAAAAGACAATTGTTTAAAAGTTAAAATATTAATAAAATAATTTGTAATTTAACAAAAAGTTATTCAAAAGGTAAAATGAAAAAAACAAATGTGACACAAAAATAGAAATCCACTTCATACATAGATATGGATAATAATAAATATTAGAATTTTAAATTTAAATTTAAAATAAAATAAATATAATTAATTATTATTTTAAATTGTCAAGTGAGTATTTTACATCTGGTAAGTGTTAAAATATTTCTAATTTTTTTAATTGAGATCGATTGTTTGATCGAAAAAGTTCACAAATTTGTAAAAAGTTCTTCTGCTGTATTTTTTAACTATTTTTATTTTATTTTTGTTATTGTTAATCTTCATTTTTCATGGAAATATTTCTTTTGTTATAAAAGTTTTTAATTATTTAATATAAAAATAAAGAAAAAGAGATATTGTGCGCATAAATTGTAAATGACTTGCATAACATGGTTGAGTTAAAACATGTTCAATGTCATTATTTTTGGTTCATCATTTTCCAAACAAATTGATTATTTTTTGTCAAAGTTATTTAATTCCATGAATTTATCTATAATATTCACGCAGAAATTAAATTTAAAATGAATCATTTTTAAAATCACTTACTTAAGAAATTGATATCATTTACTAATAAAAATAATTAATTTATTGCTTTTAAAATAAATAAATTATATAAATATAAAAAGAATACAATATATATTTTTTTAAATAAGCATAAACTACTTATTGGTAATTATTAACGCATATAGTTTACATTATTTGTTATAATCATTTGATTATAATTCCTTCCGTTTTCATTATAGTAAATTTTAATATTTTTAACTGTTTTAGTTCCTGATTTCTTTTAATTTTTTTTTATTTTTAAACTAAAATTATATATCTATACCAATATATAAACAAATTTCTCTTTTGTGTATATTTTTCATTTTTCAATTTTACCTTTAATTATTATTTTAAAAATTAATTATTTTATAATTAGTTTATCTTTAACTGTTTTTTATAAATCTCTTTTATTTTTGTTATTCTAAAAACTATTTTTTAACAATTATTTTATAATATATATATATATATATATATATATAAATATATTATATATATATATATATATATATATACTAGTGTAAACACAGGCGCTATCGCGCCTGTGTGTACGCATTTTTTGAATTATATTAATAATTGATGATATTGTAATGTTATTAATTTAATAAACAAAATAAAAGTATATTTATAAAAAATAAAATAAAATGTACGGAGAAAATAAGAGAAAAATAACTGTTGATGAATAGTAAGAGAAAAAAAGAAAAAGGAGATAAGTAAATAATTTTATAAAAACTTGTAAAAGTAACCGTTAATTTTTAAAAATTTAATAAATAATTAAATTATAAAGGGTAAAGTTGGAATTATGAAATGTGGACACAAAAGAGGGAATCCCCTTTATATATAGTTATAGATATATATATATATATATATTCAAACGTCCAATTTTAAGTTTTTAACGAGGGGTCTATGAACAATATAAATAATACTGACAAAGTCACATAATTGTAACGTCAACTATTAAATAAAAAGGTTTTTCCCCTCTAATCATACACTAAAATATTTTTTTTTAATTTAGAAATAAAAAATATATTTATTTTAAACTTAAACAACTTAAAACAAAATTAAACTTTTTTTTCAAATTTATTTTTTCTATACTCATCCTTTATCGATTAAAAGTTTTTTTTCCTTTGCACTAAAAAAATATAAT
Source organism: Vigna unguiculata (assembly GCF_037176805.1). Classification (NCBI taxonomy): domain Eukaryota; kingdom Viridiplantae; phylum Streptophyta; class Magnoliopsida; order Fabales; family Fabaceae; genus Vigna; species Vigna unguiculata. The sequence continues at coordinate 25,434,306 of NC_140793.1, forward strand.
TATTTACGAATAAAATTCACAGTAATTACAAAAGTTCCTTAATAAAACAAAAAGTAAAAAATTTATGGATAAAATATTTTTTAATATATTCTGTAGACAAATAAAAAAATTCGTCAATAATTATTGATGGTCAAAAATACATTAATAATTATCAATAGTCAAAAATTCGTTAGTAACTACTCATTGAAAATTATCAACAAATTTTGATCGTCGATAAAATTTATTAACATTCAATATTTGTCAAAAATATCAAAGATTTTTTTTAGTGAATAAATTCTATAGGTTGTTATCATGCCTTGGTATTATTCCTCCTCTTCTCTCTCTTTTTCTTTATTTTTTTTTTTTTATTTTTCCTCTTCTTCATTCTCTTCATCCTATGTTGTTATTGTCAATGTTATCAATTTGTCGTTGTCACATCTCTGTTACATTTGTTGCTTTGGCTCTTCCTTCTTTTCTACCATTACGGTCGTCGCCTCCACCATTGCCGTCACTACCTGATCTTTCTCTTCTTTCTTCTCCTTTTTCTCCTCTTCATTCTCCTTTTTCTCCTTCCCTCCTTCTTTTTATTCTTTTCGTTTTTCTAACTCATCTCCATTTAATTTATAATAAATATTTTGTCAAATCTAACGAGAAAATTTACGTCCATCTTTTACTAACGGTTTCATCAATGGATTTTAAAAATACAAGTAGTAATGAATTTTCAAAAATGTAATTATCAACGATTTTACCAGTAGATTTAAAAAAATAATTATTAACGAATTTATTGAAGACTCTCAAAAGATAAATCTATTATGGACTAGTATTATCATAACATGATGGAAGTCTAAAATGAGAACTGTAACACTCATTTTATTGACAAAATTTATTGGTGGAATTCATCAAGATGTTACTGACAAATCTATTACTATCAGATCTATTACCAACAATAAATTTTGTTTAACAAATAAATGTTGTTTTCATTCTTAAAATCCATCAGTAAATACTATATATTGTAATTTTATCATCGATAAATTTTTGTTAATAAAAGTTATCTTCTTATAGTATTTTTTCTTCACGTTTAATAATTTCCTTTTATTATTTCTTCTACCTTTGATCGCATGCATAAACCAATTTGTGAAAGAACAATCTAATTATTATGTTATTTCAAAATTTTATTTATACCTTTTCTTATCATCTAAATATAATATTTTATTGTTAAAAAGGATTTTCTAGTAGCTTTTTAAAAAAATAGGTGGATATCACAACTTTATTTTCCTATGTGAAAATACTACGTTGCTATATTTTGTTTACAAGGAAAAACTAATTATACATTAAATAGAGTATATTTAGGATGTTTCAACTCATATATGCACTAAAATATATGTACATAAAGTCTTTATCTCTCTATATGCACATTTCTATAAATGTTCAACATGTCTTTCAACTTGAAACTTAATGCAGCCCAAATGTAAGCAAACCTCCCTATGAGCTAAAATGTTTTACACACTATATAGTAGGCAAGTACTTGCAAAGTGCAAAAAGTGATTCAAAAACTTAAAACATATGGCTTTCCCAACTATATATGTGAGATACACATGGTGTTAAAAATCTAACGAAGTTATGATTCTATACTCTGATGCCCCCTCTATAACTTGCTTTTAAGAAATTTACCACAAGTCCTAAAGCAATTTTGAAATACATAAGAATGTTTTTCAATACCAAAATATTTTGAATGTTTGCTGCTGTGCCAGATCGTGGTGAATAGTTTTGAGAAACCAAAATAATATACTTTAAATTTATATATTTAATTATTGTTATTAATATATTAAAAAATAATACATAATTTAGTATAATTGTGTGTGATTTTAAAAAAAAATAATTGTAACTACAAAACAAATAATACATTAAATATTTGTATATTTCAAAACGTTTGATCGTATCACGTTCCAAAAGAACAAATATGAAACCCCCATAATTATTTTTTGAACATTAGAAAAGGGCCTAATTAATTGAGCAATTAGATTATTAATGTGATGTTCCTAATATGTAAAAAAATTGAATCTATTACTTTAAAAAACAAATTTATTCTTTTATTTTTCATCATCATATTTATTTTTTTTAAGTTTAAGATTAAAAATAATTTATCATAATCAAATTAAAAATTAAACAAATGCAATAATTAAAAGAAAAAATTATGATATTTGAATCACAATTAAAAATCAATTATGAAAAAATACATTATATTATTTTTCCATTTATATTCATAAAAATAAATACATAAAAGCTCATGAGATTAAAAAGATAATATTAACTATGAAAATAATATTTTACTATCAAGTAAGATAAAAGAAACTTACTTTCTTTTCTTCAAAAATGATATGAAAAATAGAAAAAAAATAGTGAATCTATATCTAACTTGTTTTTTTTCTTTATAAACAAAAAAAAAATGTGAAAGTAGAAAATAAATATAGTAGATGATAAACTTAAAAAATAATAAAAAAATAAAAAATATCTTAATAAATATTTTTTTATTATATTATATTTTATATTTATTAATATTAAATATTTATTATAAAAAAAATAAAGAGATATCTAATTTAATTTTGATATATACATTAATTTAAAATTTTTAAAAAATTCGGCATGGAGTGGTGGTAGCATATATATATATATATATATATATATATATATATATATATATATATATTTTTTTTTTTTTTTTTTTTTCCTTTCTTTGCATCATGTATGTAATACAGGAAGTCTCACTCAACAAAATCATAAATTTTCTCATAATTTCGTCTTAGTTATTTGACAATTTCATTGACAACTAACACAATATCTGATATTACTCGAGTACTAAAATTACATGTTTTTTGTCAATTTTCTTTAAAACATTTTTTTAAGACATACTTATAAAAATAATGGTTTACAAAAATTTGTTACAATTTTTTTTAAAATATTTTGCACAAAACATTTTTGTAAAATATTTTGTAAAAATATTTACGAATTTCATAATTTTGTAGAAAATAATTATTCACAAAAAGTTATTTATCAATTAAAACTTTTAGAAAAAATAATAATAAAAATTTAAAATTTATAACAAATTTTATAGAAAAATATCATCAAACATGAAAAATCGTAGTGCTCTATTCTCAATGAACATTGACCAGATGTGGTATATTTTTATTGCTTAAAACAGGTCCAAAAAATCATTTTAATCTTTACAGCTAATAATATGCATATGGAGTCACCTAATTATATAAAAAAAAAGTTAGTAAAATATTAAGATTAACATTAATGTACATTATTAGTTGATGAATAATGTAGATATAACGGCTGAGATGAAGAAGGTGAAGGTATTATAGTAAAGAAGCTTGCAAGAGAATGATGTTCCCAAGTGCTACTTTTAGTACTGTGAGCATATTTGAGTGATGGGTGATTATGTATTGAGTGAATGCTTTTGTACCCAAAAATCTATTGGTTCCTTTCCACAGAGTTCCTTATGAGCCTTGTGTTTGTGACACATGTCACCCTTTTTCCACTCCCACATCTAACTGTAGGGGAGCATTTCACAAAGTTGTAGTGTACGAATCCATAAAAGAACAACACACTCAACCAACCTCAAATCTCTTTTCCCTCTCATGCTATATTAATTGGATTATATTCATATTATCACCCTTAAGCTTTTTTTTTTCTTTTTAATTTATTAATTAACACTCTTCTCCATTCTCTCTCTTCTCAATTGAAATTTTATATAATTAATTTATAAAATAAAAATTATTGATAACAAACAATTTTTAAATTGGTTAGTAACATTAATTATCATACATCCTGACAATTTTTGACTGATCTAACATGGAAAATCCCAATCAATTTAGACCAATCTAGGTCTGCTCTCCATATCAAGCCATAATGGTCCCAACCTCCTAATCCTTCGACGGTCGACCCACATATCTACAAGCACACGAAAACCACCCTCCCGAGAAGATCGGAAGCACGTCTGCCCCAGTAAGACACGAACACCCGACTTTCCAAGAATCGGGGTATGGAAAAAATCTGACGAGAATACGACTATAAAACATCAAGCACCCCGGAGAGATAACTAAGAGGGAACATCGAAAAAACACAATAGACAGCAAAATCGAGAGATCCAAGTTTACAAAATATATCACTGTTCCGTTTGGGCTCGGCTCACCTCGGACACCTGAGCTATCCATACGAGAACAACTACCAAGATTTTAATTACAAAAAAAATTTAGTCTCTAAATTTCTCCATTAGTGACCAATTTAGATACAAATATAGACACCAGTTATTTTGCTAGCTAAAACCTTAGTCACTAATGTTAGTGACCAATTTAGAGATTAATTCATTATAGTGACCAATTTAGAGATCAATTTACTATAATAATCAATTTAAAAACTATTTTAGTTATTAATAATTCTTAGTTTATAAATTGATATCTAAATTAATTATTATATTGATTAATTAGTTTTGTTCATTAAAATTTGTCATTACTCACACACACATGGAATAAAGTATGTTTAGGATCAGTAGAAATGTATGAGTAAAATGTAATGCTAAGAATATATATATAGCTCTTCAAGGTCAACATGCAGAAAATCTAAATATATTAATTCTGCATAGACTTGAGCACAAAATGAAATTATATGAAGCCGAATAATTAATTCTTGTTTCATTCATCGAATCCAGGCATGGAAATGAAAGCAATGGTTTATCACTATCTAGACATAGAAAAAAGATTAGCCTTTTCATAACAAATCCACTAAGATACGGAAAATCCAGTAATGTAGAGATAATCTTTGGCTTCCACTGTCTCTATATGTTTGCCAGACTTGTATTAAATATCTTCCATTACCCACTTCCAGGATATATTCTCTTCACTAAAAGCATACCTATATCATCATTTTCTTCAACTCTTTGATTTGATCTTCCTACTAACATCATTATTATTCATTGCCCAATAAGTAACTATATATATATATATATATATATATATATATATATATATATATACTGTATATTTAAACGTCAAAACTTATACCAGACCAATATTATTTTGGTTTTACAAATCTTCTGTAATTAGACTATTAACTATAATGTTTGTTATGTATCTTTTCAGCATCACATAATATTATTAAATTCCTCAGAAACGGGTATCTGTTTTCAACTTGAAAGAGATGATAATAACAGAAAACGTGCATCTAAGTCACGGAAGAATATTAGTTTAGCAAGTAATAGTTTTCAGTTTGAGTCTCGAATATTGAGAGTGGAAATTGTGATATTAATCGGAAGATATGTTCTTCAGGAGATGTAATATGTTTGAATTGTTCAATACTTCATTCTAAAATGAACAAATCAACAAAAAGTTATAATCGTGATGATAGTTACAAACTCACAAAATTAGATAAAGCGGATTAATTATGCAGTCATTGATCTCGTTAGACTTTAACCAGTAGCTAGGAATACATGTACATACATACTGTTAGGTACACACTCTTAATCGTAGAAGCATTTCCAATCAGGAATATTCTTTCTCGATCTTTTCTGTATCGTCGTTCTTCTTAACAAGAAATGCTTATTTGGAACTTTTGTCAGGAAAACTTTCGATACAAGAACCATGTTGCACTCGTCTGAACCGTTTTTAATCATCGGCTCTAATACCACTTATTATGTTTACATAGGAGGTTTTACTGGAGAGAACAAACATTAATGAGACCTGAACCTAACCACATAACGCATTGACACCACTCTCAACCCAAAACCTTAAGACAATGAGTTTATGAGTTTTTATTTTTATATAATGTTCTATTTTCTTATTTCTAACTAATATAAAACTTAAACTCACATTTGGATTCCTAACATATATATATATATATATATATATATATATGAAAGGAAAGTTATATATATAAACTAAAGAAAAAGTCTTGTTAGATGTCACTTGAAATTGAAACTGATATATATAGATAGCTTACGTATTCATTAGCCTTTAGATGAGCATACCTAGTGAGCTTGGTTGTAGGCTATACTGACAGATACAGAGTACATTCAAGATTCGTATATAGACAGAATTAGGAAAATGCAGGATTTAGTCAATTCAAAAGTTCATTTGACTTATAATTGGTTCTGAATTCAAATGATGCTGTTGTCTAGAATCCCAATAATATTGTCTCAAAAATTTAGGACTACTTTGATGAGCTTCTATATTTAATTTCCTAATAAGTTATAATTAAAATTAATTTGTATGTACATGCTATTGGTCAAACCTTAAAATAGTGCAGTTTAATTTCAACTTATAAGTAAATTGTATAAAAATTATGTAAATCAGCCACAACTATTACATTGCTAAAAGAAAATAAATGATGCGCACAACTATTAAGTTAACTTCGTCAAAATAAAAAATATGCAAAATGTTTTAAAACATGACTATATTTTTTGTGAAAATTTGATCTCACACACATCTTACCTACTTAAAATTTTAAAAGCTACTCATATCAATAGTTAAAAATTAAATTGTTTTGGTCAACTTAGAGACTCAATTGAGAAATATTAGGGTTTGAGAAAGACGTGTCTTATCTTTTACTTAATTGGGTAATAAGTGGTCAATTTCAATCCTAAACATGATATTAATAAGTAAATCGAGTTATATATACTCTAAAAAATTTATGAAAAGGATTGTAAAATGTATTTAAAAACTCAATAGGAAACAAACATCTCTATTTTCTCTTTGTATATATTATTAAAAACAACAAAAGTTGTTTTTGTATTTTATAATGACATGACTTTTATATTAGATATGTGGTAGGAGAATGTTATTCTAAATACACTAGTTAGTGTGTCTATTTATGCATGGGATAAAGTGTCACATACAAGATTTTGACATTTATTTATGGATTGAAGTCATGTCTTTCCAACACACTTATGTTTCCTTTGTTCCATGATTAATACTTGTAAAAACTTGAAAATAAAAAAGTCAGAATTTGAGAGAGATGTGTCTTATTACCTTTTGAATAATTGGGTACATATATGAGTTGTCAATTTCAATCCTAGATAAATAAGAAAATTATATTATACATTTAAAATTTACGAAAACATATTTTTGGTTAAACATATTTAAAACCCAATGTACATTCATATTTTCTCTGTGTATCTATTAATAACTTTTGCATCTTATGCTGATGTGATTTTTATATTGGATGTGGTAGGAGAATGTTATTCCAAACGTATATATTTATTTCTCTATCTATTTATGGGATAAAGTGTCTCATTGAAGATTTTGATATATATATATATATATATATATATATATATATATATATATATATATATATATATATATATATATATATATATATATATATATATATATATTAAAATAAGATTAAAAATCACTAAGACTGATTTCCAAATAAGCATGAATCCTTTATTAAAAAATAAAAAAAGAAAAAAAAATACAGAAAAATACGGAAAGATAGCATCAAATTTATCAAAAAAATACAACACAAACAAAAATACCTACTAAAAAAAAATTAAGTAAATACATAAATAATAAAAAAAGGTCAATAATGCAATACCAATAGACAATTGTTCAATAATCAAATTTGTCAGGATATTAAAGGATGCAATATGCAAAAGGTCTTTAAAACTTATTAGTGTTTTTACATAAGGGTTAAACATCTTTTTAGTTGTTTAACTTTTACTGAAAATTGAAATTAATCTATTTTTGAAATTTTGACTCAATTTAGTTTCTAAATTTTAAAAATGTGTGGATTTAGTTTTTTTAATAAGATTTTGTTAAATTTATTTTATGTTTCAAATACGCTTCATGATATATTTGAGTTGTTTATATCGTTTTGACAGATTTTTGCTTAATATTAGTTGAGAAACACGTTTAAAACGTGTTTGAAACGTCACATATAAAGACTAAATTCACGTATCTCTAGAGTTGGAGACTAAATTGAATTGAAGTTTCGAAAATGAACTAATTTCAAATTTTCACTCAAAATTAAAAGATCCAAAATGTATTTAACACTTTTTAGAATTTTTTGTTTTGAAAGATTTAATACTTTTTTTTGCCTATCTCGATTAGAAATCTGCAAAAATTTGAATTTATCCATCATCCTCGTCGTAAATACAATCTCCTCTCTTATTTATATCAGTTCATTTAGACGTTATTCTATTTCACCTGTGTATAGTGTATATATAACGATTGAAAACCAAGTTTGATACAATATTAGAATAAATAAATGGTCCCTGAGTGAAAATGCTAACACATAAAGCTTTTGAAAAAGAATATATCTGATGCAGTATGTGGTGATCTTCTAGATGAAGCAGTCACTGTTTTCTTTTACTGATAAAATATTCGTGCAAAGCAGAGAAAGCATATATGAATTTTAGCCATCTGTTGTGGAAGAAGAAGTTCAAAAAGTTGTCTGCAATGAGGAAATGAGGGTATAGGGTTATTACAACTCTTGAATTTGATTAACTTTGGTAGATGTTCGCAGGTATAAATCACTGTCAAACATGTGCAATAGGCAAAGCTAAGCATCAATTCCTAAAGCTTGTTATAAGAGTATAGCAGTAATCCATCACTTGCTGCTATGAATAGTTAACTAAGTTATATCCTCTCTGTGTCTTCAACGTGAAGCTATTACAGTAAAAAGCATTGGATTCTCCAACAAAAATCACTTTTGGTTTTTCATTATTGTAAGATTCATGCACAATGGATAAGACAAAATGTGCCATATTCTTCAGCCATAAGGAGTATTAAGATATATTCCCCTAATCACAGCCCTCGTTCAAAGGAACCAGCTTCTCTTTGTAATATTCTATAGTTTCTTTTACAACGAATCTTCTTAATGCTACAAACTAATCTCTCTAAATTATTAAACAAAAATTTACACATTTTTATCATTTATTTTAGAGTTCGCTCACTGACGATGGAGAATGAGGGCTTAATCCACAAGATTTATACATTTTTCTTCAAATATATTTTTCACTGAGACTTCTGATTTTATACTTATTCTTTACCAATACTTTTACAACATGTTAATAAAATAAAATGTATACTTTACCAGTACTGATTATGTAAACCATAAGATAAAATCTCTTGCTCCATATATAGGGATAAGTTTATTCATCCATCATATATAGCTTCTATTCATGATTTTCTTATGCATATATGTTCATCTTCTTTTTCTAGTTCATTTATGGTAGAGATCCTTATAGTAATATATATATGTATATATATAATTTGCAGCCGCAACTACAAGTGAGTGATCAACAAGATATATTAAAGCATATATGTATGTGGGCCATTAATGTTTTCATTTTTTTTTTAGATAAGCATATATGGTATTTTAAGATGGCAACACACTTTGATGAATAAGTGTTGAAAGTACAGGATTTGAGAAAAGCGAGGAAGAGAGAGAGGATTTGAGAGAAAGGAGAGAATTTTTTGTGTTGTAAAATGTATTTAAATATTATAATGGGTAATCTTCAAATCTTGTAGTGCAATGAAGATCAAATTTATAATATTAATTAGTAGTCTAACATGAATTTCCAAAGCCAATATCAAAACATGTTCACCTTATTATTTGAAAAAAAAAAGAATAGTGTTGATATTAGTTTCTTGAATACTAGTGTACATATGTTCTATTCTTAGTTCACGTGATATTTTTAACATTTCTCATTCTCAGATAATAGAACCCGACAAACTTACTTGCTTAGACAAAATACAAGCATGATACCAATAAATCGAAGAAGACAATCATAGAGAAATTCATATATACATTTTATTGATTCAACCACAATCCAAAATCAAAGCAAAGATGAGTTTATAATTTTCTCATAACAACACTAATCAAGTTTGGGTGATACTAGTTTGTTGCAGCTTCGATTCGGAAGAGTCATCGTCAAGGAGGAATCGTCGCTTCGCGCGTCCTCTTGCCTTCCATTCGCACGATCTTCACTCGTTGGAATCTGGAAATCAAAGATGAGAAGAAAAAAATTCAAAAAGAGGGATGAGAGAAAGAGGTTAGGGTTTAGTCCTTTGCTTCTCTTCACTTCCTATACCAATTCTGTATCGATTTTAAATCTAACCGGTATAGAAAATCTTCTACTTAATAATTATCAGAATGTCAGCAGACTGATTTTTTATACTAGTTATTGATATAACCGATATAAAAAGTCTTTTACTTAATTACCAGAATGTCGTTGCACAAATTTTCTATACCGATTATTGGTATAATTGGGATATAAAGTCTTATCATAATTTACAAAATTATCAATTTGTCACTTGACGCGTCACTCATTTGCACCGAACTTAACTCAATCACAAGTAGAATACTAAATACACAACTTTAAATTTGAACCGAAATTTGTACTCTTTTGCCATTATAGCAATCATGGACAAGAATATCGAATGCCCACACAATCTAACATGTTTACAGTATGATCTAATTTATTTTCTTTGTTTTGTACTTTTTTATGCTTAATTTACTTTTCGTAGCTTTACTTTATTGGTCAAATTATGGTATAGACTCATTGCTCCTTTTTCAATCGCATGTTACTTGATTTTGTTGTAGTTGTGTGGCGTGTGGCATAACAAGTTTCAGTCCAAGAGAGAACCAAATATTCCAATTGCAGCTTTCGTAACTTGCATTTTTCTTTTCCCTCTATTTTATGCATTCCAAATGCTTTTCTTTACCATAATATATATATATATATATATATATATATATATATATATATATATAATAAATTTACATCGCAAGAATTGTCATGTGAGAATCTTCGTTTTAATATGTCTTATTCTTGTATTTGAGATGAAAATATCAATTTTTCACTTTTTCTTCAGAGAAAAAAAAATATTTTTTCCGAGTTTCACGTAAAAAAATCCCCGAAAAGTAGGAGATATATTCGTTGCATTTGATTATTTTGCTTTGCTTTTTCAAAAATTAAATAGCTTTTTGTTATAGAAATTAAAAAAAAAATGCTAGAAAGATATGTAGTAAAAACTTTCATTTATTTAGTTAAATTTGATTTGCTTAATTTGTATAATTTATTCTTTCACATTAAGCCTTTTGGCCGAAAATAAGGAAGAAAAATCAAATTTTCCTTATTTCTAGTACATTTGTATTTTATTCCTCTCTTTCTATATTTTTTTTCTTCAATTCTATTGAAGACAGATTACGAGCAAAGAAACAATGGTTTGATAACTATGGTATTTTGGAGGACCGTTAATTTTGTTTAACACTTATTTTATGATAAAAAAAAATATTTTTTATGTAATTTATAAGTTATTTAACAAATAATGGAGGTAAAAAGGAGAAAATAATTTATATGATAGGTCATGTTCTGATTAAAAGAGGGCGATAAACAAAAATAAGATATGTTGATAGGTATGTAAAAATAAAGTTGTCAAAACGTGCTATCATGCTAAAACGTGAAAAATGATTAGACTAAAACGTTAAAAAATATTAAGCTAAGTATATCATTGTTTTTGTATTACAAATTTGTTGACCAATATAGCGAATCAAATCAAGACAAATATTAACTAGATTTTTTCACTGGTATGTATTTTACAAAAACATATATTTTTAAAAGAAAAATAATTGCATTTCACTTATAATGTGTTGAGTACAATTTGATATTTTATAAGAAAAGAAAAATCAAAGTTAAATAGACTCAAATACTTTCACGCCCACATTTTATTTATTCATCTTAACTTATTTTTCAAATTGACCCTTAAAAACACAAAAGGAAAAAATATATATTTTGGCATTTTTATAAAAAAAACACCCACTTGACAATTTTATTTTATTTTATCGATAAATAAATGATATATTAATAATAAAGCATTTGGGTACTTTAACCCTTTTACATATAAAATAATTAGTTCATCAATTACAAAACAAACAAGTATATATAGTTTTAGCTACCAAAAATATTTTCATCTTTCTGTAAATTTTCATAAAGGTTATAAATATTATTCTATACATATAGATAAAGTGAGTACATTGAAGGTATTCTTTTACTCATTTATAATAAATATATCAAAACTTTAAGCAAAAATATAAATACATATATAATTAAAATATTAATATAATAATTATGTGAAAGTATTAAGATATCAAAACTTTAAATAAAAATTACTTCACACGGTGTGGCCTGTGACATTGAATTGAACCATTTTTTTATAGCTTTGTTTAAAAAGTTGGCATGTCTAGTCTTGTCTAGAAGAAAACAATATCATCCCTACAAAATCTAATTACTGAGCATCATAAAGAATAAAATTTATAGAATCAATAAGAAAATATATCATAAAATCATTTTCGTTTAAACCTATCCATTTTTAATTCTTTGCTGAATATTATGAGCATGGCATAAGTATATTATTATCTTAGCCAATGTTGATGTTGGATATGAAGTGAAGTATATTGTTTGGGGTAAGGATCGGTGAGTGAGTGAGTGAGTGAGAAAGAGAGAAAGAGAGAGAGAGAGAGAGTATATAACATAACATAAGATGTCATAAGATTAGAAGCAAGGCAACCTATTATTTTCCTTTTACAACATTGTACGTAAAGAATGACAGGATAAGGAGTCTTTTGGCACCGTAGTTGCATGAAAATACACACTCTCACACCAAAGCAAAAGAATGGTGTCGTATTGGGACCTTTCTCCGTATAAAGCAAATCAAGGGTTGTCTCCATGTCACGCTCGATTCCAAACCAGCTAAGCCCTTCTCTCTCAGTTCGAGAAAGTGCAACATAATCCCTCCAACCTATAAAGAAAACCAACCACACCCTTAATCCTTCGCAGTAAAAAAACAACTTCTTCCTTCCCTCATCTCTCTCCCTCTATTCTCTCCCTCTCTTCTCTTCTCTTCTCTTCTCTTCTCTTCTTTCCTTCGATCATCATGCAATCATCGTAACAACGATACCCTTTTCTGTTTTTTCTCTTTTCTCTTCATCCATGTCTTACACTTACACATCCTCCTCCTATCCTATCACATAAACATATATATAAATACAAACACACGTAAGTAAGGAGAGAGAGAGAGAGAGAGAGAGAGAAAACACAAGCAAACTTGCATATATGGCTACTAGTACTAGAGCTAGTAGTAGTTTTTTCCTTCCAAAGTTCTTTAGAGCACTTCTTCTTTGTGTTCTTCTTTTGGTAAGCTTGGGCAGTGGTGAAGGATCAAGACAACCAGCGACACAATGGTCTGAAGAAAGGGTCAAGCATGGGAGGGTGGTTGCTAAAGATATGCCTGTCGATCGTGCAGAATTGGACTTCAATTACATGAGCAAAAGAAGAGTTCCCAATGGACCAGATCCTATTCACAACAGGTTTGTCTTGTTTCTCATGCATGTGTGTGTGTCTTTTGATTTCAGTTTATGTTTCTCTGTTCATTATTACTTTATTAGATGTGTTTTGCTTTTCTCCAACGTTTTCTGCCACCAAGACATGCATTACTTTTGATAACAAGCAGTAGTACGTATGTATGTTGCAAGTTTAGAATATGGATATATATTATATTGTTGGTGTGAAAGAAAAAGGAATGTGCAGATTTCAAAGTAAAGACCATATATATATATATATATATATATATATATATATATATATATATATATATATATATATATATATATATATATATAAATATTATATATAAAGTGTTCGAAGTGTTTATGGCTCCTCTGTTCCTGTCATGGATATGAGATCACCCTGTTATTTCGCTAATGCTTTTCTTTTCCCCAACTTATACGTGATTTTTCATGTTTATTAAGAAGTTTATAATCAAAGCTTTCACATTTCTGACGCGATTCCTTACTTGCTAAAAGGCTTCTAAACAATGACTTTACTCATCAATTTCAAGTTTAGTGGTTCCTGCTAAACCGAAGCTTTACCACGCTTTTAACTGTTACATTGAATTGTTGATTTGGATGCCTCTTTATAAACCCGTAAAAAAGATAAAGTATATATAGCTAACAACTTTATTCCACTTCTTAATTAATCATGAGCCACTAAAGTTATTCATGTCATTCTTCACTAAGAAACTTTTAACCTTTTTCTGTTGGTGTCTTTCTTTATTTCCTTAAGCATGCGCTATAAATTGTGTTGATTTGCATCCAATGTTAAGTGTTTGATAATTGCGTTCAGGAGAGCTGGAAATTCTGGTCGACCACCTGGGCAAGCATAGGAGCATGGGAACAAGACAACCTTTGCAGAAGAAGAAGAGAGAATATGTTAATTAAGCCATGTAGTTGTGAGAAGTGAGAGTATATAAATCCCTGACCCTGAGCTTCTTAGAATTGTAGCTTGCAAGCGGAAATTAATTTGTTATGGAAAGAGTTGTTTGTGGCCTAAAGAGAAAGGAAATTTAGTGAGTGTTTTTGTGTTTTCAAGTTTAGGGTCACAAATTTCAATGGAATTGAGATCAGTGCTTGCATGTAAAGCAATTAACGTACCTTTAAAGTTCAAAAGCCAGAAAGATGTTGTAGCAACAGCAACAGCATAAGCCATGCATGCTTTTGGAGGACTATATATGTTAGGGGAAAAAACAAAGACTCTTCGCTTTGGCTTTGGCTTTGGCTTTGGTTTGAACACTACTGAGTTTGGTGATTTCTGTTTTTTTTTTTCTTTTTATTATTATTTATTGTAAAGATTAGCCATGAGTTCCTAAAGTAAAAGTAAATTCCACCATTTAAAGGTGTTGGCGCACCTGTAAAAGAAGGGTGTTTGCATCTTGTGTTGGTCTTTTTCACTAGATTCTTTGGTGGGGGTGCTCCAACTCATTGCTCTTCACTCCATTCAAACATTTTAAACTGTATTAGATTCCTATTATCTCGTGGTAACAAAAGAACACGATTATAAAATCAAAACGAAAAAAGAACAAGCAAGCAAACAAACAAACAAACAAACGGTCTTCGATGTTTTAAAGTTAAAAATTAAAGGATGCCCTGAACTCTTCAAGCATTTCTATGTTGTTCTGCTTTTTCTTCTGTTGTTTTGCTTTGATTGGATTCAGAAGCAACCAATGTGTACAAAGCAAGTGTGATTCAAATTGGACATTTACCGAAAAAGGGAAAAAAGGATCAATAATTTTGAACTTGTGTTGTTTTCTTCTTTTTTTTCTTGAGATTTTTGAGATAGGTAAAAGAGAGTACAGAGATACTTTCGTTAGTGTCCCACCATTTTTCTTCTTCCTCTATTTATAGGAAAATATGTATAGAAAAAGCATAACTTATATAATGCTCATAGTCCCAAGAAAGGTTTACTTTATGAACAAGACCAATAAATAGTGGTTGAAAAGTTAAATGATTATATATGAACTTGCAACCAGTGGTTTTTCATATTCATATTTTATACTTATTTCATACTTGTCTTTCTTTCTCTTCTAAAAAAATTGTCCCATTTCACCATTGGTAGAATGTAACCCAGAACGAATGTGAAAATTCTTTTTTCTTAGTTCAAAAAAATTCAGAAATGAGTTATAATCAGATTCAGAAACTAGAAAAACAAAATTAGCAATGCATCCTTTTCTAACTTGTACCAAATATTGAAAATAGTATTATACCAGAATTTGTTAGATGATCTAGATTTCTTTTCTTTCCGTGGCCTATTTTAATTTTGATTAAAATAGTCCCTATTTTTGTTTAATCGTGTGAATTCATTTTTTTATATATATTTTTTTCAATTATGTTTTAATTTTTTTTTAATTTTGTTCAATTTTTTTTCTAATGTTCTATTTAAACAATTAAGGATAATGAACTACCTGTCACTTTGTAATATTTTTATTAAATTTAAAAAAATATATATATTTTCTTATTTTTTTTTTAAATGTCCACATGTCAATCCAGCAAAGTGATATTTGTTAAAGTCAATATTTTATATTCAATTTAGTTTTTATATTCGTTATTTTAATTCAATTTAGTCTTAATTTTTTTTTTCAAAATGGAGCAATTTTGTCCCTTTCCATAATATTGGTATCAATTTAGTCCCAATTTTAGTCTTAAGTCGGAGAGGGACAAAATTTTCCATTTTAAAAAAATTGGAACTAAATTAAACAAAAATAACGAATATAAGAACCAAATTGAGCATAAAACATTGACCTTGATTGTAAGACCCCTTTATTTTATTTTTTTCTGTGTTAAAGAGTTGGACCAACTTCGGTAAAAAGGCCTAAGGGTAGACTACTTTGTTTTCCAGGACCTCCCATCCAGTTGCTCCCTTACTCTCATTATGCTCCCTTATTTGACCAAAGCTCACTCTTTTCTCCCTTGTTTGAAACAAAAAGCTCTACTAGGGCTTAAGCTACTTTCTCCTACAAGCTTGCTGAACGTTCTTCCTTCGCGTAAGTAGAACTCCTTGCGTTTCTTTTCTGTTTGGTAGCTCCAGTTCCTTGTAATCCCTATTGTGATCTCAGTCTGCTTCTGTTTTCAGTCCCTTAAGTTGTTATTGGTTATGGTGTTCCTCCTCTAAGGATTTCCTGAGTTAGTTCTCAATTTTGAGGTAAGGAAAGCTAGGGTTTAAAGTTTTTATAAATATTGCATGTTTTCTGGTTTCTAAATTGTGTTTCCAGTGCCTGTTTGATGTTCATGTTTTATAAAATGAGTTGATATTGGTTGAGTTCTTGTATCTGCATGCATGAACATGTGAACAAAATATTCTAATCTCGCCCAAGCGAGTAGCTTTTGCCTAAGGGAGAGTAGCAAGAACAGGCCCCTGGTTTCTGCTTGAGTTGTCGCTCAGGTGGCGACTCCAACTTTGAGCGAGAGTAATCTCGCCCAGGCAAGGAGGTCTCGCTTAAGCGAGAACTCACATAAACCTTGAAGTGCCACTGTCTGAGCTCTCGCCCAGGCGAGATGGGCTTGCTTGTGCGAAAGAATCCCTTTTGCCTAAGCGAGGACCTCTAGTTTGAATGAGACTGATGCAGGGCCATGTTTTAATTATGTTCTCTTCTCTGATTTAGGTGTAGTTTCCCATGATTGATTTGTTTACCCTTTTATTGTATGAAGTATGATGCCACATATGTTTTATGTAATATGATGATACGATTATATGTTGTGCTTTGCATGAAATGAGACATGAATTTGTTGGTTGGTTGTTCATTAGCATCAAACTATAATGCTTGAGATGACATGTGGAATGTTGTTGGTAAAAGAGTTTCAAGGGAAACTCTTGGTGATGGTGTGGTTAGTGTATGCCTTGATATATGAGATGCCTAGATAAAGGAAGGTATTCTGAACTCTGATAATCGTTCACACTCATATAGAGTAGAATGAGTTATGTGGTGAGAGTGACATGATATCCTAGTCTTGGGAGGTATTTGAGCTTGAGACATAATGGGATTAACCTTGTGTGTGGTTGGGTGATAACCCTTTGTGCCTAAATTCTGCAGAGTTTAGAAACCAACGTAAGTGCATACTTCCTTTAGAATTCTATATCAAGCGCATAATCCGGATAATTGAGTTTGAGGGTCTTTTATTGTTTGCCTTCACATGCCTTGTGTGTTCACTGAAATGCATGTTTAAAAATCTGATTGTATACTTATATGATGAAAATTATTTTTATCTCTAGCTTACCCTTTCTCTTTGTGTTTGTGTTTGTGTTTTGGTTTGGTTTTCTTTTTGTGATGATCACCAAATCCTTGGTGTGAGCAGATGTGAAGACTCTTGGTGATCGTGATGTTGACGGGGAAGCTGTTGTTTAATTAGGCTTCCTGGATCCTTTAATTTTTCATTATTGAGCATTTCTCCTTGTGTATTATTACTTTGTAGTTTCTTGCTCTGTGAGCAAATTTTCAGTTTCATCTAATCTGTGTTTAGATTATGTCAAAGGCATTGTGTTGTGCCTTTGGGTATTCATTTTAATATATTATGAATAATTGTAATGGTTGATTTTTATATACTTTCAGTTTATTGTTCTATTTTATACTATAAACATGCGACGTTCGCGTGAATGTTTTTTTCAAAAACTAAAAAATTAAATTAAATAAATAAAAATTAAAAAAATATAAAATAAAATTATCAACATAGTGGTCATTGTTCATTACCATTAATTATTTAAACACGTTATCAAAAAATATATTAAGACTAAGCACTTAAATGAAAACACGAACTAAATATGTATCTTAACCTTTAATTTTTATATAACACATATTAAAATTTTGTAATTTATAAAATAAACTAATGACACTAGATTATAAATTATATAAATATTAACTAAACTTAAAACTTCGGTTTTAAATTATACCTATCATTTATCTTTGAAAACCTAAGTTAAGTTTGTTGAAAGTTAGCTAAATAAAAACAGTAACAAATATATATTTTAACCTTTAATTTTTATATAACACATATTAAAATTTTGTAATTTATAAAATAAACAATGAGACTAGATTATAAATTATATAAATATTAACTAAACTTAAAACTTCGGTTTTAAATTATACGTATTATTTAAATTTGGAAACGTAAGTTAAGTTTGCTGAAAATTAGGTTTTTTTAACAAAATAATTGATAAATTGGAAGGTGGAAAGGTAAAAGATGTTAAACTAATTATTAAATTATAAATGTAGGCTAAACAAATATAGTTTTGGGTATATGATTATATTATTTTTTGGTGGAAGAAAAAGAATACAAGGGGATGGAAAACTTTCTATATCTAATGTAATTGTCTATTCGATCTCAAAACTATTATAGTTAAAAATATAATACTTAGACTAGATAGTGTTGTCAACTCAAATTTTATTTTATTTCTTGGATAAAAATATAGTTTTAATAGTTATAAGATAAATCTTTAATTAATTTTAAACACTTACATCCTTTTACAAGTTGTGGATAAAGAATATTTATTAGCTAGAACGACGAAACGTGGATGGCATGTAGGACTGCCACAAGCACAACAACTAAGTTCAAGTCATTTAGTGGATGTGCAGATAATCAGAAGCGAATCAGAGAAACTAAAAAGAATAATAAAATCATTGCTTATAAACAAATAAATTTAATAAGATTTTTAAAATAAAAAATATAAATAAATTGAAACCAAAAATTATAACACTACTGCAAGTAATATTTCATAAAATATTGCATTTTCCTAAGGTTAAAAATTATGTCATTGTTTCATTTGCGTTATCGATTTACTCCCTCCTATTTTTATTTATCTCAATTTGATTTTTATTTTGGAAAATTTGATCCAATCAAATATTTTTCGATTTTTTAATAGGGTGATGTAGTGTTAAAGAGGTGTTACGTGTCACTTCTTAATTTTTTTTTTATTTAATTTTTAAAAAATTAATAAGATTTCACGTGTTAAGCTAATGTGAGATGGCAAAAATAACCGTGTCTGCGGATATCCATAGATAAAATCCGTGGTGCATAGATAGTATCTGCGGATATTTATTACCCGCAGGTAGCACATAGCGGGTATTTTAATATCTGCTTATAAACGAGTCGGGTGTGGATATCATACTATCCATACCCGCGGGTACCCATTACCCACAAAAAATTAAAATTAAAATTTAATTTATATTTTATTAAGTAAAATTTAATTAAAATTAATATTAACAGTATATTTTATTATGTCAAATTTAATTATAATTAAAATTTAATTTAATTTATATTTTATTTTTATAATTTTATATTAAAAAAATTATAAAATATATATTTTTTAAATTATTTGCGGGTATCGGGTATCCACGGGTACCCGCGAGTTTTAAAAATATCCGCGAATATTTTTTAAGCGAATACCCGACAGGTAAATGGACGGGTAGCGGGCGGATTTTTTTTTTGCGGGTAGGCATTATTCGTGCCCGACCCATTGTCATCCCTAAATGTCGTGCCATGTGTTAATAACAGTTACAGTCATATGTCACTGTTATGCTATGTGTCATTTATTTGTTCTCAATTTGGTTGTGTATTTTTATTTTGTCTAAATTTAGTCTCAATTTTTGTAAAAACTGAAAAATGTCATCCCTCTCCAAATTGAAACAAAAATTATTTTTTATATAAATGTTATACAAATATTTTTATTAAATTTGATATTTTTATTCAAATTGATATTTTTATTATATATTTTTAACAAAATTAAGTTTATTTAAATTTGTATTTTACATTCAACTTTATTTACAATTGTTTTCAAATTTAAAATTTATTTGTTTTAAATTGTTATATAAGTCTTTTAAAATTTTACATTTGAATTTATATAATTGTTATTTTTACACCAACTAAAACATTTTTATAGAAATGATTGAAATTGACATATTTTAAAAATATACAATTATTTGAAATATAAATTTAAAAAAAAAACGATATTAAAGTATGATTTAATAAAATATCAATACAATTATTAAAATTTTCGGGTGGTACTCAATCCAACTTTTGGTGTTAAGCTACAAGAGTTTTTTCACAAGTGGATTTCCTCCTCATCTCAGCCTTTTATCTTGGTGCTTGCTTAGCACATGACCATTGACAGACATTAGGAGGGACTAAGGAGGGCCATGGCCCCCCATTTTTTTTTTACATTTATATATTTGATATATAATTTTTTATATATTTTTTAAAAAATTAATATTTTTAATATATTTTATATTTTAATAAATTTATATATATATATATATATATATATAAAAGGAAAGATATTTTCCTTTTGTTGTCCATATTTATTTTTTAATTTTACCTTTTAAATATTTTTTAAATAAAAATAGTTATTTTATTAGTATTATCTTTTAAATGATTATTTGTTTAATTTAACTATTTTTTATTTGATTATTATTTTAAATTTAATTATTATAAATAAAAATTAATTATAGTAAACTTACAAAAATTATTTATATTTTATTTTATAATTATAATAATAACATAGTTATAATTTTATTAGTATAAAAGAAGTAAATACAATGTTTTTACTAGTTTATAAAAATATTGAAATTACTCTTTTGATTCTTGTTTTTGTTCAAAAATAATAAGTTGGTCTTCCAGTTTTTCTAGTCTCAATTTGGTCACGATTTTTTAAAAAATGGTGCATTTTGTCATTTTTTTCGTTAATTTCTTAAATCGGGTGAATTCTTTTTCATAAAAAATGAAGTTGTGAATAAAGATGGTTTGTTTTGTTGGTGTCATCGACATAATTTTCATGTCAATTTTGATGGAAAATTTTTGCTCCGCTTCAAAAATTTTAACAAAAAAGATCAAATTGCATCAATTTTTAAAAAATCGGGACCAAATTGAGACTAAAAAACTCTAGATGACCAACTTGACATTTTTGAAAGAAAAAATGGATAAAAAAGGTAATTCAACCAAAATTTTGGCACCCCAAAATATTGGTCGAAGATCCTCCACTACTAATACATACCAGATACATTCTTCCTCTATAACCACAATTGAAGAGATAACATCAATAAGAAAGTGACAACATGAAAGGTGTACCAAGTTTAGAAGAAAAAAAAAATGCAGACTCTTCTTATTCATTCTGCATCAAAGCAATCGAGGTAAAGCAAGTAATTGAAAAATTTTATATATTTGAAGATAAGAACACATTTATATTTGTTTATAAAATGTAAAGAAGAATTACCGCATGCAGAAACAAAATAGCTTTGAAAAATTTCTTGAACCAAAACCCATGATGAAATTGTTGATTCACAAGTGGGTATTCACCAAAGTCCCACATCGAGTAATATGAAGAAAAAAAGTAGTAGAAAAATACTATAAAAGTAAAGAGTTGGTTTTGGAGCTGTCACCACAACTCAATAGGTCTCTTGGGTGTATAGGGGACTTGGGTAGTTGTGTGTCATGGGAAGGTTTGCAATTTTTGTCAGAAAAATTGCACTAGGAAGGGTTTGCAATTTTGGTCCACAAAAAATTGCACTATGAAGGGTTTGCAATTTTGGTCCACAAAAATTGCAGTATGAAAGGTTTGCAGTTTTGGTTCATTAAAGTTGTATGAAGGTTTGCAATTTTTGCCTAAAAAATTGCACTTGGGTGATAATACTTCTTGTTTAGTGTTTGTGGATGTAGGCCTTGAGGTGCTGAACCACATTAAATTTCCTATATGCTTTTATTTATTTTTCTGCTCTTATTTGTGAGTGTGCTTCTGCTTGAAGAGATTATTATTTTTAGTGCATGATTTCCCAACATTAGTATCAAAGTTGAGGTTCTGACCAAGGGTTTCCAATCAAGGGAGGAAGAGGAGCAATTTGGCATACTGACCAGAATCAACGTCCTTTGAAGAGAGTGGAGTCCGTGTGTGGCAAGATGCTCCTGGATATGTGAGGGAGGTCGTAAAGTTTGTGTGTGGCAAGATGCTCCCAGATTTTCAGAGGAGGTTGTTGTTGGTGCTCACATGGCCCGTGAGTGATGTACGATGTGAGTCATGGTTTGTCGTATGTGCATGGAGGAACTGCTCTACGGTTTACAGATCTACCCTGGTTGTTGCATCCAGTGGACTGCGATGTTTGGTAATGTTGGATCTGCATGGTGAGGGTGGAGCTCGAGATATCCAATGGTGGTATTTTGCATGGCTCACGCGATGCTTCGTCAATAATGGGTATTGTCATTGTGTTGTGGCAGTGTCGTGGCTTGACCAAGGTGGCGTTATGATGGATTCCCCTTGAGTATTAGTGAATTGTTAGTGACAATGATGTGAAAGTTGTCGACGAGTCTGATGTGCAAGGCGATGAGGGTCGATGATGGGGAAAGATTGTCATCGTCAGTGAGTCTGTGCAAATCACCAGTGACAAGAGTGGTTCAAGCAGATCTGTTGGATCATTAGCAGCAAGAGTGGTTCAAGCATATCTATTGGTGGTGTGTCAAATGTTTGTTTCATAGCATGTGAGACTTTTAGTGAAGGGAGGATATGTTGATTCTCAAGTGGGTATTCACTAAAGTCCCATATCGAGTAATATGAAGAAGCGAGTAGCAGAAAAATACTATAAAAGTAAAGAGTTGGTTTTGGAGTTGTCACCACAACTCAATAGGTCTCTTGGGTGTATAGGAGACTTGGGCAGTTGTGTGTCATGGGAAGGTTTGCAATTTTGCCAGAAAAAATGTACTAGGAAGGGTTTGCAATTTTGGTCCACAAAAAATTGCACTATGAAGGGTTTGCAATTTTGGTCCACAAAAAGTGCACTATGAAGGATTTGCAGTTTTGGTTCATAAAAAATTGTATGAAGGTTTACAATTTTTGCCCAAAAAATTGCACTTGGGTGATAATACTTCTTGTTGAGTGTTTGTGGATGTAGGCCTTGAGGTGTCAAACCACGTTAAATTTCCTGTGTGCTTTTATTTATTTTTATGCTCTTACTTGTGAGTGTGCTTCTGCTTGAAGAGATTATTATTTTTAGTGTGTGATTTCCCAATAGAAATGATGCATTTCTTCACAGTTTTCACGTTCTTAGAACAAGAGAGAGAAATTTTTTAACATGAATATGCATGAAAGAAATTGCACTTTATGTAGATATAAATGACATAGAGCATATAGGAAAGTAGTAAAAGGTAAATGAATATATGTCATGCATTAGACCAAAACTATTTTTCTGTCAAACTTTCTTCCACTTGTCACTGTGCTTTCTCATATTTTCTCCAAGGAAAAGGAGGAGAAAAAGAAAAATGAAGAAACAAAAGAAAAAGAAAAGTGAAACATATTATGCAAGAACTAATTAATAAGATAAGTCATCAAGAAGAACAAGCGCTGCTTTTTCTTCATCTTAATAAATTAGGTATCTTAAAGGAACGAAATCTAATCTCTGAAGAAGTGAAGAAATGAGTTAGGTCTCTTAAAAGGAAGGAAACCTACTCTCTCATTTTGGGACTTTGAAAGAAAAAAAATAATGCATCGTTGTCACGGCCAATACGAATGCTTTGGCTTTAAAAGTAAAAACAATGCATTGTTGCCACTCTCCATACAAATGCTTGCACCACAGGTTTTAAAGACCGATCTCACGTGAATTACTTTTGTTTTATTTATTATTTTTTTATATTTTATGTTATTGTTGAATTTTAAATTTCAAATTTTTTTATCTCATTATTTTATTTTCATTCTTTTCTGAATTGCATGTTTTCGTTTGTGTTAGTTTTTTTATATTTTACTGTTTGTAGAGAAAGTTTATGAACAAATATCTTATATTTTATTTTCTTATATAATCCATTAATTTAATTTAATTTATTTTTATCTAGCTGTTAAATTTAATTTAATTTCTTTTTAATGTTTTAGATTTTTTAAAAAAACTCATGTAATAGATAGATTCTAATATAATTATAAATATAATCTATATTTTAAGACTTTATTTTTAAAATCCTTTAAATATTAAAATTTGTTTACTATGCATGCACATTCTAGTAAAAAAGAAAATATGAGGGTACTTACGATGTAATTTGTCTAATTTATAACAACATGTCTAAATACGTGATGAAAATAAATACAAATGGATAGTGAGTAAAACATTAAGTTAAATTTTAGATATGAATTTTAAAAGATTTGAAATCATAAAACACGGTATTGTTATTTTGTTTCTATTACTTTTTTATCCATCTTTATATACACTTCTTTGGTGTTATTGTATTTCAATAAAAGAGGGTAAATGAAATATATGAATTTGTGATCTTAAAAATGATACTCATTAACCTTTTGTTTAGATGACGATGACGAATTTTTACAATTTCAAAAAATTGAAATACTTAATAATTCAATTATTTAGAATTGAATTTTCTTTATTTCTTAAATAATTAGTTTGGATAAAGTAATTGAAATATCTTAGATTTCAATTTTTTTTTGTTTGGATAAAGAAATTTAATTTCTATTTTATGATGAATTGGATTCCACCTTTTAATTTAACTTAATTTAGTTCGATCTCCAATCTGGTACAACTCAACTCAACTTTTGGTCGGACGAACTCAGTCGACCTATGACTTGGGTACGACTTAGCTCAAACTAGGATCCAAGTCTACTATGCTTAACCTTCAATCCAGGTCGAATCAAGTCAACCTTCAGGACAAACTGGTTCCACTCGACCTTTGATTCGTATCAACTAGTCTTGACCTTAAATTGCCTCGTCCAAACATATAATAAATATTGAACAACGTCAACTTCACTTCTTTTCAAATTTAAATTATATATGTAACTTTTTACTTCATTTTTTTGTCAAATTATTTCACTTACAATCAGTTTATTGATTTTTTTTTTAATTTTATACCTTTTGTATTTTAATCTTTTATAAAATTTTATTAAAAATTTGTATACTTCCTTGAGGAAAAAAGAATTAAATTCAATCTAACAATCGAAAATAAATAAAATTTAACATAAGGACCAAAATGAAAATAAATAAAAATAAAGAGATAAATTGATATTTTCTTACGAAATGGAACCAAAACATAATGTAACCTTACAAATTAAAGCTTTAATATTTAATTTGTAAATTTTACTTTGTAACTTCATATCATGTTTTATTTTTTTTATGAAGTGTTATTTGGAAATTTTAGGTACAAAAATGGATTCATTATGTGATGCAGACATTGTCTCAATTGGAGTTTTGTAAATAAAATTATAAACAATTTAAATTTTTGGTATAATTAATGATTTGGTCCCTAATTTTTTAGTTTAGTTTATTTTGATCCTCATATTATTGATTGGTTTAATTTAGTACCCTAATTATTTAAAATGGTTCAATTTGATCATTTCTTAGAGTTAACACCACATGTGTCAAGTTGTGAAATTTTTAAATTTTTTAAATTTTTTTAAATTTTAATTTTTTTTCTAAAAACTTATAATCTGACACTTGTCACGTAACAGTTTATAGTTATGACACGTGACAATGGTAATAATTGTTTTCAATTTAGTCCTTTATTTAAATTTTTTATTCAATTTAGTACTCTTATTTTTTAAAATGATTCAATAATACGAGGACTAAATTAAAGTAAACTAAAAAATTAGGAACCAAATTGATAATTATTCCTAAATTTTTCTATTTCGATATAAAATAGGTTGTGGATTCATTGTCATGTTACGATTTTCAATACATAGTTAATTATGTATTGTATGGATATGTTGATATGTAAGGTCTGAAAAACATAAGTTAGACGTTGGTGAATTTTTATATTTGAACAATGAGAATTAGTGTTTTTGGCTGAATTTGGGGATGGACGATCTCCAATAATTGTCATTTTAATGTTGAAAATAATATCGTTATTATTGTGACTATTTTCTATGATGTTTGTAATCTTTGGAAAAATACATGAAATATTATGCCATCAAAATTTTCATTGTGAAAAATTATAGCTTATATGGATTAATTAGGTACTAAAATTTGAATACGTGTAATAGCGTGGATCTGTGAGATTAAATGGTAACAAATTTAATTAAATGGATGTGTATTACGGAAATATAGTGATTTACATAATTATTTTCTATATATATGCATCTTATGTAAAATATTGTAAAAAAGTACCATCTAAGTTTTAATCTAAAGTTATTTACTATCTATTTAAGTCTGAATAACTTGACTTTTTTTCAATTGTATGTTATTCATAAATATAAATTAAAATCCATTAATAATTTAATCAAATCATATTAATTTCTTTGTATTTGTTATATTAAAATGTTCTTCTTCGATATAGTTGGTATAAATTCACAACCAGCATGATTCAACACCTTTGACTCTATTTTATCTCTTACTTTAACTAATATATTTCCAAATGTCCTTTCAAATATTTATGTTTTTTTTTTTTTGTAATAATAGTCTTTTATATCCATGATAGTATAATTAATGTAGATATTTTGTCTAATTAAAATTTTATCTTTTCCGAGACCACGCAAGCATTGTAGGCTAGCCACCAACCACGCAAGATCAAATCAAAACAATTAAACCAAGTCAAGTCAAATATTTTTTTCTTCAATAATGTTGACTTATTCCACATAATTTATCAAGTTGTTTAAGAAAATAATTTTGAAGACATGTTTGATATTTAAGAGACTAACTTAATGACAATATTTAAAGAACTTAGGTAACAATAATAATAATAATAATGGGTGAAACTTCGCAAAATTTGAAAACTTTCATAGCAAATTTGTAATTTATCCAAGCCTAGGCTTCTTCTGCTCAGATCAAAGTGCAAAGGCCCAAGCCCATTTCGAAGCTTCAATTAAAATAACATTGTTCTAGTTTAACTAAAGTTTTGACCTTAAAACATTAATAAAATAAATTCTTTTAAGCAAAAATAAGTTTCAAGCTACCAAATGTATTTAAAACTATTAATTTATCCATCAGAAGTGAACATATTTAATTGTATAAAAACATAATGTCTATTTTTTCGTTTTATAATATTAAAATTAAATTCATTACAACATTATACTTGTTCGTTACTTTATTAATAAAGAAATAAATTAAACATAAGGAAACACATAGACAATACACTTATGTCTTCGAGTACATTTACACTCTCCAAATAGTAATTTAACTCAAATCTTACAACGCTCTTGTTACAAGAGTATTAAGAAATAAGAAAAGTCAAATATAAACTTGAAGTGTCTTTGACTCGGGGCAAGAAACATCATGGACTTAGAGTTCATTATAAAGTCACTAACACTCACTTTCTTGGTTGTCCTAGACGATGTAAGACTTTTCAAGACATGTTATTTTTATCAGTCCAACAATACTTAACGTTGATTTAATAAAATTAAATACTTAAAAATAAAATTAAATATTTCTCAAATTTTCTAAAATATGATAAGAGAACAAAATTAGCGATATGTGTAAAAGGATATTCACAAATTATCTTTTAAATGACATTCTTTTAAAATTTTAATTTTTAATATTTAAAAAATCACCATGTAGTAATAATCTCCACAATGAGTTTAATCACAAGTTACTCTCACACTACCTGGTTCTCATGATCCAACGAGACATGTTTATTTTTATGAGTTTAATTGATACATAAAAGATACATGTATGTTTAATACATGTCTTATCTTTATTTTTGTGATCTTAATGATATTTAAACTTTTATTCATGCCTTGATCAAACTTTTGTTTTTCATTTAAGATTTTGGATAAATAGCTACACATAAATTATTTATGTTAAACATTGAATTGTCTGCAATACATAAATATTAAGTCTATCCTTAAATTTGAAAAGAAAAAAAATCAATTTATAACACTTTTATGTTGTTTTTATTTTATGTACATGTTTGATTATAGTGCATTATAAGTCATTGCTTTTATTTTATGTATTTTGGAGATCAATGTTTAAAATTTTACTAAATTTAACAGAATTTAATCTACAAGTATTGATAGATTATGAAAAATGTTGTTTTCAATTGTTAAAACCTTACCTTGTGAAAATCACATTGCATGAGATTGATGGTGATGGAGATTAAAATGTATGTAGTTATGAATCAAATTTTGATAATTACATGTTAGACGAAGAGTATGAAAAAAAACTTATAAGTTATTGCAATTTGCTCAACAAAATGGAAACCTTATTTTATTCATGTGCTATTGTTTGAATAAAAGGCATCATGAACTTTAGGAGATATTTAACCACTTGGAAATTATCAAGACTTATACAATATAGATATGACACAAAAAATATTACAATACTATTAAGAATCCAAATGTGAATCTAAGTCTTGTATTAAGTAAAGATGAGAAAGTTGGGTATCTTAAAAGTAGAAGACTCATAAATTTAATTATCTTTAAGGTTTTAGGTTGGGAGTGATACCAATATCTTATATGAGTTAGAAATGATATCAATCTTTTATATGAGTTCGACTCTCTCTCATAAATATTATGTCTTCCTAGTGAAAATTCATCCATTTAAAAAAAAAATATTGATGAAGTATGGATAATCATTTAAGAAAATTATAAATGATGCCGAAAGAAAACCATTTGAAATTCTTATGATAAGGTGAGGTTTAATTTAGACTGACCAGTGCATACGGATGCACCGACTTTACAAGAGTGTCAACACTTTTAAATTATTTATTTTAAAAGTAAGAACATGTACATTAGGTTTACAAAAATTGTAAGAATTGTTCAATAAAATGTTTCAAGTAACATGCTAGCTAATATAATTATTGGACGAAATAAATATTATATCTTATTAGCATGCACTACAAGAAGATAACATAAGTTTTAGTGAATATGAATTATATAAAAATGAGTTTACAACATTGAATATGAGTTGTTACATTTAAAAAATAAAAATAATGCAGGTAATGGTGAAGAAAAAAAAAATAGATGGTCCCTTTGGTGAGGTTTACTATGTAACAATACTCAAGTTTTAAAAAGATTATTCTTGTATTGTAAAAGATGCAAGTAACCTAATGTCATGAGTGACATGTCTTAATAGGCAATAATGGATTTAAAAAAAAAATAAAATTTTTAGGTGCCAAAGTTTTTGTTTAAGTGTATACAAATTTTGAAGGCGTCGAATATACATAATCTATTAAAATTAAAAAAAAATCGCTTATACAATACAATCAATAATATATTGGAGTTGGTTTAAAAATAATTTATGAAAAATTAAATTTGATTAAACACACTTCTTCATTTAAAATAAATTAAAGTGAATTGAATAATAAAAAATAATTATAAAAGTTGAATTAAATATAAAACAATAACACTTAATTTTTATATTGACATGTAGTAATGTTACATAATGTCACGTAATATGATACTAACCTCATATATGGATAATTTTTTTTAATTTGAAAAAAAAAGAGGATATGTCACATAATCTATAACAATATATAAAGAGGACTCCCTCTTTTATGTTCAGGTCTCAAAATATCAATTTTACTCTTTAAAATATAATTATTTATTAAATTTTTGAAAATTGTCTGTTTCTTTTACAAACTTTTTTATAAAATCGTCTATTTTTGTTCTTCTTTTTTTCTCTATTTATCAACATTTATTTTCTCATCTTTTCTGATATATTTCACTTTATTTTTAATAAATATAATTTTATTTTATATATTAACTTAATAATATTACATTATCATCACATACTAATATAATATCACATATATTTAAAAAATGTGTACATACAAGTGCGATAATACATGTGTGTACGCTAGTATATATTTAATGTTGTTGGTATAATATTAATAAAAATATCTAATTGCATTAATTTTTTAAAACATAAAATTTAATAACGATTAAAAAAAATTAAAAGGCCACCTTAAACTATTTTAAGAAATTTGTGATCAAAATAACTAATTGAATAGGGATAAAATAAGCAAAATAAAAGCCAAAATAAGTTAGGTTTACGTTTAATATATTATATTTAAAGATAGACAAATTCCAATAAAAAGATATATAAATTATTTGAACGGAACCGTGGCAAGCAAAATTTAATGTCAAATTAATACTTATTTTATTTTAGTGTAACGGACATTAATCTATATTTGGGTTGTAATGCCAAGAGTACATTTTTTTTAGTACAATAAATAACTTTTATCCCTTTTTTTAATTCATACCAACTATACAGTCAAACATAAGTTCGACCAACTTAAATGCTCAATTGGAATAATTATAAGTTAAGAAAATAAAATTTTAAAAAAAAAATTAAAACAGAAAAATAAACCATATACATCAGACAATAAAAATAAAAACACAACGTATGTATACAGTTAATCATTGAAAAACATTTATGTATAATAAATGAATTATTTTTTGTGATAATTATTTTAAAAATATAGTCTTGAATCAGTTATATTATACTTTTTTATATCAAACCATTAAACTTTGAAACAAATAGAGACAGCTCCTTTAAAAATAATGCACACACGCTTTCAATAATTAATTTTTCAAAATTTGATGTCATTTCATTTGCGTTTGAATTTCATTTTGTTAGGTTCTATTCTGGATAGCAGGCTCCCCCACCTTCGCGGCAATTTCCCTTCCTCTCTCTCCCATTCACGGATTATTAATTAAATAAATTAAAAGCAAATAACATAATAAAAAAACTAAAAAAGTGTTATTTTTTGTTTCTTACAATTTTCTTTTTTAGGTCTCCATTGATTGCTTATTGTTTTTTCTGTTTTGCACACATAAAATTGAAAAAAGAAATCTGAGGGAAACAAAGAAGAAAAGAAAAAGACAGAAACAAACACAGAGGGCGGAACCAAATGAAATGATTGAGAGGAGAGCGAAGAAAAAGAGCCAAACACCATCGCCCACAAAACGGTTCGTTTTGCCTTCCTCGCTTCGCATCGGAACCCTCCCTTTCGCGAGGATCCTCCGGTCGTCGTTGCCGGCTATCCGGTCGGACTAGCCCGAACCGAACACCACTGATCTGTTAGGAACTTCGGATCTCGGATCTGACCGACCGAAACGATGCCGTCTCACGCGGATCTGGACCGGCAGATCGAGCATCTCATGGAGTGCAAGCCTCTGTCGGAGCTGGAGGTGAAGGCGCTTTGCGATCAGGCCAGGGCGATTCTCGTCGAAGAGTGGAACGTTCAACCGGTGAAGTGTCCCGTCACCGTGTGCGGTGACATTCACGGCCAGTTTTATGATCTCATCGAGCTTTTTCGGATAGGAGGAAGCGCTCCCGATACCAACTACCTTTTCATGGGCGATTATGTAGGTGAGTTTCCTCTTCTGAGATTCTCTTTATTTTTTTATTAATTAATTTCGTGAGCTGAAATACATGTAGGCAGGGCTTATTTTTTCGTTATAGCTAGAAATGCTCTATGATGTGTTGTAATTGAATTTATTACGTATCGTGGTGTTGGATTTCGAGAATGAAATTTTTGTTTTTGATTTCATGTTACGATGCTTCTATCTTCTATCGTGCTTTTGACGCCGATTTTATCTTTTAGAGAGAGTAGCGTTTTTTTTTTTAGATTTTTAGCTGGTTGTATCTGTTTGAAAGTTAACTGCTACGGATTGATTGCTTGGTTGGGGTAATTTGAAATTTAAGTAGTTGTTCGTCACGTATATATTTTTTGGGATGTGGTGTCATCAACTAGTTGGAATCGGTTGTTTCAAAGGTTTTCCCGTGATGTCATAGTTGTTAGATTTCTAAATGGTTAATGTTTGACTTATATAAATTGTGAAATGCACTTGATTATTTGTTTGTCTGGGTTTTGTGTGGTGTTGTGTTACATTGATTCCGCTGTTGAATCTATATAAATATTGAGTTTTAAGTTTCGTATTTTGGTTATGCTCTAAATTAGTATTTTTTGAAAGTAGAATTGTTAGATGAAGCTTGTTGTTCTCCTGGCCGCTTCCTGTTTTTCTGATGGAGTGAATGCCAAGTGATGCAATTTTGCTAATTCTGGGTTTGTAATTAGAGGTGTAGTTATTGTTGTTACGGGGTTTGGTGTTTGTTACAGTGTTGAGTAGGTTGGTGCAACTGAATGCAGTGTTGCGGTGTTGGTGTAAGCACTAAATATTGAATAAATTCTTGATACTTCATGTCAGAATAGTGTTGACATAACGGGCAAATTGTTTATATAACTGTTGGTGGACAATTAAAATTGAATTTTGTATGATTATGAAAGGGTTTTATAGCAGTGAGTCAACCAGAATTGAAGGTCCATAATGTCTTTAATTAGCCCGTCCTTTAACAACATTTGCTGGGAACATAAAAACTATCAGAAGTGATTGATCTGTTTGTATCAAGGTATAAACAGCGGTTGGTGTTATAATATGGAAGGATATGATGCTTGACACTTCAATATTAGAGGATGCTACAGTTGCAGATATAAAAGGCTGCCAACTATGGCAATTATCATCTTTTATTTTTTTCCTCATGCTGCTTTTAATGATGTTCGGATAAGACTTTGTATATGTCGGCACTTTTCATGATTATGATACTGGCATAATTTATGCAGATCGTGGCTACTATTCAGTGGAGACTGTTACACTTTTGGTGGCCTTGAAAGTCCGTTATAGAGATAGAATTACAATCCTTAGGGGAAATCATGAGAGTCGTCAAATCACTCAAGTGTAAGAACATTTTTTTCACTTCATGTGTTTGCCATAAAGCTTATTGTAATTTATGTATGTATATGTGTCATGTTTAAGCAACAATTTAGTATATATCCTGCTTACTGTTTGAGAATAAGTTAAGGGTGTGCAGTCCTGACTATTCATCGATTTTATGAGAAATTGCTCATGGGCTTCACGTACCTCAATATTCACTGATGTATTATGACATTATGGCATTTTTTTGTGATAATATTATGGCATCTTTTTGTGTGATAATATTATGACATTTTTTTCTACAAATGATTTAGAATGCAAATAGATGTATTTTGTTGCTGCTGAATCTCTGTAGTCTATAATTCTGATTGCATATGGTAGTATTATAGTCTTTTTTACCATATAGAAACAGCTGTGAAGCATATGGTGAGTGGATGAGAAAATTATACTCAAATTGAAGTGGATCTTGTAAATGGATACAGTGGATTGTTTAAATGAAATGTTACAGCTAGTTTGTAACTTACATCTGAAGGAATGAGTAGAGATGAATTACACCGTTTTATGCCTGTAAAATGCATATTTATGAGTGGTTTGTGAATTGATTTGATAGTGGAAAAAATCTCTTGAGCACAAGAAATACTTGCAATTTTACTCTAAAAATAGTTTATTTATTAACCTCTTTGTCTGTATCTTTCACATGTTTTCAGGTATGGGTTCTACGATGAATGTTTGAGAAAATATGGAAATGCTAATGTCTGGAAATTCTTTACCGACTTGTTTGATTATTTGCCTTTGACTGCCCTTATTGAGAGTCAGGTTTGAGTTAAATATGTTGCAGAATATTTTTTTTGAGAACCTTATGCGGGTGTCTAACATCCATTTACATTACAGATTTTCTGCTTGCATGGAGGTCTCTCACCATCTTTGGATACACTGGATAATATCCGGGCGTTGGATCGCATACAGGAGGTTTGTTCTTTTAAATTGTTATTACAAACTGTTGCATTCTGGATTGATTTGTGTGGAGAACATTTTATGCAAAACATGTTAAA
This sequence comes from Vigna unguiculata, assembly GCF_037176805.1. Taxonomy (NCBI): domain Eukaryota; kingdom Viridiplantae; phylum Streptophyta; class Magnoliopsida; order Fabales; family Fabaceae; genus Vigna; species Vigna unguiculata. Next base: position 25,468,287 of record NC_140793.1, read on the forward strand.
AATCTTTCTGAAATATGGTTTGAGAAGTACTTTAAATTGTTTAGTGTTGAAATTAAACAACGTAGTTTGTATCTCTTGTTTTTCATTGGAAATGTCTCAATTTAAGCATGTCTTTTTGGAATCTCATTTCTGTATTTGTCTTGTCTAAACTGCACCAAGAAAATTAATTAGATTTCTTGCCTGACAAGTGAGAACTGTAACCGCAATGTAGGTTCCACACGAAGGACCAATGTGTGACCTATTGTGGTCTGATCCAGATGATCGCTGTGGTTGGGGAATATCTCCACGTGGTGCAGGATATACATTTGGACAGGACATAGCTACTCAGTTCAATCATACCAATGGTCTCTCCCTGATATCTAGAGCTCACCAGCTTGTGATGGAAGGATACAATTGGTGCCAGGTGACTGACTGATCTAATATTTTGATTCAGGATACCCTTTACATTTCTCTTTATTGATGACTATTATTTGGATGACTCTTTAAGGACAAGAATGTGGTGACTGTTTTTAGTGCACCTAATTATTGTTACCGATGTGGGAACATGGCTGCCATACTGGAAATTGGAGAGAATATGGATCAGAATTTTCTGCAGTTTGATCCAGCTCCCAGACAAATTGAGCCTGATACTACACGAAAGACTCCAGATTATTTTTTGTAACTTCATATATCCCTTTGTTTGTAGTTACTGCTTTCTGCTGTCACTGTAGATGTGTCTTTAAGGAGAGAGGAGTTTCACTCTTTAAGTGGACGGTTATCATCAACATAATTCTTTCTTTTGGAGTTTGTCTGCTGTTGCCGCTGCTGCCGTCTTATTTCGTCAAAGAAACAAATAGAATTGACACAATTGGTGTTGTATATTTTTATAGGAGGAAGCGGCAATAACATGGTATATTCTGTGCTGTATTTTTTTTTTAAATTAATTCTCAAGTTAGAGAGCAGATTTTTTTGAGTACTGACCATCATGTTCCTTTAAGACTGTTTGATGGTGACAACTGCAGGTGTTCAATTTTTTTACATAATCCACTCATAATGTGATATAACAGGGGTAGAGGGTTGAGTGGAAATGATTGCTTGGACACCAGGAATAGGAGGTTTTGTGGGTTTTTCCTTTAACACATTCTATTAATTAATAGTTATAAAAACATTGCTTTATTCTTATTTTCTATTTTTAAGATTTCATGGAGAAATTTCTTTCTTAACAAAATCTTAAGAATAAGAAACAGAATAAGTGATGTTTTCTGTAATTGTTAGACGGGAACATTCACTAAAAGTAAAAGTGAAAATAAATCATACCTAAAGGACTTGTTAGTAAATCTTGTTTGTTCACTGAAAATATAAAATGACCATTGACTCAAACCATATGTATATAATCTTTGCATTTTTACATTTTGTACTGTTTGATTGTTATCTGTACATGTTTTGATTTGATTTATTTAAAATTTTCATTTATAAAGCGAATAATTATTTTTAAGCGTTAGTAGTTCATTTTTGCACTTTGTTTTTGTGTTTGTTAAATTTTGATAGATGTCATAAAGTTATGAGTGAAATTGATTTAACAAACATGAGATTTTTCAATTGCGTAATATTTAATAAATTTTAGTCATATTCAAAAGTGGTTTTTTTTTTTCTCTCCGAGAATAGTAAAGTCAATTTTTCCGGCAGTATTATGATATTTGAGAAGTGACTTCTAATGTGTACCAATTTTGTTTTCTTTATAACTAACAATTTAGAGGGTGTGATAGGATCCGAATCTAGTAGGGATGTCACACTATTATGTCCATTTAATCATAATTATAAAATTCTAACTGTATGATTATATTTCAAATTTTAATATGTACACGTTTACTTACTTATTCGTTGTTATTTAAACTTATTTTTTATTAGTTGTTATTTAATTTTTTATTTACGAATTTGTGTTATTATTATTTTTTGAATATTAGTTATTTTACTTCAATTTATGAAATTTCAATAACAAACTTATAATATGTTGAAACTTATTTATTCTTTTATATGTTCTTATGATAAAAATATAAATTAAAGTTAAATTTGTCAATTATATTATATATATATATATTAATATATTGTATTTAATATAAGTTATATCAAATTTATGGATGTCATTGGTCCCAATGTTGATCCATTGAACTATAATTTCAACTACGGAATTTTGCAAAGTTATAATTATAATTTAAGAAAATGTTCAGAACAGAAAATTGATCAGAACTGCAGAAAGCCATTAAATAAACTGGATTATTAAAGTTGTTTCTATGACAGTAATGCCCTTTCTCTCTCCTCGGTCCAATCACTTTAAAATTGAAAGAGAATAAGTTAAACACGGTACTTCTTAAAATATTGGTATAAATACACATTTGGTACCCAAATTTTTTCGAAAAATTCAATATGGTACCCGAATTTTAGGAATGTTCAATTTGGTACCCAATTTTCTAAAGAGATTCAATTTGGTCCTCTCCGTTAAATTGAAGTTAACACCGTGTCCGTACAGGACACGTGTCAAGCCATGAAATTTTTATTTTTTTTAATTTTTTTTCCAAAAAAATTAATTTTTTTTCAAAGAATTTAAAAACTGCCACGCGTCAGTTTTTCATCGTGCCACGTGGCAGCTTACAATCATGACACGTGGCAATGTAATAGCTGTTTTCAATTTAGTACCCCAATTTAAATTTTTGGTTCAATTTAATACCCCGATTTTTTAAAATCATCCAATTTCATCATTTTCCATTTGAGACCAAATTAGTAAATAAGCTTAATTACAACTTATATATACATGTTACAATAACTTTTTCCAATATATACATCAAATCATTTCACCTAAATACTTAAATTATTTTATTTTTTACATTTTAACCTTTGTAATTTTTTATACATGAAATTTTTTACACTTGTAAAAAATCAAATAATTTGAATATTTAGGTGTAGTGATTTGATGTATAAATTCAAAACAATTATTTTAACATGTTTATATAAGTTATAATTAAGCTTATTTACTAATTTGGTCTCAAATAGGAAAGGACGAAATTGGATCATTTTAAAAAATTTGGGTACTAAATTGAACCAAAAATTTAAATTAGGGTACTAAATTGAAAATAACTATTACACTGTCACATGTCATGATTGTAAGCTGTCACGTGGCACGATGATAAACTGACACGTGGCAGTTTTTAAATTTTTTGAAAAAAAAATTAATTTATCTGAAAAAAAAATAAAAAAAAAAATAAAATTTTCATGGCTTGACACGTGTCCTGTACGGACACGGTGTTAACTCCAACTTAACGGAGAAGACCAAATTGAATCTCTTTAGAAAATTGGGGTACCAAATTGAACATTCCTAAAGTTCGAGTACCAAATTAAACTTTTCGAAAAAGTTTGGATACTAAATGTGTATTTATACCTAAAATATTCAAATATATTATCAGTTTTTTTATTTGGTAAAATGCTATTTATTTTAAGTTTTTACTTTTCAATTTTTTCATTGAAAATTCAATAAATATCAATTTCGTAAAATGAGGACTAATAAATTTAAGATCTTAAAAGTTAAAATGCCAGGAAAATATTTAAAATTGAAATACAATTTGGAGAAATTCATTTAAAAGTTTATCCACCATCTCTATTTTATTTTTTCTTTAGACTTTATTTAGAATGTCTGACAACTTTGGTCGCGCACTTCTCGCAGCATTGATTTCATTCATGGTTTTTTGTATTTTTTTAATAAATTTTAACTTTCAATAGAAAGGATTTGAAAAGTAAATAATGATACACATGTATTTATCTATTATAAATTTGTTGCTTAATTTTGTATACTTTTAAGTATACATCAAGTGTTAGATGTACTTTTTTAGTATAAAATTACTTTCTTAAAAAATATTTTAGAAAATATATTCCTGTTACATGAATAAAAAACTTATTAACTTCCATCATAATTTTAACAACAATGATTTTCAACTAGGAATTATGACAAAATGCAAGAGTTAGAGTTTGATTATATTTTTTATTTTTTAAATATTTTTTATCAAATTTATTTTATTAGGTAAAAATTCATTTTTATTCTTATTAAATATTAACTTTTTATAAAAAATAAAAGATCACAATAAATAACATGATATTTAATATTAAATTTTTTTGTCTAGTATTGGATGTCAAGTGTCAAGTAGCAACGAATAAAAGTCAAATTATTACAAAATATATATATAAAAACTATTAAATGTGTATGTTATGAAATTAAAAAAAAAAAGTCAATATAAATCTTATAAATTATGATAAAAACAAATTTTACTTTTTTATCCAATTTAAAAAATTAGACATTATACTTATACATGTCCTGAACTAATGCAAGGAGTTCTCTCAAAATCGAAACGTAGAGTTGTCAGAATGGGTTGGAACTTGCAAGCTAGTCCCGCTCACCACAGGTTCGAACTGGGTTACGTTAAAATCTTTTTACAAATTTTAATACAAGTTGATTTTTGACTTGTCTCACCTAGAATCCGGTTCATCCAAGTTGAATCCGTAGTGAGCCGATTAGCTCACCAACCCACAAATAAAGGGTCACATAAGTATTTTTTATTAAGTTGAGCTTTATATTTGGATCATGTTATGTTATTTTTTTTAGTCAATACATAGATAATTTGTATTTTTATAATTTTGATTTGTATTTAGATTGTATTAAAGTTTATTTGGGTTTTATTTAGAATTATAATTAGTTTTGACTAAAATAAATAAATAAATAATATATTTTTTTTAATTAAGTAAGCCCGTGAACGAACTCATTTAACCCACCAACCCATAGTAGACCAGGTCGGGTTGAATTTTTTTTGACTCGCTAATAAATGAGTCTGATTGGGTTGCCTCACTAAGTGATCATAATGGATCGAGCTGAGTTAGACCGAATTACCCATTTTGACAGCTCTATCAAAATAAATTCATTTATCGTCCTTGTTTTCAGCTAGTTAATGATGTAAAGTTTATTACACTAATCATGCATAAAAATTAAAATTATTAATGTTTAACTATTATTTTTGTTATGACAACTTGTAATTGAATTATAATATTTTAACTAATGCAAAAACTGATCATTCAAAATTTGGTAGATTAAATTAAAATTACCACTCCAATTTTTAAAATTAATATTTTAAACATCATAAATCAATGTTTTTAACTCACTTTGCTAGGATAGATCAATTATCCGATCCATTCTAACAAAGGATCAATCCAAAACGGTTTAGCTGACTCCTTTTACTACCTCTACTATTTCCTACACAAAAGGAATAAGTTTTAATAGATCAGAGATGAAATTTAAAAAACAAAGTATATTTCTTAATTTGATACAATGCACTAATATTAAAATTTTAAATTTAAATCGGAATCAACTAAATCTCGATAATAACATTTAAGAATAAAATATATATATATATATATATATATATATATATATATATATATATATATTACTGGATACAAGAAAAATATTGCTGACCAGTGTGGAAAAATATCCTAAAAATACTCTGTTCCAATAAATTAGCCTCAAAATGCAATGAATAATAGCGTGGTCCATCCATGAGTTGATAAGTTCAAAGAAACAGAAGACAAGTAAAACTACACTACATTAAATCATTACAATTACAATCAATATGTCACCATTCATTAGTCTTCATTTTCAAAATCGAGAGTTGTTTTGACCTCTTCCAGCCACATAACCAGACATGGATGCTGCTTTCCTTTTTCTTAGGTATATGATTGAGCCACTGATTAGTAACAAAAATATTACCACCCCCTGTACCAAGTTTTCCACACAATCACATCAATATTTTAACACAACCTTGTTTATCATACCTAGTTCAATAATGTAACGGTTCCACAAAAATCATGTATACACAAACTCATGTTCAAAACTTCATTATTCTGTATAATGCTCATTCACGAACAATATGATGCACTCTCAGTCTCCTTATAATGCCAAAACAATTTACCCAAAACAGACCTTAATGATGTTGTTGAAAACAGAAAGCTTTTCCAGCAGATCAGATCAAGATAATAGTGATTTTTTTTCTTTTTAATTTATTTCTCATGACAACAAAAGTTAATCCTCTAAGGTGGATATATTAGTTCAACAGAATAAAGTGCACACCATATCAGTTCATTTTTTCCAATCAACAAAGTTCCTAAGCTAAGCTACTAATCTACTTCAAGAAAAGAGTGAGCTAAAAGCTTAAGATTACCTCAAAATTAAGCACTGACAACTTCTCTTCATTAACTGGGGTTATACAGCTTCTATAAGTGATGTAAGCCTGGGAACTATTATCTGAAGACGATGAGTCTTCTGCTAATCTTCTATCTGATTGTGAATGAGTATACTCTCTAGTAACATATGACACTTTCTGAGATTCTGCAGTACCATCACCAATTTCTAAAGAAGATCGACCTTTTCGAGACTTTGTTTTCTTTGCATCCTTTGTTGAATCTTTGATTTCTACACATTTGAATGGGATTCTGTAGCCAGTCTCACTGCAGCGATATTTGCTGTCACCCTACAACTCCCCAATAAAAGCTTGCAGATAAAAATAAAGAGGCCATGAAAAACAACTAAGCAAATAACATCTAATGTAGGTCACATCAAGTAAGAAAGACCGAGCAAACTTGCAACGAAAAGCTAACGACCAATTCCAAACATACACATAAAAAGAGGTTTCAATCTTTAAATCACTTCACAAAACTTCTCATGGATTAGGAAAACTTGATATTAAGAACTTGAATCTTATTTCAGGCGATAATGGAAGTATGTGACAATAAATTAACATTAAGAACACGAACCCATTCATTCTCTAGCCCTTTCGCATCACATCAACATTTATGTTCAAAATCAAGTCCTTGTTGTGAACAAGCCTATACAAAGATATATAATCTACTCAAATCCATTATGTTATAGTAATCCTAAATCAACAAATAACTTAGTGGAATACACCAAAAACTGCATTTGGATCAGTATACATAGGCTATTCATATATATTGCATCAACCTTAATCTCATTAATAAAGCTTGACGATCTAGCTAGTTGCAAAATGAAAACGACTACACTTATACACCGTTCAATTCTCTATCAACAATCAAATACTATATACCCTAAACCCAGAAATGACAATAAATAAAATCAAATACTCAGAGTGAAACCCCTATTTATGAGAAACTCCGGTTATCTTAGAGCAATTGCAAACTAGAATAAGATCACACCCCAATTTGCGAGGGAAAAAGAGAACCTTCTCAGAGTAGAGGCAGGGGACACAGGGGCCCGAAGGAGCACATTCAAAGGTAACATTAGTTCCTGAGGGCTTTTCTTTGAAACTCAAAAGAACTCTGCGCCCAATTCGGTTTCTATGTTGAGGTTCTTCGCTGTCCCAATCCCTGCCCAGTTCAAACAACGCACAAAAGATTCCAACTTTAAGAGAAACTAGATCAAAGCAATTTTATGGATCACCAATCAGGAACTCAAAATGCGAACTTTATACAAAACCATGGATGCAGAGAAGAGAGTGAAGCTTACGTTTGTTGCCCTAAAGCGGGAAAGGGAGAAATGGCGCAGAAGAAGAGAAAGATTGGAAGAAACAATTTGGGATTTGCAAAATTCATTGCTTACTCTGTGTCTTTCTTTCCCCTTCTCTCTTTCCCTGAATATGAATGAAACCTGGTATGAACCAAATCTGTTTTATTCATTAATATTAGAGTTGTGATAGGTTAACAGTTTCTAATATGAAGTCCAAATCATTCTTAATCAGAAATTCAGTTAAGTATTTACTTAGATGAAGCTTTTATTTTATATTTTCTTGTTGTTTTTATTTGTTGAATCACTACACATTCAAATAAACTCGTTATAATTTCCTTTAGTTTAATTATTCTCTCTATTTTTTTATAGTACTCATATAACTACTTCATAATAATTAACAAAATTATGTTTATATTATTGTTTGGGTTAAATATGTTTTTATCTTTTAATTTTAAGAATGAATTTTAAAATTAGTCAATTTTAAAATTTTGGATTAATTTAGTCTATCATCTTTCTAATTACGTAGATATAATTATTTTAATCAAATTTTTTTGTTAAGTTTATGATATTTCGTACCCATTCTAGGATTGTATTTGAGTTGTTTATACTATTTCACACATTTTTGCTTTAATGTTAAGTCAAATACTATTATGAAATGTATTTAAAATGTCAGGTAAACTTAACAAAATTTGATTAAAATAACTAAATTTATGTATTTCAAAATATAAAAGATTAAATTGATTCAAAATTTTGAAATAAACTAATTTCAAAATTCATTGAAAATTAATAAATAAAAACATATTTAATCCTTATTTTTTTAATATTGCCTGCGAGACATATTTTTATTCATTTTTAGATATTTTTTAATATCTCTCATTGTTAATAAATTTATTATGTTCATGTAAAATAATCACAACAAAGTTCCTGAAATATTTTTATAGTTAAATTTCCAAAATACATAAGATACTAATATATTATTTATTGAACCAAAAAATGCACCCATAACAAAGATATTTTTTTGTAAAAATTGTTGATACAAAAATATTATGTGTTGAACCTTATAAAAAAAGATCAAACATAATTTTTAATTTGAGTTTACAATAAAGAGCAAAATGAGTAATAAATTTGAATGAAAACTTTACCACTTATAATTCCTTAGCAGATTTTTTTTCCTTGAAAGAGAAGTTTAGTGATTCTGGAAGAGTTATGAAGGTTCCCCTGGAAATATCTAAGTACCTTCACAGCTTTGTCTGAGAACTGTTCACAATCAACAATATTCGGAGGTGACAGAAGAAAATTGTGGAGTGTAGAAAAAAAAATCTTAAGCCAACATGGAGCTTACAAGTTTATATCGGCATATGGATATTGTGTGTTTTAAATTGAAAGCCCTTTTCAATTGGGCCAAAGTAATAAGCCCATCTAAAAAATAAGTGTTACTTATAACCAAGAAAGAGTGTTAAAAGAAACTATTTCAAACTGAAATATTAAAAAATTGAATGAAATTCGACTAAAAAAACGTAAAAAATTTGCCAAATGCAGACTGTACTATATATTAATTTCAATAAAAAATATTACAAAAGTATATATATTTTCATATTTGAGTTTTAAACAAAATGTTACTAACACGCAGATAACAATATTATTCATTCATGTAACACTATATAATCGTTAGGTTATATACAGTAATAAAAAATATTAGATTACATAATTTTTTCTTTTGCAAATTTGTTAATAAAATTTGTAAGAATTTTTTTTCTGTTATTATTTCTAATAATTTTAATTGACAGATAATATTTTGGTGAATAATTATTTTTTATAAAATTATAAAATTCGTATGTATTTTTTATCTAATTTATTGTAGAAAGTATTTTATAAAAAATATTTTGTAAAAAAGTTAACAGTAATTTTTTGCAAAAGAATTTTCATAGCAAAATTTATAAGTACTTTTTATAAAAAAAAAAATGAAAATAAAATTAATAAAAAATATAAGTTTTTTTAATAATGATAAATAAGTTTGATGCTTTACAATTACGTTGGAACATTGTTTCTAATGAAACAGATTCCTATGTTTAAGTTTTTTGCAAATGTTCCCTTTGATTGTACCAAACAAAAAGACAGCCTGTCTTTATTGGATCTAAATCAACTCTGTCACATTTATTTGTGTCTTAGTTGTATTTCGCTAATGAAATTGACATATAAATTAAAAAAAATATTTATTTATTTTTAATTTTATCTATACTCTTTTTTTCAAAGAAAAGTTATATAACTAGTTAATTTTGTAGGAAAACAGTCTTATGATAATCAATAGAGTAAAAATTGTATTCGTTAAAAAATAGAAAAAATAAATAAATTTACACACACACACACACATATATATATATATATATATATATATATATATATATTATATTTCATGTCTCAATTTTTATTGGATAGACACAAGAAACAGACAAATAAATCTTATACATAATTTGGTTCGGGTCGTGGCATACAGATTTTATATATATTTGTTAGAGTTAGAGAACAAAGGTTAAGAAAAATACATGCATATTTTATTATTATTTTTGTAATTATAATATCATTTTCATTGTAGTCATTTTATTATTATCATTATTTAATTATTTTAATTATTAGCATCATTACGAATATAATTATTAATATCATTATTATTTTCATTACTATGACACCAATTATTGTTATTTAGTCAACAAACAATAGATATAATATTAGATATGCTTATTTCTCTTATTCTTATTTTATAATGTTCTTCTCGTGACGCCTATGTCATTTGTTACTTTTACCATCAAACCAGCACTAAGTACGATAAGTACAAGAACGCAAACTCTTTGTTTTTATTACCTTTTCTTGTTTTTAATCATAAGATAAAATTATATCTTAACTAAAGTAATAAAATTAAAGAGTTAAATATGATTTTAGTTTTTGTAAAATTGAAATTCATTTTTGTTTGAAATTTGATTTATTTTAAATTTATAACTTTAAAAAAGAATTGATATAATCATTTTGATCAAAATGTGCTAATTCTTTTAAATGTTAAAATGATTATCGAAATTGGCATTTAATTTAAAATATGTCAAACGGTATAAACAATTTAAACGTCAATTCAAAACGTCATTTGACACATCAAAAATATTTAATGAAATCGAGTTAGAAGAACAATATTCATTTATTTTCAAAATATGAGATCAAATTGTATAAAAGTCTTGATGATGGACGAGTTCTAATTTCACGTTAAAACTTAAATATTAAAAACATATTTAACTTTAATGTTAAGAAAATGAATTTTTAACATAATTTAACTCTATAAAATCAATTTATACCATAATATTTATATACACTTATATATTATAAATTGACTTTATTTCTAATATAGAACATCCAACTTCCAATGTTAGAATGAGTTAATGTAGCTTGTTTTAAAAATCATGTGTATGTTAAGCTTAATTTGATTTAGTTTTTCTCTCAAAATACTTAAAAAAAAAGGTATATAGTTACTTCCCCCTCAACAAAGGTGAATTTTCATTAGGGTTGGGAAAGCAAAGACGCAGCTTGTGTGATGGAAATGGAAAATGATTGAAAAGGCAATGTAGATGTTAAAGTGTTTACACCCAAAATCAAAATATCCGAACCACACTGTTTGAAATCACGCTCAAAACAACACACAGTACAGATTCTGACGCACACTTTAGCCCAAAAGGGTTGGCTTTATCTGTAGTGGATGAAAAGGTTGAAAGAAAAAAAAAACTGTGATAAAACGAAATGAAAGTAGAAAAAGGTAAAAATAGAAGATAGAAAGATAGGTAGAATAGAAGTTTGGCCACAAATTGAGTGTTTTGTGGATTGGTGCAGTTGCCATGTGCATTTGGTTTGATGAATGTAGGAAAAACAAAGACAGCTCAAGAACTTGAAGCAGAGGGAATCAATGCTTCCACTCTCTCTCCAACACAACAACACTTTTTCTATCTTCTATTGCAACACTTCCTTCTATTTTCTTTTAACCTAATTTCTTCAACATCAATTTGGGCACCCTTCAATTAAGGATGTTCATTTCTTGCAACATTAATGTCTGATAGTTCTATATGAAAATTTTTGTGGTGTTTCCTTATATCAAATATAAATTTATTAAATTTTTACTTATGAGATATTCAATTTGTGATTACATGAGTTAAATATGTTTTTCTTTCTAAATTATTATTAAATCTTTTGTTTTATTTTAAATTAAGTTGTAAAATTACATTTTATGAATCATCCAAACAATTTGGTATTATTTTATTGTGAAGAAGTCTTGTCAGAATAACACGACACGATTTTAGTACGTTATATTTTTAAGTTAAATTTGTGTGAAGATGACACAACTTTATATTTCAGTGTTGATAAAAATTGTGTCATTTTGACACAATTTCATTTTAAAATATTTTAAATTAAAGTTATGTCACACTAACACGACTTTAATTTTAAAAATATTTTGCATTAAAATCGAGTTACCTTAGCATGACATATTCTCAATAAAATCATACCACCTTGAGATTATTTTGCCCTCCATGGATAATGATATTTTGATTCACTTTTTTTGACTTATCTTTAACCCACTATTCCAATTATCCTTAAATTATCTATTTGTATTTTTTGTAATAGTGTGATGTGATAATTTAGAGGTGATTGAATCGGTGAATTAAAAGTGAATCAAAATATCATCTGACCATTATGTTTCCAAACATGTTTGTTATTCATATATGAAGAATGTTTTGAAGAGCTATTAATTTCCTTTTGAATCCTTCCGTTTGCAAACCTTACACTAGTGATATATAAAGTATTTAAATTCTCATCCTAGTCATCTATTTGAATTTCTTGCATGCTAATACATAATCATTTACAAGAAAAATACTTGGTATAGGTTCCACATCTATTGTTGTGGCTACAAAATAGGACAAGAAAGTCTATAAGAGATAGCATTGTTGTTAGTGGCAATTGGCAAATGTCATGAACATGTTATATGTCAGAAGCTATGTTTCACTACAAAACTGGCACCACAAGATGGAACCCCCATGTGGCCAAATATAACTTAACTTGGCAACAACACTTTTCAACAAGACACAAACATCACACAACACAACACAAAAAGGACACGTAGATTCCTACCTAATCAACCTACACAAGTTGAAGGTACCAAACTTTGTGACACCAAGTAAACCATATCAGTGTCTATGTTGAGAACTATACCAACAAAATTTACGGAAAGATTCGAAAAGATTTTCATACTACTTAGGGTACAGCCAAACAACAACGTGCATGTACATATGTATGTACAATTTTCTTTAATTTTCATTTTTTGTTGCATCAATTGGTGTGTAATTCAAGAACTTAGAGTCTTTCGCACCCAATAAAGAAATATTCCCACTCTACAATGTATCAACCTATGGTTCATGCACATCATTATGATAAAACATTGTTAAAGTTTATATATATTATAAAAAGGAAATTACTCTACCATTCAAAAGAGACCTAATGGTAATTTTGAGGTCTTAAAAGGGTAAACTCTTACGTTTTATATGTGTAATATGGTAAAAATTTAAATGTAAATCTCCTTTTTACGTTGAATAAAAATAAATAAATTAAATTATATATGAAGAAAAGACATTTAAACTCGTTATTTTTAATGACTAAACCTTTCTTCAAACAAATGTTTTAAGAATTACAAAATTAATACTTCACATGATAATATATACACACAAAAAGGACAACAAGAAAATTTTGTAACTGTGAAAAAGATTTGTTCATATTTCTAAGAAACAATAAATATTTTTTTATAAACTCTTTAAACAAAAATATTATTTTTTTCACATAAATTTGTTTTTGCGTTAAAATAACTTTGATGTCTATTGTTGATCTCTTTAATGATTTCTTTCTTGTGAGGTATTGTTTTGTTCACAATATACTGTTTGGAACGTGATTTTGATACGTTAATAAAAAATGTATCACGTGACAATAGTAAAAAATAAGTTTTAATATTTAAGAATCAACTTTCCTAACGTTACTTAATTAACTAAAGATAATTATTTTAAATAATATATTAATATAATATTCATTTGTTTTAAAAATTATATTTAGTTGTTGAATCTTTAAAATATTAACTTTCTAACTATTTTAATTTTCATGTAACATGTCACTGTGAATAAAGTGTTTATATACCTTCACTTCATATACCTAAATATTTGAATAGAAAGTTCATAATATAAATTTATTTAAATTCCCCACGCCGTAATAATGTTTATAAAGTTACGATATTATTACTCTTTAAATTTAATAAAGTCAAAATGAAGTAAAAAATATGTTACATAAATAATTTAAAATTAAATTCCTTTTCAACAAAAAACGTTTGCTTCATTTTTTGTAATTTTTTATCTCGATTTTTAAATGATTTATTTTCTTAGGAACGCTAGTCTCATCTCAGTTATCTATTTAACAAGTTTACTTTTTGAAATCTATATCAGATATTATTAATTACAAATTTCAAATTATTTTCACAACCTTATCATACTTAAACTTCGTTTTTTTTTTTTACTTTTATTTTCCTCTTTAGATTATTTTCTGAGCTTTATCTTTTTTTTTTTACTGTGTCAATTTTTTTTAGTATTATCATATATCAGATTCGTATGTAGAAGATACAAAGATGATTTAAAGAAATTATATTGTTGCAACTTTCTTTGAAAGCAACAATTGGGATTTCTTTAATCAAGTGTAATCACAAAACAATATAATACTTTTTTTGTATTATGTTTCTATCAATTAAACATTTTATATTTCGTTGACAGATATGTTTTTTGACTAATGCCATTACTTTCTTAAATTAATTTTCAACTTAGATAGAACCAACTTTTCAATATTAGCGGTGAACTTTGGAGCACACAAATCCAACAAATCAAATGCCATGTGTGAAGGTCAATGTTACATTACGTATCTAAATGATTAATATATTAAACTCAAAATTAAATGATTAAGATATCGTTTAAATTTGATATTTAGTGAAAAAAAATTGTTAAACTATTAGTTGTCCATATTGTTAAATTAGTTTAAAAAAAACTTGTCACATCACCGAAGTTCGTTCTTATATCTTTTTAGTATACAAAATTTATTTAAGCTTTTTCTTCTTAATTATATGGACACGGTGCTCAATGTAAAAGAAATGTAATCTCTTTTTTGACTGTTTTTTTTTTTTTTGGTTTGTCATATTAAAAGGTAACATGAAATACAGTATGAATATTATTGTTTCAGATTTGACAGAAAATGTTGACCCAAGTCTTCCACTACAAATTTGCATAAGATAACAATTAGGAAAGAAATCAATTATTTGGATAGGTGATTATAAGAGGAAAAAATATATTAAAAAGTTTGTTCATTTGTTTTTATTTGTTATACTGCATAAAAATATTTAATAGTAAAATAATTATACTGACACACACTTTTCCCTCTTTTTTTTAGTCCTCTCATCTTAACCAATATATTATTGATTTAAATACAACTAATTTCCAATTGTAGTTACTCAAATTAAGTGAAATGTATGGTCTAGTATTTTTTTTCCAAGTATATATGATCTAATTTTTATTTATAATTTATACTAAAAATATTAATTCCACGAGTAAAAGTTTCATATCATTATAAAACCTACATATATTGATGATGAATATATAATTAAAACTGAGTAGTTAGTTAAGTTTTGCTTTATAAATGCATGTGCATATGTTATAACTATCAAAAAACTAAAAAATCTTAGCATTTGTTTTTGGATGAGTAAAAGAAAATAAGGAATGAAAAAAAAATATTGTTTTTAAGTGAAAAAACATAAAAAAGGAAAAAAGGTAAGTAGAAAATTTATAAATGTATATGATTTGAAGAAAAAAAATAGAAATGAACATATTGTCTTTAGATTCAAATTTATGTTAAATATCAATACTTAAATCATCTCTACTATAAAAATAATTATGAACTTTTAACCTACACAAATGATTAATTATATAGAATGAGTCATGTTAAAACTGTTACTGATATTAGAAACCAGGTAATCGATTAACTGAAAAAAAATTAACCATTTATATCTTTTGAAAAAAAAATTATAAAAAATTGAAAAATATACCAATAATGTGATTTCCCCCCCAAAAAATAGTATTTACCTTGAAAAAACATTTTTTTTCTTGTGATTTCACTCATTACCCTCAAGAGTTCTCTTCTCTGACCAAACATGAAAAGTATTCTCTTCCGCTTTATAAACAAGACAACCACGAACAAAGACTACTAATCTATAATAATAAAGGTGAATGACACATTATTCCTTACACCTTTATTCTATAATACAAGCAGTGACAAATTTACATGGCTCTCGGTGCCTTTATCTTTTAATTTTTTTAAAAAGTTATTTCAATATAATTATTAAGTCTTGCCATTTTAAGTTTACAACATTAAAATCAAAGAAAGGTGATAAGTTATTCAACAAATATTGAATCATAACCTTGACCATATTGTTGATTAAAAATATAATTAAGAGTATCATGCATTCATTTTTAATTTTATCTTTTATACAATACTACATGTACAATTCTTATGCATTAGTAATTATATTTAAGTTTGGAAGAACCTTCCCATAATAGGGGATTAACATTTTCAAGATAAGACAAGTAAATCATTTGAAGAAGAGTACTTGTATATAAGATATAATTAAACAGACTTTATTTAACTCATATCAAGTTGAACAATGGATTAATATTAAAGATTATAATAGAGGTCCTTCACAGCATCATCTCTCATTTTAGCAACACCTTTTTTTGCTGCCTAATTTTTATGCCGTTCCGTGGCTAAACTTGGTGTAGTTAAAAGTAGAATTGGTGAATTAGCAAAAATAGTGAGAGTCAGTGAAGACACGAAGCCGAAGAGAGAGAAAGCAATAAAAGTTAGTAAGAAAACATGGTGATTGAATGGCATGTGCTTAAGAATTGAAGGGTGAGCATAATATATTCGTTTGTCTAAGCTATGAGTGATATTTTAATGACCCCAATGGCAATGCAATAGAGAGAGAGACCAATAGCATATAAAGAGTACCTGGTGCCCTATCATTTCAATGTCACACTCCCCCATACAAATACAAACAAGAATCCTCCCGACAGCTAGAGAACGTGACAACCCATCTATCTAATTCATTTCTAAACCTGTACATTCAATTCAAACCAGCAATTTAATTGCCTAATTACCTATATATAACCTAACCATACTCTTTTTTTTTTTTTTTCAAATCATAATTATGATCATACTCATTGATTTAAATATCCCCTTCTTCCTACTGATATTATCTTTATCTTTAGTAATCAATAAATCTCCAACATATCTTCAATTTTCCCCCTCTTGGATACATCTCCGATTTTGTAAAATTAATTTACATACTCAAATTATCCACGACCGTACTTGATTAATAGTAACTTAATGACGCTAGTTGTTTTAGGTTTCTTCTCTTCAAGCAACGCTGATGATGCTGTCCCCACCGCCGCTGAACTTCCCAGCAGAAATCGCCTGAAAAGTCGATGATGATGACGACGGCGATGAGTGGTCACTATTCGCCGGCGACTGATCCTGTGACCGCGGTGTCGGCGATGGCAGATTCAACGACAACGGTAAAGGCTCTATGAGATTTGTCGGAGAGGCCTTCTCTTTCAAGTTCAAACTAGCCATCTTGGAAGACGGTGGGACCGGCAAAATCGGCGTCGGCCTAATCGGCTTGGCTAGCCTCTCACCGGTAGCCGGCAACACCACTGGAGATAGACTCATCGGAAAACCTGCGCCAGGGAAACAGCCGTAATGCGACGGCGGATATGCTGCGGGGATAGGCGCCGCCGCCGTTTCTTGCTGAACTTGTTCTTCTTCCATTATAGTAGAAGACTCCATCACCTGAAATTCCAAAATAAAAATCAATTAAACGTTAAATTACTTAATTACTCTCAAATTATTTAAGAATGTTTAAATGAATCTCAAGTTTGTTTTAATGGATTAATTATTTCATTTTGGAGTCAGTTTATAACTGTTTTGAATTTGTCAATCAAGTTATTTAATTTAAAATAAATTAGTAAAAAAATCTAATGACATAGTTTTTGTCATTAATACTATATTAATAAATTTTAGTCACAATATTTAGAAGAAAAAAAAACTAAACGTTAATTTATTGTGCAAAATTAGAAAATGAGACAGAAAGTACCGTATCGGTAGTGATGTCAAAGAGGCTAGATCTCCGGCGTCGGCGGTTCTGATTGTGGCGACGGAGGAAGTACTTCTGAGCGTGACTAGCGACCTGAGTTGGCGTGCGAGTTTTGACGAAATTTCTAGAAATTCCTCTCCAATCTCCCTTTCCGACTTTGTGCAACCCTAACAGGAACAGTCTGTGCTCTTCCTCCGTCCAAGGAACACCTTCGTTCACCAATCCAAAAACTCAATCGATCAATTAACTTGTCTCTCAAACCAAACAACGCCAAAGTACTTATCAGAACAATTAAACAATCCGTCAACGATTGTTAACCGGTTAATTACTTACCTCGCTTGCGCTCGCGCGTGCGACCGGAGGCGTGAACGACGTCGTCGGAGGCGTAGCCGGCGTCGGCTGTGTTGGAATCGGCGTCGTACTGAGAGAGGTTGTTCATGCTAGCGCTCTTCCTGAAGGAGGAAATTCCTTCGGTGACTCGCACGCCAAACAGCATGAAGCCGCTCTCCCGGGGAGACGCGCCGCCGGAGACAGCGGCACCACCGTCGGTGCATGTCCGTGAGTTGTGGCCGTTGTTCCCGCACTGTGAACACGTGCGAGACATCTCAACAGTCCATGCAATAAAAATAGGTATATGAATATGATATGTGTGTGGAAGATTAATAGATGTGATGATATAAGGTGAAGAAATAAAAGGTTTGAAAGAGGAGAGGGTGTTGTTGGGTTTGTGTTTGTGATGGAGAGAAAGAAAGAGACATAGGGATGTTTGGGTGATATATAGAGAGTTTTGCTTTGGTAGGGTTTAAGTGTTGAAAGTGTGGTGATGGTGTTGGTCTTTGTGGTAGGCGCTGCCGTACACTAAAGTTACTACTAGGGTTACTACTATTACTCACCAATACTATGCGGTGGGAAACGAAAGGGGGGTGTTTGGCACTAGAAATTATTATGGACGTTGATTGGTGTCGTCGTGGTATTGGTGGTGATGTTTCGTTGAGGGGACAGAATCCATCAATCAGGACCGTCAAATACTGTGCCATGTTTGGCTTGCCTCGGTAAGCACGAGCCTAAACGTGTGTCCTACGATCGTTTAGCATTTAATATATGTCCCATAATATTTATGGACACGCTGCATATATGGAAAAGAAAATTATCCATAAATACTCCTTTCAACACCCAGACAAAAACAAAATAAAAGACGTAATGAATTAAGTGATGCAATGAAAAAATAAATTGAGTAATCCAAAAATTAAGGATATTACATTAATTTTTTTAGTATTATTATTGTCAAAAAAATATATATTTACTATATGATTAAATATAATTTTGATTCATCAATTTGTATTAAAAATTAGAATTATTCTTTATTAAATTTTTTGAATTAATTTAATCTTTTATCTTTAAAAATATGTGAATTTAGTTCTTTAAATCAAATTTTTTAAGTTTATTTAATATTTCAAATATATTTTTTAACTTATATCGAAACGAACATTTATCAAATCGAATTGATTTAAAATTTTTAAAATAAATTAATTTTAATTTTTACTAAAAAATTGAAGATGAAAAGATATTTAATCTTTTATTATATACACTTAGAGTGAAAGAGTTAAAAAACATATAAACTAAAAGTATGGTGAACGTACCACTAACACGTACACGCTAGGAGAACGGAAGCTAAATTTTATCTTCTTTTTTTTTATATTCTCTAACCTGCTTTACAAATTACAACATTTTTACGCGTTTCCTCTTCATCAGATCTATGTTATAAACGAGTCATTTCATAGGTATACTATTCTTTGTGCATTATTAACAGTCAAATAGATGGTTTGTTGTGCAGTTTAAAAAATCTTAATAAAAAAGTTTAAGATTAGTTGAAAACACCCCAACAAAATTTATAAGTTACATTAATATATATAATATTGACAGACTTCATTTTTCACACTGTACATTATACTTATATTTTTTTAATATTATAATATTTCTTCGTATAAAATACAATATTCTTTTATAAATAATTCATGAATATAAAGTGTAAGAGGTGTGCCATTATAATATTTTTTTAAAAATATTTAAATGAGTCGTGATAACAAAAATGAAAACATTACTACGTAAATTTAAAAATAAATGTTTTAAATATCCGTTCCATAACTATCGTTAACATAACATATTAATAAAAACGATGACTTGAAATTATTTTAGAATATCAACATTTCAAATATAATTTGAAAGTACGACAAATAAAAAATTATCAAAACAAGTTACTTCATCTACTTGACCCGATTTCTTGTGAATTAACCATTTAGGTAGTTAAATCAACTTAACTTATTATGAGTTTAAAAATTTTAAGTATTCGATTCACCATGAGTGGGTTAAACATGTTAACTCATTTAAATAAAAGAAATTATAATTTTTTTCAATCTAACATTTTCTTTTAATATGTAACAAAATTCAAAAAGTCCAAACATATTTTAAAAGTTTGTTTGTGTTTTGGCTTAGAGTGTTAAGTTAATAAGATGAGTTTTTTTTATTTATTTATTTATTTATGTTTGAGTTGGTGAGCAAACCTAGTTCATCACATATTTAACCTAGGTAAGTTAGGTTCTTAGTGGATTAGGTCAATTTCTTATCATAGGTTCAATCTAGTTGAGTCGGGTTCTTAGTGGGTCGGGTCAATTTTTGGTCCGTACTGAAATTTGTAATTTTTTTTTAATCTAATCCGGTTTAAACTCGTGGTGGTACAGGTTAATTTACAGGTTTTAACTCATTTTGACAGCTTTAGATAAAGGACAGATCTTGAAAAAATATTTTAGAGTTACATAATTTTTGAAAGGATAAATATATTAAATTTAAAAGAAAAAAATTATTTGTATAATATTTTGTGTAAAAAAAATAATTGAAAGAGTCAAAGTGCCTCAAACATACGAGATGTATAACAACTTTAATTTAGAATTTTTCTTGTTATTTATTTTTTTTTTAATTTTTAACAACAATTTATATGAAAACCACTTTTCAAAGTCATATACCAAGTCGATTGTCGTAAAAGGTCAACTTTATATATCTAGGATTTTTATTTTTATTTTATTTTTGACCTTAAACATGCATTCAATCCTATGTGATATGCACAACTGAACTCCAGGAAGTATCAAATATGTTATATAAACTAAACACAATTATAACCAAATGTTCAACACTATTTTAAATTAATATATTAAATACCTAAATCAATATATAATTTACTGAAAAGGAAATATTTTTTTTATAAATATTGTAAAAACCATATTACTTAATCAAGTATTCTAAAATGTATCATAAAAAATAACTACTACAAAATTATAATGTCTAATCTTTAAAGTGTTATATATTAACAAAATACTCTGCACACGTGCTTATAAGAAATTACATTGCTTCTGAGTTTAACGATTGTGTTTTGCTAAAGGAACTAAAATATAATTACCTTACTTATAACATAAATTCATAAATAGGAAATGTGTAATCCATTGGTGTATTGTTCCATTAGTATATTACTTTATTCCATCCTCTGTTAATTTTAACTCGTACAATATTCATCATCCATTGTATTGCATAGCATCCACTTTTCGTAGCCCTCAATTTGCTACATTATAACTCAAAATGAACATGATTAAATACATTTATTAATGTATAAAAGTGACAAACAATGTTATTTAAATGTCTTCAATTGCACTCCTTTGTATTAAATAAATAATTCTTTATTGATATTTGTTACATTCAAATTTTGTATGTGAAAAAAAAAAACTTGGATGAGTACTCCTTTAACTAAGAACTAGAAAGCAAAAGAAAAGAATTATAATAAATAATATAATATATGGAATAAAAAAAAATTGTAAACTAAACATTGATGTGGTGTTTAATTTATGAAAGTGACCTAACTATCACTTCAAAAGGCATGTTTTCAAGAAAGACTTTTTTAATTAGTGGATTTTTAAGTTGGTGTATGCTAATAAATCATAGATATAAGCCAATTAATTTATTCTTTTAATTGATAGTTCAAATATATTTTTTCCCTTAATGATTTGAAACATATTTCAACAAAAAAATATTTAGAGTAAACCTCGAGATAATTTTTTTAGGATAAAAATTATTTATAGATTTTCTAATAAATTTTTATATTTGAAGTAAAAATTTGAACTGTAGTTCTTATTAGTGGACATTTTTTTTGTTGGTGAGAACAATCATTTATGAGACATGTGGAAGTGATGGCAAGTAATGATTGACCACATCAAAACTATGGGTAGGGCTACAAACCTAACAATGGTGAAAGACTAAACTCACAACATTAAATTTTTTTAACATATATTAGAAAGTGAAGTTTAAATCATATTCTTTTTACGTGTAACTAAATATTTGTGAATGGTCCAATAAAAAGTGACATATTAAACTCAATAAATCTTGTCAGATTATAAAAACATATACAAAAAATTATAAGATAAATATAATTTTCACACATATATTATAAATTATACTTTTATCGATAGTCGATTTAGAATCTTTAATAATAATTTATAGGTCAAGTGATGCTTGACTTTGAAATTGTTATAGTGATTTTGAAGAAAGAGAAAGAGTTATGATTTGTTATGATAAACAAATATACTAAATAGCAATATTTGGTTTTAACTGAAGCAACTAGAGGCAGCCTAACTTTTGTAAAAGCAACGAGTTGAATAATATTTGGTCAGCAATGCAAGCAAACAACACACACTTTACAAAAAATAAGAAAAAAAGAAAAGAAAAAGAAAAAGAGGGGATGGTGGAGAATGAGGGTGTTTGTGCACCGTGAATTGGGCATATTCGTTGTTGCTTTGATAAAGATTTGGTTGTCTCGTACGTTTTAAATATCAGCATTTTGGCTTTGGTTTAATCATCAAAAGTTGTGGGTGTGGTCTTATGCATATAGGATAAGCAAACATGGACCCCACTCATCTTTCTGTTCACCTCACCCTTTCTGTGTGGCTCTCCTCCTCACTCGTTGCCACCTTTTTTTAATTCCAGTTTTCAACTTTGATAAGGTATCAATGGCTATGGCGTTGAAACTTTAGTGCTACTATGATTGTGTCTTTCACAACAAAAAGTCAAATTAAACCTTCTCTTCTATTAACACGTATTAATCTAACGCTTATCACTAGATCAAAAATTATATTATAGTTACCAGTTAAGATGTAATTTTTTTTATTTAAAGATTGTATTGTCTAAGAAATGATCGACCTCAACATGCTCATTTTGATTCCGACCCGATAAATATTTATCATAAAACGACAAGTTTCAGTCATGGATCGAGGTTACGAGCAAGGAATCTGAACAGGATTTGGGCCAAGCAGTAATTGGGCTGAGCAGGATTTGGGGCAAGCAGGAATTGAGCCAAGCAAGAATTGGGCCGAGCAGAATTTGGGTCAAACAGTAATTGGATCGAGCAAGATTTGGGTCGAGGTGATTAGTTCGTTTCTAAAAGAAAGGAATTTAATATCCAACGGAGAAATAGGAATTAGTTACTGATATTTTGTCACACTAACACGTTTACCTACAAATCAGGTAGGTAAAAGGCCTGTACAAAAGAGAAAAGAGAAAGAGATGGGGGACCTTTTGTTTGGAACCAGAACTACTAAACTCCATAAAAGGAGGAAGAACACATATCTACCTGTGTAAGAGCTAAAAAGGTAATTTGTTCTTTATTTTCGTCTGTTTGAACTTCGAAACCGAAACAAAGATATTACAATTTAAACATTAGAATTTAATCGTGATCCAACCTATTTAATCTCTATCACGAAATAATTGATGTTATTTACTATAACTACTCGTATTTAAATCAATGATTGAACCCTTAACAGTGGAATCGCTGTTTTATTAAAGTGGCAGCCAGATCTTTAGAACAAGTCATTTCCATTAATTAATTACTGTTTCAAATGTCTAACTAGAAGTTTTGCAGGTTTTATTCATAATCCAGTTTACTTTTTTGCTCCTTTTTGTCTTAATTAGCTTTTAATAGTTTAAGACGGAATGCATTACCCTCATTCAAGAAATGTTTACTTGCTTCTGGCTTTAGTTATGAGAACCCATCTTACCAACCAAAAACAAATATAAAAACTCTGCAACTACTCCACCATAAAATAAATAAATACAATTATTTTGATTATTAATTTTTTTTCATTGAATTGTGTAAATTGTGTAAATTAAAAATTACATTTGAAATTTTCATTAATACACGTTTTTATTAAAAATATTTACTAAATATCCAAAAAAATATTTATCTATTTTCTAATTGAGTAACTGTTATCTGATTTTACTACCAAACACTTACATAGTTATTACCTTACATCTAACAAAAAATATAATTAAATTTTGAATTTATCATAAATTTCGTATTGATAATTAAATTTTCAGAATTTTTTTTATTGCCTAAATTTTTTATGTCATGTTTGAGACAATAAAACGAAATGGTGGTCACTCCAATGGATGAAGAACTCGATAAAAAAAATATAATATTTTTAATAATTAATGAAAGAATTTTTTTAATAAAAATTGAATTCAAAATACTTCAATTTACAACTAACTTAAAACTTTGTTATATTGTTTTTTACTTTTCTTATACAAAAATGTAAGCAATGACAACTCTAAATAACAAAGTTACCTCAACCGAAAATGAAATCAAATAATATGCATTTACTTAAAAATGTTAAAATTTTAAATACTTATTAAAATATATTTTTTTAATTAAAAATATTTAAATTTATAATAGAGTAAGCCTTAAATGTTATGAAGACTTTTCTCATTTGATTTGCTTTCAATTTAATTTATCATTTATATACAATGATATATAATAGAGTAAGCCTTAAATGTTATGAAGACTTTTTCAGGTATGGTTTTAAATAAAAAATCATTCCAAAAAAAAAAAAGAAAGAAGAAGTGGTTCTCCACAATTATTGCAGAAGTTCTGTTAGGTTACATTTTTTTGTTTAGCGTAGGAAGCCATGAATATATATGTGCATAATATTCTGCACACGTAATCATCTTATACGATAAATGAAATGTCTGTGGACATGAATTTTAATATTTTAATATTGCTTTCAGTTCCCCTTCTGAAAATGAATATT
Organism: Vigna unguiculata; assembly: GCF_037176805.1. NCBI lineage: Eukaryota > Viridiplantae > Streptophyta > Magnoliopsida > Fabales > Fabaceae > Vigna > Vigna unguiculata. The sequence goes on from NC_140793.1 coordinate 25,493,212, forward strand.
TTGAAAACTATATATTATAATGATATATATCTGATTATATGATTAAATTGTCAATAACTATATCATTGTTCATTCATAAGCACATGGCTTCATTGTCTAACGTGACCTTAACTTTCGTTACAATTAATGTGTGCATATTTTGCATCACAAGTAGGTTTGAAAAGTGAGAAAAAATTTCATAGGAAGAGTCATGGTGGACAATACTATGTTGTACCCTCGTCTTCTTCAAATAGAAGAGAGAGTTATTAGAAATTAAATTTATAGTATTTATTATTTATTGATGATTAAGGTTATCTTTTTGTATACAGAAAAACAAAATATAAATCAGTTTGAAAATATCTTTGAGTAACATGCTAAACTTTTCAAAAGCTTTTCACTTGGATAAAATAAGTTAAACGTGGCTTGTTTTTTTTCTTTTTTAACCATTGGCTATATTCATTTCTTGTTATAGTTCAGTTTTTACGAGATAATTCATGTAATAAAATTTAATATTAACCAAAATTTTTAAATCATCTGTTTATGGATTTTAAAAACTGTAGATCCCACATTTTTTTTCATCCTTGTTTTCTTCTTACAAAGTTGTTAACTATCTTTTTCTTAATGATAGAAAAGTTTTTCTTCTAAAAAAACAAAAACGGAAAGATCACAATCGTTAGTACTATTGTTTCATCCCATCCCACCACTTCCTTTTGTCTGTTTTTTTTTTTTGTTTAAACGAATTATATATACAGAAATTCACAAAATTTATAATTCATTCTGATATCAAGTTAAGGTTTTACAAACCAGTTAGGATAGGATTTTTTTTTTTTAAACAATGATTTTGATATTAAGTTAAAAATAAAGTTTAAATCTAATTTAATTTTATAAAATTGATTTATAAGATGAGGTTTATAGTCCACTCATTATAAAAATGTATTATCTTTATTCGATGTGAAACTTTCAATAATATCATAAAAAATAATAAGAAGATATTTTGTTTTTCTACAAATGTTTTTACCCAATCCACATGAGATAATGACATTTGAATATATACACTTTACTTTTTTTTTTAGCTGAAAATGTTGTTAGAGTGCTTGCATTAGTATTTTCAAAATTATAACTGTTGTCGCACTTATTCAAAGTTTAATAACTTAATTAGAACTTTGTTAAAATAAATAAAAATATCATAATTTTTAAAACATATAAAGTAATATATAGATTATATTATATTTACCATATAGGATAATTATCTTGCTGTAACCACCAACATCTTTTAAAGTTAAAATAAGAAATATCTTAGATATTTGATAAGAACTATAATTTAAAAGAGAAAAAAAAAAATAACACACAGTTGACACAGTAAGGGATATCAACGGAGCAGATAGAATATAAATAGTAGCTCATTCGTATCTGTTGAATAAATATCCGTTTGTGTTCGTCTCTATATTTGTGTGGGTATTCATTATGCGAATATCCGCATATTTTTGTAATATTTACAAATATTTACAGGTACCCTCAAGTATTTAAAAAAAAATATTTAACAACATATTTTAACCATAAATTTAAATAAAATATAATATATAATATTGATAAATTTTAAACAAAGTTCAAAAAACTCATTTAGATAGTGTGTTGAATGACCGTTTACAAAAAAAAATATATATTTTAAAACCAATTGATAAAAAATAACATAAAAATCAAAATGTCAATATTTTAATTTTTTTAATCTAAATAAAATGTATAATAAATACAAATACGCATGAATATAAATATTATAATACCCGAATCGTCTCATTAACAAATAAATATAAATATTACCCTAACATATCATCCGAAATATCTATTTACTATATTTATTTTTTATTTATAAAAAAATTTATCTAGGGATATTATTCATAAGTATCATTATTGATCTATATTGTTAAACTGTTTCAAGACCACGTACAAATCTGTGGTCGCCGAAAAATGTTTTTATGGTTCACCTGCATGCTCTATAAGGGTGGCTATCAATGTTATCTTAAAGTTCCACTAGCTTTCATTATTATCATTATCATTTTTCTTTACTGTAACATCACAAAACAAAGCCAATAAGACTCTTACCAATACAATCACCACCAGCTTCATTTTAGAACATAATATAATATTAAGCGTTTCAGTCTCGCTCATTCACATATTTCAAAATTCATTAAAAATAATTTGCTGTATTTTTATAGAATTTAACTAAATTGATAATATAATGTTTTTAATAATCAAATACGGTTTTATCCGACGTAAAATTGAAATTTGTTTTTTAATTTTAATGTACTTAATTATTTTTACAAATGGTTAGTCTTAAGTAAAAAAAAAAAAAATACCATACAATGTGCAAAAATTATAAAAGCGATTGATGAATTGGTGGAAAACATGTGTTGAACTCTGTTAGTTTTTTTATTTATATTTTGTAGTTGCATTGGGTTTTATTTTACTCAATCTTTTGATCTAAGCAATGGATTAGGTAGAGAATTTAAATTTTTTTATTCCTTTAACCTAAATCAATCCAACTCACGCACAGCCAATGGAATTGAATTGGATTTCAATTCATATCATACAGAATAATTCACACGTCAAAGAAAATATATAAAAAAAAAATGTTACATGTGATAGGCCGCAAAGGAAATAAATATTTAAAATTTATAATTCTATTATCTTAAAGTTTTAGATTTTTAAATTAAAATAGATTTTGAGTATGTCTACGAATGTTCCAAACATATCCACCCAACATGATATTTCTCAATATGATTTGAAAATAAAAATAAAAAAAAAAAAAACTTAAAAAATGCAACAAACATAACCTAACATGGACAAGTCAATAATTCTATCTAAAAAGAATCAATGTTTCAAGTGAAATGGAAATAATTAGCAAGTGAGACTATGCATGGTGGTGACATCTCCTATTCTCCAATAATTAAAATACCATAAACAAATAAAAAATATATAGTGATGAAACCCACTCTATTTTTCATTTTTTATTTTATTTTGTTTTAAATTCAGTAGCTTCCAGAGGGTGGAGGTAACATTTTTATGATGATTTCTTTTTGCACCCTTATAGTGTCTTTAAAAGACCAAATTGTTCCTATTGCTATCCTAAAGTCATTTTTAAAGGTAAAGTGAAATCTTTTATATTTCTATGAGTGTAAGAGAAAAATGTGGGATGAAAAAAGAAATCAGTACTGTTATTTATGGGTTGAGCCCTATTTTTCTCTTTTATTCCAGATTGGGAACCTTACAAGTTACAACCCAATTGCTTCATGCACCCTATCAATTACTTTCTACATCTATCAATTTTAGAAAATGATCGTTTTACCTTTTGTAAAAGTGACTTCCTACTCCCCAAACAGAATTTTGGAATTTCTGAAATAAAAAATTTGAAACGAAATTTTCCTAAATAGAAATTTCAAAATAAAATTTTCGGAAACAAGATTTTTGAAATAAAATTTCGAGAACACATTGCACAAATTCTGGAAGACAATTTTCTGGAACCTATTTCCGGAATATATTTTTGGAACAAATTTTCCAAAACACATATTATACTCCTACATGAATTGTATTTTGGAAAAATATTTTCGAAATACATTAAATATTTTTCAGAAAAATCTTTCTGGAATGAATTTTTTTACTTTTTCTCCGATCTTCTTTCTCAACCGTAGCGGTCCAATGGCTGCGAAGAAATTTTTGGGGATGCAAAAAGCAATTTTCCAGCCCAAAATCCACAATCTAACTAACTTTCAGAATTCAACCCAGATTAATTTCAATTCATAGGTACAAGTAGGGATGGCAACGGGGCGGGGCGGGGACGGGTTTCACTATCCCATACCCATCTCCGTAAAAAAAGTTCATCCCCATCCCCATACCCAAACCCAATGGGTATCAAACTTTTATCTCATCTCCATCCCCACCGGGTAACGGGTATAATCTTATACCCATACCCGTACCCGTTTTCTTACTACTTTAATATTAATTTTAATTAATTTTTATAAAATAATAAAAAATTATGGTAAAGGAAACATAATATTATCAAATATTCAATATTAAGAGTATGGTTATTTTTTCGATATCAAATACTTTGAAATAAATTATAATTGCTTACATTTTATATTAGAATACCAAATAAAATTTAATGAGAACCAAAACATTTATTAAATTTGCAAACATTAATGAAACCTAGTTGATAAATTTTAAAAATATTTTTAAAAAAATATAAAAGGAAAAAAATATTTAAATTAAAATATATTTTAAATGTTTGTTTACTTCAATTTTTTAAATTATAATGAATCTATTTTTTATACACTAATAAAAGTTATAATACATCACTTGATTAAAATAACGCAAAGAACAAATAATAAATATAATAATAAAATTTTAACATAAATCTTGTATCTTTTAAACCACAATATATGTTGGATGGTGGTAAAATAATATTCATGACAATTACATTAAATTTTTATATTGTAGTAAATAAAAATTATTTATACAATTATAGTGAAAAAAATTAAAGTATGATTGTAATGAGTTAGAAAATAAAAAATAATTAGATAAAATTTAATAGTATTCTACATGATGAAAATAAACAAAAAATAAAAATATAAAAAAATTAACAAATGTGTGTCTTATAAACAATTTGGAGAGTATTGGAAGGAATCACACAAATGAAAACAAATATATAATTAAAGATATGATAAGATGAAAAATATCTTAGAGATCTAAGAAAACTTTTCAAATATCAACATATATACTCAATGTTTGATAAAAAAATGACAAACAAATAATAAACATAATAAAATTTTATCATAGATCTGGTATTTTTTAAACTCCAATATATGTTGGATGGTGATAAAAAAATATTCATGACAAGTACATTAAATTTTTATATTGTAGTAAATAAAAATTATTTATACAATTATATTGAAAATATTAAAGTATGATTGTAATGAGTTAGAAAATAAAAAATAATTAGATAAAATGTATCGAAATAGTATTCTATATGATGAAAATAAACAAAAATAAAAATATTAAAAAATTAACAAATGTGTGTCTTATAAATAATTTGGAGATTATTGGAAGGAACTGCACAAAGAAAAACAAATGTATAATTAAGGGTATGATAAGACGAAAAACATCTTAGAGATCTAAGAAAACTTTTCAAATATCAACATATATACTCAATGGTTGAGAAATAACAAAAATTATTTTAGCGAAACAAAAGAGTTCTTCAAATGAAACAAAAATTAATAATAATAAGTAAAGAATTTTTTTTTATATTACCTAGTAAATGAATTGTTTATGCTATTAAACACTTAAATTGAAAGTATTAAATATTCTCATGTGAAAGGAAAATATACAATAAAAAAATATTAAAAAATAATAGAAATATTCAAATGTTAGACATAAATTTTTTTTAATTGACATACATCATTTTAACATAATTACATAAATGTTGTGATAAAATAAAAAATATATTGGAGATGCGAAATGAGTTTCATGACAAACCAAATATTTAGAAGAAATAAAAAATAAAAAGCATCCTCATTTAAATTATTAAAATATTTACAATTAATTAAGTAACCCTATATATATATATATATATATATATATATATATATATAGGGTTACTTAATTAATTGTAAATATTTTAATAATTTAAATGAGGATGAGGATATGGCGGGGACGGGTATTATGGCGGGGATATATTCATCCCCATCCCCATCCCCATACCCAATTGAAAAAATCGGGGATTCCCCATACCCATACCCATACCCAGTCAATGCGGGGATTCCCCGTCAAAACGGGGACGGGTTCGGACAATACCCACGGGGACGGGTTTGTTTGCCATCTCTAGGTACAAGATATTTTTATTATTATCTTTTCCTTGTGGCACATACTTTGGTAATTATTTAAACGTATTCTATATTTTTGAACAAATTTAAATTATTATTTATATATTAAAATTCATTTGATGTTTTTCCCTTTTTAGTCATAAATTATTGACCACTTATATTATGAAGTCTGTAACATCCCATTTAATAGTTTTTCACACTATCAAATAAAACATTATATCCTGATCAAACATAGCAGATAGTAAGAATAACAGTCATACACACATAGTATGTGAATCTAGTACAGTCCTCCAAAAAGCCACATCTATATATATACAAGGTGAGAGTACGTGGAAAAGATACTAAACTACATAAACCCCAAAACGTACAACAGTAACCTATAACTACAGTGGACAATCCCTGCAAGGCTCCAACTCCTACTCAGGAGGGGGTATCTTCATCTGGTTTCTGCTCTGCTCACACCCACCATAGGTGATCATTGCAAAAGGATAATATGCAAAAGCAGACAAACACAACAAGAAGGGTAAGCTAATTGAAATGAGAAACACCGATACACTTCACAATTAGAAATATCAATCATAGCATGTAATTCAATCATAAGTTCTAGACTCGATATCCGGATTGTGTAAGCGACGTTGGAGCTCTTGGTGGCTTGCACCTGCAACGGTTCCCAGACTCTGTAGAGTATGGACACATGGAGTATTCACCCGACCGTTTTCAGGGTAAGTCCACTTCACGTCTAGAACTGGGTCAAGTCCAACGACGAGGACCTCCTGCTACTCCTCACGACATAGTCCATTCTGCTCTATCTGAGCTTGAATGATTATTGGAGTTTCAGGATACCAACCATTACAGATTCCTCACATCCTTACACACACTACAATTCCACTTGAATTTCCCTTGAAATTCTATTTCAACCTCAACTTCTTATAATTTATATTCACCCAATTTAATCATATAATACATCAATGGTAGCATTTCAACCATACAGGGTCTAAATTGCACAAGGATACATTAAAACATGCATTTTCACTAATGAAAACAGAATTAGAACACCATTACTGTAGTAGCTCTTGCTCAGGCTAAAAAGTCTAGCCTAGGCGAGAGGTCATCTCACTCAAGCGAGCCAATCTCGCCTAGGCGAGACACTAACAGTGGCAAAAAGAAAACCTGGGCGAACTCTCGCTCAGGCTAGGCTGGTTCGCCTAGACGAGATCGTCTCTCGCTCAGGCGACTCCAGCTCGTCTAGGCGAGACTTCACGCAGGAACAAAGGTGCATCTCCTGGTGTTTTCGCTCAGGCGAGCGTCACTTGCCTAGGCGAAAATACCAGGTCACGAACCTGTTCCCACATGCAGTGGATCAGTTTTCCTCAAGCACAAACCAATTATTCACCAAAACATGCAATTCAAACACTTATTCATCAATCAAACACGTAATTCAAGCTCATCCACGTATTTTCTATACAATTTAAGAAGAGAGGTTAGCTTCCCTTACCTATATATATATATATATATATATATATATATATATATATATATATATATATATATATATATATATATATATATATATATATATATATATATATATATATATATATATATATATATATATATATATATATATAGCTAGAATCCTCCCACCCAAGAGCACATCAGTTGTACCACCTAGTGAGCTGGAAATGCAGGTTCAAAGTGTGAGAATGGTTCCCAAATTAACTCAGTAGGAAAGGGGCTCTACAAATTTCGAATTTAAAGAGGAATGTAAAGGTTGGGAGTAACTTACATGGAGGAAAAGAAGGAATTGTAACTAAGAGGGAAGATCCTGAACTGGTCTCAGGTTTGGATTCTGCAACAGAGGAAAAGTGATTTAGAATTTTTTTTTTTTGGCAGAGAGAAGACAGAGGAAGAGAAGAGGGAGAAGGGTGCAAGTGAAGTGTAAAGCAGTTATGTAGTGTGGGTGGCAGAGAGAAGAGAGATTAAGGGGCTGAAAATTTGAGTTCTCACAAAGTTAATGTTTTTCGCTCGTAAAATTTAAATTAATTATAATTTTCTATTAAGCCATGAGGATTTGTTCTGCTTAACGTGATATAGTTCAAATATGTTATATTTGATTATTAAATCATGCAAAAAAAATTTTTTTTGTGTATGAACAACTTTTGATAAAAATTGTTTATATTACCTTCAAAATAGCATAGTAACATAACATGACATCAAGCATCTAAAAATCTATCCCAGTTCCTCGTCTCCCTCATCTTGAGAAAGTCCACGTCATCCATTAACAAACTTTGATGGAAGCGGGAACTGTTCTCACTCCCACTCTCACTCCTCGATTGCACACTCGCGTTCCCTTTAACACTTCCAATTCAAATACCTTATTTCAACCGCGCTTCACTCTTTCGTCTCATTCTCCTTCTCCTTTATCATCTTCCTTTTCCGCTTCCAGTTACAGAGGCCCCACACCAAAACTCGATTTCCTCGCCGATTGGGTTTCCCAAAACGACGACGTCGTCCGCACCCTCCCAATCTATGTCGGCTCGGCTTCCCTCTTCGCCGTCCTCCTCAACCGCGCCCTCTCCGGCATCGCCCCAGTCGCCGACGCCGGCAGGTACATCTCTTCTTTCTATTCTTAGCTTAATTAGAACTCCTAGATCGAGGCTTGTTATTATTAGGCCTTGTTTGAACTTGTTGTTTTCAAAATCAGTTTGGTTGTAACGAGTGATTGCATTTGCAGTTCGCAGTCCAGAGCTGACCTGTTGACTTTGGGATTGGCCGTTACCAATATTTTGACTGGCCTCGTTTGGCTTTCGATAAGGCCTAAGTCTATAAATGTGGTGAGCTTCATTCTCCTCTTTGCATCGCATTTTTTTTCATTTCAAACGTGTTTATAATTGGCTGGATTCTTTGTCCAGGTAAATCCTCGAGGAGTTGAATGCAAGAGATTTTGCACTACACTTCCTGAAGTTGCGTTTAATGAGTTGCTTTGGTAGGTTCATTCGAGTTGCTAATTTCGGTCGTGTAAATTATTTTTTAATTCATAAGAATTCAACAAATATATCGCGAGCTTTACATATTAGCTGTACAATTCTTATCCAATTGTTCCAGTCGGTTAACTTTGTGAATGTGTAAAATAGTACCGCAGGGAAACCGGATCCTTGGCTTAGGTTTGATCAGGAGCTGTCAGTAAAAAATAGATGTTAATACAATCTGACATTTTTTTAAAAAATTTAATGGAAGAAAAAATCATAGTGATAACGGAAGGTGCTGCTTTAATACTTTTTCCTCCTGTTTATTGATAGTATGTATAATAATCTGTTCTCAGGGTGTGGGAATCTCTGTCAGATGCCACTTGTTGTCGTTCGCTTGTTGTTGTTTATGAGAGAAGTTGTGTACTCCAAATAGGTTTTGCTGCAGATTCTTCTTCTGGGAATGGTGAGGCTGTAAGTGTGGATGCCAATAAATTGATGCAAGGATCAGTATACCAGGGAGTTATGAAATCTGGTGCTCGTAAGTTTTGAACTATATGTTAACTATCACAGTCGTTGCTACTCAAATACGGTACTTTTCATTAAGTGAAGATGTGCCCTGGTATTCATTGAATCTTGTTTTTTTTTTCACATGTTCAGAGAGTTACTTGGCAAATTTATCTCTTTATCCTGGAAAATCTGAGCTGCCATTTCTACCTTTAAATACTCAGGTATTGTGTTTGTATGTATTAAACTTGTCCAGTTAAATAATGCGACGTGTCTATTTTATTCAATATTACTGTGTGCTCCAACTAGTTGCCCTGGTATGTCTTTCAAAAATCATGTTGAAGCACAAGCTTTTGTCTAGAAAGAGCGAAACATGGGGTGTGTTAGTATAATGGGTATAACTGAGAATCTTGAAACCTAGCTGTATGTCCAATTAATTCTCGGAGTCGATAGCTTGAATGACTTTTAATAGTTCTTGGCAACTGGTGTACTCGAGTTTTTGGAGTAAGACCCTTGAATAGAAGCTGCATATTTTAATCTGAATGTGGTAGTTTTGATTTCAACATATAACACAATTGACAAAATCAGTACTTTTAGTCCTTTAATTTAATTCTTTTTCTTCAGTTTGATCCATTAACTTTTAGTTATTTTACTTCGATCATCTATTATGTGTCTAACAAATTGGTCCTTTTCCATAGTTTTATCTAACCCGTTAATGGCATTTCATATAGAAATGCGTTGAAAATAGTGGTGTTCCAAGCTTTATGGTGAACGAAACTACCAAAGGCATTGCTCTACCTTATTTCCAAAAATAAGAGTACTTATTGGCATATTTTGGCTTTATTTCTGACTTTGTTATTCATTTCTTATTGTTGTGTCACATAATGTACAGTAGAAAATAAAACACTCAGGATTCTTGTTATGTTTGTGTGAATTTATGGCCAAAAGCTCATCACGTGCATAGACATTGTCTGCATTGTTTAGGTTTAAGTAATTTCATTACTGTTTGACTGCCACTTTGGAACCAGCTCCTATTAAGCATATACTTCCTGCAATATTATTCAATCAACTTGATAAAATGGTAGATGCAAAAATGGTCATTATAGTTTATTGGCTGCGTAAAACAAAGACATACAAGGTTCCAGTTATGAAGCACGGAAGCCGGACACAACGGTAGTGCGGCACCTATAGTCTCCAAAATAGGGGTTATGGCAATATATATATATATATATATATATATATATATATATATATATATATATATATATATATATATATATAAGGTTAAATATGTTTTTGGTCTTTTAACTTTAAGTAACAATTGAAATTAATCTAATTTTGATCAAATTTAGTCTTTCAATTTTAGAAATGTGTAAATTTAGTTTTTTTAACCAAATTTTGTTAAGCTTATTTAACGTTTCAAATGTTGATTTGACACATTTTTACTTTAACGTTAGCTTAGACACGCATTTGAAATGTCAAATAAATTTAATAAAATTTGGTTAAAAAAACAAAATTCACGTATTTCTAAAGATAAAAAATTAAATTAGTCTAAAGTTTTGAAGAGAGACTAATTTCAATTTTCACTAAGTTAATGGACCAACAACATATTTGACCATATATATATATATATATATATATATATATATATATATGTATATATATATATATATATACTCTCATTGAACATGATTATAAATTATTTAAATTGACCATCAAGATTATATTCAAAATCATCTATTAAAAAGTTAATCAAGTATAAGAATTCATCTAAAAACAAATTTAATGAGAGAAGGGAAAACACACAAGGTAAATATGAAATAAAGCAGTCATGTCTATATGATACATGTGAGATAAAAACTCGTGCAGCTACCGGTAGATGTTAGGAGCAGTAATATATCACTAGAATACAGAGAATAAGTCGTATTGCATTAATTGTTCTATATTAGAATTAGAAAGAGCCTTGACATGTTTTCCATAGAACATAACTGATGGAAGTAGGTATCAGGGTATATATTATAGTAAGATGTGTAACAAGGGGAGAGGGTTTTGCTACGTGCAGTTTGTGGACAAAGGATAACCTTGTAAGAGACTTTTATCTGTCTGTGGCTATACTCCGTGTCATTTTTATGTTCAGCGTATATTTGATTGCTTAATCAATAGGTGTTCTATCAGTATACTTTTTCGCAGCCCAAATTCTGACTGGCATGCATATGAAAGATCATATAATGTTATGTTCAAGTCAGTTAAGGTGAAGCATATGATCCCCTTTTTTCAAACCTTGATAAAACTCTATTTATAAACATTTTTGTGTTTATATAGGTCTTCTGCTTGCCCCTGTTTTTCCAGGGGGAGACTGGTATTCTTGGGGCTACACCACTGACCTCCTTTGTTATCAATGACTTGTTGATTTCGTTAATATCTACTATCTAATAACTAAAGTTACTCATACGATTATTAGTATTTTGTTAGGCAGTAATTTTACAGCCACTTGGAGATAAAGGAATTGCAATTATCGGTGGTGACACGATACGAGGTTACACTGCTTCTGATCAGGTACATTTCAACCTTTTTTTCATGTGATGCCCAAATTTATCGAAAGGATCGGATCCTGTGGCATGTGAAATTAGGTTGGCATCCTGTTTTTCCGAAATATCATTTCAACCCTATTTAAGGTTTCGAATTTCAGTACAGACATGACACTAGACAGTAGTACAAGCACATTTGTAGGTCCTGCATATTGTTTCGTATTCCTTAGACTCAGTGAGATGCACGTTTGTAGGTTAGTAGGTCCTGCATATTGTTTCTTATTCTTTAAACTCAGTGAGATGCACGTATGTAGGTTAGTGGCATAATATTCAAATGATTACAGGCATGGATCACTTATATTGGAGAGAAGCTGGATTCTACCCTTGCAAAATATGTGAAACATCACCCTCTGGCTTCCCAAGGTTAAGTTTCAAAGACTTGCGAGGTGGCCTCTCGTGCATGTTTTTACTCGATTTTAATGGAAATAAATCCTCGACCTTTTGCCGAGTTTTTTAGGATAAGAGGCTCATATTGATCGCATGTATATGTTATCCATTTTTCAAGGCAGTGTTCAGATTATTAGTCAGACTAGTTGAAAGTTGGTAACTAATTGTATAATAAGCGCATTTCTGATATTTTCATTTGCAAACATTCAACGCCAGTCTCCCATGTCCTTCCCTCAGAGATATATAATTAATTCTGGTTTGGCTTTACCACAATTAAGTAGAAGACCTTTTTCCATTTTGTTAGCTGCTGATTTTCTATTCATAGCTTACAGTCGTAGAGAATAAAAAATTTAACATTGACTTGCAGTTTATCATTACTGAAACTTCTGTTGGGACAAGTTTGATTGGTTACGACTTACGGCTAGAAAAATAGAGGGCAAAAATTATTGCAATGAAGCTTGATGTACAATAATAGGTCCCCCAAACTACAGCAAACCAAACCCCACTTTTTTTGAGGGTGAAATTTATATAAAGGGCGCCAAGGGAGCAAATTGAATGTACTAAGTACTGTACAGGCATTCTAAATTTAATATATCTAGACTTACCACGAATATATTAGTCTTACTGGATGTTATATACTTCATATGTACTTAACTAAAAAAAATGATAGAGAATTCATTCACATTGCTGCAAATATACATCTGTAATGCGTCTGTTTCTTGTCTATAAAATCATTTAAAAAATAAGAAAAACAAAATTTCTGTAACAGAAAGCTCCCCCTCCCCTAAAAACCAATGAAAAGAATGAATGCTTAACAAGTGTGATAATCGTGCTTTACATGGGTACCAGCTACCAATATGTTAGCACCCTCATTAGTATCTCCATTATAGTGAAGACCTTTCCCAAGGCATCAACCCTGTTGCAGGATCAGCAAAATAAGATAGAAGGAAGTCCTTCAGGCCAGTATCCCAAACCTCACAAAACTGAAGCCGCCAGTTAGGTGGTTCAATGGCTTCTGTTCCTAGTCCAGGTGCTCTATCCTTTGACCCTTTATTCTGGTCCTCCTGCCAGTCCACCACATAGGTAGCAACCCTTCTGAAAAACTTGGCTTTGAATGTCTCCCATACCTGGTACTTGTAGTGGTTCACAATAGCAGTACCTTCAGGCATGTTGTGGTACCTAAACCCCTCCCTCAGCTGAAAATGGTGCACCACATTCAGAAGACTGATGTCAAGCAAATCCGGCCGCACAATGGATTTGTGCCGCTCAGGGCTCTGAAGCCTGCAAGTGTACCCTAGTGTAACCCCTTGTTTTGGGGGCGAGTGTAACCCAGAAGGCCCGAAGCTATGACAAGCTGTTCTTATCTCCGCAATGGATTTCGAAGATGAGAAATTGGCAACCACCGATTTCAGATAATTCTCACCAGGAACACCTTCCCTCAAGTTTTGATGAAATTCGCTAGGAAAGTAGAAGAACTCATCAACATCAAAGAACCCTACCCACTTGCATTCCTCTCTAGCTCTCAAGGCGCAGTGGGAAAACCCTGCCTCCTGAGTCTTAATCCAAGGCCAGGACTTTCTACTAACATTAAATCCTTGAAGATCAAGATCCTGAACAACCTTTTCAATATCATCGTCACTGTTGTTATCATAGATAAACCAACGCTCCACTCCAAGCCAGGCATGGTACATAACCCACTCTCTGAGCGCAGAAGCTTGGTTCCACACCATAGTACATGCACACAACTCATACTTCCTGCTTTTCCTTTTCTGAACCCTACCACTACCAGGTGCACTAACTGTAGCTACAGAAGGCACAAGGACACGAACCGGGTGCCTCACATTGCCTCCCAAATAACTCACTGTGACCCGAATCCCTCGAACCTTATCCGGATTGTTCCTTATGCTCTGTGGTAACATACATCTCACAACTTCTTGAGCCACAGAAACCGCCCTGGTGTTAAACAAAAATGCATTGTTCTGGTGAAAACTCTTAAGTCCGAAATGGCACCGGATCCGGGTCGGATCCGATATCTTGTGGGGTCGGAGATTCAGCCCTTTCACGAACACCACAACGGTGTCACCGTCAAGGATCGCCTCGTACGCCACCCTGTCCCAAGATTGAGCCGTTTGGTTCATCAAAAAACCCAAATTCCGGCGACCGACCTCGCCGCGCCGCCGCAGTTCGACGATTTGGGAGCCGGCAGCGGTGTAGTTCGTCTGGGGAAATGGGCATCTAACAATGGATCGAGATTCATCATAGCGGTCCGTGGAGAGGAGCGGTTGAACCTGAAGTTGAAGGGGTGGAGCGGGAGAGGAGGCGTTGGGGTGGAGCGTATAGTAGACGCACTCTAGTTGGTGGAGTTGGTGTTGTTGAGGGGTGGTGAGGATGAGGAGATGGTGGTCGGGGAAGATGATACGGTGTTGGAGGGTGTAGGAGGGTGCGGTGGGATGAAGGGGATCGAGAATAGAGTTGCTTGCGGAAGAGTATAGGAGAGATAAGGTGGAGGCTGTGAGAGAGGGTCTGAAGGTGGAGGGAGTGAAAATGAAGAAATGATGGTGAGAAGAGAAGAAGAGGAGGAAGATTAAGAAGCAGAAGCATAGAAAAAGTGATCTTGATGAGATGTGAGTGTGTCTTCCCACCGCGCGCTTCCTCTTCCGCCTTTGTTCTGACTCCATCTTTTTTCTATCTCCGTTTTTTGGCTTGAATGGGTGGGTGAAAGAAGTATAAGAAGTGGATGATTGAAGTGGTAGGCGCTGTTTGAATAAGAAGAAAGAAGGTGTGGAACGCGTCTGTGGAAGATGGATTTAGAAATTGGAAGAAGAGAAGGAGAGAGAAGAAAAGAAAGAAACAAGAAGGTGCAGAGTGTCTGGAAGGGAATGGGGTAATGTAAATAGAAGAAGTTAAAAGGTCGAAAGTAGTGGTGGCGTGGTGAGATTCTGGGGTAGTCTGAGGTAAGACTAAGTTGCATTGGATTGCATTTGCATGATTGTTAGCTGTGTTTAGTGCTGTATTTTACTCTTATTTATTACGACTCATTATCGCGCCTGAAGCCAATGCTGCACTTTCTGCTTTTACTTTTTCTTCCTTATTAAACACACACTTATTATTCTGCACATGAATAATAAATGGTTAATAAGATCATGATTGTTACTATTATTACAATTTCCTAAATATTTTTTTTATTGTTTAGCAGTTTTTAAATAATTAATTTCTAACTTCTTATATTTATTCATATTTCTTTCGAATATCTCTTCATTTTTTTATATAACACATGATTTATTATTATTTTTCTTTACTCATAAGACCTGATTTTATTAGTCATTTACTGAGTAAAATATTAGCAATAATAGAAAATAAGGTTATGGTTATCATTATGTGTATACAAAGTTTTTTTTATCATTTTAACTGTTCTTTTGAGTATTAATTTAGTTTATTTTATTTCATTTTAAATATTTTAAGTATATTTAAAAATACACTATTTTAATTTATTTATATTTGATAAAGTATAAGATTATTAATAAATACACCATATGAATAATATATATAGTTAAAATAAATTTATATATAAAATAAAAAGATGACAAATAAAAAGTTATATAGAAACATCATATATTGTCTAAATTTTATTATTTACATTTATAAATTACCTTAACTAATAGTTTTACCAAATACGTGTAATTTATTGTATCGGTTATCAGTTAATTTATCAGGTTTCATCTATTTTGCAAAAACACCCAAGGATCCAACAAGTAAAACACTTCTCATGTACTTTTTAACATTCTTAATTAGAAATTATGAAAGCCATAAGTTCGTCAAATAAAAAGTTTCACAAATCTTTATGATTTTAAATTTTAGTTAACAGTACAAAATGTGTTAAAAGAGTGTGTGATTGATTACACTTTTGTAAAAAAAAAAAAAATTAAGTTTGATAGATTTTAGTGTAACAATTTTCCATTATCAATTTACAACAAACATTCATTTAAGTCCATATTTTGTATAATTTGCATTTGAATTTATATATATATATATATATATATATATATATATATATATATATATATAAAATTACATGACACACTTATAATATTTTATACTATAATTAAAATTTCATAATCTCAATCAAAAATACGGAGTTAACCCAAATTATCTTAAAATAACTAAATTATGCGTATGGAATTTTTTTTCCCAAAGTTTCCACAATGGGCAGAATATATAGAAAAATTTAAATTACTTTCGCTTATAAAATGTTTTATTAAAATTTGCTTTATAGATGTTTCCAATATTAAAACAATTTTGTCCTTATAAGATTTAAAGTTAAATGAGGAAAAAGTATATCAGAGAGTTGGATAAAGAACGTATATTTAAATATTTTTGTCTCTATTCTTAATTAATATAGACTGTATAGAAAAAAAATCCATTAAAATATTGTTTACAGACACAAATGTTCCATGTCCTGTGGAATTTTAACGACAATTCAAACATTGCGTTGGCTTATGACTAATCCATGAGAAATTGAAGGCAGTCCAAAATGGAAATTGCCAACTGGTTTGTCAGTTTTGTTTCCACAGGTAATCTTTTATGAATATTATTTGAGCAAGTTAATTGGATAAATTCTTATACTCTATCATTTAATTACATATTATTTAGTATTATACGTTACATTTTAATTTTTTATAATATTTAAATGACACACTTGAGGTCGTCTTGCATCAATCGATGCCATAAAATTGATTCATTGAAAGAGAAATTATCACCTCTCCAAAGTTTGATTTTTGAGAAGGTTGAGATGATAAAATTGGAATTAAAATTATTCTAATTAGTGTTTCGTATATTTTTTTTCTTCATTATTTTTCTTATATTATAGCGTTATAATATATTTTATTAATTATTGCCTTTTGTCTTCCGGGTAATTTGACTATTTCTTTTAGTACTTTTAATATTTTACCAGAATTAATAGAAGGTTGAAAATATTTTCACAGCATAAATTAAATTCCATAAAACATAATCTGAGTTTCCTAATAACTCAATCTTCGTTAGAGAAAATCTGGATATTTTATGAATTTGGTGAAAGATTAAATTTGTTACCCTTAATGGTATTAATTGACAAAAAAAAAATATTATAAAGATAGAAAAAAAAAGGAAAAAGAAAAAATATAAAAATGTGATTTTAATTTATAAAATAATAGGAGCATTTTTTCTTTTCATAAAAAAAATAGCATCGTGTAACACTAGCTTCATAAAATGTCTGGATATTAATTTATTGCAAAGGTTATTTTGTTACAATTTCTTAAATATTTCATACAACTTATGAGGGAGAATAACTCAATTCCTAACGTTATTTGTGAAAACAAACTCAATTATTGGATCATAACATAATTGATTAATATATAATAATATGTTAGGAACTCCTTCACTTCAAAGTTTAGTCTTTTTAAAGTTACCCTTCATAGATAAGGAAGTTGTTTTAATATTTTTTATAGATATTTTAAGTTCAACCTATAATAAGTAAGGGATTGAGACAGCTATAATAGCGTGCTGAATTTCATTACCCGTTATTTATTTTAATAATATTTTATTATATAATTCACATGTTTTATTCTCTTCAATTCTTGATAAAAAACAATTTAACCCAAGATAAACACTAATTTAAATAAAATGTAAATAAACATTACAAAATGTTTTATGAATAGAACTTAAAGCAAACAATTTGACACGACATTAAACAATCCTAAATTATTAATTATATAGATTTTTAATTTTTTTAAAAACTAAAATATATTTTATATCTTAAAATATAACTGCCTTTTGTTTTAAATGTCCAATAATATCTTTTAAAATTGAACATTTAATAATTAATTTATTTTTTATTATTTTTATTATTTACGTATGTATAAATATATTATCTATACTATATAGGAAAGGAAATCATTTTAGGATGTCCATATTTATTTTTCAAATTTATGCGTTTACAATAATTTTTTAATTAAAATATATCAACTTTAAGTGACAGTTTACTAAATTTAATATTTTTTCAATTTGAATTTTCTTTAACTTCATCATTTTTTTAATTAAAAAATAAACTACAAAGTAAAATAAAACTATTTACAACAAAATTATAAAAAATATTTACATTTAATTTTATAAATATAATAATAATAATTTTTATTAATTTTTACTATATAAAAAATATA
The DNA here is from genome assembly GCF_037176805.1 of Vigna unguiculata. Lineage (NCBI taxonomy): Eukaryota > Viridiplantae > Streptophyta > Magnoliopsida > Fabales > Fabaceae > Vigna > Vigna unguiculata. The sequence continues at coordinate 25,511,706 of NC_140793.1, forward strand.
ATCACACATGTAATAAATGTGTTTTCACTTGTATATTAGTATAATTATATGCGTATTTATGTTCACTTTTTTCTTATGATAATTAAAAATAATAAAATTATTATTATTATTAAAATAAATATATATAATTTTTAATATTTTATTGTAGATAAAATTTTTATTATAGAAAGTTATTTTAATTCTAAAATATAATTAAATCTAAAAAATGGTTAAATGAAAAAAAATTAAGTTTAAAAAACAATTACTTAAAACATATACTTAAAAGTAAAAAAAATGTGTGCACCAAACAAGAAATCTCTTTACATATCATTACATATCTAAATAAATTAATTAAATATCTCATAAATTTAAGTGAAATTAACATTCAGTAACTTTAAATAACAAATAAATTATTAAATATCTAAGTTGAAAAACGCGTTTCTTATGCTACACAACCCCCAACTTATTATTTGAATATAATATAAAACTTTATAAAAAACTGAATTCAGCATGTAGACTTTTATGGTTCAAAATATTAGCAACTTGTTCCATTCCATGGAATAAAAATAGGTGGCTTATGTCCTTTCCACCCAATTATTACTCGGTGGCGTCAATATTTATATCACACCTTCATATTCTCTCTTTTTTTTCCACCATCAATTTCTAAACATTTTCATTTATAACTTCAATTTTTTTCCACCATTATTTATCAAAATAAATCATTATTCAAATTTAAAATTAGATTTTTAGAAAATTAAATGTCAGAAAATTAATCAAAATTTGATTTTCAATAAATCAAATTCTCGAATGTGATACCCCTCTCTCTTTTACTTCTTTTCTAAAAAACAGAAACACTTCTTTCCTTCTCATTCTCTCAATTTTCTCTGCAACCCAACTTTCTTCCAATCTCTGATCTCTGTACTACCATCTCACTGATTCAACCTTCCATACTCAGACTCTGGAACGACCAGCCAACAGGACCCTCAGCGGTTCCTTCCTCAGCTTCCATTCTCCTAGGTAGGTTTGTTTTTCTCTAAATTGAGTTCAATTCCAATTAGAATTCTCTAGCCACTCTCTGAATTATGGACCTGATCATGTTATTCTTCATCTCCCCTGTCTTGATGATGGATTCTCCTAGGTTAAATTGAAGAATTCTGCTCTCTTGCTATTCATTGACTCCACCAATCTAATTCTTGGCAAAAAGGTAAGGGAAGCTAACTTTTAGCTCAATTTTCGTAGGAGATGTGTTCTTGGGTGGTAGAATTGTCTGTTTTTGCGTTTATTTGGTGTTTGAAATTGCCTGTGTGTGATTTTTTGTGTGGGGTTATTCTGGGCGAGTATGCATGCGTAGAACAGATGAGTAATCCTGGTATTTTCGCCTAGGCGAGCAGCTCTCGCCTGAGCGAAAATACCAGAGGATCACCTCTGTCACTGCACGAAATCTCGCCTAGGTGAGCTGGACTCGCCTGAGCGAGATGACTTCTCGTCTAGGCGAGCCAGTTTAGCCTAAGCGAGAATTCGCCCAGGATTTTTAATTTGCCACTGTATGAGGTCTCGCCCAAGCGAGAGCAGCCCCCCTAAGCGAGATAACCTCTCTAGCTTAGGCGAGACTCTCTAGCCTAAGCGAGATTCCCTGCAGAAATTGGCTCCTTTACTGTTTTTGACTAATTGATGTTGTACTACTTGCATTGATCTAATAATGGCTAGTCCTGTATGTAATCCTTATGCATGATGGTTAGTGTGATGGAATTTAGTGTGAAATTGGTATGAATGAGAACATGTTGGAGATAGGATTTCAAGGGAAATTCTAAGAAATGTGGTCTTAGTAAATGTAAGGGCATGAGGACTCATATTGGTGACATCCTGACGCTCCTAGTAACCATTAAGACTCAAGTAGAGTATGATGGATTACGTCGGGGGGAGTAGCAGGAGGTCCTGGTCTATGAATTCGATCCGTCATAGAGGTGATGGGATTTACCTCGAGAGCGGTTGGGTGAATACCCCTTGTGCCTAAAACTTTGCAGAGTTTGGGAACCGTCTCAAGTGCAAGTCACCGAGAGCTCCAATGCCACTTACATAATCCGGATATCGAGTCTAGAATGGTGTGGTATTATAGTCGGGATTAATTGGATGATTTTGATAATTGAGTGATAAATTTTGTTTTCTGTCTAAGTGTAACAATTGCATGACTTACTCTTGTTTCAAGTTAGCTTACCCTTCTAGTTGTTGTGTGTTCGGTGTGTTTTCCATATGCAATGATCGTCCTTATTGAATGGCGTGAGCAGATATAGATGCAGGTGAAGATACACCCCTCCGGGACAAGAGATGATTATGTTAGACGTACCAGTAGTAGATGTAGCCTTTTTCTTTTGTTTAGTTGATCGGGTATTTTGTAACCCTTTAAATATGTATAGGCTGTATGTATCGATCAGTGTATGTATGGTTATTTTGAGGATGATTGTATTATATTATACTGACCTTCATTATTATCTGCTACTGAATTATTAAAAATTTAAATGTTTTGTTTAATAGTTTAAAAACTATAAAAACGGAATGTAACATCAAACGTTAAAATCAACACTAGATTATAAAAACTTATCCGGAAAATCTCATATAACTTCATATTACCTTTTTAACCCATGCAACAAAGATTAAAAGGAAAATTCGGTATTCAGAATGTGCGTTTTTATTATGCGTCAAAATTAATGTAAAATCGATTAGAATGAATTTTCTAATAATCATTACATAATTAATTTAACTAATTTTTATATAGGATGAACCAAACACACGCAAAAAACTTTCTTTTTGTAATTTGCTTGGTACATTGTCCAAGAATCACCGTTTTTTCTTTTCCTACAGCGTATCAGAGAAAGCGTTTTGACAGATTCCGATGAATGGACAAAAAAAAGCTCTGCCAAATTCGTTGCCTTCTTCTCAAGTAATGCCAATATTTTGCCTCTAAAGATCAGAGAATCTTAATTTTTCCTGTGAAAAATTTGGAACACCAATAGTTGTTCATTTATTATAATAATGTTGGTATTTTCTCACTTGTGGATAAGCTACATGTTTGGCTAACTTTATCTACATACATTTTATGCTAAATTCAACTTATTTTCAGTGCTTCTTCACATGAAATCATGGTCTCAAAGGTTATTTTTTTTAATTCTTTTTACATTGAGTTTTTTAAGTTTATTTTCCTTTTCGGCTTTGCGAACATGAAAACTAGTTAGGGCTTTTGATTAAACGTTATATGATGTGAGAAAATTTATGTGGTGTTTTCTTTATCAAACGTATATTTATTATCAAACTTTTACATCTTAAATATTTTATATTTTTATGTTTAAGATGTTTTATTTTGTGATTATGTTATATTGCATAATATTGTCATTTATATTTAATGTATGCAGAACAAAATTATTATAATGAGTTTTTTTTGTGTATTTTAGATTTTAAGTTTAAGGGAAAATTAATTAAGTTTAAAAATAAAATATCAAATTCACATCCATTAGTACACAATATGATATGATTTGATGTAAAATTATATAAAATATTTTGTTGAATGTAAATTTACATCTCATGTTTCTATATTAGATCTTAACGGATATAACTAGTTTTAAATACTTGACATACGAAACTTCTTTTGAATATTTTTTAATATTCTTTTCTCTTTTTCCATTATCTTAACACAATTTTCTTTTCAAAATAGATATTTGTATTTCAACATGCTTCTCACCTTTGAGTGTGTCAATGCCCTACCATTATCATGGCATGAAAAACAATGATTTTTAATATATATTTTTTTTCAAATTGGTCCAAATTCCTTTGTTGGAAAAAGAAATATAGTAATTGAAATCATTGGATGTATGTCTGCTCCTCTTATCTTGTTCAAACATGGAATGTCCAAATAAATGAGTTGTGCTCCAATAGATTCTATCATTAATTAATACTAATAGCATAATTATGAGCAATAAAAAAATGTTTTTTTAGTTTATTACTTATTCAAACTTCTTCTATCCAACAGAAAAATTATATAAAAATGGGAAATGTGATGCATGTTGTGGCCATGTGCTATGATTATATTTATTCTCTAAATTTATATAAAGATGTATTATTATGTATTACATAGTGCCTCCGTCGGAACACATAAACCTTTACACCTTTTTCTCACCAAAAAACTTTGGTCACACGTAACTTCAAATTTAGTGAATAATTCAATTCAAAAATAAAGTGGAATATATAAAAAAATTAGAAAATAATAGTAGATAAATAAATAAATAAATAAATAAAGAGATGATTTTATAAAAGACTTATAACAGTAACGGTCAAATTTTTAAAATTTAATAAATAATTATATTTTAAAGAGTAAAATTGATATTTTAAAATATAGACACAAAAGAGATAATTATCTTTATATATTGTTATAAATTAAATTAATTTTATAACTTTCAAATGTTAACAAGATAATTGAATTCAAAAATTTTCACACCTTCCTCTTGCTTCTCAATTTTACCATAAAATCAACTTTACAATTTCTCCTAAATTCATGTAACTGCTGAGAATTTGATAATTTCATATAGACTAAGAGAAGTTATATGAATTCTTTTTACATAAATCATATGGCAAAATTGTTTATAATTTTCTTTTGTTTTTAAAATAATTATAAAAAATGTAGTCACACACACAGGAACATTTTACATTTTTATGAGTGTGTTGAAAGGGAAGTAAGAAAGTGGAAGCAATATGTGTTTGGTGGTAGAAAATTTTGAGAGAGATTCACTTTAATTAAACTTTTGCTTTTGTTTTGTTGAGTTAGATAGCATTTTCTTTTTACTTTGTTTCGTTTTGAGTGTGTTTGAAAAGGAGATAGGTGCATGCCATAGCTTGGAAGTAACAAAAGGAATTATTGCTAATTTTTCACTCTTCACTTCAAAATATAAGTATGAGATTCGTCACAAAAGGGAAAAACTCAATGACACAATTCTACGAGATTCTCTAGCTACCAGGGTATAAGGAAAATGACAAATATCAATCAATTGCATAGATTCATAATCAAGAGAGCAGAGAATGAAGACAACTATAACAGTGATAAGAATATAATGAATTACCTAATTAAAAACCAAATTCACAAACCACTTTTCCTTATTATGAGTTCAGTTTTTTGTTAGTTTTTTAATGTTGTTTTCTGTTGAATATTAAAAAATGTATAAATATTTTAAATGTCTTTTAATATATTTTAAAATATCAAAAACTAGTGATAATTAATGTATTATGGAGACACAATAAAGAAACAACACAACAAAAAATCTAATAAAAAATCTGAATTTACTAATATTTAACCTTTTTTTTTTGTTTTACGTTATATTGGTGAAAGATTAGTGATAAAGTTATTTTACAATGTACAAGTGAATGAAAATTTTATTTACAAACCGATATCAGTGACGTTGAGTTTGATTTAAAGTATATTCCTTAACATGGTATATAATTATAGATTAAAATTTATTGTGACAAAATACATTGTTCGTTAAATTTTATAAGATCATTCATTAATATATAATTTTATGCTAAAAAAATGTTTAAGTCTCGGTTACAAAATTATATTCTTATAACAGTTGTACTTAAAAAAAATCTTAAACATTAATTTGTCCATAATTAATTTTTTTTTAGATTTGTTACCAATTATTTTATTGTTTTTTTTAATATGTAATGAATGTAATAAATATTGATATATTTTATTTTAGTATAGCAGAAAAGATATAATCTTAATTTTTAAATTTTAGTTTTGTTTCATGATTAAAGTAATGGTATTTAGTAATTATTATTAAAAAAATCAAATTTATAAAAACTTTAATTAGATATTCATAGTTCTTTCAATTAAATACATAAAAACTAAATATATTTTCAATTACCTCAACTTAAAATATCAAACAAGTTAGTAAAATTAATATTTTGAACAAAACAAATATAAGAAACACTAAAAACGAAGAAAACCTGCGAACTCTAAAATAGACTAATAGATCTTTGATTTTAAATTTGAACCATCACTACAATTGCACAGAAGAAAAAAATTGCATGTTGCATATGAACAGTATCCAAATCCGACCAATATATATATGGTCACCAAACTTTTTCTCAAATAGTAAAATTTGTTTTTAGCTACTATTAAATGATAATTATTCAACTAAATTACACTTACATCCCTTTTATTTTTTGAAGTAGCATTGAATTTTAGTTCTTCTAAAATTTCACACAAACTTTTGCTTTTGAAATGTAACATTGTTATATATATATATATATATATATATATATATATATATATATATATATATATATATATATTAGTGGGATAGTGGGATGAATAGTATTAGATATATGAGTAACTTTTTTGACTAGAACATAGAGCTAACTTGTTAGATATATGTATGTTCTTTTTTTGTGCTTTAAATGTTTCTTCTGACTTCTCCTCCTAAGCACACAAGTTCATCATTTTCTTTTTCTTGGAGAAGATGGCTTTTACATAACCAAACAAACTCTCTCTTATCGTTTTTATCAATTTGTATTTATCAATCATCAACTTCTGCGTCATTAAAATTTAATTTTTATACGAATTCCTTCTAACCAAAACTGACCAATCCTTATTTGACCGACCAGTATGCATAGTCAAACAATAATATTCAATTAAATTTCTTTGCACAAGATTCCCACTGCTTTTCTAATTATTTGTTTTCGCATTATCTATCTTTTCTTTTGTACCAATCATAGAAGTACAGAAATAAAGTTTATATTTTTTTAACAATGTACGCGACTGATTTATTTCTATATATATATACATATATTACGAGACTAAATATTAATACAATATTTGATAATGACCGAATACCGAATGTTATATGATAGATTTAATAAATAATAAATTTTATTATAATTGTTTTTAAATGACTTTAATACTATTAACATTAATTTGAGTACAAATTTTTTATTGAATTTTTTGTGCTGTTAAGTATTAAACATTTTGGTACTTTAAATATTTTTTAAATATATTTTAAAATGTTAAAATTAGTGATATTCAATATTTATAAAGACACAGGAAAGAAACAGTAAAAAATAAAATCCAACAGATAATCTAAATCTCACTTGTTCAAATCTATAAAATCAAAATGGTAAGAGAGGTGTTTGCATATTAATATATTATAAATTTATTTCTAGAAGAAAGTGGAGGTTTTTTAATTGAAATTAATATCAATGAAATAAGTAAATATTTTGCACCAATATAATTGAAATTAAAAAAGAAAAAGAAATCTGAACAAATTTTAGTACCTTAGAATGAATGAAGGAATGGATCATCATTTTTTTTTTCTATCTTTCTCATATTTGGAATGGGAAATTACCGGAGAAATCCACAAAATCAGAAATTCTTATTGTATGATACAAAACAATAACAATAAACCCAAGGACAAAAACTCTTCCTTGTGGCTTTCTATATTGTAGGTTCTCATAGTCCAAGTTGTAACCATTCAAGTAGAAGAATGAATGAAGTACTTGAGGCAAGTTCATCTCATAAGTGGGGAAGGTGATGAAAATGAAAGAGAAATTGGGCAAACATCTTTCTCACTACAAAATAATTGCAATTTGCGAAGTGAAAGGTGGCCATTGAGTCCCCTTTCAAATCAAATACGTCACTGTGTTGATTCTATAACATAAAATGAAAATGATAGAGAACAACAATTAGGATTATTAGATGATAAAGAAAAAAAAAAGTAGTTTCTTGCTTCAACCTTACGAGTTAGGATAACATATGAAGTTTGTTTTTTGTGAGCTTTTTCTGAGAGTCCTACGTGTAACAACACTATCTGCTTTGCTTTGTTTATTCTTTTCGTTTTTGGTAACTCTTTTTGGGTGCAACCTTCTTCTTTTATTCTCAACAAAACGATTGGATATGTTTTTGAAGAATGTTCATATATATCCAAAGGAGAAAAAAAAAGCAAGTAAGGAATTTTAAACTTATTGGTAACGGAATTTGAAAGTGAATTCTCCTTTCTAAAATTTAATGATTTAGAAATTGGATAAGTGACGTTAACTAATAGAGGAATTATCATTTATAGAGATTTTGTAGAGATAAAACAGTGACTTTTTTATATTCTTTTTTTTTTTATTAGAGAGATAGTGTATGATAAGTGTTTTTCTTTTTCTGGCTTATCGCGGATGAGCAATTTATTTCTTGTATTCTGTGGGTTTCATCAAATGTGCACATAATAAATATTGGATTTTTTTTTCATGCACTCTTATTATTTCTAGTTACCTCAATACAAAAAAAAAATATATATTAAAATACCTTCTCTCTCTCGCTTGTTGTTGTCATGGTTTGCATTTGGTTTTTAATTTAGAACTCAAATTCAAATTTATTTTTATCGAAAGTTATGATGTTTGACAAATTTTATTATATTTAATTGATGTGGGTTGATTTCAAAATAAAATTATAAAACTTTTTGATTGAATGAAATTTTTAATTTTATTCGACAAAATTTAATTTTTGTAAATGCAATCTAAACACATCCTTGTTATCACTGCACTCTTTGGAAAAAAAAAAGAAAAAGAAAGGGAGTAAAACAATGAGTTTGATTGGGAGTTTGTTTCGAAAACTATCTTATAGGTAGGTTTCAGAAAGTTTGTTCCGAAAGTCTAGCTATCCAAATCCTATTCTAGAATGTATCTCATATTAGAAAAAAAAAGGTTAAATATATCTTTGGTTCTTCAAATTTTAATAAAAATTGAAATAAGTTTTCTTTTTTTAAATCTTTAACCAATTTAATCTCTCATATATAGATATGTATGAATTTAGTCATTTAAACTAGATTTTTTTAAAATTCAAGCGTATTTCTCGACTAACATTGAACCGAATATATGTCAGAGAACGTAAACAAACTAAAATAATTTGGTTAAAATTATTAAATTCACGCATTTACAGGGTTGATGAACTAAATTAGTTCAAGGTTTCCAATAATGACTAATTTTAAATTTCACTAAAAGTTGAAGGATAAAAAATATCTTTAACCCAAAAACTTATTTTAGAAATCTCCTTTTGAAAATTATATTATGAAAATATTATTCTTGAAATTATGTTCTAGAAATCCTCGAAAGCTCTTTTTGTCCAGAAAAGTTCTAAAACAGAAGGGTGAATGTCATTTAAATGCACAGAGGTGCCGTTAGAAATTATATGGGTGCAGTTAGATATTTATTGCATTCTCACTGATCCAGTAGCTGGTATGGGCCTCAATGGAATTGACGTTTGAGTCCAATTATTGAAGACGGGCTCGCATGCCTGGTCCAATATCCAAGATGATGGAAACTCTTTCTTCCTGCACCCCTATAATTTTGTTTATCCCCATTACATCCATGCTAAATATTTAACAAAATGGCATTGCACTTCAATCCTCTCCTTCCACCCTTTGTACCTCAATCCTCACCTTCTTCACACTGCACTCTAATCCTAACCATCTTACTTCTTCACTTACTTTGACCTTCATTCTTTCCATCAAAGTTTTAAAAGTCATTTCGTCTTACCAATATATGGAAAAATTCGTCTTATGTATATTGTTATATTTGTTTAATAATTTTTGGTATACTTATATAATAATGTAAGAACAAATTTATTTAATGTGTATTGTAAGATTTATCTAATGAGTAAACTGATAGACTTATTTAATATGTATTAATGATAGACTTGTTTAATTTGTCTATAAACATAATTGTTTAATGTATATTGTTAAACTCATATAATCAATATATGAACAGTTCTTCTAATATTTTTTGTTATATTCGTCTAATCAATGTATTATTAAATTCGTTTAATCAACGTATGAGATGAATCATCTAATATTTTTTGTTATACTCGTTTAATTAGTATATGGCCAGTGTCGTCTAATGTGTGTTGCTAAACTCGTGTAATATTTTTTGTTATACTCATCTAATTACTGCATGGAAGACTTGCTAAACTCGTCTATTAATACCTTGATAGACTCATCTAATTATATATGGATTCGAAGGTCATTTCTAAAAGTAAAAAAAATGATTTTTTACTGTTCAAAAGTAAAAAAACGAAATTCTAATTATACAATCTACGATCAATTTTTTTCCTAGAGAATTGTATAATCTAAAAATAAAAAATGACTATCGGGTAGGGATGGTAATGTGGGTCGACCCCACCCGTTTAATTATGCAGGTTGGGTTGGCTCGCCCCGGAAAGAAGTTGCAGATAGGGATGTCAACGGGGCGGGTAGGGTACGCGTAGTAGCTCCCCCGTACCCGTCTATTTTTTTCATATCCACGGGTATTTACAAAAATATTTTAAAAAATAAATATTTAACCATAATTAGTGCTTAGATCAACAAGTACCCTTTCTCCGATTGATTCTTGAAAAACAAACAAATAAAAAATCACTAGCAATTATATTGTAGTTTATTTTTGAATAAAATATTAAAGAAATTACTAACTTCATCAATGTCCACCTCTTGCAACATTGTATAAAGTTTCATGTTGTCCAATTTTAATCTAGAAGAGCCTTAAAACATAAGAAGTTCAGTAAAAATTTCTAACAATCACTTAATTAAAATATCTAAGTAAAAGTGTTAATTTCATTACCTTCCATGTTGGTCCATAACCAATCTTAGAGACACATCAATACCTCCACAGTATATGAAAGTAATTTACTCATTTGTGGAGTAAGAATCTGACCACCATTATTGGATGATGACTCATAATGTTGTTTACTAATATATATATATATATATATATATATATATATATATAAGGTAAAGTTTAGCGGGTATGGGTATCCACGGGTACGGATACTATGATACCCGTACCCGCCCCGTTAACATGCGGATATCAAAAATACCCATACCCGCGGGTAGCGGGTATCCATTTTTAATATTCATTTCCTACCCGTTGCGGGTTTTATCCGCGGATACCCACAGGTACGGATTTTTTTGACATCCCTAATTGCAGACTTGAAAATGTGGCCCGCCCCGCATACTTGTGGGCCCCCAGACCCACAGACCCGTGGACTGGCTCGCATATTTGAACATCTTGACTTAAAAAAAAAGTCATGGATATTATAATTTTAATATTTTAAACATCAAAACAATTCAATAAAACAAACCTGAAGCATGAAAACAATCCAATATAACAAATCAAAATAGTCTATAATATTTGGAGCATCAAAACATTCAATAAAAACAAGTCCAATAAACAACATCATAACAGTCCAATAAAACAAGTCTTGGACCATCAAAACAAGTCTAATAAAAAAATCAAAACATGAATTTGTTATAAAGTTAGGGTGAAAGATAGGGATGTCAAAAAAACCTGTACCCGTGGATATCCGCGGATAAAACTCAAAATGGATAGGAAATGAATATCCGCGGGTAACAGGTACGGATAATCCGCGGGTAACATGTACGAATATTTTTTATACTCGCATGTTAACGGGACAAGTACGGGTATCATTGTATTCGTACCCATAGATACCCGTATCCACTATACTCTAATTTAAATTAAAAAAACATGATTAAAAAATTAACACATTGAGTTTAAATGGGTTATTTATTATCAATTGATTTCAAAAAAATCTTCATTTCTTTGTAAATTGTCATTCAACACTATTTAATTGGATTATTTGCACTTTTATTTAAATTTATGAATGTTATGCATTATTTTTTTTTAATTTATGGTTAAAATATGTTATTACATATTAACATTTTCTTTTGCAAACACCCGCGGCTACTCATGGATATTTGTGGATATTAAAATATATGAGTACCCGCATAACGGATATCCGCATGGATGTGAATACTAATACGGATAAATATTTATCCAACGATTAGGGTACGAGAGAGCTACTACCCTACTTAACCTGTCCGTTGACATTCCTAATGAAAGTTGTTAGGTTATACAAGTTGTGGGCTAACCCATGTAAGTCGTAGGCCAACCCGTAGGATCGCGGTTATGCAGGCTCGGTTTTGGCAGGTTTGCGGATTCAATATTCACATTGCCATTCTTACCTTGAGGTTATACAATCCAAAACCTAAATAACTTTCGGGTTGTGTAATCGAAAGCCAAAAATAGTTTTTTTTTTTTTTTTGTTACCAGAGTGCATGGGGATTTATGGATGTAGAAGAAGAAGCTGCCATCTTGAGGCCATATATAAGCCTATAAATTCAACGAGTAAGATAGGCCATTTTTTCCTACATATCCATAATTTCTTCCTACAGCTCCATAGGTCAAATGAAAAGACCATTATACCCATATCTTATTCCAATCCGCTTCTACATGTCACCCCTCTCCTCTCTCGCCCTTCTTCTCTCTCTTATTCCCCTCACCATCTTTGATCCCCTTATCCAATTTTTCAAAGTTACATAGAAAGTGAAAGGAAATGCCGGACATCTTTACGGTGAAAATGAAAAAAATATGACTAGACACGTTAATTAGACACAACCCTGTACCTTTTCCCTTCCACCCATAGCCCACTTTCCTACTTCAAGTATAGCTCCCTCCTCCAATTTTTAGTTTTTTTTTTTCTCAATCCAAAATACAAAATAAAAATGTATTAAAAATTCTATAATTTAGAATACATCTTTTATTATTGTGTCTCAGATTATATAATTCTAAACACAAAATTTTATATTTTAAACTATATTATCTATGATGTAAAAATTAAAAATATATTATAGATCATATAATTCGAAATATATAAATTACATTCCGAAATGTAAAATTAGTATTGCAGATTTTAGATTATGTTTTTTCTTTTTAAGTTCTGGATTACATAATCTGAAATACAAATTTAGTATTTTGGATTCTATATTCTAAAATAATCTGAAATACAAATTTAGTATTTTGGATTCTATATTCTAAAATATCTTCAGATCGTGTAATGTGAAATAGGGTAAAATTGAAATTTGAAAATATATGACTGTTCAGGACAAAATGTTATGTAAGATATTGGAAACTCAATTAGTTTCAGAATACCCCAAATTGAGCTTACCATTAACACTTAATTCTAATACATGCATCTCTGGCATTTGTCCCAATATCTCCCAAAGAAGCCAAGGGGAGCAGCATTGCCTTCGTCATTCTCATAAACCTTGGAAATACTACATAACAAGAAACACACCTCTAACTTATTAGTCCAGGGTGACATTCACTGTGAAATGTTATTTATTGCATGCTTACAATACATTACATGATATAAGAATGCCATGTTGAGCTATATTGGCACACTGGCACACGGTAAACCTTTATTATATAATATTAATATTATTCTTTTCACTAAAATATCATCCTCACCAATTGCTTACTTAAATTATTATAATGAAACTTCCTTTCCCTTAAATGCATCACTCATTTGTTGTAGTTACTGAAATAATTAAATGAAATTAAATATTTTTACTAAACATGATTTCATTGTTAAGTTACATGTTTAAAAAAACATTTACTAATTTTGATATAGCTATATATGATTTATTCAAAATATACATTATTCTTAGAAAAAGTTAAATCTCTCTCATTCCGACAAAATTAGGATTGAATTTCCAACTTTCATTTTCTGGGTTTTGAAATCCAACCTCAGCTTAGCTTGCTCCGTCAACATAGAAAGAATCAATTTCATCCGACCTACCTTCATTCCTAGATAATACCTATACTATGAGTCAGTTATGGCAGAGGCTCGGAACAGTTATGAAGAGCACATCATTCTTTTATCCTCTTTCTAATGAGGATGCCAAAGGCCTATAGTTTTTTCTGATAAATACCAAGATAAATCTACACGCCTGCATCACATTTCTTCGTTTAAACTAAACACTACTAATACTCCTGCTCCTATATTACATCCGAATCCACATGCTGCTGACTCAACCTCTATAGGGATAACTTTGGAGAAAATAGTCATCTCTATCTAAATAATAATTTACTAATCATTGCTATAAAAGTAAACAACTACTCATTTGCACTGCAACCTGGACCAACAAGCAAGAACAAGATTCACTTTCGGGAGTTCATCAACAAACTAGTGATCCGTGAGTCATGACACTTGAGAAATCTCGTCTTCGCTATACAGATGACCTGAACAAGTGCAGAGAAGGAATATTATAAGTTATGTTTTACATATACAATTAACAGAACTTCAAGTATAAGGGGATGGATGCAGATAATGATGAATGATTACCTAAAGAACCAAGTGAATACTGATATTACAATCCAGCAAAAATAACAGGACTATTCATACAATTTTATATATACTAATTGGGATAGTGATACAAACTGCAACTTTGTAAATCCATAATTACCATATGACTTTACAGAAACGGTGATTTACCAGTTGCAACATGGCACATAAATAAAATGAATTAACAAAGGTCAACAATAAACAGGCCACAAAACGTAGATAATTCAGGTAAATATTTGAAAAATAAAAGGAACAACAAACTAGAATATTATTTTTTAAGATTATAATTTAACTTGAACCAAAGTCTGATATATAGTTACCTGACATTATGGTTTCTCGGTGCTTCAGTAGCTGGGTGAATGCCACCATATCTGCTGGCATTATCAGTTTGTGCTCTCATGGCATCTTGGACCCTGTTTGTAGACATTTTATACGTATGAAGCCCTTTAAAATTGTTGCTTTGAACTTCAGCCAATTGGTTCACAAAATATCCACCCTTACCATGCTGCAATCTATTGTTATTTGGAGTAAATATTTCTTTACCTCCATCTTTATTGGTTGTTCCATTATGCACACCATTTGTTGATGCTATGTTTCCTAAAGAGAACTTTGATGTGGAATACCGACCTTCTGTTTTCTTCCAAAATTTAGAACTCAAAAAGTCAGTACCAGGTAGCTTGCAACAGGTGTCATCTGTGACATCAGTATAGGAAAACCTGCCGCTTGAAACTGCCAAATCATATGAAATTTCATCCAGGGCCATCTCTAGACCATGTACTCGTGACTCCAAAGAATTCATACCACTTTGGGAGCTTCCAATAAATCTCTACACTCAAACCAAGATGAAGACATGAGTCAAAAGTATATATTTACTATTGAGAGGCTGTGAGGTATTACTATTTATTATAATCTAAGGACAGCTTAAATACAAAGGAAAAGGTAATTTCATATTTAAACATGTGGTAGAAGTGCAGGGGTAAGGGATTGAAATGGTGGGATTGGAGTACAAGATAGTTAAGATGAACATTGTTAGAAGATTATAGGTTTTTCCCATTTGGGGACTACACAGTCCTAGTCATAGTTTCAAATAGCAATGCGATACTCATTCATTATACTCGAGTAATAACGGAGGATGGAACTCAACAACAGTAAACCACAAAAAGGTATAGTGTCAATAGGACTATTAGAATTTCAAGATTTTAGGTAAAAGGATATGGTAATCTGCTTCTTTATTTCCATAATATATGCAGCTTGTTTATATTCCATATTAACTAGTCCAAGATGAAAAATATTCTCTTGAATCAGAAACTAAAAACACAAGCAACTTTATGAATGCCAAAAAAGAAAGAAACAGGAATATTCAATCTACCCAACATGATAGACAGTCAGAAGACTAGCCATTTGAAAAATAATTCAAAAGCTCAATATGAAAAGGTTGGATTAGAGAGGTCTAGTGCTGATTTGTAGTGTGAAAGGCATAACAAGGTACAAAAGTATACCTGAAGGGTGTCTAATAGATTTGATTGCTGGTTTTCAATTTGAATAAGTTGTTCCCGAATCAAAGAAAAATCCTCAACGTCTTGTGGATTGTCACAAACATCATTTGCACTATTGTCTACAACATTTGGGTCATCGTAACATGGAACCACACGAGATTTTGAACCACTGAATCTCTTCACTTTTTCATCAGACATCTTGCTAAAGAGAACACGCTTTATCTCTGCCCTCGAATTTACTCCATTTTGATATGGGGTTGGGCTAGAATGTTCTACATCGCATCTTCTTTTAACAACATCTTCCTTAGACATATTTGAGTGGGCGGAGCTCGAAAACAGACCTTCAAGTTTCTCAACTGAGGATTTCTCATCATCACGCTGATGCAATGTTGCCATTCTTGAATTCTTCTCATTACTCTTTAGAAAATTTTCTCCTTTTGTGGAGGACATGAATGAAACCCCAGACGGAGGAGGAGACCTGTTGGCAGGGACTGTTTTAGAAGACTTAGAGCCAACACTGGGTGGACTTTTAGTGACACGCTGACCTTTGCCATAATCTGTGCCTGCAGAATACAGCAAAAACATATGAAGAATTATGAGATTACTTCAGCAGCATTTGTAAAAGCTACATCCCTTTAGAGCTGTTAAATTATACAGAATATATATCAACTTCAAATTCTGAAAAGGAACAATTTTTGGTGGTGATTTGCACAACCCAAAAAGGGGGAGCAAGTTTTATCCAGAAATCTATCCTAAAATGTTACAAAACTCACTTTAAGGGTATACCACTCTGATTCACAACTATGATAATTATTAATCATTGACTCTTAAAATCAATTTAGTCCAACTGAATACATGTTTTTATGGATTTGATTCGTGTCAAAACATGGAAATACGGTCATATGTTCATTTCAAAAGCTACCCCAAAAGATAAGAAAACCCAAGAAGAAGATCCTTATCAAGGTTTGAAAGTGACTTCGCTTGATGTCTTAGCACAATTCAAAAATAAAGCCTTACCACAGACGGAATCACATTCAGACTTAACCATCGCGGGAGCATCCTCAGTTACCTCCCTCCACGTCTCCAAAGCACGATTCATAGTTTCTCGAACTACTTTGATCTGCGACAAAAAACAGGAACACCCACCACAATCATATCAACGTTCAACATCAATCCAACATTATTATTTTTTTTATTATTATTATTATGGCAACTTTTAATTGTTTTCAATTTCACTACCACCACAACTGTGAAATATAGTTACAATTATAACTGAAGAAAGCTAAACTGGTAACATACCTTATCAAACCTTCTATTCTGCAACGAATCTAAACACAGAACCTTGTGCTGCGAGGCCAGGTCTTTCTCTACGGAAGCCACCTTCAACAGAGCCTCGGCCGCGGCTTTCCTCACCGTCCAGTCCTCACTGCCAAGGAACTCGACCAGGCACGGCACGAGCCAGCTCATCGAACCACGGCTCGACGCACCGCCGACGGCAACCACGCTTCCGATCAGCACCAGCAGCGCCGCCCGCGCTCTGCACACATCGCTCTTCACTAGCTTCCCCAGCCGCGGCAGCGCGCTCCGCCGGAGAGCCTCCGCGTCGGGATCCGGCGCGGCCTCAACAGCCGCCGCGAGGCACAGCGCGGCGCCGATCTGCGTGTTGGCATCCTGTTCCTGCACCAGCGCGTCCATGAGCGGCCGCAGGAACGCGGTGGCGAACGGCGGCCGCGTGATCCTCGTCGACATCTCCGCGACTGCGTCCACACATGCGGATCGCACGGCGGAGTCGGTGTCGCGGAGGCGACGGAGTACAGTGGCGAGCATCTTCGGAAGAAACGAGGAGAGAGCTTCCCCGTGGAAGCGCGAGAGAATGTTTAAGAGATGAACGCATTGTTTGCGAACAGGAGATTTGGAAGAAGAATCCGTGTTGTGAATGCAGGAGAGGAAAGAGGAGAATGAGTCATGGCTTAGGGTTCGGGCGATGGACTCAAGTTCCGCGGCTGCGCCGGCGAGAGTGTCGCGGTCGGAGAGTTTGTTGAGGCACGTGATGACTCGCTGTCGGAGGTTCTGAGTGGACTCAGCGGCGGCGTGCGGCGGCGGTCCGCCGAGGGAGTGGCGCCTGGAAGACATTGTGGGTTCTTTTATTGGGTAAGAAGGGGAAAGTCAGTGATTCAGCATTCGAGGAGTGGAAGAGAGGATAGAGAAGAAGATGGAAGAGCTGAGTAACCGCTAAAACGGTGGGCGTTGAGAGTGATTTGGCGGTAGAGTTTGGAAGTGTTCAGATGAGAATGACTTAAATGCAAGTTTGGTTATCGTTGGAAATTTATATCAACACAGTTCAAGCTGTGCTGTGCGCATGGAAGCCGAAACGTTGATGAACTCAGATTAACAACTTTTATGTGAGAATTTTGAGTGCAAATATATGTTTCAAATTTGTGGTTGATTTCGGTTCTTCAAAAAAAATTAATTTTTAATATCCTGTCACTTTACTTCTTAAATATAATTAGTTTAGTATTAACATAATAAATAATGTTTTCAATGTTTTAAAGAATTATTTGTCTAGATATCTAATTTAAGTAAGTAATGTATTCATTTTTTTTGAAATGAATATCGTAATTATATATATATTTTTTATCAATAGTTTAACTTTAAAAAAATTTATTAAAAATATCTATAATTTATTTAGCCTTCTGTAAAAAATCAATTATAATTTATTTTCTGTATATTAATTTTGATGTTATAATTTTTAATGATGGTAAAAGAGTATTTTTTAATACATCATAAATAAAAAAATTATTTCTAAAATATAATTATATCTAAAAAATATTTGTTTTAAATTTATCTTGCATAATTTAAAAGTAAAAGAACTAAAAAGAAACAAGTCAAACACAATGTTTAAGATCTCAAATATATTAAGGTAAGTGAGAGTTTTGTTATCTGCTTTCTTTTGATGTTTTTCTTCTCTAACAAACCTAACTAACTTTTGAGAATTATGCTTTCTATAAGTGAGTTTCACTCGTTTCTTTCTTTAACTGTTCTTAGTTTTTTAAGAATAATGTTAGTTAGTCTTCAAAATTGTTAGAAAAATATAAGAGTGAGTCTAAGTTTTTTATTAAATAAAAATAAGAAAGTTGAGTATCATATCAAGACGAAGATCCATACATTCATTATTTTAAAGGTTTAGATTGAAGGTGATATCAATCCCTTATGTGTGAGTTAGATTTATGTTTTATTAATATTGTATCTCTTCGGTGATCCTCACTTGAAAGATCCATAAAGAATTATACTCAAACTCTTTACTTTTTTGTGAGTGTGGATAGTGCTTTCATCTAAATCTGTAACAGTTCAAGAAGTCATAGCAAAATAGTCACCAAGTTGAGTTTGAATATACTCAATCTAGTATAAAATTGTTGGGTTGAATGCGACTAGATTGTTAACATTTAAGACATCCTTCTTTATTTGTTTCACCCAACCTTTAGCAATTTTAGGATGTGTATGATCATGTCCTATGACTGCCACATGGTCATATTGGATGGTCTGGAGCTCCAAACTTTCAAAGTAATACATATAGGTTATACTCATGTCTTAATGATGTTGCGTCTTCCTTTTTTGATGATCCTTCCTCGAAAGATTCATCGAAAACTATACTCAAATTTTTTACTTTTTGATGAGTGTGAGTAGTGTTTTCATCTCAGGTTGCATTGGTTGTATCACTTCGTAAAGTTATACCAAACAATCATCAGGTCAAATTTGAATAAATTTAAACTAGTATAAAATTGACAAATAACCAACTATATTTTTTTAGTTTTAAGACATCATTTTTATTTGTTCTTCGCCCAAACTTGAACATATTATGATGTGTGTGATCACATCCTATGACTATCATATGGTCATACTAGATGGTCTAGAGTCCCAAACTTTCAAGACAAATAATTTAAGAATATTCATATTATGGTTGTGCTCGACTTTCATCTTATAACCAAAATTTAATATTTTAAACAATCTACAACCCTTGAGACATTAAAGACGAAGATCTTAAAAATACTTAAATTATATATAAGTTTAACTTTCGTTATTTGACCGAAACTTAGTATTTTAGTTGAATCAATATTAATTTTATATTACATTAAGATCGAAAATAAAAATATTTTATGATATATTAAAAAAAGTATATTGTAATAATTTAATAATATTGTCAAAATTAACATGTTGAAAACATTACCAAATTTAAGTAAAATATTATTATTTTAAACCAAATATCCTAAATAAAAAAAATTTATTGAGTTAAAATGTAAAATAATATATGTAATTTCTTATTTATAACAAATACTAAATATATTACTCTATTAAATTATATATTTAAAGATATAATTATCTTAGTTTAAAATATGATTTTGTTGCTTTATATTAACAATATTGTCTTGTTTTTAGTATTAAAAAGATTGTATTTAACTATAAAAAAACAATTTAAAAATATCATAATATAAAACTAACACGTACTTTTAAAGGGAAAAAGGATATGTATGGAAAATTACCTTGAAGAGTACTTTATAAATAAAAATATATTTTTCATGTTAATCTTACACACATGAATTTTTTAAAATTAAAATAAATTGCTTAAATTGAGAAACATGTTTATATATGTTATATGTGTGACATCTATATTAGAACAATGCTTTTACTTTTAAACAACTATAATTAGACATGTTTTGAAAGCATATCAAACCATATTTAAAAATATAAAAACATGTTTAAATCCAAATTTTATTTGCCTTATAAATTAAGAATTTAATGTACTATTAATAATATTTAATTTTAAATTTATTGATGAAAGATATTTTCACACTCTTCGGATCTCAAATTCTAAGTATGTTTCTTTTTTAATGTTTATTTTAAAAATTATGTTTATCAAGATTTATATTTGATTAATATTAATAATAAAAACAATTAAAATTAGTAATAAGGCGTTGATAAAAAAATATGTCATCATTTGTTTGCCCTATGTATTTAAATATGTTTTTCATTTCATGAATTTATAATGTTTTTTAAAATATTTTTTTTATCTTAATTTGTGACAAGATGTTCAATAGTAAGAATGTAAGATTAAAATAAATTTTCCATTATAAATTTTTATTTTATTTTGATTAAAGAGATTAAAGTATTTTTTGAAGTAATCAATTTTTAAAATTAAATATAGAAAGAATATTTTAAATTTAAAAGAATGAACTTATTATGCTTGTGACATCAGAACCTTTTATAATTAAACTTAACAAAAATAGTTATATGCTTACAAAAAGAATCTCAAAAATAGTTCCATGCAATATAGAAATTGATAAATTATTTTATTGCAAATATTTGTAACATATTTTAAAATATTTATTGTCTTTTCAAATACTGATTCAAGATGTAAATATTTTTAGTTATCAAAATTGATATTAAATATTTTCTATAATTGTAATTATTGAAGAATGCTTTTTATTACTTTCTTTATTTGTAGAGAAGAAATCCTAACCTCATAAACACTAATTAATATTGTTCAGTAATGCTAGCAAACATTCATTAATATTAATATAATCTATTGTACATAATTTACTACCGAATATTATAAAATGAAATTTATATGGAAAGTTTTTTTTTTATCTCACTTGAGAAGTTACTTCTTCATAAGGTACTAAATCAAAGTTCTATTTTCTTTAACAAAAACTATTCATGCTTAATATTTACCTATAATTTTAGTAGAGTTATCCAAATTATGTCAGTTTTACAAAAGTTATTATCATATTATTTCATTGTAGTGTTAAAAAAAAATTAATTTCTTTATGGAAAATAGGGATGCGTCCAAATGCGCCAACCTACTAATAAAATGTTAATTTTCTTGTGTTTATCCCCAAGTTTTGTATATACCTACGTGTCATCCTCGATTCTGCTTCCCAATCTTGTACTTACATGCGTCATTCTGCACGAAGCAGCAGCAGTAATAAAATAGAAACAGAATGATTAATTAGCGTGTTTAATCTTAATTTTGATAGCTAATTTTCCAACATTAAGAGGAGTTGATAACGTACCTTATAATTCATTTTATAATGAAACATTCATGTTGGTCAGCATGTACTGGAGAATAGCAGCACATGATGAACCCACATGTAGCACAACTCCATCTGTTGCTTCATGTGAAAGTTGAATTAGTTCACTGAAAAACAAAACATAAAAGAAAAATATCCTCTTTCAATAATAATAATTATGATGAGGAAAGTATCTTGCAAATCTAGTTTTAGGAGAACCAAATGTGGAGCATGTGATTGAGGTAAAGAGAAAATATATATATATATATATATATATATACTTTGTTATTTATCACACATTATTCAACTTGAATATATGTCACGTGAGCCTTGAATGTGGATATCTAACCACTGAATAGTAGCCATTTATTTGTTTGTTTTTCTTGTAAAAGAAAGACATTTGGATTGGTATATAAATTTGATTCTGCGCCACAATTAGAGATGAATATTTTTCTGTCTTTCTATAGAAAAAGCAAAGGACCAACCAAATAATTTTGATTCTTCTGGTGAACAATTTAACTACCCAGAAATTGTGGCACTGTCTTGAAAGGTGAAATTAAGAGGGAAAGAGAAGAAAAAAATGTGAGAAAGGCTAAAAAGTGTTATGATTGTAACTACCATCCTAGCTACTTGGTGAGGAAAAGACTAAAGAGATTTATCCATCTGCTACTCCGTGATTTAAGTTAAGAGGTAGCAATGATTCAAAGCATGAAGGGTGAGCAAAGATAAATGGATTGGTTTTGGTATCTGCTAGAACCTTCAAAGAGTGTCACATTATTATACATAGAAGGGTATATATGATATACCCTATAATTCATGGAATAAGAAAGGGACAAGGAATAAGTTGATGAATGCATGTGACCCCATTTGCATTTCATTTTCCTGACCAAGACTTGCCGGTTCTTGGTTTTGTGCTGTAGTTATCACATTGTGACCACTCTGTTCGGATAATTAGAGCAATCATACATAGAAGAATCTGGCATCTCTCTAGTTCTTTATTATCATCAATGGTGTTGTAAATTTTCTGAAGATCTCTGTCAATTTAAAACAGCAAAACATTAAGGTATTCAGATTTATAAGTGTTCAGCATGTTCTCTGTGTCTTTGATTCGGTTTTGGAATATTAAGTTGAAAAAACTATGGTACTGTTGTAGTCACTATTGGTAGAAAAAAATAAATAGCATAGATGAAAGTTTACTGTGTATAAAAATCAATATAATGCAGCATTCAGCTGTAGCATAGTGTTGGAATCAAGTCGTCCTTTTCTAATTTCATTGCGTAGAAAAAGAACTTACTTTTGCATAGAGATTCAAGGGGCAACATAATGAAAGTTCAGAAGAACAAAATCTAACTAATGTGCCCTGCCACAAGTTTAAATAAAAAAAAAGTACAGGAATCGTTGTACTAGGTCAAGAATTCTCTTTGGACAGGAGACACTTGGAACAACTTTAAGAAACCCTTTTAATTATTAAACTAAAGCTATTATTCCCTTCAAGATACCCTCACTTAATTTTTTGTCATAATAAGCACTTACATTACATTGTAGCATGGCATTAACAATAGTATATTTCTTGGTTTTTCACTCTACCAACAGTGAAAGCCCTTGGATTATGCGACTAGCTTAATGGGGTGAAAAACTTAACTAAGAAGTCATTTAAAGAATGATGTGTGAATAGTGGGTTGAGTAATTGATTAAAGAATAAGAATGGGAAAAGTCTTACTTGGAAGCAGGAACATTGTTTTTCTCCATCAATCCCTAGCAATGTGTGAATTTGAAGAGATGATAAAGATGTGGGCAACAAGAGGAGGTGGAGAAACAGTAAGTATGATGTAAGATGTAGGGTTTTGATGAGTGTGTTAATGAGGATCATTGTATTGGCCCAAGTCAATGTTGTTTGACTGAGAGGCAAGACCCCATGTATTGAACTTGTCCTTAGATTGAGAAAAGGCATTGAGGATTTCACATGGGGAAGGCCGAAAAAGTGGACCAAAACTATCAAACACTTGGTATGCATTTCACTGCGCTAGCTTCATGAACCATGTGTGTTGTGTTTTCCCATTGAAGCGACACTCCACATGCACCCTCTGCTTGGGGAAGAAGAAAATTTAACACCGCAATGTACATTATTAATTGGGGAGAGAAGTTTGGTGCACAGAGAGGGAGCATTTCCCTGGAAACATTCCCTTCATTCTTCAAGTCCCGTTGTGCCACCTCGCAATGAGCATGTGCCTAATAAATTTGGACAATGTGTCCTTTTTCAACCCAAGCAAAATTGTACTGCTGGAAAAGCTACACACAATTGTGGAATATGTACCGTGACATGGGATTCAATTTTTTCATGATTTTAATTTGAATGCTAAAGTAAGAATTTCAGATATCCTAATGATTTGTGAAAACTGATCATCATTTTGCTTCCTTTATTCATTTGTTGTGTTTGTTTCTTTTTGTTATTCCTTGCTGAGTTGAAAAGTTTGATACAGTGAATTTTTTTTTTTACTAAACTTTTTTTTATATTTATCAAAATGGATAAAAAATGATGGATATATATAATTATTTCCAGTTGACATGACTTTATTGTGATTTGACACTATTTTATTGTGATAAAGTCATGTCTGGATAACATGAATTGAAACAACTTTAATTCAATACATTTTAAATTGAAATTTTATAAGAACACAATTTTATTTCAATATATTTTAAACTGAAATAAGATTAAGGTAACACGATTTTAATTTAGTTATAGTAGAAATTGTGTAAGAGTAATATAGTTTAAAATATTTTGAACTAAAGTCATGTTATTGTAATATAACTTCTTTATAAATAAATTATGTTTTCTTAGCATGTCATGTTACTTTAACACAGTTACTTTATAATAAAGTCCTATTTTCTTAGTATCGCTTACCTATATATGTAATTTTTTTTTTAAATATTCATTTTAATAAATTTAAGAAAAGTTATACTACTTAAAAAAAATAAAGAAAAATATATACCAAATGATAATAACATGTTCTTAGTATCGCTTACCTATATATGTAATTTTCTTAAAAGGTATTAATTTTAATAAATTTAACAAAAATTACACTACTTCAATAAAAAAGAAAGAAAAAATATACCAAATGATAAGAACATTGGAGGAAAGATACAAAATATGAGAAGGTGGGGTTGATTTGGGATGCTTAACTAGTCATGCAAAGAGGTGAGGCTACAGCTAAGTTTGTTTTCGACATGAGAGTGATACTTTTGGGTGCTTTTTAATAAATTCAACAAGAGTGGTCCAAAAATCAGTTAAAATCCTCACTATATAATTAACGTAGGACTGTACCTCTTTTTCTTTCTAATAATCATGATGTGAAATTTTTATATTGGTTTTTTTTCTTAGTATTTTCAAAAGTATCGTATTATTTAATAATTTATAAAAAAAACTTATTATTTCCTTGATCTAAGAAGATATTTAAAAAAAAAAACAGTTAACCTAATAATCTTATTTTAACTTAGTTGAAGTAAAATTAATTTTAAATTTGAATAAATTTAAAATAGTAGGAGGTAATATACTTTTTAGAGAGAATTTATAATACTTTATAATAAAATGTATTCAGAAGAAATTAAAATTTTATAAATTTATATTAGTAATTGGATTAATATTATTAAACTCGTGTATTTTATTTTGCTTAGAACATTGCTAACTTGACTAAAACAACACATTGTTGGATTGGTTAAGGTTTTGAGTGTCATTTTGACATTGTTTTTTTTATATATATAAATATTGATGAAGGTTTCATTGAGATTAAAATCAATTGTATTTATTTTTCAACTGATATTATCGAACTATTTTTTATTTCAGTTATTTTCCAGTTAACTTTGTTAGATTTTTTTTATCATTATAGTTGGTGTTTTTCAACTCATGTACACCTTTTTTTTTTTCTTTTAAATTTATGTCAACTGAAATTATTTTCAGTCAATCAATTAGAGCTATGAATAACATAAGTTTGGATTAAATGTTAGTTGATATTTTTCTAGCCAACAATGAGAGGGGTACTTTTTGACTAATATTGACTAGGATTTTCTTTATTGGTATGGATATGTCTGTTTTAAATATTTTATCTAAAAGAAATTAATAAAAAAAATTATTTAAACAAAATATTTAAAATGAAATAAACTTAATATGTTATGCGTTCAAATTTAATTATTAAAACGTTTTAATATGAAATTGACTAAGGTAAATATCTCACACAACGAAATTGACTAAAGTAATCATTTAAAATTAAATTTTACAAACTTAAAAACTGTGCCATGTAGCATTAACGAGAATCAATTAATGTATAGGTAAATAGGGAAGTGTTGATGTAAAAGAAAAACAAAACTTAGACCCAGGGAGAAAGAAAATATTGAGGAATATCAAAGCATAAAATTATCCTTATAAATATTAAATTGGAAAGTTAAATAATATATATGTACAAATGTCACATCATCTTTATAAAAAATAAAACTAAAAGTGACTGTGTGTTAACTAAAATTTTGATAAAAATAGTTTTTTAATAAGCACTTAAACAGGTAAAGAAATAAATTAACTTTATATGATCCAAAATTAATTTCTGTAAAAGTTAAAAGTTTACGTAAATAGATTTTGTATCGAAGATATACGTGATCTAACAAAATATAACCATGAGCTTATATTAATTAGATATAAAATAAATTTATAATATATATATATATATAATTTAAAATATACATTTTTAATATTAAACATAAATTTTTAATTTAAAAAAACTAAAGATAACTTAAAAAATTAAAGAAAATTGTGTTTGAGTTGCATGTTTGGATCTGAGTGGTGGTGACTCTTGTTCTGTCATACTGAGGTGTGAGTTCTGTCCTTATTCTGTCAAGAAACATGGTACTGAATAATTAGTTAGCATAAAATTTATATATTACGTTATATATCAGCTCATATCTTCACAATTCCACATGCAAACCAGCAAAACTTTTTCAATTTCAATTTCAGTTTGAAAAACGACATCAAACATGATAAGCAGATTTATTATATACTCTAAAGCTGTATCTGAGAAGAAGATGACCTAAAAATCATTGGCTATGTCACAGTCAACAACAAATAATTTATTATATTGTCTTAATCATTAGAAAAAACTATAATGATAATTGATCTAGATAAGAGATAATGTATTTTTTTATGAAATGATAAGAAGACACAAGTACTTTATTAATTGAGTTTTTTTACATTTTATAAATACAAAGTATAGTTTTCAAAATTATGAATTTAGACAACCTATTCAGAATAATTAAACGTGTACAAACTTTTTCACCAATGCTATATCGGAAACTAAGACGGAACAGGTTTTCCCCTTAGGTCATCTCCTTGACTAGAAAGATGGCCCAAAATTAATAAATGTGACATTTTTTTTTTATATTTAAGAATCATTGTTTATATTATTAACATTTCTTAAAAATATTTTGTTTTGAACTAAATTAGTTAAAAGAAATATAAAACACCTTTCATCTTATGTTAGATTTTTCTGTAAATTTGTTCTAAAAAAACATGCACGAAACCTTGTTTACATCTGATTTTTAAAAGTATTAAAGTCTCCTAACATGCACGATACCTTGTTTACATCATTCAGCTAGTTGAATGCGTTTTTTTTCACCGGTGTCTACCGATCATGACCGCCTTGGTAAAATTTCGCCGCATAGAATATAATTTCAGTCAAGGACGACTAAGATCAAATTTGGATTAGGACCTAATACAACCAAATTGTTACTAGAGTCAACTTGATTAAATATGGACATATTTGGACTAGGGTCTGATCGGTCAAATTTCATTTGAGGTTGAATCTATTGAATTCGTCGGTCGGGGAAAACTTGGTTGAATACGGCCAAATTTGGGTCAATGTTGAATTGGTTGAATATGACTAAATTTGGGTAAGGGCCAAAACAACTAAATTTCGTCTGGGGTTGACTCGGTCGAATACGACATTTTTTGTTAGGACCAAATCGATCGAATTTCAATAGGGCTGACTCAATTGAATTTGGCCAAATTTCTAAATATTGCCAAAACGACAAAATTTTGTCCGCGACCAACTTGGTCGAATATGGTCAAATTTGGATTAGGGTTGACTCTGCCAAATCTCAATTGGGGCCAACTCAACCGAATTTGATCAAATTTTGACTGAGACCCACTAGGCTAAATACGGCCAAATTTTGGTTGCGGTCATCTCGATCGAATACGGTCAAATTTCATCAGGGGCTGACTAAGCCCAATGTGGTCAAATTTGGGTCGAGGTCAACTTGGCCAAATACTTCCAAATTTGGTCCAGGATCGGCTGGGCCAAATTTCGACTGGAGTCGATTTGACTGAATTTAACCGAATATGACCAAATTTCGTATAGGGTCACGTCGACTTAGTCAAATATGGCCAAATTGGGCTAGTTCATCCTGACCTTTAGCCAAACATAACTACAGATATAAAGTAAAAATTTGAATTGGATATTTTGGATTATCCATTTTGAATATTTAGATTTAGAGAATGGATATTCAATCCATAAAATATATAAAATGTATATCAGATTGAAATACAAATCCAATAAAATAGATTGAATTTTTAGTAAAATGGATCTTAAATGGATTGGATCGGAGCAAAAGTGGATCATATTAAGAAAATTGGATTTTTTGTCCACCCCTGCCACTTTTGTTTGTTTTTTCTTTTTTTTTAGCTTTTCTTATATTTCTCTTTCTTCTAATTTTCTTTTTCTTTTTCCTAATTATTTTCTCCCAATTAATTGGTTATGTAATATTTTAAAAAATTACAAAATATTTAAACTATCTATAAATAAAATAATTTAAATAAAAATATTATATTATAAATTAAAAAAACAGTAAATAAAGTCACATGGTTCAATGACAAAATATTTATATTGTATATTTAATTAAATATAGAAGCAACTTTTTAAAAAAAAAATGCATTCTAATGTAAAAAAAGAAGTAATTATGATATAAATTACCATCATATTTGAAATCAAATTAATTACGATAATGACAGCACAGGTTACTATTTTTAATAGTAATCAAATTAACTGTAATCTTAATTTTCAAAAATTGAAAATGAAGGGATGATGACACAAGTTACCCTTTTTATAGTAATTAAATCAATTTTGGTACAAGCTAGTATAACAATTAATTCAATAACTGTTAAGAAATGTAACTTTGTAAATAAAGGGTAATTAATTCGATTTAATCAAAAATATAATTTATACATATGTAATTTGACTACTATTAAAAGGATAAATTATTTCAACTGAAATACACGATAGAAAGTTGTCCGTGTTGTGCTAAACTTTTTCATATAATCTTAACAGACACATATTTTTGTCAAGTTAAGTTTTCTAAAAAATTAACAAAAGAAAGTTGTGTTTTTATTTTGTAATAAGATCCAATACAAAATATAAATTTACTTTTATTACTTTTGTTACAAATTGTATTAATTGTCTTTTAAAATATAATAGGTGGATAAAAATTAGGCTTAAATATACATTTGGTCCCTATTTTTGTTGATTTTATTCAATTTGGTCCCTATTTTCGTTTTATGTTCAATTAGGTCCTCATTTTCGTCAAATTGTGGTCAATTTGGTCCTTTTCACTAACGGTGTTTAAATAGTTAACGTTTTTGAACAGTACATGCCACGTGTCAGCTCCTGGTTTTTTTAATTTTTTTTTTTAATTTTTTTTTTAATTTTTTAATTTTTTTAATTTTTTTAAAATTTTTTTAATTTCAAAAAAAGTGTCCACGTGTCAAGTCACAATTGTGCCACGTGTCAATTTCTGCTAGTATTATTTTTTTTGTTCAATTTAGTCCCTATATTCGTTATTTTTGTTCAATTCAGTCCCTATATTCGTTATTTTTGTTTAATTTAGTCCCAAATTTTGTGAAAATAGAACCATTTAATTTTTAAAATTGACATTATTATTACTTATTTTTTAAATTTAATTATAAATTATAATATTTAATTATTAATTGAATATAATTCTTAGATTCAATTGTTAAATAGAATATAATTATTTAAATATTATTAAAATATAATTATTTAAATATTATTAAAATATAATTATTTAAATATTATTAAAATATAATTATTTAAATATTATTACAATATAATTATTAAAATTTTAAAAATATATATTAATATTTGTAAAATTTACATTTAAATTTAAAGTATTTAATATTTTTATTGCATTTTAGATATTAAAATCTAAAATATTTTATATGTAAATGTTAATTTTACAAATATTAGTTTATTTTTCTAAAATATTTTGAATATTTAAAATATTTTTATATATCAATTTTAAAAATATTTTAGAATATAAATATTAAAAAAAAATTAATAATTATATTTTCATAATATTTTAAATAATTATATTCTATTTAGAAATTAAATATAAGAATTTATTCAATTTATAATTAAATTTAATAATTTATAATTGAATTTAAAAAATAATAAATTTAAAGATCAATTTTAGAAAAGATATTAATATAATTTGTATAAAAGATATTAAATTTAGTGTCAGACTAAATTGAACAAAAATAACGAATATAGGGACTAAATTGAACAAAAATAACGAATAAAGGGACTAAATTGAACAAAAATAATAATACTACCACAACTGACACGTGGCACAATTATGACTTGACACGTGGACCATTTTTTTGAAATTTAAAAAAATTAAAAAAAAATTAAAAAAAAAATTAAAAAAAATTTAAAAAAAATTTAAAAAAAAATCAAAAAAACCAGGAGCTGACACGTGGCATGTACTGTTCAAAAACGTTAACTATTTAAACACCGTTAGTGAAAAGGACCAAATTGACCACAATTTGACGAAAATGAGGACCTAATTGAACATAAAACGAAAATAGGGACCAAATTGAATAAAATCAACAAAAATAGGGACCAAATGTATATTTAAGCCTAAAAATTATAATTGAAAAACATTTTAATTGTTACGCTCTTCAATAGTAAAATAAGTTGTACTTCTAATAAAAAATTGGTGTACTATAATTTTTAACTAAGTAATGCATATTCAATTCAACAATTTACATCATAATGAATATCACAAGTTTGTTAAATTCTAAATAAGAGTTAGCCAAGTCATTGGCAAGAGAGTTTGAGATATAGCGAATTGTGCTCCTTAGTTTGGTACTCATTATAAACAAGAAGTACATATTGAAATATAGGGGTGCACGAAGCAATATGTGGGTTACAAGAAGCTAAGAACCAATTACCATTGCTAAATAACTTGGGCTTTGGAGGTTCTAACAATGATGCACATATATTGTGTTTATGACTTACATGAACGAGAAGGAGGCTTCTTCCTCCACCTCCAAACATTTATTGAGCACTACAAAATTTTTCTGAAAACCCAAAATAGTCCTTTGAATTTTGACTCGAGTAAAATTTTTCTCTCTTATATTAACTCCCTCTAGACATGTCAAAATGAGCCAACCCGGACCGGGTTGGCTCACCAACTCACCTAAAAATTTTCTTTTTTTAGTATTCAAATATTTAAATAAATTTTTAAGTAATCCATGAGATGACAATTATAGTAAAATCAAGAACCAATATTTTGATCATGCTCACCACAAATATATGAAGAATTATTTCCAAGAAAGTATCCATTAGTCTAAGAAAGCATGACTAATATTACAAATTTTCTGTCATGCTATTCAACAAAATATAAATAAACTATACATTTTTTTCATGCTAATTTAGAAAAAATTGTTTATAAGTAGGTTACTTGAGTAATTTAGTATAAAGATTATAGTTAAAGATTAAAGTATCAACATATATATAACTTGACAATCAAATTAATTAAACATTCAAACAATTCAAATATAATTAAGCAATATTCTAACATTTAAAAATATGAAATTGTGAACAAATATAATAGGAGTAGTAAATAATTATTATCAAAATTTAAAAAAAAAATTGTAAAAAAATGTTGGTGGGTTAAGTGGACCAACCCACCTTCAACCCGGCTCAAACCCGTTTAACCCGTGGGTTAAGTGAGCCGGGTTGAGTTCAACGCACTTTTGAAAAAGTTGAATTTTTCTCAACCCAACCCGGCTCGAACCCGTGGTGAGCCGGGTTGGCTCAGGGTTGAAACCCATTTTGACATCTCTAACTCCCTCACAACACTCGGCCACCCCACCCACCCCAGTCCGATCATTTTGGCCAGTTCCATATGTGACCCGTCAAAAATAGATCGAGTGAGACTGGCCCACCACCAGTAAATGGATTAGATATTACAACTCGTTCTACCTCAAGGCAGGCTGGCGGACTGTAGGTTGGCCCCTCACTTTTTTTTTTAACTTTTTATTTTTTTATAATATATATATATAAAATATAAAAAAGCATTATTTTTTAATTATTTTTAATTTTAAACATAAAAATATTAAAAAAAAAGTTTGGTGGGTCAGGGTAGAGCTGTCAAAATGGGTCGTTCGGTCTGACCCGACCACTTAGTGGGTCAACCGGTTGACCACTTAGTGGGTCAACCCAACCCGGCTCACTTAGAAGCAAGTCAAAAAATTTTGAATCCGACCCGGCCCACCATGGGTTGGTGGGTTAAACAGGTTGGTTCACTAGCCCACTTAATTAAAATAAAATATAATTTTTTTTCTTAAGTCATAAATTATAATTCGGATTAAAATTTAAATAAAGTTCAACACAATCTAAATACAATCCAAAAATGATGTTAAACTCCTATACAAACCAAAATTAAAAAAAAAAAAAAATTATTATCTAAGATTAAAGCATTCTTGTTACTTATCGAACTATAATATTAGAGTCTTAAATGGATAAATCCACAATATTTTAATCTTTTGAAGCATCTTCTTTATCCCCATCTATTTGGAGTTGAAGCTAGGTTTTCATTTGCCAACCCACTTATGTGTTTAGTTAAAAAAACAATCCAACATAATGTGTGTGACCATAAGGGTTAGTGGGCCAACACGGCTCACCACGGGTTCAACTCAGATGAGCCGGGTTCTTGGTGGACCAGATAAAAAATTAACCCGTATTGACATTTATAAAAAAAATTCAACCCAACCTGTTCCAAATCTGTGGTGGGTAGGGTTGACCCACGGGTTTTGACCCACTCTGACGGCTCTATGTCAGGGCTAGCTAACCCATTTTGGTCCGTAAAACTGACAGGTTAAGTGGACCAGACTACAACGCGTTGATGGGTTGGAAACTCCAACCCAACCTGTCCTTTTATTTTGGCAGACTGGCAGTGGTCCGCTTTGACATCCCTGCTAGCACCATGGAAACCTAATTTATCTCCTCTTCTTCACCCCTACCATCCACTTTTTCCCTCTTTCCTTCTACTAGATTTAGAATTCATGTTAGGCAAACAAAATCGGATTTCAAAATTCGATTAAAAAATGTATCGAATCTCAAAATCTAGCAAAGAAAATGTTACAGGTTTGGATAGATGATCGGAGTTGGGAGTGCACCGTTCAAAATTCAACTAAAGAGTTTACGGTTAAAGAAGACTACTAAATCTCAGGATTACAAAACTCACTCAATTTCAAAAATCGATTAAAAAACACAGCGAATTTTGAAATACAATTAAACACTCCCAAATTTCTAAATTTAGCTACAGATTTTCAACACAGCCGGATTAGTAAGTTCGGTAACATATTTCTTTAGATTTTGTTATAAATATTTACTTAAATTAACATAAAAGTAAAGCATATTATATTTGATTCAATTTTAATTTAATAAAAATTACAAATTTTATTAAATATGTTAATTAAAATATTATAACATTTTAATATAATTTACAATATAACCGAAGGGATTTCAAAATCCGATTAACATATTTATTTAAGTTTTACTTTAAGCAAAAAATTAATAAATATTTTAATTACTATAATTCTCTTTTAAATTTTTATATAAATTAAAATTAAATTAAAATTAAATTTATTTAGTTTACTTTTAGTTTATTAATAATTTGAAAAAGAAAATTAATTAAGTTTTTTAATTAAAATATTATGATTTTTTAATATAATTTATTATATGTTAAATATATTTTGTTTAAATTGTGTTTTAAAATAAAAGATAATAACTATTTCAATTAATATATTTTTTTAAAATATTTATTTAAATTAACATAAAAATAAAACATATTTTATCTAATTCTATTTTAATTTAATAATAATTTAAAAAAATTATTAAATATTTAATTATGATACTAAAATATTTTAATAGAATTTACATATATTAATCGAGTTTCAAAATTCAGCTAACATATTTATTTCAATTTTATTTTAAATTAAAATTTAATATGTATTTTAATTATTATTATTTTCTTTTTAGTATTCATTTATATTAATATAGGAATAAAAGTTTATTTAATTGTTTTAATTTTAATTTAATAAAAAATTATAAAATTTCATTAAATATTTTAATTAATATGTCATATTATTTTAATATAATTTAGTGTATGTCCATTAACATGTTTATTTAAAATTTTACTTATATTTAAATTTAACAAATTTGTTAATTAATGTAACATTTCTTTTAAAATATATTTTATTTGATCCAAATTAATTTAATAAAAATTGAAATAAAACATATTAATTAACAGTTTATAATATATAAGGTTAATTATGTTTTTCTTCCCTCAAGTATTGTGCGATTTCGTTTTTAGTCCCCCAACTAACGTTTGCTCCAATTTGGTCCCTCATGTTTTGAAACGATTGGAAATGATCCTCATTTTTGGATGTCGTTAGTTGTGTTTGACACCTGGCAAACGGACTGCCACGTCTAGATCCCGTTTTAAGCTGTAAGTTTTATATTTTGTGCACGTGTTAATTAAAGCTGAAGAGAACGAATTAAAAAGAAAGCATTAAAAGGGGTGGGGGTGTTTGAATTAAAAAGAAGGGGAAAGGTCATTTGGTGAGTGGGAAAGTAATTTTGTGAGAACGAAAGCATTACAGAGTACAATCGGGAGCTTGACGAAAGGGATTAAAGCATTAAATAGTACAATCGAGACCTAAGGTTAGTTCGTTCCTCATGTTTTTTTTTATTGTTTGGTTTGGTTGCTTTTTTTGGTTCGTGTATGGTTCGATTTCTTTAGTTTTTCCGTTGATTGAAAATGTAGGGCTGGAAATGGGGTTTGCAGTTGCTTTTCATCATATGGGTAGGTTTGAAAGGAATAAGGGACTTAAATACGTCGGGTGAGATTCATGTAGTTAAAGGGATCGACCCAAATTTTTGGTCCTATTTTGAAGCACTGGGCATCGTCAAAGAGTTTAAATACGGGGTTGGTGTTAAAATATGGTGGAAGGGTTCAAAAGAAAAGCTATTAAACAATCTACGAATGCTGAATGATGACAAGGAAGCAATGACATTAGCTAACTTTGCAGAGGAGACTAAGGAAGAGGTTAATCTTTCAACATGTACCTAGTCAGCCTGAAGTTGTTCACTTTATTTGTGATGATGGAGCAGAGGAGGTAGTGGCTGAAGATAATTTGGTACGAGAAGAGGAAGTAATGGGTGAAGAGAATGTTGTACGACAAGAGGAAGTAGTGGATGAAGAGAATGTGGTACGAGAAGAGGAAGTAGTGGATGAAGAGAATGTGGTACGAGAAGAGGAAGTATTGGCTGAAAAGAGTGTGGTACGAGAAGAGGAAGTATTGGCTGAAGAGAGTGTGGTACGAGAAGAAGAAGTATTGGCTAAAGATAATGTAGTTGTAGAAGAGGAAGTAGTGGTTGAAGAGAATATGGTAGAAGAAGAGGAAGTAGTGGTTGAAGATGTTAATTGTGAAGATGAAGAAGGTTTAGCTGGAGAAAAATTAGATGACAGTGAAAAAGAGAGGGTGGCAAATGATGAAGATGGATTTGGGATGGACATTGATCCACCTATTAGGAAGATTGGCCCTGTTTTGGATAGATGGAAATCATTCAAACCGAATTCAAGCAAAGTGAAGAGGAAAAGAGATATTAGTGGAGGGGCATTTGTGAAAAATGAAGAAGTTGGAGTGCATGACATTAATGAGGACTACAATACTGATGACTTAGATTTTGATGTTGATAGTGATGAAGGTGTTGTTACAGTTGGTCCCAATAAGTTCAAATCTGAAGATATGAATAAGGAATTCAAATTTAAATTGGGAATGGAGTTTGGATCTTTGAAGGATTTTAAATAAAATTTAATGGAGCATAATGTTCTGAATGGAAAAGAAGTCAAATTTGTTAAAAATGATCAGAAGAAAGTGAGGGCAATTTGTAAGAAGAAATGTGGTTTTTTAATCATGGTCAGCAGGATTAGAGGGAGGCAAACCTTTCGGGTTAAGACACTTGTTGGGCGTCATAAATGTGGAAGGGTTTTTTAGAACAAAAGTGCAAAGAAGGACTGGACTGCTCAGGTCCTTATAGACAGATTTATGAATGTTGGTATTATGACAGTGGCTCAAATAATTGACGAAGTGAAGAAGACATATAGTGTAGGCATAACACCATGGAGGGTTGGGAAAGCAAAACAAATTGCAATGGATTGTTTGATAGGGGATAAACAACAACAATATGGTCATTTATATGATTGACTATGTGGCTAAATTACTAAGAATGAATGTTGGAACTTTCAAAATTAAGATAAATCAACCCCAACCAAGTCTGCCACCTAGGTTTGGCTGTTTTTACATGTGTTTAGATGTATGTAAGCAGTGGTTTTTGGCTGGATGCATACCCTTTACAGGTGTGGATGGTTGTCACTTGAAGACAACATATGGTAATCAATTGTTAGTTGTAGTGAGTAGGGATTGATTAAAAATGATCTATTTTAATTAAGTATATGTTAACTGGATTTTACATCAAGTTAACTTATTTATTTGTAATGACATAATAAAATAGATCAATTAAAAGAGTTATGGTTCGATATTTTGGGTTATATTTGATCAATAATTCAACAATCATCGTTCACTTGAGTTTTAAAGTTTGAAATAAATGATTAAAATAAGATTGTCTCTAAGTTTCTGCAAATAATTATGATAATTTGATAAATAATTTTGTATAAAAAATTTAAAATATAAATTTGAAATAAAATATTTAATGTTTAAATTTATTTTAGATCTTAACAATTCGTGAAATGTCTCTGCCCGTTACCGTCTCATAATTATATTTTATATTTTCTTCTTATAGAATAATTATTAGTCATTTTTATTTTAGTATTTTTTTAAAATCAAGTGATCAAATTAAAATCACTAGTGAAAAAATATTAATTATTGAATAATTATTTAAAATTTAACTTCATGTATTTAAATTTTTCATTTAGACCTATAAAATTGAATTTATTTTTAAAATAAATAATGTTTTAAAATTATATTTTGATACAATTCATTTAAATTTTTATTGCATAATATTTTAGTAAATAATTTAATTTGAATTGTAGTTTAAAATTATTTTTTTATTTAATTGTATGGATGCTTGTCAAGCTTTGGTATCATCACGTATGTGTATGGTTTTGGACAAAATAGATGTGTTTTAGTTTATAAATATTTTCTCTTATCAGTGGGAACGTGCATATCTAGTGTATATTCATTTTATAATATTTTGTCTTATTAATCTGACGGAAACTCATCCTTTGTTGACAGGGGATGAAGCTTTGGAGTGATACAAGTAGAGAGTAGAGATGGCAAATAAACCCGTCCCCGTGGGTATTGCCCGAACTCGTCCCCGATTTGACGGGGAATCTCCGCATTGACTGGGTATGGGTATGGGTATGGGGAATCCCCGACTTTTTCAGTTGGGTATGGGGATGGGTATGGGGATGTACATATACCCGCCATAATACCCGTCCCCGCCATATCTCCATTCTCGTTTAAATTATTAAAATATTCACAATTAATCAAGTAACCCCTATATATATATATATATTTTTTTTTTTCTATTTTTTTTCTTTTAATTATTTCATTTGTCATGAAACTCATTCTTATCTCCAATATATTTTTTATCTTATCATAACCTTTATGTAATTATGTTAAAATGATGTATGATAATTAAAAAAAAATTATGCCTCACATTTGAATATTTATATTATTTTTTAATATTTTTATTTATTATAAATTTTCCTTTCACATGAGAATGTTTATACTCTCAATTTAAGATAATATAAAAAAAATTCTTTACTTATTATTATTATTAATTTTTGTTTAATTTGAAGAACTCTTTTGTTTCATTAAAATAATTTTCGTTATTTTTCAACCATTAAGTATATATGTTGATATTTGAAAAGTTTTCTTAATTCTCTAAGATATTTTTTGTCTTATCATACCTTAGTTATACATTTGATTTCCTTTGTGTGATTTTTTTATAGTCTCTCAAATTATTTCTAAAACACACATTTGTTAGTTTTTTAATATTTTTATTTATTGTTTTTATTTTCATCATTTAGAATAATATTTCGATATATTCTATCTAATTATTTTTTATTTTATAACTCATTATTAATCATAATGTAATTTTTTCACTTTAAATTCTGTTTGAAGTGGTTAAAATTATATATATATATATATATATATATATATATATATAATGATATTTAGGAATAGTATATGATAATTCACAACAAGAAAAACATGAAATGGTGACTGATTTAGTCAGTAACCCATATCAGTCACTATTTTTCGTCATTGGTGGTAGTAGTTGATTTATTGTCTGAATCAATGACTAAATTAGTGACCGATTCAATGATCGAATCGGTACTTGATTTAGTGACCAATTTAATTACTAATTTATTTGTAATTTAATGACAAATTTTTTTGTCACTAATGATATTTCTATTTAATTTTAACCACTTCAAACATAATTTAATAATTAGTTCTCTAAGGTATTTTTCATTTTATCATACCTTAATTATACATTTGATTTCCTTTGTGCAATTTCTTTCGATAGTCTTTCAAATTATTTCTAAAACACACATTTGTTAGTTTTTTAATATTTTTATTTATTGTTTATTTTCATCATGTAGAATAATATTTCGATATATTCTATCTAATTATTTGTTATTTTATAACTCACTATTAATCATACTGTAATTTTTTTCACTTTAATTGTATAAATAACTTTTATTTACTACAATATAAAAATTTAATGTAATTGCTATGAATATTTTTTTGTCACTATCCAACATATATTGAAGTTCAAAAGATACAAAATCTATGTCAAAATTTTATTATTATGTTTATTATTTGTTCTTTGTGTCATTTTGATCAAGTGATGTATTATAACTTTTATTAGTGTATAAAAAAGAGATTCATTATAATTTAAAAAATTGAAGTAAACAAACATTTAAAATATATTTTAATTTGAATATTTGTTTTCCTTTTATTATTATGTTTATTATTTGTTCTTTGTGTCATTTTGATCAAGTGATATATTATAACTTTTATTAGTGTATAAAAAAGAGATTCATTAGAATTTAAAAAATTGAAGTAAACAAACATTTAAAATATATTTTAATTTGAATATTTGTTTTCCTTTTATATTTTTTTGAAATATTTTTTAATTTTATCAACTAAGTTCATCAATGTTGTAGTTTGCAAATTTAATAAATGTTTTGGTTCACATGAAATTTTATTTGGTATTCTAATATAAAGTGTAAACAATTATAATTTATTTTAAGGTATTTGACATCGAAGAAAATCCTCCTAATATTGAATATTTCATAATATTATGTTTTCTTTACCGTAATTTTTTTTCTTTTATAAAAATTAATATTGAAGTAGTTAGAACACGGGTACGGGTATGGGTACGAGATTATACCCGTTACCCGGTGGGGATGGGGATGGGAAAAAAGTTTGATACCCGTTGGGTTTGGGTATGGGGATGAGGATGAATTTTTTATGCAGGGATGGGTATGGGATATCGAAACCCGTCCCCGCCCCGCCCCGTTGCCATCCCTAGATACAAGCTCCAACTATCATTATGACAGGTGATAAACCTATGAAATCTATTACAAATTACAATTTTAAATATAAATATAAATATAAATATAAATATAAATATAGATATAAATATTTATCTGTGAAAGAATATTGTTTCCTCCATTTATATATTCATGAACGCTTCTTACCTGGATGGTTCTTCTGATAATACAATATTTTGAGATAATTATAATTATAATTATATATATATATATATATATATATATATATATATATATAAACTCATTAAAAAGGTTACATACATATATTCCAATTTCTATCGTTTGCACAATTTATTATCTTTTACTACTGTTAAAATATCTTTTATTTAATTTCAGCTTCCTGTTGCTTGTTGCTGCGGATGATATGGATGATTACATGCATGAATATGAAAAATCAAGAAAACCTTGAAAATTTGTCGGCATAGTTTATTAAGAAAATGTCCGTGTTCTTCTTCATTGTGAGAACATATAAACAAGATAAACTAGATTGTTATTTTTTTCACAAACATGTGATGGCCAAAACTATTTTTACAGTACACAGTCACACATTTCTTTCCCAACATGTATATATCCTGACTAAAGCACTTAACAAAAAATAATTTTTTTTTTTATCCAAATTGGATATCTCTTTTCTCCATGCTCCACCTAATGAGAGAGTATATATAAGGATAATATTAAGTGATTAAAAATGATAAAATAATTTATTATTTCTGAAACTGTATTTTATAGCCCTTTAAGTTCCATCATATAAATTTGTGTTATTTTAAAGGTTTGCATATTATAAGTAAATAACGACACAAATGACGTATTCAAAAATACTTTACTTATTAAAAATAATATACTGCTTATTTAGAAACAATTTCTTTTAAATATTAATAGAGATATTTTAGATGTACATATATCATTTTTCACCTAAAAATAAGTATTAATCACATTTGATCATTTGATCTTTAATATGTTATCCTTGTTGAGAGTGTGTTTAGATTAGATGATGTATTTGAAGAATGAAAATAAATGGATATGAGAATGAAGAAAAAATGAAACTGAGATTGTTTAGACTAAGATAAAACGACGAGAAATTTTTAAGAAAATTTATTAAAATTCGTAAATGATTTGATGAACCAATAAATAATTTCTTTAATAAAATTAATTAATTAAATATGTTTTTAAAGTAATTATCATTTATATATTTTAAGTATTTATTATATTAAAATAAAGAATAAATATTTTATTATGTTTTATTTAATTTTAATTAATTAAATTTATTTGTTTAATTAATTTTCAAATAGTTTTTAAATATATATAATTGTAAAAATTAGAAAAAGTAGTTTTACTTTCTTTCATCAGCGATGTCATCGTTTCGATTCCAAGATGAGATAGTATGACTAGAATCAATCTCTACATCCAAAATATTGGTTATTTTAAAGTTTGGAATTTCCCCATTCTTTTATCTTAAAAGAAATCTTTTGAGTATCGAAGGAGAGAAAAATATTTAAAGTTCTCTCGATCCAAACTTCTATGGATGTACAAAACATAATTAACATATTCATATTAACTTGTTGTTACATACCTTTAAAATAAAATAATTTAATATATTCACATTATTGTATTAATTAAATAGTTAATATCATATATCAAATAGTGATTATTTTACTAACATATTAGCTAAAAATGTTGACAAAATAAATATACTATTATTTATCCATTGACCGTCAGAGCCAATGCTCTCTTTTACCCAGTCATATTATTCTAATATGATATTTTCATTATTTAATTTTTAAAAGTAAAAGGATTTTATTAAATATTTTATACATCTATTTACTCAGTATAAAATATTACTTTCCAATTTAGGTTCAAGAGTTTCCTTTTCCAATGATATTATACAAACAGATATTTAGGAATTCAAATCTCAAGTCAGTTTTCCACGTTTCAAATCATGTCTCCTAAATAGTTATAACCTGTACTATACACATGTACATGTCTCTGTTATATTTGAAAACAATTTAGTGATTAAGTAAATTTTAAACATTAGCTGACAATTCAACGAGCTCTTAATCATAAATCTACAAAACATATACTTTATTTTACTTTTCTTTGGTGTTGCTATTTTTTAAATTAATTAGTCATGTATATTTTATTTGAGTTTAGTTATGTTTTGAGTTTATGATAAATTTAATTTCTTTTAGTTCAGTCTCTATTAAATTTTTGTGGTAGATTTAGTCTTCACAATTTTAAAATTTTTTTCAATTAAATCTCTGCCATTAGATTTTATTGTATGATGTGAAAGTTATCTTAAATTGTTATATTACTTTAATGTCATCACATAATAAATCATCACAAGAGACTCTTCTTCAAGAATTTACTTTATGTTTTTATTTCTATTTGTGTATTTGTTGTTTTTATTGTATTTGTTGAATTTGTAATAGGATTAGAGATGTATTTCTTTTGTGTGGTTTTGTTTTTATGTACTTTTCAATTTATGAATTTGAAAGTTTTTCTACATGCATATATTTAAAATTTTAATTTAGACCTATAAAATAATAGTTATTTAAAAAAATAATAATAATTATTTATAATTATTTTGATGCAACTCATTCAAATTTGCACTGTATTGATATTATAGTGAGTAATTTGATTTGAATTGTACTCTAAAATTATTATTATTGATTTAATTTTATATTTAAAAGTTTTTTTAAAGTTATTTGATTTAAAATAATATATATATATAAACATTAGCAGGTATTCATGGGTATCTACGAGTATAAAAAATTTGCAGGCACAAATATTTAACAGGTAATGGGACAGGTAATATGATAAATGTTTTAGACATGACGAATAATGGATAGACACTACTAATACTTGATCTAACATGTTGTCATTCGTAACAAGTAATCCTCACTCGTAATATTGAAAGAGGAAGAAAAAATCCAATGGATTGTTGAGGGTTTGTTACTATATGTTGGGGAAGAATAAGTTAGAAATTATGTATAATGTGGTCCGAAAGAATCGGGTGTATGTGACACTAGTTGAAAGATGATGAAAAAGAGAGGAAAAAGAAATAGTAACGAAAGGTTAAAGGAGAGAAAAAACATCAAAAAATAGAGTTATCAAGATGTAATTTTTTTATTAATTTAAATCCTTTTAAATAAATTAGAGATTAAATTAAGAAAAATAAACTAAAGAATCACATTGAATAAATTTCATATTAAAAAAATACCCTATTAAGCCTACAGTTAAATACATAATAGTAAATAAAAAAAATGTAAAGATAATAAATAACTATGTGAAAAATATAAGAATTAATATTGATAATAATAATAAATTAAATAAGTTACAACATACAAATTAAAAGTAAGCGAAAGTTGATTTAAGAAAATTTATCAGATATTTTTTTTATTGGTGAAACTAATTTATAAACTAATAGTTAATTTTATTAACATTACCAAACATACTTTAGATATACTTATTTTAGTAAATTTTAATGTGATTAGGTCCACAAGCAAAAGATCGTAAGATGTAAAAAATTCGATGAATATAGCAATAAAAACTAAATGTGTTTCCTAATTTCAAAAATAATGAATGCATACACATTAAATCATTATTAGTTATTAATAGTAGTATTAATTATTAGCATTAATTATTGGCCATTAAAATTATTGCATAATAAATCATGCATGTTTTAATGTGTTGAACGGTCGTGTTGCTTCACCATCATTAATAAAAACAAGCATAAATGAACATTGTTCCTTGATATACCCTGTCCTTCTGTGAAACAAAAACACCAAGTGACTATTCACAAGTTACCAAAACCCTAAGATATGTTCGGTTATGGTTATGGCTTCAAGAAAATAATAGTAAAATCTCACTGAACTATTTAATAACACACACACACACACACTTTTCTTTATAACTAAGTGGGCCTTGACATAGGTGTTAATTGGGTTTGAACTTTGCAAATTTGAGCACTTCCCTAACCTAGAAGAGCCCAATAAGCAAAATATCAACAAATTGACCTTAAAAGTTACAAATATAAGTTATACCTAGAGGCCATATATTCTGCACTATTCAACTGTAATAATCTTCATTTATAGTAAATAAAAATATTGAAGCCACACAAAATCAATAGTTTATTACAATAAGGATAAGGTCAATTACGAAGTCTTGTTTAATAAAATGCGAAAAAAAAAACACATACTATTAAGAGTTTTACTCATTCTCTCACTATCTGTTAGACCTAATTTCATCATCATCAATCACTTAGAATGAGTCTTGTAATACATTCTATTCACCAACAACTACTACTCCCAAACTCATACCAAACAGAAAAAAAGATATATTATTATAAAAATAAAATAAAAAAACTTTACCAACATTGTTACCAAAATTTCCGATAGGCGATTGCATGATTTTCATAATTTCCTTTTAAATAGTTACATACGAAGGAAATCTAGCAATAGAATCTTG
The DNA here is from genome assembly GCF_037176805.1 of Vigna unguiculata. NCBI lineage: Eukaryota > Viridiplantae > Streptophyta > Magnoliopsida > Fabales > Fabaceae > Vigna > Vigna unguiculata. Next base: position 25,555,919 of record NC_140793.1, read on the forward strand.
AATTGCCCTGATTTAATTTGAGAAAACGTGTTTAGGGAAAAGGATTAACCGCTTATAAGCGGTAAACACTGCGGTGACCGGGAAATGAAGGTCAAATTTTACTACCGCCACGCCACCCTTATTTTCTCTTGTTCTTATATCACATCGTTAACTCTCTTTGGTTCTTTCTTTTATTTTCGCGTTGTCTCTTCTTTCTCTCGCTTTGTTTGCCCAGAAAATCAGAGAGAAAAAATAATCCTCTTTGAAATTCAAACTGAGAGAGAAAAAAAGAGAAACTTGTCCTTAAAAACCCACGGTGTTTTCTTCAGTACTTCAACGTTGACGCTTTCTGAGGAATCACAAAGGCACCAGCAAAAAGCTTTGTTACTCAAAGCATTTTCGCTATTTATCTTTTTTTTTTCTCTTTCGATTTTCTATCCTTTTTTTCTCAGGACTTGGCAGTTCGGAGACTTGGCGATCACTCTGTAAATTTCAGTTTCCTTCGCTCTAATTCATCCGCACGTTGCTTTACATTGAAGTAATGCGAATTTTGCTTGCGATTCTCTTTTTATTTCAGGATTTGGCTCCTCTGAGGTGATCTCTTCGTGGAGTTAGCGGTTAGGATTCTTGCTTCGCGTTGATTCCTCGTGGTTAGATCTGAAGTGTACTAATTACTCTTGTTTGAATGAGAAGCCTGAGGAACTAGAATTTTGAATTCTTTTGGAGTTTGGAAATATGATTTGAAGTTGAAGAGGGAGAGTGTGCTGTTTCTATGCTTTGTTGTTGAAGATGAAGAGGTCTAGAGATGAAGTTTTCACGAGTTGTTCTCAACTCAAACGGCCTGTGGTGTCTGCCCGAGGAGAAGCGTAAGTTTTTATTTTGTCATCTTGAATTTTCTTAGACTGTGCTCGAGCTTTGATTTTGCTATTTTTCGTGCTTGATGAAGCATTTATCTCTTCAATCGAGTGGTGAGGCTTTTCATTTTTCGGTGCGGTGAAGTTTTGTGTTTTCGTGTTCTTACGTGAAATCGAAGGAGTTTCAGTAGTTGTTCTACTTTATTATCTGCTTTTGCAGGTTTAGGCTTTAGTGAAGCTTGTAGTTTTGTTTTCGTTGAATTGTTTGACGTTGTGAAATGAGATCGGATGTTTCTTGTCTGCGATAATGTTTGAATCGCTCTCATCATTAGTTGATTTTTAGGTTTTATTTGTGGCTTTAGTCATTGTTCTAAAGATTTTATGAATTTTTTTGAATGAAGGTCTGGGCAACCGCAGATGGCAAATGGAGGTGCTCAGAAATTGACAACTAATGATGCCCTAGCATATCTTAAAGCAGTAAAGGATATATTTCAAGATAAGAGGGACAAGTATGACGACTTTTTGGAGGTTATGAAAGATTTCAAGGCTCAAAGGTTTGATCATGTTGTAACATATTCTTTGTCCACCTCGCCTTTTTCTCAATTATTTGTTCATTATTTTTGTATCATATTGGGAAAGAGGAGGATCTTGGTTTTGTTAGTGGAACTTGAGCTGTGTTTCCCTTGGGTGCATTGTAGAATTGATACCGCTGGTGTCATTGGAAGAGTGAAGGAGCTGTTTAAAGGCCATAGAGATCTTATATTGGGATTTAACACCTTCTTGCCTAAGGGGTATGAAATCACACTTCCGTCAGAAGATGAACAACCTGCTCCAAAGAAACCTGTTGAATTTGAAGAAGCTATAAATTTTGTGAACAAAATAAAGGTAAGTGCGTTGTTATTAATTTTTCCTTTACTGATTTGTTTTCAACCAATGTATTTTTTTTTTCTTTTGAGCCTGATGAATTCTTATCATGCAGACTCGTTTTCAAGGCGACGATCATGTGTACAAATCATTTCTTGACATATTGAATATGTACAGAAAGGAAAACAAGTCTATTACCGAGGTCTACCAGGAGGTATGTGTGTCTGCCTATGTTATGTGTTGTCATGCTATTGTCCTGTAAATATGATGTTATCCTTTTTCTTTTCTTTTTTTTCCTCTTGTAATGCTAATATTTCTTTTGATTCTCATTTTAATCATTTGGATTTCTTCAGGTTGCTGCTATTTTCCAGGACCACCCTGATCTTCTTGATGAGTTTACACATTTCCTTCCAGACGCTTCTGCAGCTGCCTCTACTCATTATGCTTCTGCTCGAAATTCTATTCTTCGTGATAGGAGCTCAATGCCAACAGTACGGCCAATGCATGTTGAAAAGGTTTGACTCCAATTCTTATGCCCCTCTTTGTTGTTGAAGTTATAACTAAACCTAAGGAGATAAGGTGAGGTGCCAGTAAGAGGTCAGCACCCCTTGTACATTGAAGTGCTGCCCCTTCAGTGAGATTCTTGCCTCAGGCGCATTTATGGTTCCAGTGAGGCACACCCTCTCCGTATCACTGATATCTGAAAATGAACCTAAAATGCCAGCCACCTATTTTGCTAACTAGGATGTTAAATTTGGTAAAAGAGTTATGATGAAAAAAAAAAAAATTAACACTTGATGTTTGGGAGTCTTGTCAGCTGATAGGTCTTGTAAATTGAACATCTAAATCATTTGTTTTTCACTGAAAATGTTATGCCTAGTAGTCAGTCTTTGTCTATTTGAGAGCCCACCGTTTGTCTTTGATGACCTATGTTGCTTTGTCCCTATGAGTTTTATTGTGGCTTTATAGTTAACATTTTACTCATCTCCATGCCAGCGAGAAAGGACCATGGCTTCACATGGGGATCGTGACCCCAGTGTTGATCGTCCTGATCCAGACCAGGACAGAGGTTTGTTAAGGATAGAAAAGGAGAGGAGACGTGCGGAGAAGGAAAAGGAACGCAGAGAAGATAGAGATAAGAGAGAACGTGAAAAGGATGATAGAGATTATGAGCATGATAGGGAGCGATTTCCTCACAAACGGAATCGTAAGGTTGAGGACTCTGGAGCTGAACCATTGCTTGATGCAGATGAAAATTTTGGTACGCGTCCTATGTCATCCACTTGTGATGATAAAAATTCTCTGAAAAGTGAGTATGGCATTACTTATGAACTTACTGTTGTGTTTTTTACCTTTTTCCTAATTAATTAATCACTAATTATGGAACCTGTTTTGCTGTCTAATCGGGTAAGAAATAAATGAACAAAAAGAAAATCCAAAAAACATGTGAACTTAAAATTAATCAATGAATGCTAAAAATTGTCATCACTTTTCTGCCTCATACAATGCTAAAATATTAAATGCAAATGATTTATGATTTCTTTTGGTGATGGAATCATCCATAGTAAAACAGTGCTTTGAATTTTTATATTTATTGTCTAGGGTATGTAAGTATTTTCCTTATTTTGTGTAAAATGAAGGACCTAATTTATTCCAAATAATTTTAAACTCATCCCTTCCTTTTGTGGCTTGTTACGTATCTTAAATTTTGTGATTTCAGGTATGTACAGTCAAGAGTTTGCTTTCTGCGAAAAAGTCAAAGAAAAATTACGGAATCCTGATGACTATCAGGAATTTTTGAAGTGCTTACATATTTACAGCAGGGAAATAATTACCCGACAAGAGTTGCAGTCATTGGTATGGGTTTGCATATTTACTTTTATTAGATACTCAATTTTAATGTTAAGTTCTGTCAAGATGGGTGACTTAAATTTATCAATCGATGTTGATTTGGCTGGCAATGAACGTTGATTGACCTTAATTCCTTATAAAATGTGGTGTATTGGAAACTACAGAGTTTATTTGCATGAAAGGAGTGGTGTGTTGTGAACTATCAATTTGGAGAATAAAGTTATGTCAAGAAAAAATTGGCCTGGGTCAGGGGGACAAAACTACATGGATAATGAAGTACGGGGACTGAGAATGGAATAAAAAAAATGGAAGAAATAATCAATTTCCAATAAATGTTAATACTATTAAGGAAATATATTGAAGGAAGACCATTTTGAGCAGAATGTTGGAGTAGCTATTGAAGGAATGGATTTCAATGGCTTTGAAGAAATTTACATCAACAGTGAAAAATCCAGTGTGGGTTTATCAAAGTAGTATGCTTTGGTTGCTCAGTGCCATGCTCATTACACAGGCACCATCTTTTGGTTTACAATGGTTGTACTAAAGTTAGAATCTATGACCCATTCTACACCCAGGTTAACTCTAGTGGGTTTCACTTTGCATGCACCATTCATATGGATAAGATATCAGGAACAAGAGAGTTTATCCCCTTTTAGTTGCACCATGTCTGTATGCTCCCAATCATCCCCATAAAGGTTGTCTTTCCAAATGTCATCAGAATATAAAAGAAAACCAGGAAACTTCCTTCAACCAGATTAGGCCTGAATCTTGATATGCTTTTTCCCAAATCACCTTGTGCGCTATACAGGAGGCACATTGGAGGTCGAGATTAATATATATCTGACATTAACCCAGATTTCAATCCTTTGAAGATATTCCATTCAATTTGCATTAGTTTATCTTAATAATTATATCTGAGAGAGATGTTTGGTACCATTTTGCAAGATTGCTTTCTGATTTGGAGAGTGAAGTGAAGTAGCTCCAGGAGGAGCAGCTGGAATACACCTTTGTCAAAAGACCACAAAATTGGGGATTTCTGGATTTGCGATTGAGATTGTAATTGGGGGACACAAATTTTGGGCCAAAGACTACAGTTCCTGTCTTGTAATTGTAACAGTAATGTAAACCTTGGACTGTCAGTCAAACATTCAAATCATCTGACCCACAGTGCAGTTGTTAATTTTTCTTGCGAGATACGGAATGACCAACCAGATTTGAATGGTTGGGCCGACATATGTTTTGGCCAAACCAAATTTATTGAGTCTATAAAATGACTGGGCCACACAGCTAATTGCTAGAGAATACGAACTGTTAACAGTTAACTTCCAATCACAATGTTTACATCAGATGCAATTGCTGTTAAATAAATTATGGTTTATGTTATTTATAAAGTGATTAGTTGCTTTGTATGTAGTTTCAGGCTTCGGCCATCTATTCTTGACATATCTGACTGACTGTTCCTTCTAAATCCCCTTTTTGTGCTCAATCTAGAAATGCATTAAAATGAATTTTGGGCATTAAAGTAGATATATTGTCAATGCTGCAGCTTCCACTTCAATAATTTGCTACACTGTGTTAACTGAATTTGTTTATGAGAAACTATAATAGACTAGTTCATTAATATCTTTCTGGAACTTCATTCCTCTCTCCTGAAAACTTACATGTAGAATATGATGTTAAAACATGAAGATAAATGGATTTTTCTCTCGATCAATATGAGAACCAGCTCAACCTGCTTTTACTGTATTTCATACTATACACCTTGATATGTAGTCCTTCTGCAATGCTATATGATTGACTCTTGGTTATTTATTCTTCCAGGTGGGCGATTTACTGGGAAAGTATCCAGATCTTATGGAGGGGTTTAATGAATTTTTGTTACAATCTGAAAAAAATGGTATATTCAAGCTAAGAATTTATTACTTTCCGTGAAGTTAAATTTTTAAATTTATGTCTAATCAGATCCTATGATACAGATGGTGGATTTCTTGCTGGTGTTATGAATAAAAGTAAGATGTTTTTCAGTTTTCTTATATACGCTCCCTTTTTTAGTTTTATGTGAAATGATCTGGGTTCACATGAACTTGTGCAGTTTTATCATCTGATCCCAAAATTTTCTCGTGTTTGTTAGAGTCCTTATGGAATGATGGACATGGACTGAAACAAATGAAGGGTGAAGACAGGGAAAGAGAAAGGGATCGAGATAGAGACCGTTATAGGGATGATGGGATGAAAGAAAGGGACCGTGAGTTCCGAGAAAGGGATAAATCTACTGTGATTGCCAACAAAGATGTTTTAGGCTCTAAGATGTCTCTATATCCCAGCAAGGATAAGTATTTATCAAAACCTATAAATGAGCTGGACCTTTCTAACTGCGACCAGTGTACTCCTAGTTATCGGCTCCTACCAAAAAATGTAGTTATTTTATTTGTCTCTTTGTATTTTGTCTTTTTCCAATGGAATCTGTGTGATCCTCTTGCTGATTGTTTTTCATGTCTATTGTCTGTGCTTATGCAGTACCCAATACCTATAGCTAGCCAGAAAACAGAACTTGGTACTGAAGTGTTGAATGATCACTGGGTATCTGTCACTTCAGGAAGTGAGGATTACTCCTTCAAACATATGCGCAAAAATCAGTATGAAGAGAGCTTGTTTAGATGCGAAGATGACAGGTAAGAAATTTCCAGTGATGTTTATGTACATTTTAAAATACCTGCTTTCTTGATTAATCTTCTTGGGGTGATCACTTTCACAGTTGCCATATTATTGTAGTTTTTGTTTTTGCCATCATTGGGTTGATTAAAACATGATTTCTGTAAGTTGTCTATCACTTGCACTTGCTGATATTATGTTAACTGCTTCGCAGGTTTGAACTTGACATGTTGTTAGAGTCTGTGAATGTGACAACCAAGCGAGTAGAAGAGCTGTTAGACAAGATCAATAATAATACCATTAAAGGAGACAGCCTAATTCGTATTGAAGAGCACTTAACAGGTATATGGTCTTTTCAATTAATCTGGGGAATTGGTTACAGCAGATATACAGTGCGAAGTAATTTCTTGAACTTTTTCATATTTTGACGTGAATTTTGTTTGTTTGTTGTTTTAGCTATAAATCTTAGGTGTATTGAACGATTATATGGTGATCATGGGCTTGATGTGATGGAGGTTTTAAGGAAGAATGCACCTCTAGCTTTGCCAGTGATATTAACACGCTTGAAGCAGAAACAGGAAGAGTGGGCAAGGTGCCGTGCTGATTTTAGTAAAGTTTGGGCTGAAATATATTCTAAGAACTATCACAAATCTCTTGATCATCGTAGCTTCTACTTTAAGCAGCAGGATACAAAAAGCCTTAGCACCAAAGGTAATAAATAATGTTTCATTTCAATTATGTTGAATTCTCGAAGCTTTTAATATTTGAATATTCTTTTATATTTGCAAATTTTGAATTATGTGAGATAATCCGTGGATATACCTAAACCTGAGTTGTCAATCTAACACTGTAGTGCTGCTGTTGCAATGTGGGCCTTGCAGCTTTGGGCCACTTTGTTAATCCGTGGATATACCTAAACCTATTGTTTGCACTATCTGTTGCATTAAATGCCTAACTTTGGTTAATGGTTGAAAGCCCTTGTTTAGCCATACAATACTGCGTCATTTATGGTCTATTTTGGGGGCAATTTTTTGAGTTTGCTTTGCTCCCTTATTTGGGGTTTTAAATTGAACCGTATTCTATAACATTGAGTCCTCTTGTGCCTGTGAAGCACAGCCTACTATTCTCTGGTGCCATCTCCAGCCATTTATTACATTTTCTGGCACCTTCCTAGTAGTTCCCATATCGTAATTTGATTGATTTTTTTACTTAATTTCAATTGATCAAAACAAAACGTTAATTGTCTGATATTTACACACCGTGCAAAACAAAATCAATGGTATGCAATTACCTGTATTTAGTGAAATTTTCAATATATGTTGGTGGTTACAGCAATTCTTTCCATGTTCTTGACACCTTTCTATTTTTTTGACACCTTTCTTTTATCAAACTTTTTACAGCCTTGCTCGCAGAAATCAAAGAAATTAGTGAAAAGAAACGCAAAGAAGATGATGTTCTTCTTGCTATTGCTGCTGGCAACAGACGGCCAATTCTACCAAACATGGAATTTAAGTATTCTGATCAAGATATTCATGAAGATTTGTATCAGCTCATAAAATATTCCTGTGGAGAAATTTGCACAACCGAACATGTGGATAAAGTTATGAAGGTTTGGACAACATTTTTAGAACCAATGCTTTGTGTTCCTTCACGGCCCCAGGGTGCAGAGGATACAGAAGATGTTGTCAAGACTAAGAATAATAGTGTCAAGAATGGTACGGCAAGTGTTGTTGAAAGTGATGGTAGCCCTGTTGTGGGTGCTACCGTCATGAATCAAAAGCATATAAATGTTTCCAGAAATGGGGATGGTTGTATGCCAGTAGATCAGTCAACTTCTAGTAAAGCATGGCAATCAAATGGTGATAGTGGGGTTAGAGAGGATAGGTATCTTGATGACCGTGTATTACGTAAAACTGAAACTTTGGGAAATAATACACAACATGGTAAAATGAATAATATTGCTTTCCCACCTAATGAACTATCAGGATTTAATAATAAGCAAGACCAGTCTAGTGAAAGGTTAGTGAATGCAAATGTCTCTCCCGCATCTGGAACGGAGCAAAGCAATGGAAGGACAAACATAGATAATTTGTCAGGTTAGCAACTTAAACAATGATGCTACTTCTTGGTACTTACCCTTCCGTTAATTGAATGTAATCTGTCAATAATTTCTCATAATCTTCAACTGTTACGTTTTGAGAATGTGCGGAACTGAGATGCAATTTTTTATACAAGGACTCACTGCCACCCCAGCTAGACCTGTTAATGCATCTGCTGAAGGAGGACCTGATGTTCCACCTTCAGAGGTACGGATTAACTCTGTACAGCTTATGTCAGTCTCAATTTAAATTTTGCTTGTTCTACATTCATCATTAGGATAAATTTTGAGATTTTATCAATAAACTAATATACACTGGTGCTAGAGGCCTCTTCCTTTGTGAATGTATGAGAGAGGGTCACTGTTTGTAGTCTTCTCCTTTCATTTGCAAAGAGGCTGTTTAGGATCTGTATCCTTGGCCAACTGGTTATCCTCTTTTTGTTTTGCTGTTAATATGAAGGAATGTTTTTGCACCTGTTGGTAAACCAATTGATGCCATGCCACCTTCTGAAAAGAATAGTTAAAATACTTTCTAATGCAAGTGAAACACCTTTACTACTCCAATGACGTGACACTTGTTTTCTGGTATCAAATAATTGGTCTCAGTAAGCATGTCTTCAGATTTAGTTAAAATGACAGCATTGATATAAGAAAAATTATATTGTGAACTTGAAAAGGTATATGACTGGCATTACTCACTGTCATTAGCAGCAACACCAATCCTTAGAAATCTTGAAGCATTATATTGCGAACCAGATTTTTAGTAGATGGTATTTTCTTTCCTTTAATTTGATCAAGTTGATTGTGGTAGAAATACGTTCATTATCTATTCATCTTGCAATATATATTGTTGATGAATGATCTTTCTACTGTGAATTGATCCTCAGATTGTAAATACGAAGATCTGAGTGGTAAGCCATAAGTTGTTAGCTTTTCAGAACAGAGTGTAAAAAACACTCTTTCCTTTGCAAGTTCATGACTACCGTTGTTCTTCCAATAATTTTCTACATTATAATGAAACCAAAAACTTTTGACTAATTATTAATTTAGTTCTCCTTTTAAAACATGTAATTCTGTGACATCATTGCTCATAATGTTTAAATTTTATATATTAGGCATCATACCGATTAATTTGGTGATTTTGTGTTTCTTTATCATGGCTTAGGGTGGTGATTCTGCAAGACCGGGTACATCCACAAATGGGGCCATCACCGGAGGCACCAAAGTCCACCGATACCAAGAGGAATCAGTTCGACCCTTCAAAAGTGAAAGAGAAGAGGGTGAGTTATCTCCTAATGGAGACTTTGAAGAAGATAACTTTGCAGTTTATGGAGGTAATGGTTTGGATGCAGTGCATAAAGGAAAGGATGGTGGTATGAGTCGGCCATATCAAGATAGACATGGGGACGATGTTTGTGGTGAAACCAGAGGAGAAAACGATGTTGATGCTGATGATGAAGGTGAAGAAAGTCCTCACAGGTCATCAGAGGACAGTGAAAATGCATCTGAAAATGTTGATGTTTCTGGCAGCGAGTCTGCTGATGGTGAGGAGTGTTCTCGAGAAGAGCATGAGGATGGAGAACATGATAACAAGGCTGAGAGTGAAGGTGAAGCTGAAGGAATAGCCGATGCCCATGACGTTGAAGGAGATGGAATGTCATTGCCATACTCTGAACGCTTTCTCCTAACTGTGAAGCCACTGGCAAAGCATGTTCTTCCAATGTTACATGAGAAGGACAGGAATTCACGAGTTTTCTATGGAAACGATTCCTTTTATGTTCTTTTTAGACTTCATCAGGTACAAGAATATCTATTTACAAATACACCCTCTCATTTTCATAACATACACTGACGATTTGTGCAGTTTCAGTTGTACAAACACCAAAGTTAATTTTCATTTAGCATTATTAATCTGTGTTATTCTATTATTCACAAGAAATTAGGAATAGTTTTTCTGAAATGTAGTGTTGTCTAAGCTACTCTTCTCACCTTGTCTTTGCTTCTCTGTTTTTATTGTTTAATTCTTACTTCTAAGTGATTGGGTATCTGTTACCAGTAGATTCATTCCAAAGTGTTTAAGTGTGGCCAGATGACTGTCTTTGAAAAGGTGGTGTTTGTACTGATTGAAATTTGAGGCAGTGACAGTAACATTTTATGCATGTATGGATGCGCGTCAATCTTGGCTACACTTGGGTATCAGTGCGTATGTGTATGGTTTTGGACAAAATAGATGTCTTTTAGTTTATAAGTATTTCCTCTTATTAATGCGAACATATCTGCATATCTATTGTATATTCATTTTATAATATTTTGTCTTATTAATATGACAGACATTGTATGAGAGGATACAATCAGCAAAGATTAACTCATCATCTGCTGATAGGAAATGGAAGGCTTCGAGTGATACAAGCTCCACGGATCAATATGACAGGTGATAAATTACAATTTTGAACATAAATGTAATTATAAATATCTATATATGCAAGACTGATGCGTCTCCTTTATACTGTAGATTCATGAATGCCCTTTATAGTTTGCTCGACGGTTCGTCTGATAATACAAAATTTGAGGATGATTGTCGAGCTATAATTGGAATTCAGTCATATGTCTTATTCACATTAGACAAGCTGATATATAAACTCGTTAAACAGGTCACATACATAAATTCCACTTTTGATTGAGTGCACAACTTATTATCTTTCCTACCATTAAAAGATCTCTGATTTGATTTCAGCTTCAAGCTGTTGCTGCTGATGAGATGGATAATAAGCTTCTACAACTACATGCATATGAGAAATCAAGAAAACCTGAAAAATTTGTCGACATAGTTTATCATGAAAATGCCCGTGTTCTTCTCCATGATGAGAACATATATCGTGTTGAATATGTAATTTTATTTTGCCTTCTTGTCTACCTACGTCTGCTCCTGAATGAAGTTTTAAACAGTGTTACAAGTTCTGGAGCGATAACTTAGTTTATTCCGTTGCAGTCACCTGGAGCAACGAAACTGTCTATTCAACTGATGGACTCTGGACATGATAAACCTGAAGTGACTGCTGTTTCGATGGACCCTAATTTTTCAACCTATCTACACAATGACTTCCTGTCTGTCGTCCCTGACAAAAAAGAGAAGTCAGGGATTTTCTTGAAGAGGTATGTGATTAGTCAGTAGAATTATAAGTGTAACTGCATTCTGATGTTTATTTTTGTAAATTTATTTTATTTTATTCATATTGTCAGGAATAAACGTAGATATGCTGGTAGTGATGAATTTTCAAGTCAGGCTATGGAAGGACTACAGATTATCAATGGTCTGGAGTGCAAGATTGCTTGCAGTTCATCTAAGGTATTTGATATAATAAGATTTCATAGTTGGTTTTCCCCACTTTAAGCTAGAGTATGATGTCTATTGGATTATGTTTCTGAATTTCCAGCCTTACATCTTGTCCTCGGTACCTGTTTGTCAGGTCTCTTACGTTTTAGATACTGAAGACTTTTTGTATCGGGTGAGAAGGAAACGAAGAGTCTTGCATCCGAGGAGTTCAGGCACCCATGAACAGGCACAGTCTTCAAACATTCGTTCTAGAAGACTGCAACGATTCCGCAACATGTTTTCCATTACATGAATTGTCCATTTTGAGGTGGACATGGTATGCAGAATTCTATATATTGCTATCAAACAGATGCAGAACTCATACTTTCATCCAATATCAATTGTTATGATCAATATTCCTTACTGCTATATCAAATATAATATAATGCAGCTAAAAGTTCATCTGTCATTTGTTGTTTTCTAGATGGTGGGAATTAGTAATAAACAAAAAGTTTGACTGATAATTGTTGTTCGGTTGTCCTTTTCAGTAACACTTGCCAAATGTCATTGGCAGAGAGGCGCATGAAAACAGCACCCTATACAAGAAGTTGATCTAGGGATGCTTATCAGAAATTATTTTTGCAAATTTTTTCTGAGCAACCTAATAAATCTTACAGAATGGGGGCGCGGCATTGAGGGGAGATTGTTGTATACTGTAATCTGATGGCTCACAATAATGTATATAAAGGTAATTTGTGATGTAACTAGAGGACTTTTTATTTCATTCATCAATATTTTTGTTATTTAGTTTTTTATTTTCCCCTTTCACTTTAGCTGCTACAAATATTGAGGTTATTGATCATGGAACATTGGGTGGCTGCAATTGGCCTGCCGTTTCAAATACAAGGCGTAGACTGAGAGTCTGCCCACAACATCCTTTTTCTTTTTGTTTCTCTTTTGGTATGATTTTAGCATGGACAGTAAAATGAGGAGAATGTAGCATACTGAGGCTATTTTTGCTTGTCTTGAAAGCTACTTATCATAGGGAGGTCGGTGGAATGATGAATTGAATTGGGCAACTTGCTAAAAGAGTATTCTTTTTGAAAAAAATGGTACATTTGGGCTTTTTAGTAGTAGCTAATAAAGCTAGAAGAATACCATATAGAGTTAGGTATCACTCTGAAAGAAGTTAAAAAGGAAAATAAATTTTACAGTAGAAGTTTCATCATTTGTTAGCTGCGTGTGTGATGGTGCAGTGAAAGAATTAACATTTATATAATTTTTTTAAGTCAACATCATGTCTTAGTTATATGTTTGTTTAATTTGTTGATGAGGGATGCTAAATGGATTGCTTGATGAACTTGTGTAATGATGAGTTCTCTGATAAAATAAGCCAGTTGAAACAAATACGGGGTGCTGATTGCAACTTTACCGAGATGCCACTCTTCTTAAATCACGGGCTTCTTGCATTGCTTTTTAATTGATGAATGAGAACAGTAAAATGCAAGATCACGTGGCACATTTTGAGTCAAGCAAGAGTTGAGTTGCCCATAAATGTCATAGATTAGCTTGTCAAGAAAGCACGTATTTCAGAAAAATGTTCATTTACTGTATAACAACACTGTTACCATTGACATACGCACTTGAACAGACAAGTTGTGTGAACACAGAATCTAAATTCAAATTGGGGATAGGGATGGCATGGGTTGGTTGTGAATTATACTTTTCCATCTTTATTCTCAAAATAAAAAATTATTCTCATTTTCATATTTAATAAATATAAAATTTGTCATGATGGATGTACATTTGTATCTCTACCTTTACTAATATAAATATTAATTAAATTATTAGTTTATAAAAGTAATAAAAATCATAGATGAGAAAATATGATATTATAAAGATTTAACGTTTAAAAGATACATATATTTAAATTAAAACTAAAGACGTTTTAATAATTTAAAATAGTGATAAGAGGATGAATATAGATATATTTATTCTTTAATTTTTATTTGATTCAATATAGTTTTTTTATTTTTTTTGAAATAATTTAATCGAGTCTTTTTAAATTGATGTTAATTTTTTTTAATTTATATATCAAATTAATCTACCTACCAAACAAAATTAATTTGAATATTTAGATTTCTTAAGTTGAATGATTTGATATATTAATTTTAACAAAAATATAATATTTATATAACGAAAAGATGAAATTGAATCATGATATATTAATTTTAACGAAAATATAACATTTATATAACAAAAAATCAAAATGAATCATTTTGTAAGAGTAGAGGACCTAAATAAAAATCGGGGATTTAATCGAATCTTTTATAAAAATTAAAAGACTAAATGAGTATTTTAATCTTGGAACTTAATCTTTTACCTGTATTTTAACCTTGAAATTAACTTTTTATCTGAATTTATATTTTAAAAAGTTTTTTTTAAATAATTTTATTTGAAGTTCAAAAATAAAAGTGAGTGTGAATATCCATTGGTCAGCAAAATGAGTAATAGTGCATATTTTTTAGACAGGTATAGATAGCTAGCTAATCGTATCCGCATTTACCATTGTCATATCTAACATGAATTATGTATGTTGAATTATCAGTATCATTCAATAGGACAAAAATTATTAACTAATAACGTTTTATTAATTAAGTGTGATTTTTTAAATATTAAACTATTTAAATATTAAATAATATCACTTATCTTTTTAAGTTACTCTAAAAATTGTAATAAATTCTATTTTTAAATTATAAATTTCAGCAAAAAACAATTTAAAACTTGTGACTCATTTATATAATCAACTTCAACTCGATCAAGGGTGAGTTGGTTTTGATACAGTAACTGAATTGTTTTTGTTAGAGTCTGATAAACAAACTGTATAAACTTGATCCAATCAAAATTGGTGTTTTCATTAATGGTTTACATGCTTCAACCTTCTTTGTCGATGACCCTCTCAAAGCTCTCCATGTGTTACTGATATCTATTGTGAAATTGGGTTTCATTATTTCCACTACTCCTACAACATCACTCACCTCACCATATTCCACTAACATAGTTAGTTCAACTCTACCTCATTAGGGTTATCCCACAACCTCAACCCATCACTATTAACCTTTTCAAACTCTATTACATGAACAACTTAATCACCTAATCAACAACACTCAAAGAACTAGAATTTCATGAAAGGAATAAGATCACATGGAAAATATTATGCTCAACAATGAAACAAAGAATGAAAGGAGATGATGTAGGTAAAATCTTAAACAAAAGAGTTTGAATCAGTCCTATCATGTAAATTCCAAGGAGTGTTTATCTCAAGGAAGCATCTTTCTCAATTGCAAAAATATTTCGTTCAATTTGGTAATGTGTAGAGAGTTATATTTAATTAACATGTCATAATTTTAATGGATAAAAATTGTTCTAATCCATTAAACTTGAGTAAAAAAATCAAAGTCCAAGAAATTTAACGGGTTGAAACAAGTTTTTAATATGTTAAACTCCCTTCTAATTGATTTTAATTGACCAAAATTTCATTTTAATCAATTTAAAACAAAGCATATAAACTTTTAAATTAAAGTGATTTTAATTGATTCATTATTAGCACGATTTGTTCAATCACAAGTGTATCAATCACACAATAACAAGTAATAAGTAATTACCATTTTTTCAAAAAAAATTGTGTACCACATAACAATTGAAAACAATAACTAATTTTGGCAAACAAACTATTTTTAGAAATCGTGTTGATGTTTAAGGAATTAAAACTACACAAAAACAAATAACACTCTTTTTAAGATTTTATCAAACACTTGGAATGTAAAATATATTAGAAATGATATTGTATGTTATTGTTAGGGTTATACATCAACCAACCTCATTCTCATGCATTTAACCACTCACTTTCTTTCTAATTTAGTATTAAATTCAATAAACAAGTTTACTCAAATCCTAAGTTTTATTATTAAGATTTAGTTCCTCGAGCACTTAGTGAGAACACTTGTTTTCACAATAATGATTTAAGACAACTAACGAGTTAAACTCAATTCCTATATATAAGCTATGTTTTTGTTTCTTGATCACCATAGGTATTTTCCAATAACCAATGAATCAAATATCCATTTATGTAAAATCAAACAATAATAAACATTAATAATGGAAACAAAATATTAACATTGAATGAAAAGACATATATAAATATAAAAAATACCAATTACATGAGAGTTTAATTGATTACATAAATCTCCAAAAATAGGTTTACCTTTTCATTGTAACAAAGAGCCCAAAAAGAAAAGATGAACAATGAAAGAAGATGAAAATCCAAGGAGGGGAATGGAGGTCAACAACCCAAAAAGTATTTAAAATGTGTTCTCCACTTCTGAGTCATTAAAAAGACCTTCTTGCTCGTGAACGATCAAAAAGAAATAACCTAAAAGTTTCACATAAGAAAAAATAGTGTCCAATGTTAGATACTTATGTTGGATGCATGCACTTAAGGGCAAGAAATGGACTTTTTTTCCAAGTGGTGCTTAATGCAATTCATCCTTAGGAGGTGACATCTAGTCATAGGTAAGTGACACTTAGCCCTAGTGATGAATGATCCTTTTTACCTTCATGCCACTGGATTCAAGTGACGTCCAATGTAGACGATCTTTTGGAAATCCTAATTTTTATCTTCTATCCACACTACCTTGATTCCATTTTTTTTTTTTTTGCTTGACCCAAGAGATTCCTGGTTAATTATTAGACAAAAATATAATGAAAAATAATGGTATAATTATATGAGAGTAACCAATATCCAACTACTTGTAAAAGAGATCAAAATAAAGGAGTAAGTAATTTAAAAGTTAAAGACGAGTTGATTTTGTTAGTGAAATAACTAATAATAATGATGAAAATTAACATTATCATTCATTCATGTTTTTAATTGATTGAAGTGTGTTTTCTTACAGATTCAATGAAAGAAAAATGTTTTAACATATTAAAACATATTTTAATTCATTAAAACACAATTTAAATTCTCTAATGATTCTTAAGAAATTCCAAATCACTTTCTATAACTTAATCAAATTCAAACAAAACGTCACATAGTCATTTACAACATATCTTAGGCCTATATATATGGACAACATAGTCATCAAATCAGCCTTAATACAAGATCACGTCTCAAATATGACAAAGTATATTTCCAATTAAGAAAGTTTGATATAAGGTTAAACCTTATTAAATATGTGTTTGGTGTAGATGAAGGAAAGTTTATCTACTTCAGGCTGACCCATTAAGGAATAGAAGTAGGGATGGCAACGGGGCGGGACGGGCACGGGTTTCGCTATCCCATACCCATCCTCGTAAAAAATATTCATCCTCATCCCCATACCCAAACCTAATGGGTATTAAACTTTTGACCCATCCCCATCCCCACCGGGTAACGGGTATAATCTCGTACCCATACCCATACCCATTTTCTTACTACTTCAATATTAATTTTAATTAATTTTTATAAAATAATAAAATTTTTATGATAAAGGAAACATAATATTATCAAATATTCAATATTAGAATGATGATTGTTTCTTCCATATCAAATACTTTAAAATAAATTATAATTGTTTACATTTTATATAATAATACCAAATAAAATTTCATTAGAACTAAAACAATTATTAAATTTGCAAATATTAATGAAACATAATTGATAAAATTTAAAAATATTTTTTTAAAAATATAAAAGAAAAACAAATATTCAAATTAAAATATATTTTAAATGTTTGTTTACTTCAATCTTTTAAATTCTAATAAATCTTTTTTTTATACACTAATAAAAGTTATAATACATCATTTGATCAAAATGATACAAAGAACATAATTGATATTTTAAATGTTTGTTTACTTCAATCTTTTAAATTCTAATAAATATCTTTTTTATACACTAATAAAAGTTATAATACATCATTTGATCAAAATGATACAAAGAACAAATAATAATCATAATAAAAGTTTAAAATAAATTATAATTGTTTACATTTTAGATTATAATACCAAATAAAGTTTCATGAGAACCAACACATTTATTAAATTTACAAACATTAATGAAACCTAGTTGATAATATTTTAAAATATTTTTTTAAAAGTATAAGCAAAAAACAAATATTCAAATTAAAATATATTTTAAATGTTTGTTTATTTCAATCTTTTAAATTCTAATGAATATCTTTTTTATATACTAATAAAAGTTATAATACATCATTTGATCAAAATGATACAAAGAACAAATAATAATCATAATAAAAGTTTAAAATAAATTATAATTATTTACATTTTAGATTATAATACCATAAAAAATTTTATGAGAACCAACACATTTATTAAATTTGCAAACATTAATGAAACCTAGTTGATGAAATTTAAAAATACTTTTAAAAAAATATAAAAGGAAACAAATATTAAAATTAAAATATATTTTAAATGTTTGTTTACTTCAATATTTTAAATTCTAATGAATCTCTTTTTTATACACTAATAAAAGTTATAAAACATTACTTAATCAAAATGATACAAAGAACAAATAATAATCATAATAATAAAATTTTAACATAGATCTTGTATCTTTTGAACTTTAATTATGTTGGATGGTGATAAAAAAATATTAATGACAATTACATTAAATTTTTATATTGTAGTAAATAAAAGTTATTTATATAATTATAGTGAAAAAATTACAGTATGATTGATAATGAGTTAAGAAATAAAAAATAATTAAATAAAATATATCGAAATAGTATTATACATAATGAAAATAAACAAGAAATAAAATTTAAAAAATTAAAAAATGTTTACAAACAATTTGAGAGACTATTGAAAGAAATCGCACAAAAGAAAACAAATGTATAATTAAGGGTATGATAAGCTGAAAAATATCTTAGAGATCTAAGAAAACTTTTCAAATATCAACATATATACTCGGTATTTTAGAAATAACAAAAAATGTTTTAGTGAAATAAAAAAGTTATTCAAATGAAACAAAAACTAATAATAAGAATAATAAGTAAATGATTTTTTTTATATTACCTAGTAAACGAAATGTTTGTGCTATTAAATACTTAAATTGAGAGTATTAAACATTTTCATGTGAAAGAAAAATATACATTAAATAAAAATATTAAAAAATAATAGAAATATTCAAATGTGAGACATAAAATTTTTCAATTAACATACATATTTTTGAACATAATTACATAAAGATTATGATAAGATGAAAAATATAATTGAAATGCAAAATTAGTTTAATGACAAACCAAATAATTAGAATAAATAAAAAATAATATATATATATATATATATATATGTGGTTATTTAATTAATTAGGAATATTTTAATAATTTAAACGGGGACGGGTAATATGGCGGGGATATGTACATCCCCATACCCATCCCCATACCCAATTGAAAAAGTCGGGGATTCCCCATACCCATACCCATACCCAGTCAATGCGGGGATTCCCCGTCAAAACGGGGACGGGTTCGGGCAATACCCACGGGGACGAGTTTATTTGCCATCTCTAAATAGAAGCCAACCTAGATAGATGTCAAACACTCCTCAACATGAGAAGCGTAGGGAACTTAAAGGGAATCCAAAGGCCTATGGGTAAACTCACTTTTTTTCTCTCTCTCATTTCCTATCAAGACTGGTCGACAAAAACAAACCCATCCTTAGGTTGATGAACAATGCAAACAAGCTTTTACAGTACTGAAAACTTTCCTTTTGTCACCATTTGTTTTCAACAAACCTATGTCAAGGGAAGGAATTGCTCTTATACCGCTCGGTGTCAACATGACCTTAATATAAGAAAAATCAAATCAAAAGCCTGTGTATTTCATAAGTCGAGTATTTGAAGACATCGAAACAAGATACTAATTGGTTGAAAAGATAGTGTTAACGTTGGTCATTGCTGCAAGGCGACTATGACCATATTTTCAAAGTCACCAAGTCATTGTTAAGACCGATTGTCCCATTTCCAAGATTCTACGAAGGCCCGATCTTGCTAGTAGGATGGTAGGTTGGTTGGTCAAGTTGTCTAAATTTGGCCCCAAGTTTGAACAAGTCTAATACAAGCGTAATGTTTGACAAATTTCATATTGGAGCTACAAACATGTCCTTTACCACAATTTGTTGTCCAACCTAGCAAGCACAAAGAAGAAATGACGGCTTGACACCATCATCCAACTAACCATTGGTCAACCCACTATGGTGGGGAATGTTTGCATGAACGATGAAATGACAAATGAAGATTGGATGTGCGCTATAAAAACCTGCATAAGAGAGCAAGCAAGGGATATGGATAACCTAAACAAAGGCTTGGTTAGAAAGGAAACTTTATTTGTCATCATCGAGGATGATTTGTATAGAAAAGGGTACTTGGCCTCCAACCTAAGTGCATCTCAAGAGATTAAGTTGATTATGTAATGACTAAACTCCACAGTGGAGTATGTGAACTCCATTCGAGACAACGAACACTAGCATGCCAAGTCCTCAAGGTTGGGTATTACTGGTTGACTATCCGAGCTAACTACGCAAGCTTTGTAAGGAAGTGCTTAAGTTGCCAAGAATATTACAATAACATCAATATACTAGGCCAAGAACTAAAAACCATAAGCTCGTCGTGACCCTTTTACATGTAGGGAATGGACATTCTAGGACCCTTCCCACTAACCCAAGGATAAAGGAAGTTCTTACTTATCGTTGTTGACTATTTCACGAAGTGGATAGAAGCAAAGTCTTTGACGAGAATAACCACTCAACAAGTACAAAACTTCGTGTGGAAAAGCCTAATTTATATGTTTAACATCCCTCACATTGTTATTACCAACACGAAAGGCAATTCACCGAAAGGCACTAAAGGAATTCTACACGAGTTTGAGGTGACCCAAAACTCCTCTGACAACATCGAAATGCTAGAAAAAGAAGAATACATGTTTACCTCAAGTGGAAGAAACACTGGGAACTCAATTATAATGAACCCTTGACCTTGTACAACTACGACGTATGACCCCTCTAAGGAACCCACCTCTATTTATAGGAAACATCCAAACATGGCAAACTAATAAGTGTGAAAGCCCAATTGTTAGATCAACATCAATCCAAGGGACCAATACATCAACACAACCAAGGTCAATCATGACCATAAACAATTGGACCCTACCTATGCCCAAAATGGGACAAAAGCCAATAACACAAAGCTTAACTCATGTTGATTGCTTTTGACTTTGAACATCATTTATTACTACATGAAACATCACCTAACTTGGGTGTGAAAGTACTTTTCGTAAGTGTTTGCCCCACAAACATTGAGGAGACTAAGAAGACGTAAGAGTCAATGATATTCGAGGAAAGGACGAACAACACAAATGTAAAATAAATGAAATTGTTGGACAATAATAATTATATTTCAAGAAAATTATGGATTAATTTCAGACAATAATATTCAATGAAAACTTTGAAAAATAAACTTATCCAAAATTAAATTACGCATAGAAGACAGAAAATATACTATAACATTGAAAAAAGACTTGAACAACACTTATTATGCTTTAAATTTATAATCCCTGGTTTTTGAAATATTAAAAGAAAATTTAAAATTTTATCCCCTCTTTGAACAAAATTTAAATTTGTATCACTAGTTTAAAATATTAAACCCTAATTTAAATTTTTAATCCCCTAGTTCATAACATAACAACATTTAATTTTGAAGCCATGCTCAAATCATTAAAGTTTAATTCATAATGGAAGAATAAAACAAAACAATATCACTTATTCTCCAACATAACAAACTCTTAACTTGATTAATTTTACAAGTATAATCAAGTGTTTGAGGATAATTGATTACGTGATTGTCTCGGTATAATAAAAAAAATGCTTTATCACATAACATAATCCATTAAACATTATTGTTCTATTGTTGTTGAACTTTAGTCTTACATAAATACATACACAAAATATCCACAAGCAAGTCATAAACTACTACTATGTACTTCACACTACCAACCATAAATAAACTAGAATGGAGACGCATGAGTGAAGGGTGAAGCAAATAGTTAAGTATTATTATCGTTAATGTTCTAGCATATGTATATCAGAAATGAATAACTACACTCAAAAAACATTTTGCATTTCTCGTCACTTATCATGTAATAAACAAAAATAAGAAATGGTAGTGAAATCCAACATTTTTTTAAGAGTTAAATATGTTTTTGGTTCCTTAAATTTTAGTGAA
The DNA here is from genome assembly GCF_037176805.1 of Vigna unguiculata. Lineage (NCBI taxonomy): Eukaryota > Viridiplantae > Streptophyta > Magnoliopsida > Fabales > Fabaceae > Vigna > Vigna unguiculata. The sequence continues at coordinate 25,577,803 of NC_140793.1, forward strand.
TTTTAAAATTAGTTTATTTCAAAACTTTAGACCAATTTAGTCTCTCATCTTTCAAAATACGTAGATTTAGTCATTTTAATCAAATTTTTGTTAAGTTTATTTGACATTTCAAACGCATTTCATAATATTATTTGACTTAACATTAAAGCAAAAATGTGTCAAACAATATAAACAACTCAAGTACAAGTATGAAATATGTACGAAACATCAAATAAACCTAATAAAATTTGATTAAAAGGACTAAATCCACGTATTTCGAAAGATAAATCAAATACAATCTTGAAATACGTACAAAACATCAAATAAATCTAAATACAAAATTTAATTAAAAGAACTAAATTCATATTTCGGAGGATGAAGGATTAAATTTGTCTAAAATATTAAGATAAACTAATTCTAAAATTCAAAAAAATTGAAGGACAAAAGCATATTTTAACTTTAAAAAAAAAAAAAGACCGAATTTGTGAAATATCACTAATAAAAGGCCAAAAATTCAATGAAGTGAAAATATTAACCAAAACTGGGCCTCATGCGATTTTAGATATTTAGAAATATTGGACAACGAATAGAAAAAAACCCGCACGGAAAGCAAACGCGTCCTCTCCCGCCATGGCCACAAACACTCATTTCATCCTCACACTCCAACCACGTTACCCTTATTCTCCTTCTTCTTCTTCCTCTTCTTCTTTCCCATTTATTCTAACTAACACCGCTCTCTCTTTCTCTCACCTTCGCTTTGGATCTCTTCCTCTTTCCCTCAATTTCCGTGCCTCCTTCTCCTTCAAGTCCCCTACCTCAACCATTAGCGCATTCTCCGACGCCGAGGAGGACGAAGAAGAGGAAGAAGAGGACGAAGAAGACGATGAAGAAGAAGAAGAAGATGAAGACGACGATGTTGCTGCTGACGAGTACGACGACGTATCCGCTGATGCTTCCGAAGACGACGCCGGTGTGTTCGCTCGCCACGATGGATTCAAGTGGCAGAGAGTCGAGAAGCTCTGCAACGAAGTCAGGGAGTTCGGCGCGGATATCATCGACGTCGAAGAGCTGGCCGCTGTCTACGATTTTCGCATCGATAAGTTTCAGGTTCGTTGAGCGTTTGTTTCTCTTCGTTTCGAGAAATTTCCTCGGATTTGGAACGTGTTTATGAGGTTTTTCTGGTTTGGTTGAGTTTCAGCGGCAGGCGATACTGGCCTTTCTGAGAGGCTCCTCGGTGGTGGTTTCTGCTCCGACGAGCAGCGGGAAGACGCTGATTGCGGAGGCCGCGGCGGTGGCTACGGTGGCTAGGGGACGGCGATTATTCTACACGACGCCGCTCAAGGCGTTGTCCAATCAGAAGTTTCGCGAATTCCGGTGTGCAATGATTAGAATGTGAATTTGATGTGTTTTGCTTTTGTCAGTGTGTATCTGTGGGCAAGAGTTACTGCTATACTGTTTTTGGAAGTTTAATTGTTGCTGGTTTTTGTTGCCGATTTTCAGTGAGACTTTTGGTGACAGTAATGTTGGCCTTCTTACGGGTGATTCTGCTGTGAACAAGGATGCTCAGGTTTTGATTATGACCACGGAGATATTGCGCAACATGTTGTATCAGAGGTACATTGCATTCAAATATGGGGAAATTAGCTATTTCATTACTTGAGTCTTTGCTGTTGTGGTGTAGAAGCGTTTGGGGTTGTGGTTTTGTAATGTGTAGTTTCCAATTTCATTAATAGCTCTTTATCGATGAGGCTGGTGCGAAATACTTAAGAAGTTGAGAAGGTCGTGTTGCACAAGAAATTAGAAGTAATTGCTGCATTATTGTCATGAGCTAGAAGTTTAGTATACAGCTCCAGTGTGTGTGTGTGTGTGTTTTTTTTTTTTTTTTTACTTTGTTGGTGTTTATTTTAAGCTATCTTATTCCATTTCCAAGCGACATCCCTAGAATACTGTCGTCAGGAATGTGATTGGTGAGTAAATTCTAGAATTTAGTATTCCTAGAAATACTTTTAAAAAGAAGTGGAAGTGGAATGGGATTTAATAGTTAGCACGTAAATAGCTTTCTATATAATCATGAAGTTGCAATATACCCACCCTTTGACGTTGAATATATAAAGTAAAACAAGATGATACTACTTCCATTGGAATCGACAATACCCAACAGTGTCTTTTAAAGCTTATGACAAACTTGGGGATCTAACATTTCAAAGTTCACATTCCTAGTGATGAATTTACAAACCTTGAAACAAACACACTCTAAACTCCTAACCTTGTATTTAACAATTTGATTATGACAATGTCATCGTCATTGTTATTTGTTCCCACCTTAAGTTTTATTATTATCAAATTGATTCTTTAATCCTATCTCCTCTACTTTTTGTTTCATTACTGTCATTTGTATCAATATTTGCAAACAGGAGTAATATTGACTGCTGCTGTTTTTCTTACAGTGTTGGCAATGTTTCTTCTGGAAGTGGACTTGTAAATGTTGATGTGATTGTTTTGGATGAAGTTCATTATCTTAGTGACATATCTCGGGGTACAGTCTGGGAGGAGATTGTAAGCATGATTTATTGTATTTGCATGTTACATAACTTGCTCAACTTTTCTTATTTGTTCGTGCATGTTTGGACTAAATCTGCAGGTTATTTATTGCCCAAAAGTAGTTCAACTAATTTGCCTGTCAGCAACTGTTGCAAATCCAGATGAGTTGGCTGGGTGGATTGGTCAGGTATTCAGATTGTGCTGTTGATTTCTATTAAAGTCGCAAAATGCACTGTGCTGACTTTTCTCTCTCGTAAAATCAACCAGTATTAAACTTGATCGATTAATCTAGTTCCACTGCTCCGTGAAATGTAGTACTTCTCTTAAAGAAGAAAACCAATTATTGTAAGATAAGTGTTAAATATAGAGAAAAATTGTATAGGATTAATCTTCCTTGTGTCTAAAATACACATAAGGTGAATATATTTATAGTAAAGAGTGATACAAGTATAAATGAAAACCATACATAAATATGGTAAATGGAAGATATTGTTACAAACAATATCTACCAATATCAAACAATAACTATGTTTCCCTAATAAATAATAGACGGTGTGTTTCCCTAATTAACATAAAACGCAATATAGCTAACAATAAGAAATAGATCAGAAGAGAACCAATTACAATGCATAATATATGAATGAATGTAATCGGAATGAAACTTACAATTTAGCTAAAAATATCCGTGCCTACAATCTAGGAGAACTATGTGTTAATTTTGTTGAAACATCTAGATTATGGATGGCATTGTATTTTTCTTATGTATTTGTACTGTATTTAATAAAATGCCATGCTTCAAGAGGGGAGTGGAAACTTGCTTAAATTTGATAAGTGTCAAGCATATAACATCATTTTCTCCATAAAGCTTTTGTTACCATCGAAGTTTTTCTTCTGTTCTATGGCATGGGAGATTTTTCACAATTTAGTTGGAAACATCTATAAGTTTTAATTGTAGATAATTCATTTGAAAGTTTCCCTGACCGAACATTGTTTTTAAGGAATTTTATAGAGTTTATCATGTTGATGGACTTCCGGACAGTTTGGGATATGTAACAGAGATTAAATGCTTGAAATTGCTTATATTCTATCCTTTTTTCAAGCACAGGATCCTGAACTCTGCTATTAATGTGAGGCTTGTTATTCAACTTTATTTATCAGATTTTTTTTTTCATACTATATTTAAGGAGAAAGAAGTAGATTACATAAATTACGTCATTTTATGTAAAATTACCTCCCTTTAGGTTTTGTATGATTTACATAAATCATTTCTATAATTATGGTTACATTTTGTATGATTTAAGTGTATCATAGGTATCTTGTTTTGTACTATTGCATCTTCCCTGATTGATGGAACTGTATCTAGTGAAAGAATTCAAATAGCAAATTAAATATAGTTTTCTTTGTAACCTCTGCAAAATGTTTTGGCTTTCAGATTCATGGTAAAACTGAATTGGTAACATCCTCAAAACGCCCAGTTCCATTGACTTGGCATTTCTCTATGAAGAATTCCTTATTTCCACTTCTTGATGAGAAAGGAACGCACATGAACAGGTGCTATCTGGGGTCCTCATTGCATTTATTCAGTTTAGTTATGTGTTACATATTTTCTACATCAGTAAAAGCCTTTTTTATTGGTAAACTTTACTACTTGTTTTTATTTTACAACATAAGAATTTCATGATAATCGGTATTGCTAATGGCCTAAGAGTCAAACTTGTTGGAAGTGGGTGTCTGGCTGTTATACTTCCTGTCTTTTAGGTGTGTACAAGTTTTCATATTGGACCTACTATTGGTTGGTTTCTAAAAACCAATTTATGCAGCAAAAAGAATCAAATTTCGTTATTTATGAGCACCAATTGCTTGTTTGGTTTGGCGTTTGAAAACACAGATCCATGTTTTGGATGTGAAAAAATAAAGTTACTTAAAGTAGTTTCATTTGGTTATGGGTAGAGGATTCACGTTTGACTTGATCTTATGGGAAACCAAACATGCACCCAGTGAACTTTTTTTCTATTTCCACATAATACTCCCCCTAACATATGGGTAGGATGGAGGATGACGGGTTATGAGATAAAACTAATTATTCGACACTGAAATTTAAATAATTGAATTGTGGGTGCTGATCATGTCCAAAGGTGATTATTCCAAGTATTTTCTGGCCCACAATGACACTTATTGTCAATATAGATGGGGCTGACACATAATGGTAAGAGGCTTGAATTAGCATGAAATATGATTTGGCTGCTCTGAAGTGCAGGAGTATAATGCATAGTGTCCTTCCGTGACAGTTGCTGACAAGGTGAACTGATTGAATTTTGATCTATTAATAAGGCAAGGGATGATATCCATGAGTTATTTTTAAATAAAAGCCTACTACTGTATCCAATTTAGGTTAGTACTGTGTTGTTAATTAGGGATTGATCAAGCAATGTTGTGGACTGCGGCACTGATTGTTGTAGCATCAATGTTCTTATAGAATTTTTTAAGCAAGCAATACATCAATAGTGGGGGTGCCCTACAGCAATAGCTTTGGTTGCATAATTCGTACTGGTGGTGATGATGATTTATTGATTGTGGTAGTTATTTATGTTTTTGATATGATCAAAATGAGAACACTAACATAATGATAACTGCAAGAGTTCAGTGAATAGGTGTTTTATAGTGAATATACAAGTATCAAGTCTTCTTTCAAAACGAAAATGTGAAGATATCATTATTCTGATAATATAGATTGCAACAAAATAAAGTACTATGGATTATTTATTATTTAGCAACTTTGAACAAGCAAATACCAAAGATTGTCATCTTATTTTATTTACTTAATCGAATAAAAATGGAAATTTAGTTTCTTCTTTTATTTAAAGCAGGAAGCTGTCATTCAATTATTTACAACTTCAAGCTGCAGGAGCTAAACCTTACAAAGATGATTGGTCTCGAAAAAGGAACTCTCGGAAACGTGGAACACGCTTTAGCTATGATAGTGATGATAACATGTTTGAACAACGTTCTCTTTCAAAGAATGACATAAATGCCATACGTCGATCACAAGTAAGGCATCTGAATCAAATTTTCCTTACACTCCGTACCCTATGATTGTATTGAACATCTGTTCCTTGTCTTTCACAACTTACTATCTTCATGTTTAAATGGCGGGAGGGGGACAAATTGGCTACTTTTTATGTATCCAATAATCTTTCGTGAATATTGGAGACACAATCTGGTTGTGATACACACTTTGGCTAAAAGCACTCTTATTTTGTTGAATAAATAAGAAGATTGATGTATTTTGTATTTATAATAATGTGCATACATTCTTATGGAGTGTGTTCTTACTCTTTTTCAGGTTCCTCAAGTAATTGATACATTATGGCAACTTCAGTCCAGGGATATGCTGCCAGCCATTTGGTTTATTTTTAGCAGGAAGGGTTGTGATGCAGCTGTGCAATATCTTGAAAATTGCAAACTTTTAGATGAGTGTGAATCAACTGAGGTCGAACTAGCCTTGAAGAAGTTCCGCAAGCAGTATCCTGATGCTGTCAGAGACTCAGCTGTAAGAGGACTTTTGCAAGGGGTTGCCGCACATCATGCTGGATGTCTACCTTTGTGGAAGGCATTCATAGAAGAGCTGTTTCAAAGAGGACTTATTAAAGTTGTTTTTGCTACAGAAACCCTGGCTGCTGGAATCAATATGCCTGCCAGAACAGCTGTTATTTCATCTCTCAGCAAAAGGGGTGACAGCGGGCGTATACCATTAAGCTCAAATGAACTGCTTCAGATGGCTGGGCGTGCTGGACGCAGAGGCATTGATGAAAGTGGTCATGTAGTTCTCATCCAAACCACTAATGAAGGTGCTGAGGAGGGCTGCAAAGTTCTGTTTGCTGGACTAGAGCCTCTAGTGTCACAGTTTACTGCTTCATATGGAATGGTTTTGAATCTTCTTGCTGGTGTGAAAGCCATTCAATGGTCAAATGAATCAGGTAACATGAAACCTTCCACGGGAAGAACTTTGGAAGAAGCTAGGAAATTAGTTGAGCAGAGTTTTGGGAATTATGTTAGTAGCAATGTAATGCTGGCTGCTAAAGAGGAACTTAATAAAATTGAGAAAGAAATCGAGTTGCTTATGTCAGAAACTACTGATGAAGCTATAGATAGAAAAACCAGGAAGGCCTTAGCACCACGGCAATACAAGGAAATTGCAGAATTACTGGAAGATTTAAGATCAGAAAAGCGTGTTCGGACTAAGTTGCGCAAACAGGTGGAAGCAAAGAGAATGTCTGCCCTGAAACCTTTGTTGGAGGAGACAGAAAGTGGACATTTGCCATTTTTATGCTTGCAGTATAGAGATGCTGAAGGAGTTGAACATTCAATTCCTGCTGTGTTTTTGGGGAAGGTTGACTCCCTTAATGCTTCTAAACTCAAAACTATGATTTCTTCTGTTGATTCTTTTGCATTGAATTTAGCAGAAGCAGAGCCAAGTGTTGCAGATTCTGCACTGAATAAAGATATTAAACCTTCATACCATGTGGCTCTTGGTTCAGATAACACTTGGTATCTATTTACGGAAAAGTGGATTAAGACAGTATATGGGACAGGCTTTCCTAATGTTCCATTGGCTCAAGGGGATGCTCGACCTCGAGAAATTATGAGCACTCTCCTTGATAACGGTGATATGAATTGGGATAAGCTTTCTCAATCTGAGCATGGTGGTTTATGGTTCATGGAAGGATCTCTTGATACATGGTCTTGGAGCTTGAATGTTCCTGTTTTGAGTAGCTTGTCGGAAAATGACGAGCTACTACTGAAGTCTCAAGATTACAAAGATGCCATTGAATGTTACAAAGATCAAAGAAATAAAGTTTCACGGTTGAAGAAAAAGATATCTCGTAGTGAAGGCTATAAAGAATATTTTAAAATTACAGACACAGTCAAGTTTGTTGAGGAGAAAATCAAGCGCCTGAAGAATAGATCTAAACGTTTGATTAATAGGATTGAACAGATTGAACCCTCAGGTTGGAAGGAGTTTATGCAGGTTAGCAATGTCATTCATGAAATCAGGGCTTTAGATATTAATACACATGTCATATTTCCACTTGGTGAAACCGCTGGTGCAATTCGAGGAGAAAATGAGCTATGGCTTGCGATGGTTCTTCGCAATAAAATTTTACTAGATCTAAAACCTGCGCAGCTCGCTGCAGTGTGCGCAAGTTTGGTGTCCGTGGGTATCAAAGTTCGACCCTGGAAAAATAACAGTTACATTTATGAGCCTTCTGCAACTGTAACGAAGTTCATAACATTATTAGATGAACAAAGAAATGCCTTATTGGCATTGCAGGACAAACATGGGGTGACAATCTCTTGCTGTTTGGATAACCAGTTTTGCGGCATGGTTGAGGCCTGGGCTTCTGGGTTGACATGGAGAGAAATAATGATGGACTGTGCAATGGATGATGGCGATTTAGCTCGTCTCCTTCGCCGGACCATTGATCTGTTAGTTCAGATTCCAAAGTTGCCAGATATTGATCCATTGTTGCAGCGCAATGCAAAGGCTGCTTCTGCTGTTATGGACCGGCCTCCAATAAGTGAACTTGTGGGGTAATTTTTCTGTCTCTAACCATTTGTTTGTAGGTTTTGTATAATTAATTTTCAGCAATGCTTTTATGATGTTATCATCATCATTAATATTATTATTAACAAAAATTTAAGAGAAAGGAAATTGCTCCATTCCAATGTAAATCGAACCCAAACTGGTTTTCGCTTGGGCTAATTCTTATTGGCATGATGATATCATTGCTATTAAAAGTACGTCAATTTACAACATTATATTAAATTAAAATTTGTATCCTTCAGATATATACGTAGTTTTTATTTGTATGATATTAATTGTTAATATATTTCAATTAAAAATATTAAGCTATGATGTTCTTTTATAACGTATGTGTCTTTTTCTGTAATTCTGCTATAATGAAAAACAATTAATAAATAAATCATATTTATCATCTGTCGCAATAGGATTCTTGATAAATATTTTAAAATTATAAAATGGCAATAATAGTAAATTGATTGTAGATGAAATTATGTAAAAACTTTATTTATTAAATATTTACTTGATATCAGTTAGTTGGTCTTTATAGCGTCCTTCTGCCATCGCTATATTGGTCTTAAGTTCGTCAACTCGGGTAGACAATTCTTTCAATTCAGGGCATTCTTAAAATTTAAGTTTGTAAGTATTAGAATAAAATTTAACTCAATAGTGTAAGATAATTTTATATTGATATTTAATCACCAGAGCATTTTCAATTAAAGATGTTTATATTAGTTATTTATAAACAAAAAGGCTATTTTAAGCAATTTATTATGAGACTTTGTGGGATTTTTTATTTTTAAACATTTCCATTGAAGATGTTACGGTGATTTATATGACTTTATGCTTCGTTTAATTTGTGGAAGTAGAAGACAGGAATGAAAATATAGTGATTGATTGAATTGTTTGATACCGAATAAGGATTCAAATATACGCAAATTAAAGAAAAACGTGTACCATAAATGGAAAAAATATTCTAAATAAAAGTAATCATGATAAAACATAAAAAGGTTTCTTCTATTTTTTTCTCCAATTTGAGAGAAAATAAATTTGCACAGATCCCTTCAATTTTTCTTTCCACTCTTATTGTTACTTGAACCAAATGAGGACAAATACACGAGTCTTTTCTCCTCTTAAATTACTGTGATACTTATTTTTATGTTTATTTAGTTTAATCTCTTTTTCTTTTAAAATTAGTTTAATCATTTATGCTTTTAAAGTGGTCAAATTCAGGTGTCTATTCTTTTTCCTCTTATGGTTTTCAATTATACTTCCTTCTTTTTCCCTCTCAACTTCTTTTCCGCCCCCACATATCCAACCTCCTTCCTCTTTGGTGCTCTCTCTATCATTTACTTGTCCATTCTTTCTTCAACAACAAATCATGACATAAAAAATACTTCAATATCATAAATAGAAAAAAGAGGAAACTTCATTTCTCAAACAATATTACTTAGTCCGAGGAAGACAGATTAAGTTGGAGCCACGTGTAAGGTTTCATATTTAAAGCAAAACTTTCACTTTTGTTTTCGGCAAAGAAAAGAAGGCAAAAAGAGAATCGAATGAATGAAGAAGCAATACCAACAAAGAAAAAAGATCAAAAGTTGAGTGTGGGTTATAGGTGAAGTGATGCAGACGGAAGGGAAACAAGACAGCGAACTGAAGTGGAGAAAGAAGATTGAGGGTGGAACTAAGATTTTATGATTTGAAATATTAACCAAATTAAATTTAAACATATGGAAGACACATTTTAAACCATTTTAAAATGGAAAATACTAAATTAATCTGAACAAACGAAGACCAGATCGAATAAATTGTAAAACATAAAAAATCATTTATATAATTTGGTCTCAATTTTGATTTCTCTCTTTTTTCCCTTCTAATCAAATAATACTTCAAAACAATTATAGTAAAATTAATAACTTATCATGATTTATTGATAATAACTTATTTCATTATTACAATTTATATAAAATATAAAAAAATTGAACTTATTTTTTAAATCTGGTTTTTCTATAAACTTTATCTGCACATAACAGCAAATGCCAAGAATTGTATAAAAGAAATTGCAAGTTAGGCTGCGTCTGACACACTTCAGTCACTTTCAATAAAACTCACTCTTAAAATATTATTCATTTTTTTAATTTAAAATATACTGTATAATGTAATGTTGTAGGTTGTGTTATGAATCCAGACGTGAATCTAAATTTTATATTGGTTAATAAAGCACTATATAAGAATAAAGACTCATAAATTTATTGTTTTAATATTTTGGATCGAGAGTGGTGACAATATCTTATGTGGTTGAGTTCAGGTCTTATTGATATTTGTTCTTCCTAGTAAATTCCCTCAATGTAAACCTAACAAGTGAAATCAGAGCCGATGGTTAAATAAACCAAGGAATACTTGTGATTGAAAATTTTATAAAAATAGCATTAAAGCCGATGGTTAAACCCGACTCACTGAATCCCGTCCTTATATTTAACAAATAATATCAAAACCGATAGTGAAAATCGCCTCAAACAAGTACATATCTATATATCAAAAATCTTCCTAACAATCTTCCTAGCAGATATTATATTTTTCTGGTAAACCCCGTCCTTGGACCCCTAAGAGATTGCATATGTATAATTTTAGTTTAAGACAGCTAATAGCATAGCATCTCATGCTTTATCATCATTTCGGCAAGTTCTACAATATTACTATTAGTGCGCTTAAAATTTTCCAACAACTTTTCTCTCCAATTATATTGAAACTACAAAAACATTGTCTCTTAAAATATTACAAGGAATTCTAAAAAAAAACATAAAGAATAATTTTAAATGAAAGCGGAAAAAGTTTGGATGGTAATAAAAATAATCACTAAGAAAAAACAATTATGTAAAAAGGGCAAATACATATTACTTGCTATAAGTGTGATATATATATTAAATAGTAAATATTAAATAAGAACTAGAAATGCTTTAACACGAGAGCATAGCAGCCAATAAAATAGTAACACCCGAAACGACAGCGTGATTTGTGTGCAGAGTGCTTCAGATTTTCTCTCTCTTCCTGGAGTCAATATTTTGTTCTAAAGCTCTCAACTCAACAACTGCACCAAACCCTTTCAACTCCAATTCCTCCTTCCTCAATAATTCAAAAACCAGAAACAAAAAATCACAAAATTTTTAATCGCAACAGATCCAATGGCTCTCTCAACTTTTTCCCGCCGCCATGGCCTCGGATCCATTCTCGCCAAGCCCTTAACCGCCGCCGTCTCATCGCGCCCGATCTCCTCCGACGCCCCCCTCACAATCGAGACCTCCGTCCCCTTCACGGCGCACAACTGCGAGGCGCCGTCACGCGCCGTCACCACCTCGTCCTCCGAGCTGCTTTCCTTTTTCCGTGACATGGCCCTCATGCGCCGCATGGAGATCGCTGCGGACTCTCTCTACAAGGCCAAACTCATCCGCGGCTTCTGCCACCTGTACGACGGCCAGGAGGCCGTCGCCGTCGGCATGGAGGCCGGCATCACCAGAAAGGACTGCATCATCACCGCCTACCGCGACCACTGCACCTTCCTTGGCCGCGGCGGCACGCTGCTCGAGGTGTTCTCGGAGCTGATGGGGCGCAAGGACGGGTGCTCGAAAGGGAAAGGGGGGTCGATGCACTTTTATAGGAAGGAGGGGGGGTTCTACGGCGGACACGGGATCGTGGGGGCGCAGGTTCCGTTAGGGTGTGGTTTGGCGTTTGCGCAGAAGTATAGTAAGGATGAGACTGTGACTTTTGCCTTGTATGGAGATGGGGCTGCCAATCAGGGACAGCTTTTTGAGGCGCTTAACATTGCGGCGCTTTGGGATCTTCCTGCAATCTTGGTCTGCGAGAATAATCACTGTGAGTCACTTACTTAGTTGCTGCATTTTATTAGAAGGGAGGGCAAATTGAGATTAGTTGCTCCGTTGGAGAAATTGACTCCTATAGTTTCTCTAAATTTTTATATTTATTTTTAATTCGTGTATAAGTTAATTTTAGCTTATAGAAAAAAAAAAACATCATTTTAATTTGCTCTACTTTTGGGTTCTTTTAATTGGGATATGCCTTAGAAGTTGTGATCTTTAGAGTTGTTTTTTTTTTCTTACAGTTTTATAGTTGTCTCCGTTTTATATTTTATTTCTTGGACAACAAAATTGTAAATTTTAGCATCTACATTGGCCTAAGAGGTAAGTTTTGGTCCGTGGTGTTGGCACGGGAGAAAATTTTCTGATAGTATAAAAGTAGTACACTGATTTTCTGACGGTGATAAGCAGCTAGAAGAAAGTGGTCTAGGGAGTAAAGCTTAAAATGTGAGCAAGTATAGGGATTTAGATGAATTGTTAAACTGTGTTGTTTTCTTTTGAATTGTATTTGTGACTCGTTAGTTTGGTTTTGGTGAACACAGATGGGATGGGGACTGCGGAGTGGAGGGCTGCAAAGAGTCCTGCTTATTACAAGCGTGGGGATTATGTGCCCGGCTTGAAGGTGGGTTTCGTTTTGTGTGTTTGGTTGATATGAAATTAAAGGGCAAATTTAATGTGCTTCTCGGTTAAAAGGGTTGGATCCATGTTTTTAATGAGGTGGGGCCTGCGTGTAATTAACGCAGTAGTTGAGAGTCTGTGTTGTTCTTGTAAGTCGAGGAAAGTAATGCCTGTGTACCTAATGAATTTTGTAATGTATTGATTTGAAGGGATGGGTGTGTATTATTTTGTCTGGACTCTTCGATTGATGCACGATTGCATTCAGTGCTCTGGTTAGTGAACATTTGGTTCAGGTTATTTTGGAGAGATGGTTGCTTATTTTTGCTGGTTTTCTGAGATTTTCTTTAGGAATAAGTAATTGTTTGTCCTAAAACAATCCAACCAAACACGCACTACTTATATTTTATTTTGACAGAAATAATCAATTTTGTTTTGTAAAGCATTGCAATGTGAAGATCTATTGCATGTGCTGTCGTGGAAAAAAACTATGTTTGGAGGTGTTGTCAAATTATCATGTTGTATGGCGATGCTGTTTATAGATTGTACAATACATCATTATAGCCTATTGATTGATTTAATTTCCCTGGATATGAGTTCTTTGAAAATGCAGATAGATGATGACTGTATAGTTATATTATTAACTTTTCTCCCTCTCTTTTTGTTTATTTCAAGGCCATTGCTTCTTTTATGTTGTTTTTGTTTTTAAGTAAAGGATCTTTAGGTCTTGTCAGTTCTCTTCTAAGGGTCCGAATGAGGTTTTTGGTTTTGGTAATGGGCATGTTTCTTGTCCTTGCATTGGATGTTGATAATTTTGTTGACTCTCCTTTAGCCCAGCCTTTGGGCTCTGTTCCCCTTTTTCATGTTTTTGATGTCTAAATATTTAGGACTATATTTGCTGTATGATATCTTATTTGTTGGACATTGCTATCATTGTTTGAAGTCTGTATTTTATGGATGTTGGTATGCAGTTGTATTTAGCAGTCCTGTCTGCATATCTGTAAATAGGGTGATTAAGTATACTTTGTGGCCTTTCCACACAATCTTTTTTTATTTTTTTAACAAATAATTTTTCTATGCACAGGTAGATGGCATGGACGTTCTTGCTGTTAAGCAAGCTTGCAAATTTGCAAAAGAACATGCTTTGAAGAATGGGCCCATTGTGAGTTAATTTTTTCACTGTTATGTATACTTGAATTTCTCTTAAAATTAGTTATTCGCTATTGGATGTTTTGAATTAGCCATTTATCTACTGAAGTTTGACATTACACTGTAGGTTAGGAGGGATCAACTCTTTTTTGTTGCTTATCAGATTCTCTTAGCCTTGCTTTAGTGACAGGATCATACACTTGTAAATTAATTTTCTAATAATGAAAAGAATTACTTAAAGCTGGCTAAATCAACCATAAAAATGCTATTACCTATATAATTCTGTTGAAAGTATAGATCTATGAATTAATGCATATATGAGACAACATTGTTTGGAACTAGTATTTCTCTTAAGATTAGGTCGTTTTTGCATTCTTGCCTAGTGTTACTTTCCAATGGACAAGGAGTTGAAGATAAGGTGAGCGCAGTTCATTGAATCTGGTATTGTTAGGGGTTGCTAATTGATATAGTTTTGGTAGTGTTTACATGAAAATTTTGCCATTTTTGTTGAAATTTGATTCAAATATCAAGTCAGGGAAATAAATAATTTCCACCCTGTATTTTTCTTTGAATGAGTAACTCAGATCAAAACTGTAAAAATTGAAGGCCAAAATTTGATTTAAATGAGCAAAAAAAAACTATTTGAAACCACGAAAAGAGATGAAGTGTGACAGAAAAGAGAAAGTAAAGAATAGAGTAAAAGAGAAAGAAATGAGAAAAAGATAGAAAGACTAACGTGATTAAGTTGAAAGGATGGAGGTGGTTGAAAAACTTGCAGTGACTCGAGGAATCCTCCTCCCCCCCACCCCCCACCCCCAACGTGTGTGGGATGTGTAGAGATTTCAATAGTTTGAACAATCAAGTTCATACCCTTAATACATTGTCTAAACTAATACTCATGCAAATGTGTCTTGACTAATAATAATATGTGGTAACCATTCCTAATATACCTTGTAACTAGGGGTGTTAAAGTGAGCAAACTAGACTCACACAGGTTGGCTCACCATGGGTTGAGCTAAAAAAAGGCTAGCTCAACTCGGCTCACTTTTTGGTAAGCCAAAAATTTTGCAATCCAGTTTGACCCACCACGGGTTGATGGGTTAATGGGTTGGCCCATTTATGAATATTTTTTTTTTCGCAATTTATTTTATATATTTATTGCATTACAATGAGCGTGAATTGACTTAATTTTTTTTATAATAGTGGAATCAAATTGTTCACCTAATTCTCTAAATATTATTATAAAGATAGTAGTTAAAGATTAAAGTATCAACGTATATAACTTGACAAACAAATTAATTAAACATTCAAACTATTCAAATATTATTGACCATCATTCTAGTATTTAAAAATATAAAATTGTGAACCTACATAATTAGAAGTAGTAAATAATTATCACAAAAAAAATTTAAAAAATTGTAAAAAAGTGTTGGTGGGTTAAGTGGGTCTTCAACCCGACTCGAACCCATTTAACCCGTGAGTTAAGTGTGTCAGGTTCAGTTCAATCCACTTTTGAAAAAACTGAAATTTTCTCAACCCAATTCAGCTCGAATCCGTGGTGAGCTGGATTGGCTCACAAGTTGGAACCCATTTTGACATCTCTACTTGTAACCAATACTGATGGCTTCTAGTGGCCACCATTGATAATTATCATAATCTTGATTCTTCTTTCATCCTCAAGTCTTGCCTTTCAATTCTATTCTTCCTGAAGATAAATTTATGCCAACTAGTCAAAATAATTTTGGTAATAAAGTGTACATAATTAAGATCACTTGCGTGATTTGTAGGACCTGACATCAAAGAAAGCTGTTTGGTTGAATTTTATCCATGGTCTGTGTATCTGGATCATTTTATTTATTTTTCAAGTTTATGGAGTTGATTTTTTATTTACTTGGAATTTATTTTTCCAAACTCCAACAATTCTGATGAAATAGCATGATACTCGGAAGCTTGTATCCTTTGACAAATTTTCATGTGATTAAGAAGCCATTGAGGCGCTATAAATTCTGGTTCTGTTTCTTAACTAATTAATTGCTGTTTGAACCCTGGGAAGAAATTATTTTGCTGAAAAGTAATTTAATGTTTCTGGTACTGGTCATTGATGTGAAGAATGTATTCATTCACTTTTTGAATTTTAAAAAACAGTTTATCATCCTTTGTTTTCAATAGGTTGGGCATATTATTTATTATTTGTAAATAAAAAATGTAATTTATTATTTGATTGTTTACA
Source organism: Vigna unguiculata (assembly GCF_037176805.1). Taxonomy (NCBI): domain Eukaryota; kingdom Viridiplantae; phylum Streptophyta; class Magnoliopsida; order Fabales; family Fabaceae; genus Vigna; species Vigna unguiculata. The sequence continues at coordinate 25,593,773 of NC_140793.1, forward strand.
TTCTTAATAGTATGGTTTGGTTTTTCGCGTATATTGCTCTTCAGCTACTGTATGCAAGAAGAGTTTGTCATCATCCTTTTAAAGGCTGTGTGACTTAGTCCAATAGTAATGGGTCCTTTTTTCTAAACATATAGTACAGCATCTTATAAATTGCATGATTTAAAAGAATTGGTGTATAATGTTTTAATATACCTGTCACTTGTGTTGTTTTGCTTAAATTATAAAAATTCATACTTTTTTCTTTTATTGATTGCTCTTTCGTATGAATCTGTCCAGATTCTTGAAATGGATACTTATAGATACCATGGTCACTCTATGTCTGATCCTGGCAGCACTTACCGCACACGTGATGAAATATCTGGTGTGAGACAGGTTTGTTACACAAGTCCCCAGCTTACAATACCTAGTTGTTAATTGTTTTAAGAGATTTATTTTAATTATTTTTCTTGTCTGCTATGATTGTAGGAGCGTGATCCAATTGAGAGAGTAAGAAAGCTGTTATTGTCTCATGACATTGCTGCTGAAAAGGACCTAAAGGTGATAACGATATTGGGGTTCATTCTTAATCCCTCGAATTGGGAAACTTGATATTTCCAGAATTAGTTATGCACAACATACAATGCTTTTTTATATATATATATATATATATATATCTTTGGCTAAACTCACTCTGGTTGTTTTCCTGAAGACACTCCATAACAGAAACTTCATTCTTTATAATGATGAAGGGCATTGAATTTATCTAAAAGATTTTAGTAATCAGCTTATACAGGCATGAAGTTAGAGTCCAAGTGGGGTGTCCTATGGGCTGGTAGTCCTTTGTGGTGGTAGCTAATATTCTATTGAGTTTAACTGTACCTATAAGTATTTCTGCTTGTGTGCCAGGATGAATTTGTCGATTTTATGGTTCTCAAATAGTATTTCATGGTTAACTTCAAATTTTGTTATATTTAACCATTTTTCTCCGTATGGGTTTATATGTGTTATGTAAAAGTTGAATTTTGATGCAATGCTAGTCAAATGTATTAATTTCCTTTCCTTCTTGTAGGACATTGAAAAAGAAGTCAGAAAAGAAGTTGACGAAGCCATTGCTAAAGCAAAGGTGAAAAGCTTAACTTTTCTATTTTCTCTCAGCTGAAAATTCGTTTCTGTATTATCTTTCCACACCCTGTAATATCGTTTACAATCTGGGTTTTGTGTTCATTTCTATTTCCAGGAGAGTCCCATGCCAGACCCATCTGAATTATTTAGCCATGTCTACGTTAAAGGTTTAGGAGTTGAGGTATGGATTTTATCCAAACTATGGACACATATAATTGAACAGTTTGATTTAGTGTTTATACATCATCCTTGGTTTTTAAGATTACATTTAAAAGATGCAACTGCACTCACGTTGAAACAATTAATTCATACATATGATTGGTGGTGTTATGTATTGCAGGCATTTGGTGTTGATAGGAAAGTATTGAAAGCTACTTTACCTTGATTAAGAAGTTTGTCCTCTGAATATCTTACCAGCATCTGGTAGCAGACTCATGGAAATAATGAAGAATAAAAGGTTCTACAGCAGGTCCTGTCTCCCCCTATTTGTTGAGTTTTTTACCCTCGTATAGCAACTGGGCGGAATTATTATTTTTTTGCCGTGTAATTTTTTTGGAGGAAACTAACAGCCAAAGCATCATTGTGATTTTGATGCAACTGGGGTGTTCTGAGGATTTCAGGAATACACTGTGCACTATTTGCAAATATGTAGTTCAGAATAATTTAGACACATCTCAATCATATTCCAAACTTCAAAATCAATTCTATATCACTCTAACCCAAACACTTAACTTAATTTCAGTTCTATTCAACACCAACATGCAAAATGCAACATTTTACTATTCTGTCGCATACACTAGACAGATAAGTTGTGTTATTTTTTTAATAAATAATTGTATGCTAGACATAATTTTAAACATGACACCCCAAATTTCAGACAAGTTGTGTTATTTTCACAATATTTTGTTCACTTATTTACTTGTATGTTTTGAGTAGTCTACTCTGTGTCTTATACTTCATTCTCATTTCATCTTATTCATAAAATAATATCGTGCAATTGTTGTGTGGGAATAGACTTTGTAGATTGTGTTGTGAATTATTCATTAGACGACTGATGATAAAAAAAAGTGCCATGCATTAATGGTGTGTCAATTTGTATTATCATTCGATGAGAGAACGAAAATACGTGTTAAGTTCTTCAATAGTTTAAATTTATATTAAATATTTTTATAATATTTACTTTTGGCTATTCTCGTGTGTAGTCAGTAAAATTTAAAACAATAAATATGCTAATGATAAATGAGATTGAGAGAAATAGAACTAGAAGAGATTATTCTCATTATTATTAAAGATGATTTTGAAATAATCAATTATGGTAAACATTTCTTTTTTAAGAAAAAAGTTATAATTGTGATTTTCTCTTTGATGTGAATTTTTCATCTTTAATTGATTTTAAAAATTAATTTTGGATGACTTTAAATAATTTATTAGCATGAATTGATTTTGAATTTTTTTTAAAGTGAAATCAAACATTCACTTAATTAATTGAAAATCATTTAGGAATGTTTTTGGTTGACAAATTGGATTACTGTTATATTAAAAAATTTGAGTTTGTTGAGTGTGATTAGGTCTATCGTCCCTTAAGTAGCAAATTACTTTTCCTTATACATTTTCTGATTTAAAATATATACTAATATCATTTATGAATGTTGTTGCTATTTATAGGATAAGTATAGAGCTGTAAAAACGGGTTACCCGACTCAACTCGACTCGGTCTGCGATGGGTTGGTCACTTAGTGGGTCAACCCAATCCGGCTCACTTATTAGCGAGCCAACAAAATTAGAAGCCGATGACTCACCACGGGTTGGTGGGTTAAACGGGTTGGCTCACTGGCTCATCTAATTAACAAAAAAACACACAAGTTTTTTCTTCAATTTAAAGAAAACTAAATTATAATTCCGATTAAAATATAAATAAACTTCAATACAATCCAACTAAAATTCCAAATTATGTTAAACTCAAAAATACAAACCAAAATCACAAAAATATAAATTACTATCTAACATCAAATCATTCTTATCACTTATCAAACTATAGTATTAGAGTCTTGAATGGATAAGTCCACAACATTTTCATTTCTTGAAACATCTTCTTTATCCCCATCTATAATAAAACAAGAAAAAAATAATGTTAATTAATAATATTAAAAGATTAAGTATTAAATAATTAAATTAATTTTACAGTACTAACAATAATGTTACCTTTTAGTTCAAAACCATGCAACCAATTTTTTGTTAAAATGAGTGCCTCAACATTCTCTGAAAGAAAGAAGAACGATATTTAGTTAGCACGAGAACCAGGACTAAAAGCAAACTCATTTTTCCTTTTCTTTACCTTCTTTTATACCAATTTTTGTGAAATGATCTCAAATCTTATAAGTAGTTTCCCTATGTCTCTTACTTTCTCTACCAAAATTTGTACCTTCATTATCAATCTCTTCTACGGTTAGTGACAAAGAATCATTATATATATTATATATATATATATATATATATATATATATATATATATATATATATATATAATATACATCTATAATATAATATAATATAATATATATATATATATATATATAATATATATAATATATAATCTATACATATATAATATATAATATATAATCTATACATATATAATATATATATATATATTATAATATATACATATATAATATAATATAATATATATATATATATATATATATATATAATATTAATTTAATATTTAAAATTTATTAGCGTGTTGGTGAGTCAACCCGACTCATCACGGGTTCAACCTGAATGAGTCGGATTTTTAATGGGTTGGGTTCATTTTTAACCCATATTAAAATTTATAGTTTTTTTTCAATCCAATCCAACTAAAACTCGTGATGATCCGGGTTGATTCGAAGGTTATAACTCATTTTTACGACTCTAAATTTATATGATAAAAAGTTGAACACATATTTCAATTACATAAATTGTAATAACAGAGTATACTGCTTATTCTATTGCTTTCTAAATGTCACTGTTTTCAAAGATTTTTATTTTTATTTAATTTCAAGATTTATCACGTTTATTGTTTATATCCTTACCCTTCATCTTATCTTTAATTAATTTACACGCATGTATTTGCTGTGTTATAAATTAAAAAGATGTAATAAATAATTTTACAAGTATTTTACTAAAAATATTTATTTTTATTTTTAAAAGACTTACACAACACTTAAAAGATGAACAATTTAGTTTGGTAGTAAGTTAAGTGGTCCTCCTCTTCCAAGTAGAACCATCTAAATTAAATGTGTACGTAAAATATTGTTTTTTATAATATTGTTTTTTTTTTTTTTTGAACTGAGGGTGAAAGTTGAATAAAAGTTTGAAAAATGAGATAGTTTGCTTTGAGGAAAACCAAAGTGAAATAAAAGATAGTAAGTAAAAAATTTGTAGTTAATTTGATTAATGTGATAGAAAAAGAAAATAAAATCAATTAAGTAGTATTATGAATTATAAGAATACCTTTAGTTTAGTTTTAATAAAAGTGAGTAAGAGTTAAAGTTAAAAGACGATTAACTGTGAAGCTAGTATTTTATAACACAGAAAATAATATTTAAAATAATTAATTTTCAAACTTCAATGTATTTAAATAATTAGCTGTGTACACTTTTTTCATATATTAGTTTTTGAAAAATTAAAGTATAATAAAAGAATTTCAAATGAAAAATAAAATAAAATGTTGAATGGTACGTCAACAATGTAAACCACAATTAATTCCTACCCTTCTTTTATTATGAACAGTAATCAACCTGAAGCAAACACAAACACAAACACAGTATAATGACATAATCACATGCAATACAACTGTTATAAGAAATTTATGCATTAATTAAGCCATTAGCCTAATAGATTTTAAAACTAAACACCCATTATAATGAGAGATGAGTTGTTGAAAATCACTGATTAGAGAAAGAATGTGAAAGAGAAGCTTTTATTTAGGAAATAATTTAATATCTATAAGATAGTGTGTCATAAGGTATAAAAAAAAGTTCATTTACTTAGTTGAAGAAGATAAAAGGTAGTTGTTAGATACAAGAGAGTTTGGGATAATCCTTTTATAAACAAGTAAAAATTTTCAATTATTTATTTTGATCTCGTTTAATAATGTGATATAATATTTAAAAGTGATTGAAATAGTAAATTAAAATAGATAAAAAAAATTGAATCAAATGAAATGAAACTTATCTACTATGATAAGTAAATATACAACTTTATTTTGTCAATTTATTTTTACATCAACAAAAAAATGCATTATTGTTAAAAAAGAGGTCAAGTGACAAAACAATTTTATAAAAAAGAAAAAAAAACTATTAAAAATTCATTAGAAAATAATATTTAATTGAGATTTAAAAAATGTCCTTATCATAATCGTGACTTAATTTTAACATGTGAAAGAGTAGAAAGTAAAGTCAATGATGCATCACAAATTTGTGTTGTATTTTGAAAGTTCATTTGTTTAACAAAATTTTGAAAAATTTGTTCATTTTTATTTCTATAAGAATCTTCTCAATTTTTGTGTGTATTACTTTTATTCAAATATCTTCACAAATTTTAGAAATTTGTTTCTCTTCGATAAATCATAAATATCGTGATATATAGTAAATTCTATTATGATTTTAAATTTATTGAGATATAAGAGTCAATTATTATGTTTGTGATATTATTTTTTTAGTCTGAAGTTCTTAGCATGGAAAAGTTATTTTATAGAAGTGAAGTAAAGAAGTAAAGAAAGTATATTTAAACTGACACCGATATATTAACTACTATGTGATAAGTGATATAACACAGTTGGTATATTGGAATAAATTTTTAAAAATTTTGGTAAGAATTGAAAATAGTAAAAGAAATGGAATGAAATTCTAATAATTTTTAAGAATAATTTAAAAGATGAAATTTTAGCCAAATTTAAGGTTTTTAATTTAATTCATTATTTTTATTAATTCTCAAAAATAATTAAAGGGTGTATAGAGTTGGTATATAAGAAAAGGATAATAGTTACACAATAAAGTACTTTGTGGTTATTTAATTATAAATATTAAAAAACTTATTCATTTGTGACTTACCAAAAATCACTTGAATAGTTTGTCATTTCATTTTAATAATTCACTTACTTAATTTTGAGAGTTTAATCTTTTATATGACGAAGATAACAATCTAGCTAGTTAATTTTAACTCAATTTATGTTATGATTTTAATTTTAATTCACTATCACTTATATTATAATAATTCAAGTATTTATTTATTTTAACGAGATTACTCATACTAAATCTAAGAGATAATTCAGTTATCAATGCATGTGATTTATATTATTAACGGAACAACAAATAAAATAAAGACAAATAATCACCTTCTTAATAGACTTCAAGATAAACAAAAAGTTAAAAATAACTAACGATTAATACATCTATAATTAATATATATATATATATATATATATATATATATATATATAATTATAAGAAAACTGCCTTTATAACTTAAAAAGTTGATTTTTTTTTAAACGTACATTGTTGAACACCAACTTTTTATATAATTATCTAACCAAAAAAAAAGTATAACAGATTTTGTGTAAAGTTATATATTAAACTCAAAACTTTATTACCGTATATAAAATTATACTTTGATATATTTTAAGAGTTGTTAGAATAACAGTAGTGGTAACACTATAAATGTGATTATTCTGACTCAGTAAGCTGAAGTGACAATAAAAAAAAAAAGAGTTACTTGATTAAAATATTGACCATGATGACATTCCCCCATTTATTTAATGAATATAATTTAATAATAAATTCAGTAATTATTTAAATTAAAATTGTTACTTGTTACCAACACTTTGGAATAAAGTGAAGTACACAACTACTTGTGTTGTTTTTCTCCTTTGGTTTTTCTCTCTTTTTCTAACCTTCATCACCTTTAAAGTATGAAACTCCATTGTTATACCATAGTTTTCCACCCACTTCCTTTACCCTAAGCAATGCACATTCTTTCTTTATTCACCAATTTTCAACATTTAATCATTGCATCACTTTTTGTGTTAGGTTATTTGAAGGACCAAAAAATTGAAAATAAATTTATATAACAGAAAATTATTTTCTGAAATTTCTAATATTTTGGACATTTCTTTAAACAATATATTATTAAGGTGAGAGACACATTGAAAAGTATTTTATACTTTGATCTATAAATTTATGTTTAATTTGCATATGGAATCACATGCAAGGAGGTGGCAAATGATGAAACCGGTTGTATTTCACGGGTGAGTTGTAGCCGTCAGATGCATTTTATTATCAGTGATTGCTGATTGCTGTGCATTGCATAAGAATCTTTTGATTATTTTAAGGGTGGGTCCCATTCGCGCAGTGACATGGACCACCGCTGAAGAAAAGAAACACATGTTCTATGACCATGATGTCTTTCCTTAGGTTAGTTGCCACGTGGCAGAATCTTACGCGAAACTGGGATGACGACAAAACCACCGTAGATGAGTCTGGACGCACCATTAACTATGTGTACCAACGCTCAGAGTATCCAATGCACACGCTAAATTATTTACTGGTACACGCATTCACACACAGTACTTTTTTCTTTTTTAACTCCATAAAAATAATTTACATAAAATTAAATACCTCAAAAGAAAAAAATGATCATAAAAAATTGAACACTTTCAAAAATACAACTCTTTTACTTGTTTAAAAGTGAAAGTATACTAGCACTGTTTATATTCCAAATTTCAAACTTATGATATTATTATTATTATTATTATAATATTTTATTAAAAGAAATCCTCGTAATGTGCCACTTTAAAAATGTGAATTATGTTATATTATTACCTGGCATCACAACCCACACCACACGTGCAGAAAAATTTGGCCACAGTTTTCAAACCTTTGGTTTATGCAACAAAATGCTAAAATATAATTTTGTATGCAGTGGGTGAGAGGCACTTTGTTCTGTGTTTGGTGATGAGGCAATTTTGGAAGCAAGAGAATCCACCTTTACAAAACCTTACCTTACTTTCTAAGCTACAATTCAGTGATTGCCAAACAAGGCATTAAAACAATAAAACTTATCTTCATTAATAATCATTAGTCACTGTATTTTCTACTTCAACTTGTTTGGGCCCAGATCTCAAATCCCACCCAATCTATATTTTATAAGCTTTCTTTTTCCACTCTCTAACACAACATTTTCAAACCATTAAAAAAATGTACCATAATTGTACTTTTCAGTTTTTCCTATTTTTAACAACAATTCTGCGTTGAAACTTGAAACTGTCACAGGCCAGATGAATGTTTGCGACCACCTTTGTGGATTTTGTTAAAATGTTAGAAAACGTTTTTTTTTAATCCCTAAAAATAATAGTTTGCACATTAAACTAAAAAAATTATATCTTTTTGGAAATTGTTTAAGCTTGTGAAATTAATTAATTTTTACTATTTTCTCCAATTATTTTGGTGATCTCATCCTAATAATTAGATGTTAAAAACGGCATAAAGACGTAGTAGAAAGAATGGAAAAAAGTAGCAAACGCAAAACCTTACCGGAAAAGCACGTCTATGAATTTTGATTCTCACTCAACTTAGTCGACGAAATTTGATACCCACTCAAATTATGAGGTAAGTATAATGAACAAGAATTTCCCATAAAATACTTTGGGATGGTGCTAAAGAGACCATAATCATTGGTAAACCTTCACATAGCCTTAATTAGATTCTACATAGTTATTCTATTATTTTTCATTTTAAATAGAGTTGTCTACTTTCTTAGAAAATTCCTAATTTTAATTTAATATTCTCAATATTGTCTATATATTATTTTACATTATAATTTATAACTTTTTAAAATTTCAATAATGGTGTATAAAGAGTCATTAACCCTAAATTTGGTAACAAAGTTTGGGTTAGAAATGATGAAAAAATATGTATTATTAACAAAATAAAATTATTAAATAATGAATTTTCTGTTTCCATACTAGTTAGAAACTTTTTTAATAATGTTGCCGGAGATAAATGAAATACCTACTATATTGTTGGAAAACCCTTTATTTGTCTATAATTATTGTGTGAATGAATTTTTTGTCGAATATAAGTAAAAGACAATTAATCTAACAATACTAAGATTTATCCCATTCAAATATTTCTCAATTTTAGTTAAGTGGTTGATGTTTCAGAGAAAATATAAATAAGAGACATATACTCATGTATTCAAGAATATGAAAATGATCACTTTTTTATATAACCCTCCAATTATTTATTCATTTAACACATCTTACAAACATATATTCATATTTAATCATTATATAAACAAACATAAAGTTCAGTTTTGATTCAAAATATAACTAAACCCATAGTTTTATATCAAATTTAATTTAATTTAATTAATAAAAGTATACGAAAGAGTATTTGCAATTTGGTTTTCAAGTCAAATTTACACTGTAACGGTTTATTTAATCTCCAGTTATTTTAATTATTCAACTTATTTTGAATTACTAATTTTATATTATACAATTCTATTATTAATCATACAATGTTGTAAAATATTTATAATTAAACTTAAAATAAAATAAAATACTAAATGAACACCATATTTTTTATTGTATTGATTTATGTACAAGTCTCACATTTATTAGAAATAAAGTTGAGTTAAAGTATATATGTGAGTGTAAATTTTAACTTACAAATTGATCTAAGGAGTTAAGTTAGGATTAAAACTTACTTCTTGATATGGTATTAGAGTCTATTATAATGACTTCACCTTACAAGTAATTTTGTGGGTTGAATTAGACTTAAATACCACTTGAGCTTATCATAATGACTTCACCTTACACACATGGGTGTTCTTTATGTTGACAACTCCTCCAATGTTTTTTTTATCTTTTGTATATATTTTAAAAATATATTTATATATTATTTATAATAATTTAGTTTATTTTTTTTAATTTGAAAATAATATTTTTTCCCTCTTTTGTACTTTTTTTTTCTTTATTTGGTTTCTCTCTACTGTACCTTCGTATTTTTCTCACATATTCTTTCTATCTCAATTTTCACCATAAATCTCTTATCATTTTTAAAACCAAATTGCACCATTATGAAATTGAAGAGTTAAGAAACATTTTATATCGAACAATTTCTTCTTTTGAGTATGTTCATTTTCTATCTTTTTTTTTAAATATGTTTTCCTCTTGTATTTATTGTATATAACTTTCTACGCTTTAGGCATATATCTATCTGTTAAACATCCTAAAATCATACTCTAATTTTTGATCAAATTCTTGTTTGTATAGATAAAACTATTTTAGGCTTTCAAGCTAAGGAAAGAACAATATTAGTAATTTATTTTAAGGTAAGGGAAGTTAATTATTTATAAGTTGTTAAGCTTCTTAAAACTTTGAGTCCTTGCTTTGAATTCTAATTTGGGGTATTCATAATCTTATCTTTTTTCTCAACAGGTGAGAGGTGACAAATTTATGTTAGAAAAATTATGATAAAGAGTAAAAGAATTGATTATTTTTTTTAAAGAGGAAGGCTTGTGATGAAGATGAAAAAAATGCATCTACGTCAACTAAACTTGAGAAATTTCTTGAGAATTCAAGAATTGAAGAAAATGAAAAATAACTCTCGAAAGTTCCTAGAGTTACATATGATGAATTTGAAAATTCTTCAAAATATGATCTAGAAAAATGTCCTCAAATTTGACAATACCCTCAAAATAAAATTGAAGGGGTATGAATGACTTATCTAAAATGGGATTCTAATGGAGTTATTAATTATAAGTTCTGCTTTGGATCTTAAGGATGCTTATAAAGCTTTTAATACTAATAAAATTTGCACTCTTGTATACAAATATTATCTCATGGATTTCAATGAGCAAGAAAAGATTAATTTGAATTTTCAACTTCAACAATTCAATTTTGATGCTCGTCAAGATCCAAATTTACAGAATTTATCAACAATGCAAGACTTTTTTAGTTTCTATAACTACAACTGAAAGATTTTTTTTCTGCAATGAAAATAATCAAAAATAGATTGAGAAATTAGAAGGAGGCTGAATTTTGAGCAAGTAGTATGATAATGTATATTGAAAGAGATATTGAACCAAACTTTAATTTTAATTTAATTATTGAATATTTTAAGCCATTGAAATAGCATAAAATAACACTCTAACTAAATGTGACTTTTTTTAATATATTATTGTTGATAATAAATGTAAGGCTCGTTAAAAATCTGCTTTAATATTTTCTGCCCTAAAGTAAAAGGGCTGCCCCTTGTATTTGGGCCTAGGGCTGGCCCAAGTGATAAAACCAAACCCTAAGCTGGCCTAACACACTTACTCTCATTATTCCACAAAACCAGCCGTCATCCCCTCCTTGCTCCCACAAGACGCTTTGCTAGAGTTTTGCCCTAAGCCTTCTCGAACTAGCTCGGAACCAGCTCCTACTCCACGTAAGTGTCGCTTTCTAGATTGTATGGGTTCCATTGCTATTCCTTCGTAGTTCACAGTTACAGTTTCGTAATACTCCGTCCTTTGTCCCGTTTACCTTCTGTTTTCAGCTCGCTAGTCCGTTCCTAGAGCTGTAGTGCTCGCGGTCGTGCCGTCAAGGTTTTTGTTAACCCTTTTTCCAAGTACGGGAAGTTAGGGTTTCAAGTTTAAGTTATTTTTGGCTTGTTCTTGAGTTTGTTGTTGATTGTATGGATTAATCATTCGTTTTGATGCATGGGATACTTTGTATGATTGGTTGGTTTGAAAAATATAGCTACTGCAAGTGAAATAGTGGCGAGACCTAATAATCTCGCCCAAGTGAGCCAGTCTCACCTAGGCGAGACGAACAAGGACTCGTCCAAACCTTTTTGCGCGAAAGGTCACCCAGGCGACCCACTCAATTTTTGAGCGAGCGAACATCTCGCCCAGGCGAGAGGGGTCTCGCCTAAGCGAGATCCCGCGTTGGTTTCTTGATGCTTTTTTTCGAGCCCTCGCCTAGGCGAAGTGGGTTCGCCTGAGCGAGTACGTCTCGCCTGAGCGAGACCCTTCAGCCTGAGTGAGGGGCTGGGCGAGGCAGTGCGCTGTTTGGATGCTTGTTTGCTCTTTGATGATTGGTATTTGGTTGGGTATGAATGTTATGATGAGAAACATGTATATAATGGAGTGTTATGTATGTGTGGCATGATTCATGGATTGTAGATGATGGGTTTGGTGTGAAAATTGACATGTGAACTAAATGAGATGGGTATTATTAAAGTGGCATGATAACGAGATGAGTTGAATCCTATGAGCATGGATGGGTTATGATGAGTTGGAATGAGTTGGACTTGGATACGTGAAAGGTATTGGCTTTAAAGGTTGACATAATGAATATATCCTTGCATGGCAAATACTATTTGACTGTGTGATCATGTTTTGTTTGTGTCAGTGCATAATTCCTTGGGGTCTCTAGGTGAGACTTTCAGGGTCGCGCTCCAGTGGTCGGGACGTAATTCCATGGCCCCTGTTAGTGGGTGTCTATGGTGGTGTCCCATTTGTATAACTAAGTAAGGATTCGGTAAGGATTCAAGGTAAAGATTGCATCCTAACACTCTAAGGGGTTAGTTAGTCTCACTTAGAGCGGACTGACTCATGTGGTGAGAGTAGCAGGAGACCTGAAATTCATTAAGGGCTAACCTTGTGGTGAAGGAAATTGATTCATTGAAACACTTGTAACACATAGCTCGGGGGCGAGCAACTCGGGGGTGAGCAGAGGTATCCACCACAAGTGCAAGCATCCGCTAAATCCGACCATGGTTATATGTATCCGGATGAGTCGAGTTGTGTCGTAGTGTATTGCCTGAACAATCATAACATGCTTGGTTGATTTGAGTGTATAGTATTGTGGAATTATATCTGATTTGATGAATGAAATCTTTTGTGCTCTAGCTTACCCTACTTTCTTTGTTGTGTGATCTGCTGTGTGGTACTCTCTTTTGCGATGATCATCAACTTGTTGGTGTGAGCAGATGCGAGGAACACCCGTAGGCAACAGGGGTGGAGATTCCGCTGCATAGTCCGCCTGTACTAGTTTATATTTTTGTATGAGTTTATCTAGGGTTGTGACCCACGTATTTGTTCGTCCTTAGATTTATGTACTTTTGGTTAAACTCTTCATCTAGTTTTCTTTTGGGCATCGTGGTGTGCCATGGGTTGTAAGGAGTTGAGTTTAAAACTCCTAGACTGCGCTTTTATGTTATCTTTCTTGTAACGCTTCCTTAAATTTCGCGTACTTAATTAAATGGGGTGTTACAATAAACTTTATGTTACACTTTCATATATATATATATATATATATATATATATATATATATATATATATATATATATATATTGTTGTCATAATTTTTTTTATTCTATTATCATGTGTGTTTGTTTAGAATAAAAAAAAAGAAGAAATTCTTTTTTTTAATTAAAAAAATTATATATAAAAATATAATTTGCCCTCCGAAATCTTTTGCCCAAGTTCCCTCAGTGTCTTAAATACCTTAAATTATTATAAAACCCATTTTACTTAAAAAATAATTAAAACCACCATTTAATAAGTATTATAAAGATCATAAGAAATAAATATGAAATTAAGTTAGACTTAAAATTTATTTTTTTACATGATATTAAAGTCTATCTTAATGACGTCACCTTACAAAATGATTTTGTGGAGTTGAGTTAGAATTAAAAATCACTTCTTTATATACCTAAATTATTATAAAACTTATTTTACTTTAAAATATTAAATTACTAGGGATAGCAAAGTGGGCCAGCCCGTCCCATTTTAGCCCGCCTCGCATTTTGGTCCACAAAATGCGAGTCGGGTTGGCCCGCCCCGTAGTTTAATGTCGGGTTCACTTTTCTGGTACATCCCGTCCCGTGGGTTGGCTTGCAGGCCCGCAGACTGGCCCACATTTGTGATGAGTGAAATTTTTTTTTTAGCAAAATAAAAACTTTTTATTGTTCATAATAATTGATATTCATTTTCTATCGAAATAATTCTAATTAATTTACCTAATCAAAAACAAGAAAAATAACAACGAATATTATAGCTAAAGTATGATAGTAACATGTTACCTTACAAGACATGTACCAAAAAATGCATAGAAAGATATTTTATATTCAAGAACTAAAATCATTATCTTATATACAATGATTATACATAAACATAATAATAATAATAATAATAATAATAATAATAATAATAACTTAAAGAAACCTTGTGATGAATGATGTGAAAACTAAAAAAATGAGAACATATAATTTTGTAAGCGGACCAGCGAGCCAGCCTGTCCCACTCCACCATTAGCCCGCGCGGACTGCAGGCCTATGGGAGACGGACCATTGTAAACCAACGAATTTAACATTCTAACCCATCCTGCTTTTTTTTTTTGTGCGGGTTGACCCGGATTGTTATTCCTAAAAATTACCATTTAACAAGTATTATAAAGATCATAGGAAATAAATATAAAGGTTAAAGAGGTAGTATTTTAAAAAATACAACCTAACGGATTATCTTAAAGAAAACTACATAAATCACCATCACAAACTTATTCATCAAATGAAATTAAAAAAAAAAAAAACCTACCTGATATCGTATCAAACATAATGATAGTATAATTATGTTATATAAGTGCTGATTAATTTTTTTAATGGAACGGCAAGCAGTAGAATACGAGAGAGAAGATTAAAAGGCGTATATATAGATATACGTATATGCTATTGACTTCAATGATTGCTCAATGTTTGGTGTCACATTGTCACCAACAAATAAAAAAGGCGTATTTTGCATGTGAAGCACGTATACACTACAACACCACCCACCTCTTTTCATATTTTTATGTATTTTTATTCTTTAACTTGTCGAGTAATATGAATTATTAATTATTCATTGACGAAGAAAATTTCAAAGCCTTCGAGATTAAGAAATCTAAAAAAATGACCGTGAAACAATGCTAATGTAATGATGTTGAATTATTGATAAATTATTTCCAAAATAAATTGTAGATAACTCATGAACAATAATGGTTTTTATTCAATGATGTACACTAGTTGGTGTTGTTAAACATCAAAAATTCAATTTATAATTGCGAAAGATTTGTTCTGAAAGCAATAATGGAAAGACCCCTTTTTGGGTATATGAAAATTCAGAAAACGGAAAACTCAGTTTTTGTCTAGAAACTAAATATCTGAAGTTTAGTTAAAATGAAACACGTAACACGTAACCGCAGAGAAAAGGGACCGACAGAGAAAGAAAAAAAGTCAAAGGTTAAAATGGTCATAAATTTATTTTATTTTATAAAATTCAATTGATAAATAATTAGTTGAAATTAATTTTGAATTTTTTTAATTAACATTATTTTTGTTAATAACTTTAAAGTAATTTTAAACAAAATTTAATGTAAAATATAAATTTAAGTAAATTTAATATTGTTAAAAATATTTAATAAAAATATTAAATTGAATTAAAATATTTATTATTTATTAATTGAATTTGATTTCAATTTTAAAAGGATAAATTTATTAAATTTTTAAAAAAATTTGATTGAATTGAGACAAAATAAAAATACAAGGACTAAATTAAGAATTAGTAAATGACATCTGATGATAATGACACATGTCACTACTACATCACATTGTCACTGTGACACAATGTTATCTTAACACGTGAACAAATTTTAATTTTAAAAAAATCAAAACAAATAAAGTTAAATAAATAACAAAAAAAATCATGAATTGACACATGATACATCTTTAACATTGTTAGTACACTATTATCGAAAAGAACCTTACTACATCAACTTTTCCAAAATAGGGACCAAATTGAGACAAATAAAAAAATGGACCAAATTAATATTTACCTACACAAATGAGGACTAAAAACATAATTTAACCAAAATGAAAACTTAATTATATGAAATGAAAACTGAATTGTATGGTTGGTCGGTATGGTTAAAAGTGGTTGCTCAATCAAGTCAACAAGAACCGATCAAGGAGACTACTTCAAGAAAGGTTGTCAGAGATGTTATCAACTCACTAGTTAGAGCACACCTTTAACTGATTATGGGAAATCACATCCATCACCACCTTACTCAGTCTCTTAGTTACCGTCAACTTGATTGAGAATTAAAAATTTGGGGTCACACAACAAGGTTGTGCGAGAACACCCTCGACAAAGGCATGTTAATATTTTCTGTACCGTTTCTAAATAAGTACGTCGCCTTCTCACACCATGTAGTCCCTCTCAGGCAACGTAAATTAGACTGTCCATAGGATTTCAACTTGATCCTTTATATAAATTATGTGTCGATCCGATCAGTCGACCAGATGGTACACCTAAAAGCCAATTAATCACTTAATTAAAATAAATAGACTAGTAATTAGGATTCAGAAAGATTGAGCCGATATTAGGTTGACCCTAATCGTTAGTCCATGAAAAAATATTATAAATACAATCAAAGATATGATTATTAAAACTTTTATCTAAATATTAATTACAATATTTATTAGTTAAACCAATCGATCTAGAGACTTTGAAGAACTTGGAAAATATTTAACTAGACATTCATACTTACAAGGAAAAAGAAATAAGAAAATATTTCATTCCTAAAGTTCAAAATGATTTCTTCTTATAAAGGTTGAGAGTTCGTAAAGACTTTTTTTTTTTCAAAACAAAATGTCTTTTTCCGTTCGCACATAGAATATTATATTAATATGAAGATACTTTTATGCTTTGAATTAGACACGGAATAAATATAAAATAATTGAAATGTATAGTTTGATATTATCATTTATTTATATTATTTTAAAAAAATTGTTTTTCAAAACTTATTTATATTGATTTTAGTTCTAAATTATAAGTGCCACTTGTCAAGTAAATGAGAATATTAATGCTGAGATGTTGATGTACAAATGATTACAAATATAAAATAAAAGGTCAAAAATTCATTTGTTAAAAACAATACATCAATTTATATCTCAAAATAAATTAACCTAAACTCAAGGATACACATGCTACAATAAGTTTAATAGTAATAAAAGGAAACAATACATAGATTTATTCTTCGTGATAGTTTTCTCAGTAAGGTAAGAAATTAAAACTAAAAATGTTATGGTAAAACATATCGATATAAGTTCATTTGATTACACGAGTTGCAACATCCCTGTACCCTAAAATATATATATATATATATATATATATATATATATATATATATATATATTAATGTGTTAACAAAAGAAACACATGTTAAACCAATTTCATAGTAATTTATTAGCACAATAAAATATTAACTTGTTTGTAAGAGTCGACTCATATTCAATCTAGTTCATAAAGGTTAGGAACACAAGATCGAGGACATAATATTGAATGGACCAAAAACATATATTGATAATAGATAAGATAACATACCTCTAAAAAAAATTGAATTAAATTCTTTTAAACACTATACACCCAAATAAAGTGAGAACTTGTTTATATAATGTATGTTAACCCTCTACTTTATTGTAGGTGACATCAATTGTCCTGTGGCAGAGGTCAAGTGGACTGAGTCATAATCGAATCGTAATGCTTTGATTGTTATACTCTTAAGTATAAAGAATTGCACATCGACTAATGATTATAGCTTTTGGCCTAGTGGTGAGCATCCTTACCATTGGTTTTAAAGCCAAAGTCATGATCCTGATGGACAATTATTAACGGAGACATTTTTAAAATTTCAATTTCAATTATTATATCATATCTAATTTTTCATTTTTTTCTATGTGTAGGTGAATGTTGTTGTAAAATTTTAGTAATGTGTAATTGTTTAGTTTTTATATAATTATTTGAATTTTCTCTAGTTGTTATTTGATAATTTAATTTGAGATTTATATTACTATAATATTTTTTTTAATATTTTACATCATGAAAAGAAAAAAAGAAAAAATTATTTTAATATTGAATATATTCCTTTGGTGTGATTTTTAAAAATTTTTATAAAAATTATTTAAAACATTAAAAATATGAGTATGAGTATGGATATAAGAATATACCTGTTATCCAATTAAATAAAATGAGAATAAGTCAAAAGTTATATATCCACTTAGTTTGAAAATGAGAATGAGTCATCCATAATTAGAATTATTGATCCTATACCAAAAAATATCTACAATATGTAAAGTGAAAAAATATACATCATAATATGAACATATATTTCATCATAACACAACTAAGAAGAAAGTAGTTCTTATTCAAACACCTACCATTATCTCTCATACAAATACAATTAATGAATATAGAGAGAATTTCAATTCGATATGCAACAATTTAACATTTCCAGTTACCTGAAAATGAAAATCTCAATTATCATAATAACTATCATACAAAAAAAAAAGTCCTAGCTATTAAACTAAATCCAACTCCAAAATTCATCATCAAAAATATATAAAAAAAAAATTATCTTAACTCCAAGTCAAATCCAACAAGTTGAATTTTAACACATAAAATTCAAATCCGATCATAGAAATTGTGATTGTCAAACTAACGATGTTATTACTTAATTAAAATATCACATATTCATATATACACTAGTGCAGGAAGGGCTTTTGGCAGTGGTTATTTTTGTCATTTTGCCTCGATTCTAGAACCGAGGCATATTAGGCTAGGCCAAAAAGGTTAGCTTTTTGCCTCGGGTCTCAACCGAAGCAGAAGCTTCATATTCTGCCTCGGTTATGCTGAGAACCGAGGCCATATGTGCCTATCTGCATTTTCAACATCCCATCTTCTCCACCAGAAACCCTAGGTAGCCACCATGGTTCCACCACAACTCCATCAACCACCGCCACATTCGAAACTCATAACCAAAGATCCGCAACCACTACAATTTTCTCCCTCATCGTAAGAGCAATTTGTGAATCGTGCCACCACCATGGAACCCCCATGTTCTTCATACACGAAAATGTGAACATCACATTTGCATAAATGCAAACAAAAATCAACCATCTGCAGCAAATCACAAACCCTAAATCGCGTCTCCTCCCCCAAATCGCAAAACCACCTCCGTCGCAACGACATGTTTCTTCACGCTGCCGCCACCTACACGTCTCGCCACCATCAACGACAAATCTCCATCCACGCATTTGCAACACAACATAATGATGCCCACTTTGCGAGCCCCAAATCGCACTTCGCTAAGCCAGAACACAAATGAGTCAAACGTCAAGTAGTCGCAAGTGGTCAGAGCGTAACAGTAGCAGTGGAGGTGGGTGGCTGAGAGAGAGAACGCACACGTGAGGAACAAGAAGAAAAAAAGTGATTCGCGATTTTTGAACCCTAACGAACCTTTTGGCCTCGGTTCAATTTTTAACCGAGGCATAAAACAGTTTTTGACAGCGATTCAATTCCAACCGAGGCCAAATGTCACTGTTGTAGTGACATTTTTGAAATATTAGCCAACTTTTAGGCTTCGAGTCTTCAAAACCGAGGCATATAAGACCTTTTGGCACCGGTTTTCTAATGAACCGAGGCATAAAAGTTGGAAAAAATTGCAAAAGTGCCACCGTACCATTTTATACTTCAGTTAAGCGATAACCGAGATCTATAATATGAGTTAAAAGGCCAAAACTGCATTAGTGATATATATATATATATATATATATATATATATATATATATATATATATATATATATATATATATTATTTTTTCTCATCAAATTTCATATACAAACACTTTCCTAAACATGCAAACAATACAAGAACCGATCATAAAAAAAAAATCATGTAAACAAAATTTTAACTGCTAAAATACCTTCTCTCCATTAATATTTTTAGGACAAATTTATATTTTAAAAATGAAAGAAAAATTATTTCATAGTCTTAAAAGAAAAAATGATAACTTTATGATAACAAGTTAAAGTAGTTATTTTTTTAATTTTCAAACTTTATATCTATTTACAAAATAAAAATAATATTTTTTTTTAAATTGAAACTCGTCTTCCAACAGGATTAATCATGAATTTATGTGAGTACGAGGAGCAAGTCTACCTCACTCTATGTTTCTTTGGCCAGGTCGCTAGAGCTAATTAAATGTTATAAATAAAAAAAATTATTATAAGTGAAAAGATATTTATTATTTGTAAATAATTTGAGGAAAAAAAAAACATTGGTGAAAGTGAAGGACAGAAAGTGGAGAGGCACGTGATGAGTGGGTTTTGGCCAATTGGATGCATCAGAGGTGTTTAGGGAGTGGGGTCGTGCCAGCCAAGCAATGTCCCATTTTTTACTCTTTATTAACATATCATGTCACCATTTTATATATATCAATCATTTTAAATAATTTTACTATTTCCAAAATATACTTTTATTTTCATCATTTTCACAACTCAAAAATTAATCTCTGTACAAATTTTAACTTCAAATTTATTTTTTATAAGAAGATATTTAAAAATCAATTAGTTTATGATTAACTTTATTTTATTTTCTTTTTAACCACGTACATTCTTCATAATTTTCCTGTACGAGATGTTAGTTATCTTGATATAATTTTTTAAAATAATTTCATCTGTTCTATTTTGCAAAATTAATTATTTGTTTTAAATCTTAATTTTAATCGTTGGATTAAATATATTTGTCCGTTTAAAAACAAATATAAGGAGTTATATTTTGTTTTTAAAGTAAATTATACTATATATTATTCCTGTGTTTTATGAAAATAATATAAAATATTTTTTTTCTAATAAATGTGACTTTTCATGTGACAAATAAAATTTTACTTATAATCTACTCTCTGCATTTCTTGAACGTTGAGATACAATTTTCTATAATTTAATTTAGGAATAAAATATATATTTTTATAATAATTAGAAATGAAAAATATAAATGTTTATGTTTCAATATTTTATTTTACTCTTTTACGTTGTTTTTTTATTTCCGATATTTAAAAATTTAGATAGAACTGAACATTGAAAATTTTAAGTTGGGAAAACATTATGATATTTCAAAATACAAAAACATTAAAAAAAGAATTTATAATGCAATTACAACATTGGAAGTTGACTTTTGCATTAACTTTTTCAAATTACACCTATAAGAAGACTTTTGATCAGTTCAATATATGATTTTTTTACTGATTTTAAACTCTAGAGAAAATGAATATCTCATTAAATTAAAATATTAAATTCTGTTATAAATATGAAATGAGAATTATTGTTGTTGTGATTGGTTGCAGGAAACATTAGTGATGTTAATAATTAAAATGTATACATATATTTTAGTACTGTGTTTGGATTTGAGAAATTATTGTATGAGGTATCTGTGAGTGGGTGGTGGTGGAAGCCACGCCACAGAAAATGCAGTATACAAAAAAGTGCTTCTCACCCATCAATCATCATCATGCAAATTCAATAATATCATTCATTTCTATTACACCTCTTTCTTCTTAGTGCTCTCTGCTTGTTGCATTCTTTCTTTTTCCATTTTAATCCACAACATTGCACTGTTATGTTTTCTCACTTGTTTTTTTTTTCTTTCAGATCCTTTCAATTTTTACTATTTTATTAAAAAATTTAAATGTTGTTAATAGTTTCAAATATTACTTA
This sequence comes from Vigna unguiculata, assembly GCF_037176805.1. Taxonomy (NCBI): domain Eukaryota; kingdom Viridiplantae; phylum Streptophyta; class Magnoliopsida; order Fabales; family Fabaceae; genus Vigna; species Vigna unguiculata. The sequence goes on from NC_140793.1 coordinate 25,615,492, forward strand.
CATTATTCGATAATTACTATGTAAAATATTATTTTAAAGGGTGCTATATAACAAAAGGTAAAAAAAGAAAACTAAGGAAGAAAAGATACTATGAGAAAATTTCAAAAGATTCCTTTCCAAACAATGTCTAGGCAAACTTTTCCAGTTGTAAATTGAGTTTTGACTTAAATTTTAAACCAGTGCAGAGTTCTTGCCAATAAATTTCTTCGAAAAATTTCTTTACATTCTTTTTTTTTAAGAAATGGTTTTAATTAAGTTCTAAAAATGCTAATGTAATAAATAAATATTTTACTTCTTCTTACATGTTTTTATTTTTTTTACAGTTTTACTCTTTCTAATTTGTCTGCTAAAATAAGCAATGTTATCATTTTATAATGCACGTATTAATTATTATTATTTCCTTCACTTTTCTTTTCATAAATTAATAATAAATGATCAATCTCCACAACTATATATTTATTGGGAATGTGAAACTATTTTAGTAAAATTGTATAATACCACCTCTCTGTATATATTAATATTTTTCTTAATTCACGTATAAGTCTTAATCGGTAAATAAATTAGAGAGGAGATAATATATTACTAGCATAATAGCCTGTAATCAAAATAGGAAAAAAAAAAAGCGCAGTAAAAGAATATACGCCAGCAACATGAAACCTATTAACATTTCATCACTAGTTAGAAAACTACATTTACAACACGTAATTCATTGAAAATTCTATAATAGGAGTAATAAGTTTACAAATATAAAAATGTATCAATTTTACTAATTTGATATTACTTATAATAACGCAACTCATTGATAATACTTATATGTAATATTTATATATTAATCTTTGAGTAGATGAATTTAAGAGAGAGGTGTGGATGAATTTGAGAGAATTTTAGAGTGAATTGTGTGTTACTTTTTCTTAAAAGAGAGTTAGAGGTAATAATAAGTAAATTAGGAAGTAGAGTTCCTAAGAATTTATGAGTAATTTGATTGTTTCGATAATTAAAAAAGATGTTTTAACAAAAATAATAAGTAGATTATTATATTGTTCTTTATGTAATAAGTAGTATAAATTAATATTTGTATGAATTGGTTCCAACTCATATGGGATCAGATCTCTTCTCCTAATGCCATGCCTGAATCGATTATAACAACACTTGGATTATATGCCTCTTAAGTGGTTCCAACAACACACGAATTAGATCCCTCTTAAGTGGATTGGTTCCACATGTGACTGGATCGGATTCAACTGTTTATTTTCTTCCCCCTTCTAGACCTCATGAACAACCACTTCATACATCGATTTCAACTCTATTATTCACCATTAGGGTCTTCTCGGTGCACTTCTCATCTCATTATATCAAACATGCACACACAAGAATAAAATAGACTTTGCTCAATTAATCCTCTCAAATCTACTTAGGCGTGATTGTAAAAGTTGTACATCTCGCAAATCATTGTTTTTAATCGCTGATGATTCATCATAACATAATAATTACCTCTTAATCCATCTTTCTATTCTCTTTCAAACAACAAATACACTCAAATGAACACAACTTAAATATAAAAAAAATTAATAATATATATTACTATAGAAAATATAATCATCTTTAATCATTTTTGCTCACAAATTCTCTCATCTTATTTTTTTTTACTCTATTAAACATAAAAAAAATGTTTATATATGAGTTTCACTCACGTTATTCAAAATTCAGTCACATTACATCTCAGAAATTGCTGGACCAAATCCCATGAAAACAGACATGACGGTAATGTAATAAAAGATTTGACATTAATTAAAGTTAAAATATTGACAAAACATGAGTAAAGAAGATAAAAAAAACTAAAATGCATTGAAGAAAAATTGCATTATTTGAGAGGTGTTTGTGATTAACCGAGGAGGAGAGCATGAATGCATATTTGATGGTTGATAGAAAGCATAATGATGAGACAGTGGAATTGAAGGGAAGATTTTCCATTATGAATGAAAAGACGTCATAAATAGTGTGGTGAGGAAGTGAAATGAAACACAGAAAATACATTACTTTATGCTCTCTTCTGCATCCAAATGGTCAAACATCATTTATGTTCATAAATAGACAAGGCAACCCCTCCAACCACGAGACGCAGATTACAGTTTTGCACTTTCAATTAAAAATGTGGCATCTCTGCATGCTCATACCTAGCTGTCACTGTGTCACAACACACTCCTGAATGCACCACTAAATGCTGCAATAAATACTGTGTTTAGTTCAAATCAACGAGGCAAAAAAATATTTATTCACTCTACAAACAAATTATTTCTTTTACAGAATGCATTACTTATTTTTGAATGCCACTTCCCATATAAGTGATTTCTTTTTAACTATATTTTAAATGGAAGGATAATGAAAGTTTTATTTTTCTCTCAAAACTAAGAGATCGATAATATATTATTAGCCTTATGTTTTAAGAAAGTAGATGCATATGCATCCTAACTCCTAATAAATATGTCACAAATCATAACAACCAATATCAACACAAAATGTTAATATTTTAATGTACTTGCAGAGATAGTGAGTGGTAGCAAACAACACTCTTACAAAAATTATACGAATTTGGATACAATCAAATGTCGGAATGGTGTATAAGCAGAACAGAGAGAAAGAGCAAAATTAAATTTCTAATTTAAATAGAAGAATACGAAAAAAAAATCATTCACGTTGTTTACGTTTAACTTCTGAATTTGAAAAATCCAGCTTATGACAGCAAAAAAATATTTGGCACGTAGCTACGCACTGAATATCCATCTGTTCTTGTGGTTGTATATCGTGGATGCAAAATTTTAGTGCTTCTTCGTCGTTACCAATTCAAATACAATACGAATAAGTATATTTAATTTTTTTCTAACAATATCATTTTTTTTTCCAAAAATCAAATCGTTTCATATGCAATTGTTTTTTTTAATAATTAGAAGTTTAACAGGGAGCGTGTAAGAGCGTTTTGGACGCGTGAATTGTATTTTGTATCTTTAAATAGGAACACGCATTGGAAGAGTATTTTGTAAAATTGTGAAAAATGACATAGATGACAAAAGAAAAAAATATGAAAAATAAAGAAATAAAAGCAAAAAAAAATTCCTTGCTTAACAGCAGCTGCCAATGTGTTAAAACCAGACACGTCCTCTTCCCTTTTTTTGTCAGAAAGAAAAGAAAAAAAAAAGAGAAACAGAGAGAGAAATGGAGACAGAGACAGTGATGAATGAATGAAAAATGAATCTGGTATAAGTAAGTCATAGATTTCTTTTTCTCAGAACTCCACCTCTCTCTCTTTCTCTCTCTGGAACTTCACTCCATCAAGGTTCCAGAGAAAACCGCGTACTCTTTAAAACGCACCAACAGAAGAAAGAAAGAAAGAAAGAAAAACGCAGAACTCAAGAACATCCCAAGAAATTCCAGCAATGCCGTTTTTTCTTTAAGACCCTTTCATTTTCTTCCATCAAGAACCCGTTTTGCCACCGACCCATTACTCCAATGCTTCCCCTTCGCCTGAGCGCCGTCGTTTCTTCCCTCATTCTCTGCTTCCTCTTCCCCCCGTTCTTCTGTCTCGGAATCCGCTCTTTTCCGACCGCCGAGGACGGCGGCGCGTTCTTCCACTACGCGGAGGCACCGGAGTACCGAAATGGGGCGGGCTGCCCAGCTCCCTCAACCCACACCGCTATCCCCTCGTGCGACCCGTCTCTGGTCCACATCGCCATGACCCTCGACTCCGGCTACCTCCGCGGCTCCATCGCCGCCGTGCACTCCGTTCTCCGCCACTCCTCGTGCCCGGAAAGCGTGTTCTTCCACTTCGTCGCGGCGGAGTTCGACCCGGCAAGCCCGCGGGTCCTGACCCGTCTCGTTCGGTCCATCTTCCCTTCTTTGAACTTCAAAGTCTACATCTTTAGAGAAGACACGGTGATTAACCTAATCTCGTCTTCAATCAGACTGGCCTTGGAAAACCCGTTGAACTACGCGCGCAACTACCTCGGCGACATGCTGGACGCGTGCGTGGACCGCGTGATCTACCTGGACTCCGACGTGGTGGTGGTCGACGACGTGAGGAAGCTGTGGCGCGTGCCGCTCACGGACGCGCGCGTGATCGGTGCGCCGGAGTATTGCCACGCGAACTTCACGAAGTACTTCACCGAGGAGTTCTGGAACGACCCTTTACTCTCTCGCGTGTTCTCTTCTCGAAAGCCTTGTTATTTCAACACTGGGGTGATGGTGATGGATTTGGTGCGGTGGAGGGAGGGGAACTACAGGAAGAGGATTGAGAACTGGATGGAACTGCAGAGGAAAAAGAGGATTTATGATTTGGGTTCTCTGCCTCCTTTTTTGCTTGTTTTTGCAGGGAATGTTGAAGCCATTGATCATAGATGGAACCAGCATGGGCTTGGTGGGGACAACGTTAATGGGGTGTGCAGGTCTCTGCATCCCGGTCCTGTTAGTTTGTTACATTGGAGTGGAAAGGGGAAGCCATGGGTGAGGCTTGATGAGAAGAAACCATGTCCTTTGGATCGTCTTTGGGAGCCTTATGATTTGTACAAACCCAAACAAACGAGGGATAGGGTGAGAGATCAGAACTGGGGGTTCTCTTCTTCTATTTTGGTTGGCTATGCTCATGATTTGTTGTGATGATGATGATGAAGAAGAAGAAGATGATGATGATGGTGATTCTTTGGTACATTTGTTGTTCAGAGATTCTTTGTTAGCAGTGTACAGAACAGATTGAGTAGAAGAGATTGATTGGGGTTCTTCATTCTTTCTGTAGAATTTCTCTCTTTTCTTAAGACGTTTTTTAAAATTCTTGTGCTTTACAAAATATGAAATTTCGATTCTTTTCTCTGCTGGTGGAGGGTTCCATTGGAACGATTTTGGTGGGTGGGTTCAGTTCCTTGTATGGGACCATTGATTGTATGTGCGAAACCAAGTGCAGAATAACAGACAGTTGTTCATTGTTTTATTTGGATTCAGTTTCTATCACCCTTTTGTTTCCTTTCCTACCTGACAATTTCACATTCAATAGTGCGGTGAGGTTGAACAATCTGGTGTTGAACACGTACCAAAGTTAAACTTTGCTCTTCATTGACATTTTCGAACACCGTAAAATATGAAAAATTGTTGAATTATCTGGTGGTGTGTAAAGCAAAATTCCAAATTAGGATAAATATAGGTAGAGTGAATAAATGAAAAGACAAAGCGGAAGGCACATTGGCACTTGTCATGTTATGATTGAGAATTGATCACGGAATGACTATGAATTAAGGCTAATAAAGGGCGAAATAAAGTGCACATGAAAGGGTGTTTGTTTGAAGTTGTGGTTGGTTCGCTCACGGTTGTTTCCTTTGCCATGAGGAAACTGAAATCATCGTAGTTTTCACTTATCCGCAACTTTAGACCACAAAACAGCTAATGCTATTTGGAAAGTTCTTGGCGTAAGGATTAATCATTGCAGTTTCATCTTGACTCGCAATTTTCGTCACAGGCGTCATTTCACACAGTCTTCTCAAGACTTCCATGAGAATCCAAGGAACGCATTCGTAGGAATTGGTATAAGAATAACACTATTATTGGTTTATACTTTATACCATTATGCCACTTTTTTTTCATTTTTCTTTAATTTCCATTGTATATGCCATTTGTCCAACATGAAGTCATGCCTTGCTGTTCTGGTTTACCAAAGTTGACCACATGAGGTGTACCGTTACAATGTCTGTTTCAAATGAAATTAACAAATTTCGCGTTTGCTTACTCAATTAAACTATTGGGAAAATGCGGTCATTCTTAATATTCTTAGTGCTAATTGTCAATTGCATTATTTGCAACATGTCGTCTAACAGAAAAGAGTTCCATAAAAAATGATCCAGGAACAAAAAGTTAAACAGTTGTTGCAGAGGTATAAAAAGAATTGGAGTTTGCCAGAGCCATGTATTTCCTCAATTGAAATCTTAATGCCAAACTGTGTTTTTTTTTTTTCCCTATTTTATTCGGATATAAAAATAAGAAAAATGTCACATTGAAAGCACTATTAGCCTAATGTGCTACCAGAACATGATGTATAGAAGGAACAAACATTAAAATTCGGAGTACAAAACATGTTGGCAACTGCCAATTGCATTGTTTGCGTCATGTCTGCAGAAAAAAATGACATCAAAGGACTATGATTGAGGAACAGAAAGGTGAAGAAGATACTGTAGTAGTATAAACAGAAGTAACTTTTGCTATAGAAACATTGATATCATAAGGGGTTTGAATTTATACACTCCTTTTTCATCAACCTTGCAAAAAAGGTGCCAGCTATATGAACCGTGTCAACAAATTAAAAACAGGAAAAAAAAAAAGGACAAATCATACTTCTCACTCCACAATAATATTCAATACATGACTCTCAGATCAGCCATCTGATTTTAATTTGATTATTAAACATGTAATGTTGTAACATGACTGTTTCGATGTCTTTTTCTGTTCATTTTAAATATGTGAATCTAACACCATGTTCCCACCTAGAATCCCAAGCAAAATGCAATAAGAAATTAAGGATATTATTAGTGACAATAACTGGATCACCTCCATCACCAGCATAATCAATTAATCATCCCCCAAGGTTTCTACGAATTGTTTCTACTTCTCTGCCAGTAATTTGGAAACCCTTCTTGAGAATTTCATCAAAAATTTCAGGCTTGCTGGCAAATGTTGCAAGTGATGCTATTTGAGTACCTGGGTTCTGGCTATTTAAACCAGAAAGCGCTAGTGCTGGTTCCCTTAACGCATTGTTGGACAAGAAATGTATCAGGCCCTTTGGGAACACAAAAGACTCACCGGGCTTCAGGTTCTGGGTAAACACACGGTTATTTGTGTCAATAAAGCCCACAAGAAGCTGGCCCTTGAGGCAAGTGACCACTTCGGAGGCCCGCGGGTGGGAGTGAGGTGGCACGATCCCATTCGCCGCTATATCAACCCGGGCCAACACCAGGCCCAATGTGTTAAGCCCAGGAAGATTAACAGTGTTGGTGGCTGTGACACTGAAGCCAAATATGTTACTAGTGTTACCACTCTTAGACAAAGCAGAAGTCACAAAATTCGACGCTGTAACTTTATCTGGGTTGATACAGGGCACCCCATTAAGGAAAAATTCACCTTTGTTATCAGCAACACAGTAATCTTGAAGCGGGTCAGGGTCGGGTCTGGATTGGCCCAATAGAAGGAATAGGGTGAAGAAAAGTAATTGAAAATAGTTTCTCATTTTTGCTAGAATTGAAGAAACAAGTGAAAGGAGAATTTTTTTGATGTGTTACATTGTAACTTGCATAAGCGAAATTGTATATAAATAGTTGTAGAAGAGAAAGAGAGAGAAGGTGGTTGATGTTGATATTGATTTAACTTCCATGTGTGTTGTGGGGCGTGGTGATTGAGTAGCTTAAGAGCATAGGGTGAGGGAAACAAAGGCAAAACTTAAAGTAAGTGTGATCAATTCAAATTAAGCCACACACAAGAGGTGATGTGTACCTTCTATTTGACTGAAAATGATTTTTGATTATGATTTTGATTAACCACTATGTTTACCATTCCCAGGCCAAGTCCATTGCTGCTAATTCCATTCTTTATTTGGGCTTGGGCCCAATTTAGATCACGTTATGCAAATCTAACGGTGTCGTTGAGGTAGTAGGACTGATACGGCATCGTTTTCTGTTCTTATTTGAGGGTGTAGAGGGGGTAGGACCTTATATTATATGGTTATATAGTTTTAGTTCAGCCGATTCAATCATGGTCCACATGTAGCCCAAATGCTACATATTATAATAAATTTTGAGACTCGTCACATGCAAACTTTCCACTTTCCACACGCGGCGTGAGAGTTTTAGGTTGTGGCGATGTGGGCCTTCCTTCCTTGCCTTACATTGCTGCTTGATCTCATCCATGTATCTAATCTAATCTAATCATCACTGCATTGGGGTTAATGGGTCTCTTTCTTTGAACCATCTAGTATAGAGATATTCGTTAGTTTAGTGGGAGCAAGGAAAAAAAAATTAAGTGTGGTTGTGACTTGACTTGTGATCTCCTTGTTTTATTATTCAGTGCATGGTCACTTGTTTAGTTGAAGCTATATGATTTGAGTAATTATTTGCTAAAAAGGGTATAGTTTCTTTTTGTTCCTTTTTTTATTTTTAACCTTTGTACAAGGTTCTCCCTTCATCATTCTATGTCCTTTCGTTGTGTTGTGATTCAACGTTGTGTTGTGAAGTCTAATCCAAATTGATTCAACGTTGGCCCTCACTGGAAAGCAGTGGTACTTATTGGCGTTAAAAGTTACCAAGTTGTGATTTAGAAATATCGAGTAACTTTGCACTTTGCACTTTGCACTTTGCTCTAAGTTTTGCTTTTGGGATTGGATTTTTTTATTTTTATGATTGGGTTTTTGGTGTTGGGAGTTTCCTGAAGTGCCACAAGCAGACAAAGGGTGTTGTTACTGTAGACAAGTGAAGTAGAATTTGATGTGAAGGAAAAAAAAAAAAAAGAGTATTCTCTCACTCCAAATCCACATGCACATGTTCCTGCTATTCCCCTTTCTCATCATTTGCTGCAAATTATTTTAGACTCTTCTTTTTTTGTCCCATTGGGAGGACTCTTACTCCTGGTCTTTTCAGTGAGATATCCAGGAATGGTTATTCCCCAATTGCTTGTTTACAGGCCGTATAGTGCATAGCTTCTGTGGCGAAGTAGTAATTTACTTCCATTGGTGAATTTCTTGTGGATGCAACAGTGTTTGAAGATAAGGTAAACACGTTTGTCATTAAGGTTCTTTCAGATTAGAAGTTGATTATTTTTGTATTATTGTTGCAAATCTGTCTTGCTCTCTGCTTGGATCACATCCAAATTTATGATTGTTGAAATCCTGTGCTGTTTATGGTGGTGGTTGTGAGTTGTCTTTGTGTTGGTTGTTTGCAATTATGCACAAAAGTTTTTGTTTTTTTCCCTGATATTGAAGCAGATGGGAGAAAGTGCCGCTTCCAATCCTTCTTTGCAAGTGTCTGTTTCATTTGGGAGATTTGAGAACGATTCCTTGTCTTGGGAGAGATGGTCCTCTTTCTCTCCTAACAAGTACTTAGAAGAAGTTGAGAAGTGTGCCACACCTGGATCAGTGGCTCAGAAAAAAGCCTACTTTGAAGCCCATTACAAGAAGATTGCTGCCCGGAAAGCCGAATTGCTGGCTCAGGAGAAGCAGAAGGAGAATGATTCTTTCAGATCAGAAGAACAAGATGAAATAGATCTGGGTGGCAACACTGATGTACAACTTGATAAATCCGACACTCAAGGTTTCGATGAAGGAGTTACACAAGAAACCAGTTCTGTTGCTGAGATCCATAGGACCCATGTTAATGATTCTGAGGAGGAAGTTGCAGTTTCAAGAGATTACGAAAGTTCGCCGGTTGAGATGGAGAACAAGGAAGTGGAAAGTATATCACATGGTTCCTTCCAGATGGATGAACCTGAAGATGTATGCGTGAAACAAGAGGAAAGTCCTAACATTGAAGCTGAAGATGTGAAGGAAATTTCCCACGTTGTGTACAAGGACACAGCAAAGGCTTCAGAAGTTGAAGCAAAAGATGTGAAATTGGTTCAACCAAAGGAATCTAAGGTTTGATTCAATTCATATATCCATCAGATTTATGTTCTTTATTAAGGGTTGGCAATCTGGTTACCCTGGTTTTAATTTCTCTCCCTCTTATTTGGACAGGTTACCTCTGTGAACAAGGGTAGCAATGCAGCCAAGACAAAGAAGAAACCAATGCTACATACTTCTAAGGCATCCCAGATTTCCACACCAAAAAGTTCAAGGCCTGCATCAACTCCTTCCAAAACAGTAACACCTGCTTCTTCAACTAAAAAGGGAAGTTCTCCATCTTTGTCTAGGAGGCAAATTACTTCTAGTGGGGAGAGCAGAAAATTTGCTAACAAACCTTTGCACATGTCTCTGAGTTTGGCTCCAAGTAATCCTGAGCCAGCTCCTCAAGCTACCATGAGGAGATCTTTAATCATGGAGAAAATGGGGGATAAGGACATAGTCAAACGAGCATTTAAGACATTCCAGAACAGCTTCAACCAGCCAAAAGCTTCTGGTGAAGACAAATCTTTGATAAAGAAGCAGGTAATTGGAAATCTTTATGCACTACTGTTCATCATTGACAAATGTTTTTTATACAGTGCAAATAGTACTACACAACTGTAGAAAATCATATTGATTTAAAAATGTTTTTCTCTTTATTTCCTGTGCAGGTTCCTTCAAGAGGGACCGTGTCAAAGGTTCCAACATCTACGGCTTTGAGGAAAGAAAATGGACGGTAAAATTTTTAATCTGCACTGATAATGAGTTTTCATTGCACAAGCTTCTTTTTCTTTTGTATATTTCATAGTCCTTTTCTCTTTGTCTCTTTCATCCTACTGGTGCACTCAAGATTACCATTTGATGAGGTCATGTTTTTGTTGGTAGCTTTCTTTGGGAGAATTTTAAGCAAGGAAACTACCGATATTGTAGAATAGAGGAGGAAACGTAGCGAGTTATTGTTATGCAAATTGATTCAAATATATTTTATAACTTGTGATTTTGTCCAACACATCTGTTGTAATTTTAATTGAACCTTTTCCTTAAGCTGAAAATTTCTGTATATGACCCTCTCGAAATTATTTTTGAATAGGCCAACTAAGGTTGAGAGTGCGGATAAAAGTGGAAATGCTGTACGAACTTCTTTTGGCCCAAAAAGTGACATCAGAGCAGAGAAAGGAAAAGAGGTAGGACTAGCTCTTGGTTTTTTCCTATTACATTTCAGTGCCTATAACATGGAATATTCATAAGATTATGAGAATTCAACCTTTTCACTTTCTATTTCTTAATCAGTCTTCAAGAAAAATAGAGGAAAAATCTAATGCTAGAGAAGTAGAAAGAATGCGTCTTCAATCAAAAGTAAAGGTAAACGCCCTCTTTCATGCTCCAAACTGTTTTTCTAGAAATGACTAGCAGTTCCTACATTCCCTCTTGCTAATGGTAACTGTGTCTGCATATATCTACTGTACTAGGAAAAATGCTAGAAACACCCTCTTTGAATATGTTCCCTGGTGTTAACTGCTGTTAACCTTGTGAGTGCTACTTATTAAATAAACTTCACTTATGTTATAAGTTCATGGTTTTTAAGAAAATTTAACCAATTTTAAAGTATGTGTTAAACTGTTTATTCCAACACTCATGATACTTAGGTATTCTAATATGTATAATAGGTGATATGAGGTTATTAATAAAAAATGGACATTACTATTTTTCATCCATAAATGGCTTTCTGAACTCTATGCATCAAACGCAGGAGGAAAAAAAAGAGGCAGAGATGAAAAGGTTAAAACATAATGTCAAAGGCACATCCACACCAGCTTTTTACCGTGGTCAAAAAGTAGTAAAAAGTCGTCCAGAAAAGGTACAAGTTGTACATTTTATGCGAGATATGTACCCTACATAAATTGTAGTTTATACTTGTCTGCTGAATGTTTCTTAAATTCTTACCTTCGTTTTCACTTTGGGGGTAATAACTGATAATCTATTTTCTTTATATTTAATACTGTAAAGCAATTTGTAAAACAGCTACTATTGATTGCATTCTGTTTCTTGAGACACAACTGTAAATTACTAAAACAATAAAGCTTAACTTTGAATTGAAGTAAGCTGAAACTTGTGTTCTCAAGTTATAATTACTGGAGTCTGGTGATTGTTGACAAGAAAGGGAGATCTATGTGACCTAGTTGTTTTGTTATGCTGTAAGAATGAACCTGTTTCTTGCCAAATGAGCAATGTGGTTGATGATGATAATATAAGTTCTTTTTACAATATATATTCCGTTAACTGTTATTTGTAATTTCAGGGTGATGCTAAAAGTAAAAGTTAGAATCCTTGGTGTCCCCACAAGTGATAAAGGTGAAGAAGAAGGAGAAAAGAGGTTAAATACACCAGTGTATCAGGTAGACCTGTATGTTCAGAGGAAATGTTTGTGGAAACAGCTCAATGCTGTGATATTCATGTTTGGTAAGCAACAGTGGAGCTTATGAACATTATGAGGAGTAGGAGGAAGGAGTAGGCATCATTTATTGATGATAATTTTCTTCCTTGCACCCCTCGTAGGCATTGTGTTGATTAGGAAATAATATTGTATAATGTAATGTAAGAAATGCAAATATCTGTTGTCATTGGTTGCATTATTATTCTGCTTCTCTACCCGTCCTATGTGGGTGATTGATATGGTTTTTAACATGTTGTAGACCATGTATCTCTAAGAAGCTAAGGTGATATAAAAGTTGTCTAAAGTTCAACTCGCCTATCTCCCCCATTCACATGCAATGATGCAAGACTTTGTTACATTGGGAAACATGATTGAAGAATTTTCAGAACCAAGGAACAAGACTAATTAAGTGGGTTACACAAAGCAGATTAATTTCAGTATCAATTTTGACTTATGTTCTCTCCAATATACACTAATCAGAAATAAATATTGCTGGATGTGCTACCTATACGAGGAAGAATTCTTATGCTAGCAACTTGAAATTTTGAACTTATACAATAGCCTCTATCTCTCTCTCTCTCTCTCTCTCTCTCTCTCTCTCTCTCTCTATATATATATATATATATATATATATATATATATATACTTTTTGTCTTTTGTTTTTTTTATTATCCTTTCTTTTTCTTCCCTTTATTTTGTAGTTAGAGTATACAAGAAAAATCCTGTGTAACTGCGTACGGTTATGGAGCTGTGGGATAATGCTTTTGCATGTACACAAATGCATACATAAAAAGAGAAGTACAATTATCACTGAAAAGTTAAAAGGCACACAACATTTATAATACATAGGAAACTTGCTAAAAGAAACTTGCAGAAATAATTGTATGCGGGAATTCAATTTATGAATGTTTTCTGACGCAAACAGAGAGCTATGCAGCCAAGATAGTAATGTCAAATTTGTCGTGTATTATGTTAAAATAAAATCATTGATGACACGAATTCATTTGTCTATCCTAACGTTGCTCTATTAGTTCATGCGCACAATCAGTTTACTTTTTGGGCAATGCTAAGTCAGCTTCTTTGGTGTCATACCTCAGATAAATAAAATAAAACCCATTAGTTGAACATTCAAATACAATAGAAAATGAGAAGAAACGGAGCACGTTATGAACTTCTGGATGATAACAAAAAGAATCCAAGATCTGTGTATATACATGAGACTTAAAATGCTCAAGAACAATAGTTCTCTGTACAAGTGACACGGTTAAAATTTGGAAAATTGTTGACACTACAAGAATGTTTTAGCTTCTGAATTTGACAGACAAACTGGCTCTAACAATGCCCTCATAGTATTTTCAAACCTCCATTGGTTAGCACTTTGCAACACAAGATCCTCCGCCACAAACTGGGAGTGATGTTATCATTTTGAACTGGGTTTTAGCACTTCAGCTCCATTATGTAAATGGTCCCAAAGATCAGGTTGCGTGTGTTAGCAAATCCTAGATTTCGATGACATGCAATGTTAAACCTCCAAAGTCCTTTGTGCTGGTTCCTCTGCAGACTATTACAGTGTTAGACTTAATTTACCTTAGGCGTCTTCCTCTTCTGCATGTTACGAGCAATCTCAATGCATGCTTGATCAACCATTCCCAGAAAATCTTTAACTATGACGAATAGATAAAGAGGGTGTTCTGCACTATCTTTTGAAGCTCCTCCTTGATAATAATCTGTTGTTTTTTTCACAATTTGCATCACCCTTGTTTGCTCTTCCCTCACTAATCTCAATTCTTCCTCAGCATTTTCAAGAAAACGGTTCATTTCTCTCACAAAGTTCCCTCCCTTGTCATTTTCACACTGGGAAACAAGTTCTCTAATCTGAACAATCCTGGCCGAGAGTGCTGAGATTGAACCAACAAAAGCGTTGTAATCTGTAACGGCAGCTTTCTTCACGTTGGAAAACTCAGAACTGATCCCTCCCACAACTGGCAATCCTAGTGTTATGTATTCCTTCTGTCTTTGTTCATTTGAAGCAGAAGAGTTTTGAGAGTCATCACTGTAGTTACTGTTCCTGCTGCTACTACGACTCAAACTGTGGCTGCGGTTGAGAACAGCACGTTTTCCTTCAGAACGAACAACTTCTTCAACCACAAAGTGAAGCAATGTGGTTTTTCCATCAGTGCTCTTGACATCGGAGAGCTTTCTTAGAGAAGCCATGTTGAAAGCTTGAGCATTACCCCTCTGAGTTCCTGCATTCATGCGATTTCCAGCCTTAAGCACTGCTTCAAGAAGTTTCACAAAGATTCCGTGGTTTCGAAGCTCCTTGCACCCCATCTCAAGGTTCTGCAGAAACTCCTTGATTTCTAGAATCTCGGAGTCATAATTCAACCTGAATAGCAAGGCATTCAATCGCTTAAAAGCTGAAGGAACAGCTTTGAGGATGTGACGTAGGAAAGTTTCGGCTTCAGCAAGTTTTGAAGGGTCTCCTTCATAGGCAAGTACAAGTGATTGCTCTTCTTCTGTTGGGGCTACTCTACCAAGCTTTTCAATGGTTTCTATATTAAGGCCTTGACCATCAATGAGTGCTTCGATAATCTCTTTACGAGCAACTGTCAGAGATTTCAAAACAATTGCAATGTTTTGTGATTTTCTTGGGTCAAGAAGGAAGGCATTTGAGGATGGAGCCAAAGCATCCTTGCTAGAACTCGTTGAGTTATTTTCTTTGGGGGCATTATCATTCCGGTTGGTGGCGACTACCCCGAAGAGAGCTTCCATAAGATCATCATCAACCCTGTAGTTTAATAAATCATCAACCAATGCTAAAATGGAGGAATCAAAATTTAGATAATTACAAAATCTAGTTTACTAGGATTATACCTGAAAGAACCACGGTCCATTTTGTCCCACACCATAGAGTGATCAAGGTTGGTATTCACCTTATCCCAATGTAATGGCTTAAGTTTCACCTCTGGAGAAGTTTCTCCTTGCTTACTTGTGGTACCTGTTGTTCTTTCAATAGGATTCGGTGGCGGTTTTGATGAAGACTTCAAACCATTTGCCTTTGGCGGAGGAGGTGGTGGTGCTGGACTCTTTCTAGGAGGGATTGGAGGAGGAGGTGGAGGAGGAGGAGCTGCTACAGCAGAGTTCATGTTTTGTGGAATTGGAGGAGGAGGAGGAGGTGCTGGTGCTGGTATTAGAGCTTCATTATTTTTATCAGGTACTTTTGGAGGGGCCAATGGTGTTGCAGAATTTGTAATGTTTGGAATTGATGAGAAAAAAGTGGAGATTGGTTTTGGTGATGAAGGGGTAAAGGAAGGAGAAGATGGTTGTGTAGGAGAGCCTCCAAGTGATGAAGGAACAGTGGGAGGAGGAGCAGGAGGTGGAATTCTCATGATTGTGTAGGACTCTTCTGGAAGAAATATGTTCATGTGAGAAGTTGAAGATTTGTCTCTAAGAAGAGGAGTTTCTTGAATGGATTCATTTCTCTTCCCTGGATTTCCCTCATGATCATCATCTTCTTTACCTTTGTGACCATCCAACACCTCCCTTTGGAAATCCTTTTGTGGTATCTTCTTACCTTCAAGTTTTCTCCAATAAACCACATCCAAACCATCCTCATCAACGATCAGTCCCTTCACGTTTCCTTCCATTCTCTGAAACACCTCCACCTGAGGTGCAACATGATGCCTTTCTACAGCAGAAGCAGTGTTCTTTGTTGCCTCCTTTCTCTTCCTTGTTCTGAAGCACCTTCTAACCAAGAAGAAAACCAAACCAGAAACAACAAGAGTGCTTGCTGCAGTGGCAGCCACTGCTGTTCCCACCTTACTGTTTGATGAAGAGGCTTTTGTTGCAGATGATGGTGGTGATGCCTGTGGCTGAGAAGGTTGGATTGGGAGGGGTGGTTCTGAAGTTTGGATTGGATAAAATGTTTCAATATTCTGAGGATTATTGTTCTCACAATAGCAGGTTGGTATCACAAAGCCTTGCAAAACAACAAGGCTCACAACAAGAACAAACATCATGTTCAAATGTTCAAAGACACGGATTCTGAGGAACAAAGATTACAAATACAAAAGCTATTGTACTGTTTCTACAAGATGGCCATTGCAAGTTTTGTCCTTCATTGTCTTGCGCTATTGGTTTTGCTAGCTGAAAATTTCAACACAAGTAAAGACGTTAAATATAATATCAACCTTCCATGTGCATTCCAATTTCACATTGCAATGACCAACATGACCCTACCCTTGAAACGACCAAACATTGCAGTTTAGGATGGTTTAGTCATTTAGCAACTCCATTAAAGATTTGGTCGTGCTTTCAAATGGAAACTGATTTACAAAGTCAAAACATTGTTATTGAGGTACAGGTTTGAAGTGGCACAATGATGATTCAAAGGGTTTTTCAAATGACATAAATGTCGTGTAGTACAGCAATCTTACAAGGTCTGACTTGGGCTTTTTTGTAGAAACGTGATTTTGAAATTGTAGCAGCCTTCGATAAAGTATTGATTTAAAAGCTTAAAAATAAGAAGAAATACCAATTCCACTGTAAAGGGTTTAGCTGCAGGATTAGTTGACTTAAGAGGCTTACCAAATTTGGTTGACTTAATGGTCTTGCTAAGGCCAACCCCGCGTTGAATATTCAGTATTCAAGAGAGTGGCCTAACATTAAGGTGCAGTGGTTCAACAATGTAAATAGGGTCATATATATTCTTTTAATCTCTAAAATGATTTTAAGAATAAAATCATGATAAGAGTATGAGATCCTACCGTAAACAATGCCTTAGATATTGTAATTCACCCAAATAGAATTAAATTGGTAAATGTAATATAATAATTAATATATTACAAATAAATTTGGCTTCCTAAAAACATTAAATACCATTTTTCTTAAATATAATATGTAACCAGATTATCATTTATAAAATTAATTGATTGAATTTTATATTTTTTTTGGTATCTGTAAATTTATTAAAAATGTCTTAATTAATATGTTTGAAATATTTATTTTGAAGATATATTTCAGCGCCTAAGTTTGTCAGAAATAATAAAATTAATAAAGGACTAAGATATGGTTACACAAGAGTGAAAAAAGTAGTGAAATTAAACTTTTAATTTTTTTTAAGAATAAAAATTTAATCAAATCTAACAGATTAATTGTTTTCATATCCTCTTAATTATAATGTATATCAAATTTCACATAATTTCTTTCTTTTTATATAGATACGTTATCTAGTTATAAATATTTAAGTATTTTCAAATATCATATTATACTTAAAATCAAGTGATGTACTTATAAATAATTTTGAAATTCTATGAAACTTTATATACATGATCTAATTAATAAGAATATGAAACTCAAACGATGGATTACTTAAATTTGCATTCGACAAAAAAATTGAAGAGATAATTTAACTAACTTTTACATACAGTGTATACTAATTTGATACTAAAGTATGGAACATATTATTTAACTTACAATTTTTAGAGGAGATAATTGTCTTTTCACTTATCAAATTATTATTTCTTATTAGGTTTAAAATTTACTTCTAACTAGAAAAAGAATTATAAAGAAAACCATACATTGTTTAAAATATTTACACTATCATCAAACTAGAAATATTTTTTTAATATGATTTTTGAGGCAGTTACGTTAAAATCCAATAAACTTATCATTACATGGTAGTTTGTAATTGAATTACAAGGGTGACTTAGAGTGTATACACACTTATAATAGTTTTAGAGTTCCATACTTAACCCTTTAACCCCCTTAACCCCAAAGTTCCTCTTTGAAAGTCTAAGTGTTACATTTTTTTTAGAATCAGATATCATAACAATTTGTATTATTTAGACTATGATAGGAGGAACAACAACCCAACAATCAAAAAAATCAATATGCACCATAAATAATTTCTCCAAATTTACTAGAATATGTGTGGAACAATAATAATATAAAATGACAACAATAATCATAAAATATAACACTAAAATTTAGATCAATCAAATTCTACTAACATCAAATATAGGTATAAGAAAGTTAAATCAAAAGTACAAATAAGAATCTCTAACAAGCCGATGCATCGAACAATGATGCTCTCAAATAAGAACAAAAGAAAGAGAAATATAGGAAAATAGTGTAAGATTGATTCCTCTAACCACACATGTCTAATTGACCATCACAATTATCAAAATAAAGAATCATATGTCACGAACCTGTTGTGTCATTTTACTTGAGAGTTTGGTGAATATGTCAACACATTTTTTTCTCTCTTCTCTCTTTTAAAGGTTGTAATTTTTATACACTTTCTTTACATAAAAAAACCCTTATGCATTCAGGTTAAGTGAAAAAAAAAACCCTAACTTAGTTAGACTTTTTAAACTTTTTTTTATTTAAATAATTGAATATTTAATTTTAAGTTGAAATTAATTTTTTTTATTTGATTCAAATCTTATCTTAATAACCACACACTTAAACAAGCAATTCCATAATAAAATGATAATTTATCATTTCAATGCTACGGATGAGAATAAGGAATTTAATAATACATCATAATAACTTTTAATTTTAAGGATTCACAATTTTTAAATATATATTATGCAAATTCATGAATGTGATTTGCATTGCTTTAGAACTTTACAAAATTTCCAAAAATATGAATAATAATATCTCTAACATCTTGTTAGGTATTACTAAGCAAAGTTGTTTGAAACTTCTTCAAAGAATCACATTATTTTTTTCTAAATGATTTATTTAAACTAATAAGATTTTTGGATCTTAGAATATTTCTCAAAATTCTACACGATGCTTCAAAACAATACTTATTTGACATTGATGTGTCATTCCAAATTATTAACTTTTGGGTTTGCAAAAATTGAGTTATGTTACTTCCATGAATTGTATTATAACTTAAACATTCATTTATCGACAATAAAATTAAAAATAAAAATAAATAAGATGTCATTTGTCCTCCCATAAAAAGAAGAGAAACAATTCTACTTGAAATAATAATCGAAACTATATATAATATGACCTTCTAGTTTAAGAGTTACTGATAAAATATTTCATTTAAATGCCTTTCATATTCCTCCATACTCACACAAGAAAAATAAACAATTATAATCACTCAAAATTTTGTCATAATCTCTTTCTATGCATTCAATTGCTTACATGTTATTTTTGACATAAAATAATCTTGTATGTAGGTCATTCAATTTTGTGACTAAACTCATCAGCCATAAATCTATTTTGTTATTAAGTTTCATTACTCATGAGAGAATATGATAAGCTTGAATTTTTTTGTTCAAAAACTAGACTTTTACGATAACATTGAAGCATATTTTTAATTTCTATTGCAAAAATTTCTAATATCATGCAAAATAATGAAATAGATTATTTTTTCTTACCATAATGACAAAAAAATAATTAAGAAGCATAATGATAACAAATAAAATATATTTTACATTTTAATAATCTTTTTTCTTTTATGTTGAATGTTATTAGCTAATATAATTTTCAATTTTTCCCCACCCAAACCGCTTCAAATCTCATGATTGAATTTCAGATCAATAATGTAACACATAATTTGCATAATTTAAATTCAAATCTTAATTCACTATCTTCTACAATTTCATCGGTAAATTCTTTGTCATCAATTAACAAACTTAATATATAATATATAATTTTTTTTAGTTATTGTAAGTTATTATGTTCACTATTATAATATGTGCATCCTTTTAAACAAATAAAATGAATTCTTAAGCTCCATAGGAAAGAATATCTACAAAAACTTAACTTTTGTGACTTCGCCGTATGACTTTGTGGTAAAATCACTATTTGAAAATTTATAATGTTTAATGTCCCTTACTTTAGGATATAACATTTAGTTCCTTAACTCTATTATAAAAAAATATTATATTATTAATATATTTTATTAATAATTTCTTTTTAATAAAATAATTTTTATTAATGAATTTTATTAAAAAAATAATAATCACGATATTTATTAATAAACTTTTTATCTTCGATAATAACAAACAAATTTTCTTACCTATTGGTTAAATTTATTGATAAGAATTAGTCATCTAATTTCTTTTACCGAAATATTTTTGTGATTATTGACAGATTTTATTTGTTAATAAATTTGTTTCTTTTTTGTTATTCCATGACATCGATATTGTGTTACTCTCTCTATTTTTTAATACATGATAGTATTTTTATTTCCTCTTAAATGACTCTTTAATTATTTAGAATATGAAATATTAAGTTTTAGAACTAAGGGTAAAGAAAATAAATATATATCCATTTCAATAATATTGAATTGTTTAATTTTTTAACATAAACATTGATATTTCTTCTGAAGTTTAGCATTTAAGTGTTTCAAATATTAATAAAATTTAAAAAATAATTTTAGTCCTAACGTGTTACTTTTATTAATTATTAATTTAATGAGAAAATATTGTTTTTATAAGTGACTATCTTTTAAAGTTACTGTACTTAATTGCAAAATAGACAGAGATAAAAATAAATGTTAATTAAGCCAAAAAATCCATACACAATTATAAAATTATCAATAAAGAAGAGATCATAAAGATACTGAGACATACACATTATTGTCTTCGAAAAAAACAAGTCTCAGTTGCACAAACACAAAATAATATCCGTTAATTCTCTAAAGTACAACAATATATCATATTGATTCGGTGTGGAACCAATTTATGAATCTTATAAAACATTTTTAAAAGATAAATATAATATAAAAATAAAAATTTAACTAAAATTTTTGTGTGTATTATAAATTTTTTTATGTGGATATGTGATATTTATAAGTAAAAAAGAATAAAAAGTAATACATCTCATTAAATATGATAAGTACAGTAATCGTTAAAATATTTAACAACAAACATAAAAATAGAAACTTTAACAAGAATATTTTTTAAGAATAATTTATTTATATTGTTCTTATTATATTATAGTATTAAAAAATAAAAAATTTGATAGTTGAAAATAATATATTATAATCATATTCAATATCTTTTATTATGAATTGCAGTGTATTAATATTAAAAACTCTGGCAATAAAATATTATTTTACAATCATGTTAATTTTTTTACTTTATTTTATTCAATAACAATTTAATTTTTTATTATAACATAACTAACCGAATATTACTACTACTATACTGTTTAAATTTTTGAAACAGTAACAGGTATATTTGTTTATTCAGATGGTGACCTTTAAACAACCAAAAGAGAAATTAAAAGAAATTAATATACTTTTTCCTAAACCGATCTTTTGGGTTTTCTTTGATTGGTTAATTTACAACAAATCATTCATTTGCACATTTTTCTACTTTTTCTACGGATTCGTAGTGTGAAAGATTCATAGCATTTCAAATAGCGTATTAGGGTATTTTTCTTCAAAGTGTATTTTTTTCAAAGGTAATTGTATTCTAGAAGATGACACAATTTCAATTAAGAATTTCTATACATAAGTATGAATGAGCTTAATTAGATTTGCTTGAAAAATAAAAAAAATAAAAAAGTTCCCTCAGTTTGCATGTCCACAGATTTCAGTTTTTCAACCCCATTTTTTTGTTTATGTTTGTTAAATCTGGGGGAAAATGTATTGCAAAAATGTAATGAATAAATAATTAACTTTGGGAGTTAACCTAAAAGTTTGGCAAAACAATGAAAAGTTTAATTAAGCCTAACTAAATATCCTATAATCAGATAATGGGTTTGGTACTTTAACACCGAAAGGAGTTATTGTTCAATTGTGCTATGTTTTAGATCATGATTTCAAATGAATTAGAGAATTCAATTCTATAACCATAATCGAAGCTAAAAAGGAAGAAAGACCAGTGAAGTAGTACTTCATGGATTTTGAATTATGAAAATCTTGACCACTTTTCTAATTAAATTTTCACCTAAGTTCAGCTTGTATTTCTATTTACTACAGAGTTTATTGTATAGAAAACAATTCAACTAGGAATATGATGTTAGCATTAATACTTCCTGCATTCATAATTTCTTAATGTTTTTTACTCTCTTTTTTTTTTCTTTATTTTAAAATCATTGTCATTTCTATTTAATGTCCAACAATCTTTTTTCAGTCCTATCGTAATTTGATTTATAGAGATTCTAATTTAAATTCTTTAATTCATTAAATGATATTAAAATATTAAAACAGATATGCTTTAATTAAATTATAATAAAACAATGCATTAGTAAATAAAACAATGATTTGTGTACATTAATTTAAAAAAGAAACAATGGTTTTGAAATGGTAAGATTAATTGAGCACTACCTCATTTAAATTGAAAATCACGATAAAATGAAATCCCAATAATTGGTTGTACAATAGTTCAAAGTTGATTTTGGGTGATGACTTAGCTTATTTCAGTCACAAATTAAACTTCAAAAATTTCTTCATGAACTATGAAATTCCCACCAAATTAACACACTCACCAAAAATATAATTAATGGATATATCCCCACAATAGAGAAAGCTAGATTGACTTTAGGTTAAGGGATTCTGATTCAACTTTCTTTGAAAAAATAATGTTTAATTCAATTTCAAACATATTTAATTGGGTTCTCACCAGTCGAAACTAAACCATGAGTACATAATAATGGTTTGCTTTTGTTATCTATTTATTGGGTATACTTAGTTTTGTATTGTGTTGCATCTTATGTTGGTATTAAGCTACTATATAAATTATACTTAAATTAAATTGCATTTAATAAAAGTTTAGCATCATGATAAGATAAAAAGTTAGATCTTATATATTATCATCCATGATAGTCTTGCTAATTAAGAAGAAAACTGCTGCTGTCTTATTATCATTGTAGAATGTTGGGAATTGAAAACTTTGTTTTTTTTTTTTTACATATACTCACAAACAGGAGTATAAAATTTAAATAAAAGATACAATAAACTTGGCGTCATTCGTCTCTTAAAATCTATATTTATAGATACTCAACAATTTTTTTTTGTCTTTGGTCATCTAATTTTTTTATTTAATTAAGTTTCATTTTTTGTTAAACCAATTTAATTTAGTCATTAACATTTGGTTTTTATAAACAACGTTAACATCTTATTTGATCATATCACGTGTATTACAAGGATTTCATGAAGTTACTAACAATTATGTTCTCAAAGTTTTAACCTGATAATGGGCCAAAGCTTCAATGTAAAATATATTGGTTATTTTGTTGGACTATTCGTTTGAGTTACTTTCGTGATTGTCAGAAATCTGTTTGGTGTGTAAAGAGTGTAGGTCTTTATAACATTGTTGTGTTTTTTTATTATTATTTATATGTAATTGTCTTGATCTACTTTTGTAAATTGAGACATCATTCTCCACATTCTTTTTCTATTTCCTATTATCCCCTTTTCGATTCATATTTGTTATCGATGTTAAAATAACTCAACGTAAATATTTAAATTCATTTTATTTTTAAATTTAAAATTTTTAAAACACATATTTTAAACTTATAACTTTTTTTAAATATTAAAAATATAAATATAAAGTTGTTGTTATAATTTTTAAATTTTAATATTTGAAATAATTAAGAAAACTAATAGCTTTGTTAGTTTTCTTCCATGATTTAGGGTTGAGATCATTCTTTCTTAGATGAGTTGTTTATTTTAATTTTTGTTATTCTTTACCTAATATCACGTGAATTAAACACTTTACATATTACTCTAATATTATTTTTTTAAATGATTGTTTAACTTATTTTTGTAAGTTCTACTATTCAATTCATATTAGTATTTAAAATATTTTCTCCATTAAACATTTTACGTAAATAGTGTCACGTTATTTGTTGTAATAATAAATTTTAGTAGACAATGCTATTTAATTTTAAATAACTCTTATAACCACTACATTACATTTTGCATAGGGTCAGTAGGAGAAGACAAAAAACTTTAATAGTAATTATTTCTACAATGTTGAGTACTTCTCCTTCATTGTAGTCTTGTATTATAGGTCTTCTAAAGGTTTTTTTTTTTTATCTTTTTGGAGTTCTTAGATACTATTTGCATAAGATACTCCCACACACAAGTTGGTTTCATTCTGAGTCAGATCGTAATAAATGTTTGTCAAAAAAGATCTCAAACTACTTTGTCTAGAACTTCTATTATGCATAGTGATATATCATCTTTTTGTAGATCTAATCGAGCCTCATTACTCAATTATCATCACTACACATGTTAACTGAGATTATCAATTTGATTAAGTGCTCTTTAGCTCAAGTGATGGAGTCTGTAGATTAGTCAATGGTGATTAATCATGATAATATTTGTGTTCTGAATGAATCTTCTCTTGCTAAGAATATTGATGGTAGTGTGTTTATGAAATATGATTCCTTGGCTGGTACGCATTCTTTGGAGAATGTCACTCTCATTGTCAATAGTTTGCCAGATTTACAATAATTAGATTCAAATCATAGTAGTTCAACGATAGTTCTTACTCCTTTGACGTCTAAATAGACTTGTTTTGGGAAGGAATTAAAAATAATTTTTAAATGGGCTAATATACTTGATAAGAGAAAATTCTATTAGTGAAAAGGATGATGAGTTCGTTTAAACTACAAGAAAGCTTGGTAGGGGTAGGTAGGCCAAAGAAAATTAATACTAAATCCTCCAAAACAAAAACTTCTGAATGTTAAAGTACTTTTTGGAATGTGAGAAAATTGACTAGTTATAATTTTTTAATATGTTGAGGAATTTGCTTTTTTTTTTATATATGGAGTTCAAAATATGGTATGATTTTTATGATGAAAATCATGAATTTTATTCTGGATTTAGTGTAGTCTAACATAATCAACTTAGGTCAGCTAACTAACCATGAATATAGTTATTGATTGAAATTATCTATGTAAATAAACTTAACTACTATTTGAAACTATAGATATAGTTTTAAGAACTTTAAGCATCGGACAATGGGTATTATTGAATTGAAAAAAGTAAAAAACTTGTCTGAGAAAGTGATTAAACAATTAAAAACTTTGGTGATGAAGAAATATGAAAGCTATTGCTGTGTTTTGTGTGTCTGATATAACAGCACCAGAAACATCCATTAACGATGCAGAATAATGAGTGCATGTGATGGAGTTTCTTTATTAGGCAAGTGGGTGACGAGGATTCTCCATTAAGCATATAAATTTAGCCCAATTAGGTAACAAAAAATGGTTTTAGATACGAGTTTGTGTGTGTCATCTACGATGAAGTTTGTCTACAATGGTAACAACAAATATGATAAGGCCCAGATATCAGATATGGCATAGTGACAGAATCAAACAAGAGAAAGCTGATTTTACGTATCACAATTTTGCCAAACATGAGGGACATCATTAAAACCAAACTTTGCACAATCATCACTTAAAGGCCACTTCGATTATGGGGCCAACCGACACATACAAAATTGGTGCCCAGTAGAAACTTTGTCTCCATCTTTCTTCTATTATGCCCTGCAATTTGGGTTTTATGGGCCCCCAATTAAACCATCCCTTACCCTTAATCACACAGGCCCAACTTCTTCTATCATTTCTAATTTTTGCATTATTCAAACATATATCTACTTAGATGGAGTTCAACATCATCACTATTAATAACAAAATTCTTTTTTTTATGTTTTTAATTTGATTCCATTTTTCATATATTCAAATGTGGAACCTTTCGCAAACCAGAACAGTCCCACCATACACCAATTAATTCACACATTATTGGTTGTCTTTATCCTATAATTGATTTGATGTACACTAAAAATCATTTTGAAAACATAGCCCCTTCTAAAATGAAAAAACATGTATAGACCTGTTGATTTTATTTTATACAGAAATTGGTTTTTTTTCTTCTTCTCGTATTTCCTCTGCTATAAATGTTTAGGTTTAAATCTCTTTCAAAAGATGTCTCAATTGTGTTTGCCGGATAAAATATATTTTTGATGTAAATATTTTGAAAATTGTTTTTTTACACCATATGCTTGACAACTCACTTTTAGAAATACTTTTATCATTAAAAAAGAGTTAACTTTTATATAAAAAAATTTTGAAATATGAAATTAGGTTAAGTATGTTTTTAATTTTTAAATTTTGACGAAAAAAATGAAATTTATAAACTTTAATACATTTTGGTTCTCACACTTTATAAATGTATAGATAGGGATGACAAAAATATCTGCGCCCGCAGATATCTCTGGATAAAATCCGCGATGGATAATTAGTATCCACGTGTATTTATTACCCGCAGGTAGCGGGCTAACAGGTATTTTAATACCCGCTTATAAATGGGTCGGATTCGGGTATCGTATTATCCGTACTCGCAGGTACATGTTACCTGTAAAATATTAAAATTAAAATTTAATTTAGATTTTATTAAGTTAAATTTAATTAAAATTAAAATTAAAATTATATTTTATTAGATTAAATTTAATTAAAATTAAAATTAAAATTTAATTTAATTTAATTATATTTTATTTTATTTTTATAATTTTATATTAAAAATTTTATAAAATATATATATATTTTAAATATTTGCAGGTATGCGGGTATCCACGGTACCCGCGAGTTTTTAAAAAATCCGCAGATATTTTTTAAGTGGGTACCCAACGAGTAAATGGACAGGTAACAGACAAATTTTTTTTTTGCAAGTCGGGTTGCAGGTATGCACTATCAGTACCTGACCTGTTGCCATCCCTATGTATAAATATAGTCATTTTTAACCTAATTATGCTAAAAAATTTTAACGTGTTAAATGTACTTCGTGCTAATATTTGAATTATTTATTCAATTTGATATATTTTTGCTTTAATATCTACCAAAAAAACGTATCAACAAAATTTAAGATAATTAAATTAAAAAAATTGTTAAAATTTTGAAAACAAAATATATCAATTTCAATTTTGACGTCAAACTCTAGGTACAACAATATAAACATAGTTAACTAATGAATATAAAGTGAGTAAAAATTTGTAGGGTATCAAAATAATGGCAGCCATTCATATAATTTTTTAAACTTGAAGGTGTCATGGAGAGAAGAAACTCTTTGAAATTGGTGTGGAGTATCTTCAAAATCTTTACAACCAGATGAAATATGAGTTGAAAGATGAGATTAGGGAAACATTGTTTCAGTGGAAGTAGAGAGCTTGACTCATAATTTGTAATAATCAGTTTTGGCAATGGCATTGTTCAGTCAACCCTTGATATTTCCATCCTCTGAAACAAGTGCTTTGGAAAGTGTGAGTCTCCTGTTTGCAGGTTAGAGAACTCTAACCTAATTAACAAGGCTATATCAGTAGCTGAAGGTTGCTTCTAACATGATTTTACAGTAAAAAAGAGAAGATGGTGAAAGCAGTGAAAGCAGCAATTGTGTTTATGGTTGGCACATTAGGTCAGTAACTTTGATCTCATAGCTGATTTTGAAGGCTACAGAATGTGGGAAAAGAGTGGAAAAAAGATTGGAAAAAGATGAAAAAAAAGGCACATGTGGATGAGTATGGTCCAGTATCAACAACCAAATATTCTGGTTCCTCTTCCACATGACAGAGGCAATGCTTTCTGATATTGCAGGTTTATTGCAGCCAAACCTCCTCCATCAGAGACAACCAGACAAGTACAGCAGTTCCAAGACCCCACCACACCTTCCCACCCTCTTCCTTAAGGGAACACTTCCAACATCTCCATTTCACATTTCTTTATTCTTTACACCAGACAAGATCTTGCAAACTATTATTCCATCTGTTTCACATCATTTCCAATCTTCACTCACACCACCCATTCTTTTTTTTTTTTCTTTTTTTCATTGCACCTTCTGCTAA
The DNA here is from genome assembly GCF_037176805.1 of Vigna unguiculata. Taxonomy (NCBI): domain Eukaryota; kingdom Viridiplantae; phylum Streptophyta; class Magnoliopsida; order Fabales; family Fabaceae; genus Vigna; species Vigna unguiculata. The sequence continues at coordinate 25,643,363 of NC_140793.1, forward strand.
AACATTGCAATAGTATTTTATTTCAATAACATCGTGGTTATGCTTCTTCCATAACGTTAACCCACCTTCGTACAACAAACAAACAAAACAAATTAGTAAAAGATAAGAGAGGGCCAATGCAACAAAAACCGTTACAGACACCAACAACGGGTAATTGCAATTTTTCGACCCCGGAGAGAGGAAACCAAAACCAATACATCTTAAGACCAAAAAAATAAACACTGCTGTGGATGCCGCCATCACGGAGAGTCAATCGCTGCTGCTGCTGCTGCTGCTGCTGCTCATTTTAAGCCGTCTGATTGGTGAAGATGTGGGAGACGATGACGGTGAAGAAACGGACGGTGATGATGAAAGTGTAGAAACGGACGGTGGCGATGATGATGATGACATGTCAGAGGTCTCTTCCTCTTCTTCTTCCACCAGCTTTCGTTTGTTGTTAATCTCAATCTCAACACCAACATCATCGACCACACCGCTTCCTCTGTCGTGGCTTCCAACCTTAACCTCTCTCGTTGTTGTCATGTATCCCTTCAACCGTTTCACGTCGGATAATTTCACCGGTTTCACTATGAAATCCTCTGCACCTTCCTCCAAGCATCTACATGGTTTCAAATTTTCCAATTCCTTTCAGATTTCTAAAACTTAACTAGAATTAGAAAAATGTAGCATGAAGGAAACAAATCATTAATCATAATACCTGTCTATGCGAGGCAAAACGTTTTCGGAAGACATAATCACTACCGGAATTTCCCTGAACATGGACGATTCCTGCATCGAGTAAAAAGTTTTCAGTTAGAATTATCAATCACAAGGAGAAATCAAGGGTTTATGATTAGAATTTGAATTATTAACTAATGAACCTTTATTTTCTTGAGCAATTCATAACCTGTCATCTCGGGCATGCAGTAGTCTGTGATAATTAGATCCACCTTCAAACTCGGCTGAGGAAAATAAAAAACAAAAACATAGAGCAGAAAATAAGCTATGGAAAATAAACGAAAGTGAAAAGAAAATTATAATGATACTGATACATACGACAAAACCCTCAGATTCAGAGGTCCTTCTCTGCTCGTCCAACCCCAGAAATTGCAGTGCTCTGATTCCACTGTCCACAGCTGTAACTGCAATTTTTCCATCCAAATAAAACCCAAAAAAAGAAAAAATCTTTAACAGAACACAGATAAAAGAGTAAGAAAAAAGAACAATATAAAACACCGAACAGTGTGTTTTGCTTTGATATGTTAAAGAACAGTTAATTACCTTTACAAGCTGAGATTTTGAGCAAGCGTTCAATGACCTTTCGATCAACGAGGCTGTCGTCGACGGCCAAAACATGAACCTCGTGAGAATCCTCCGGCGAGACATGATCGAAGGAAACGACGGCGTCTGTGTCCATCGAAAAGTGCAGAGGGAATTGTAAGCAGAGAGAAAGAAAGAAAGAAAGAAAGAAATAAAAGAACAGAAAGAGGATTCCTTAACATGGGTGAACAAATCTTAAATACAGTGTTATATTAATGAATGTGGCTATGTGACATGTTATGTTGTTGTTCCATAATATCCATCTGTCACCGCTTTTTTTTTTTAAATAATTATTACTACTATTGTAATAATAATAATAATGGTATAATAACAATAAAGTCTCTTTTGGAAAAATCAAATCTTAAAATCTTCTCTCTTTATTTATGTTTTTTGGAAGATGGCGCTGAGATTCTGAAATCCACTTTGGTTTGTGATCTCAAACGGAATTTCTTTTTCCTTTTTTCTTTTTTTTCTCTTTTCTGATCCCAAGCTAAGTAAGGTATTAATGACACGTCCTCAAACAAAATCTCGCGTGATTTTGGTCAATCTTGGGAGTTTGTGAACGACGTCGCACAGTGATTGGTGGGTGTGACAGCGTTGACCGAAGTCAAGGCTGAACCAAACAGCGCCGTCAAATTCCCAACGTCATTTTTTCACCGTTCCTCGTTTGGTAAGTGGTCGTGAAAGAAGAGAAGTCCTTAATTAATGCTAAGAAGATTTTTCTGATTTTGTGTGAGTTTATGTTTCTTTTTTGTGGGGTTGCAATAAATTGTAAGAGTATTTATGGGTGTAGAGTATCTATGCTAATCTTCATGGAAGCGATATCATGCACGTGCAACCTCGTGTGAGTTGGTTTATTTTATTTTTATTTTGATTTGTGTGTCCGTGTTTTGTGGTAAAAAAAAGGTTGCTGTACAAAATGAAGAAGATATGTTTGTTGATGTTGGAAAATAACTTGATTAAGGAAGTGAAATTTCATTGGGATTTGAATTGATTTTGTTCTTTCTCTTTGAACATTAATTTTAAGCTATATTCATGGAGGTGATATTTTCGAGAGATTTCTTTCTTTATGGAGAATAATTGACGAGATTGGTCAAAGACTGAAAACAATGCCAGCTCAAAATTAAAATCAACACTTATTATTTTATGCATGTCAATAATTCATTTCATTTTATTTATTAATAATGTAAGTACTTTGAGTATCTCTAATTCATAATCATAACATGCAAAGATCGATTACTTGTACGGCTGAAGGACATGGAATGATTTTAATTTTCATAAAGTTGAGAAAATACCAAAGTTTGAGATAACGCAAATTCCAACCTTTCTAAAATACTAATTTAAATAATCCCAAGTTGCATTTAGTGCATGGAAATAAATCATTTTAGGTTTATGTTTAGCCAAATAGTTAATTGTCTCTCTTTTTTTAATAAAAGGAAGGGTTACCATACCAATATTGGTATTTAGTGAGTTAAATCACTCACTTTAAGTATTATTATCATTAAAATTTCTAAAAGTATATAATAAACTTTCTAAAAATATAAAGGATATATAAAAATATGTAAAGTAAGTTTATTAAGAATACATATTAGTGAATAAATAAATTGATCTAATGTTAATCGTTAAAATCGAATAATCGGTATATAGACATACTTCTTTCGTTAAATGTATGTTTAGCCTAGTAATTAATTATTATTTTTAACCAAACATACCAATATAACTGCTATTCAATGAATTAAATCACTTATTTTAATTATCATTAAGTTATCTAATTTTATATGTAAATCCGTTCACGGTGATTTAAACTTTTATAACCACTTTAACTTAAAGAAACTGCAACTATTGATTAAATACTTGTTTAAAGGAGACCCTATTTTATAAACTCTTTTAGCATCTTTCAATTAAAGGATTTAATTATAATAAAACACTTATTTGAGGGAAGCTTTATCACTTTTATTAAAATAAACATTTTAACCTCACAAAATACTAAAAATGTAATTGTTACTTTAGTTTCATCAATTGATTTACATTGCTAATAGAAGAAATAGAGTTATGTTATGCTTACATTTTATTCTTCTTCGATCTTCATATAAAAGAAAATAATGCCCACTTAAACACTCAATTTTCACAACTCTTAAAATAAAATAATATCAATTATAAATTCCATAATTACAGTTTTACCTTTAAAATCATCTCATTCAATTTTTTGTCCAAAAAAATACATTAATTTCACTCAGTTTGCATGTTTTCTCTCTCAATAATTATTTGAAAACACTTCTAACAATTATCATTTTAATCCCCACCTATAAAATTAATTTATTTCAAATGAAACAAAACCAAATAATCAACAACAACATTAATTTCACTTAATTTGCATGTTGTCTCTCAATATTCAAAAACTTGGTACACTTCTAACAATTATCATTTTAATCTCCATCATTAAAATCAATTTCTTTTAAATGAAGTAAAATCAATAATCAAGAAGAATAATGATTTTTTTAAGTTGTCTAATAAATTACAAATACTGTAATAATTTAAAATGAAATCAAGTATAGAGATAAAACCTAACATAAGAATTATGCATATATTTATTCATCAGAGTGAAGATGGATTTGAATAATACTTACATATGCAAATTTATTTACATTATTATAAAAAAGTTAACTAGAAACTCAATCTCTATTTATAAATCACCAAAACAGAATTAGTGGGTTAAGATTTCCCACCAAAATAAAGGTATGGTTTCGTGAAGGGCAGATAGGATTGAATAAAAAAACTATTAATCAATTTTTTATTCAATTAAAATTTAATTAAAAATATTACTTAATCTGATTCATTTAATAAAAAAATGGTTTATTCATTAATTTTTTTAATGGATATATATATATATATATATATATATATATATGTATATATATCTATATATATATAATTTATTCATAAAATTAACACTTTTGAAATTAAAAATATTAAATTTATATTTTAAAAGCTCACTTTTAAAAAGATAAATTTATGAAAGAATTAATTGTAAAAATAATTGAATTAATTTTAATATGTGTTTATTAAAATAAGAATTGGTTGGATTTTAAGAAATAATAGATGGATTATTATTCATTCATAAAATGAAATAGAAAAATTTAATGCCATTTAATTATATTGTACTTAATAACTTAGAAAAATTACTTATAAAGGAATCCAAAGAATGATGGATAAATAGATTGTTTTGATGTCTTATAATTTTATTTCAATTTACTATTAGGTATTGGTTTTAAATGTATGATTAAAACTTTTTTGTAATATTATGTGATTAATCACAAAATTGTTACATTAAACAATACTTATAACCTGTAAAACAAAACAAAAACATTAATTAATTTAAATGGCACTATACTTTATCTCTAGACAATTTATAATTTTTAACGTATCATAAATATAAAAAAAAACAATATTAACTCAATAAATTTCATTATAAAATAATATCATGTTTCAATCATATTATATATTCATTTTATCTCGTTTTGATAGATAGAATCAAGCAAAAGTCAAGACAACAAAAAAGTTTAATAGAAAATAAATATCTGTTCAAAAGCATTTTAAGCATAACAACCATAAAAAAAAGTATTTTATATACAACAAATAGCTGGTACATATGAAATTCCATATCTAGCTTTTCATATTCACGAACATGTATCAGAAAAAATAAAATACAAGAGGTATAAGCTCCCTCATAATGTTGGACAAAGGGGCAAAAATTAAATGAAATGAAAAATGCTTTCCTACATTTTACCTTAAAATTAATTCATTTATATTTTCGTCCCAAAATCCTGATTATTTTAAGAAAGGTAAATTTAAAAATTGATTCACACAAATCTTCTAATTTCAAGATTTTAAGTCTAGCCTATCTTCTTCCTTTTTATTAGAATTCTTGTACTATTTATTTTATATGCCTTTAAAATATACTAATTTTGATATTAGAAAATATATCAAACATACGTGTATTTGAAACGTATAACTAAAGAATAATACTAAAAATCCGACATATAATTCAAATTCCCTAAACATGGGGTTCAATATAAATCTTCATAATTTTTTTAGTAAGTTATCAAATTTAAATACTATAGGTGAAATTGCTAGAATCTAAGGACTCGTTAGTTTTTTGAAAAATGTTTGAGTGCATGGCTCACATGGTAAAACTCAATTTTTGCATGGCTCATGGTTTTCATAAAAAAGGATACAATTTTGTTTATATGTGTAATAAGTCAATATTTAGCCATAATAATAAATAAAAACAAAAACCATTCCATCAACCCACGCAATCAACCAACATCATAAATCACATGTGACCATATTTGTCTCACAACCTCCTGATCTCATTTTGATAATTGAAGAAAACAAAAATATAAGTATTTTTTTTATCAAATATTAAATTACTAAAATAAGCAATTCCAATTTTAGTTTTATCATCTTTGTTTTCTTTAAAAATTGAAATAATTGACTTTTGTTTTCATTATTTTAGTTAATTATGTTTGTATGTAGTGCAAAATTTGAGTACAAAAACTTGTTGTTGGAGGAATGATGGTGGTACCACGGACAAAATGATGTAGGAGAATATTTTGAAGGGTCGTCGACAATAGAACCACAAGTTGGATTGGTATTTGTTCCAATGAAGTAAAAACTTGTGGTGAAACAAAGAAAAATGTTAATTTCTTCTATTATATGCTTAAGATATAATATTTTTTTTCTCTTATTCGAATTTATGATTTTAATTTGGTGTCTTAAACTTAAAAAGGTTCACTTTAATTACTGGAAGTTTTATTAGTCAAAGTTAGTTTTTATTAAATTGTATATTAATGAGGTTAACTTTAACCGTGTTAAGCATTTATTACATTTTACAACATTTTACAGAAGTTACTAAATTACTAAATTATTTTTATTCTATTTTAAAAATAAATTTAAGATATAAGATTGTAATAAAAATAAACATGAAATGGTTTAGCATTAAACACATAATACATCAAGGAAAAAAAACACTATGTTACTATATCTTTTTATTTTATTGCTTATATTAAAATATTATGCGGTGAAAATTGAAAAAAAATATACATAACCCATTTCTTTTTTAAAACAAACTAAGTTGTCTCATAATTTTAAAAATGCAAAACATCTCTCTAGTAACATCAGTGTCATTGTTCCTTCGACTCAATCTTGTTTCTTTGTATTTTTATCCTTTCGTGAATCATGGCTAGAACTGGGATTGTGACAGAGTCCTTGTCAAAATCCACTGAACAATTTCAACATTTGTGAAAGTTGAAAATTCTTTCAGTTTGGGATTTCAACATTTGTGAAAGTTGAAAATTCTTTCAGTTTGGGACTTTGATTCTGACCATAGCCTCAACACTCTCTATGTTACTTCGTTTTGACTTCTCTAGGTTGAATTCAGGTTTTGGTGCTCGAATCATCTTGGGGCTTTCGTTGTTTCAAGCTTGGGTTACACTCAAGGCGATGGAAGTTAATTCGTTTTGGTTTTAGTAAATTTGTGTTGCATGTTGTATTTGGATCCATGAAATTACTTGAATTTTTGTGGTGTGTGATTTCTTAACCTTGGGTACCAAGATTAGGGTGAAAATCTGTTATTTTCGTTTGGGCAAGACAAAATCTCTCTCAAGTGACTATAGCCCATAATTCTACTTTACTCTTTGTTCAAGTTGTCACACATGCGACAACTTCTCGCCTAAGCGAAAAAAGGTGTCGCCCAAGCGACAGACTTGTCGTTCAGCCGAGAAAGCCACTGGAAATTCTTTTGTCTTTGATTGAGTTGTTGCTCAGACAACAACTCTATCGCTCAAGCGAGAGCCCCTGTTGCTCATACGAGAATGCTCCAGAGGCTCGTTCCAGTTTCTGTAATAGTGTCGCTTAGGCGACAAAATCTCGCCCAAACAACACCTTGGGCTCTTATATATTTATTTTTTTTCAATGTGATTGAATGTGATATTATGACCAATATGATGAATTAAGCTTATACGAGAACATGATGGATGAACTATGTATGATTGATGTTGATATACTAAGACTTGACTTGATATGTTTTTGTATAATATGTGATTGATTATGAGATAACATGTGGAAGATAAGGAAATTTCATGGAGAAAAATCTCTGGTTGTAATATAGTGTAGGTATTGTTCTATGGATTCAAGTAAGGTTACATTTTAACACTCTAATGATAATCTAGACTCATATAGAGTAGAATGGTTCTTGTGGTGAAAGTAGCATGAGGTCTTAGTCTAAGGTAAGATAATGACCTTAGATAATTATGGATTAATCTTGTGTGTGGTAGGGTGAAACTCATTGGTAATGGCTCTATAGAGTAATAGAGACTACCATAAGTGCAAGTTTTTAGTGAATCTAATTTCAATATATGTATCTGGATAATTGAGTTAGAGTGTCGATTATGCTTAGGTAATACATGTTGCTTGTGTTAATTGACATCATGAAGACATATGAAGACATATGTATATTTGAATGTTTGTAATAGTTAATCTTGTATACTTTTACATTTATTCATTCATATTAAATTATATTATGTAATGTTTTGTTTAATTGTATTTTTCAATTAAAATGGACGTCAAATTATTATTAAGTAAGTTATAAAATATTTTAATATAGGAAGTCAAAACTAAATTTTCACAATATTGATTTTATTCATAAATTAATATCTGGTAGTGAGATGAGTTACAGAGAGACAGTGAGGACCCAATTTTGGTAATAGGAGAATGTCTCCAAACACACTCCCTCTGCCTCTTTCGTAAGGATCAGCTCTCCCTATTTCATACCCAATCACCCATACTATACCTTTTTCTCTTTTCTTTTTTTTTATCCACTTGCTTTTTACTCAAGCTTAATTTACATTTTAGTTTTTGTTTTACTAATTCTTTTTAAAATATGATATGAAGTTATGGTAAATAATATTGAAGTTAAAATTTGGTTTCTTATTAACTTCTAAGACAAAGGTCACAATGTGAATTCATCAATCTTGTTGAAATGGATTGCTGCTATAAGATTCACGGATTAATAAATTTAGTCATTTTTTTTTATGATTTGTAATTTAAAGGTTTAGTGTTTATAACTTGATAATCACAAGAAAATTTTAAATTAATGGTTGACTATTTATTAAAGAATTAAAGAAAAAAAATATATTAAACTCTAAGACACGAAATATTTATATTTTTACTTTTAAATATATGATATCATTAGAAATTCAAAGGTGAATCTAAATACCATATTAGGTAGGAATAAGAGAGTAAACAATATATAAGGATTAAAACTATTGAATCTATTGTTTTAAGATTTTAGGTTGCAAGTGATGTTTGATAAAATTTAAAAGAAATTAGATCAAGTGAAATGTTACTAAGTAATCTAATTGTTTTGGGTGTAGGAATCAAGCATCTATCTGAAACACTTGATTTGTCTTTGATCAACTTTCCTTCTTCTCCTTACAACTTCTTATGTTCGATCTTCTTTCTTTTTCTCTCGTTCGGTTGTCCAGACGATTGGGGTACCTGTCAATTAGGTTCCGATGTTTAAGTCAGTTCAAGTTCGTTCGGGTGAAAACAATTAATGTTGTAATAAATGCGAGGTAAAAGTCTTTATCAACTTACCTTAGGCTCCTATTTATAGTTTTTGATATGAGCCTATGATTAGAGTTTTCTTAATTACGACTCAATTACTTTTTTAAACTTGATTACTGACCTGTTTTACTTTAACTTTAGATATTATATGGATGTTTTCTTTTTGGCCGCCCGACTGACGTCGTTGAGCGTCCACACTTCGACCGACCGTGTACTTATTGACACTCACATTAAGAAGGGTGTCAATGTGATTTTCAATTGCTCATCACCAGATCGACCGGCCATTGCAGACGGCCTTTGGCCGCTTGTCCTCGGGGCTGCTCGGTTGTGGGCTCCCTAAAATCACTTCGGAAAAATTGTCACATCAACAAAGTTCACAACTTTAGACCCCAACCGTTGGATAGTCTGTCTGTAGCGGGTGACATTCGGCCACTTATCCTTGGGCTGCCCAGCTGGGAGTGTTGATAAAGAGATGCTATTAAAATAAGAACCGAACAAATATAACACTAAATTCAATGAGTACAATTTTAAGTTGGTGTCGAATTGTGATAATCCTTATGTAATTATTACTTCCTTACAAAATAAAACATATAACATCATAACCAAAAGTTCATGTCAAAATTACGAAATGTTGTGAAGATCAAATTTTTATTTATTATTATATATATATATATATATATATATATATAATATTACTTTCTATATTATACTAAAAAAATTAAAATATAATTTTACAATAACATATAACATAATTAAAATATTCACATATACATATATTTATATATTTTACGGTACTGTATGCATATTAAATTTACATCATTTGGTACATATTATATTTTCTACACTAGAAAGAGAAAGAAATATTATTTATTTACAGTTTTTCCCTGATATACTGATCTTCAAGCATGTGGAGGAAAAAGATTATGGATAGAATTCACTTGGACGATTTGGGATAAATAGAAAGTGACTCCAATATGTCATTTAAGGATAACCAGTGCATTTGAAGAAGCATTTAAGAAGGTGATAGTAGAATTTCTAGTTCCTTGGAAGGTTACCAAATTGTTTACCGCATTAGTTTGTCATGCATTTCCTGGAATACTACTACTATATCAGCAAGGAATGGGTCGGGCATGTTAGAGACATTAATCTACGATAAGATTATAATATAAATTTTTTTATACATAACCATAAAATATGGAAGTGAGACAAATGTCACAAGAAAATATAACATGTCTTAATAAAATAAAATGAAAACTCATTTAAATCCATAAAACTTGGATCTCTATTTCATTAATAAAGATTTTGATTAATTTTGTAATAACTAGTCAGGATAACCTGAGTCTCAACATGGCCAATAAAGTAACTAAAAAACGTCTCCTCTTGAGTACTAACTACTCGTTTAAATCTCCAAGGTCATACCTCCAACTACAAAAATCAAATTTTTATTTATCATAAGTTTTAATTTGATATTAAGTCATATAATTGTGTAAATAAATAAGATCAGTGCATAACTAAAAATAAATATAATAAATAAAGATGACAAATACGTGATTGGAGATCAATATAAATAAATAAAAGAGGGTAAATATAAATTGAATAAATATGATCAGTGCATAATTGAAGATGAATATAAATAAATAAATAAGAACGGGAACTAAATACAATTTAGAATGAGGTTAGAGGCACCTCACTTCAAGTAAATATAAAAATAAAAATAATTATAAAGAAAAAAAAGTAAAAAGGTAAAATAATAAATGTCTCCTCCTTTTATCTTATTTATTGTGAAAGATATCTCAAGATTGTACTGAGACTTTGATAATATTTTTTTTTTTCGCTGCACTCACACCACCTATTTTTTATACTAGATGAACTTGATGAATAATTTCAAAGCTATAAACTCTCTCTGTTTTTGGTTTTTACCTCCCCTTGCATTCCTTCACCCTTCAAATATTTATACTACTCAAATAATGATTAGTGTTAATTTTATTTTAACCAAATTCTTTCCAACTCTGTGTCAATACATTGCTAACTAAACATTCGTACCTAGTTTAGATAGACGTGCATTTATTGCCATTCTTTTAATGTTTATGTGCTTTTATTACATGTGTTTGCATATATATATATATATATATATATATATATATATATATATATATATATATATATATATATATATATATATATATATATCGTAATTAGATTTTTTTTACTTATGGATAATATTTGAATATGTAACTTTGTTTATAACTCAATCATTCACCACACACATTTGTTTTATTTATGTTTCTTCTATTATTATAATAAAAATATTCTTTCTCGTTAATATATATAAATTCTAAAATATTTAATATATTTCTTATAAAATATTCAATTATTTATATATTTTAGATATTTATAATAGATATATTATTATTTTTAATAATATGTATTATATATATATATATATATATATATTATAGATACATATTAAAATACTTATAAATAAAGTAATATATTATTTATTGATAATATAATTTATGATGTTACAAATGTCACCTATCTTAAAATCTATTGCAATTAATATAAAAAAAATTTAGAAAATTCCTTAAAGTCTCATCTTTCCTTTACTATTTTTAATTTTTTAATAAAGGTGAATATCACTATTAATTTGTAAAAGATACATTTTTCATTTATTAAATCTTTCTTTTTTCTTTTGGCTAAGCATTATTCTCTTATAGGTTTTTCATTTTCATATAAATTTTAAATCCTCATACTACAACATAGCATCTCACGTTAATAAAAATTCATCGCATCTCATCAATCATACATATTGGTATCTCAATTTAAATGGTAATTAGAATTAGTTATTCCTTTCATTAATATAATGTCAACACATAATATATTAATCAAATATAACAAAATAGTGAAAGAGAAACTAATTTTAGCCTTTAAAAACATTTGAAAACTTATTCTTGTAGAGTTCATAAATATTTTTTCATTTAGTTAGCATTTGACTAGCTTAGTGAATTCAGCACCTGTTGAAATTCTCTCAGTTAAAATTCTACTTGCTCAGCTAAAAGTCTCAATACAACAAATTAATTTCACATCGTCCAATGAAAATTTTGCTCACCAACAAATGATTACTCGAGTATTTTTTTAAAAAGTTTTGTTGAGCGAGAATATAGCTCACACAACGACTCCAATCACTTAGGAAGGCTTGCCTAGCAACATTTTACTTGCTTGACACTCCAATCCCATGGGATCCTTTTTCACAAGGCTTGCCTAACAAGTATTTGCTCATCTAACAAGTAGAATCACTTGAAATCTTTGTATTTTAAAGTTTTCACTTTCTTCTAACGACTAGTTGGCTTGCCCAACTACTTTACATAATTTCAAAAGTTTCACAAATATACCAAATACTCAATTTGGTTCTATTTGAGTTTTTGTACTCATTTTCCATGTCAAAATTATTGCATTCAGTTCAAATTTGACCTCAGATAGAATTATCTTAAAGGATAAATGTTCACACAATTACAAAAATATAACATGTGATATATTCAAGAGAAAACTCAATCAACATGAATATTCAATACCACTCCTACTTTACAATCCATTAAAATATATGACCAACTCAGTTAGTTCACAACATTAGAAGAAAAATAAGCTAGATTTCCTTACTTGAAATATGTATCCTCAAAACAAATCTCCAAGGAAATCCAAGTAGTAAGGTTACTCAAAATTTAGAGAACTGGAGTAAGGTATTCAAACATAACATAAGTTTAGTATATGATAAGCACAAGTTGAGTTTTTCAACTAAAGCAACTAAGATTGATAACAAAATCATAAAGAAAATAAGATAAGAATGAGTTTATAGAGCAATTATTACTTTGTTTAAGAAGTTAATAGGATAGATGTGTTTCTCAACTCCTCAACTCCTGAGGTGAAATCATATTTTGAGAAAAATGGAAATTGGAGGTGAAAATTTAGAGAGAATGAAAAGAAGAGAAAAAAATGAAAGAGATGAATATAAGAATCTCGTGTGTGTGTGTGTCTTGTGTGAGGGCTACATTGTGGAAGAATGAGAACACACCAAATCCTTCCATGAAAAAAAAAAGATAAAAACATACATAAAAACTTATAAAATTGTAATAAAAGAATATTAATAATTCATCCAATAGACAAGTAGATGTCATAAACAAATCGGAATAATAAAATTTAAGTTCATTTGTTATCAAGCATGTGATACTTTAATTTGTAACACTCAAACTCCATGTTGAGGTATATTTCAATAGTTTTAACATCAAACTTAGGGGTGTCAAAGTGAGCCAACTCGTGTGAGCTGGGTTGGCTCATCATGGGTTAAGCTAAAAAAGGACTAGTTCTATCCGACTCACTTTTTGGTGAGTCAGAAATTTTGCAACGCGGTCCAACCCATCTCAGGTTGGTGGATTAGTGAATTGGCTCAGTAATGATTTTTTTTTTTGCAATTTATTTTATGTATTAATTGCATTACAATGAAAGTGAATTAATTTATTTTTTATAATAGTGGAATCAAAGTATTAACCTAATTATCGAAATATTATCGTAAAGATAATAGTTAAAGATTAAAGTATCAACATATATAACTTGATAAACACATTAATTAAACATTCAAACTATTCAAATATTATTGAGAAACATTCTAACATTTAAAAATATCAAATCGTGAACGTATATAATTAAAAGTAGTAAATAATTATAACAAAAAAAAATTTAAAAAAATTGTAAAAAAATATTGGTGGGTTAAGTGGGTCAACCCACCTTCAACCCAACTCGAACACGTTTAACCCATGTGTTAAGTGAGCCGGATTCAATTCAACTCACTTTTGAAAAAATTGATTTTTTCTCAACTCAACCTAGCTTAAACCTATAATAAGTCGGATTAACTTACGGGATTTCGACATCTCTAATCAAACTTATTCTCGTAAAAAATCAAACTAAAAAAAAAAAAAGTCACCAACTAATTAGAAGATTATTTTTATTGATATTCAAAATCTAATACAAATATCTTATAAAACAATTTTATCAATAAATTCATATATTTAATCCTAAAAGTAAGGACTTTAATCACGTAGAAAAGAACACCATAACAGATAATCTCATTTTAATTTATATAGTCATTCTTTTCTTTATTATCATATTAATCTCTTACGTAAGCGTTAAATGCTCATATGTAAGTAGATGTTTAATAGCACTCAAATATGTTGAATATTTCCTTATCATAATCCATGATTACACTTACAAATCATACATATTTTACATTATCAATAGCTCGTTTAAAAGTGTCATCCTTTCCACCGAAAATAGTTTATTTACAATTCAAAAATACTTTTATAAACATTTTTTTAAGTCACAAAACCATTTTTAACTCCAATAAGTCTCCCAAACTGAATTAAAGTTTTCATAAGTAATAATTTAAATTCCCTTAAAATCACCAAACATCAAGTTCAATTTATATTAAGAAAAGTAAAATCATTTAATAAACAATTAAAACTTAGGAATCAAGAAAGAAACCAACCACCGAATTTACTAATAAACTAGCACCGACTAAAATCAAGAACCGTGAGTCACTTTATATGCCATTTTCTAGCATGTTATACTCAACATTTCCCATTTTTTAAATCTTCCAAAAGGTCAAAATCAATTTCAGAAGGGATCAAATTTTGAAGAAACAAATCTATTATGAATTATCAGCGACTCCAGACTAAAAGGGTTAAATATGTTTTTAATCTCTCAAATTTTTACTAAAATTTAGAATTGATCATTCTTCGAAAATTTTGATCAATTTAGTCTTTTATTTTTAGAAATGTGTGAATTTAGTCATTTTAACAAAATTTTATTAACTTCATCTGACATTTCATGTGCCTTTTATAATAGTACTTGAATTGTTTACATTGTTTGACTCATTTTAGCTTCAATGCTAACTTATATATTATCATAAAATGCATTTGAAATTTCAAATAAATTTAACAAAATTTGATTAAAATGACTAAATCCACTTATTTCTAAAGATGAAGGACTAAATTAGTCAAAATTTTTGATGAGAGACTAATTCTAAATTTTACTGAAATTTAAAAAACAAAAACATATTTAACCGAATCTAAAATATGCTTTCATGTTCTTCGAAACTCAACAATTTCAACTACCATAAAATTTTACACACTTTTATTTACTATTAGTTTTTGGAACGGTACAATGAAAATTACTTCAAATTTGGGCAAGCGTAACTATAATAATTTCTTGGCACTCTCCAAATCCTAACCAAACAAGATTTATAAACAAAGTCCAAAAGAACTAACATTGGTGCAAAGGGATGAAAATTTAGTGTAACATTTTGATATTGGTTAAACACAAACAAAACCTCAGACCCCCAAAAGTTCATAGCTCTCTCTTTTTATAATTTTATTTTCACCCATTGTTGTAAGATTGTTGAATAGGTCAAGTTCATCTTCTTTTGTCCCTTGGAGCATAATTTTGTGAAAGAGATTTGTTGGTGAAAGCAACGTTAGGGTTAATTGGCTAACGTGTATCATATCTCATTTGGATATTATATGTTCAATCATGCGTGATAAATAATTCTTGAAAATTACATGATTAAATATATTTTTTCCTCTAAATTATTTTAAAAATTTATATTCATCTTTAAATTAAATTATAAACTATTTTATTAAATTATAAACTATTTTATTTTTGTATTGTATGAAAGTTATATAAAACATTATTTTCAACAAATGATATATAAATGTTATATCATATTTCAGAATGAAACTGTATTTGTCACGTGAGAAACACTCTACATGTTTTTTGTTAGGAAGAACATTTACATAATTTTTATAAAGTGCAAAGACAAAATCTATACTAAAGGGATTCCATATTTTGTGTACACATTTTGTTTCCAATTTTATCTTTTAAGAATTTTTTTAAAATTAAAATAATTATTTTACTCTTTAAATGATTTATTTTTATCTTTAAATTTAACTATCAAATTTTCAATTTGACTGTTTTTTCTAAAATTTAATTATTTTTTAAAACTAAAATAACTATTATAAAAAGTGTATCTAAAAATATTTAAATTTACCTTTTTAATTATAATAGTATAATTTTATTATAAAAAAAAAAGTAAAAATGTCCGTAATACATGTGTTTTCATTAGTAATTTATAATTTAGTTTCAAATTGAAACAATATGTTGACATATAAAGAGAAATCACTCGATGTTCCCATTTTGTTAGATGTAAGGATGATTTGAGATCCACTTCGAGTTATATCTATATGTTGGTTGGTGGTGCAGTTTCTTGGAGCAATGTCAAGCAAAGTCTTATTGCTTCATTCATCATGATTACAAAATTTATACCATGTTATGAGATATTTAGTCACCGGATTTGATTGAGGAACTTTGACATTGTGCTGCAAAACGTTAAAGAAATTTAAAGACCACATAAGTTATATTATGACAACAAATTATATCCCAACAATAATAAGGTACTGATCAAGTCAAAACACATTGACTCTAAGTTCTCAATTGACAAGAAAAGAGTACAAAGTAGACAAATTTTCATAGAATATATAGAGATACATTCCATGATAACAAAATTCTCTTATGAGAATTTTTCACCCAAAATCTTTCATGAACACATTATTTGAATAGGTGTTTTACAATCCGAGAAATATTTAACTCATTAAGAATTAATTATTTATATAATTTTTGTTGTATAATAATTTAAAGACGAAAAACATATTTAACCTAAAATTAGATATAAATTCTTAGTGCATTTCATGATTTGGGTGGTTAAAAAAACATGAAATAGTGTGAATATTTGGAGAGATTAGAGTTTTGAATGCACATAAAATATTAGATTGATGGAGTAATGGAATGCATATTATGCCCGACCAAGTGAACAAACTGTTTGGATTAGATGTGATGAATATAATTTGAGGTTGAAATATTCAATAGAATCAAGGACTGTTATATAATAAGAAATGGTAGCTACCTTTTGTAAAGGGAAAAAGAAGGCACCGAATAGTTGGTATTTTATTTGATCGATCAAGATTTGGCATCTCTTTTTTTCAATATTGGGTGTGATTTTGGGTATCTTTTTTATTTGCTTGTACTATCGCAATATCATAGGAACTTTGGATCTCACTTTACCAAACAGGTAATAAAAGCACAAAGCATTTTCCCTCCAACGTCAACCAGAATAACAAAACAAAGTGGAATTCAAGGATATGCTATAATATTATAGGAATATCAATGTTTCTTAGGGTTTCAAAATCCAATGTTCAATAAACTTCTCATTATCATGCCCTCCAATTTCTTCAAACTTTAAATAAACCACAATTTTTTTTTTTGTTAAGGAAAAGAATTGAACCCTTTTTCTGTTTTCGGTAAAAGGTGAACTTTGACGAAAAAAATGACATTTAAAAATACAAAAGCTTCATATGTTTAGAAATTAGGATCAATTATTTATTTAATATTTATACTTGTAAATGTTTGATCTTTTTGACCCCTATACTTCAGAAGTGTACGGATGTTATTTTAATTCCTATAGATATTATTTTAATTACATTTAGTATGGATGTATGTAAATTTTTTAATACCTTTTAATTTTATTCCGAATTATAAAGAATTAAAGAAACTAAAATTTAAAAATAATAGTAAGAAGTTTAGAAGTATTAGTTTTTAAATGTAGCGATTATAATGTAAAGTTTATTTAAATATAGATATCAAATAAGTGATTTTATCTAAAGACTGTTTAGATTAGGAAAGACATCCATGTAACAATAAACAACATGAAAAAAAGTATAATGTATATGGTTTGGTTTGGATCAAAATTTTCTGTAATTTTCAATCCAAACACATTAAACTTAAGTAGGTTGTATTTTTATTTTTGCTTTATTTAACAATTCATACTAGTACGAAAATGTTATACTATATTACCCAAACTACATTGATATTGATGTAAGCATTGTTAAAAAATATAATAACATTTTATCAAATAACAAACCACATAATATATTAGTTGAACTAGATGTTTTATCTCGGAAACTAATAAATATTAACAAAATGCAGTTTTAAAAAAGTTGAACTAGATTTCTGCACCTCCATAAATACAAAACTTTTACTTTGCCCTTAAAAAAGTGAATTATATATTATATAATTTCGAAGTCGTTTTTAGCATACAAAAAATTTGGATTAAACAATCTAGAATTTTTTTTTTCGAATTGTGTAGTCTGGATGTTTTTTAACTTTCAAACTATACAACCTGAAATTTTTATTTTTATTTTTTGCATGAAGAAAGCTTCCGGATTTTAGAAATAATTTTTTGCATGAAAAAGAGCTTCTAAATTACATAATTTAAAAGCCATTTTTTCATAAGGAAAACTTTTGCGTTGTCTAATTCAAAAGTTTTCTTCATAAAAAAAAAAAACACTTTTGAACGAGTGAAAGGGGCTCACGGCGAGTGACAGCAGCAAGCATTTTGGTATTTTTAACCAATCCATGGGCACCTGAAAAGGGTGGGGTGCAGAAAGAAATTACCCTATTGATCCTAAGATCCAAATCCAATGCGATTTAAATTCTAAGGTTTGTTCAGAAGAGAGAAAATACACAAGAGAAGGAGAAACTCAAGTGAGAACAGAAAAGAAAGTAAAAAAAAGAAGAAGACAAGTTTGAGTTTGTTTAATTTTAATAATATAATTAAATAATCATATTATTATTATTGATTATTTTTATGTTATTATTATTAGTACTACTATTATTATGATTATTTTATAGTCATTTGAAATTTTATAAGTTACTTTCAAATTGCACAATCTTAAAACTACTCTTCAAAATAAATACTTTTGATTTTACAATCTAAACAATTTTTAAACAATTTTTGGTGGATGTGATCCATATGTCTATAATTTTGTTTTTTACACACCTCATCGGATGCAAGAAGAAACATAGGGTGCAAAAAGAAATCAGCCCATTTTTAATTGTCTTGCCTTTTATGTGTTAGTGACTTCAGAATTTAGAAACTAAAAAAAAAAATAGTTAACGTAAAGGATATTTGATGAAGTTTTAAGCCACTTTAATTTGCAGATTTGATTTGTGTTTATCACTTGAGGACATTCATGCTATTATATAGTTTACTTTGACTAATGAAAAGATGTTATTAATTCATAGATAAATATTTATCAGGCAACGATTATTTTTCACTTCAAAAATAAAATTAAAACTTGAGATATTTTTTAATATTTACAATTTATTTCATATTTGCTTTTAAGAACCATTTTTTTTCCATATTATATGGTATTTTAAAACTAAAATAAAATATAACAAGAACAATCTAAAATGGTTTGAAATCCAAAAAAAAATTATATGATTAATTCATGTTAACTATTTTATCTGACATCAACAATAATTAGTATTGAAGCAGAGAAAAATTAAATTAAACAATAATTCAGAAAGTAAATAGTTGAGAATTTTATAAGTTAAAAATAGACATTTAGTTATTCTACATTTATGTCTTCATTATGTAAGAGATTAATTTTGTCTATATGTTATTATGACTATTATATATGGGTTTTTACATATAGTGAAATTCGCTAGAAGAAAGTTTAATTTCATATTTTATTATCAAATGTTAATATTTTTTAAAATGATAAAATCCACGAAACTAAAAGAACAATAATAAAATTTGAAAAATTGAAAGTTGAATAATGAATATTGTAAACTTGGAAAGTTGAGTGATAAAATATAATTTAAAGTGTAATGTATGGATTGAAGATAATCTGATATTAATTATATGATTGCACCTTCACAATAGGAAAATGTAAAATATGTATAATTTTAAATTTTGTGTAATAAAATTCATGAAATTAAAACTTTAGGATAAAATTTACTAAATATATAAATGCTCAGTGAATATCAAACTAAACCAATTAATTATTTTTTCAAAAATTATATTTCACATTTGGTTTCTTATATATGAAAAATGTATAACTTTTTTTATTAGTATAAAAAAAACTACTAAGGTTTTACTTTTGTTTGGTTATAGCACAGTTAGTGCATTTTAAAAAACGCGAGTGGGCCGTGGTAGACCTGGTGAGTCTTGGGCTGGGCTACGGCACACCACATAATAGATTGCGGTGGTCGGAGAAATGAACGGGATGGAGTGCGCGGGGAAAGGGAGCGGAGCACGGTGCGGCGGTGCCGCCACGCGTCTCTGCGCTCGCTGTGAAGCCGTCGCTTATTGCTCTCTCTCTCACCAGGTTTGCATCAACTTCTTTTTCTTATGTGCGCCATTAGGTTGTAAATTGCGCTGTAAATTCTTACATAGCTTCACTGCTTTCGCATTTGATCGCTTAGATTGCACACTGGAGTCGTCACAAACACGAGTGTGATAGGTTGCAACAGCAGATGAAGAGTGTTGAAGTCCTCAACGATTTTCCCTTCACTTTCTCTCGCGAAGCCACGTTTCAGGTTACCTCTCATCTTCTTCCTTCTTAATACCGCGTTTCGGAACAGTAGGATTTCTGATTTATTTTTAAATTTTTGTTTTTTAAGCGATTTTTTTGTAGTTTTAACAGGTTTGTGTGAAGCAAGAAGGTAGGTGTTCATTTTTGAGCAACAGAGGTCTTCATGAAGTGGGAATGTGGATGCATGAATGCGGTTGTGGGGCGTCATCTGCTTCATTTGATCGTTTAAGGTTTCCTCTTGTTTCTTTCATATTCTGAAGCTTCTGTTAATTAAATTTCAATTTATATCGATGATGAGTTCCTTTTGGAGTTGAAGAATGTTCCAACTTATGATTATAATTTAGTTACAACCTTTTCACTTCAGGTTTTGAATTTTACATTTTGCAGGTTAAATAATGGTTGGGATCTCCCAAGTGTTTTATGTCCATGTGGTGAGTTTGTTTGTCTAGCTTCATCTTCTTCAACTTCCCTTTCCTCTATTTTAATTAGATTTAGATTTAGAATTAAATGCAATGTATAACTGGTCAGGGCCAAACTCTCTGGTATTAGAGCAATTGCATAGTTGGAGAGACTACTATAAGTGGAGAAGCATCCCACTAGACTCGCCTGTTGCTTTGCTTCTTCATTGGGTACGGTTGTGTAAATGTTTGTCACAATTAGCTCAAGGAAATTCTATACTTTTATTCTTCTTTCAATTTTTTGACTGGGAATCTGTTATCTTATTTTGTTTGTAAGCGGCAGTAATGATGTGTGCAGTTTGTTTTGGCTCTTAATTTGTTTGCAGTCAAAATACAAGGGGTGGGAGGCTTAGTCCCTCCCGCTACCTTCTCAGACTTCACCTACCACAATATAACGTCTGCTTTCACCTGTAAAATCTGTAGGGGAATGGATCTTTGTGCCATTGGTTACTCTGATAGAAGAGAATGGGATACTAAATTTACTGCCTCCAATACTATAAGAATAGACTTGTTATTTACTCATTACATTTTTTTTTTAATTATATGCTTTTTACAGAATTAAAGGATTGCCTCTTTTTCAGCCGCTTACATTATATCATGCTGCTCGTCTTGTTGGAATTACAGCCTTGAATCCTGAAATCGATGAAAAGTTGTACATACATTACCTTGGTATATCATCACCCATAAATTTTCCCTAAACATTTTAATTTCAAATTTGGAGTATTTTTCATTAGTTATCTTTTATGCTATAGGTTAGGAATGAGACCGGAATTGTGTGATATTTCTCTAAAACACTATGACCATTATATACATATTTAGTATATGAATGTATCTAATGGCCAAGGGATATTTATATTCAGTTATAATTTTAAAAAAGATACTGTAAGAAAAAGAATGCTACATAGAAGGACCCTGTTCCAAAGTAATGGTGCTTGTTTACCCTCATAGAAGCTCCTCAAAGTAAAATATGCAACCATGGAGTTTATTGCTCATTTGTAGCTTTTACATTTCTTTATTTTATTTCCAAAAACAAAAAAACAAAAAAGGTTTGCTTTGCTATAAGAAAATTTCTCAAACTAGAAAAACTTGGGTTGGCTGGGGGCTTTACGTTGAGAATCGCTGAAATGATCGCACTTTAACCTGATATTAACTTGATAAATACCCTTAAATGCATGATTAAGTTAGAATCATCTTACTTTTTTGCCATATAGAATGTGTAGGTACAACACTGATATTTTATTGCTGACTTGGGTTAAATGCCCTCAGATTAGCTACTATAGATTTTCCAAGCTGTCATGTTTTCACTTGCATGGGAAATAACCTAGTGTTGTTTGATGAGTTATGACCATATATGCTACTTCTCCTTTATTATATACATAATGTGTATACGTTCTATATTTCTACTAAAGATGTAAAAGTAAAAGTAAGGATTCATTGATCAACTAACCAAAAACTTGGGCTTTTATAAGCGTTTTTTCTTGTTTTTGTTTACAAGTAATGCAGTTTTCAGGTTTCTTTGTGCTGTTAAAAGTTTGTGTAAACTTCCTCACACTACTCAAGATTAGTTATGAAACTGTTATTTACTCATCGTTATCAATTTTATCTTTTATTGATCATGAATAAAATGTTCCTTTTTGAAAAATACAAATGTTTTGTTTAAAAAGGCTTGGTTATTTATTTTCTTAGTATTGATTTCTCGACGCATAACTTTGGCTTCATTATTATATACGGAAGGACCTGAGAAAGAGCTGCTACAACTTGCTGTGTTTGGAGAATTACTGGCACTCTTCCCTGGTGTACATATTCATATAGAACTTGTTGGACCTGCAATTCCTCCTCAGAGGTCTGATCCATTCTCTTAAGTCATTGGATTATCATATGATATTTAATCCTATTTGATCTAAATATCTGTCCTCGTTGCTTCCCAATGACCAGGGATGGTGAGAAAATTCACATTTCCAAGTATGCTTGTTGCAATGAAGATGAGTGTGAGTGCAAAATAGCAATTGAAAATACATTTCCTGGAACGAAGTTTGGTTCAGCAGTGACATTGCAGCTTTGGCGAGGATTCTATCATGACCGGTGTAGAGATATTGTTAAGGTATGTTGCAACATTTGAAAGGGATCTAGTATGTTAAGTCATTTAATGTAATCTTGCTTGATTTAATTTTTTCTGCGGAATCCCCTATGTACATTTTACTTTAAGTAATGCTTCACTTACAGGATTCCTTCCCTCACCTAATAATTGCTCCAAATGGTGGCATTGCTGCTTATTCCAGTTGGTTACCGAGTATTGTATGTCTCCCACCTTGTGCTTATCCCAGACTTAGACGTTAGTTTAATTTTTGTACCACCTTGAAAAGGTAGTGAACAGTATTAGACCTTTGCAGCATGTTTTTCGTCATTTTCTTTGTTTCTTGCAAAAATTTCAGGAGTTAATTGAAAAGATTGGCGTCCCAGCTGTTTTTACTGATTATTGCGAGGAAGCATGTCATCTTGCAGCAAGTTGTATTAAGACTGTGTCTGACCGTCCTCTTAAGTTGCCAGTAAGCTTTTTATTCATACTTTGCTGACTTGGAATATAATTGTTTTGAAGTTAAATTAAGCATTTACTAGTTGACATTCATTTAGGTATCTGTTCTTATTGATGTACCGATTGGTTTTTGTTGTTACTGTGTTTCTAAGGTTTTAGTTCCTATCCACTTAGCAGGGACCAATGTGTATTAATAAAGGCCTATAGATCAAAACTGAAGCTTGTTTCATACAAAGATAGATTCCTAAATGAGTGTTATCAATAGGGACAAGTGGTTATTTTAACCTTGTTTATCATTGGCATAATCTCTTAATAATTCATTGCACTATTATGTAGGTTCAGTTAAATCCTTTCAGGCAGCCCATAGCCGTGGAAGACAGCGTGCTGTTGCTTCCCTGTTACTCGAATTGCTTTCTTTTTGGGATGTAAAGAGTTACTCAGAATATCTTGATTCTTGAGCCAACGATATTGGCCGGAACAACAAACCTAATTGCATCAAAAAGAAAATAATTGCTTTATCTAATGGGAATGGAAGGAATGGTAGGTAATAATTAGAAGCTTTGCAAACATGTATCCCTGAACCAACTTAAACCCTTGTGCTGGGTCATTTGCAACACGTGCTACAGCCACTTCAATTATTCTAAAATCTTTGCGCTGCATGATATACTTCTGGGTTTGTGACAAGGTCTTAGCTAGATGGTAGATTTGATTTGAAGTATCTTTAGATCTTTCTTCTGATGATGTCCCCCTGTATACATACTGAACCACAGAATTCTCAGTCAAATTATAATAGTTGATGTAATCGTCAAAATGTTGAGTATTTAACTTTTTGAGAAATGTTCTTACTGCGTCTCTTTCAACCCTTTCTCAATTTATTTTTACACTGTATGAAATTTTATGAGGTCTTCACCTGGAAAAGGCATGCAGCGATTGAAATGAGATTATTTCCTTATATCAGTGAATTCAGATGTGATTATGCAGTCCTTCTGGCATGATAAGGCATCAAATTATTTGGAAGATTAGGCTAATTTTTAAGTCTATCTCAACAATTTTAGTTCTGTGAATTGTTCATTTGCCATAAAGCTTGGAAATAACTTCACACTAGAAAATCAACATAATAAGCTTAAAAGAAATTATACCAAAAGGCTTGCTTAAAACAAAACATTTCCATAAAATTAGTAACTTACTGATTTCACAAAATAAAACAGGGTCCTTTTTCACAATTCCAAAACATGTGCAATCGTATGCAATGTGCAAACACAATATACTTCTCTTACATATGAAAACACTTACCATGTCTTTGGATGAGACAATTTAAAAGAGTAATTTATTTATTTAGAGAATTTGAATTTTTTTAAAGTAAAATAATTTGTTTGGATGAAAAAATTAAAAATGAAATTGAAATTGAGAAATTTTAAGAATGTATTTCAATTTTCAAATAACTGAATAATAGAATTTTGAAATTCATTCAGAAAAGAAAGAAATTGAAATTACATAAGTTGGAAAATTTCTAATTGGTTAGGATAAAACATGGTCGAGGTTGGCTTGATCGATAATGAACCGGGATTGACTTTCTCGAATTTAGTTAAATTTCGGTTGATGATGACTTAGTCAAAATTCGGTTTAGACTGATTTGACCGAATTTGGACAAATTTTGGTTGAAATCGATTTAGTCAAGTTCAGTCAAATCTTTATTTAGGATCAACTTGACCAAATTTGGTAGAAACTGAGTCGATCAAAATTTGACCGGAATCATTATTAATGTTTTTACTTTTTATTCACTTTTACTTAATATAGCTTAGACCGACAATTATATTAATAAAATAATATTTTTAATATTGGTGTAACCCACTCAATATTTAATATTATTAATTTTATTTATGATTTAATTTGCATCATTTTAAAGTGGGTTTCACTCACTCTATATCATTATTAATGTTGTTATTTTTTAATTTTCTTTTACTTTGGTTAATCAGAATGCTTATATTAATAAAAAATTATGTTTTAATATCGACTTAACTTACATAATATTTAATATCATTGTTTTTGATTTATCGATCAATTTGTGTGAAATTTAGTTTTTCATTAATATTTTTATTATTTATTTATTTCTTTCTATTTAGCG
The DNA here is from genome assembly GCF_037176805.1 of Vigna unguiculata. Lineage (NCBI taxonomy): Eukaryota > Viridiplantae > Streptophyta > Magnoliopsida > Fabales > Fabaceae > Vigna > Vigna unguiculata. Next base: position 25,668,884 of record NC_140793.1, read on the forward strand.
TAAATGATTGACACTTATATTAATAAAAAATTATTTTGTATTAGTTCAGTCCACACATTATTTTAATTATTTTAATTTGTAAGAGTTGGGTTTTTCTTTACAATATTTTAATGAGTCTTGTTGTGGTTTTAGTCTTTCTTGACGTTCAACAACAACTACATAAACATAATATTCTCTCTAAATTATAAGATAAAGCAGCATGGGATCGCTACTTTCTCTAATCTCTTAACATAATATTATTCCCAAAAAGATTCTAAATCCACAATGAATCTAGAAGCACCACATAACCAAATCCAAGGGACAAGGTGGTAGTTACAAGCACTCCCCAACTTCCACCATAACCAGACATGGCATCACTATACTGTTGAAGAATGTTGTTCTTGTCGGAATTCGACATTTGTATCTTTCGTTGTTGTGATGGCAAAATATAAGGGTACATAACAGACTCCTCCATGAAAGAGTGGTCAAGTCCAAGTAAATGCCCTATCTCGTGCATCGCCACACTCTCCAAGTCCAAAACCCCCTCCTTCCACGATACGCTGTCGTTTTCACTCGGCACCGCCCAGTAATAGGAACCGTCAAGACGTATCTCCCCTATACTCACATTAGAACCTGCTTCCAACCTTACAGAGCTTATCCCATACAACTGCTCCGGAACACCTTCTGCGAAACTGTAGAACCCTACTTTGATGTCGGCGTTTTCGTAGGTTGTCTCCGTCGGATTCAAAACCTCTATGGCCTTCGCCCAGCGAGTGAAGGAATCTCTGAACACTTTTCTCATGCTTTCTGGGATTTCACTCTCCGGGAGAAAACCGTAGGTGAGGTTTCGCTTGGCGAACCATTGGTTCCTGTAGTTGGGCAACGCCTCGTTGTCGATGAAGCCGTGGGGGAAATTCTTGTCGGGGACACCGCAACGTGGTAGTAGGATTTGGTTGAGGGTCTGGTTGTTCAGGTTGCCGGTAACTTGTAGGTTGAAACGTTGCTGGAAGTTTTGGATGGCCAAGATTGTTCCCCGGTCCAAAAAATCGCTGAATGGGGCAAAGGATTGAAGATAGCCAAATTCGACAAAGTAGTTTTTGATGAGAGATAGACCTTCGATTTTCTTCTGTGGTGCATATGGCTGTGGGGGCCATATTTCCCTCTTCCATTGATTCTCAAACGTCTTGCCTCTTGTGTTCTTCTTTGCTTTGGCCGTGGAAGAATAAGGGACACGGAAGTTAGCGGAAAGGGATTGGTGGAGAAGAAGGAAGAACAATAATATAAATGCAAAATGGTACGATTTCATTGTTAAATGCTCTTTCTTGCTCCCTAACCCTAAGTTCCTATTAAGTCTACTTTGAAGATTTGAGCAATCATATATAGAGAAAGATGAGGATATGGGGTGATTAAAAATTATCACACATTAAGAATGTGTGTGTCTTCTTCTCTGGTAATGTGTAATGTGTGTTTGAATTTGAAATTTAGAATCTGGGATCCATGTTTCATATATAAAATTGAAATGATTGAAAGTAGCTTTAATCATAACAAGGATCATGTATTTGGATTTGATTGGGGTTGATCGGGGTCTCTCTACATTATTATTTGTACAATTTTTGTGTATTATTTCAGCTTGTCCGTTTATTGGCCTTCAATCTGTAGTGCAACTGCATGTGAGTACTGCGCATGATTCCAACTATCTTTCTGGTGATAGTACTTTGAAAGTGAAATTTCAACTAAATAAGCTATACACAAGCATTGTACTTTTAACATAATTTACATCATTGACGGAAGAAACTGGTGCTATGGTTTGTTTTTCTTTCATGATCATCTCCTACCCATTCTCCTGCCAAAACCAAATACTTGTCTTTCTTAATGTCTGGGAAACATAATAATTACTGTTTTGAATTAACATATCTACTTTTTATGTTCAAGTATTCATTGTGATACCAATTCTCCTGCCAAAACCATGTAGGACATATTTTTCTTACCAACAAAAAAATCAATTAATAATAGAACTATTAAAGTATAATACAAATTCTAGAACAATCTAGAAAAATCTAAGATAGAGTTATTGAAATGTAATGAAACTTCTAGAGTATTGGAGAAAAGCTTAGGATAGGAAGAAAAATCAAGAACATTCTACTATGTAGAAAAATCTAGAACTATTTGCTCAAGTTCTAGCTAAAAGTTTCTAGAATAATCTATGGGTCTATAAATACCCCATGTATCCTACCATTTGCAACATGAAGAACAACTAACACAACATCCAATCCAACTACTCTCAACTACAAGATACACTTCTCCAACTACTACTTTCACACTCTACTATCTACACATTTTCTCTATCCCTTCAACTATCTCCTACACAACCTCAAAATACTAACAGTGGTACCAGAGAGCTACTTTCGGTCATCTACTGGGCATAGATAAACTTTTCAACTACTTCAAAAAAAAATTAGAACTCCATTCTATACTACTTCCAAAATATTCTCTCAACCTATGGCCACTACCAATCAAACATCATCAATTCCAGTACCTATTTTCACAGGAGAAAATTATGATTTTTGGAGTGTCAAAATGAAGACATTCTTTCGCTCCCAAGACTTATAGGACATTATAGAAGAGGGATTCACTATTCTAGAAGACACTTCCACTCTTACTGCAGCTCAGAAGAAGGAGTTGAAGGAAAACAAACAGAAGGATTCAAGGGCTTTATTTGCTCTTCAACAAGCAGTTGATGACACAATCTTTCCGAGAATAATAGGTGCCACAAGTGCAAAGCAAGCTTGGAACACAATACAAGAAGAGTTTCAATCCACTCTTACTGCAGCTCAGAAGAAGGAGTTGAAGGAAAACAAACAGAAGGATTCAAGGGCTTTATTTGCTCTTCAACAAGCAGTTGATGACACAATCTTTCCGAGAATAATAGGTGCCACAAGTGCAAAGCAAGCTTGGAACACAATACAAGAAGAGTTTCAAGGAAGTGACGAGGTATGCAATGTTAAACTTCATTCTCTAAGACGAGCGTTTGAATTAATAAGAATGAAAGAATCTGAGACCATTAAAGACTACTATTCTAGAATAAAGGAAATAGTTAGTCAGATGAGAGCCTATGGGGAAACTATTCTTGACAAAAAAATCGTTGAGAAAATTTTAATTTCTATTCCCCAAAAATATGATGCAATCGCAACCGTGATTGAATAAACAAAAGATTTGGCCACATTGTCAGTAACACAACTAATGGGCTCTCTTGAAGCTTATGAACAAAGATTGAAAAGGCATGAAGAAGACTCAGTCGAAAATGCCTTTCAATCAAAACTAAAATTACGGTCTCAGAATAAAGAATATGAAGGAAATAAAAGTAGAGGAGAAATTTCTAGAAATAAAGAAAATTCTAGAAGCTTCCCTATGACTCGTCAAGGAAAATATCCCCCATGTGGCATATGTAAAAAGACAAGTCACATGGAAAAATATTGTTGGCATCATGGAAAACCTCAATGTCAGTATTGTAAGAAATTTGGCCACGTAGAGAAGTATTGTCGTAATAAAAATAAGCATCAAGCAAACTTTGCTGAAGAACATAATCAGGAGCAACGCTTATTTTATGCCAATCAAGAATCTCCTAACGGAGGAGAAAGTTGGTACTTGGATAGTGGATGCAGTAATCACATGGCCAAAGATCAAAGCATCTTCAAAGACATTGATAAATCTGTCAATGTCAAAGTTCGACTAGGAAACGGTGCCACAGTGGAGTCTCAAGGCAAAGGAACTGTCATGGTGGAGACAAAGAAAGGTACGAAATTCATCAAGGATGTTTTACTGGTTCCCAATCTTAAAGAGAATCTTTTAAGTATTGGCCAAATTGATGGAGAATGGATATTCTCTCCACTTTGAGAAAGATACATGCAAAATTTATGACAGTAGAAAGATAGAAATTGGCCAAGTAAAAATGGGGAAGAGAAATAGAAGGTTTCCCATAAGCTTCAAACCTGGAACTAATATTGCCATGAAGGCAGAAGTTGATGACTCGTGGCTTTGGCATAGGAGATTTGGCCACTTCAACACATATGCCTAAAAGCTTCTATATAAGAAAAATATGATGAGAGATCTTCCATGCTTAAAGGAGAATAATGAATCATGCGAAGGATGTCTCCTTGGTAAACAACATCGATTACCATTCTCGACCGACAAAGCATGGAGAGCAAAAGACTTACTAGAGTTGATCCATACTGATGTTTGCGGACCAATGAGGACGCCTTCACATCACAACAATAGGTATTTCATCCTCTTCATTGATGACTTCTCTAGAATGACATGGGTCTATTTCTTAAAGGCAAAGTCAGAAGTCTTTGGAATATTCAAGAAATTCAAGGCCCTTGTTGAGAAACAAAGTGGAAAACAGATAAAAGTACTTAGAACTGATCGTGGAAAGGAGTATACATCTCGCGAGTTTGACAAATTCTGCGAAGATGAAGGCATAGAGAGACAACTCACAGTCGCATATACTCCACAACAAAACGGTGTATCAGAAAGAAAAAATCGCACAGTCACGGAGATGGCAAGATCAATGCTAAAAGAGAAAGGTATGCTTAACACTTTTTGGGTTGAAGCAGTCTACACTACAGTTTACATTTTAAACAGATGTCCAACTAAGGCAGTCAAAGACAAGACTCCTATTAAAGCTTGGAGTGGAAGAAAGCCATTAGCCAAACACCTACGAGTATTTGGATCTATCTGCTACATACATGTTCCTGATCAAAGGAGGCACAAGCTTGAAGACAAGACTATACGAGGAATATTCTTGGGATATAGCACACAATCAAAAGGCTATCAAGTTTACAACCTACAAACAAAAAAGCTCGTCATTAGTCGAGATGTTGAAATTGATGAAAATGCTTCTTGGAATTGGGAAGAAGAAAAAGTTGTTAAAAGCAGCACTTTAGTCCCAGTGCAACAATATCAAGAAGAAATTCAAGAAGAGGCAGAAGCTTCAGGTACGCCTTCTGCACCTCCATTAGAAGATTCTTCACTAGAGTCCACTCCAAGACTAGTAAGATCTTTGGTAGACATATACGAAACCTGCAATATGGCCATGATTGAGCCTAACTGCTATGAGGAAGCATCAAAGCAAGAAGTACGGATCAAGGCTATGGAAGAAGAGGTTAAAATGATTGAGAAGAATAACACTTGGGAGCTCGTAAACTGTCCTCAAGGAAAATAAATCATTGGAGTGAAATGGGTATATAAAACAAAGCTCAATCCTGATGGAACTATACAAAAGCACAAGGCCAGATTGGTCGCAAAAGGATACTCACAACAACCATGAATCGACTACAATGAGACATTTGCTCCAGTCGCAGGACTAGATACAATAAGAGCTGTAATAGCCCTAGCAGCACAAAAAGGATGGAACATCTATCAACTAGATGTCAAATCAGCCTTCCTAAATGGAGTGCTCGAAGAAGGGATTTATGTTGAACAACCTCAAGGCTTTATCAATAAAGGCAATGAAGGCAAAGTACTAAAACTAAAAAAAAGCCTTATACGGCTTGAAGCAAGCTCCTCGAGCATGGTATAGCAAGATTGATCAATACTTCATAGATCAAGGATTCAAGAGGAGCAAAAGTGAGCCAACACTATATATTAAAGCACAAGGTCAGTATCACCTCATTGTCTCCTTATATGTCGATGATCTTATCTATACAGGAAGCAATTTGGAGATGATGAAAGAATTTAAAGAAGAGATGATGAAGACATTTGAGATGACCGACCTTGGGTTGATGAACTATTTCCTCGGTATAGAGGTGAAACAACAAGAAGACGGCATATTTATCTCTCAAAAGAAATATATTGAAGCCCTATTGAAGAAGTTCAAGATGTATGATTGTAAACCTGTCGCTACTCCATTGGTGGTAAATGAGAAACTACAAAAAGATGAAGGAGCACAAGAAACAGATGCATCACGCTGCAGAAGTTTGATTGGAAGTCTCTTATATCTCATAGCCACAAGACCAGACATTATGTATGCCATAAGTCTTCTATCAAAATTCATGCAAAAGCCAAGTTAGATTCATTATGGAGTAGGGAAAATAATTTTAAGATATCTACAAGGCACAAAGGAGTTTGGAATATGGTACAAAACCATGACTAACTCAAGGATCATTGGCTACACCGATAGTGATTGGGCATGATCAATAGATGACATGAAGAGCACCTTAGGATATGCTTTCTCGCTTGGATCGGGAATATTCTCTTGGGCGTCAAAGAAGCAAGCCATAGTTGCACAATCAACCGCTGAAGCAGAATACGTGGCAGCAGCTGAAGCAACAAGTCAAGCTATATGGCTTCGAAGAATACTCAAAGATATGGGAGAAAAACAAAGTGGCCCTACTACAATTAATTGCGACAATAAGTCAACTATTGCAATGACAAAGAACCCAGTGCATCACAGTCGAACAAAACATATAGCAATTAAATACCACTTCATCAGAGAAGCGGAAACAAATATGAAGATACAACTTGAGTACTGCCCGACAGAAGATCAAATTGTAGATATTTTCACAAAGGCCTTACCAAGACTAAGGTTTGAACTACTACGCGCTATGCTTGGAGTTACCAAATTTGCATCAAGGAGGAGTATTAAAGTATAATGCAAATTCTAGAACAATCTAGAAAAATCTAAGATATAGATATTGAAATGTAATGAAACTTCTAGAGTATTGGAGAAAAGCTTAGGATAGGAAGAAAAATCAAGAACATTCTACTATGTAGAAAAATCTAGAACTATTTGCTCAAGTTCTAGCTAGAAGTTTCTAGAATAATCTATGGGTCTATAAATACCCCATGTATCCTACCATTTACAACATGAAGAACAACTAACACAACATCCAATACAACTACTCTCAACTACAAGATACACTTCTCCAACTACTACTTTCACACTCTACTATCTACACATTTTCTTTATCCCTTCAACTATCCCCTACACAACCTCAAAATACTAACAAGAACACTTGGGGTGTGAAATATGTGAATATAGACCAATCTTTGGTTGCAGACTCACATCCATACAGTTCAGTATTCCTCCTACATTCTCATTCTTATTATTGTTGAAATGAACCATGTTGTGCCTCCATAGTATCTCTTCTCCTGTTCAAATTTGCAGCGTTTGCATGATGTTATGTTAACCATTAGTTGGTACAGACTCACAACATCAATGTTGTATACCATATACACTATACTACTAGGCCATTTAACCCTCTAAAGGTTAGCCTACTCTTCCAAATTCGGCTCACACACATAGCAAGATCTTCGACACATGTTAATAAAGATAAATAAAATAAAATTCTAAAAATCCATAAACTTATTACATAAGTTCTATTATAATTATAAATATTGTTTTTTTAATTCATAATTATTTAATATACATATTTGTCTCTTTTTATTCTTTTTTTTAAGATTACACTTGTTGAAATGTTCATATTCGAGTCATGTCCGTGTCAATATCTATCCTACATAGTGCCTTAGTAGCCCAATCTTATTTTCTAAGTTTGTTTAACATTTTCCTTACGTCTTAATAAATTTCTAGACTCATGTTTTTTTCTTTGTTTTGTAGGATTGATTTTGGATGCTTTCCTTTTCATGTGGAGACCCTTCTTGGAGAAGAAGAGCTCTAAGACTTATAAGTGCAACACCTTAGGTGCTCTTGGACTATTCTTTTTCATGTTGCCACCTTTTTGAAGGAGAGGAACATCGAACTCAAGGCCTATCACCGTGGGCAGACCAAGAAGGCAAGAAAATGTCATCCTTTGGACTTCTAGAAGATAAGTGATCACATATCTCCTTTGGAGTATCATATTTTGCCAATTGAGCGTCAATCGAGTGTGTGATAGAATTATTAATCCAAGTAATAATTTTAGAGTTATCAGCTTCTCTTTTTCATATCTCTAAAACAGTAGCATAATCATCGGTTTTGGTGTCAATCGTTGTTGCCTTAACACATGAAACATAATCCCACATGAACTTTTCTTGAAGAAACTATTTTCATAACATAACTCTAGTAGACTAGTAGTAATCATTTTTATCATCCATTATAACATAAATGTGAACCAAAGGGCAGAAGCAATTGAGGACGGGTTTTTAGAGTTAGCTCACCCTCGCGGGATTGTAATCCTTTGTCCCGTCTATTATAACATGTGTGTCGCCTAGGCATAAGGGGCATGATGACCTGTTGTCATCCTCACCTTTCTCCGACTTATCACCTGCAGTTTGCTCAAGGTTCCGAACTCAATCTTGACAACTAAACATGAGGATTGCACTCGTTGCGAGACTTAACCCAACACCTTACGGCACGAGCTGACGACAGCCATGCACCACCTGTGTCCGTGTTCCCGAAGGCACCCCTCTCTCTCAAGAGGGTTCGCGGAATGTCAAGCCTTGGTAAGCGAACAAAACAAAATACGAACTCAACATTAGAGGATTGCAAATACTTTAGAATGACATAAAAAACATAGTATATAATCTCAACAAATGTCTCAAAATTTGTAGAAGAGACTTAGAGTTTAAGGTTTAAGAAAAGGAACTACTACAAAAATTATGAATGTTTAAAATTCTTGATACGGTATAGAAACAAAAAAATATATAAAGAATGATCATAATTAAAAGAAAAAGAAAAAGGGTTGTATCGTCTATAATAACTTATATAATGTATAAAAAGAAATAAAACATAAGCTACCAACTATAAAATTCACCAAAAATATATGAAATAAACAAAAAATGTAAATTCGTCCCACTGTATGAAGAAAAAAAAAAAAAAAATATATATATATATATATATATATATATATATATATATATATATATATATATATATATATATATATATATATATATACCTCACACAACTTCTTTGTAAATAATTATTTTATTCTAAAATCATATTTTAAAATTCGACTTATCTAATCCTACAACTTTTTAAAATTTATTTATTATAATAAATTCCAAAAATCATCAAACTAGTAAAACTTTTCTAAAAATATATTAGGTAATTTAGACATGAGCAATGATATATTGATAAATTCAGTCAAATATACAACTATAAATAACAATTTATTTATTTTATTAGCTATTAATTTATATTATAATATATTTATTAAATATTTATTTTAGGTTTGAAATCATTATTTTTATTTGTACATGCACGTGTAAATAAACTGTGTTCTCATCCCAAATAAAAAAAAGAAGAAAAGTTTAGACGATGAATTTGAAAAAGTGAATGCGACAAGTAACGCACTTTAAAGTGTGTAGCAATTGTCCCGTGAACATCAGCAGAAACAAATTTGGCTGAAATTACTCACACTATTTAATTTGAAGAAATATTAGAATATTTAAGTGTTAAAAAGGGAAAATTTTCTAATACGTTTCATTTTATTAAATGAAAATAACATTTTATTTTAAAAAATTTAATAAGGAGGGCTTAAAAAAATGTCACTTTAAATGAAACAAATAAATCAAAATGATAATAACTAATTTTCTTATTTATCACAAATAATATTTTATTTTTAAGTTCAGAGAAGTATTTAAAGAATTGAATTTTTAATTATAAAATAAATCATGCTTCCTTATATCAAAAATTAAGTTTGTAAGTTGCTAATTTGACCATTTGCTCTAGCCATCAAGCATTGGTCTTAATTTCTAATTAAGGGACGTAAGACATGATGTAGCCAAAACTTCTAGAAGTCACTTTTGAAATTCTGGGCAACTTAAATCACTACATAGACATTTCCATCTCAATAGGAATCACAACATATATGTTGATTTTTTTTAGTATAAAATTATTACAAAGTAGAATATATTTTAATTTGAATCAAAATAATTTTTTTCAGGACAAACACATGGAAGAAATTTTTTTAATTATTTTTATGTTCCAAATCTATTTATTTATATTTAAAAATAAACACTTTATTTGTAGAAAACCCATATATATATAATTTAGCACAACTCTCGGGACCATTTTTCTCATTACAATATGTTAATATATAACGTACGTATTAAATAAATAAATTTATTTAAAATACCGTAAAAATAAAAATATGGATATGCTTATAGTCTTTATAGCCTTTATGTTTAAGAAAAATATTGGAATCAAAATCAATAAAAGTATAATGATATGGTACATCCCCTTTAATATGAATTCTATATAATTTACAAACCGAGAAAGAAAGCTTAGAGTGAACTTCAAATAATTAAGGAAAATACAAGTACTAGCGAGAAGTATTAGAAAAAGCTGAAAATTGACTCGAAAAATACAATTCTTATTGATAAATATTGACTCAAAAATATATTTTGAAAAGTATCATACAAAATCGAGAAATAGTAATCTTGTCGATTGAAAATATTAAGATCATCTTAATCATTAATTACTTCTCTTTCTCTCTCTATTGTTACTTTCACCTGTATCTATATTGTTATTATCTTCTTTATTCAAGGAGCACTCACATGTATTTTCTAATTCATTTTTCTTATCTATTTTTATAAATTTATTCATATCTCCTTTTTGAGATGCAATTAATGTCTCAATTCTTTTTCTTTTTTGAATTTATGAATAGCCTAATTCAAATTTTCTAGTTGATATATCTATATATTTTTATATGAAATAATAATATATAAAATACTATTAAAGATATGTATATAAAACGAATGAATTAAAACAATAAAATCTGATTTTCGTTGTCAAAGAAATAAACTTGATAGTAGACTTGTACTATCTTAAAGTCTCAAACCTCTTTATCCTTCGTAATCCTCAACTCTTTCACAAATCTACAGAGTTTTAAGATTAATCATTAATAAAAATAATTCAAAAAAATTATTGTTTTTCGATAATAAGTGGACAAGATATATGAAAAAAAAAATTCTTAGAAACTCGTAAATCAAAAAGTACGGAAAAACAATATTGGGCAGAAGAAACAAATTTCTAATTCTAATACAAATCCAAAACAAAATAAAAATAACAACACAAATAGAAAGAAAAAACATACAAACAAAAAATGAGGATGAAAATATTGGTATATACGGACAACATGATATTCATGATGAGGAGATTGAAGTAATGTAATACGTTAAAACCCTCACAAAATGACTCTTAGAAGAAAAGAAAGTAAGGAGAAACAAGAGAAGTTATAGAGAGATAAAAGAAGAAAATAGAAATAGAATATAAATTGATTATAAGAGAACAAAGATATCGCTATTCATACATCTTCTTGTAAACAAAATTATAATTTACTAAAAAATGTTTTAATTCACTAATTATCATTTTTAATACCAATAAAAATTATCAGACAATAAGAAATTTAATTAAATTTTATTTTCAAACATAAACTTATAATTAATTTAATAGAGTATATTAGTAAAAAAATATTTTTTGGGACCTTTTCTTTCTTAAACATAATTTTATAATTAATTTAATATAAATATATTAGTACTAAATAAATTTTTTGAGGCATTTTTTCTTAAACACAATTTTATAATTAATTTAATACAGAAATATCAGTAGTGAAAAAAAATTTGAAACTTTATTTTGATAGAAACTTAAAACGAGTGTTTTACTCACTTTACCTTGAGCCGGTCTTTCATGTAGTTCGGTTTCACATAAATAACTTAAGCAATGATTTTGGTAGTCAATAGATTCGTTATTCTACTTATATAGTCATGACCTATTCATTTGCCATGGCTATGTTTTTCTTTATTTTTGTAATTTGTATTGCCTTTATTGTTCTCAGTTTCAACCTACTATTCATTAGACCTTTCTTACATGTCTGATTCTAGTTTTGATGATTATCCTGTTTTGTATGATTTTGGTGTGAAATCTTTGCATCTTTTTGTCCAGGTTATATTTCTTGTGTAAAAGGATTAGAACACATAAATATTATTATTATTATTATTATTTATTTATTATAAAAAAAGCAACCATATAACATTTATATTCACAGTAGTGTAACACCATGTAAATAACACAAGTAAAATATATAAAACATTAAATATCAGGACATGAAAGAAAATTTTGAGACAACCACATGACTGCATTTTAAGAAACTACGGATGTTATCGATTTTAATTTAAGTAAAGTTTTATTTTATTTATTTTTTAAATTGTGCTTGTAACACCTGTCAAGAGTTGTTTTTTTCCCTTTGTTTTGCTTTATGTATAGATGTATATTATAAATATTTTATCACAACTTTATATTTCAATAATGGTTAATATAGTAAATTTTTTCAAGTTTAGCTTTTGTTAATTGTGACATTTTGAGAAAACAGAAATGAAGTTTTTGACAATTTTTAAAGAATTATTGTGATTTTTTTTTCAAAAAGGAATATGTATGAAAAAAAAAGAGAAAAAAAAAATAGTATAAATGAAGAATATGACTCAAATATCACCAATATAAAATCAAATTTAATTGTAATAAAATTATCATCTAAATATTTGTTATTTTTAAGATTTTTATTTCAATTAAAATAGTATTTAAGAGCTCAATCTAATATCTGTTCGTATGCTTTATAAGTTAGCAAAACTGTTATTCTAATCAATTACTTGCATTAATATTAATGATTTTTATTTTATAAATTTCACTTAACAAGTTGATTTTGAAATAAATGCATTATAAAATATGTTATTAACATTTATTGTAACGTCCCATTTAATTATTAAACGAAATTAAAGGAAACGTCACGCAAACGATAGTGCAGTAGCGTAGTCTTGGGGTCTTTAACCCAACCCCTACAACCTGGGCACACCACGTTGCCAACGGAAACTAGATTCAAGTTTAACAAAGAGTGTAGAGAAGAAATGCATAAAGCGATACATGGGCCATAGCCCTAAAGAAAACATGAAGAAAATAACTCTAGTCCAGATGGCTAAGCAGCGGAATCATCATTCCCTTGTTGGCCACGAGAACCTCGCCGATCTGCTCCCATCAATCAAATTGATGATCATCGCAAGAAAGAACAACCACATACAATACAACCATACAACAAAACGAGTAAGCTAGAGCCAATAACATATTCATCATACAGTCAATTATATTGTCACCATCCCATATCCATACAACAACCAAGCATGTCATGACTCTTCATTCAATACATTACGACTCGACTCGACTCATCCGGATACGTATAACCTGGTCGAATTCAGTGGATGCTTGCACTTGTGGTGGATACCTCTGCTCACCCCCGAGCTATGTGTTACAAGTGTTACAATGAATCAAATTTTCCTCACCACAAGGTTAGCCCTTAATGAATTTCGGGCCTCCTGCTACTCTCACCACAGGAGTCAGTCCGCTCTAGGTGAGACTAACTGACTCCTCAGAGTGTCAGGATACAACCTTACCTTAAATCCTTACCTAGCTATACAGATGGGGCACCACCATGAACACCCACTAACAGGGGCCATGGAATTACGTCCCAGCGCGACCCTTAAAGTCTCACCTAGAGACCCCAAGGATTTATGCACTCACACAGACCAAATACTATCATACAATCACAATATTCACCATGCAAAGATACCCTAATTATATCAACCTTTAAAGCCGTTACCTTTCACATTTCCAGATCCAACCCATTTCGACTCATCATAATCCATCCATGTACATAGAATCCAACTCATCTCATTATCGTGCCACTTTAACAACACCACTCACTTAGTTCACATGCCATCTTTCATACCAAACCCATCATTTATAATTCATGAATCATGTTACGTGTACCCCATACTCCATTATATACATATCACTCATCATACATTCATACCCAACCAAAACAGATCATCCAGAAATAAACAAACATCCAATCACAGCACTGTCTCGCCCAGCACCTCGCTCAGGCGAGACAGTCTCACTCAGGCGAGTCCCCCCTTCCGCCTAGGCGAGGGCATAAAACAGGAACAGGGACAACGCGGGATCTCGCTTAGGCGAGACCCCTCTCGCCTGGGCGAGTTGTCTGCTCGCTCAAAATTAAAGAGTTGGCCGCCTGGGCGACCTTGGGCGAAAAAGGCTTGGGCGAGCCTCCGCTAGACTCGCTTGGGCGAGATTACCAGGTCTCGCCCTGGATTCACCTGCAGCAGATACAATTTTCCAAACCCTTTAATCATACAAGATATCCCACGCACCACAAATAACGATTTATCCATACAAACATCCAGTAGGCTCAAACAGATCAAAGGCAACCCAAAAATAGATTAAGGACAACTCAAACTCGAAACCCTAACTTCCCGTACCTGGAGGAAGGGTTAACGGAAGCCTTGGCGGCACGATAGCTAGCACTGTTGTCCTGGAAACGGCTAAAGAGCTGGAAAACAGCGGAGAAACAGAACCAAGGGGAATTAATACGAAGTCGAAGTCCTAACTGGAATAATGCCAAGGAAAAAATATACAAGCTAGAAGGGGCACTTACGCGGAATAGGAACTGAGTTTGAGCTAGCTCGAAGTGGACCTTAGGGCAAACCCTAGCAGAGCGTTCTGTGAGGGGGAAGGGAGAGTGACGGCTGTTGAATCTTCTGCAAGAGTGCAAAGTGAGGGTTAAGGCAACCTGAAAGGGTTTTATCAATTGGGCCAGCCCTAGGTCCAAACACAAGAGAGTAGCCCTTAACTTTAGGGCAGAAATGGCCCGCCAAACTTTGATGGGCTTTACATTTAGAGTATGGAATTCTTCATAAACACTTTTAAGTTAAAAAAAATATTTAAATCTAACATTTTCATAAGCTAATTGATTAATAAAAACAGGTTAACCATACAAATTTAGAAAAAAAAAAGATATTTTTTATACAAATTACATGTTTAAATACTTTTTAAAGGTGTTTGCTAATAGATCCAAAGTAAAATAAACAGAAGACATTTAGGTTCTAGAACTAACATTGTCAAAGCCCGCTCTGACCAACTGCAGTCAAACATTGGTCTAAGGGGCTGCCTCGTTGCTCTTATTTTCTAATTTCTCCTTCGCAAATCTATCTTTTCCTTTATTTTCTTCAACACGAGTATACTTGAGTATTAAAAATTAAATTAAAATAATCACCATACACCAGATATAAATCAAATTTGAAACTATTACTCAAAAGAAAAGTATTCACCAAATCTTCCAGAACTGAAACTGAAACTCGAATTAAATAAACCAACCACAACTCGGTCAATAATGAATTAAACTACCCTACCATCAGTACGTATTCGAGGTAGTTTACATTTGAAATAAATGATTATTACTTTCTTTCTTATAATCAGAAAAATAATTTATATACAAGAATAAAACTAAATAAACCATTTCTAAAATATTGTTCTGTTATCTATAGTATTTGTCTCTTTATATACCTACTTTTTCTTTATTTAGAATTCTAGAGAATATCATACACATACCATTACGCTAACATTAATCGATTTTGTATTATTTAATCGATAATAAAATAATGATTAATGACATTTGTAGGCATCCAAGCCGAACCAAATAATTGGAGGGAATCTTTCAAAGTCAAACAAAGCACTCCTCTTTATTTTCGTTATTCAATATTGACATTATAATGCATGTTGGTTCTTGCAAGTAATAAACTACGTGTTAATCCAAATTTTTTTGCAATTTTTTTTATAATAACAATAACTTTTAACCCTAAATTTCTTGTCGTCGACGAAAAACCACCAGGGTGCGACGACGTTTCCTATAGTGGCTTCTTCCGTGTACTTACCATCCCGCGGGAACCATTCACACGACTCAGAACTTTTCAACGAATCATTGTCAAACAATTTCGGTTGGCGAATACTTCAAGGTTCACAACTACCATCACCTTATATATATATTCATGTATCTGACAAACGTATTCCAAATCTTAAGATTGTTCTTATTTTTTTTTCATTGAAACAACAACACACGATGAACACTCTCCAACAACGTTGCTGTTTCAACTTTCTTCTAACAACGTTCGTAGTAGTTTTTCTCAGCACAACACTTTCACCAGTCTCGGCTCGTTTATTCCCCAACGTGTCCTCAATCCCAGAGTGGAACTCCTCCCACGTGCCCCCAGCCGGCGCGTGGAACGCGTATCTCAACTTCACCGGATGCAGTCGGGGGAAAGCCTACGACGGCCTTTCTAATCTCAAAAACTACTTCCATTACTTCGGCTACATACCCACCGCGCCGCCGTCCAACTTCACCGACGACTTCGATGATGAGCTCGAAGAAGCCATCAAGACCTACCAGAAGAATTTCAACCTCAACATCACCGGCGAGCTGGACGACGCTACGATGCAGCAAATCGTGCGCCCAAGGTGTGGCGTGGCCGATGTCATCAACGGCACCACAACAATGAACTCCGGTAAGTCGAACACCAGTTCCACTCCGAATTTCCACACAGTGGCGCACTACTCGTTCTTCGATGGCATGCCACGGTGGCCGGAGGGTACAGAAGAACTCACCTACGCGTTTGACCCTGACAACGGCCTTGGCGACACTGTGAAGGGCGTTTTCAGTAACGCGTTTAAGAGATGGGCAGAGGTTACCACAATCTCGTTCAGAGAAGCGTCGTCGTATGCGGTTGCGGATATCAAGATAGGGTTTTACAGTGGGGATCACGGGGATGGTGAACCGTTCGACGGAGTGTTGGGGACGTTGGCGCACGCTTTCTCGCCGACGAACGGGATGTTCCACCTCGACCAGGCGGAGGACTGGGTGGCCACCGGCGACGTCACCAAGGCCTCCGTGTCGAACGCCGTGGACTTGGAATCCGTGGCGGTGCACGAGATAGGCCATTTGCTCGGCCTCGGACATTCCTCCATCGAAGAAGCCATCATGTACCCTACGATTTCGGCGAGAACGAGAAAGGTCGACCTCGCCCAAGATGATGTTGAAGGGATTCAAGTTCTCTACGGTTCCAATCCTAACTACACCTTCACACCCTCTACCTCTTCGCGCGAGAACGAATCCAGCGACGGTGTTCGCCACGTGAGGACCACGTGCGGCGTGCTTTTCTCCTCTCTCTTGATCTTCCTAGGATTTGTATCGCTCCTGTGATTTTTCTCATGTTAGTTTTGTACAGAGGAGTGCGTTTGTTACACGCACGGACATACATACGGATACTTGTATAGGGTTTCGTTGTCGTCCGAGTACGTACGGTATACTTTGTACCATGATTCATTAGCATTCTTCATTCTTTTTTTCTTTTGTGATAGTTTAATAAAGAATGATGATACACAGAGAGCGTTAATGAATCTTTTTTTGATTCCAAATATGTTTTCGGATTCTACGAGTTAATGAATCTAACATGCGGCGTTGCATTCTATCTTCAATATGTGTCTTCTCTGCATTGATTTGAGTGTTTGGATTTTCCACTTAATCTCTTTCTGTTGTTTATTAAATTTACCTTTTATTTGTTGTACTCTTCTCTATGTGGAAAATATTCTTTCTACACTAAGAAAATAGTTTTTTTTTTTTAAATAAAGAAAACTTTGTTCAAAGTATATCATTCTTTCGCAATAGAAAAATATTATTTGCTAAAAGCTGACGCAAAAAATGAAATATCTAGGCTAATAAGAAAATTAGGTTAATATTTCGTCCAAAAAATAGAAGCAATGCAAACATTAATGTCCGCTACAATTATGGATGTCGTAGTTAATTACGTCACTATGATGAAGTTAATTTAATATTTGTTAAATGGGGTCGATTTAATGAGTGTTAGGTATATAAAATTTAAATATTTATAATATGTAAGGATAGTCAAATGACAGTAAATGTAAAATTTATAATATTTATAAAATGTTGTGTGAATTTAATCAAACGTTTGAAAGATATTGTTTAGTTGCAGTTAAATTAATTTCTTATTCATTAAAAAAAAGTTATTGTAGTATTAGTGTTCTAGTTTATTTTGCAGAAATGAATTAATACAATAAAACTAGAATTAAAAAGGTAAAAAATAGAAAAAAAAGTACAAAAAAAAAATACATAATAATATAATATTTATACCATTTCTAATTAAAAACCAAGTACCTAAAAATCCAATGAGTCCCGAATATGGAGATTGTTTCAGTTTGACAACATTTTATTAAAAATTCAACAGTTAAAAATCCAAGTCAAATGTCCATATTTTTATAATTTGACAACATTTTGGAGTAACTAATTAGAAGCTCCACTTAAATATTACAAAAGTAAATAAAGTGTTAAGTGATAAATATGTTTTGAATTTTACACACACACTCTAACATCCCATTTATTTAATAAAGTTAAATAAAAGATATGTCACACGATATAATATAAGAAGCAAGGATAAAAGAGTATAACGTCATTCCTACAGATATTCCAATTGCTTAGAGGACGAATAAAAGAGATACACCACGATGCCAGGTACAAGGTAAAGCAAAAAAGTGAAATGACTTAAACAAATTCTCGGAGAAAACAATACATGGGCCTTGGCCCTAAATGAAGAGCCCAATGGCAGAAGTCAACCCAAAGGCTAAGCAGCGGAACCATCACCTCCCTGTTGACCACGGGTGTTCCTCGCATCTGCTCACATCAACAAGTTGATGATCATCGCAAAAGAGAGTACCACACAGCAGGACACACAACAAAAACAAAAGGGTAAGCTAGAGCCAAAAGTGGTTTTGTCATGCAAATAGATATACTTCCACAGTCAATTATACACACGTCATCCAATCATGTTACGACTCCTCAAATCAATACACTAAGACTCGACTCGACTCATCCGAATACATATAATCTGGTCGGATTCAGCGGATTCTCGCACTTCTGGTGGATACCTCTGCTCACCCCCGAGCTATGTGTTACATGTGTTACAAATGTTGCAATGAATCAATTCCCTCACACACAATGTTAGCCCTTAATGAATTTCAGGCCTCCAGCTACTCCCACCACAGGAGTCAGTCCGCTCTAAGTGAGACTAACTGACTCCTTAGAGTGTCAGGATGCAATCCTTACCTTGAATCCTTACCAAATTATATAGATGGGGCACCACCATGGACACCCACTAACAGGGGCCATGAAATTACGTCCCGACCACTGAAGCACTACCATAGAGTTTCACCTAGCACTAGTGCAGAATTCCCATTTTACCTCGCCTTATATGCCTCGGTTGGCCAGGAACCGAAGCATATAATGGCGCGGTGGCATTTTTGCAATTACAGCCAAGTTTTAGGCCAAGGATTTACGTATTGACCACATACTATACATATTCAATCAATCATGAAATATTCACCACACATGTCAATATCATATCAATCTTTGTAATCATCCCTCATTCATATCTCATATTTAGTCAACCACAACTCATCCTTCCTAAAGCCATGAAAATAGAATCGTACATCATGCCAATACCATGCCAAGGAACATCATTCATTTTCCATGAATCCCTCCATATTTCATATCCACTCCATAACCAACTCATCATGTTAAATTTTTTGAACCAATCTCATACAAACATCATGCTCACATCATGCCAAAACTCATGAATCATAATTTCCATCTCATTCATACAGGGTCACTCAATTCATATAGTTCATACCCAAGATAAAGCATAACAAGCCAAACATACAATTAAGGCCCCAACAACATAAAAGGTACAGTTGCATAAAGAAATCCCGTGCCAGTCTCGCTCAAGCCACAGGGTCTCGCTTAGGCGAGACTGTCATTAGGGAACCCTGCGAGGCTCGCGGATTCTCGCTTAAGCGAGCCGCTACTCACCTGGGCGAGCATGTCCCTCGCCCAAAAGAAAGACTTCCTCGCCTGAGCTATGCCTACAGCACAAACCTCAAACCCCCACTCGTCCTCGCTTAGGCGAGCCTCTCTCGCCTGAGCGAGATGGTGTCTCGCTCAAACGAAAGCTCTCTGCCTGAGCGAGAGCTCGAGCGCGAGTCTGAGTCTGTCTCTACAAGTCTTGCCTGGGCGGGGCCTGGTCACCTGGGTGAGAGTGTCGGGTCTCGCCATTGTTCATCCTGCAAAAGCCATATTTCCACATCCAAACAATGATGCCAACCATACCATACATTCATAGCAACATATAAGCTCGAAAATCACGAATCACAAGCAAGATAACAACCATCACACCAAACAAGAGGGTTCTAGCTTCCCTTACCTGGACGAATGCTAGCGGAAGGTACAAGCACACATTAGAGGATTACTATAGATTCAAGAACTGATTTGCAAGCTGGAATACTGACACTAAAATAGAAAATGAGATTACTAAAAGAGCTCTAGTTGGAACTGCAACAACAGAGTTAGAAAAGAGGAATTATTAGTTGGGTATTGACTTACGTGTAATAAATGGAGTTCTCCTAGTTCAACGAAAAATGGGAGTCAAACCCTAGCAAAGCACTGTTGGAGGGAGAAGAGAGAGTGAGACTGTTGTTTTTCTGATAGGTGCAGAGAATGAGAGGAATAAGGCTAGTTTAGGAGTTTTGGGTACCCTATGGGGCAGCCCTTAGGCCCAAAAGTTAAGGCTCTGCCCTTTAACATAATACCAGAAAAGTAGGTCTTACACACACCACTTGAAGTAAAGCATAAAATAATGAATATCATCTCTATCATTTGCCTAGGACTTATCATCCATTTCAAATGTCATCACTTTAAACATGGATTTTAGGCTGCAAAACATACCATTGACAACAACAAAAACCAATACTAAACACATAACTTCAATTATCTCATTTGCACAAAGTGCAAAATATTTAAACAATTAATCATTTACAAAGTGCCCCTTGTTAACAATCACAAATTCATAGTATGCATTTTGAAAGAAATATTTCAATAAAAAAAATCAATAACAAACCTCAAATCAATCCGAGTAATTCAATGATATATATATATATATATATATATATATATATATATATATATATATATATATATATATATATATATATATATATATACACCATACTAAAGTATCTTCTATAATTACTGCTGCTGCCACGTTTGCTCCTCTGCTATCATCGCCTTTGCTGTGGAAGAAGACGAGAAGAGGAAGAACGAGGTAAGGAAAGAAAAAGAGAAAACGTAAAAAAAAAAAAAAAAAAAAAAAAACTCATTTCAAAAAGATTTTTTCAAAATACATTTTATAAATTCCAGAAAGTTTAATCTAAAAAATTGTTTCAGGCATTATATACATCCCGTAATGTTTGTTTTAAAAGTCCCATTATATAAAGTTTGTTCCGTAATGAATTTCATTCATTTCAAAAATTTTATTCTGGAAAATTTTTTCCAAAAATTTCATGAGGGGCTGTAAAAGTTTTCAAAATGATAATCCGGAAATCACTTTCACAAGCCATTTTCCAAATTTGGAGGGGTGTGCAAAGAAATTAAGGTGGGATCAGGAAGCAAAAATTGACTTGTGTACATCAGGAGAATATCTGGCTAACATGTATGTACAAACAATTTTGTACTTCCTGCACCTCCATCCGTAGTAAAGATAGAAAAGACCAAATTACCTATAGTTTTACCCCAATCTTCCTCCTTTCACCAGTACTTTGTCGCTGATTGCGGGTTTGCACAAGCCGCTGTCCGCCACCGTTGGAGTCAACATTGCCGCCGTGCATTGCCACTGCTGGAGTCAACATTGCCCCGCTATTGCACTGTTGTTGTCGTCGAAGAACAACTGTGTTTGTATTTTCTTTTTACATTCCAGAACGCATCTTCGGGGGAATTTCCCATATTAATTTGAACAGCACAATTATTAAGATTACTTTGTAAAATATGTTGAAAGTATGTCTTTTCATTCATATACTTATCATATACACTTGTTCTACAAAACTAAAAACTGGAGAACTTTAAAATTTTATTTTGACTTTTCATCTTCAACTCTAACTATCCATTACATTTGTACCAATTTTAGTAAAGATTAAATTAGAGATCAATTTCTAAACAGAAATCAATTTTTTGGTAACTAAAATTATAAGAATTAATGTTAGTAACCAATTTTAATATAAACTATTATTTAAGGATTTCTTTTAGTGTTAAAAGCTGCCCATTAAGTCTATAAAACACACAAATAAAATAAATAATAAATTAAAAACATGAAAGAAATTAAATGTTTGACCTGTGGCCGATTGATATGAAATTTCGTGTTGGTAATATTTAGAATTTATTGGTTAAAATGGATGAGAACAAATGACAAAGTCAACCATGATGTTTCCTGGTGATTTTGCACCCTATTTCCAGACAAATTTATTAAAAAAGAGAGGCTAAAATAAGGCACAAGAGTGCAAAACAAATACTTAAGCTGATGTACACAAGCATTGCAAACAAAGCACCATAATAATTAAAATGTCAATTCTTTGTATTTTAATTTTTTTTCAAACTACTCTTATGCTACACCTTCTCAAGCATAAAAAATATTTTTTAACATATCCATTGAGTATCCCACTTTTCTTCTGATAAACGTGTGACACTTGTACTAAGAAGTTACCAGCTAGTTTCGATGCAAAATATGCGCAATATTTTAACATCGAGTCAAAACAACATCATTCATATTTTACAAAGCACGTCTTTTTCAACTGCACAAGGTATGCGATTATCACCCATAACAGAGTTCTTATAAATTCTGGTTTCGCTCAAACCCTCTCTCAGACCAAGCCGACACAAACATGAGATTAAGAGCACTAAGAAGCTTTGTGTTCATTTTAACACTGTCTTCTCTATTTTTCGATGTATCTGTCTCAATATCTTTTCCACCAGCCCTTGGACAACAAATAGCAAGACAATTCCCGTTGTGGTTTAGATTCATCAAATCGAGTAAATTGTTTTCCTGGTTCTGGAACAAACTCAAGTCATTCCTCATCACCTTCAAGGACCTAAAGCTTGGAGATACATTCCAGGGTTTGTCTAATGTGAAACAGTATTTAGACCTCCTCGGCTACTTAAACTCCACTTCACATTCAAACTTCACCGACAACTTCACACTCGATCTCCAATCCGCAATAATCACGTTCCAGAAAAATTTCAATCTCAACGTCACTGGGAAGCTCGACCGAAACACCACCAAAGTCATATCAGAGCCACGATGCGGCGTTCCAGACATAGTCAACGGCACCACCACGATGAACTCGGGAGTATCCAACACGACGGCGTTTAATCCATGGTGGAAAGAGGGGAAGAGAGAACTGACCTACGCTTTTGACCCCGAGAACAACGTCAGTGACGGCGTCAGGTTTCTGTTCCGAGATGCCTTCGAGCGGTGGTCGAATGTGACGGCGTTGAAGTTCACGGAGACGGCGTTGTTGAATGGTTCGGACGTGAAGATAGCGTTTGTGGTGTTCGACGGAAGAGGTGGAGCGGTGGGGGTTGCGGACACGGACTATAGTGAGCATGTGGGGAGTGTGTATTTGGACTCGGAGGAGGAGTGGGTGGTGCGTGGTGAGAACGAAGATGGTGACGTGGACTTGGAATCTGTGGTGATGCACATGGTGGGTCACGTGCTAGGGTTAGGGCATTCCTCTGTGGAAGAGGCTGTTATGTACCCTATCGTGTTGGAGGAGAAGATTGATTTTGCGTTGGATGATTTGCGGAGGATTCACCAAATATATGGTGTGAACTCTAAATAAAACTGCTGCATATTAGGTTTTGTTCAGTTATGCGTGTAGAACTAAAAATTAAAGAAAAAGTAAGAGAGATAGAAGAATTATAAATACGAACACTTAATAGGTTTTGTGTATATTTTGTTGTTATTGTGAGGGATATGTAAGCTTAGAATTATATTGGGTTATATTTTATATGAAATTTTAAATAATTATTAGATTGTGTAAAACAGAAGAATAAATGTTATCTAAGACTTAAGAGGATATCTCGTCTAATTTTTTTTTTCTTGATAATGATATCATGATTCTTATTGTTTTTAAGTTCTTTTTCTTATTTTCTGATGCAGCTTAATGTAGGTCATTGACTATTATTTTTTTTTAAAGAATTAATCCAAACTAAGTTAAATCAGAGAATAAAAAATGGAAATTAAAGTTTAGTTTTTTTAAATGATTTTTGTAATGGAAAAAAGATACGGAGAAAGGTAACCGGTTAAAAGCATTTAGCTTTAGAGAACTTGCCGTTGTTGAATAATTTCCTTGTGGCATTCTTTTCTTATATATTATTGAAGGTGAGAGTGTTTGGAATTAACATTTGAAGGATCTAGCGCATTTGGAATGATGATCGTGGCAATGGTGTTTACCTTGGAGAAGAAGTTGGTTTGAGTGGAAAAAAACAATGGTAAATATCCTCATAAGATATATATTTAAGTAGAGAAAGGGAGAATGAGTGGCAATGGAGGTATGATAAAACACAAGTTTATACTGTGAATTCAACTTACACAAAGCTTAAAAACAATAACTTTGTTCAAGATGAGTTTAGCTATAGTGGATTTTGGAAAATCAAAGCACTTCCTTCTGCTCAATTTTTTGTATGACAGTTATCATAAATAAAGTAGTCACACGAAATAATTTGGAAAGGAGGGGGAATAGAGGTTGGTAGCAGAATGTGTGTCTTATGCGGCACTAATGAGGAAACCATCAACCATATGTTCTTTAGTTGATGTGACTTCATACTTTGGAAGATGTGCGACTCTTGGGTAGGGAGATCATCAATATATCACATGAGTGCTCAAATTCATTTTAGTCAATTCAAATTCTTAGGTCTTCATATCAAATATAGTAACATGTGGGGTTGTATGTGGATGGCTATTATTTGGGTTATTTGGTTACATATAAATGGTGTTATATTTAAAAATGCAATAATAGACATGGAGAAAATTTTTATGTTGGCTCAAACGAAAGCATAGACTTCGATCACCAATAAGTATCCATAAGCAACATTCTCTTATTCTGATTGGTGTTTGAGTCAAATTACATGCCTCCTCTCGATCTAAAAGTTTCAATTTTAGGATGGTTTATCACCTTTTGGCTCATCATGATATAGTTTCTGTGATTGTTGTATGTTGGCACCAACTAGAGGTGGTATTATTTGTACACTCTAGTATTCATGTTCTTAGATTTCATTCACTGTTATTTGTAGTCTTGGTTTGGTTTACACCAACAGTATTGCGGAATTACCTCTTTGCATCATTCTGTTTTATGTTGGCTCAAACTAAAGCATAGGCTTGGATCACCAATAAGTATCGATCAGCAACATTCTCTTATTCTGATTGGTGTTTGAGTCCAATTACATGCCTCCTCTTGATCTAAAAGTTTCAAGTTTAGGGTGGTTTCTCACCTTTTGGCTCATCATGATATACCTTCTGTGATTGTTGTATGCTGGCACCGGCTAGAGATGGTATTATTTGTACACTTTAGTATTCACGTTTTTAGATTCCATTCACTGTTATTTGTAGTCTTGGTTTGGTTTACATTAAAAATCTTGTGAAATTAGCTCTTTGTATTGTCTTTATGTGTCTTCGTAGTTTCATCTTTTTACAGGATAAATGATACTACTAGAGAAGGACGTTTAAGCTTTGTATTCAAAGCATAATCATGAAGGATATGCTTCTTAGTTGGATGTATATATTGTTATAATCTTTGTTTCTATGCTTTTGTGATGATTATGAGATACTACTCTATATAAAGAATGATGAAGGAAAATCATAATATTTATTATTATTATTATTGTTTATGAGTTGAGGTAATTTTTTTATCTTCTATTAATATATTAATATATGTGTTCTTACTGATGAAAAAACGGAAGATCTTAAGCAATTAGTGGAGGAAGACTTAAATCCATATACACTTCTACAACTAAAGCATAATACTAAAACATACGTAGCAAGTTACAAAATTTTATATTCCATAGATTTTGACGGCGAATTTTTTTTTTTTTAACATCCCATAATTATAAATTTCCACCTTTGTAATAAAACGTTAATATGTTATGAATGAAGCTTGGTTTGACAAAATTGTAAGGATAAACGAATATGAATTTGTTTCACACTTTATACAAGACACACAAACTTAAGGTTTTGTATGATATTTTAACAAATTTCACATAGAAAAACAAACTAAAGTGTTTTAAATCTAATTTAAACCCATAAAACTAATTTGTCAAGTAAAATTTACATCTATTTATGCACATAGAAATCAATTTAATATTGATTTTTTCTTTGTATCTTTTATCCTTTTAATAATCCATAATATATATATATATATATATATATAATGAGAATTAAATACAATATTAATGGAATTTAAATTACTAATAATACTAAATATTACTTATTAAAAGTTAATGTGAAATATTTGAAGTATTGTATAATGCATCTTATAAAAAACTATGCATTAATTTATAAGTATAATTACTAATTTAGTCTCTTAATTATTTTATTTAATTTAATTTGGTCTTATATTATTGATTTTTAATTTACTATTCTATTCATTTAGAAAGATTCAATTTGATATTTTCGTTAAATTGAAATTAATATTGTGTCTGTAAAAAAATTATTTATCCTTGTTAATCACATAATGAATGTAATGCAAGAGATAAATGTAATTAGATTTTTTAGTTTTACTCTATTGGAAATCCTCCAAATATAAATTACTAAATTACTTTTTACAAATTAGTTGACATATTTATTATTTTTTCTATTACAAACTGTTTAGTTATGTTATTTCTATATTATAGTTCTTATTTACGTGGTAAACCCTCTGCACTGAGATTTTTATCTGGGTAATTCCTCACACGAATAAATGTTGCGTTCAAGCCCACCAATCCATGAATCTCTTGTTGGGCCTCTTCGTTGGCCTAAACCAACTTCAAAATTTTGTTTTTATCAATAATATCCAATAATATTACTGTTACACCTTGTTTTTCGTGGAATTCTTCGATATCCTACTTCACATTATCTGCACCAATGAACCTCTGCTTGGTCTATATATAGAAAAAATTGTAAGAGAATAATAGAAAAGTTAGCCTTTCACACAATATATTAAAGAAAATGTATGACAGAAAAAAAGTTAAAGTACTAAAATATTTCTTTTAGAAAATAAAGAATGGTAAAAACACGTTTAACTTAAAGAATACACCTACAAACTCCCTCCATTCGACTACAGTTCTAACCATCTACAAATATTTCAAATTGATTCATATTTTTATCTTCCGATCAAGCGATACATTTTTTTTTTTTCTAAATTGTACCTCGATGAGCCTGATTAATCACATTAATTAATTTATCTAATCATTTGCGTATTCGTTGAGTCAAAATTTTCTATTGAATTTTTTAATGCTATCTTTTACTAAGTACTAAAAATATACTGTAGATACTTTAAAAATATTTTTAATATATTTTGAAATTTTGAAATCAATAACAATCAAAATATTTTAAAGGTATAGTAAAAAGAACAGTACAAAAATCTCAACAAAAAATCCAAATTGGTCTTAATTAGTTTTGGTCGAGATGATCTCGGACTAGATAGCCATGATGCTTTTGGGGTATGTATAGTACATATGTACATAGCAAACCATCCAATTCAAAAATATTTTTATTTTAGAAAAATTATAATTTGAGAAGATAAAAGATAACTTCTTAATAATAGAAAAGAGTTATGATAGGTTAACAAAATTTTTTTTTGAGAAATTTTTGACAAGCTTTCTTATTCAAGTAAAAAAATATTATTTTATTATTTTATTTTAATTAAAAATTAAAAATTTAATCTTCTTTAATTCCATTTTTAAATCTTTCTTAAGTTTGTTAAAATTTTTGTTGTCAAAGAAGATAATTTTCCAATAGAAAAAAGACAATAATTAAGCGAATAGAAAAAGACTAATAGTGTATTTTCTTTTTTGAATTATAATTATATCATTTTTATTTCCATACATGCAATAACATACATCCACACCACTCAAACGAAAAACATCTTGGATTTGACTAACACATTCCTCAATCTTATTCCAAAGGAAACTACTTCCCACTAAGCTTATAAATCAACAACACACCAAACGTGCGAGTACAAGACTAACGAGGAGACTTAATAATACATAAGAAGCATGTAAACAAATCCCAGAGACAAAGTGATGACTGAAGGCACTCCCAAACACCTACCACCGCCAGAGCCAACGTTAGCATTCTGTTGCAGAAGGTTTTTCTTGTCGGCGTTCGAGAGTTCTACCTTTCGTTGTTGTGATGGCAAAATGTAAGGGTACATAACAGAGTCATTTACGAAAGAGTGGTCAAGTCCAAGTAAATGCCCTATCTCGTGCATCGCCACACTCTCCAAGTCCAGAACTTCATCCTCCCACGACAAGCTGTTATTTTCACTGGGCAGTGCCCAGAACATGTTCGCGTTCAGACGTATCTCCGCCGTCTTCACGTTAGACGGAGGTTCCTCCCTTATAAAGCTGTAGCCAAACACGTCGCCATCAAAGCTGACATTGAAAATGTAGAAACCAACCTTAATGTCTGCGTCATCGTAGTTTGTCATGGTGAGGTTCAAACGCCCTGTGGCATTCGCCCAGCGCGTGAATGCCTGTTCGAACACTTTGGTGGCATTGTCGGGGATTTCACTTTCGGGAAGAAAACCGTAGGTGAGGTTGTTCTTTTGGAACCAGTGATTACCGGCTTTGGGCCACGACAGGTTTTGGGTGAAGCCGTAGGTGAAATTGATGTCGGGGACATAACATCGTGGTAGAGAGATTAGTTGTAAAGTCTGGTTGTTTAGGTCGCCGGTAACTTGGAGATTGAAAGTTTGCTGGAAGGTGCTGATGGCTAATACTGTTTGCTGGTCCAAATAATCGTCGAATGGGTCAGAGTATTGAAGGTAGCCATAGTTGTAAAAGTATTCTTTGATTTGAGACAAGCCTTTGATTTGCTGTGGTGTTTGGTTTGGTTGTGGGGAAGAAAAGTTTTGTTTGAGCAAAATGTCCACGACGTCTACAATCCATTTTGAGGGATATTTTCCCCTGAGGAACGATTTGAATACGTTTTGGGACCCTTTAAGAAAACCAGCCTTCGCGGGAAGGGATTGGTCCAGAAGGAGAAGGAACAATAATAGGAATGCACAAAGGTTTGGCTTCATTTTGATAGATATCATCAATTCGTGGTGGATATGAGGGGAATTGAGGGAATAATATATAGAGGAAGGTGAGTATGAGGGTTTCGACTTCCACTTTATTTTCATGAGAGAATCCAAATTCTTTTTATTTTCATGTGTTTAATCGTATATTCTCATTTTTTTAAAATGATGTGGTTATATTTGTTAAAAGGATTAATATATTTTTTTTTTATTAAATTGATATTAACAAAGTTTAGAAAGTGAAAATATAAATTGTTTTGTAATATGACATTAAACTCTTTGATGGATCTTTCGAAGAGGATTAATAGAAAAATATAACAAGTCTAATTTATAGGGGATTGACATCAACTTCAACCCAAAATATTACAAATTTATCAGCCAATTAGTACTCCTATTTGTATTCCTTTTTCATTTTAATGAGTATCTGATCCTCATTAAGACTTTCAATACAAGTACTCGTTTGAACTAATAATTAAGACAAATTTTTGGATCGGATAACACTTATAAGTCTTTTGAGAAGGAGAATCGTTATAGAGATCCAACATTAATGTAACATGAACTCATAAGATATGATACCACCTCAACCCAAAACTTTAAAACAATATATTTTTCTTGTATTAAACTTTCTGATTTTTACTCAAAGTAAAATTTATGCTTAGGCATAAAAAAACTTTAAAAGATTGATATCGGTTTAAATGACCCAACCACATTAGATAATACTAAATAATCACCTTAAAACATTATTTATACCAATTTAATAGAAATAATCATATTGATTCTTTTTAACTAATATAAAAAACAAGTTGAACAAAAATATTGAATCATATCAAAGAATTATAACAAATATTGGATGAAATGTGATATTACTTTTTTTTATATGAAGAGTCAACGTTATGAGGTTGTTAAAATGTTTAGTACTAGTAACTTGGTGTCTGAAAAATAATTTTCTTAGTATAAAATAAGGTTTGTGCGAGTTTAGGACTCAGGAAATAGAAAGTCGAAACTACAGTCAGATTGAAATAGACGCGCAACATGGCATGTATATATATGATCTTATAAAATTCTGATAGTCTAAGAGATTTTAGGAAGATACCAATGAGAATGCTATTACGAAAGTCAATGGAAATTACAGTATAAATAATAAATGGCACTTGGTGGGAAAAATAATTATAGATATTACATTGTTGATATGATGTGCAATAAAACTTATAAT
Organism: Vigna unguiculata; assembly: GCF_037176805.1. NCBI lineage: Eukaryota > Viridiplantae > Streptophyta > Magnoliopsida > Fabales > Fabaceae > Vigna > Vigna unguiculata. The sequence continues at coordinate 25,699,084 of NC_140793.1, forward strand.
GTTTAGGTATTTTAAAATAAAGGGTGTCAATACAGTACTTTGGATAGAAACTTCGTGCGACTCAATCAGAATATTACTTAACTAAGGATAAGTAAGCTTTAATTTAAACCAATCACAATGTAGTATATTTTTATTATCCTTAAACAGTTATAAACTATAATTAAAAAAATTTAAATATTTTTCCAAATAATCTTTTAAAATATATCAGAAGATAAAATATAAAAGATATACGAGGATAGTGATAATACTAAAAGTTGGCATAAATATAAATATTTTTTACGAAAAAATTGTTTTTGTTTAAATTTTATCTTTAAAATTTGAAATGGTTGATTTTGTTTCCTTTTGGAATGAATAATGTTTTAGTTGATCTTTATAAAATAAATTATCTCAAATTTTCAAAACTGTGATTAATCCTTAATTTCAAATATTTTTTAAACATAAACATTATTTATAATAAAAGTTTAAGCAATCTAAAAAGTATATCTTAATTCCATCACATACGTATAAGAAATTTTTTAAGAAATGAGTGAATTATCAATTTATAGTGTTTTCCTGCATCACTTAATAAATTCATCTTATTTCAATTTATGGTTTTTTATGTTTTTGTTCCCTGTAGAAATATATATTTTTCCTTTATGTGTTGAGCCTTATAATCAAGTTATGTTGAATGCACCAGTGCAGTAAGGGCTTTCTGTCCCGGTTATTTTCCACATTTTGCCTCGGGTTTGGAACCGAGGCATATTGGGACGAGGCCTAAAGGTACACCTTTTGGTCTCGGTTATCACCCGAAGCCATAGACCCAATTTTATGCCTCGGTTGTTTTAAAACCGATGCCATATACACAGTTTTCTGCCTCGGGTCAGTTAGGACCGAGGCCATAGGTGATAAATATTTTTTTTTTAATTCAAATTTTCGCAGGCCACCAATTTTCACCCCAGCTTCGTATGCATACTCACCCTCTCCGGCAACATCCCGTAAAACGCCGCCTGCGCGCCCTGTCTCATCGTCGCCGGCGCGTGCAGGCACTGCTCCGCAAGCAAAACCACCTCCGCGTACCTCGCCGCAAGCCCCGCTTCGCCCACTGTTGACGGCGGCGCCAGCCTCAAAACCCTATTGGTAACTCCGTTAAAGGAACCCATGATAATATTAATTAAAACCCAAACAACATTCAAGCAATGGGTCCAAGAATGGATAAAACAGAGAAAGGAGAAACGGGGTTGAACCTTGAAGGCACCAGCGACCAATGGCTGTTTAGGGCTCAGGTGCAGTCAACCCTCTTTGGTACGCCGTGAACGAGAGAAAGGATGCGAAACGTGCAGAGACTCTCGTCTTTGAGCTTGGTGCAGAGAGAGTTTGGCGGCGCAAAATTGCACAGTGGTCACAGTGGCGCACAGTAATGGTGAACGACCAAAGTCGGTGCTATCGTCGCCGTTGCAGGTTTCGTCGGAAGCTCGCCACGGGATGCGGGCGGTGAAGGAGGAAGAAAGGGAAAGTGAAGGAAGGGCTTCGCGGAGAGAGAGAGAGAGAGAGAGAGAGAGAGAGAGAGAGAGAGTGGAATTGCAAAGGCGCTGGCGCGGGGAGGAAGAAGGGTTCGCGAATTTTGAACCCTAAATAAACCCTATGGCTTCGGTTGTTAGAGGAACTGAAGCCATTGACCCCCTTTTTTACACCGGGTCTCCTTGGACCGAGGCCTATACCCTTGACTTCCAGCCACTTTTTGGCTTCGGGTCCTACTGGACCGAGGCCTATACCCCTCTTTGGCACCAGTTTTGAGCGGACCGGGGCCTATACCGCTCTTTGGCTTCGGGTATTTGGAGAACTGAGGCCTAAAACTTGACTCTAATTGCAAAAATGTCATCGCGCCATTATATGCTTCGGTTTCTGGCCAACCGAGACATATAAGGCGAGGTAAAATGAGAATTCTGCACTAGTGATGATAATGTTAATATCAATAATTAAAATTAAAATTAAATTATGTTGTGAAGGAATTATAAAGAGGTAACTTAAACTTCTCAAAAGTTTGATCATAATATAGAGTTTCAATTGTCACATATTGTTGCTTCTTTATCCCTTCACAAGAGTTTGTCCTTCAATAAAGTTTACATATATTATTCTTTGTGCATATTGATGGTGGTTTTTAGTCCTTCATAAATTCATCTTATTCTTTTAATATGAAATTCTCTTGTTCATCTTCATTGTCTTCTTTTACTTTTTCAATCAACACTTCAATTTCATTTTCATGTGTAGTTATGTTAGATTTTTCTTGTTTTATTAACATTATTGTTAAATTTCTTGGACCTATTAAAGAAAAGGGAAACTTTAAGAGTATAATAACATTTATGGTTAGTTTAACTCCACAAATTTGATGTTTAATAAAAAAATATCCCTATCCTTTTCTCAGTAAAAGCACCCTTTTCAAAAGTAAATCATTCAAGTATATTCATCCATGAAAAACTATTTGGTAAACTAGCTTCACGGTTCTAATAATTCTCTCACAAGATTATAAGTATTTTGTATCTCGTCTCTACTTTCTTATTTCATCTTGTTGAAAATCTAAGTGTGAGTTTAAGTCCTACATTGAGTAAAAATGAGAAAGTTGGGCACCATATAAGGATGAAGACCTCCATAAACTCATTATTTTAAGGTTTTGGGTTAAGAGTAGTATCAATCTCACGTGTGAGTTGAGTTCATATTTTATTAATATTAAATATTTTCAGTAATCTTCTTTCGAAAGATCTAAATATACATTTAGCTTCATCCAAAAGAGATGCATATTCAAATAAAAGACCAGCAAAGCAAAAGTTACCATATAAAAGAAATACATTTGAAAACCAACAACGTAGAGTTGACTAAGTCAATTTTAATTCATCTATAATTTTTTAATTGATTTTTAATTAAAATAGTTTAACATTGATGAAGTTGACATTGACATTTTTTATTTTAAAATTCATTTAACTTAGTGTCGAATAAATAGTTGCTAAATAAATTTATTTTTAATATTAATCTAATTTGTGTTGGTTTAATTGACATTTATGATGGTAATTTAAAAAATAAATTTTTTTATACAACATCCCACATTCCACAAAATAAAATACAAACAATAAATAACAAAATAAAAATGTTGTAGTGGATAAAATAACTAAATTGTGAATGAAAAAGATGAGGAGGAGAAAAAATGTAGATAATAAAGATGTGTGTGAGTAGAGAGATAAAAAGATAGAATGGATAGAGTAAATGAATAAAAGTGAAAAAGATAATTGTGCGCATAATAAATATATAATAAATATACGACATTATGAAACTGTTAAAAAGTTAATACTTTTTTTTGTCAATAAAAACATCGACCTTTGAAACATTTTGCTACAAACTATTTTTGATATACACAAATCTAATAATTATAAAAAATATTATGATTTTTAATTATTAGAATTTATAATTCTAATTTTGGTAATATATTTTTTAAGGGTATCTTACAGAGTCATGTCGCATTAGTACATATCAAATGGATGGACAAAACATGACAAATGGGCCAATCTCTTCCATTCTCTTACGTGCATTTCTTTCTGCACCTTTGGCAACTCTAAAATTTCTTCCTGCACTTTCATGCATTTTAAATTCCACGTTTACGGTTTTTTTATTTATTTATTTCACAATACACAATATGAAAATATTTTGGAATACATAATCTGGAACATATAATTTATATAACGGAATAAACATTTCAAAATATAAAATTTGAAAAACAATATAAAATTTAAGATACAAATTTTACAGATTATACTGTTTAAAATATATATTTTTATTTTATATTATGAATTATATAAATTAGAATGTTTTTTTAATTTTTATATTATATACTGTGTAATCTAAAATAAGTATATTTCGAATTATATAATTAAAAATATACTTTTTATTTTGTATTTTGAATAGTAAAATCGAAAATATATGTTTGATAAGAAAAAACAAATGAAAAGTGGAAGAGGGAGGTGTACGTGTGGTTAGAGTAGGGAAAGAGGCTATGCGTGCGTGGACCAGAAGAGGTGGAGGATATGTGTGTTCAATCAATGTGTTTAATCATATTTTTACACCTTTTTAGTATTTTCTTTCACTTTCTTTGTAACTTAAAAAATAATTAGCCCTTAAAAAAGAATTGGTAGGAGATGCACATAGAGATAGAAGTTTATAATGAGATTAAGGGTAAAATGGTCTTTTGTATTGACTTATATGTACGGAAGAAATGACCTTCTCCTACATAAGGTGTTGGGCCTAGAAAATCCTTACAATTTAAAAGTTAACATTTATAGTGCTTTACAATTTCTATACTGTTTCCAACCGAGGAAACATATTGGAAACATAGAAAATGGAGAAAGGCAAAGAAATATAAAAAGTAAAATGTTAGCATACTAGAAATAAAACATAATATTACAAATATTACAAAAACTGTACATAAATAATTAAAGACATAAACGATTATATTACAAATATTGAATTATATTTCTATGAATATATTAAAATATTTTTATTTAGTATAATATAATAAGAAGTTTAATAATAATAAATAAAATAAAATAATTTAATTTTTTATATTTTGTGAATAAACTATTTCAATATTTAGTATAAATTTTATGAGAATTTTTAAATTTAATAAATTAATTTATTAATTAATTTTACTATATTTTAATTTTTAAAACTTATATGTGAAAAACAATTACAAATAGTTTTCATTTAGTTATTTAAATAAATTGATTTCAATTTCAAATAATATTTTTTTAATTTTGTAAATATAAATACTTCATAGTTAATTATGTTAAATTTTAGTTCATATTCATTCTTATTATATTATAACCAAAAATTATTTTCATAATTCATTATATTATCCAATCAATTTTCATAATCAATCATATTCTTCGTTATTTTTCTTTTACCCATGCTCACTTTCTTTTATTCTGAACTGTTTTTTTAATTGTTATACATATTTTATTCAATGTTTTTATCCATATAATTTTAAATGATAAAAATTGAAAATAAATTCAAAATAATATATAAACTAGTACGACAAGAAAATAAAATGTGTGATTTCATGTAAAGATAAACATAAAGAAAATATGATTACAAAGATAACATAATATTTAACTACTAAAATTTAAAATTGCATGACTGTAAGACTAAATACAAATTGTGTGACTATATATTAAATAACAATAATGTGATTCAATATAATATAAAATCATTTGATCTTTTAGAGGGTCTTCAACCATTTCTTTTCTTTTTTTCTTTCATATTGATTCCCATTAACTTAGTTATTTCATAATTCCTATAATCTTCATCCACCTTATTAAAATCATTATATATATATATATATATATATATATATATATTATTTTCTATAAATACACAACTATAAGTAAGTTTGAAGTTATTTATTCTGATCAATTAAATTATTTTTCAAATATTTAAATAAAAATATCTAAAATATCAAATTATTATTACAAAAACAATGGATATTTGTGAAAATAAAAATTACAAATTTTAACGGTTAAAAATTATTACAAACGAATGTTTTAACCATTTAAAAAATATCAGAATTGCACATGTAAAAAAGAGTTTGTGACAAAAACAATTTAATCGTCTGTATTTTTTTAAAGAAAAGATTATTAACAATAAAAAATCATTACAAAATTTATTTTTATTATCGTTAAAAATCATCACAAAATATATTATGTTATATCATGTATTGATGTTTAAGAATTACCACAAAATATATTATATTTTGATAGTTTTTAACCCTCACTAAATATATTATTGTTTTCACATTTAAAAACTATTATAAAATATATTATATTTTAATAATTACAAATCACAAAAAACATATCTAAAATATTTTTAAAAATTTTCAAATATTTATTAATTATTTTTCATGATAACCGATATTTTAATTATCTATTTTATTTAAATTATTTATTTATTTATTACAGAAAAATATTCTATCCTGTCCTATACCTATCAACAAATGAAAATCACTATCTTGATGATAATCAGCAACAGAAGACTATAGTTTTTTCCATTTAACAAATACAGTACCCGTTCTCAGTACAATGAATACTCAAACTTTACTTAGTTAATATATATCTTGTGACTCTGCTAATCTATATAGGGTGAACATGACTGTTAAACAAATCCTCTTCTTCTAATTTTGTAAAAAAAAAAAAATTATTATAATTATATAGAAATTAACGGGCAAGATAACCAATTAGACTAAATTTATTCATATATATATATATATATATATATATATATATATATATATATATATATATATTAAGGTGCAACGAAATATAGGAAGAAAAAAAAAAATAGAGACAACTCTATGTACACACTGATAACTGATAACTTATGTTGCATATGCAGGTTGGTCTGACAACTTGGTTAATTATGCTCAAGTGAATTTCTTCATAATTTGAAAATAATACAATGACATATTAAGACCACATATTAACTAACACAAGGTTAAGACCATATAGAACTGATTAGATTAATGACATATTAATGTAAAAATTCTTAATTAAGCAGTTCTTCAATAAGTTATTATCTCATATATAAGATTGTTTGTCATAAATTTGAACACAAAAGTAACTGTAACCGATAGAAGTAACTGACATAGGCTAATAACATCGTCTTTATACCTGATACCTTCAGCAACACTAATACCAACCAACTCCAACATCAGTCTCCTGAACCATGCCAACATCATTTACTCCAACTTCCCCATTCCCAATTTTACCAACCTGGTAACCTGCATATTTTTTTGGTTGACATGATTATAACATTTTAACAACCCAAGCTATGGTTATATTATTTATGTGACCGAAACTGAAATTACATACCTACAGTACTCACGAGTTTGATTGTCCCCTTGTTTTTTCAAGTATAGGATATTTGAGGAATCGAGAGTTATCAGTATTTTTTCATGTCTGGTCTAATAATTATTACTAAAAAATTTTATATTATATGGATTTTTTTTTTCAAATCTGTTAAAAAATTGTAAGAAAAAAAGTTTACTATTTTTTTAAATAATTTTAACTGAAAGATGATTTTTTAATGGATAATTATTTCCTATAAAATTATAAAATTCATAAATATTTTTTATGAAAAGTATTTTATACAAAATATTATGAAAAAAATTGACAACAATTTTCTTTAAATTTTTTTTATAACAAAATTTATAAATATTACATAAAAAAAATTCAAAGTAAAATTAACATGAAATATAAATGTTTTTAGAAGTGTTAATCATAAACATGCTTGTAAAAAAAAGGTAGAAAATAAATTCATTTTACAGGACCTTCTTATAGAAAGAATCTAGAGCAAGCCCTGCTAATGTACCCTATGTTAGCAGTTTCCATCTTGTCTCCTGTCAATACATATACATTTTTCCTTCAAATTCCGATTTTTCCTTGTGGACGTGATCTTTTATATATATACATTTTTTTAAATATCATTTTCATATTTTTTTTTTCATTGTCACTTTATAAAGAATTCTATAACATTAGTTAGACAATTATCCAGTGTGGGTGAAAATATACTAGAATTATAATTAAGGATTCACATAGACAAAGAGACTAATTATTATTACTGTTATTTATAAAGTTTGAATGGACAAATTAATACTTCTTCAAATTTGTTTTCAAGTGAATTTATTTCAACATTCTAGGTTGAAATATTCAAAGTTTTCTTTATTGTATTAAGTCGTGGACTCATAATACCTAGAAAAAAAATGTAGTGATAATGGATTTGTTTGAATATGTATATATTGACACTATATATTTAATCTAATTTTGTGTTAAAAATAAGTTAATAATATCTATAACAATATATAAAAATAATTTCCTCTTTTATGTTCACATTTCAAAATACCAATTTTATCCTTTAAAATATAATTATTTATTAAATTTTTGAAAATTAATCGTTACTTTTACAAACTTTTTTATAAAATCGTCTATCTCTGTTCTTCTTTTTTTCTTTATTTATCAACTGTTATTCTCTTATATTTTTTGATATATTTCACTTTATTTTTAATAAATATATTTTTATTTTATATATTAACTTAATAACATTACATTATCATCATCTACTAATATAATATCACGTATATTTAACAAATGCGTACATAGACGCGATAGCGCCTGTGTGTATGCTAGTTTATTCAATAAAGAAAATCAGCTGAAGTGGATTAGTAATAAAGAAAATGACAAGTTCTAATCTTAAAAAGTTTGTTGTTATGCTAAGATAATTTTTTTATAAAAGTTTTTATAAAAAAGGAAAAATTAATTAAACTTTTTGAAAAATCATACACAAATTAAATTTTTATATTTTTAAAAATATTATCTTTAACATATGAACAATTTTTTTTTATGAAACAATTATTCTATTTTTTTAACCAAATAAATTATTCAAATGTAGTCGCAACGAAAGAATTTTCACAAGTTTAACTACACAACTCATAAACTTGTGTTTTTATGCATGTCCAACGATTTAGAGCATAAATTTTTAGTATAAGGACTATAATCTATAACAAAATAATTATATTAAACAAGTGAATCGTTATTGAACTCGTTTCATTTCAATTTTATTCTCATATAATTTTATAAAAAAGAAAAGAAAAAATAACTCAACTTATTGAAAAATCATACACAAATTACATTTTTATATTTTTAAAAATATTATTTTTAACATATGTATAAATAAATTTTATTTTATAAAAATACTATTATATTTTTTTAACCAAATAAAGTATTCAAATGGAGAGTCACAACAAAAACTTGTAACAATTTTACAGTGCAAAAGACGTTTCACAGGTTTCATTACACAAACCATAACCTTTTTATGAATGTCCGTCCAACGGTTTAGAGCATAAATTTCTAGCATAAGGATTATAATCTATAATAAAAACAATTATATTGATTCAAGTGAATCGTTATTCAAGTCGTTTCATTTCAATTTTATATTCTCATAAAATTGTTGGTTTGTGGTCTATTAATTTGTTTTGTTAATTTAATATTTTTTTACAGTTTTATAGTTTGTATTTATTTGACATTTAATATTTAATAAAAATGTTGGAGTGACAATATAAGTGCACGTAACAAAAAAAAGTTGGGAACATAAGTTAACTCTTCCAACAACAAAAAAATAATAGTGGAATGTAAATGAATAAGTTATTGTATATTTTCTCTCTGAAATAAAATATTTGGACAAATTATTTTACAAAACTTGTAAAAGAAATATAAGAAATTGTATCTCAATTATATCTATTATTATTGTGCTATTTCACATATAACATTTTTAAAAGAAAGTTGGTGTAGCAATTATAGGGATGACTAAAGCGATATGTGTAATTGAGATATTTAAAGTTTGGATTTAGATTACATATAAAGTTTCAAAGGTCAGATTATACATATAATCCTTGAACAGTTTTATTTGAAGATAAATATATCAGTTATCCAAATTTAATAAAGTATTACATATTTTTTTAATCATTAACTGAAAAGTCTAAAACTCTAACTGTATAAGAAAAAAAAAATGAAAATATCGTAAGTAAAATCTGTTAATAATAACAAACATTTAACAGTAAAATAAAACTATAACGATAAATTTCAAGGTAAATTTTATTGACAAATAAGAAAAATTTGTCAACAATTATTAACGAATAATTATAAATAAATTTTTATTGTATGTACTAATTAAAAGATTTTAATCATCAATACTTTTAATTGCCGATAAATATAAGATAATTACAAATAAATTTTTATTTTTTATAATTTTGACAGATTTTAACCGTAGATAATTATTTGTCGATAATATTGCAAATTAATTTCTTTTTCATTTTTCTTCTAAATTTTTTTAAAAAAAAAAAAAATCAATTATTAGCAATTTTAACAAAAAAATAGATTATTGACAAAATTTAGTAAAAATTTATTTATTTATGTATGAAAATACTTTTTTATAACTTAAAATATTATTGAAGATTATATTCTGTTAACATGTCTTAATAAGAAACATTTTATATGATTTAGATTTGAACTTTTTAAATTTTATATTGAAATATATGTTAAGAAATCATTGAAACTTTCTATTTTCCTCCTAGTTTCCCTATCCTGTCCCACTCTCTTCTGTCCTTCGCTGTCCTAATTGCCTTATCTGTGCTTGGTTTTGGTTCACACATGCATGGCACCAAAATATCTACGCGTGGTTTTGGTTCACAAAAACATGGTACGACGATGTATTCGTGGTTTTGGTCACTGGTGTGAGGCAAGTGGGTCTATCTATTATTGGTGTGCTTAAAACAACTTGCTCACAACTCACAACCCAACATTGCTATCAACGTCTTTCTTATATGTGTCATCCATGTTTGATTCTATGGATTTTAAGAGAAGTGAATGTTTTTAAGTTCACATTTCAAATCATAAGAAAGCCATTGTCAATTTATACTTCTCATTTTATTCTATTTTATTTTATTCCAACATTTATTTTAACAATATATATAAGGTACGTAAGGTTGATAGTTAAACGGTTAAACACTTTAGCATCACACATTCCGAAACACAATTTATATAGCAGAGAAAAAAAAATCTTATTTTTGGACTTTATCTATACAAAATATTGTTGGATTATAAATAGTAATCCCGTGAACAATAGACTACAGAAGTAAAACGAGTTTTACTTAATGGACTGCACTTTTAGCCATCTGAAAATATTTCAAACTGACTGATTTTTTTATGAAAAAGTTTGATGAAAAGTTAATAATTGAGTTTTCTATCTTTATTTGACACTTACTAGAGATATTATTTTTACTTTTTTTTACGTAGTTTATTTTAAATTATTTATATTTTAAAGTAAAAATATTATTTTATAGGTGTGGATAGGGATTGAATGAAAAGTTGGGTGTTTGTCTATCATTACCTTTTTTTTTATATCCTAATAAATCATATAAATTTTTTTCTTCCTAAATTATTTTCAATCTAATTACTCTTTCTTTTTCATTGAAAGTCGTGTATTTACTAACAGAGAAGGAAAGTTTTTCCAATTAAATTATTTTAAAATATTTAAATAAGGTCATGGGCATCACTATTAAAATATTATATATTATTACTTTTAATATAAATAATATGACAACAAAAAATATTATAATTACTATCTGTGTTATTTCTCTTTAGCATTGATAATATGTATGTGATATTTCCTCTCTTCCACAACTGTAGTAGTTTTAGTTATTTATATAAATTTTTTATTGTTTTAAAATGATATATATTGAAGTTATATCAATAGGCATAATTTCAATTAAAATTAAGAAAAAATAACGAACTAAAGTCGTACTAAACTGATACGGCTTCAGTTTATATTATAGGAAATTGTATCAAATTATCATAATTTTAATTAAAATTTAAAAAAAATTATAATAAGTTAAAGTTATATTAAAATGACATGATTTTTTCAAAATAAAATCATATCAAACTAGAACGATTTCAAAATTACACAATTTTCATAATTTTAAAGTCAAAATGAAACTATTTTGATGATTTTGTCGTGAGTTATAAGGAACAAGAACTTTAGCGGTAAATATAAATTTATTAACTACACGTTTCTTTTATAAGGAACACAAAAATTATATAAATATTGATAGTAATTACAAGCATACACATATTAGACTGGCTCTAATAGACCGTCAAACAAACACTACAAGAAAAAGTATCTATAGTGATACTAATATTCATCACTAAAAATTATAAATATGTCACTAATATCATCTTGTGACAATAATTAAGATGTCACTAATAACTTTGCCACTATTGTACTTGTGACAATATTTTTATATATCACTAAAATTAAAGTATATTGTGACAAAAATAATTATCACTAATAATTTTTTATAATAGTGACAAAAATACACTATCACTAAAATTAAAGTATATTGTGACAAAAATAATTATCACTAATAATTTTTTATAATAGTGACAAAAATACACTATCACTAAAATTAAACTATATTGTGGTAAAAATAATTGTCACTATAATAATTTAATATAATAGTGACAAAAAGACACTATCACACATATACGATAAATTAGTATCACTAATATATATTTTATATATAATAATAATATCAATTAATTGTCACTCTTAATACTCTAATTACTATTATATTTGTGACAATATTTTAAAATTATGTTATTAATTCAAATATTTTAGGATAATTATGAATTATTTTTATAATTATTAATTATTTTTTATAATTATCATTAGAAATTATGTTAATATTTAATTGTCACATTCCTTCCATATCATAATAAATAGACAAATAATTGAAAAGTGTTAAAATAAATAACAAAGAAAATAAATGTACATCAAATATAAATATTAAAATATAAAGTATTAATTACATTTTAAATGATAATAAAAATACACTATAAATATATACTAATGAATCCAAATATAATACATATGATCATTTATAACTCTATTTCTAAATTAAGTGTTCTTTTTTGTGCATCTTCATCTTGACTTCGAACAAATTGTTTCACCACACCCTTTGAATGATTCAATTGTATTCTAACACAGAATAGTGTTTTCCTCAAAGGACAAGTTATTTTTCAATTTCTTCTCTGTGCACCTCAATCCCCTTCATCAAATTGTCCTGTAAAATATTGAAATAGAATAATTAACATCATGAATATATCTACAATGCCAAAACAATTTTAATCAATTGTATTCTAACACAGAATTAAAGTGTTTTCTTCAAAGGACAAGTTATTTTTCAATTTCTTCTCCGTGCACCTCAATCCCCTTTATCAAATTGTCCTGTAAAATATTGAAATAGAATAATTAACATCATGAATATATCTACAATGCCAAACAATAGCAAAACAATTTTAATCAACTTTAAACTCACCTACAAGGTAATACGACATAAAGATTCAAGATTTGTGTACTTGTTAGTAAATATGAAAACAATGAATTAGGATGACATTAAAGCAAAATATTAACATCTAATGGAAAGAAAATGAAACTGCATATTTAACTTGTTTTATCAATTACCATGAAAAAGAAACAAATAGATTCTATAGTCTCACCATGAGAAAGGAACAATTAGATTCTTGAGTCTCACGTGAAATAGGAACAATAGGTATTTCATAGACATGACATAAACAATTATATAGCGTTACAAATAATTGAAAAAAGAGAAAGAGAGAAGTTAATACGTATATAGACAAATTAGGTTCTTCCCTCATGGACATTTGATTAAGAATTTGAGTTGGAACTTCAATATATTTCTCTGTGTGTTGTGGCGTAAGCGTATGAATTAAAAACTGATGCTTTTAAAGGAGGTGAGAACTATGGAAAGAGAAACTGCATACAGTTATACCACAAAAATCTCACAAATTTTGAAAACTAACTCCCTAAATATCTGACTAAAAATCTAATATTACATTAATATTTCAAATTTTAATAAAACTACCTGTCAATTTTCTAATAGCGCCAACTAAAAATTTCTAATAGCGCCAAATAAGAGCGCTTATAATTTTTGTTTACTAACCGAACTTTCATAATAAAATCCTCGTATATTAAAGAAACAATTTCATATTTAAATTTTTTTAAACTGTTTGATTTTATATAATAAAAAGTTTAATATTTAATCGAACAAAATTTATAATTATATATCTTTGTATTAATATAACTTAATAATGATTATGTAATAATATATCCTAATAACACTAGCAAACAAATTTTATAATCTTTTTAAAACAAATCAATTATAATATATATATATATATATATATATATATATATATATATATATATATATATCATAAATAAGAATCAATTTTATTTTTAGAGATATAAAATTAAAGATAAGGTTTAATAAAATATATAAAAAAAAAGTTTAGTTCATACTTTATAATTAATTTATTGATTTAATTTTTAATTTATTAAAATATTATTTGGTATATTTAATTAAATTTAATAATTTAGTATATTCAAGTATGTAAAATATTGGGTATCTATTGATATTTGAGATATATGTAGATCATAAATTATATGATTTTGAAAATTATTTTAATGTTAAAGACTAAGCTTTTTATTCCTTGAGTAGCAAGAAAAATAAAAGAACAAATTCTTTATCATGCATTCATCTTAAGGTTTTGACACCTAATTCAAACAAAAAGGTTTCTATATATTGTGTTGGTAGAAGAAAATAGAAAACAAATTTTTATCCATTCATTTATGTGTTGACATAATCATGCATAATGTACATATTATTCATCAAATTCAAAAAGGAAAAGAAAAAAATAATTTCTACCTTTCGTATTGAAACTCTCTTCAGTCATACCAATGATTATCAAATCATTTCTTCAGAAAATGAAAAAAAAATGTTTAGTTGGTTCTTTAGGTTAATGATCCTCTTCATTCATATGAAATGACCTATATACCAACCTCAAATTCTTTAAAAAAATATGGTTTCTTTACATACGACCCTCTTTATATGAATTGTCACTAATTTCATTTTGTTCCATTTACATTGACAACACCCTCTGTGTGGGAATGGTAATCGATTTGCTTGTATCAGGACCCTCTCCAAAGAAATAGTAATTGGTCTCTTTATGTTTCATTTAATTCGAGGTCTCTTCTGTTGGAATGGTCGTTTGCACCTAGACTATGTCCATGAGATTTGCCAAATATATTTTTTCAAATCGAGACATTTACTTGGTATTTGTTAGAGCTGTCAAAACGGGTAACCCAGCCCGATCTGGCTCGATTGACCATGGATTAATCACTTAGTAAGCCAACCCAACCCGGCTCACTCATTAGCGAGCCAAAAAAAATCCAACCCGACCTGGCCCACTACGGGTTGGTGGGTTAAATGGATTGGCTCACAGGCTCACTTAATTAAAAAAATACAATTTTTTTATTTTTTGTTTGAGTCAAAACTAGATTTTAATTCTAATTAAAATCTAAATAAACTTTAATACAATCCAAATACAAATCAAAATCATAAAAATACAAATTATCTATGTGTTAGCTAAAAAAAATCTAACATGACCCAAAAACAAAGCCCAACTTAACACAAAATACTTATATGACCCTTTATTTACAAGTTGATAAGCCAACTCGGTCTACCACGGGTTCAACCCGGGTGAGCAGGGTTCTAGGTGACCCAGGTAAAAAATCAACCCGTATTGAAATTTGTAAAAAAATTTCAACCCAACCCAGCCTGAACTCATGGTGAGTCGGGTTGGCTCGCGGGTTCCAACTCATTTTGATAACTCTAGTATTTGTAACCAAATCTTCGTAAATAAAGATCATCTCCTTGGAAATGATCTAATCCATCTTTCAAATGATAGAAAAAAAATAAATTGGAACCCATTACATGATAATGTACTATCTTTTCGATAAAAAAATCTTATACTTATCAATAGTTGAATATGTAAACTTCAAATTTTAAAAAAATTAAAATTAGAAAAATATGTTAAATATAGACCTACTATATAATTTAGATATTTCAAATTTAATATGTTGAATTTAAATTTAAAATGAATATATTATTTATTAATATCATAGTATAAAAGTATGTACAAATAGATAATTTAATGTATTAGTAAAATTAATTTTATAAATATGAAGTGGCGTAGTGGAAATACAACTAATTTTTAAATAAAAGAACTAGAGTTTAAATTTAAAATAAAACAAATTTATTATTATTTTTAACCGTTACCGATAATATAATGAAAGTTAATATTATATTTTTATACAAAAAATAATTTTGTCATAATAACTATGATATTTTGTTGTTTTAAATAAAATTTTTAAAAAACGGTTACATATATAAATAATGACAAATTTCTATCTCTATCACTATTAATTATATTGTAAAAAAAACAGTTATTTGTGACATATATATTTTGTCATTTTTAATAAATTTTTTGTTTCAAATTAAAAGATAATTATAAATTATGAATAAATGGTGACAAAATTTATATTTATTATTGTATTAACCACGTTGTGACAAAATGAAAATAATATCTACTTATAAAATAAAAATATGTTACTCATATCTGAACAAATAAGAATTTAATATTTTTTAATATATATATATATATATATATATATATATATATTATTTTAAACATAAGAAATAAATTTGTTATACATTATTATTATTATTATTATTATTATTATTAATGAAACAAATATTTTAGTATTGTAATAATTAATAGTTTATTACTAATAAAAATAAAAACTAAGTTATTAATATTTAATAATTTATATATTAATAATAATTTTATTTAATAAATTTTTTAATATAGTTTTTGTGACATTTTTTTTGTTTTATCACTATTATGATTAATAATTGCGACAAATAAAAATTTAGTCACAACTAATATATAAAAAATGACAAAATTTATATTTGTCACTAAATTTTTGTCACTAAAATTCATTTTTGTTGTAGTGAAACATCATTCAAATAGGTTTGATCACTTCTCGGAACAAAAAGAATATATTTATCAAATTCAACCCAAAACTTCCTAAACATTTTTCGAGAAATGTAAAGAATTAAAACTCTTGCAGAATATTGTTCCTTACGGAAAAAAAGAGAGCCAGCCACAATATTTACATTAGCATAATTACATCTCTAATATATGATAAAACCTGTTTTGGTTCTTTTTATTGTTGGATGATATCACAAATGTGTATGAAACACTATAAGAAAAAAAAAATATTGACGACTATTATTCATAATTAATAACAAATATTTATCAATAAAATACAATTTTTGATGACCTAGGATTTGTTGGTAGAATGCATATAGGTAAATTTTATCAAAAAATCTATCAATAATCACTATCACATATCGCCAACAAATTTTTATCATTGATAATTATTTATAATTTTATTCATTGATAATTATTCATTGATAATTTGATTCTTGTTTTTTCTTCTCTCCTCCTTCTCCTTATAAGTTTTTAAAACAATTTAATCATATAAAGATTTTCAAAAAATAGTCTGACAAACATAAAAAAAAATGTTATATCGATAAATTTTATTGACAAATTTTATAAAAAATTATAAAAGTCTAAAGCAACAATTTTTACATTCATTTTATCAACCAATTTGCTACCAAACGATTCATTGTTGACATAAATATTTATTAATAATACAAATTCAAAATTACTAAATTTTACTAACAAATATAATACTAATAAACATGTTATTGGTGAATATATTTATTGATAATAAAATTCTAATTTATCAATAAATTTCTTATGATAAAAATATTTATTAATAATAAAAAATCTAAAATTTATCAATAAAATATATTTTACTACCAGAATTTTTTTTTCAACGATAAAATTTCATGAATAATAATGAAGAAATGTTCTGTAGTGAAATAAAGCTCTCTAACTTCTAAGTAGGAATAGCTTTTTATAATCTTTTGATTATAAGTTTTGATAAGGATTTTTAACTTACTTTAGGATTTAAAGATTTATCCTCTTTGTGTATTTTTTATTTTTATATATCAGGGCTATTCAAATGCTCCGTGGTAGAAAAAAAAAGAAAAAGACTTGGACAGAGATCAACCTTATCCAAAAAAAATGACAGTTGTATGTATCTCGGGATTCATTTGATTGACTGTCTACTAACAAAATTGTAGCATTCAATTGTTATTTCCTTCAAACTTAGATTCTCTTATACAGTGTTCCCCCGGCATGATGAGTTGTAATTGTCGTTTTCCATTTTTAGTTACAAGAACAAATATATTTAAATAAGGTATTTGGCTCCCATATAATTATTTTCATTCACGATCTGTTATATTAGATATTAATATTTGGGATTTAAGTCGGTGTAACTCTCGTAAACGAGATCTAAGTTTAATTATATAAGATATTGTCAATTTAAAATCTTAAGATAATATATTTATGAGTCTTATTTTTATTTATAATTAATGTGAGATTTAAATTTCAACAATCTCATTCTTTAAGGATGAGTCTCTTCTACCACATTGATACATTTTCTCTCCAGTAAAAATATTTCTAACTATACCCTTTCTAATATGGTCGTTCTTAAAAAGACTTTTCGATACAATGACATTGTACTTGTCTGAATCATTCACCAAAATTAATCATCAACTCTAATTTCATTTGTCGGACTTTTTCCAAAAAAAAGATTCATTAAAAAGAAACCATTCCAATAAAGCTTGAACCTCACCAAATAAACCATTAATATCACCCGAAACCCAAAGTTAAGACGATTTATGAATGTTTAATCTACAACATTAATTACAATATTAAGGTGTGAAAAACGATGTACAGAACTAAACATATAAACATCTTTTATTTCCATATTCAGACGAGAGGCCAATTCGAAACAATCACACTACTCAAATGAAAGACATTTTGGGGCGAGGAACATATTCCTCAATCTTCTTCGAAACAAAACTATTCCCTACAATATAAATCAAGAACAAAATCAAAGTTGCGAGTGCGAGAAGTAGGAGGAGGGTTAACACATAAGAAGCATGCAAGCAAATCCCAGAGACAACAACAAAGTGGTGATTGAAGGCACTCCCAAACACCCACCATTGGCAGAGTCAGCGTTAGCAAACTGTTTCCTAATGTTGTTCTTGTCAGAAATGGAGAGTTCCACCTTTCGTTCCTGCGATGGCAAAATGTAAGGGTACATAACAGAGTCATTCTTGAAAGAGTGGTCAAACCCAAGCAAATGCCCTATCTGATGCATCGCCGCACTCTCCAAGTCCAGAATTCCATCCTCCGCCGACAAGAACTCTTTTTCACTGGGCAGCGCCCAGTACATGTTGCCGTTGAGATTTATCTCCGCCGTCAACACGTCAGACGGAGGGTTCTCCGTTATAAAGCTGAAGCCATACAAGTCGCCGACAACGGAATCGGAGAAATTGTAGAATCCAATCTTAATGTCCGCGTCGTCGTAGGTTGTCTCCGTCAGGTTCAAACTCCCCGTGGCATTCGCCCATCTCGTGAATGCAGTTTTGAACACCCTGGTGGCGTTGGGTTGGACTTCACTCTCCGGAAGAAAACCGTACGTGAGGCTTCTCTTTCGGAACCACCGGTGACCGGCTTTGGGCCACGACACGTTTTGGGTGAAGCTGTAGTTGAAATCCATGTCGGGGACAGCACATCGTGGTAGCTTGATTAGTTTGAGGGTGCGGCTGTCTATGTCGCCGGTGACTGGGAGATCGAAAGATTCCTGGAAGGTTTTGATGGCCGATAATGTTTGTTGGTCGACAGTGTTGTTGTATGAGTCGGAGGATGGAAGGTAGCCAAAGTTAGAAAGGTATTCTTTGAGTGGAGCGAACCCTTTTCTTTCCTTATTCAGTGGCAGGTTTGGTAGTTTGGGATCTGGCTTCACATAGTTATAGAATTCGTTATCCCATTCTGGCTTTGGTGCTTTTTTCCCCTTGACATAGTTGATAATTTTTTCGCTGTTCAGAGACTTGAACCACGACGCAACAGAAGACCCTATACCAGCCTTCGCGAAATGGGATTGGTCGAGAAGGAGAAGGGACAATAATAGGAACGCAGAAAGGAATGGTTTTTTCATGTTTATCAGTATAAGTTCTTGGTCGATTTGGTGTATGCAGTGGAGTTGAGGAATAATTTATAGAGGAAGTATAAAAGAAATATGATTAAAATATTGATTTATTAAGTTGCCAAGTTGGAGAAAGTGTGTGTAAAGAAAGAGTTTTGGCACAAGTTGGTGATCTCGAAAAACGCAACGTTGGTATGCCATTATTGGCATGATTATAGCAACTTGGTGATGACGAAGCAAATTGCTAAAGCCAACATGTGAAGTGAAGAGTGGCTAGCTATCAGTGTCTGCAATCCATGTTTGATTCTATGGATTTGAAGAGAAGTAAATGATTTTACGTTGACCTCAAGTCTTCATCATCCTTTCCATGATAAGAAAGCCTAAAAATGACACATCAGCCATTCTGAAAATGCATTTTCGTTTTTATTCAAAGATTTATTTTAAGAATATATAACAAGGTTATAGGTTAATCTCTCCGGTCTAAAAGGTATCGTGTACTTGATGTGATAGTTGGACAATTCTTTCCGAAAGATAACTCATATAGCAAAAAAGAAAAACTAATTAATTTATAAGTTTAAGTAGACATATTGAATTCAAATGAAAATCAAAGAATAAATTATAGAAATCGAAAGCTTTGTAGAATTTATTAGTTTTTCCACGAAAGTGCAACCATCACTCACAATGTGACCAAACAACACCGGTAGCAAGTCCAATCTGTGGTCCAACAGCGAAACAACAATGCGTCTTCGTTCGAACGAAGGAAGAAGGTGCAAATGCGTCTTCGTTTGAACGGAGGACAGAATCAACGTCGCCACCCAGTATGAGTGTGAATGCAAGATTAATAAATAGATTTAAATATTATTTTGATCTATTTTAGTCCTTGTTTATGAAATAAATAATAATATTAAATTGAACTAATTTAATTAAGATGAAGATTAAATTGAATAAATTTAACCAAGACAGAATTGAACAAAATACAACTAATTATAATATGAAGAGTTCCACATCATATAAACAATGCAATAATGCTATTCTGTATATTTTATCGTTATTAATTTAAACAGTCTTAATAAAAAGAATAAAATTAAATATAATTTCATAAATCAGAGGCTAAATTGAATGTATAAAAAAATACTAAATTAAATAAATTGAATTAAAGAGAGATTAAAATAGTATTTAAATTTAATAAATAATATGTGAGAAGGTAATCTCAATGAAGTTTGAAAGCAAATCAAAGAATAAAGTTTGCAGTTCATTATGGAAGACATAATCACTTAGATTGCTTGAAGGTTTTAAATGCAATGCAAAGGTTAGAATTTTAAGTTCAAGGCTTTTTCACCGGGTGCATTTCTTTTTCTATCATCACCCATACCTTTATGTATCTAAAATTATACTAAATTTCATTTAGGTTTAAAATAAATATTCACTTTTTGCTTAATTTTTTAGTAAAATAACAATTGCTTCACTTCTAGTCATACACTTTATGTTTTTAAAAAGGTGTTACTTCATTTTTTTATTTAAAAATAGTATAATATACATAAAAAATAATAAAAAACTATTAAAATAAATAATTAAAGTTTTAAAACATAAAAAATTAAGAGGCTGTTATAAAATATAAACACTTTAATCAATATGAATTAAATATATATATAAAAAATTATATTATCACTCAAGTAAAAGTAAAAATAAATATTTTTAGAAACACATAATTTTCATATAAAAGTAAAAATACTTATGAAATACATTATTAAAACTATTAATTATTTTTTGTAAGTTAAAGTTTGCACCTCATATATATATTATAAAATTGTTCTAGTCTGAAAATTCTAATAGAATGTAAATAAAATAAGGAGTATGAGACTTATTTTATTAATAATACAGTGGTTTTGAATGTCTATTTTATATTTAGAACATAATATAAATATAATTTAAAAAGTTAAATATAATTTTCGCATAAATAAATAATGTTACGGGAAGGCATTTTCGGATTCAGAAAATCCAATCCGAAATATTGGAAAAAAAAGTTTCGAAATGAATATTTCAAAAATATTTTTAGATCTAAAAATATTCTTCAGAATACTTGTTTCAGAATTTCTTTTTAACATTCAATCAAAATACAAAACAAATTTTAGAACAAGTATTTTGAAATCACTTTCAAATCTAGAAATACATTTCAAAACTCCTATTTCAATTTTTTTTCTTTTTATTTCAAAATAATTTTCGAAAATATCTTTCGAAATAATTATTCTAAAATATGAAAAGAAAATTTCAGAATAAGAGTTCCAGAATGTGGTTTGTTTCTGAACCTGGAAATGATTTCCAGAGAGTACATATGGCTCAAAATGACACTCTTAAAATGAATATTTCAAATTAAGAAAGAAAGAAAGAGAACCGAAGGTCAACTGTATTATTAACTCAAAAGGGTAAAATGGACATTTTAAAAATTAGGAGTGCAGGAAAAAATATGGAGTGTATGAAGTAGCATCCGAACGTGCATATGGCTCAGAAAGGGGGCTTCTCCCTGTACCTCCAAAGACTTCTACTGCACCCCCAAATATTAATTGCACGATCCATTTTACCCTTCTGACTCACCTCTCTCTTAATTAGGTAAAAGTAATTAAAATATTTACTGAGGTAGGTGACCTGAAAGTTGAGACTCGGATTTGGTTGTTGCGCCTTGCGCCCTTCTCCCCCTCGACAAGTCACTTTCATTGCTGTTTTTAGAACCTCTATTGCTTTCACTGTGAACTGTGTTTGCACTTTCGCTGCTCAGGTTTATCGAAACTTTGTTTCATTTTTCAGTTCTTTAAGTTATATCTTCTTAAGGTATGTAAGTTATTGTTGGACGTCCATCATCCATCATTTTGAAATACTATATTATGCATTCAACTTTCATATATCAACCATTTTATACAATAAGCTTTGTATATATGGAATACCAAATACATTTTTTGTATATAGTGAATGCATGTTTGTGAATGGTTATGAATGGGTGATTTGTGTTTGAAGATACTGATAGATAACGACATCGAAAAGAGAAAAAAAACTTAGAAAGCATAAACCCGACTTTCGACATCCGGTTATGCCTGATTTATAAATCTGGTTAAAAATTTAAACAGATTTAGAAATTCGGTTAAAAATTTAAACGGATTTAGAAATCCGGTTAAAAATTTAAACGGATTTAGAAATCCGGTTAAAAATTTAAACGGATTTTGGCATCCGGTTTTCCATGTACACATACACCGGTTTTCGAAATCCGATTACGCAAAAACGGATCTACAAATCCGTTTCACACATTACATGGATTTCGATATCCGGTTAAATTTTTAAATTGTTTATATTTTTTCTGATTCATTATATATTTTATTTTATTTATATTTCTTTTTCCAACTTTTAAAAATAAAATCTTTTGTTAAATCTTTTGTTAAATCTTTTTAATAAAAATATAAAACAAATCAGTGGTAATGATAACCACGGATTTCATTTTACACAAACCGGAAATCGAAATCCGGTATTGATTTTGGATTTTTTTTTATTTAGTTTTAGGTATAATATTTTATTTATTTGACATATTTTTTTTATATTTTTATTTTTAATTTTATTAATTGGTTGAAAATTTAATTTCCTTTTAATTTAATGTTAAATAGTTTTTTAATAAATTTTTTATTTGTTATTTTTTTAAAATTTATATTCAATGTTTATTGTTTTAATAATACTTTTTTTATGTTTTGTTTATTTTTTAAAGTTTTTTTTATTGTGTATCATATAATTTTTTCTATGTAATGTTATTTTTCAATTTTTTTTTAAATTAAAAAATATTATTCATTTATAATTATTTTAAATTTTTATTGTGTATCATATAATTATTTATATGTATTGTAATTTTTTATTTTTCAAATTTTTAAAAAATTTATAAATATTATTCATTTATTAATTATTTTAATTTTTTATTATGTCATGTAGGTGATTATAATCTCTTCATATATAAAAATGGAAGATTTTCATTTGAGTTATTTGGATTCACAAATAAATTCGAGCTTGATGTCATATTTCTCCTTCTTTATTAATGATATATGTGAAGAGGATTATACAATATATGACTAAAAATATATGAAAAATAAAATTAAAAATAAAGTAATTAAATGAATAAAAAAATTAACAAATTAAGAAAATAAATAAATACATAAAAGCTGAAGTTTAAAATTCAAGAAATAATAAATATTAATAAAATATATTTTAAAAACAATTAAACAATAACTAAATAATATTAATCAAATTCAAATTAAATTTTATATATAAAGTAAATAAATAAAGTAAAGGTCGGTGACTTTAAAAAGAAATTTAGTTTAATGATTGCCGGTATATAATTTTATTTAATATAATTATACTAACAACAGATAAATAAGTAAAATTAACTTTAAAATAATTAAATATAATTAATCTAGATATTATAAAGACAAGTATATTAAATAAATATTTATCATTCTTAATTAAAAATTAACAAAAGTAAAAATAACTATAAAATATGTAACTAAAAAAATATACAAAAAATTAAATTAAAAATAAAGTAATAAAATGAATAAAAAATTAAAAAATTAAAACAAAAATAATAAGAATAAATACATAAAAACTCAGAATTAGAAAAATAAAAAAATATTAATAAAATATATTCTAAAAACAATTAAACAATAACTTAATAATACTAATGTGAAATTAAATTAGATTAAATTTTACATGTAAAATAAATAAAAAAAAACTAATAGAATTGAAATGCCGGTATACAAATATCAATTTTAAATAAAAAAATAGTTAACGTACCAGATTTCTATTGCCGGTATATAGTTTTATTTAATATAGAATTAAAATTAAATAATTAATATATAATATAAAAAATTTGAAATTAAATCTTATAAATAAATAAAAAGGTAACAAATAATAAATAAATCAAAATTATTCGAAAATTATTAAATTTTATTAATCTACATATTATAAAGTAAAATATTTTAAATAAAAATTTATCATTATTAATTAAAAATTAACAAACTAAAAATAACTACAAAATTTAAAATAATAAAATTTTATTTAACGTACTTATATAAAATGTAAACGATCTAAAATTAAATAATTAATACATAAATTATAAAATAATAGAAATTAAAACTTATAAACAAATGAATAAAAAAATATGAAAATTTAAATTATCAGTGGATTACAAATGCTGGTTAAAAAGAAGCTGATTTTGGATTTCTTAACCGAGCTTCGATTGTCGGTAGAAAATTAAACCGGATTTCGAATGCCGGTAGAAAATTAAACGGGTTTACAATGCCGGTCCACAAATAAAATGGAGTTTGAATTCCGTTTAATCACTCACCGGATTTCAAATGTCGGTGCACCATGGGTTACGAAAGTTCAAGTTTTTACTGGGTTTAGAAAGCCGGATAAATATTTTATCGGGTTTCGAAATCCGTTCTACCCAAATCCGTTTTTAACTTCTACGAACGATGCTATAAATGATGTTACACGATATATTTTTTCCATGTTGAAACAATAAGCATATTCATCTACATCTCCAAGTATATTCAAACAATAATCATAAATACAAGTATATTCAAACAATAATCATAAATAGAAGAATAATGCTTACTGAAAAAAGAAAGTTTCCTTGCAGATTTTCACAGCGGCTGGTGCGGCTTTGGATGCAAAGG
Organism: Vigna unguiculata; assembly: GCF_037176805.1. NCBI lineage: Eukaryota > Viridiplantae > Streptophyta > Magnoliopsida > Fabales > Fabaceae > Vigna > Vigna unguiculata. The sequence goes on from NC_140793.1 coordinate 25,724,406, forward strand.
GTCTCCCCTAACAGCAGAAGCTTTGCTTTCAATTTGGGGGTGTGAGATTAAAGGTAACTTTTATTGAAGAGAAACTGGAGGACGGATTTATGACAGCCGTGAATTAAGAGCAGAGAATCTTTTTTAACTTTTTTTACCGTTTAACAGTAAAAAGTTCAGAGGATATTATTGAAATTTTAAAATTTTTGGGGATGTAGTAGAAGTCTTTGGAGGTGCAGGGAGAAGCGCCGGCTCAGAAATATAAGGCTGAAATAGAAACTGGCCCAGTTTAGACACTAATAAAGAGCAGGATACTACTATTTACGTTCCCAGTTATTAATAAATGCACTTCCTACCTTTGTTTTCTATAAAAATTTACTGAAGCAACCTTTTTTCTTTTCTTTCTATCTCTTTTTAAGATCACCACCCCTCTATTTATTTATTTATTTTTTAAATACCCTCGTTTCTTCCACACTTTCACCAGCGATTGCAATCAAGATTATATTATAAAGTCTTTTGCAAATTAATGTTAGCATATAAAAAAATAATTTACTTTTTCTTGTTATTGTTTTTCTTAAAGCTTGTGCAACAAAATATATAATGTGGTCAAACAAAATTATTGACCTTGTTTCTAGTAAAAGTTTAGTACTGTACCTTGTTCTTGCATTGGAGTTAAAAAGAAAGTTAAATTACAAACTATATTTTCCAATAGTTTAAAAGGTTTCTAAAGTAATATTTTTAATGGAATATTTGATTTTGTAAATTATTTCTATATGTTATGAAATAAAGGGAATAACAGAGAACATAATAGAGAAGAAACAACAGAGAATAGAGAATAAGAGAATAGGGAGCAACTCATCTGTGTATTATTATTGATAGGAAGAGTCCTATTTATAGATACAATATGTAATCCATAAAGGAAACAAATCAACTTAGTTAATACAAATATTTACCATAAAGAGTAATGAATCATATGAGTAAATATATCAAATCAATGGACAATCATTAATTCATAACACTCCCCCTTGAGTGTCCATTGATAAAGAATGTGCCTCGTTAAAACCTTACTAGGAAAAACCCTTTGGGATAAAAAAAAACCTAGTGAAGGAAAAAGAGTACAACATTCTGTATTCTTTAATACAATATTGTTCATCACATATTCTATTTCTCCCCCTCATGTAAACTTACATCATTAAGGTGAGTCCGAATTTGTGAGTCATTTGCTCAAAAGTTTTTCTTGGCAAAAACTTTACAAATAGACTTGTCATATTTTTAGATGAACGAATTTTTGGATATCTATATCATCCTTTCAATTGAACAATACACTATTGTCTTCATATATGGTTGTTGATTCCATCTTTCTCGGGGATAGTCACAAGTTTCTTGCACATGTTGAATTATAAACCTTAACCAAACATATTCACAACTTTCCTCGTAATTTGTATGATTAGACGATGTTGCTACTATGGTTTGTTTCATATACCTTCATGAAACTATTGTGCTACCACATGTGAACAAACATTTTGTTTGTGATCAACCATTGTGACATTGTAAGAATATGTAAAATAACATGCATATCCATAACCCATTGGTCTGAATCTGAATCATTTGGATGGAATAAGCTCATATTCGTAGTACCCTTAAAGTAAAGAAGTATATGTTTTACTCCAAACCATTTTCTTCTTGCAGTTGAAGAACTATATCTTGCTTAACAAATTTATAGCAAATACAATATTAGATCGAGTATAATTCGCAAGATACATTAGTGTTTCTATGACACTAAGATATGGTGCTTCTAGACCAAGAAGATCTTCATCATTTTCTTGAGGTCTAAGAAGAGTCTTTATCAACATCTAACGACCTCACAACTATTGAAGTGCATAATGGACATGACTTGTCCATTTAGAACATTTTAAGCACCTTAATCATATAAGCCTCTTGATGTATAAAAATACTTTTATTTAAATACTCAATTTCTAATTTCAAACAAGACTTTGCCCTTCAAAGATCATTCATCTCAAATTCTTTCAATTGCCTTGTGAGCTCATTAGTAGTTTCAACGATGTTTATGTCATCTACATAAACAATAATTATGAAAAATTGATTTTCTAATATTTTCATATAAATACAAGGACAGAAGGGATCATTTCCATATCCTTATTTTAATAAGAACTCAATAAGATGGTTATACCACACACATCCTTGCTTTAATCAATAAAAGAACATGTTCAATTTTATTGAATAACCCTCTTTAGAATTTGTCTTGTTGGGCAAATAAAATCCTTCAGGGATTTTCATATAAATATGATTCTCAAAAGAACCGTACGAATAGGTTGTAACATCATCCATTAGATGTAAATGCAAACCTTGTTGTGCAACTAGGATAATCGAATATTGCAATGTTGTTGCATCCAATACTAGTGAACATGTTTTTTCACTAATCAATACAAGGTTTTGTGAATAACCTTAAGCAACCAATTATGCTTTGTATCTAACAATTTCATCATTTTTAATTTGATTTTTGCGCAAAAATCCATATGTACCCAACAAGTTTCACAACTTCAGGTGTGCGAACTATACGTCCAAAAACCTTTCGTTCAGTAAGCAAATACAATTTGCTTCTTTGCATATTTTCATTTTGGCCAATCTTTTCTTCGTCGACAATCTTCAATGATCATTGCTTATTGATCCTCATTGTCATTCATAACATTCATCGCTATGTTATAAGTAAAATTTTCGTCAATGTTAACTTTATTTTGGTTCCATATTCTATGATTCATGACATAATTTATTGAGATCTCATCATTTCAACCATTTCAGGTACTTGAGGTTCTTTTGGAACCGAACCATTAATTATGTCAAATGAATCTTTTGGGATTTTAACCTTTTCGATTAGGTCATTTTGCATTTTAGCTCCCTTTCTCATTCAAGAGTTTTTATATTTGGAACCAATAGGTCTATCACGCTTCAAACGTGTCCACATGAGTTTTTCAACCCTTTTTTTTTCGCATCATAATAACTGATCATGTCAAACAAGGTAATCATTTTGATTTGTAAACTTCTGGTTTACCATGACATGCATTTTAATTGTACTAATAAACTTGTAGTACAAACTATAAGAGAATGTTGATAATTTCTCCAATACACTTTCTTTTTCAACTCAATCATAGAGATATAAAGATATTTCATATCTTTTTCATTGTTTGTCTCAATATAATATCCATTCAGACAAATATCATTGAAACTTAATAAGTTTCTATTCAACTTCTTGGTAGAAGTATAGTAGCTCTTTTAGAGTCTTCAAATATATTTGTAGTACTATAAATAATACTAACATCGATGTCTCACATTATCAAACAAGAGAAAAATTTATTACTCTTGAGAATTGTATAAGTTGTTGCACTATCAATAAGACGCATATCTTTTGGTACTAGTGCAAAACATTCGTTTTTCATATAAACGTAAATATCAATATGAGATTTTTTTTTTCAACACTCTCATAATCAATTAGGTGATCAATGCTTTCATTTGCTTTAGCAAAGAAAATAACAATATTAAGATGAGTAGCATCCATATGGCCATAATCAAAATCACCATCTTCATAAGTAAAATATGTTTCTATGTTTTTCTCATTATTTGTAAGATGCTTTGGTGTACAATAAGTACAACTCAAATGGCCTTTACCACCATAATGATAATATATACTTTCATCTTTTTGTCAGCATTTTCACATTTTTCTTTACCCTTTTTCACATTATTGTGTTACTTCTGGTGACAAAATGTGTCTTTGAAATTTTCTTTATAACCATGTCCATAATCAATATCATGATCACGATCATGAAAATATAAATCAAATGTTGCAGCATTCACTTCTGGGAATGGAGCAGAACCAATTTGGACAGGTTTCTTGATTTTCTATCAAAAGCTCATTGCTTTGTTCAGCCATACAAAGGCATGAAGTAATGAAATAAATTCATATATTTATTGCTGCATTCACTTCTGGGAATGAAGCATATTAGGCGGATCTCATGATTTTTCATCAAAATCTTTATTGCTTTGTCCAGCCAGCCATACATAGGCATGAAATAAATCCATAATATTTGTGAAATCTCTTTTCACAATATTTTTGTCGCATGAGCAAATTAATTGCTTAGATGCTTTATTTCTTTATTCAATGGTATCCCAATATCAATTGCATATAAATGTATTTCAACATTTAAAATTCCAATATAAGGAATTCTTCCTTGTAATATCAAGAGTCACAAATCCAAATTTTGCAACTTTTCGCGTGTTTAGAACTAGCATATAACATAATAATATTAATAATAATAATAATCACCATAATAAAAATGAAAATAATAAGATGAAGATGAAAATTGATAAAGTTAAATAATTCTTATCACAAGAGGAAGAATATAAGGTAAAATTATAATTTGAGAAAGGATTAGAAAGAGCCTGGATTGAGACACGCATAACATTGTCGTTATAGAGAAAAAAACTTCCACTAGTCCTCAATTGGTTGGAGCATCGTGCTGATAACGTGTTATGAAATAAAGGGAATAACAGAGAACATAATAGAGAAGAAACAACAGAGAATAGAGAATAAGAGAATAGGGAGCAACTCATCTGTGTATTATTATTGATAGGAAGAGTCCTATTTATAGATACAATATGTAATCCATAAAGGAAACAAATCAACTTAGTTAATACAAATATTTACCATAAAGAGTAATGAATCATATGAGTAAATATATCAAATCAATGGACAATCATTAATTCATAACACTATAAGTTTTTTTAAATTACCATAAATATATTTCTTATATTGCTAGGCTAATTTTAAGCTATTAAAAATAATTTTGAGATGTACTTTAGCGTAAATACGTAATTGAAGGAAATAAAATTTATAGAATTATGTGAAGATTTGTAACATGTAAAGAACTTCAATATGATAAAACAAATTTCAACCAATTTTCGAACTTACTAACTAACATTGGACACTAATTAAACCTCATATAAAAAAATTTGATTCCAAGTCGATGATAGAATCGTTGTCAAATAATTCTGTTATCGGGTCCACGATAGGCGTCAATGTTCCAATCCTAAGTCTGATGATAAAATCGCTATCAATCACAATACATCTAAGGTATTGTCCGCTTTGAAGTGTCGATTTCGTCACAATTTTGTTCCTAAAAGGCCTCTTGGAAGGTGGAAGGAGAAAGAAGTATTTAAACTGTCTTAGGTCTCAAGTTCTATGCGATGTGAGACTATTGGATACGACAATATGAACATAAGCCCCCAGTCGAGGTCCAAAGGGGATGAGCAAATCATCCCCAATGGAGGGCTTAAGAGACCAATGGTTCGTCTTAAAACTTCGTTATCGACCCCATGATGGGCTCCATTGTTTCGATCCCAAGTCCGTGAGTCATCGTTAGGGTCAATCATCTGAGGTATTGTCTGTTTTGAAATTTGTGCTCCGTCACAGTTTTATCCTTAAAAGACACTTTGGTGAGTGAAAGGAAGAATGGATAATTAAACCACCTTAGGTTGAGTTCTAAGCGATGTAAAATTCTTGGGTGCGGTAGAAAAAAAAAATATTCACCAAGTCATTCTCAAGTAAATCATTGAAAGTTTATCATATAAAGCTTAATTAGAACTAGTAAAATTATTATCAGCTTAATTTATTACAAATAAGAACTAGAATGGAAATTGAGTTTCACAATACCAATTGAATTGCAATATTCTGAGTCACAGTTGAAGATCCCATGTGACTATCACAATAAATTGTATTCCATATACCAACTATTGAGTTATGTAAAAGAAGAGTTGTGTATTTCTCATTGAAAATTAATAATAACTTATTTATATATATTTTTTCTAATAGCATCATAATTGTTTTGCAGTTGGTCTTGCCTAATGAAATTTCTATTATCTCAGTTTAGTACTTTTTGAGAAGAAAAAAGAGTGTGCTTTGTTTGACATTATTCTGTACATGTTGAAGTGTGATATACTAGTTTGATTACATTTAATTGTGTTTCAGGAAAATTGTCTTTTTATTATCTTATGTTTATTTATTACATTATCTTTGACTGTCAGTAAGTTACCAAGACTAATAATGATTTTTATACAATCGATGAGCAAGAGATTCATTTCAAGAAAAATAATACCAAAAAACATAAACTTAACCCTAAACTCTAAAAATTAACACTACTTTTAATCCAACTTCTCAAATCAAATAAATTTATAGGTTAATACTCAACTCTTTTATATTTATTCAATATGGAACTTAACTTCATACACTTAAATTTCAGAAAAAAAATGAAGTCTTTCTTATAAATTTTCTATGCTTTACAAAATATATATATATATATATATATATATATATATATATATATATATATATATATATATATATATATATATATATATATATATATATATATATATTAGTTTATTCGGAAAGCACTTTGGATAATGATCATGTATGTCATGTAATGGAATTCTTTTCCTTTTTTCTTTTTCCTCCAAAGTTTGGTAAAAGAGTAATCTTGTTTACAATATTATAATTTTGGTTGATACGATAAGATATGATAGGGATCTACCGTATAGAGCACAAATTGTCCCCTACATAAATATTTTTAAAAATGTACATCAGCAGATAATGAATTTGATTCTGGTTTCGTCGTTATATATGAAAATCCGAGAAAGATTGAGTTTGCTTTCCGAAAAAAAGAAACTTTTCGTACTTGGTTTAAGCATTCATCGGATTCTTATTCCAGTAGGTAATGTTCTGGGATTGGAACACTTGTCTATGGAAGAAGCAGTTAAGTAACCTTTTATATTGCCCTCACACCCAAGACAGGGAAATAGGTGTAGTTCTCAAATGAAATGATGTAATAAAGAGAACACAAATCAACACACATAAGAACTCTAAGACAGTGGTGACTATGAATGTGTCGACATCCTAGTTTGGCTTTGGTTGGGGCCTCCTAAGCATTCTGCATTTTGTCTTTGTTTTTATGGTTTTGTTGTACTATGTCTTGGTCATCGTGTCGTGTGATGGTGGTGCCAAGGCATATAAGATCATCTACTGTATAGTATTCTATCATTATAACTGCAGCAATTCTCAATTACAGTTTTTCTGGTTGATTCTTCATTCAGCTGTTTCACTTAGCTATGCTTTCGACGTATATATCAACTTATTGAAACTCCTTTCAATTAATCCATGTGATAGTTGAACCTGGTATTGTTAACAACATTGCTAGCTTCTTATATATATGGGTTTAAATGTGAAGAAAAACATACAAAAATCTAAATAATTTCAATAAATATTTTTTTTTCTTTTTTATGTTCAGGTGCGGTGACCAAACGATCAGAATAATGTGTGGTTGTATATGGAATTGTTATTTTTCTTCTTTCACACTTTTAACGATTATTTTAATACAATTGTCATTGTTTCCAACACTTATCGACAATTCTAAATGCAATCACCATTGGGGTTCTCATCTCTCTCACACTTTAAACAACATTTTAATTATATATTTCTTGTTAAAATCCAAAATTTGATTTTCCATGATGATCCCCAAATAATTAACGATAAAAAAATCTCAATTACAAAATTGTCATCATATATTCTTTTACAAGGGTGATTTTACAATTGTTATTAATTATGGGAAGTGATTTTGCACTGGTTATCACAATAATTTGGTAAATATAACCATCTAAACAAAAACATGAATCAAATTATTGAAGTAGTTCAAATAGTATTTTCTCAACTTGTTAGACTTATAAGACCCATGAATATTCACAAACAGGATGAGATATGTGATAAGAGAACTTATTATTGTCTCATTGGAGAAATTTTTAAGATGTCTAATTAATGATCAATTTTAGTAACAAAAAATAATTAATGAGTATAAGTGATCAATTTAGATATAAACTCATAAAGTAAAAATTATTGGTAACTAAATAGTTTCTAAATGGTCACTAATATTAACGACCAAAATACTTATATCTAAATTGGTTATTAATGGAAAAATTTAGTAACTAATTTTTTTGGTAGCAAAAATCTTGGTAGCTAATGTTAATGACCAATTCATCATAGTAACAAATTTAGAGAACAATTTAGAAATTTTTTTAGTTTCCAATAATTTTTAGTTTATAATTTAGTATATAAATTGATCACTATAGTGACTAATTATTTTTATCCATAAAATTGAAATTTTCTCATAATGTTTCATTAAAGAAATAATGAGAAATGATATTAAAAACATAAAAATAAGACAGATGAAGAAAAAGAGAAGTTGTAGAGAGAAAGGAGTTGGAGTCACGAAGAAAAGTTATAGTTTATCGTGCTTCTCTCAAATATTATATTTCTTTACCTCTGCTCGTGCATGGAGGACTTTCTTTTCATGTAATATAAGCCAAAACTAATCTATCTTTTTCTTTTATCGACAAAGAATTTTAATTAAATGAAGCATTTGTGATGCTCTAACCCATATATACAATGCATTAAGAGCTAATACGCAAACCTCAAAATTTACATTACATTCCTATCAATCTCAAAGACTTTACCCAATGATTTTTATAAACCTGCTCTATAATAGTGATAACCTTGTTTATGTTTGCTATTATACACCTTTTATGGTCCTCTCACCTAAGATACTAACCTTTGACTCGTCCCGTCTAAATTACTTTAACAATGTTTTTATACAATGGGCGAGACATAGACACCAATCCAAGTATCACTAGTGCAGAATTCCCATTTTACCTCGCCTTATATGCCTCGGTTGACCAGAAACCGAAGCATATAATGGCGCGGTGGCATTTTTGTTATTAGAGTCAAGTTTTAGGCCTCGGTTCTCCAAATACCCGAAGCCAAAGAGGGGTATAGGCCCCGGTTCGCTCAAAACCGGTGCCAAAGGGGGTATAGGCCTCGGTCCAATAGGACCCGAAGCCAAAAAGTTGCTGAAAGTCAGGGGTATAGGCCTCAGTCCAAGGAGACCCGGTGCCAAAAGAGGGTCAATGGCTTCGGTTCCTCTAACAACCGAAGCCATACCCTTTATTTAGGGTTCAAAATTCACAAACCCTTCTTCCCCCCGCACCACCAGCGCCTCTCTCTCTCTGCGAGCACGAGCCTCCCCCACAATCTTCCACACGCTGTCACCGGCGCCCGAGCCCCGCCGCCGCGAATCCTCCCTCGTCGACGCCGGCAACTCCTTCCTTTCTCTCTTCCCGCAACTCCTTCCTCTCTCTCTTCCCGCAACTCCTTCCTACCTCTCTTCCCGCAACTCCTTCCTCCCTCTCTTCCCGCAACTGAACCTCGACGAGTATGGAGGCGCACAGAAAGGCGAGGGCGGCGGTGGGCGTTGAGCCGCTGCAGTGGAGCGAGCAGGTGGTGCAGTGGAGCCGCTGCAGTGGAGCGAGCAAACCAGCTTTGGGCGCACGGCGGTGACGGCGCGCATGGTGGTGGAGGAGTGGGTGAAGCAGAAGCGACGTGCGTGAAAGCGATTGCGAAACCTGCGACCACCTCTACCAGATCTGTGATTCTAAAACCTGCAAATCAAAAAACCAAATCTGTAAACATTGTCGCGACCCCTGCAGATTGCGCGGCTGAGCCACCGTTGACACAATGGCTTCGGTTCACAGTAGAAACGAGGTAGAAGAGTAGTTCTACGGCTTCGGTTCACACCCGAGGCCAAAAGCCATCCCTTTTGGCCTCACCCTAATATGCCTCGGTTCTAGAACCGAGGCAGAATATCAAAAACAACCGGGGCCAAAAGCCCTTCCTGCACTGGTGTATGAAAAATTCATATTTAAGCTTTTACATTTTAGCCACACCCATACTCTCAATTGAGCCATGTAGAAGATCTCTTCAACATCAACCTTTGCATTCTTAAACACTATATCATTCCTATGGTTCCAAGGGCCCAAATTAAAGCTATCCAAACCCCGCACCAAATCATGTTCTCATTGTGGTTAAGTTCTATTAGGTGAAAGTGTTGAAAGTGTTCACTTGTCTGGTTGTGATGTACATTCATGATCCTTACTCATCTATCACACATGTTCCACACTTTTACCGTTACTTTACACATAAAGAATAAATGCCTTATTGTTTTTTCCTTCTCACCACACATAGGGCACATGTCATTTCCAAGTATTATTCTCCTACATTTTAGGTTATCCTTTGTGCCCAAACTCTTTACCATAACTTGTTAGGCACAAACTTATTTAGAGGGGGTAGCTTTAACCTGTCACAATTTTTGGAACATATATTCATAATTAGTACTCCAATTACCCTCCAATTTTTTATATGCAGATTTCACTGTATATTTTTTATCCTCTTCATGCACTCATACCCATGTATCCTCTTTTTCCTTGTCTAATGAGATCCTTCCAATCTCTAACAAAAAAGATATTACTTGTGATTTTTCCCATTAACCATTCTCTCCTCCAAAGTAGTTCTCATCCCCAATTATTATCCTTCCACTTTCCAAAGTCAACCAAATGTTCCTTGTTTTATATTTGTATTTGAGTATAATCTAGGGTACACGTGCTTGAGTGGCCTATTTACAATCTAAACATCTTCCCAAAACTTTATCCTATTTCCTGAACCTACTCTCCACATGACAATCTTCTCAAACCATGTATTCCCCTCCCTTGATCCACATGCTTGACGTAAATCAGTCTACCAGTAGGACTTTGCTCTCCCACTCTTCATTTCCTCTAAGCTTCTTCAAGATCCATATTTGGATTCCATGATGTTCTTCCATAATTCTTGACTTTCTATATTTAATCTCCACTTCCACTTAGCTAACAACGTTATATATATTGAACAATTTTATATCTTTGATCACAAGTCCCCCTTATCCTTAGGTTTACAAAGAGATATCTATTTCACCCTAGCTATTTTTCTTCCCTCTGAACCTCAGTCCCATGGAAAATTTCTTTGGATCTTCATGATTTCTTCACAAATACAAGTTGGGGTCTTAAACATTAACATATAAAAAACATTAACATATAATAAAGTGGTAAAGCTGTGAGGACGGATTTAAGTAAACAAACTATGCCAAAACTAATTTGTCTGATAGTATGCTTTGAAAATGTTTTCACTAAAACAAATTGAGGTCATCTTAATGGGTTAAGACATAATTAGTGTTTATGATTTTATTAAAATAAGGTTTGTTTCTTATTTTTTCCTAAAACTATTCTTCTATTTTCAGAAAGCTGCACTATTCCGGTTGATTGTATTTCGGTGCTGACAAAGTCCTGCTATAATCAGCTGGAGCATTTGGGTTAAACTATTTTCTATACCTTTTTTTTTTTAATTTATTAACGTGGCCCTTCACAATGTTTAACTTAAAATCAGCTGAAGTAAGTAAAAACTAAGAATTATCGGCAATTTAGATAAACTTTTTCAGCAATAGATTCAGACAATAACATGAATCACAGCTGAAATAAAATTAATCAAATTAAATTCCTCCCTTAAAGGTTGAAATAAAACATTGCATTCACTGATTTTCATATATGGAAAGAAATTTGACATATGGTAGTAAAAATATGACACTTTAATGTTATCAGCTAGAAAACTGATAAGATATTTGAGATCAACAATTAGTAAGTAACCAGGTCTACTAAAAAAATACCCTAGGATAGTCAAAAAAATTTATGTAACTATGAAACCACTCACCTTAGAAGGATCAACGATATATGAGCATCAAACCATTACTAAAATTCCTTAATCACGTGTGTTATTGTTATGCAATTACATGATTGTCGTTTTATTATCAACAAATATTCTAACCTGTTTTCTCAAAAACCTCAGGAGTATCTCATCAGTGTTAACCCTATTTGGATCGACCTGGCGTTGCAACAGATAATTAAACTTCCAAAACACAATTAAACTATCAAAATGAAAAGTTCTTCAAACGATACAGATACAATTCATTTATATTTGCAGCAAGCCCTACAAGGGAGAGAAATTAAAATTAAAATAATTGCAGACCCCTCCCTCGCCAAATTATTCTGCATCCTAAACATGAAAAACCCTAAATTTAAATACAATAGAGAGAGGATTAAATTAAGCTGATTACAAATATCCTCTCTTGTTTTTTTCACCTTTACTAAAACAGCCAAACCCTAATTTTAAATCCACATACAACGACGGAACATTTAAATTTCTTATACCTAAATTATTTTCACCTTTATTAAAACAGCCAAACCCTAAATTCATATATATATATATCTTACATCCCAGCCTCCTTATTAGAAGAGAGAGCTAGTCTCAATTCTAGATCGACATCATCGTCAAGCCCTACTACTGATACTTGTACGTTACGGTGGCGCGTACCTGGCGGCTCCGCCACAGGTGGTGTCCTGAACCGGGTTGCACCACCGAAAACAGAGGTCGGTGATGCTCCTTGTGCAACTACAAGAGGTGTTACCGCTTGGAATATATGGTTTCTTTGATGTTCACGCATATACTCATATTGGGCCAACCTAGCCATTTGTCTTTCTCTTCTATGTGCGTTCTGATGACCCCCCATTGCCTGCAAGTTCTGAAATTTGCGATGGCAGAACGGGCACTGAATTTTCTTACCCCCTTTGTCATGGTCATCGCTGCTATCCCTGCAAGAAAAACCAAATAGTTTCAACACCGAAGAAGAAGAAGCAGAAGAAGGAGAAGATTTGTTCTCTGAGGATGAACTCATATATGCTATACTACTATGTTTATACGAAGGAATATGTGCTAAATTAATTCTCTTTATAAAGGGAGGAAAAAGCGTTCGAAAAGCATGTTTGTGCAAAATCTGGGACTGTGGAAGTTGCAAGTTGCAACAACATCTTGACGTCTGGCGAGACTCGAAGTGGTTTCATTATTGTCCATTGTTCGAATGTCGGACAAATCGACCTAATCCAGGTCACGCAACAATACTTTACTACTAGAAGTCTATTGCTGTCTATTTTGCTATCATTATGCTTTGTTGCTACCTGTGAATATACAAGCTTGTAGATACGATACGATATACATTTAACAGTTTCTAATATACATTATAGTTATCGGAAGATTAGAACAAACAGGGTTTAGGCCAATCACCTCTAGAATCTGCAAATATGATAATGGCTATGGTAGTAGTTCCATTTAGGCTTGTTATAGATAAACCTTTGGTTAAATAAACATTCATACAAGGTACTTTGCTGTTATATTAGATATTTCATTGTAAGTATTGTTAAAACAACCTAAAATATCGGATACCATACATGTCACACATAGATATGTGATTCAAATTGAAGTATCAATGAATCATAAGTTTTCACTAATGCGAAATTGGGTTTTGCGTAAGACGTTTTACAACGGACCATGAAGAAATCAACAATAAAATTTGTGATTACATCTTTATGAATAAATGCAAAACGTGATAACTCCATCGCACCACCTCATAGTCCAACGTAAATATCGTCTTTTAAGTTAGAGTTGAATGAGTCCAACATAAATATGGTTAAATTGGTGCTTTATTACACTTCATTTTCCTTGCATTTTTGACAATGCAAACCTCCATTTTCTTCATGTCTTCTTAGGCAACTCGGTTTCTACATGTTTCCAAAGGTGTTGGATGTCGCTTTGAAAGTCTGATTCAGTTGGTGTGGGTCTTTTGTCATATTCAACTTTCATTTTTTTGGCTTAAAGTGGATTATTGAGTGGTGTTTCATATCTCCATTATACTATTTAAATTGCAATTGTTGTTTTTGGAGAACTCAATCACGAGAATGAATGTTTCCATTGAATTTGTTTGTTGTGTATTTTAAATTGTGATATTTTGTTTGTTAATTTTAATTATTGAAAGTACTTTTAATAGGAGTTAGTACTATTATGCGAAGATTAAAATTATAATTTGTATTTTATGAATATTAAAAATTATAGACTAATTAATTATTTTCGTCCCTAATTTATTTAAATTGATAGAGATTAAATTGTAAGAATTCAACATATAGAAATGTGCTTATTCACCGTCTATGCAGAAAGTAACTACAAGAAGAAAAAAAAACACAGAAATCAAAACTTTTGTTTCGCTTTTAGCTTTCTTTTCAACATACCTATTAATTTTATTTTTAAATGAAGTTAATTTTTAATATCAATAATAATAATAATATAATATTAATATTAATATTAATATAAATAATAATTATAATAATCAATATAAATAATTATAATTTTTTATTTTTATAAATTAAAATATTTTTTTAATTTATAAATTTATCACATCAGTAATTTTCGTAAACTTTCATCTTAAATTCCTTCATTTCTTATCATCTTTCTCTTAATCTAATCAATTCTCTCAAATTCACTCCATAAATTCATTTTCAAATCCAAAGACACCTAAATGTAATTTACATTGACGGTGTATTAAATATATTTTTAGATGATATGATTTTTTATTAATATGATTTAAATTAAATATATTATTCATGTATTCATTATTTCATAATTTGTTTTTACAAACAAATTGTAAGTCTATATGTAAATTTGGATGCATACTTGACTTTGGTGCTTTGTTAACACTTTTATTTCGTGCTACTTAAGACTAATGCGATATATTTTCAAACATTTTTCAAATTTAAGATAATAGACTTTTTTTGTATGAACTAGCGACTTATGGAAAATATTTCTCAAATGGGTAAGGTCTCATCTTCAACTAGTGAGAATTACACATTGAATATATGGTTGATGATGATTAAGTTTGTAACCTACATGTCATGTTAGTAACAAATATGTAAAGGAAACTCACATATTCTTGTACACTACTAAGAATTTTTATATTACATAGAATTTTTTAATTTGTTAAAAAATATTACGAGAAATTTTTTTTTACCTCTTTTTAAGAATCTTAATTCGTAGATAATTCCTTCATGGGTAATTATTTCCTACAAAATTATAAAATTTGCAACTATTTCCTACAAAATTTGTTGCAAAAAGTGTTTTATACAAAATATTTTGCAAAAAATTAGTAGCAATTTCTTGCAAAAAAATTTTCACAACAAAATTTGTACGTATTTTCTACGGAAAAAATTTCAAAACAAAATTGGCAAAAAATATAAGTTTGTTTAGTAATGGTAATTTGCTCACGAAAACCGAAAACCTATTATTAGGATATATGTAATCATTTATTCATCTTTGGTAATGAAGAGTTATACAATATGAACTTGACAAAAGGAAATATTTGAAATTTCTATAATGCCAACAACAACAAATTTTGAAAAAGGGATGGACAAACATTTAGAGAACATGATATGTAATGTTAGTAAAGAAATTTGTTAAAGAGCTTATGTGTACGATTTCTTGAAGTCAAATTTGGAGCAACAATTGTATCCAAGATGAAATAACTTTATATAATTATTAACAACTTTAAGATTGTTCGGTTTAAAAACAAGAAAATTATGGACACATAAAAATTTCACTGAATTATTAGAATTTTTGAAGGATATAATTCTAGAACATAACATATCTTTTGAGTTTTAGTTTTTATTTTTTATCAGTAAAGAATTAAATTAAATTAAAGAGAGCACTTAAAGGGTGTTCTAACCCTTATACAAACAATTATGAACAAAATAATGCTCTTATATAACTTTACATGTCCAACAAAACATAATTTTCAACCTAAACCAAACCCACATGTACCATCTTTGTGATTCTCAATCATAGATTTGCATCTCCAGTGAATAGAATTTTCAACCATAACTTGATTCACAATCATAAAGGGAGAGCAATATGTAAGCATCCTTTTGAGTTTTAGTTAAGCTATCATCCATATACTAGTATTTTGATATATATATATATATATATATATATATATATATATATATATATATATATAACTCAAGGTAGATGATACTGTACTTTTGTAAAAGGGGTAGAGCACTCCAAATACTATGTTCTTTTATTTATTAATTCTTTGATGACAGAAAAAAAAATGTTACATAATCATAAGGTGAAGAATATATATATTTGATGGGTGTATAGTATAACAAGGTACACACATACTAATGATTGTGCAATATACAAAGATAATTTTACTTCAAGGGTGTGTACAATCTCCCATTGTCTTCTATTCTACTGATGTTTTTAACTTGATGGTTAAACCCTTCTATATTTGTTTCTCATACTGATAATAAGTTATAAAACATTCATTAAGCGTTTATGCTGCATCAAACAACTAAACTTTCTACACTATACAAAAACTGAAAATGATAAACTTATCCTAAACATTGATAGGATTAGAAAATATGATAAACTGATATCGACACAGAAAAGAGGTTTACAATACCCGAACAAACAAACATAATAAGATACACATTTAAAGATCACTCTTTGCTAGCCTATAGATTAGAGAATAGTTATACTTCCCACTTAGCTTTTAATTGCATTGGCCCTATACTACCATCGGTTTCAAGGCTGAATCTTCATGACCTAGTTAGATATAAAACCTTTGAGACTAATTGGTAGATCATATTATAGTATGTCCTTTTATATTTGTATACCAGGAATATGTCTTTATTATATTCACCCTTGTTATAAGTGCATTAATTAAGTGAAGATAATATATCGCATTTAGGATAAAAATATCAATAAAAATAAGAAAGGTTAGCTCCCTGAATTTTACCAATAATCTAATTTAATATCTCCATTTGTACAATCCCAAAAGTTTTCAATATGTTTATCTTATCACACAATAAAGAAATGTGCTATTAACGATTAATTTTAGTGACCAAAAGTTATTAGTTAATAAAATAGTCTATATTATGAATAAATAATTGGTGACTAATTAATCACAGACTAATTTAGAAATCAATTTCTTTAGTAGCAAAAAATTGGATAACTAATGTTTAGTGACCAATTTCTTTTAATAGCTAAAATCTTAATAGTTAAATTTTAGAAATCAATTTAAAAATTAATTATATTTTTTTATTCATAATAGTGATTATTTTAGTAATAAATAATTTTTTATTTTGTAAATTGGTATATAAATTAATCACTACATTTACTAACAACTTTTAATTATTAAAATTGGTTGTTAAAGAGACATTTTCTTGAATTGTAATTTTCAGTAATGATGTTATTTATTTGCTATATATATTCTCACCAAGGTCATTAACATAACTTTCTGAATCTAATATCTAGATTAATTAAATCAGGTATGGCAAACTCTTGTAAATTATAAAAAGTTCAGTTAATGCGCATGTAGAAGTACAACAAAGAGCCTGTAAAAGATATAAAAGAGCCCGACGCTTGTTTTCAATAATAGATGATAGTTAATTAGATGCATAACCAGCAAACGACTCTGTTCAATTTCTTAAACTTCAAAGAGGTATACTATTTGTTCACTTAATAGGTTTTTTTTATCAGTAAAAACAAATTAAATTAATGATGTAATTAGGTTACCTAAACTCATACACAACATAATCAAAAGAAAACAAAAAATTATTAACACTTTATGTGGTTCCTCTCCCACACTAAGTTTATTAGACACAAAGCTTGCATTCCCATATAACCAAAAAGTAAAGAGTATTATGTGTCATACATTAAAAGCAATTCAAGACGTTACCAAAGTGCTCTTATGAGACCAAATATATTCTTTGGAGATTTCAAAAGCACGCTTGAACTTCAATTTCTTTATGGGTACTCGTCCTCCTATCCTCCTAATGATTAATGAAAATGTAATTATTTTCCTCATCTGACATATTATTTATTATTATTTTTACTATTTTTTCTAGGTCGTTATGTACCGTACATGTGAACATATCATCAGTGTTTTTGATATAGATATCTTGAATGCTCTTCTTCGTATCTTTCTTGGATCTAATCCAAATTTGGTGGATTGCGTTCAATGAACTCTGTCTGGGCCATCACTTTTAAAGCATTGTTGAATAATAATAGAGCTATGTCACTAAGGTCTCGCACTATCATACAAAACACTGCACAGGCTTCCTAGTAGGGGCCGACACAGTATGATTTTTGGTAATTTCTGCCTTTCAACCACCAAGTTGATGCTCATTTTTGTACTTTCGTGCTTATCTATACCTTTTAAATTTTGTCACTGCATGTTAATTAATACAATCTTAATGTAAATTAAGGTCATATGGATTAAATATGTTTTTATTTTTTTATTTTTTATTTAAAATTAAAATTAGTTAATTTTCTAAACTTTGTTCTAATTTAGTCTTTCAACTTTAGAACTCCGTAAATTTATTTTGTTAAATTATGTCAAACAACGTAAACAACTTAAATGATATCATGAAATATATTTGAAATAGGACTAAAATCATATAATTTTAAAATTGAAAACTAAATTTGATCAAAATTTCGAAGAAAAACTAATTCTCATTTTCACTGAAAATTAAAATATTAAAAACATATTTAATCCGACTGACGTACGGTTCATCATCAATTTAAAAATGAACTAAATTATAGTTTTATTATTCTTGACACGATATTTAATTTAAATTTCATTTTTACACATAGACCATATTATAACGGTAGCTTAGAATGTTACTATTTGTAAAGTTTATATTCATCAGCAGCATCCCAAAAGAATATGACTTATTCACTTTATGCATACAGTATAACCAATAAGATTCCTTCATATCTATCTACAATTATGCAGAGCCATTGCACATGAAAAGAAATTTTGGTTTGTTGTGCCTGCATGATGTATCTAGCTTAACTATACAACATTCTAACTTACTACTTGATTCCCTTATATAGATCAACACCCTACCAACCACTCTGTCTAACCCATCTTATTCCTACATCACTAACAATCATCATTGCACACAACTTCTATTCCTCTTTATCTACCAATTTTTACACAACCATTAGGGGCATTCTAGTGTGTCTTTTTCTTTACCTCGTTGCCTTACACCACAACATTTGCAGAACATACCTATTTCTCTGTTTTTTTATCTACAATCAACATCCTATGATACCTCTCTTACTATTTATATCTTATCCCCAAGTTGTAAAAATATACAAAAGTTTCACGTCACATCAATTAAGATAAATAAATATCAATTTTATTTTGTAATTAATTTTATAAAATCGAATTAGATTTAAAATTTAATATGGTTAAAAATTTATTAATTATGTGGACTAATATTTTAATTTGTGCTCAACAGAATTCTTTCGACGTCTTTTTTTTCTCCTTCTTGCTCACTATCTTAGTTCCTTTATTATTGAATTTTAAGAGTCTAAATTGTTGGAAATGTTGCTTTAGTTGATTTTTTTCACTCTACTAATGTGAATCCCCTCAATGCACATATCCTATACCCTAACGCTAAAAAACAAGTGGTAAGTTATTTCATCCATTGATCCACATATGGTGGACAACTTACTTTCCAGCACTATTCCCTTTTAAATTAATTTGTCTCTTGTCATCACTTTTTTTAACACTATCTTCCATAATATAAAATTAAATATTAAAAAACAAGCATTTCTTTTGCGAGAAAAGCTTTAGCGTTAGTTGATATAACAATATTATTGAATTTTATGTCGGTTTCTGTCCCGCTCACTAAATAATAACAACGTTTAAAATTTTAAAATATTAAATTTATTCAGGCAGTGATAAATTCAGTCAGTATCTATAACAAAATATATATATATATATATATATATATATATATACTCTGACCGAATTGTGTGTTATTTTTTATTTTCTAATTTTAATCTTAATTATTATTTTAAAAATTAATTATTTTATAATTATTTTAAAATTTATTATATATTTTAAAAATAAATATTATTGATCTTATAAAAATTAAATAATATGGATACACAGATACAATAACATTTGTATGTTCGCTAATAATATATTATGTCGAATCCTCGTTTAGTTATGAAATATTAGTCATAACTATTCGGTCAATAAACTAATTTTGATAAATTATTCATGACTAGTTATGAACTACAGTTTAATTTCCGAACGATGGAATTTAATAAAAAATAAATAAAGATGAGAAGAATAATTAAATATTAATGTAGGAAAAAAATGGGTTAGGTGTTTAGAGAGACACACCAATCCTGTGATTACAGAGCATTGTAGCTGTTTGTATGCAGTGGAATAGTAGCACCTTTCTAATCACATAGTTATTCTTTGTCTATGTGACTCCACTAGTAACCAACCAATTTTCCATCTAAATAAAATGATACCGAGGCCACTCTCACGCTACTGTGAGTTGCAGTGACTATGTCTGTATTGTCTCAGTGTCACATAGAGTGAGTTAGATTCATCTTCCAAAATTATTTTGGTCTGTCAAAAAAAAATATTTTTTTTTAAGGTTTGAAACATATTAAATGGGTCAAAATATTTTTTTTTTTTTGTCTCTTAGCTTATACGGCATTGGAATTATTTTTTTTTAAATTTTAATACAAATTGATCATCAAAATTAAAAAATGAACAAATATAATTTTTTTAACTCAAATGTGTTGAATCTTTTTATATGTCAAATTACATTTTAGATAAGTGTTTAAACTACGTACAACATATAACATCTTTTTTAGCTCAAACGTTTTTCAAGAATGTTGTTTAATAAGTTAAACAAAATTTAATGTCATTTGATTAATAATCATGTTCATTTATATTTAAATGTTAGAAAACAAAATTTATCAAAGTTTGAAATATAAACAAATTACAATTTCACGTATTTAACTATATTAAATATATTAAAACTATAAAATTTTATTTTTATTTATATATTAATTTATTTATTTGAAAAAATTTAGGGGTCATAATCCCCTCACACGGTACTAAGATCCGTCTTGATGGGATCATATGTGAAATGTAAAATAGCGAATATATATATATATATATATATATATATATATATATATATAGATTTAAAATATAAACCAATAATATAAAAGAAATTAAAATAATATATTTAAAATTTATATTTTTAGTTATTCTTATTAAAAAAAATAGAACATAATTTAGTATGATTATGATTATAAAAAAATTATACATGTTTAAAATATTATTTTTTATTTTTCATATTTGATTTTTTGAATTTATCAATGATTAAATCAAAATTAAAATTTGTCGTTATTTCATAATTTTTTTTTTATCTTTTTATCACACATAATTTTACCTTTATTCATTACTTATTTTTAATATAGCTTTAATATTTAATTTTTACTACTTTCAAAATTTTCTTCTTATCTTAAGTTTTTTTCTTCAAACTTAGTTTTCTAAGATTAACTACTTACTGCTCCTTTTTTTTTTCTTTCGTATTTATCTTTACACAACTCAGCTACTATTCTCAAATTTATTAAAATGTTTGATTTTTTTTTTCAAAATCTAAATTTTTCATTTTTTTTCTTACTTTCACTTAATTGTCTTTGTTTTCTTTAACGTTTTATGTTTTCTTACGATTTGACTCGAGTAAACAATATCACTAAAAAATAGGGATTACAATTTCAGACATGATGTGATAGGTTTGTTTTATATGTATGAAGTGTTGTTTTCGAGATATTTGGAATGGATTTTCCTTTCTTGGTGGCTAAATAATATGAGGATAAAAAGTATCACACAATTTTATTGTATAACAAGACATACAATATAAAAAGATTATAGAATTTGTGATGATATTAAATTGATAATAGAGGAGGAAGTAAAAGGTTTAAAAATATAGAATAATGATGAATAATTATGTCTCAATTGTTGAATGGTACGATGAAATCTCCAAAGATATTTGATCTGATATATGTCCACATTATTCTTACCACTTTCTATTGTATCTACCATACCTTATCACGCAAATCTTCAATCAGAGTCTCTTTCTTCGTTGACTTAACAAGTTTTGTGTTGAAAAAACTTACAATAGCTTTTTTGTTTTATGCCTTCTTTGTTAAAGGCTATTTGCTTTTTCTGAATATTTGTGGGGAATGATTCGAGAACACAAAAGATGACTCGGAAGAGTTGTGTACATTTAGGGCTTGTTCGCTTGCACTGATTACACTCTTCAAATAAATTAGCGAGTGCGGATTGATGAACATTGAAGTGTTCGATTGCATGGATTTAAACGGATAAGCGAGTGCGGATTTGAGGGATACCCAATTTTTTTCATCCACCATAGAATGAGCAGATTAGAGAGTGATACGAGCACATTACCGTATTTGCCCTCGCTTTTCATTTCACATGTGGAGGATGGGAAGGCACCGGTGTGGGCACCGGTGTTGTGAGTGGTGTTGCAGGGGGCATGGCAGGTGTTAGGGTGGTGAGTGGATGACACTGACAGGTGAGGGTGGTGAGCGGGGCACGGTGTCTTGCAGTGGTGGTGAGGTGCTCTGGTGTTGGGGTTGGATTGGATGGCACCGGTGTGGGCACCGGCGTTGAGGTGAGTGAGAGAGTGATGGCACCGGTTACGTAACCGGTGCCTTGTTTTTCAAAGGGGCGACACCGGTTACGACACCGGTGTCATTGGTTTTTTTTTTTTTACCTTTTTCTTAACTTCTTTTGATTTTTTTTTAAATTTTGTTTAACTTTTTTTAACATTATTTAACTTTAGTTTAAAATTTAATTATATAATTTTTTTAAAAGTTTAATTATATATTTTTTTTACATTCATAAAAATTTAATTTTTTTTTATTTTAAAATTTTATATAATTTTAATATTTTTTTTAATTCGTATTAATTAATTATAATTATTTTTATAACATCAAATTACAAAATCATTCTCTTTTTTACACAAGGGTATTATGGTAACTTAATAAATATATCTATTTTAACATAATTTTATCTATCACATCAATCAAATCTTTCACTAACTTTCATACAAATTATTTCTAAATCCACTCACTTTACCCTCTAAATTCACTCAAAAAAACACAAATATCCATCCACCTAAATCTACACAAATTCATCTTCACACTCTCCCCCATATCCATCTACACAAAGAAACACACCCTTAGTTTAGATTATTGGAAGAAACAATTTAAAATATAAATATATATATATATATATATATATATACTACACATTTGAAAAGAAGAAACTTAAAAAATAAAGAAAATAAAAAAGGTCATCAATAATTCGAACAAGGTATTAACCTCGATTAGATCAAAACTCAAAATTGCATATCCGAATAACTGTTTTGCCAATGATGGATTTCTTGTCGCAGAATAAATTAATGAATTAAATACATTTTCAATACCTAGAGCAGTTTCTGCTGAAGCAATTGTAACAGCTCCTACACCCATTGATTTTGCACCTTCTAACATCTCGAATTGAGAAAGTCTATTCACATTATCCTTACCGTTGAGGTTGATCCTTACGAAGGGGCTAACTTCCATGATGATGCCATATATTGAGTTCTACACTCCTCCAAGAATATTTAAAATAGATATTTGCCCCTTCTTTCACAAATGCAACCCTTTCCAGTTCTTTTCGATCTTTATGATACATATACAAGACTAGAAAGATATGTAGTAGAAATAGCTCCTGGATACACAGCAAAAACCAATAAAAAAGAATGTCTCCTTTATTTAAAGGGTTAAATATGTTTTTGGTGCCTCAAGTTTCAGTGAAATTTGAAATTAGTCTCTCTTCAAAACTTTTGACCAATTCAGTCTTTGATCTTTAAAAATACGTGAATTTAGTCATTTTAACCAAATTTTGCTAAGTTTATCTGACGTTTCAAGCGAATTTCATCATAGTATGTGAATTGTTTATACCGTTTGAGACATTTTTGCTTCAATGTTAACTCAAATATTATCATAAAATGCGTTTAAAATGTCAAATAAACTTAACAAAATTTGGTAAGAAGGACTTTTATATATATATATATATATATATATATATATATATATATATGAAAGAAAAAAAAGTCATTAATTTAAAGGAATTTTTATTTACCTTTCTTTACAATGTTTATGGACAGTTAAAAATAATATTTTCAAATAGTTTATATTTTTTAATTAATACTCTTTTACTTTTCAATAAAATGTATTGTAACTAAAAAATAATCTATATGAATTAAAAATGAATTAATAAAATGGTTAAATATACTTTTTAATTTTTGAACTTTGACGCGAAATTATAATTTATCCTTATTTTAATTTCGAAACTTTAAAAATAAATTAGTATATTTCTTTTAGTTCATACATTAAACCTTTTTTATGTAATAAAAAATCTAATGTATACATTTTAATTTTTTAAATTTGAAATCAAAATATTTAAAAAAAAAATTAATAAAAATGAAATGCAATTTAATATCAAAATTTAAAATTTAATATATATATATATATATATATATATATATATATATATATATTTCGAATGTCGAAATTTGGTTATATAATTTTTTTAACCAAATTTCGACATCCGATATCATATTTTTAGGACGGTAGATTCCTTATCAGGTCAAAGTCGAAAAGGGTATTTTTAGTATTTTGAAAATTATGAGGGTGCTAAAATAATTGTTGGTGGGACAGAGAGAATCACCCAAAAACCTATTGGATATCGGCCTACACCGTAAACAATTGACACTAAATTGGATCCATTTTAACCTGGGTCGATAGAAAAGCCCGCTTCCTTGTTTGCAAGTGCACGACGAATACCATAAAAAGGAAGACAAATCAAATGAAAAGATATACTTATTATTTTTAAAAATATCTATTTGACTGTATGAAAGTATTAATATTGATTTATTTTAATCATGAATAAAGACTTGTTCAGCCACCCTAGACCTTCCCTTTCCCACGTTGTATCTTTGGCAGAAACACCCCAAACTTGAAAAATCATATGAAAGCACTAAGAAAACCTAAATAGACATGGGGCCAGGCCCTAATAGTCACTACTTTCTCTTTGAAGGCTTTTACTTCCTTCACCCCCACAATTTCTTTGTGCACCACAAAAATTCTCTTATTCTTCTTCTGTAGCGGCGTGCTGGTGTGGTAGAGTGATGAAAGATATTTTAATGTGGGGTGTGGTTAATAATCATGGGGTGCAGGAAGCAATATATTGAATTGAAACAGGGAGAGGTTTGTTTAGAAGTAGAGTTGTCACAATGGGTAACCTGGCTCGGCCTGGTCCGACTCGACCTACCACAAGTTGATCATTTAATGAGCCAACTTTACCCGGCTCACTTATTTGCAAGCCAAAAAAATTCAAACCCGACCCCACCACAGATTGGCTCACGGGCTCACTTAATTAAAAAAAATACAAATTTTTTATCTTTTTTATTCAAAACTAAATAATAATGCTAATTAAAATATAAATAAACTTTAATACAATTCAAATATAACTAAAATCACAAAAATACAAATTATTTATGTATTGGCTAAAAAAAACAACTTAACCTGACTCAAATGCAAAGTCCTACTCAACAAAAAATACTTGTGTAATCCTTATTTGCACCAACCTGACTCATCATGGGTTCAATCCAGGTGAGCTGAATTATAGATAGGCTGGATAAAAAATCAACCCGTATTAAAATTTGTAAAACAATTTTAACTCAAACTAGTCCAAACCGATGGTGAACTAAATTAACTCACAAATTTTAACCTATTTTAACAACTATACTTAGAAGGAGACCTAGTCCATGATAATTGAACAACTAATTTAAGTTTAAAATTACAGTTACATACACTTAATTATTAAAGTCGAGTAAGAGGTGGACGACTTCTACTCCAACCAGACACATACTGAAGTCGGGTAGAGAGGTGACGAGTTCTTTCAAAAGTCAAAAACACTTAACATGCACTGACAACTTCTTCAATTTTATATTACTTTATGTTTTTCTAATAGAGGTTGCTATTGCTATTAAATGTATGCATGTGTGATGTGTTAAGTTTTTGATGATGCGCATAATAACATGACATTGGTTAATATGACATGTATGTAATATCCTGAAAATATCAATCTGCTGCCCCGATAGTTGACTAGGCTACTAATATAGTTAACTACGTATATCCTGGAACTTGGTGTTGGACTCTGTCATAATATAGTTGATTAGCCAACTAATGTAGTCAACTAGGTTCGTGCCTGATAGCAACTGTTATATAAAAAATAGTTTCTGCACTTTTTGGAAAGAAAACAGTTCAACCAAAAGAAAGAAAGAGAAGTGTGAAACAAGTTCTGGGAGCTATTTTGGAAGGTCCTCTTGAAGAATTCCATCAAGACACATCCAATTTGACTTGGCAAGATGAAGAAATTTCAGTCTTGGAAAAGGTGTACTCAATCCAATTCGTAGGCTTTGTTCTTGTGTTTTGATACTGTTTGAAACTGTTTGTTTCTGTTGTTTTCTGCCTAAAGCAAGTGTGTGTGATAGCCTTGTTGTTGTGTTTGTTTGAGCAAGTGTGTGGAAGCCTTGCGTGTGTGTTCCTTTATCTTAGAGTTTAGATTTATCAAGTGTATTAGTAAATCTTGAAATTCTTGAGATATAGTGAAAATTTCTAGTTATGGTTTGCTAGGTGAAACTGGATGTATATTCTTAGTAATCGAACCAGTATAAAAACTTTGTGTGTTTTATCTCTTCTTCTCTATATTTTAACATAGTATAAATACTTCAAACATTAAGCATTCAATCACACTATTTCAATTGATTCAACAAGCAAAGGGTTTATCAAAACAATTTCGAAATTGCTAAAACTGAACAAAATTTGTTAAAACCAATTCACTCCACCCTCTTGGTTGTTAAATATTGGTGCATCAAAACTAACTGTTGCTCCTTTTGCAAAACATCTCTTTCCTTTCTTTAACTTTTTTTTCATTTTTTTTTTAATTTTGATATACATAATTTTTTAATTTTAAATTATATTTTAATAATTTCATTAATTGATTTAAAAAAAATTAAACATTTTAAAACTTTTATTATAATAATGTATTTTCTAATTTTAAGATATTTCTTTTAATATTTTAAAGTTTTTTGATAACATTTTATATCTTAATCTTTTATAATAATATGATTAAAAAATTATAACTTTTCATTTAATATTTGCGAATCAGATTATTAAAAATTATCTCACAAAACCAAAGTCTTTCCATTCAAAAATATTTCTTTTAAATTATTTTTTAATAATTTAATCAATCGAATTATTAAAAATCATCTCAATTTTTTTTTTAATTTTGGTGTAAACTTTTTTTCTTTGATATGATTTTTAATAATTTGATTCACAAATTAAAATAAAAAGTTATAAATTTTTTAATCATATTATAACAAACTAAGATATAAAATGTGATCAAAATTTTTAAATTATTAAAAGAAATATACTAAAATTAGAAAATATATGATTGTATAGAAAATTTAAAAATGTTTGAAATTTTCAAAATACATTAACCAAATTATTAAAAAATAATTTTAAAAAATTATGTACATCAAAAGTTAAACAAAAAGAATGAAGCACGAATTTTATAAAAAAACAAAAAATTAATAATAAAGTTATATGAAAATGAAGACGTTGTTAGCACCATGTACAACTTCAGTGTTTATGAGCTTTAGAAGAAGTTGTTGTCGCTCTATAAGTAAAATCGTCTATTTGCTGTACGACTTTAGTTAAGTGTATGATTAATTTAATTGAAGTCATGTTTAACCCTAATGACTTCTGCATTTATACAGAAGTCGTCCTGTATTTGTTCGACTTCATTTTGTTTAATTTAAAGTTGTCTTTGAAGGTCATAACTTATACACAATAAAATCGTATCACGTAAATATAACTTGATCTTGTACTCCTTTTTAAAAAATGTGACCCAAATCTATAATTTTAAAATTAAATTAACCTAGATTTGTAAAATAGACGAAACATCGACGCTAGTGCGTCCCCATCCTATATGAAGTTAAAAGTAACATCAAAATTATAGAAGTATACGGTTAAGAATAACTCAAAAATTATAAAAGTGGAAGAGTTGGTGCTTCCTTTTAACTATCGTATTTTATTGGAAGTGTTGCAACACAATGTGTTTTGATGCAGAATGATCTTTGATAAAAATAACTCTTTTAGAAAGAAGTGTCAGGTTATGTTTATATATGAGATTAGTCTTATAAATATAAATTATTTGATTTATTACACTTTTATAATCTAAAGTCTTAACCTTAATATAATTGGGTTATGGATGTTATATCTAACATTTAATTTTTTTTATTCAATGGTATACTTTGACGCATACATTATTCTTAATAAAAGAAAAAGTAAAACTGAATATATTATCTATTGTTGTTGTTGTTTTAGTTTTAGGCCAAGTCTTGTGATGATGTAAGCTTTGCACTTGCAAAATGTAGACTTAAAATAACTTATTTTTTTTTTATAAGAAGTGAATCGAAAACTCCTTGCACAATGTTTGCCACAATGATCCAAAGGAAATGATATATATCTGATCCGAATGCATTGCACAATGATAATAGTCTACGAATGATTTGTGTGAGTGGTGGAGCCTCCTTGGGACGACGCGTCACAGAAAAGGTTAAGAAGTTATGGAATAGCCTTCTGGCAAAACACTGGTAATGATCTTGCACCATTTCATCATTGGTTTTTAGTAGCTACCATATTCCATGCCAACCAAAACCACAGATTACCTAAAAACAGAAAGTGGACAAATTTCCCCCCTTTCGTCGAAGATTCTCGATTGGTCTCACGAAATTCACATAGCAAGTGGCACCTCAAACCCATTGTGGAACAGTTGCTTCTTTTGACCACCACATCACAAATCAAAATTAAAGATTTCATAATAAAACAATCATAATTATCGAACATCAAAACTAATTCCCCCTTATCGCTAACATTAAAAAAAAAAACCCTAGTAAATAATAATCAATTTTAGTTTCTAATACTACACACACAAAAATTCCTAGATAATAATCAATTTTAGTGATCAAGAATTGTTGATTACTACAATGACCTATTTATGTACTAATTTATAAAACTAAAAATTATTAGTTACTAAAATAATTAATATTATGGATAAAAAATTATAATTGGTCATTACATTACTGTTTAAAATTAGTTATCAAGACTTTGACTGCCAAAAAATTAATTTCTAAATTGATTACTAAAAATTGTTAACAAAATTTTTATTATCAAAGGAATTAATTTTTCAATTAGTAACCAATTTAGTGATCAATTATAATTTTTTATTCATAATAATAACTAAGTAATTAATAATTTTTAATTTTATAAATTGGTATTTAAATTGATCACAGTAACTAATCATATTTTGTTTCTAAAATTAGTTTTTAATAAGAATTTTCTTATAACTCACATATATAACAAAAAAAAAATATTGTTATTAATTTTAAAAAATAAATTATAAATTTAATTTAATTGTATAAAACAAATTTGTAAGATGAAGTTGACATTTATTTATATATTATAAATATATTTTATTTCTAATCAATATAAAATCTTAGATGTTTAATAAATTTAAGTATAAGATAATTTCATTCATTTAAATATTATAAATATATTTTATTTCTAATCAATATAAAATCTCTCCAGTTTGATAAATTTAAATGTAAGACAATTTCAACCACATATTATTTCAAACATAATTATGTTTAAACTTGACCATTATATATATTGTATATACGTGCGATATGATTGAAGATGGTTTAGAAGATTTATTTTTTTATTTATAAAATTAAGAATATTAAATAAGTTTAACTGTATTATAAGGTATCTTTTGTTTCTGTTAGTTTTTTTTTACAAGAAACATGTTTAATTTTCTATTTTTTATAATGTAGTTGTAAATGAGTTTTTGTATTATATCTCTTTTGATTTTCTTATTTCAAAAGTATTTTTTTTTCTTTGTTATGTTAACTATTTTTTCATCTTTATATTAAATAAATTAAAGAAATAATTAAAAAAAAGTTTAATTTGAAGTTTAAAAATAACATATAAAAATGTATTCTTTTATTGCAAAAAGTCGACAACTAAAAAATGGGAAAATATGTTTAAAATGAAAATAATATTTAACCAACGGAAAATAATAACACTTACAATGGTAAGTGTTATGTTATGTGTGGAGAAAAAAAAGCTATACCAATTACTACAACATATTAATACACTTAATTAATGTGAAACACTATTAGTTCGTACAATCACACTTTGTCATATTGTATTAAATTAACTTGTTGACTCAATTAATGATACACTCTATTATTATTAGTTTTCCCAATTCATTTGACTTTTTTCACTCTTGGTTGCATGGTCAAGGAATCTAAATGGCAACTTGCACTTGCACACATGTTTCATACTGAAATTGGTTGGATGATAAAATCAACTAATAATTCACATTAAAGTCTAAATTATTGGCTTCCCTTTGAATTTAATGAACTATGTCTCTAATTTTTGGATAAGCTATTAAAGTGTGTCTCTTCATCTCTTCTTCTATCCTTCCAAATCAATGTCCTATTCAATACTTTAATCCAAAATTTCAGCTCAGTGTAGAGTATATAGTAAAAAAAATGTCATGTCTCAACAACTTTTTGTTCCTTGATTAATTATAGGATTAAGATTCTTTGATACTTTGCATTAAACCAAATCTAAGAAAAATGTAATGGAACGATCAAAACATGTGTGAAAAAAGTATTTCAAATAATTTAGGTCATTTTAGAAGAATAATCAATTTTTAAAAAATGTAGTTACTTTTATCATTAGAGTGTGAATAGGTAGAGTTTCAAAGGTAAAAAGTAAATTTATCATCAAAACTAATAAATATTTCACTATAAAAGTAAAACTCAGCGTGTGAAGGGAACAATATGAAGTCTCAACTACGGCGCCTTGACTCATGCGCCTAGTTGCAAACTGCTAACATGCACCGTGGGCCAGCTTTAAATTGCTAGCATGTCTCTATAAAAGCCCACCACTCCTTAAATTCTTATAAAAATTATTTTAAAAAATTTAATTGGTGGAAAGTACTAAAATTATATTAGAATTGCATAATCATTATTTTTAAAAAATAATTAAAAAATAAAAAATATTTTTAGTCTTTGTACTTTCGGTAAAGCTGGTATTCTTTAATATCAATAAAATTGGTTTCAACATTTTTAAAAAATATATAGATTTTATTCTTCGATAAGAATTCATTATCCATTTTTAATATTACGACGAATTAAAGTTACATATTTTTTCAGTTAGAGAACACAATTTATTAATATAAAATTACATCGTCGAGCTAAAGCATATACAAAAATAAAGAAATTCTAACTACTTATACCATAACTGATATCATATGTAAAATACTTTCAATTAACATAAATTAATTTTAACAATATATTATTATTAAAAAGAAACTTGAAAATATATATTTTAAATGTAATTAGTAAATTAAATAATATTAATAATGTTTTAATTAACATCTGAATCTAAAGCTACGTTTGAACTAGATCTTAGTATAGTTTTTTAGTTTCTTTCTAGCTTTTTTTTTTATAGTTAAACAGTTTGTAGTAGCTTCCAGTGTTTTTTACCTGAACTAACTTTTTTAAAACGCTAATTCTAACTTCTAGATTTTCTTTTCAAATTTTTTGTTTAATTTTTTTATTACTTTTCTCAATAAGGTAATTTCTATATGTATTTTATCTCTTCGTTCTTTTGTTATATTATAATACTTAATTTGTTATACTACAATGAATTGATAATATACTTAATTTATTATTTCCTATTATTTTTAATATTTATATTTAACTACTTATTTTTAAGCAACACACTAATTAATATAAAATATCACATCTACCTGAGTGTACATTATTTTTACTTAGCTTTAAACTTGTCAAAAATATTTTTACATATAATGTAAGATTAATAATATAATGCATAACTCGAAAAAATAAGAATAAATGAAACTAAAAATAAATAAAAAAATTGTAGAGCTAAAAAGTAATTTAAAAAGGTTATATTTTAAACCAAAAAAAATGAAATTATGTAAAAAAAAATATTATATAAATACATGCAAATAATCATTTTATATTTTTAGATATTCCATACTATTTTACTAAATATCCCGACTAGTTTTGTCGAAAGTAATCTAAATATAAGAATTTATTGTATATTTTTAATTAAAATACAAAAGCTAAGGAAAGTTCTTTCATATGACAATGATTTTTCAGAAAACAAAAGTTGGACCCAACCAAGCATGGAATTAAACGACTGATTAGACTCTGAAGGAGACAAAGGGACAAGCATTGGTCCTCATTTATGCCTAATTCCAAACTGCTAACATGCACCATTACCCTCGCTTAAATTGCTAACATCAACATGCCTCTATAAAAACCTCAAAACTTCCCACATAACACAAACCAAAATGGGACTTCTTCAACATCCCTTGTGTTGCAACTCACAGCAACAACAACCACAAAATCAAAGATCCTATGAACACTTCCATTCAGAACCATCAACCTCTTCTTCTCTCCATTCACAGCCAAGTCTTCCTTCAGTCCCTTCACTAAGTTCCCTCACCCCACAACAACCGCACAACCCCCAACAACAACAACCTCAAACCACCGTCAAAATCCACTCCTCCCCGATCTCCTCCCTCGTCCTCCACGGCAAACTCCTCTACAGCGCCGCCTCCAGCGGCGAGGTCAAAACATGCAGCAGAGACCCTTTCACCCTCCAAACCGACATCAACACCAACACCAACACCAATACCAACGTTGTCGTCGTTGCAACCACCAACGCGCCCATCAAGTCTCTCATCGTATACCACGACACGCTCTTCACCGCACATCAAGACCACAAAATCCGAGTCTGGAAAGCCGACCAACCCACCAAGTGCATCGCCACGCTTCCCACGCTCCACGACCGTGTCTCCAAGCTATTCTCCTCCAAGAACTACGTCGAGGTGCGCCGCCACAAGAAACGCACGTGGGTGCATCACGTGGACGCCGTTTCCACCCTCGCGCTCTCCCACGACGGCTCCCTCCTCTACTCCGCTTCCTGGGACAGGACGTTCAAAATCTGGCGAACCTCGGACTTCAAATGTCTGGAGTCCGTGCAAAACGCGCACGAGGACGCGATTAACTCCTTGGTTTTGTCGAATGACGGCGCCGTCTACACGGGCTCCGCCGACACAAAGATAAAGATGTGGAAGAAGCGTGAGGGTGAGAAAAAGCATTCGCTCGTGGGGACGTTAGAGAAGCACAAATCCGCAGTTAACGCCCTGGCGCTTAGCGAAGATGGGTCGGTGCTGTATTCTGGCGCGTGTGACAGATCAATTTTGGTGTGGGAAAGTGATGATAATAATATGGTGGTGGTGGGGGCTTTAAGGGGACACACGAAGGCGATACTGTGTTTGGTGGTGATGGCGGATTTGGTGTGTAGTGGATCAGCTGATAACAGTGTTAGGGTATGGAGGAAAGAGATTGGAAAGGGTTATTCGTGTTTGGCGGTGTTGGAAGGTCATCGACGACCCGTGAAGTGTTTAGCTATGGCTGTTGACTCCAACACTGGTGGTGGTCCTCATGAAGATGATAGGTCTTATCTGGTTTACAGTGCAGGTTTGGACTGTGACATTAAAGTGTGGCAAATACGCGTTCCTTTGTTGTCACTGTAATTCTTTTTCTTACTACAGTACCAGTATTCTTTTTCTTTTCTTACTCTTACAATGGATTTTTTGTAAATAGGATGAGAATTTTCCTTTAATTCTCGTGTATGTGTGAGTTTGGGTTGACTTATTTTCCACCTCAAATATAGTGCATTTATTACTGCTTTGACTCAAAAACTAAGATTTATAGATAGATTCACACAAATGTATCTGTTTTCTTTTGTACTTGGTGTGTACTTGGATAATTTGATTCTGTCTGACTAACGTTGGTTAAAATTTTGTAGTGGGTATTTTTTTTTCATAAAATATTTTAAATATAAGATTTTTAATTTAATATAAAAATTAAGAATATTTGAAATTGTTTTTAATATTATCTTTTTCTTTTTTTTTTATGAAAATGTTAGCTTGTAAGTTTTCTCCAAAATTCATTATTTCCCGACATATGCTAGCTATTCCGTTTTTTTCTCCTTTGACTGCAAAAAGAGACAAGAATACGACGTTGGAGATAGGCAAAAGAGCATAAATACTTGTCCTTTGTTGTTGTACGTGAGACTTCATGGTGCAAGTTGCATCATCTAGAAACTTATGACTAACTTTTCTTTCAAAATTATAGTGGAATGAAAATTACATAAGAATTTAATACAAAAACCTAGCTTAAAACGCAAGTAATCCTTAACGTGTAAACTATTTGCTTGGACCACAAATAATGGAATCTAAAAGATTTCTCTCCTTTCATATATACCTAACCTTAGGATATGGACTTCTCCTTCACGTTCAATTGATCCACTGCCTCCATTTTTTTTTTAGTGTAAGCTGGAAAGCATTATACAAGCTTTCATTCTCACTCCCAACTGTTCATATCTTCATGATTTGCCCACATGTACATATATTAAGAAAAGAAAAAAACGAATCTCCTACTTGCTTCAAGTTTCATAATTAATATAAGAAAATCGGAACTCATCTTCATAATTTGCTTGTTCATGAATCGGTTTAGTACTTGGGGGGCCAAAATATAATTTTATTAGCATAGCAATAAAACTAAGGACAATATATATGTAAAAAGTTTCATCCCAAAATGAATGCAGAGTAATATAATGAATTGGGTAGTTCTTGTGTATTTGTTGTGGAGGGATGTTCCCACATAATCAGGATCTGGCTGGTTAAAGAGGATTCCCTCATCCCCACCACTTGGAGATCAACCTTACAAAAATGCCCAAATAATGCTAAAACACTGGTTTCGGGGATGAATACAGAAAACATAAGAGTAAGATACCGGTGAATAAATTTTAACCTACAATTATTATAAAATTAAATTCTCAGACTTAAATCTGATCCTATTTCTCTTAATCCAACCCCGATTCACTTAAACACATGATTCTTCTCCAATTTGGTTTGACCTGGATCTAGATCGGCTTAGCTCAATCTATATTTTATCAATTCAGTTCAATCTTAACTTAGCTTGATCTAATCTTGGTTGGACTAAGATTGAGTTGGACTAGTCCAATTAAAATTATCATTGTTCGGCCTCAATTCAAATGATCCTGACCTATCCCACTCGATTGATGTAAATTTGTCTCAACTCAACTTGACAAAGGTCTTGGAAAACTTGATTCGACCCAACTTGACACAATCTTGATTGGGTTAAGCTAAACCTGTATCTTGATCAAGCTAGGATTAACATGGGCCTAACCCAACTCTATTAAACATGATCTCTAATGCTTTAAGGTGACCAATTTTTTAGTAATCGATTAGCGATTATAATTTCGGTGGCTATTTAGCCACCAATTTAAAATCAATGGCTAACTGTTTTTGCAAGTAGGATTCCTGCCACTATTTATTTTCGATGGCGAAGGGTGTTAGCCACCGATTTAACTCATTTAGCCACCGACGAAATCGGTGGCTAAAATGTTTTTATCTAGTAGTGATGGACCTACCATGATTTGATTGAATATGAATTTTTTCAACTTAGTTTAACATGTGGTTGGATTGACTTTGCTGGACCTAGACCCAAAGCAACTTGACTTAATATCGGTTTGTATTAACTTAGTTAAACTTAGTCATAGACCAACTTTATCTGGACCGAGCCTACTTGGCTCAAACTAGGCATAGACTAAACTCAACCTAGGTTTAGATTTATGCTTGACTTTTACTCAATAAACTCACTCCTGTGTTACATGAACTTGATTTGATGTTATTTAACTTGGGTCTAATTTAATCGAACATTTTATAACTTGAAAATAATCTTATTTGACATAAATTAATGAAAAAAATTTAAATCTAAAATAAAAACATTTTTATAAAATTGACAGAAAAAAAACGTCAACAAGATCGACTATAAAGATTATTAATATATATTAATATCCTTTAATTTTTAACAATCATTGTATATGTATTTAAATAGTTTTTTAAATTTAGTAATAATTAAAATACTTTATAAACAAATAAGATTCACTTAATTTGAATTGCATTATTGAAATAAAATATTTAAAAAATAAATAAAACCAAATAAAATTAATTTAATTCAATATATTTGAATAGAAATTGTAAAATTTTCAAGGTTATAAATTTTTTTACCGTCTTAATAATTAAAATATCAATTTAATAATTTTAGAATTACGAAGAATAATTCCTCGTATAAACAACTTCTCTTGTGCAGGAATTGACACGTATGCTTCAAAAACTAATAAGAAACAGTTTCTAATTATATCATCGAATTAGTTAAGGAATATGGAGATGTTGAGTAAACATCTACGCAAATTTATAGAAACAAAAGTTAACGTGTGATTAGTTTAACATGGGAACAAATGAGAATGTTCCCTGATTATATAGAACATCCTCGCTTCGCTATCAACATATCCTTTATTATTGATGTATCCTCGCTTCGCTATCAACATATCCTTTATTATTGATGTTACAGCCACTAGTTATTAGATTAATTTATGTAATTTGTTAGCTTTTCCTTTTTTCTAAATCTGCCAAAAAGAATAATTAAAATTTAACTATCAATTTTCTATATATGAAATTATTCATTGAATGATTAAAATCAAATTTATTACATAATTAAATTTTAAAGAATAAATTTAATCTAATATTTGAAACACAGCTTATTTTAAGTAATATTATTTTATTTTTAATTCAAAAATAATATGTATATTCTAAAGCAAAAATTACTGTATGAAATTGTTAATATTGTATTAACATAAGTACAATAATGGATTTTATAATAATTTATTGTAAAAATTATAATCTATACACCGTAATAAGTGAAGTAGTGACAAAATAATAAATAAAATGAGACTTTTTATGTCGGTTATTATTAAAATTAACATGGAAATTATGAGTGGTGGTAATTTTGTAGTAAAGTTACTACCGAAAACAAAGATTTTGATGATAGTTAAAAAAGGTGTTTTACCACGGTTTAAGATTTTTCGGTGTGCAACATGCCATTAAAAGTATAAGAGAAACCACGAAATAGAATAGTGTGAGAAGGAAAGTAAAAAGGTGTAATCTTTTTAACCCTCGAAAGCTAATCGACAACGGTTATTTTACTTTACCATCGTCATTTAGCGATTCCAACGTTTTCAATGGCGGTCCAGATACAAACCATCATTATTTTCTACAATTTCAACGACAATTAATTATAAAATCGTCGTGATTTTAGTTTTTTTCCAATATAACAACGGTGATTTGGAAAACTGTCATTATAAACTTTACATTATTTACAGCAATGCTGCCACATTTGGTTTTACGACGTATGCGTTGAACGCGTCGTTAATCTATGTCATTCAAGCTAAATTTTGCACTAAATACAAGATTTTCTATGCTGGTTATATTTAGAACTAACATAGAAAGTGGGAGCGGTGACAATTTTATAATAAAGTACAAGATTTTCTATACTGGTTATACCTAAAACTAACATAGATAGTAGGAGTGGTGACAATTTTGTAATAAAGTACAAAACTTTTTTGTTGGTTATCGCAAGAACCACTATAATATCTTTAATATCTTTAATTTCCTTCTTCCCTCCCAGCCTTCTGGTGTAGCACTTCACACTCCCAACTCCCCTCCACTTTGCACCCTTTTTGCCTCCTCGCCTCCTTGCTGCTTTGCACCCTTTTGCTCTCGATGGGTCGTTCTCGCTCTCGTAACTCTTTCATTTGATAAGTGGGTGTTTTTCTCTCATTTTGGGGTTTTCTTCATCCTTTCTATCTCTCTCTCTCTCTCTCTCTCTCATATTCAATAGTTTAGGTTTCCAGAATTCGCCACCACAACTTCATTGTCATCCACACCAACGTGTCGTTGGGGTTAGGGATGGCAACGGGGCGGGGCGGGTACGGGTATCATGATCCCATCCCCATCCCCATAATAAAAATTCATCCCCATCCCCATCCCCAAACCCAACCGGTATACAACTTTTGACTCATCCCCATCCCCACCGGGTAACGGGTATTTTCTTATACTCATACCCATACCCATTTTTTTATTGTTCCATATATCAATTAAATATTTTTTATAAAAAAATTTAAAAATCACACCAACGGAATCATGATACTATCAAAATATTCAATATTAAAATAACATACTCTTTTTGATTTTCATGATGTCAAATATTAAGAAAAATATTATAATAGTATAAATCTCAAATTAAAGTATCAAATAACAACTAAATAAAATTCAAATAATTATATAAAAGCTAAAAAATTACACATTACTAAAATTTTATAATAACCAAAATATTTATTAATTTTACAAATGATCAGTGGTTTCATTTGCATTCGATCCACCTACACATAGAAAAAAAATGAAAAATTAGATATGATATAATTAGGGATGGCAACGGGACGGGGCGGGTACGGGTATCATGATCCCATCCCCATCCCCATAATAAAAATTCATCCCCATCCCCATCCCCAAACCCAACCGGTATACAACTTTTGACCCATCCCCATCCCCACCGGGTAACGGGTATTTTCTTATACCCATACCCATACCCATTTTTTTATTGTTCCATATATCAATTAAATATTTTTTATAAAAAAAATTTAAAAATCACACCAACGGAATCATGATACTATCCAAATATTCAATATTAAAATAACATACTCTTTTTTATTTTCATGATGTCAAATATTAAGAAAAATATTATAATAGTATAAATCTCAAATTAAAGTATCAAATAACAACTAAATAAAATTCAAATAATTATATAAAAGCTAAAAAATTACACATTACTAAAATTTTATAATAACCAAAATATTTATTAATTTTACAAATGATCAGTGGTTTCATTTGCATTCGATCCACCTACACAAAGAAAAAAAATGAAAAATTAGATATGATATAATAATTGAAATTGAAAATTTTAATTACTAGAATATAATGTACCTTCTTCATCAGATTCATTTTCACTCATGAGAACATCTTTTCCTTTTAATTTTTTAACACCTACAAACACCAAATGTAGAATATTAGATGAAAATTCACAAAAAATACTAACAAAAAATATTAATAAATTTGAGTAACTTACCTAGATGGTTTGAGTTCCATATCCAACTTCTTGTACACATCAAAGCCTCTATAGTAATATGATGAAGTCGACTACGGTGAGAAGTTAATATCTGACCACCAGTACTAAAAGCAGATTCAGAAGCTACAGTTGTTATTGGAATAGCTAAAACATCCCTTGCAATTGCTTGAAGGGTTGGAAACTTTAACCCATTTGTTTTCCACCATGATAGGATATCAAATTCTTGTGTAACCGGCAATTAAAAGAGAGTAAAAAAGTGTATAACCAAAGTAACAAAAAGAAGAGCTACAAAATAAGAGTCAAACATTTTCATGAAAATAAATAATTAAATAAAGATAATCAAATGTGTAACCTAAAAATTATTTCATAGAATGAAATTGAGGAACACCTATTTGAACATAACCATGTACAGAGAGTAAAAATTATGTAATAAGAAGAAGAAAAATTACCTTCAAAATTAAATCTTGAAAAACAAACCAGACAATTGAGAGAGTAAACAAAGTGTATAACAAAAAACAAAGAGAATGAGAAATATGTTATATATATATATATATATATATATATATATATATATATTATATTATATTATATTATATTATATATTATATTACTATGTATATATATATTATATGTGTGGATATCTTATGTTTATATATATATATAATTATTTATATATATTATATTATATTATATATTATATTATTATTACTATGTATATATATTATATGTGTGGATATCTTATGTTTATATATATATATATATATATATATATATATATATTTATAGATATATATTTATTTTAAGTATATATTATATTATATTATATAATAATATAAATATAATAATATATATTATATTATTATGTATATATATTATATGTATATGCGTAGATATTTTATGCTTTTATATATATATATATATATATATATATATATATATATATATATATATATATTTCTTTTAAATTTTTATAAATTTGTAATGTTATAAATTTGTTTATAAAAGATCTCACTAGTTAAATGATTAATTTGTTTTATACGTATATATTACATATATTATATTATATTATTATGTATATATATTATATGTATATTATATTATATTATATTATATTATATTACATGTATATGTGTAAATATATATATATATATATAAAAGTATATTTTATTTATATGTATATATACTATATTATATTATATTATATTATATTATATTATATTATATTATATTATATTTTATGTGTAAATATATTATTTATTTATATATATTTTTTAGATTATTTAATAAATTATAAATAGTTTAGTAATTTAAGCGGGGACGGGTATTTGGGCGGGTATATATATATCCCCATCCCCATCCCCATCCCCAGTTGAAAATTTTGGGTATTACCCATACCCATACCCATACCCAGTCAAAGCGGGGATTCCCCGTCAAAACGGGGACGGGTTCGGGTGATACCCACGGGCACGGGTTTATTTGCCATCTCTATGTACACATCAAAGCCTCTATAGTAATATGATGAAGTCGACTACGGTGAGAAGTTAATATCTGACCACCAGTACTAAAAGCAGATTCAGAAGCTACAGTTGTTATTGGAATAGCTAAAACATCCCTTGCAATTGCTTGAAGGGTTGGAAACTTTAACCCATTTGTTTTCCACCATGATAGGAT
The DNA here is from genome assembly GCF_037176805.1 of Vigna unguiculata. NCBI lineage: Eukaryota > Viridiplantae > Streptophyta > Magnoliopsida > Fabales > Fabaceae > Vigna > Vigna unguiculata. Next base: position 25,765,107 of record NC_140793.1, read on the forward strand.
ATCAAATTCTTGTGTAACCGGCAAATTATCTTCTTCCAAGTAATAATCCAACTCTGTTTTCATAACTGTAGTTCTAGATTTTTTCTTTTTTGCCATAAACTCTAAAAATTCATTCCTATCATTATCAACATCCTTTCCCAACTCCAATGATGTAGCTCTATAAGAAGAAGTTTCATTCTTTTTTGATTGATATTCCAAAACCAAATCATAGCACATTTGACGAATCCTACTAAGTTTCAGATCAAAATCATTACCATACAATTTATAAAAATAATATTCTAACATGTCCATCTTGTACCTTGGATCTAAAACTGAAGCAATTGCCAATATGTTATATAACAAAAAACAAAGAGAATGAGAAATATGTTATATATATATATATATTATATTATATTATATTATATTATATATTATATTACTATATATATATATATATATATATATTATATGTGTGAATATCTTATGTTTATATATATATATATATATAATTATTTATATATATTATATTATATTATTATGTATATATATTATATGTATATTATATTATATTATATTATATTATATTATATTATATTATATTATATTACATGTATATGTGTAAATATATATATATATATATATATATATATATATATAAAAGTATATTTTATTTATATGTATATATACTATATTATATTATATTATATTATATTATATTATATTTTATGTGTAAATATATTATTTATTTATATATATTTTTTAGATTATTTAATAAATTATAAATAGTTTAGTAATTTAAGCGGGGACGGGTATTTGGGCGGGTATATATATATCCCCATCCCCATCCCCATCCCCAGTTGAAATTTTGGGTATTACCCATACCCATACCCATACCCAGTCAAAGCGGGGATTCCCCGTCAAAACGGGGACGGGTTCGGGTGATACCCACGGGCACGGGTTTATTTGCCATCTCTATGTACACATCAAAGCCTCTATAGTAATATGATGAAGTCGACTACGGTGAGAAGTTAATATCTGACCACCAGTACTAAAAGCAGATTCAGAAGCTACAGTTGTTATTGGAATAGCTACAACATCCCTTGCAATTGCTTGAAGGGTTGGAAACTTTAACCCATTTGTTTTCCACCATGATAGGATATCAAATTCTTGTGTAACCGGCAAATTATCTTCTTCCAAGTAATAATCCAACTCTGTTTTCATAACTGTAGTTCTAGATTTTTTCTTTTTTGCCATAAACTCTAAAAATTCATTCCTATCATTATCAACATCCTTTCCCAACTCCAATGATGTAGCTCTATAAGAAGAAGTTTCATTCTTTTTTGATTGATATTCCAAAACCAAATCATAGCACATTTGACGAATCCTACTAAGTTTCAGATCAAAATCATTACCATACAATTTATAAAAATAATATTCTAACATGTCCATCTTGTACCTTGGATCTAAAACTGAAGCAATTGCCAATATGTTATATAACAAAAAACAAAGAGAATGAGAAATATGTTATATATATATATATATATATATATATATATATATTATATTATATTATATTATATTATATATTATATTACTATGTATATATATATTATATGTGTGGATATCTTATGTTTATATATATATATAATTATTTATATATATTATATTATATTATATATTATATTATTATTACTATGTATATATATTATATGTGTGGATATCTTATGTTTATATATATATATATATATATATATATATATATATATATATATATATATATATATATATATATATATATATATATATATATATATATATATATATATATATATATATATATATATATATATTTTTATAGATATATATTTATTTTAAGTATATATTATATTATATTATATAATAATATAAATATAATAATATATATTATATTATTATGTATATATATTATATGTATATGCGTAGATATTTTATGCTTTTATATATATATATATATATATATATTTTTTTTTTAAATTTTTATAAATTTGTAATGTTATAAATTTGTTTATAAAAGATCTCACTAGTTAAATGATTAATTTGTTTTATACGTATATATTATATATATTATATTATATTATTATGTATATTATATTATATTATATTACATGTATATGTGTAAATATATATATATAAAAGTATATTTTATTTATATGTATATATACTATATTATATTATATTATATTATATTTTATGTGTAAATATATTATTTATTTATATATATTTTTTAGATTATTTAATAAATTATAAATAGTTTAGTAATTTAAGCGGGGACGGGTATTTGGGCGGGTATATATATATCCCCATCCCCATCCCCATCCCCAGTTGAAAATTTCGGGTATTACCCATACCCATATCCATACCCAATCAAAGCGGGGATTCCCCGTCAAAACGGGGACGGGTTCGGGTGATACCCACGGGCACGGGTTTATTTGCCATCTCTAGTTGGGGTCCTTCATCTCCTTTGACCTACATGTCGTCATGGTGCTTGATGATGCGTTCTTCTCCGTAATATTTGACACCAACAAGGTCTAATAGCTCAAAATTCTCATCAACACATTTATGCCCTCCACCAAGTTCATTGGCGACTTCTACGTCTGCACCTACCTCGACATGGCAGAGCCCGACCACTAACTCATCAAAGACTTATTCTTCCATGTCCTCGCTCGACGAAACGACATCTTTCTCCCATTTTTTTGAAACTGCCTTCGTGAGTCATTCAGATATATCAAAGAACAATTGAATAAGAACAAGAAAGTATAAAATCAATCTTTCTATGTCGGTTATAACACAACCAACATAGCATGTGGACTTTTATGTTAGGTTCAAAATTAGTATAGAAAGTGAAAAATTTTTATGTTATTACATCTATGTCAGTTTCAGAACTAACATGGAAAGTCTTTACTAACCGACATTTTTTTTAATTTTAGTATACAAAAATATGTATACATACATACGTACTTGGGATACTCTAACTCTTATACACATACTTACAAGATTATCCAAATACGTAATATGCATATAAAAGACTTTATAGTTTGTAATATGTATATTAACCAACATAGAAAGTCTTTGTTGCATTAATGATTTAAAATATATATATATATATATATATATATATATATATATATACACACACGCAACTCACCATAGTATGTTAATTAGTATATAATTTCAACTCATATAATTTAATTAAAAATAATTAATTATGTAACTAGTACAAGGTTTCGCATTACTAATTCTTACTATTACTTTTTTTTTTTACTTGTTCTCATATACAGTAAATAATGTTGTGGTGTTACTAAAAAAAGAAAATAGTGTTGACAGGTAGTTAAGTAACGAAAGTTAGATATGATTATATCTTAATTAATATTAATAATATCAACAATCCAGATTTACTTTATTAATTTAAAACATCTTGAAAAAAAAAAACTGTGCATAATTTATGTTATTTTAATGTACACTCTGATAGCCGATGCAAGCCAAGTAGCCCGATTGCAGCAAAGACTAGTGTGAGTCCAGCTATGACCAGCCTGTGAAAGAAAATTTGCAATGATAATCACGTACTTTTCGATCAATTTTACAACTAGCTTTCTTTATGACAACACCATACTAACACTTCAAACCTTGGCATCTAGATAATGGTTAGGAATCCAAATTTGAATCTAAGTTTTATATTAAATAAAAATAAGAAAGTTGAGCATCATATAAGGATCAAAGCTTATAAATCTATTGTCTTAAGATTTTTAGTTAAAAGTGGTGTCAATCCCTTGTTTTTGGGTTTGACTCATGCTCATTGGTGTTGTATCTATGATCCTCTCTTTAAAAATCCAACAATAATAATATATTAAAAATAATATTAATACAAAATTAGAATTTTAATCAAAATTAATTCATAGATAATTTTATTATTTTATAAATATATCAATTTACATATTTTTAAATTTATTATACACGAATTTTAATATTCACAAACTTTTTTTTTTTAATTTTCCATTCTCTTTGGCTTTGCTTAATTTAAATTAATATTTTTTTTTCATTTTTTTCTCCCTTATTAATTATCATCTCATGGATGATGCATGTTTGACAATTTTAAAACTTTTGTGGTGCAAAACTACTTTAGTCGACATGTTTCATTGGAAGGAACAACAGAGGAAGAGATTTGGGCCTTAAGAAACAACAATCACTTACCACAAAGTTCAATAAGTGTCTCCATAAGATAAAAATTTACATGCAATTTATCCCATTCCATAAATAGTATTCATTACTCATACTCATTGAGAAAATTATGTATTTAATACAACAACAAAAAGTAACTCAAACCAAAATATGCAGTTCAAATAATTGAACCATAATTTCTGTCAAGCCAAAGTATGTGCAAGTGCATCTAAGATATGAAAAAACATTTTTCAATTACTATACCATCTTTCAATTACTAAGTAGTGAGGTGAGCCTACAGGTTCACTAGAAAAACTATCTATTCAAAGTTTATAGTATCATTATCAAAACATTTTATCTCATTCCTACTAAAGGAGGTTAAAAACCAAATTTGAAAAGCAATTATCAGACTCATGTATGTTGAGATTTTGTATTACACACGAAGAATCATTGTGAAAACCGTATGAAAATTTTCACTTTTACATTGCTTAAGCAAAATCATTATTCTAGAACGTCACGTTATACACTTATTTAAGTTTCAACCGATGTACAAATATATGATACATAGATAATGTTTGAAATTCAAGTGTGAGTCTAACTCCCACAATGAATACAAATAATAAAGTTGAACATTATATAAGGATGAAGATCCATAAACCAATTGTCTTAAGATTTTGGATTAGAGGTTGATAAAGATATTATATATCTTTTGCTTTTAATTATATTGATAGAGATGTAATATATTTAATTCTCTTTTATTATTATCAAATATTATTATCAGATTTAAATCGCCTTCCGCATTTTCTCTTCTCTCGTTTATTTCTTGCCATGGTGAAAAATTTCTCTTTGATTCTTCAACAAGAATGTGAATTTAAGGCTACTTTATATTCTACTTCTCAAGACTTTATTGCCATCATGCTTTTCACAAGGGACATGGTAAACATTTTCGCGGTGATTTTTGTGGCAATCGTGGACGGGGACGCTTTCCTCTGGTGGTCGCAATCCTAAATATTGTGACCATTGTCACCGAACCAATCACACATCTAGTAATTGTTGGATTAAGCATGGTCTACCTCAAGGCTATCACCAAAACATCAAAGTCAATCCTCCTCCTTCCAAACCTTCCGCTAGTATGGTTGATACCGCCTCATCTACTACCGATCTTTGTGTCAGGAAGGATGACAAAGTTGAAGCTTAGTTTGGTCATCAATGATTCTTCTCGCCGTGATCCAATAGTCTCAAAATGATTCTTCTCCCACAATTATTGTTCATCAATGTACTTCCAAATCCACATGTTTTGTTTTTTCCTTTTCTTCTTGGATTTTACACAGTGGTGCTACTGACCATATTTGTTATTTTAAATCTTTATTTCAAAATCTCAAACCTATTTCTCCTATTTCTATACAATTACCCAACCAAAACTCTATCATTGTTAAATTCTCGGGTACCATTGTCTTGGACAATCTTATCCTTCATAACACCCCTTTTTATTCCTGAATATTTTGTTCAACTCATTTCTATTCCTAAATTGCTTAATTCTACTAATTGTTTATAGTTTTCTCCCAAAATACTTGTCTTATTGTGCAACCCCATACCTTCTAAACAATTGGAGCAGTAAGGAAACATCAAGACATGTCTTATCTGTTAATAGTTATCAAGACAAATGTAACTTGAGTAGAGTATATCTGACACAAATATTTCCTTACCACATTCTGCTCTCATTAATAATGCTAGTTCTTGTAACTTATGGCATATGAAACTTGGTCATCCATCTAATAACATTTTAAAGCTTCTTGTTTCTCATCATTCTAATATTTTTTTTCTCCTTCTATTATTGCTTGTGATGCTTGTGCTTTTGCTAAACAAAAATGTCTGAAATATTCTTCAAGCATTAGTAAATCTCTTCCATTTTTTGAACTTATCCATGTTTATATTTGGGGTTTGATTTCAGTCTCTTCCATTGATGGATGCAAGTATTTTTTTAAATATAGTTGATTACTATAGCAAATTTACATCGACAGAAAATCAATTTTCTTGCAAGCTTAAGAAAATAAGTTCCGAGAATGACAAACAATGGCGGATCTTGACCAATAATTTTGGAGGAGCCAAAATAATACACTCAAAATTTATAAAGTTGTATTTGATACAAACACCATTTTAATTAAGTTTTCCTAATTGTATTTTTTTTTTACTCATTGAATATTCTCATATTTGAGGACGTTTCCTTGTATCCCTTTCGAAACAATTAATATCAAACTCATCAATCTTAATTCTTTGAACATTAAGAAAAAGCTTCTCTAATTGAACAATTGGATAATTTATATGATGTTTCAGATTGTGTAAAGAAGTTGAATTTGTTTTGTTTTCATATTCATGGGTAGCTTCTTTTTTATTACTTAAAAAAAATAAATTTATTCTTCTATTCTTCATTAATCTACCTTTTATTTTAAATTTTAAAATTCAAAAATAATTTATCATAATTTAATCGAAAATTCAAATACATAATTATTATAAGAAAACTCTATAATAATCAAGTTACAATTCAAAACTAGTTATGAAAAAACAAGTAATACATTATTTCTTCTTGTTTATTTATAAAAAATGAACATAGAAAGACTCATGAGATAAACAAAAATAAAATAATGTTAACTATTAAACTAATATTTTACTATCAAAAGTGAGATAGAAAAATATTTTTTTTCTACAAGAATGGAAGAGAACATAACAAATGAGAACAAAAATAGTGAGTTACTGTTTAACTTTCTTTTTTAACTACAAAGTGAAAGAAAATAAAAATAAATATCTTAATAAATATTTTTATTCTTTATAGTATTTAATTTTATATTTTATTATTTATTAACATTAAATATTACATTTTATAATTAAAAAAATATGTAACTTAATTTCATCAATTTTCAATACATATTACATATAATTTAAAAATTACAAAAAACTTTAAAAATTCAATATATAAATTTTAAAATTTCTAAAAAATTTGGGGGGTCGTGCTGCTCCCATAAATAGTTTCTTCTTATTTTTATAACAATAAGTGTAATTTTCATGAAACTTCACGTGTCTCACCTCCTCAACAAAACTCAATTGTTAAAAGATGCATCGATATCTTCTCAATGTGTGTCGTGCTCTTTTCGATGTCTGCCATGGCCCCCTAATTTTTTTTATATTTATATAATTTTAAATATTTTTTTAAAATAAATATTTTTAATATATTTTACATATTTAATATTCTAAACAAAATTTATATATTTATATCTATATTTAAAGAATTGTTTTGTCTATATTTAATTTTCAATTTTACCTTTTAAATTTTTTTTTAAATAAAAATAATTATTTGATTAATATTATATTTTAGTAATTTTTTTTAATTTAACTATTTTTTATTTGATTATTTGAAAAGAAAAAAAATTATTATAAATGAAAATTAATTATTATAAATTGTAAAAATTATTTATATTTAATTTTATAATTATAATAATAATTATTATTATAGTTTTATTATTTTTATTATCATAAAAAATTAAATACAATGCTTTTACCTGTTTATATACAAAAAATTGGAATTAATTTTTCGGTTCTTATTTTCATTCAAAAATATCAAGTTGGCCTTTCAATGTTTTTTAGTTTCAATTTAGTCTCGATTGTTGAAAAAATGATGCAATTTTGTCATTTTTTGTTAAATTTCTTGAATCAAATCAATGTTTTTTCATGAAAATTGAAGTTATGAATAAGGATGGTTTGCTTTATTAGTGTAACTGACATCATCCCAGTGTCCATTTTGATGAAAAATACTTGTTCCACTTCAAAAAATTTAATAAAAATTATCAAATTGCATCAATTTTTAAAAATCAGAACCAAATTGAGACTAAAAATAACTAGAGAACCAACTTAACATTTTTGAACGAAAAAATGGACCAAAAGAATAATTCAACCAAAATTTTGGCACCCCTAAGATATTAGTTGAAGATCCACCACTGCACTATTGGAAGAACTAAAGAACTAAATTGGATTCCAAAAGCTTAAAATGTGTTTTCCTTGGTTATAAATCTGGAGCAAAATGATATGTTTTGTATGATCTTCACTCCAAATCTACTTTTGTGACTAAGAATGTTATCTTTCATGAAAATATTTTTTCTTACTCATTCTCTTTGCCATTTGATAACTATATTAGCATATATGATTTTTCAGCTTTACTTGTTTCACATGCCATTGACCTTACTACAAACCCTCCTCCTAGTCTTGTTTCTGATAATGCTGAAGTTATTGATTCTGATTTTAGAACTTCTCATAGTGTGAAAAACAGACCTTGATACTTAGATTAATATTATTGTGGTGTAGTGTTGCTTCCACCTCCATGCTCTACTTTTCCACATCTTATCCAATGCATTTATTTGCTTCTTATGATAAATGTTCTCTTAACCATACTACTTTTTGTCATAATATTTTTGTCAAAGTTGAACCTTTCTCCTTCAAAGAATTTGCTCAACATGACTATTGGAAACAGGCTATGAATGTTAAGTTACATGCTCTTCATAGAAACCAAAATTGGACTTTAGTTCCTCCTCTTTCTGGCATCAAGCCAATTGGTTGCCGCTAGGTTTACAAACTCAAACATAAACCATATGACACATCATTTAAAGCAAGGTTGGTAGCTAAGGGTTTTACTCAAACCAAAGGGCTTGATTATTTTAAAACATTCTCCCATGTTGTCAAACTTACTATTGTACGCATCCTTTTAGTCTTGGCCACTACTAGTGATTGGTTTATCATCAGTTGGATGTTAACAATGCTTTCCTCCATGGAGATTTACATGAAGAGATCTATATGAAGCCTCCATCTAGTCTTTCTCTTCCCCAAACAAATCTTGTTTGTAAGCTTAAAAAGTCTCTATATGATTTAAAACAAACCAATTGTAACTTGAATCAAAAATTAACTTCATAGCTACTTCTTCTTGGCTACACACAAAGCTCTGTTGACCACTCTGTTATTACTGTTTTATTGATTTATATTGATGATGTAGTTCTCACTGGTAATAACATTGTTGAAATTAATGTTGCAAAAGCTCATCTTCATTCTAGACTTCATATTAAAGATCTTTGGTCCTCTCAAATATTTTTTGGGCCTTGAAGTTACTCGTTCTTTTCATGGATTAGTTTTGAACCAAAGGAAATATTGTTTGGACCTCATTTTAGAGACCAGATGCTTGGATGAACCAACGCCATTTGATCCTTCTATCAAACTTCATGCCGACGAGGGAGCTCTTCTACTAGATCCTTCTTCGTTTTGGCGTCTGATTGGACGATTACTTTACTTGACTAACATCAGGCCTAATATTAGTTTTGATGTCCAACAACTCAACCAGTTTGTTTCTTCTTCACGTGAACCACATATGTAGCAAGCTTTACGGATCATTAGGTACTTAAAACATGCTTCTAGCTATGACCTTTTGTATAAATCTAACACCTCTCTTAAAATTCAGTCGTTTTCTGATTCCGATTGGACAACATGTGCCACTATCTGACGCTTTGTTTTTGGATATTGTGTTTTCTTAGGCACCTCTTTGATTGCTTGGAAGTCTAAGAAACAAACCACTGTTGCACGGTCTTCTTCTAAGGCTGAGTATCACGCCTTGACATCCTTGGCATGTGAACTACAATGGATTCAATACTTTCTTCAAGATTTTCATTTTTTCTATTCTCACTCTCTATATTGCCTTCTGTTACAACAATTCACATTGCCAAGAATCTCACTTTTCATAAGAGAACCAAACATATAGAACTTGATTGTCACATTATTCGATAAAAGCTTGTTGATAGCCTTATCGACCTTCTCCATGTTCCTTCTACAAGTCAACTTGTTGGTATGTTTACTAAGTCATTACATCCTTCTGTATTTCGGGTTGCTACTTTCAAATTGGAACTTTACAATCTTCATGCCCACCTTGAGAAAGGGTGATAAAGATATTATATATCTTCTGCCTTTAATTATATTGATAGAGATATCATATATTTGATTTTTTTTATTATTTTATTATTATCAAATGTTATGTTTTACTTTTTTCTTTATATGATGAGACATTGTACTCTATATATTGAACAAGGTTCTAATTAGTCAGCAAGTAAACTCTCTTTGAGTTGTTTTCACCACACCTTTTGTACGTATTTGTATGCGTTTTTGTACGCATTCTTCATTCTCATAACTTATACATACTAACAACAGTGGTTTCATTCTTTTATGTGTGGACTCATGTTTTATTGATATTATATCTTCCTAATAATGTTATCTTAAAAGACCTAACCGTGATGTATCAGATTCGAAGTATCATACAGATTAATGATAGAAAAAAGACAAATGATTTTTCTTCTCTTATTGTACAAAGAATACATTTATATGTAAGTATTGATAGTAAAAGAATCATACACGATAAGGTTGTCCATAAAATATTTTAACAAAACTGAACTGCTTTAGATTATTTTATTAATTTGATTTTTAAAAATTGAATGATTCTCATATAAGTCTGCTTGAAATAAATTGAACTATACATTATGATATTAGAAAGTATACTTTAAAATAGGATGTCCATCGGTAATAATCTAAACAAGTTAATCCATTATATAATTCAATTCAATTCTCTCAAACAACTTTTAATAGTTTGGTTCAATTCAATTCATGCATTAAATACCTAGTATGGTATTTTGGCCCTTTACTTTTGCCCGGTGTGGGTTTCTTATCCTTAGTGGGTGTGTGATGAGAATATATGGAATGATATTGTGTAATATCAATATGAAACCTAATGTGAAAAAAGGTATCCTAACTTTACTAATGATTGTTGTGTAAAACTAAGATTTTTATACCAACGTTTATTATAGCTAATACAAGTAACCATTTTTAACATAAGATCGATCATGAGGTAAGTTTTTACTAATGGTGATTTTGATGAGTCAAGTGTTAATATATGAAAGAAATATTTAATGCAAGTATTCTAGAAGATAAATGTGACATTAAAATTTAAATGAAAGTCATTCAATACTAATTTTTATTATGTGAATTCTATAATGTGAAAATATGTGTAATATAATTATTTTTATGAGATGAGAATCTTAATAATATTAATAATATAATGGTAATATGTTTATATAAATACGAAATATATTTCTGTTTTTTTTTTTTATTGTCAAGTATTAAAAATATATTGTGTTAATATTTTAAATATTTTTTAATATTATTTAAAAAATCAAAATTAGTGATAATCAGTATATTATGAATGCACGATAAAAGAATAATTAAAGAAAACCAGAATCTAAATTCATATTCCTATTGATATGTACGATGTGAATTGTTATATTTATTTAATCGCTAAACCGAGAGGTGACGGAATGTAAAATAAAATAAAATTAAGTTAATAAATATTACTAAAATGTTCAGAGATATTAAATTAAAAAAAATAAAGTTTAATACATACGTTAATCTCTCAATGAGAGAGAATTTTAAATTTTAAATAAGGAGCGGTAATACAGATTAAACATATATTAAGATAAAATAATATAGTTTATTGAAGATGTTTCAAATCTTGAAAAATTTGTCAAGTTTTGTTTTTATTTTTTTAGAACAAATTCCTTCTAATTTTATAAAAATATATCTTTTTTTTTATATTTTGTAGTTGGGATATTCCATAATTTGTATGATGTGACAAGAAAATTATTGTAGTGTATAATAGAAACAATTTGATAGGATTAGGTAAGGATTAGTCAGCAATTTGCTATAAATATTTTACATGAAAATATTAGCGATTGAATAGTTGACTTGTTACTTACCAACCTCTAATATAATTACGGTTCAGTATTATTAGAGATTATTTCCTCACAAATCAACAAATTTGTTCTAGTATTTTATATTTGTAATTAATAATAAAATTATATTTAGAAAAAAATAAAGTGTTATAAATTATTCATGGCTAAGTTTAGTGACTATTTTTTTAAAAATAAAATAAAAAAGTTAATGACTAACTAATAACCTATTTTAGACAATTCATATTTAATAACGGATGCAGTGATCAATTTAATTATCATTTCCGGTGACTGATTTACAAGCTATTTTAATTACCTATTGGAAAACGGTTTTTTTAAGAAAACTTATAGTAAACATTCGTTTAAATACTATTTCGATTCTCAGTTATAGTAAACATTCATTCAAATACTATTTCGATTTTGAAAGTTTAATGGAGACTTAATTAAAATATAAATTTATAAAATTTTAAAAGTCAAAAAAAAAATATATATATATATATATATATAACAAAATATAACATATTATATAGTCAAATAACTTAATGTGTTTTTTGTGAAAATAAAATCACACGATCATTGATTTAAAAGTTTTCTTTTTTAAATGTGAATTTATATGATATCCAGACTTAGATACTTAAAAGGAATGTTTAATATAGATGTACCCCTCATGCATTCTAATAAATTTGTCAAAATTTTCTGTCATTACAAAACACCTATAAAAAATAAAAGATTGGGATATTACCAGATCCAAGCAGATTTTTACTTAATTGTTTCCCACATTTAAGACATTAATCTTTTCAGATTTTGCATGAAATACATCTACACCCTCTCTCTTCTTTCCACCATCATTTGCTTCCTTATCAAGTGATTTTTTGAGTAAAATGTTGGAAATTCTGTACAAGGGCATCATTCCTCCAAATTCAATTGGATGAACCTATATATGTCTTCTCCATATATAATAGGGATAAAGCTACTTTTGTTTTTAGGGACCATGTTCCCCTCAAAATTATAATTTTCTTTATTTAATATATACAATTACATATATGTAAAACACAAATTTGTCCTTTTATTTATTTTATACAAATTCTTGACTCATGGTATAGAATTTAGATTTGTATAGGCTTACTGTCTTTTTATCACATATATTTTGTGATTGACTTAAATTTATTGAATATGATATAAATTTTGTAGGTATTATTTTAATACATTCAATAATTTTACACTATTTATAGAAATTTGTTGGAAGTTTCACATACTAGAGATAAAAGGCAATTTCATAGTATATAAGTGAAGTACAAATCTTGCTTTACAACATGGTTTTGTGGAGTTAAATTAGGCTTAAAACCCACTTCTAACATGACATCAGAGTTATAATTAAAAAAACCTATTCTAACGAGATTTCTTAAATATTATGTTTCACCCACTATCAAGCTTCTATCGGACCACCTATTTCTAGACCGACGAGATGTATATTTCTCGGCATGAGGGTGAGGTGCAAATCCCACCTTATAAGTTAAGCCCACTTCTAAAAGAATTAAAGTTAGAAAAAATCTCTTGACGAAATCTTACATTTCAAAATACATAATACTTTCTATGTTTGGAAATTGAATGAAATACATATTTTAGAATATTTACGCAAATATAGTGTGTAAATATACTTACAGAAAATTTGAAAAATTGTTTTCATAGCCTGCTAGAGGACCCAATGACCACTTGCAACTTACTCAAGTTCAATGGCTGTCTCCTGTTAACAATGGAAGCAACGTTGAGTGATAATGTTAAATGGGTCCAACAATGGATTGATTGTGTTAGGTCATAACTCAATAACTCCTACAACTTATATATTATTCTCTTGAGCCCATTTTCGAGGACTCTTTTACCACTTTCACCAATTTTTTTATTTTTCATTTTTGTATGCTTAATGAATATCATCAATTTGTGATGTAAAAATGAATATGGTGTCTCAATAGTACTTTCAATTATTCCTTAATCTCGTGTTAATTTCTTATTTATGTTTTTCTGTTGTTGAATGATTCAATATATTCGTTTCTCAGCTTTTTGTATTATTTAATTGAGTTTTAATTCAATGTTTTGTAGCATAATTAAATTATATGCATATATACATATATTTGTTAAACACTTTTAGTATCATGAAAATCAACTAATTAAACCTAGTTCCTGGGCAATGGCGGACCTAGGTTAGGACAAAGGGAGCCATGGCTCCCCAAATTTTTAATTTTATATATATATATATATATATATAAAATTTATATTATTTTTATTAAGTTATATATATTATATATTTTTATTGTTTAAAAAGTAAAATAAAAATTAATTTGATGGATTAGTAACTGGATTAAAGAGATTAAGGTTTTATATTTGGTTATAAGGTTTATCCACAACAAGTTATAAAAAAGTATGAAATAAAAGAAAGACAGATTAGGAAAAAGAAATTGAAGAATAAAAATAACAAATATGCATACACACACCATCTCATGAATAAGTATCCTAATATGATATATGCATGTTAGATTTATGATTCTTCCATTACAATATTTCTCCCAAATTAAGTTTCCCCAAATTAGTATGAACCCTAACTATGATTTTAGGAATTTTTTGTATGAAATTGACATAAACCTTAATTATATTTTCTCAAATTAGTATAATCCAACATTATAAAATGTTGATATTTTGTATTTTCAACTACATACAATGAATTAGTTGAATACTCTTGAATTGAAATAAAAATTAGAATACTCATTTATGTGAATTCAACAAATTAAAAAAATTAAAAATTGAAAAGTTTGAATTGCATGATTTAAATAAAGAAAATAATTTTTTTAATTAAAAAAATATATATAAAACATCTAATTTGGCACTCTACATATTTTCTTCTTCAAGTTACGGCCACTGCTCTGGCTTAGTTAGAATTGAGATTATTCAAATTTCATAGGCTCTGACAATGAAGATATATAGGTTTTTTGCATTCTCATATAATCTAAAAGAATAGTATAGGATGGGTATATATGATTGCAATCATAAGATTGTTTTCTACACAAACTTGTGATGCACTATCTTTTTATGTCGATTAAAAAATAGTTTTTATATCGATTTCAGAACACTGACATAAAAAATTCACATTTTATATCTATTCGTAAAAAATCTACTTAAAAATAGAAAAATATATAATAAAAATCATTTTAGATAAAAACGTTATTGACATGATATATTATTTTAGTTTGATTGACTTTAAATTTTTAAAATATACTCTGCATAATTTCGATTTATTGGTCGGATCAATCCACTTATTCACGAAATTTTTAGGACTAGATAAACCTAGAAAAGTAAAAATTATTTCATGGATCAAACTTATTCAATCACTAAAACTTTTAGGTTTGCAAACTATATATACCTTAAATATGTTAAGGATTAGTTTCTTATTAAAAGATGAATTTGGAAGAGAGTGTGAAGATGAACTTGTATAAATTTGAGTAAATAAATATATGTATTTTTTTGAGTGAATTTAGAAGATAAAATAAGTAGATAAGAGTGGATATCCTGATGCAAAAGTAAGACTATTTTGTCTCACGAAATGGACATAAGAAGGAAGCATGTGGTGCAAAAGTCAACTAAACCACATTGACTTATCATACTTCCGTTACGTTTTGTTCTTACTAATCTTAACCAACATTCTCCTCCTCCGTATCAATCACAGGGACCCATAACGCAAATGCCTCACATCATTGCTACAATTTCCTTTTTCTTTTACTAAAATCTCAGAAATCTGTCATAAATAACACTTTTATTATCTGTATTAAACCCTAATAATTAATATTATTTGATAATCACACTCTTTTGACTGTTTCTGCGTAGAATAAAATGATAATTAGTGGACCATCACGGTTGGCATCTCGTGCTTCCTCTTACACAGATGATGACTTTTGTTGTTTGCTCCCAAAAACGTTACCACAATAATAATGACCATGTGAAATTAGGTTTACATTACCCTTTTCCCCTACATTCTTACCAATCTACAAATCATACCTCAGATTCAGAAAAACGATCCCTTATATATTTAAAGTAATTGCCAGCTCTTAGTGTCAAAAACAACTTAAGGTCTCATATGCATAAAATCATTTTTCAACTTTACAAATCTAGGAAGACCTTACATCAGATCTTCACATTTAAGATTTTTCACATTTAAGAAATCCTTAGTCTTCATACGGATCTTTTAAAGGATTCACGGGAAATGCGAGTTCAATTCGCATAAAAGAAAAACTCATCCTAAAACTTTAAAATCATAAGTTCATGAACCTTTATTTTATAAGATATTCAATTTTTTTTATTTTTATTAAATGTGAAATTTAAACTCACATCCTTTAATATTTATATCGTAAAAAAACAAAATTTTAAAAAATCTAATATAAAAGTTAAATAATAATATGATATGAGTTCTATTATAAAAATATAATAGACCGAAAATCTTAATATAATAATTTATGAGTTTCTTTTTAATATATTTTTCTCAATTTAATGAGTTAAACTTATATATAAGAAATAAATATCAAATACTACAAAAATCTTAATATAATAGATCTGTAAGTTTTTCTTTCATATTATTAGGTAGGTCACCAATTTACTAATTTCACTCTGATTTAATTTAAAAAGTAAAGAAAGGTATTTTTTATCTCATACCAAAAATATTCAAGGCTTGCACTAGGTCTTTAAAAAAAAAAAGTAAAGTGGAAGATTGAGAGAAAAGTTGTAAGTGTCTCTGCTGAAAAAAGGAAAGAAGCATTCAAATAGAATGAGAAAAGAAACAAAAAAAGCAACCGTACAAGACTATGTAGAGAAGTTACCTTGGAGAAAATGTTTTATTTCTCATCTCATAAATTAGGATTTCCTATCTTGTTTAGCTAAGTATCCATTGGGGTTTACTTGTAGTGTTATCCACTTCGTTAGTGAAAAGAACTTGTAATGTATCAATTAATTATTATTAATGAAAGATTTGACCGGATTAGGTCCTCTAAGTTTTTGTTCCATATTGAGATTTTCTCACATTAGAAAATTGTAGTGTTTGCGGATTTTTCTCTCTGTTTTACAAATTTTATTATTTTACATATTATTTATATGAAAAAGATTTTATTTAAGTTTTGCTTCATTTGTTTATAGGTTAATTTTGCTATCTCCCAAAATATATATAAATATATATAGAGAGAGAAGTGTGCAATTATACTAAATATTTATAAAAAAAATTGGTGTTCTAAATTATTTTATTTCGGTTAGGACAAAATTGACTTTCATTAAACATGCTCTCTAATAAAATACTAACTTTCATTTAGAAAAGGGATTAAAAACGAGCCTAATAATCAATGGAATTGAATCATTGTTGTTATCAAATCTTCTAGACTATAGCATTAATTTCAATTTCTTTGAAGTTTGAATAATTACTATTTCCAGATTCTCCAATGCGATCCCTTTCAAACTCGGAAGTGGAAAAAAACTTTTACTGAAACATCTTTTTGCAGTGAGTTTCTTGGATTGCTCAACAAAACCATTGCATTGCATTAGCACCAAAAGAATCAAAAGGACAATTGAGCAAAACAAAACCTCCACTCAGCTGAAAAGAGGAACCAAGACTTATCCTTGTGCTCCCCTTTTTGTGTACCCTTTTTGATTATCAAATGTCAGAGGTCCTAGGAGAGAAACATTAATTGATCAAATTGTGTTTTTTTTTTAAGAAGAGGAAGAATTGAAGTTTCATTTTTTATGTTTTATTTTGAAATAAAACTATAAAAAGAAATTAGCTGAATGGTAATAGAATTTAAAAAGAAATAAAAATGCACACTTGATTTTTTTTTTTATCAGCAAGTATATATATGTATATATTTTAGAACATTAAGAGTATTCCAACCCGTATACAAATATAAAAGGGTTCATAATATAGTGTACCTACAATACAAAATATGGTTGGTGTATTTATAAGTCAAAAAAAAAATATCCTAACTTGTATTCATCCATCATGACTGTCCAATTATAAATCAAACACTATATATAGTAATTATAGTATGACCGATGTAATGTATCATGTCTTGACAGTGTTCTCCCACAAAATAATGCACACTTGATATAGTAGTACCTTAAATGCCTTTTCATAAAAAGAGGTGAAATCCAATACGATTTTGAAAAGGATTTATCCTTACAAAGTAGTATACCTTTCATTATTATGGTCTAGAAATGCTAGTGGAATTTTCTTGTTTAAGGTACTTTAACTCCTTTCTTCTATTTGTTATAAAAGAGTTCAATCTACAACTGTTTTTTTTTTTTTTGTGGTGGATTAATACAAAAAAATATTTCTTTTATTAGTTTTGTACTTTCGATGGAATACGATTAAATTCTTAATTTTATATTAACGAATTCGTTGGCCAAACTTTAAAAATTATTTACACCTTTTAGAAATTATAATGCTTTCTTTTTTAGTTGTAAAGCACTCAATTTGCATGTTTTGAAAGCTTAAAAACCAATTTATCAGAATAAAAAACATTAAAATCTTATATTCCAAAAAAAAATGTACATTTAAAATTGAAAAAAAGAATGACATAAACAGTAATTGGCATTAATTAATTAATTAACTATAGTTTAAATTCAATTCATTAATCAAAATGGCAAGGGCTTTATATATTTCATCAGCGTAATCATATTTTAAATGAGTCATTTTCTTAATCATTACAATGAGATTATCTTCACTTCACATCATTCATTTGTCTGTATCACCATACTCAACTTTAATCACATACAACAGTGCACTTCCAAGTAATAATTTTCTAACTTTTTTAATAATGTGTTTTAATATTGTATTTAATTATAGTTTTCATCAGCCTGTTGTTTAGGTGTGTTTGATAATATATCATTTTATAATTAATAGAAGTTTTTATTTTCAAGTAAATTTTGAAAGGCATACAATATTCTGTTCATAAAAAAAAAATTGTATACAACAAAGACAGAAATTAATAAAAAGAAATAAAAAACATATAAAATAAAGATTGATGTTGACATGTTGTAAAGAAGATAATATTATACAATTGAATGTCAAGGGACACTTACCATAGACAAAAGCTATCTTCAAAAATCATGTACATTATTCTTTTATAATTTTAATTTAATCATTATGATTACAAAATTAAGTGTTAAATATGTTTTTGATTCTTTCACTTCTGGTGAAAATTGGTGAAAATTAGAATTAGTTTTCCTTTAAAACTTATCAATTTAGTCCATCAACTTTATAAATGTGTGAATTTAATTATTTTAACAAAATTTTGTTATGTTTATTTCACGTTTCAAACACGATTTATTATAATATTTAAATTGTTTACATCATTCTACATATTTTTTTCTTTAATGTTAGTAATAAACATGTTTGAAACGTTAAATAAACTTGACAAAATTTGGTTAAAAAAATTAAATTCACATATTTCTAAATATGAAAAACTAGATTGATCCAAAATTTTAAAGAAAAACTAATTTTAACTTTCGTTACTTAACCCAAAAATTAATTCATGACTAAAAATCATTATACTTTTTTGTCACTAAATTAATCATTTCGTGTTATTACTTTGGAAATAAACATATATGATATAGTTTAAATCTATAAGATATTAAAACGATAATAATTGTAAGACTAATGTTTTAGATTTTTGAAAGATTGCGGTGCCTATGTTTTTATAACTAATATAATATATATAGATATATGTATACAACATTGACGTGAGGTTTCTTACAATTTAGAATTTTATTCAAATTCTAAATAACTATCAAATCTAATTGTTACAATTAATTAAACGAAAATTATCAACCATAGAATTTATTTTATGATCAGTCTCCACTATTGGTTTATGTCTGAACTTCATGAAAAAAAAAATTCACTGACTTACGTATAACTGAAATGTTAGAAATTCATAATTTATTTTGAAGTATAATGTTTCAAGTTTTATCCCAAACTTGTTTCACTGACTTAGCTAGACATGCATTTTCTTTTACATTACTATTTTCATTTTATGTATTTTCTCGCTCCTCATCTTATTTTTTCTTGTTTGTAAAATTTTGTGTAAAAACTTTTTCCTTAAAACTAAAGCAAATTTTTGTTCACAAATTCTGCGTACAAAAACAAATTCTTTTGCCATCTTATCGAAAAATAGTGTTGGCCACTTTAAGAACATAATGATTAAATGAAGAAGGAAAATACACGAGCACTGATTAAATGGAGTAGTTGAAGAAATAAAATAAGAATATATTACAATAAATTAGGGTTAGCTTGGTTATTATCTCATGTTAACAGGGTTGTTAAGAGGTTTGGGTTTCATCATTTCATGTGAAGTGGAGAAATCTATCATCTCTTTTCTCGCCCTTTTTCCATGAGATTCTAGATACAACATCACAGTCATTTTATTTTACTATTCATGTACCATGTGCCAACTTTTCACTCACAAAACCATCATTCATAGCTGACCTCCATTACCCCCTTTTTTCTCTCTTATAGTCAAACCTTACCCTTCCTCCTTATCAACTATAACATCATCCTACAAATACAGTATAACCTACGTATTGCATCAGCTCCAATCAATACTCTATAACAACAAAATAAATACAAATACAGTATATAAATACGATGTAATTTGCAAGTTGATTTTTCTTAGAAATTCTATGTACGAGTTTAAGTCTCATTTAGAGAATCATCAGAGAGATACAATACTAATAAAATATAAGTTTAACTCATACATAAGAAATTGACATTACTCTTTAATCTAAAATTTTAAATGATAGATTTATGAGTTTTCATCTTTATGTGATACTTAACTTTTTCATTTTCAAACTCATACTTAGATTTCGAACACTATATTTTAGTGATCGGTCAAACGAATTCCTGTATCGAAAGTCTACTATTATGAGAGTAATATGAGACTTTTCATACTCATAGTTAAATTTTGAACACTATATTTTAGCCATCGATCAAACAAGTTCTCGTGTCGAAAGTCTACTGTTAGGAGAGTAATATGAGACGCCAATGCTTTAGGATTATTCTTTTTTTCTCTTCCTTCGACGCAAAAACACACACAAGGCATAGCAATCATCATGTTCTCTCCCCTCTGCTTGCCTTCATCATTAGAGGCTGGCTTTCATCATCACCACCGCATCTTTTACCTCCCACCAACCGCACCAAAGCCATCATCCTCCGCCTCTAACATCGCCACAACAAGAAAGAGAAAGAAGGAGAGAGAGAAGGGTTAGAAGGCGAAGAAGATGGCTTCACTCAAGAAGAAGAAACCCTACCCGCTTCCATTTCCTTTCCACTGCAACCCTCTACTCTTCTGATCCAAGGGTCCTCTTCTTCTTCCAACCTTCTCATGCATGCTACTTTCTTCTCTTCTCCGGGAATTGAAGCGTCGCGGTCCGATTGTTTGCTAGATCAAGCAAATTAACCTACATATACTGGTCTATATCATCACCTTTCACCATATATATATGGCTTTAGTTTCTTACTCTCTTTATGTTTTCCTTTTTCTTACTCCTGCTTTCAATTGATTACGTCATTCTAAAACATGTATGGATTTATATATACATAGCGTGCTACGTGGTTTTCGAGCTTGGTGTTTAAACATGATGATGAAAAACAAAGCTCTCTTTTTCTTTTTTTCTGTGTTGTTGAGCAGTGAGCAGTGTCACTTTGTGCCTTCTTGTAAATTCGAGGTGGAGACTGAGCTATGCTGTTGCTTCAATTCAAGTTTCTGAATACAGTTGGTGGTATAGATCTGGATTTCCTTATATATGTATGATAATAAATGTTGTTCTTCATGAGAATAACACATGTTTGATTGTTCCAAACTATGTTACTTTGTGTATTGTTATAAGTTTTAGACTTTAATGTTAATGACCCCAGTCATCATCTCTCTTGTGTCCTATAGGGTTCTCTTTCCTTCTTTTCTTTCTTTGAGAAGTTCACATGTCTTTTATTTTTATGAAATTAATCAACGGTTTTATGGGAACTGTTTTTCCTTGACTATCGAGAACAACATGCAAATAGATATAGACACACAAAACAACCTTAAATCCCGTTAAGAAAGATGTTTTTCTGTTTTCTAAATGATTTTGAGTTGCTAGTTTAAGTTGTTTTGATGGATATGTTCATCTTTCACTCCAATACTCTATGTAGTTATGTACTTACATATGCTAAAGAGTTTTAGAAATTTGATTAACTAAGGATGTTTTCTCTATGGTATATTCCTTTTTGTTTAGCTAACTTGCTAAGTCAAAAATCTCCTCCTTGTGTTGTTTTAATAAGCAAGTTGATGCATGCATAAGTTTCTGGTTTTGTTGGATTCAAATTATTCTCAATCATTACTCTAAAGTGTGATTCTCATGGGTTTCCATTCTCAATCATTTCTGGTTTCAAATATTTTAGAAATTCAGCTACCTTGGATTGGATTGCATGCTCGACCCATGTCACGATTTTTTCTGTCAATTATCTATATATAATAACAGAATATAATGTGTAGGATTTGAAATAATTTTGTTATAGCTTTATAATTCAATTTTTATTTTGTTAATTGGAGTTGACTTACTATCAATATTTTTTGCGAGTTACTGAAATGAGTTATAATTTTAATTAGAAAAACACTTTAGTACATTTGTCCTTGTCTCTATATCGTACCTGTCAGGAAGACTTTCGATACTAGGACCATACTGGTACTGCACTCGTCTGAGCCGGTATTAACCATCGGCTCTGATACCACTTGTTAGGTTTTACAGAGGGAGTTTCACTGGTGAAAACAACACCAATGAGATCTGAGCCTAACCACATAAGACATCGACACCACTCTCAACCCAAAACCTTAAGGCGATGGATTTATGGGCCTTAATCCTTATATGGTGCTCTACTTTCTCAATTCTGGTCAATGTGGGATTTAGACTCACACTTGAATTCCTAACAGTACCCTTCATCATAGTACAGTCTCATAAGAAAACCACGAGCTCAATTTGTTTTGGTTGCAAAGTTCAGAAACAGTGCATCAGCATTGTTCTTCTGAATTATTTGACTTGGTTGAATTTTGGAGCAATTAACCATATGAAAGAGTGTTAAGTATGATTTTTTACTTGATTTCTGGTACAACATCATTGAATGGAGGCCCACAAATACATGTAATCATATATTGCGTTTAACTGAAGGACCATGCATGTATTGAGTGTAACTACAACAGACAGTTTTTGATAGATTTGAAAGGAATGTGTCCTATGATTTATTCACCATCAAGCTTACATATAAGAGTAAATAACCAAGAAAACTACACTTTTCTCACTACCTTTTGGTTTTACATTCTTCTATTAAATTAAACAAGAAAACCATCAATTTAATTAAACAAATTCGTTTCTGTTTTTTAAATGTATTACAATTAAGTTCTACTATGGAAAACAATATCAAATACTTACGCGAGTTATTGCATCTTGGAAATAGTTTTTTTCTTTTTCTTTTTAATTTTTCAATGAAAACTAGTAAAACCTAATCATGTGAGTAATAAAACTAATCTTTGAAATTAATTTCAACACTTAAAATTAAAAAATTGTTTATTTTGTAAAATAAATTATGATTGAATTTAATTAAAGAGACTAATTTGTCACATCATAACAAAACAATAAGATACAGCAATTTTAATTAAAATATTTTAATTTTTAATTTTTTAATTTAGATAAAGCAATTCAAATTCTATTTTAAAGTAAATTCAATCTGATGGATTAAATCTGAACTTTAACTTGTAAAGCCTTATATTTTTTATCTTCATTTTTATATATGTTAATTCTTAATTCTAAATTATAAATTTTAATCCAAAATCTATCTAATTAAAAAAATAGTTTTTCCATTATGAGGCTTTTCCTTCTTATTTTCAACTAAGTCCATTTTTTTTCACCTGTGTAAATATAATAAATTCCGCTAAAATATCTAAGTTTCATTATAAATATTTGTAGGAATACACCATCTATCTTTTAACAAGAACTTTAATTATTTATTGAATTAAATTGCAATGATATTTTTATTATAACAACTTTTTTAAAATTAAAAAAAAATGATTTTCACAAACTTCATAAAAAACAACTTTGTGGGAAACATATATATACTTATGATTTTTAAAATAAAAATGAACATAATAAAAATATATTTCCAACTTGAAATTTTTGGGAAACTAAAAACTTATGGTGTATGAGCCCCTAAATAGAACTATTATTGATAACCAAAACAAATAATAGTTAATAATTTTCCCGGTTGATCTACTGAATTTTTATTGCAAAAATATTCTAACATAATTCATTTAATTTCCAAGATAAAAAATATGATTTATTTTGTTTTCTTTTTATTCTCTTATATTATATAATTATCTTAAAATTTTATGGCAAAATATTGAATAATTTTTAATTTTTATTGTCGTAAATTTAGTTGTTTAGTCATTTAAAAAATATGAGATTTGTTGTAATGTTTATATTTTTTATCAATTGAATGAATTAGTTAAATATGATAAAAAGTGATACCAAAACCTACATACAACTTTTATTTTTTTAAAGAAAAGAGAACAAGTTTATAATTAAGAAAGACTTAGACTTTAGAAATGAAAAATAAACTTGTCTCTGTGAGTATTGTCCAAACTCGTCCCCATTTTGATGAGAAATATCTGCATTGACTGGGTATGGGTATGGATATGGGTATGGAGAATTCCCGACTCTTTCAATTGGATATGGGAATGAGTATGGGGATGTACATATCCTCGCTATAATACACGTCCCCCCGTCATATCTTCGTCCTTGTTTAAATTATTAAAATATTCACAATTAATTAAGTAAATATATATATATATATATATATATATATATAACTTTCTATTTTTTTATCTTTTCTAATTATTTGATTTGCCATGAAACTCATTCACATCTCCAATATATTTTTCAACTTATCATAACTTTTATGTAATTATTTTAAAATGAATTAAAATTTGTTTATGTCTCATATTTTGAATATTTCTATTATTTTTTAAAATTGTTATTTATTGTATATTTTCCTTTCACATGAGAATGTTTAATACTCTCAATTTAAGTGTTTAATAGCATAAACCTTTCATTTACTAGGTAATATAAAAAAAATTACTTATTATTATTATTATTATTATTATTATTAATTTTTGTTTCATTTAAAGAACTTTTTTATTTCGCTAAAACAATTTTTGTTATTTCTCAACCATTGAGTATATATGTTGATATTTGAAAAGTTTTCTTAAATCTATAATGTATTTTTCATCTTATTATACATTTAATTATGCTTTTTTTTCTTTATGTGATTTCTTTCTATAGTCTCTTTAAATTATTTATAAGACACGCATTTGTTAATTTTTTAATATTTTTATTTCTTGTTTATTTTCATCACATTGAATACTATTTTGATATATTTTATCTAGTTATTTTTTATTTTTTAACTCATTATCAATCGTACTGAAATTTTTTCATTATAACTGTATAAAAAACTTTTATTTGCTACAATATAAAATTTTAATATAATTGTCATGAATATTCTTTTATCAACATCCAACATATATTAGAGTTCAAAAGATACAAAATCTATGTTAAAATTTTATTATTATGTTTATTATTTAATTTTTGCATCATTTTGATCAAGTGATGTATTATAACTTTTATTAGTGTATAAAAAAGAGATTTATTAGAATTTAAAAAATTTAAGTAAACTAACATTTAAAATATATTTTAATTTGAATATTTGTTTTCTTTTTATATTTTTTTAAAATATTTTTAAATTTTATCAACTAGGTTTCATTAATGTTTGCAAATTTAATAAATGTTTTGCTTCTTATGAAATTTTATTTAGTATTCTAATCTAAAATGTAAACAATTATAATTTATTTCAAAGAATTTTATATCGAAGAAACAATCATCCTCCTAATATTGAATATTTGATAATATTATGTTTACTTTACCGTAATTTTTTATTATTTTATGAAAATTAATTAAAATTAATATTGAAGAAGTAAGAAAACGGATACATGTATGGGTACAAGATTATACCCGTTACTCGGTGAAAATGAAAATGGAACAAAAGTTTGATACTCAGTGCATTTAAATATATGGGTATAAGATAGCAAAACTCGTCCCACCCCACCCAATTGTCATCCTTACTTAGAATACCTCAACCCATATATCAATTTTATAAAAATGTACATATATAACGAGTAATCGCTATACATTTATGTTAAGGTACACAATTCCATAATATTTTAACAACATTTCCAATAAAATTTCAATCCACAAATAAATTAGGACAGTAATACTCAACCATCACCAAGAGCACCAATATTACAGTGGAGGATTTGGGGAGACTAGGGATGTCTTAGCCCCAAACTTTTAATATTCTACATCTATAATATATAATATATATATATATATATATATATATATATAAATTTCTCTTTTATGTTCACATTTTAAAATTCTAATTTTACCATTTAAAATATAATTATTTATTAAATTTTTAAAAATTGACCGTTATTTGTACAAGTTTTTTATAAAATCGTA
This sequence comes from Vigna unguiculata, assembly GCF_037176805.1. Taxonomy (NCBI): domain Eukaryota; kingdom Viridiplantae; phylum Streptophyta; class Magnoliopsida; order Fabales; family Fabaceae; genus Vigna; species Vigna unguiculata. The sequence continues at coordinate 25,791,701 of NC_140793.1, forward strand.
TATCTCTGCTTATTCTCTTTTTTTCCTATTTATCAACTGTTACTCTCTCATCTTTTCTGATATATTCCATTTTATTTTTGATAAATATAATTTTATTTTATATATTAACTTAATAACATTACAATATCATCACATACACACAGGCGCAGGCGCGACATAATAATGAAAATTTATAAGTATTAAATTAAGTATACTTTCATTTTTTTAAACAAAACATGTTATTGAATACTAATAAATAATGAAATATAAAATTAAATATAATAAAAATATGAATTAAAATATTTTTTATTTTATTTCAATTATTCATTATTTTTGTTTATTAATTATTTTCATGTTTTTTTGTGTATTAAGAAAAAAATTAAATACAGATTTATTAGTTTTATTTTCATTTTTTATTATGTTAATCTATTATTGAAGAGAAATAAATTGTGGCATTTAATATAGTATATAATTTTTTTTATCTCATAAATTTTTTAAAATTCAAAATAAAAATTGACTGTTATATATTTTTCATAAATAATTTTTTATTGTGGATTTATCACCATATATTTCCATTTTCTTAAATATGTCTCTGAATATTATTTAATCAGATTTTGATATCTTATCTTTTAATTTTAAACTTGATTTCTTTTTTTAAAATAGGTATATTGATAAAAAATAAAAGAGTAAACCCATTCTTTAATGTTGTGTTTGGATTGGATTGTAGATTTGGAGGAGTAGATTTGCATTGATTTGAAGGTAAATATGAGGTTGTTTGGATTAAAGAAAAGATGATGTGATTTAAGTGGATATGTATGGAAAGTTTATGAAAGTTTGTATATGACATGATTGATAAAATTTAATAAATTATAATTTTTAATAGAATAAATTGTATGATTATCATTTTACCCTTCAATGTAAATAGAAAAAATGATATTCAAATAAAATTAAAAATGTTATTTAAAATTACAAAAATATAATTTATTCATATTATAATTAATAACTTAAAATAATAATTATTATTATTCTCAATTATAACGTGAAATAATTTATAATATAGACTTTTAATTGTAACTTCACATTTATTTAAATATATTTTATTTTATTATATAATACTTATTATTATAATAATAATTATAATTATAGTTAGTATTAATATATATTATAATAAATATAATAAATTAAATTGTTAAAAGAGATGGACAATAAAATAATTTTAATACCACTTGTTAGGTTTTTAAGGAGGGGCATCACTGGAGAGAACAAACACAGATATGAGTCTAACCATATAAGGCACTGACACCACTCTCAACCCAAAACCTTAAGACAATGGGTTTATGGGTCTTTATTCTTATATAGTGCTCTACTTTCTCATTTCTGGTCAATGTGGGACTTAGACTCACACTTGGATTCCTAACAAAAACAACACAAATTCAACTTATTCCCCTATTCTAAACAAAGATATTGATGATTCAATTATAATAGAGAAGTCTCTTTTGACAAGTTTTATCCTTTATATTTTGAAAAATGATTTTTTAACAATTAAATTTGTGTGACATCTTTTAAGTGGCGTCCCATTTTTTCTATTTTCTCATTTCTCTATATTCCAAAACCATTTAGAAGATGTCACCTTAGGTTGTAAGAAAAAATTATCAAAATTTATTTGTCAAAATATCATTGTCCTTATATTTTAGTGGGCAAGATTAAATTAAAATTTCAATTTTATTTTACTATTGATGTTCCTAATCCAAAATTTAAGAGTTTATCAACCATCTCTCAATTATGTAAATCTTTAGCAATAACATAAAAGTCAAAAACATCTTATTTAAATGATCATTTAATTTATCTTATTTTAACTTTAATTGTTTTTACAACTACAACAAAAAATATCATTTTTGCAATAAAGATTATAAAAAAATTGTGAAATAAAATAGAAGATTAATTTATTGTTCATAATATGATTATTTACATTAAAAAATAATTAGTTAAATTTTTTAGTTTTGATTCATGTGTGTGATTTTTGTGTTCATTTTTGTTGTATTATAGTAATTGTGATGAAAATATAAACTTTTAATATACTATTTTAACTATCCCAAATTTTTTTGTTGAGATCAGCCGTTGATTCCTTATGTGTTGTAAGTAAGTGTAATTACTCTTGATTCTTTATTCTCCACCTACATATAAGTATTTTTTTGAGTAAATTAACTATTAAATGTAAATGTAGGTTAATGACTCTCCTCGAAAAAAATATTTTTGTAGAATATGTTAGATTTATCATTCAAAGTCATTGATATGCAATTTCTTTCTCTAAAATGTACATTGTGACTCAATTCCTATAAATCATTTGCTAGCTTTTCCTAAACAAACAAAGATTTTTCATTTCCAAACCCCAATTTTCCCATCTTAATCCTCCATTCCCTGATTTTCCCTTTTTACCCCTTTGAGGTTAAACCCAATTCATTTTTATTATCCACACCTTCCCCCATTCTTTTTCACACCCTTTTACCAATATGGATTTATGGTCTAACTTCTTTTTTTCTTTTACTCCCCGTTTTGCTTTTTGCCACCCTTAAATCCCTCGATTCTTGGACTAACATGTGGCACTTTGATTGGCCTAATTTCAGTCCAGTGGTCTTATTATACAAATATAGCAAGTACTAGAAAATAGAATACACATAGAAACTAATTCAAGATAGAAAATTATATTTGACTTAACTTCTAACATAACCTAACCAACTCAGCTCGTACCAAGTCCAAGCTAGAATCAAGCCTAACCAACTCTAACTTAACTTAATTTGGATTAACTTGACTCGATTTGGTCTGACTCGTGTAGACCTTTGCTCGGACCTACTCATATATATATATATATATATATATATATATATATATATTTAGATTCGCCAAATTGACTTGATTTAAGTTAAGTCCAACTTGACTCAATTTAGGTATGGGCCAAATCAATTCGACCAATTCCCAAGTCGACTTAACTCGCCTTGTGTTTGGTTAACTTAACTTAATCTATGCATGGACCAACTTGACTTGACTTATACCTGACATAGTGTTACTTTACTTGGGTCTAATTGAACCTAATATTTCATAACTTGAAATGACTAAGATGCACCATAAATATGAATTTTCAAAATTCAGAAAATTATCCAGTCTAATTACAATTAAATGGATTGGATTTAAAATACAAAGTTATGAATTTGAATTTAAGATAAATTCATTTAAATAAAATTAAAATAATATAGATTTATATTATTATGCATTGGATTTGCCTTTTAAAATTTTAAACTACGTATTCCGGTTAATCCGTGGAAGAATCTTAAATTGTGAAAATTTCAATGATAAAATTCAATAAATCACGAATCACCGTTGACTAACCCAAAAACACAATTTTAAACAAATATATGAATTAAGATATCCTTTTTATAAGCAAAAGCATTTTAGCCTAATTTATATGTTAATTCCAACCTTCCCACGAAGCTATGTAGACATTTATTTAGTAGTGTTTCATGTATTAGGTAGTAATAAACTCAATAAAAATCGTAAGGGAGCATAGAAGAAAAAACTAACAAAACATGCATAAAAGAATCTCACATCTTGGAGCCAAAATAATTCTAAAAAACGTAAAGGTTATTGCTTATCCTTAATAAATTGAACCTTCATAAAATGAGATCGATCTTATACTACAAACCTACAATCTCAAACAATTGGTAAGAAAGATGAACCAATACGCCCATGTTTAAGCGAAAGATTTGAAAATATAGTTTGAAAGTAGAATAAAGAAAGGGTGTACTTATTAATTGATGAAGTGCGTTTAGTGATTGTCACAAGAAATTTCTATAATATGGTGAGTGTCTCCGAGGTCGATTTTATTATGATTTTTCTTGATGGTTTTCCTTTCTTTAAAAGGTGATATATTCATAAAAAAAAAAAATTAAATTAATTAACCCTATTGTAATTACAAAAGTAATTAAATTAACCCAATTGGGCCTTCTTTTTTTGTCAGGGTCTTTTTTACCCTTTTTTTTTAGGTATTTCTAACACTGAATACGAGATCTTCGGAAACACAAACCAACACTTGAGGGAAGCATTTTATTAGTAAAAAAAAATGGCCTAGCCCTATATAACACCGCGGTCATTCGATCCAACGGTCCTGGTTCCATCATGCTCCGAGGATATTCCCTGTGCACAGCTGCTCTACCCCTGGTACTCCACCGTTTTCACTTCAACGCAAAATCTTCGCCTCTTTCTCTTCACCAATAACCCTTCATCCTCCTTTATCTCTCTTGAAGCTCGGATATGTTATTATCTGTCAACCCGTGGTGTTGACGTTTAGTTCGCACTCTCTGCTTCGAGTCGCGGGCAATGAGATTAGGGTTAGGTTTAGGGTTACGCTAACTCTCAGCGATTCTCAGGGTAACTATTCGCGGTTGCAGAAGTTTTTGCTCAGTTGATAGTTTAGGGTTTCGGTTGTCGCCATGTCCGATCATTCGAGGGGTCGCGTTACCATCACTCTAGGGCGTAGTGGTCAGGTAGGTTGCAATTTCGTTTATTTCGGAATTTATTGTAGATAATGTTTTCTATAAAAGGAACTTCTTCGTGTGCTTTTCGTTTGTTGTTTAAGTCTAGTTCTACTCTCGGCTTGACTTTGTGCTCTCTCTTTTTTTTTGTTCAATTTATTCATTAGGAGTAAAGGAATGCAGTTCAATTTAGATTTTTTTACTACCACTTCTTACCTTTTGTGATAGAGTTTTGCACTGATTTTTCATGATTGATTGATTTCCGTGACCTTGTATTTTACTTGAGGTTAGGTTGTGAAGAGGGATGTATCTTCTGTGGATGTTTCTTCTTTCTCTTCTCTTCCCTCAGCTGGCACTAAGCGGTCTGTAAGAGACAGGATTGGAAACAATGCAGATGGTTCTGTGTGGCACGGAAATGGACTTGGTGGCAATAAACGGTGCGTCTCTGGTTTTTTTGTTATATAGAGTGACAAATGAGAGAGAGAGTAGTCTGCCTGCTGTTTGTATGATTTAATTAAAGCCAGCTTACATAAATTTTGCTGTTCATATTCTCTGCAGACAGCGAGGAGATGTAAGCATACAAAATGGACTGGATGGCAGTAAGCTCCCTTAGCAGTCTTTACCACCCTTGCATCTTTATGCTACTCAATGGATTTTATGTTTCTAATCTTGTTCCTCTTAATTTACTTATATGGACATATTGGTAAAGATGATCTTCGGTTGAAGCTCATGCAAAAAAGTGCATCTAGGCATGCTGACAGCAATGGTAGTAAGAGGCATATGGATCTCCGTGAAAAACTTTCAAAGACAACTCACTCTCTGTCAAATAGTTTTAGTTCAAAGCAGCGTATGCCAGAATCAAGGGAAACAAGTTTGTTGAGGCAAATTCCCTCCGCTAGAAGTTCTGATGATTTAATGCGCATGGAATCCATGAGAAGCTCGTACTCTCCTTGGACATTGGATCATATAAGGAGAAGATCACCAGATGGGTTTCCGAGTACTTCAAGGGGTATTTCCCCTCAAAGGGACGTCCAAGACCTACAGAGAAGAAGGCCATTAAACAGGACATATGATGGCGTCAGACCAGTTCCATATGTAAGTAGGGATGTTCTTGAAACTTCGAGGCCTCCAGTAAGTACACCCCAATCTTTCATGTCACGCTCTACAATGTCCACATTGCCTCCAGTAACTGCCAAGCCTGTAGCATCTCATGCTGGCCAACTTCCTCCATCAAGCAGTGTTGCCCAAAGGTCATCATATGTGGTGAGTATCAATCATCTTCTGACCTGTAGATATCCATTTTTCCCATTACCATCTGGTGGATATCTGAGTTCATTGTGTTTCTCTCGTTTGGCTATAGCACCTTAAAGGGGGTTGTTTATAGGCTTGAGTGTTCTATAGCCATAAATACAAACAAAGATTCAATAAAAGATTCTTTAAGGAATCCTTTTTATAGCAACAGTAAGTGATGAATTATAATTTTACTGGGGGGATTAAGTACAATTACAACTTAATGATATTCTACTATGGGGACTGTTTTTGGAGGATTGGTATTTATAAATTTTTGGTGGTTAATCGGATCTGATCTGATAATTAAATAGGTATGTGTGAACTCTGCAATTTGCTTTTGGTGATAGCTTAGAAGCTCTCTTTCTGGTAATCCTAGCTTCCTAAGTAAGACAAGTGCTTTAGTGACTAGCTTAACTTTGTAGATTTGGGTCATGTTAGTTAACTTGATACACTGTGCTAACTATTTTAAACTTTGCACTGTCAATAATATGAAAATTTAGTCCCTCCTGTAGTTTTTCTTATATTTGTCCCAGAGTGTGGTTATGCTGAATCTGCAACTGGGAACTTAACATCACGTGGATAAAAGCCCAAATTTTGGTTGAAATGCAGAGTATGCAGTATTTATACTAACAAGTGAAAAATCATGGTGTTCCCTTCTGTTCTTAGATAAATAAGACAGTGTTCTGGGGTTACTTCTATGATTCCAAATCATTTTGTCCTTCAAAACCATTTTCGGTATAGAAATCCATAGTTTCCATCTCTCACACTTTTTCTGTTGCTCTTTCAGCATGCTTCACATTTTGACATTTTCCAGCCAAGGTCAGCACATAATAGTCTAGTTTCCTTACTCAATGTCTTTCTGCCTTCCTATGCCCTGTGCACATACATTGGGTTTGTGGATTTATGTGTCCAATTGGTGTTGTCTCGGGAATTTTTAGGGAGGTATTAACTTTAAAAAGTGGATGACCTATTTCTCACTGCCTTATGTCTCCTAGACTAACTACAATTATTTGTTTAAGCTGTAGTTTTTTAATAGCGGTGATGAATACGACTTTAGTTTTGGGGTCTTATTTTTAACTTGAACATTAATATTTGTTAAAGGTAATTTTTTTGCATTACGTTTATTATCTTAAGCGGTGTGGAGCAGCTGCCCCTACCAAAATCTGACACCCAGAGTGAGTTGCAATTAGCAGCTATACAGCCATAACTCAAATTTGCTGTGATAGCAAGCAGTGCCGAGGGTTGGATTGAAACTATAGTGGCATGATCATCTGTATTTTATAAAAGTGACCCCACCATCTGCCTCCTACTATAGCATTTCTGGGGTCAGATCCAGGACCCATTTCATTTCTTTAATTTGACCTTGTCTTTGGATTGTTTAGTGGTGTAAAGTTGAGCATTTTCTGTTTCTAATTGTTTTTTATCATTTGATTTTAGATTTTTTCTAATAGTTTCTTTCTTTGTCTGCACTCTGGTGATGCTTAAAAGTTAAAGAGTGCTTGGAAGTTAGAATTAATTTTTTTTGTACATCTAATAATCCTTTATTACGAATCTTTGATATATATATATATAGTAACAATTTTTTCTTTTTATTCTTATATTGACTAACGTCAATTTTTATATTATTCCAAACATTAAGCATACATAAAATATATAAACTTTGTGCTTTATTCCATCAAATATTTTTAGGAATTTATATTTGAATACCACATAATTAAAAAACAAGGTTTGTGATGACAAATATCGATAGAAGCAACTCTCATTCTCACCACTTCTACATGTAAATTATAATTTGTATATGCATTGAGTTTCATATGTTTAATTTGGATAATATTTGTTTAAAACATATGTTAAAATATTGTATCCTCCTATATGTTTCAAAATGAGATGAATAGTTAGTTGGACGTGAACGGGAATTGATGCTTAACTATGACTATTTAATTCTGGAGGGCTTCCAGTGATTTATTTCATCCCCTAAACGTGGTCCCAGTGATGGTTATGCTTAGTTCCCTTCTAGGAGATATGAAGGTCATATAATTAATTGTAATGTGGTGTGTATTGTTTTATTGATAGAATGTTGGGTAGTTGTGAGTATCTCTTTAAGTGATAAGTTGGCTGGCTTGGAAAAGCTAAAGGGTTCTATTGTTTTATCTGGTGAGAATGATTTTGTCCGCTGCTACCCCTACATAGACTAGATCATGGTGATGGTTACATTCCCTTTTAGGAGATATGATGGTCAATTTGTGGTACATTCTTTTAGTGCTGGAAATGGAATGTTGGTTTGGTTATGAATGCCTTTCTAAATGACAACCTTGCTTGCTTGTAGAAGCTAACGGGTTTGGTTATTTTGTGAATGGTTTTGCCATTTTGTTGACCCTGATTTGTTGAGTTTACTTGTTCTGTGTTGTTCATATCAGTCCTGAGTTGATTGTATTTGCACAAGTTGAATGTATTGTCCTTTGCAGTTAAATTGATTGAACCAGCAAGTTTATTCGAACTTTAAAAACTGATTGGGAATAGGGACTTGGATATTATGGGGTGTCTAACTCCTTCATTGTGTGGCATAAGATGCTTGATAGAAAACTTGAATGACTAGATTCTTCCCCCTCTAAAATTAGCTTTGTGATGGTCTCCAAAGTGTTTGGGTGCTTATAAATTGATATTGGAGCTGGTTGCCAGAGTTTGGAAGGCCTACATATGGAGTGACTGACTTAAAAGGGTGAGTAAAGTGCTGTACTGTGTAGCTGTTGATATGTCAACTTTTAAAGGAAATTTTACTGTAGGGACTTGGGTTGATATGTCCCACATTGAGCAGCATAGGATTCTTGACGGAGTACTCAAGTGACCTGTTTCTCCCCTTTGGACATCTAGTTTTTAAGGGAGGGTTACCCAAGTGCTTGGGTGTTATCCCGTGTTAGGATCCAATTTCAAGATATGAGATGCAAGTCTTACATTGAAAGTATGAGATTCTAGTGTGGGGTTGAAAATGCTTACAACCACAATTAGGTTTTAAGGAAGGTTCCTCAAGTGCTTGAATCATTTATAATTGGTATCAAAGTTTGTCATTAGAACATCTTCAGTCCAAGATCTTGAGTTGGGATCTTAAATACAAAATCTTGCACTGAATCCAAAATAAGATCTCCAGCATGGAGGATGGGTTCTTGTAGGGTGTGTTTGGATTTGAAGATGGATTTCAGGAAGTGAATTTGAATGGATTTGAGAAGAAAAAAAAGAGGTGATTGTGTGGTTGTTTGGATCAAGGGAAAATTTGTGTGATTTGAGATGAAAGTTGATAAAAATTAGTGATTAATGTGATAGGTTTAATAGATTAAAAAATATTTTATTTGATAAATCAAAATTATATATTATTATTATTGTAATTATATTATTATTTTAATAATAATTTTTATTTTATTATAAAAATATTATAAATTTATATATATATATATATATATATAGAGAGAGAGAGAGAGAGAGAGAGAGAGAGAAATATAATAAAATATGTATATAATCGATTTGGTTATAAAAAAATGAATATTTGTTAAATGTAAATAATTCAGGGAATTGGTATATATATACATGTTTTATTATATATAATACTGCTTCTGAGCAAATCTCCTTATAGTTGTGAAGAAAGTTTTCAAAAAAAGATTTTATTGTTTTTTGTGCTAATTTGCTTTGGTTTTCGAGTTTTCTTGGCAAATCCGCACCCTCTAACTTTCCGTTGTCTGAACCAAACACAATCATAGAAAAAGCCTGAATATCTGCACATTTTCCAACTGTTGGGATGTCAGCTTGTAGTGTAGTGTAAGGTGAAGCATTATGGGTATTTTGGGTTGACCAAATTCCACATTTAGTACTGTGGGATGCTTGGTGGAGCACTTAAGTGGCTTTGTTCCTCCCCTTGACAACTACCATTTATAAGAGGTTTCCCCAAGTGCTTAGGTGCTAATCACTAATACTACCTCATGTCACCCTTATTTGATTCATTGACATGAATTAACATCCTTGATTTATGAATGCATTTTAGTTTAAAAAAATTAATGAGCCTGAATATTTTCTTGTAAAAGTGGGAAAGGTTATACTAGAGAAACATCATTTAGAAAAAGAATATTCCATCAATAGAATGTGCTTTGGGTGCCTCTTCATTTAAACGAAGTTTCTGTATGTAATGCTTATGCGTATCTGCTTTTGCTTATGCACATATTTGCTCTATGCTTTTTTTGAAGAAATGTTAGCATCTATCAAGACAAAATTTAACAAACGGAAGTTTATGTTAATTGCATGTGTAATTTTTTTTATCAAACTTTTTGAATTGATCGTGGATACTTGAGATATGTTTAGTTCTTGAAACAGATTAACTGTAAAGTTCATCCTAACGTGTATTTGATGGTTATCCTATAGGGTGATGAACAAGTACAACAACCAAACCAGACTGTGGATGGCCTGTTACATGCACTAGGACTTCAAAAATATGCCATTCTCTTTAAGGCAGAGGAAGTATGTAACTCATTTCTTTACTTAAATGAAATCATATTTATTATGTTTTTATTTTCAATTGATAATTTCTATTCTCACGTGTTCAGTTAGATGTCAAAATCATCTACTTATTGGTTGGTACTGGAATGCTAACTAACTAAATGACTGTAAAAGACTATAAATATTGGGAACTTTCAAATGGTTGTCCTCTGGACATTCTCGAGTAGTATTTTTCCTATTGAATCAGTTTTTTTTTTTTTTCTCTTTCAGGATAGTTTGTTTCATTTTTATGTCATTGGTGGTTGAATTCTCGTAAGTTCTGTGTTAATTTACATGTGGGGAAACATGTTCCATTGAATGACTGAGACTCGGTTCTTCAACTTGGTTACATTATTGCATATTAGTTACAGACTAAACACTTTTCTGTTTACTTAAATTTTATAGTTTTACTTTATTTGTAGTATACTAGTGTTCATTGGCAAATTGTATCATTGTCGGTATGATGTGAATGTTTTGTAGTTGCATAAATTGGGTATAAATAATCTTTGAAAGTGAATTTAAGCTAACTCAACCTGGCTTGTGAGGTAGATTTTACGCTCACTTATATACTGTAATGTGGTCATATCTCTAGAACATCTAGTTGATATAAGGTCTTTAACATATTAACATATCCATTCATGCCGATAATTGGACATCTCAAGTGTGGGAATAAATATTTATGGGTGGCACGATAGGTCCAATACACCTTGCTAGGGATCAGCTTTGATACTGTTTTAGAAAATGGATTTATGTCTTGCTCAATCTTACAAAACTGGTTTGAAAAGAGAGGTTTGTACCCTACTTATATGCTATAATTTGATCATATCTATAGCCAATGTTGGATCTACAAATATTAACAGTTGAAACATTATTTAAGAATTATGCCTTGTAAATTCTTTTGATATCTTTCTTCCTTGGGTTGGCTTTCATCCTTACATGAAGGGGCAATACTGTAATGATTAAACTTAACTCTTAAATAACAGCGTTGGGAGCTTACTCTTACCATCAATCTCTTTGCTTCAATGTACTCTTAATCTTAGCTAGCAGATGAACTGAGTTTGTTGTGTAAAGTGTTCAAGTGATCGTATATTGTCTTGTGTCTCAATTTATCTTTAGTACGGACGTATGGATTAATGGAGTATAAAGTATGATTTTGATAAATATGCTTCAGCAATGAATTGTTTTATTCTAATTTTGCACTTCTAGTTATCTTATGCTCTGATATGTTCAACCAGGTGGATATGACTGCATTGAAGCAGATGGGAGAAAATGATCTCAAAGAGCTAGGGATTCCTATGGTAATTAATTGTCTTTCTTTTCATATATATTCAGGTGTTTTTCAGTAAGGCTTACTGTTGTGAATGTTACACCAAATATATGGATTTAGGCATTGTTATATTCTATTCGGACAATGTAGCATAAGTGTGGCTAATGGAGTTGTGTTGGAAGATATCTTCGTATTAAATATTGTTAAACACTATTTTTGTGCTCATGTCCCCAGTACCAGCTTGTCCAGCACCAGCATTTCTCTTCTCTTTCCTTCTATAGGTTCATCATCATTGTTCAAAGTTATTTGATAAAAAATACCTGTAAAACACATTATAATGTCTCAGATGCCAAATAGCCCTTAAGAAAATATAGATTTGGCATCTAAGTAAGAAGGTTTGTGCGGGATAAGCTGCTGTTAAAACCATATATTAGAAAATCAACTATTGATCAAAATCCATGTCCCTTGAATTCTGGTATCTGAGCCTAGTGAAAGGTGATAGTCCGGGTTGTACTTGGAAATTTTATTTTGATGTGCCTATAAAGCTGCTTGCTCCAGCTGTGTCCTGTAACAGATGGGCAGTATCAAGAGGAGGGTGTCTGCCTTTGTATTGATGATATTAGGGGCAGTGTGCGTGCGTGCTCTCTTGTGTTAATGTGTTTTTCATGTGCTGAGTAGTACTCAATTTGATTATATGTTCTGTTATTTGTCTAATGGAGGTTGATTGGGTTGTTGCAGGGTCCAAGGAAAAAAATTCTTCTCGCTCTCTTGCCCCGTACCAAGCGTCAACAATGATTGACTCCTATCCTGCTTGACGCTGAAACTGATACATTGTTGGATCACCACCTTTTACTTTTAATTTTAAACTTTATAGTTTGGGTGATGGTAATGCACAGATATGAGAATTTTTACGAATATGACATCCCTTGTCCCTTGTAGGGTTCGAGTATCCTTTGTAACCAACCATTGTCGCATTTTATTATAATTCGCACAAGTCCCGGTTTAAATTCTCGTTTTTTGGAATTATTGATCTGTAATATATATGCTTATCCCTACTTTCTATTTCTTTTGAATGAAAGAAAGAGGAAATTAAATCAATTCACCCTGAATATGAAACCTTGTCTAAACATTTGCATTGAGCAAGTGTCAGCCAACGCACACTTACCAACTCATGCCCGAAGTTTGACAATTTAGAGAGAAGTGCACAAGCTTTGATGCATGCAATGTCATGACGTTTTTAGTAAGAATCACTTTTTCAACACTTGTCTAGCTTTCGGTCTCAATTTTCTTTTGCTTTTGGGAGAAAACTTTGTTTCTGATGAGTCTAATGATAGTAATTTATTGGTTCTTGAAAGAATGTTGGGCTCAGCGAATCTCAATGTCTGCATCGAATCTGTGTTTACTTTACTTCTCCCAAAATTGAAGACATCGTTCGTCGCATGTCGGTAAGAACCCAATTCCTGGTCCCAGATACTGAAAAAAATGAATTTTTGGAGGTAAAGTTAATCTCTTTTGAAACTGTGGGTGATGCGTTATTATCAAAATAGATTTCATGCGGTTTCTAGAATGAGTACTGTGCTCATGTTTTTTGGTGCGTCACGTGTTTCGGAACTATGTAAATGGTTTTCGTCACTGACCGTTGAAGTAAATTTTTATAATCGCATATTCTTAAATTCGTCGATAAGAAACACAGTCTGCAAGATAAAAAAAAGGAAACATAAACGCACGTTAGTCGTTAAAAAATGAAAAAACAAACATTGCCCTTTTAAACAAATTACAGGTGCTGGTCATATTGATTAGTTAGGAATTAGATACGTACTCATTGAAAATAACTAGTATGACGAACATTTTTTATTTTTTTAAAAGCAAGATGAGGTTTTAAGTTATTTGTGTAATTTGGAGATATGATTATCACATTTCAATTTATTGTCCACGTTGTGTCATTTTCTGTTTGCGTTGAGGACTTCAATTGCAAGTTTGTAATATAAAAAATATATGAATAATTACATATTTTGTACTAAATTTTCAATTTGACGACTTTTGTTATTTAAACTATACACATTTTACCCTCTTATTAACTACTGGTAAATTTCTAAGAGTGTGATAATGAGACATGTAGAACGATTTTCGGTTCGAGGCCAAATATGAATTATATTTTAAATTATAAATTTTACTAATAAAATATAATTTTATGAATTTTATAGCTGAAATTTCAGTATCGGAATTTTATCGTAAAAGTTTAATCATACTAATTTTACAATTGCATTTTTAATTTTATGAATTTTAACATTGGAATTTCAATTTCATTCACCTTACCATTTAAATTTCAAAATTATAACATTTTACGTTTTCGTTAATTGGATACCAACTTACTAATAGTATGAAGGTGTGACTACTGTATTACTGGGTGAGTTTGTGGTAAAATAATAGTTATTTCTTTGGGTAAATTTCAGGAAAAGGAACTAAATATGAAATATATATGTTGAAAAAATATTCAAATAATGATGTGTATTTTACATTATTTCATCTGATAATTTACGTTATTTTGTATTTTTGACACAAAATATCTTTATTTTATTTTGTTATAACTATTAAATGGTAAAATACTCTTAAATGATTAATCAAGGGAAAATTAGATAAACATTTGGAATAATTTTAAGCCAAACTAATATTACTAAAAGTGTGTATACTTTTACAAAATCTAAAAAAAAATGTCATAACTTTTTTACATTTGTAGATTATTTGCAGTAATCTTTTTAAGAAGGCAGTTAATGAATTAGTAGTTAAATCCAATCTTCCCAAAATAAATATATTCTTTGAAGCTGTTGAGCTTTTAATATTTAAATTAATATGTTTTGGATTAAAATAATTAAGATATTTAAAAATATTTTTATCAATGATTTGCGCTGTATCCATTATTTAAAAACAAAATTTAAATTTATCTATATATTTTTCTAATTTTACTTTATTATATAACTTTTTGTGAATGTATTAGTTATTTTACTACTGTCTGGGTATCAGTCGAAATATAATATTAAAAATATAAGTCATGTAATTTTAAAACATAAGAGTAGATAAGCAAATCAATGTCTAATCAATACTTTATGAAATATTTATGTTTAATTTGTTGATTATATTAATATACCTTCACCATTTACATTGTTTATTAGTCACATTATCATATTATTAATAAATTGGGATTTAACAGTAAAAACGCGTATAATTTTAAAATTTAGATGGTAGAATGCATAAAATTGAAAGTTTAATAATAAAAATTATGAAATTAAAAGTTTCATACTAAAATGTGTAATTTATATATTTTACTTTGAAATCAAAGTCATTTATTGACCACATTATCGTATCGGCAATAATGTGAAATCAATTGACATAGCGGTAAAAAAAATGTCTAACTTTTAAATTGATTAGATAAAATTCGAAAAATATGCAATTAATCGAAAGCATTTTTATCCTTTTAGATTTTTCTACTATACATTTTCTTTTTCATGGTTTACTTTCTGAAATTCAAAAAAGTTTATCTGTCTTATTTAATTTTAGCCTTTTGAGACTTGACATGACTATTTTCTAATTCTTTGGTAGCAAGCTAATTTGTTTTTTTTTTTTTAATTATTTATCTATTTTTCTTTATTCCTTATAATTTTGACTGGCAAATATTTCTGTTTCTTTTTATATTTGTGTATTCAAGAAAAAAGTTATTATTTCAATTGCTACTTTTTTAATCATTATGTTTAGCTGGTTATAACTTTTTTACACACATCTAAATGAGAAAAAAAAACGATAGAAGACTTGCTAAAAGGCTAAAACGAACTTTAAATTAAAGAAGAATATTGATTATAACTTTGAATTTGTGCAATCTTCTTAAATAAACAAATAAAAAATGGAAGTAAGTGAAAGTACACTCAATTTTTTACAATGTTAAGATTCCTTTAACAGAGTTCATGAGAGAAGAGTGACCCGGTGACATTATTATACCCAGAAAAAGATGAAGAACCTAAACCAGTTCAAACAGTTTGATAACTGTAACCTACAGTTTTTCCATACCTAACGACCTACACATAAAGTCATTTCTGACAGTTTCTGACAATGCTATCCTTTGCTTCGGATACTGCCTTTTAACCTAAATTAATCCATCTGTGGTTAAATAAATCATCACAAGAAAATGGTTGAAAGGTGGAACTTTGTCAATGCCAACAAACCAGATTACCTTAAAATAAAGCTTATAATATAATTAAAGGTGTCACTAACTCAAGACTTCTAAACAAATTTTGCAACCTATACAACACTTTAAACCTACGGACAGTACAACAAAAACAAATTTACACCCAACAAATAGTTGTTGCTTCTCTAAGTGACAATAGTTGATATGTTTGATATCAATCAGAAGTTCTTCCTCCGTTAGACATAAAATAATTTTAAAATATATAAATAGATATTTGTAATCCAGTTTTATAGGATTGAATTAAATTTAAAATCTATTTCTTAACTTAGTATGAGAACCATAATTTTACAGAGTTGATTTAGACTTAGTTCAATTTTTTAACTGTGTAACTCTCTCTAATGTGAAAGATGTTGGGAATCTGAGTCTAAGTCCCACATTAAGTAAAAATAGGAAGTTAAGTACCATATAAGGATCGATGCCCATAAATCCATCGTCTTAAGATTTTTAATTAAAAGTGATGTCAATCCTTTATGTGAATTTGGCTCATACTCATTGGTGTGAAATCTTTCTGGTGATCCTCTCTCAAAAGACCAAACAAAATATGCCCTTACATGCTGTGCATTCTGCATCATTCAGTCACAATGGTTTCTGATATCACTTTCATATAATACTGCAACACTTTCTTGATCTATTGCACAGATAGGTTTGAGGGATAAGTCAGCAACAAAACAAGGTTGAATCTTCGTAGTTGTTGAGGCATTAACCTATAGTGCTTATCCAAGTGCGTTTGATGAACTGGTATTAAGGATACATTTCAACTCAGCATGTTTCTCCGAAGCAACATATTTTTGTCGTTGATATAACATGAGTGTATGTATTATCATATAATATTCCAATATATATAGAAAGTTTTTCCTTAGTCAGTTTTGGCCTTCTATGGTGTGTGATAAAAAAATGGAAAAAAAACAGTAATAGCACTTTGGATTTGTTTTTTTGGAGGGTAGGGACCACGGTTTGATATTCTGAAACCAACGTGTAATGAAATGGAATTAGCTAAAATGAAAGAATGACCCAACAACGTACCCACCCACTTAGCCACCATAACCCAATCTTCTCCCTCATGGCCTCGTTTATTCCACATGTTATGAAAGAGTGAAATGAAATATGGTAGATGACAGCATGCCTACTTGGAATTCTCCTCCTGAAGCAAGAAAGAGAGTTTAATAAACCTGAAAATGGAGAAAAAGGAGTGGGAAATTGATGAGCATGAGAGGCTTATTGGAGGAACAAGTCAACCAATGGAAGATCTAGTTAGAGACAATGGAATAAAACACAATCTAATGATTTCTAAATTGTCCCAAAAGCAACAATGTGTGGGACCAACTATAACAACTGTCCAACGCAAATGCTGCGTTTATTTGTAGAATAATACTATAGTTGATGACTTGATTCACCTGAAAATATAACTTTTATAAAATATAGGCTTTGCCTGCTCTAAGAAGATATGCCCAGATCTTATGGAAGACTCTTATTAGTATATATGCTGACATCATTCCCCACTTTCTTTTATTCTTCTTTTGGCTTCTACTCTTTCTTTTCTATATATCACAACACCATTCATAAAACATGGTCAAGAAAAAACTCATTCACCCTCTTTTTTAAATCTCATTGTGGGTAGAGGGATCATCACAAACAACCTTTATTAATATTTAGTGCTGAATTTATACAGATGTCAGCATTTTATGAACAACGTCAATTCAATTAACTCAAGTAGATATAGAACCTGATTATGGTTTAATTAGCATCATATTGCAGTAATATTCATTAATATATTCATTAATACATGAAGCAGTGAAATCATTGGTTGCTCAGTAAAATAATTAGATATGAATTTTAGTACAGTAGTAGATATGTTACAAAGTTAGTGCCCCTCTTTCTTTGACTATTTGTAGCTACAGTTAGTTTAATAACTTTAATCATGTCCTGAGTATGGAATATGTCTGTTTTTAATGACAGAAAAAGCCAAGTGGAACTATAAATATTATTAAGTGCTTATAGACCATCTGATTCCACCTTAAATAAATCACAGTGAATCCTCTTTGATTGAGAAGTTTGAGGTGCATCTACTACAGTGCCAAAAAGAGTTTCTTTAATTGCAAACATTGCATGAGACGGCTTTCTCTAATCTGACTTTTCTTTTTAATCTTTTATTCTATTGACTCTGGGGTACCCTTATGCTGTCCATGTACTATAAAACTACTTTTTTTAATCGATGCAATGCATGCTGTGACTTCAAGAGTTTACTATAAAAGGAACACAAGCCTAACAACTATAACCACTGCATTTCCAACCTCAAAGACATTTCTTTTACCAAAGAGACATGGAAATGGAAAAGGATATCTGTGATCTTTCTCAAACATGGGATGGTGATAATGGCAACTCCACTGAGAAAAGGCTCAGGTTATTTGGCTTTGAGCTAAACCCTTCCAAAGAAAGCTGTGTCAAAGAGTCTGGTGAAGGAGATGAAAGCGTAAACTCCTCTAACTCAGTCTCATCAGGAGGAGACAAAACCCTGCAAGAAAAGACCTCAGCCAAAGACCCAGATGAGAAGAAGTTCGAGTGCCAATACTGTTTCAAAGAATTTGCAAATTCACAAGCACTTGGTGGGCACCAAAATGCCCACAAGAAAGAGAGAATGAAGAAGAAGAGGTTGCAGCTTCAATCCATAAACCGTTACCTCCAACACCCTTTTCAAACCAGCCATGGATTTGCTTACCAAACCTCAGATAGTCCTTGGTTCTATGACCCCTCTACCTATAATAATTCTGAGTTCACCCTTTGTGAAGAACCTCAGATTAGCTTCAACTCAAATGTTTTAGATACCAACTTTTCTTGTGACCAGAAATCTAGTTGGTATTCTGTGGCATCACACCCCTCTTCACAACAAGATACTTGCATGTTCACTTTCTCCAATGCAAATAATAACTCTCCTTTCATCTATAAACCTTGCCACTACCCTTCTTCAAACCAGAGTCATAGCAAAGCCCTAGATCTTCAACTAGGCCTCAACTTGGAGTCAAATACAATAAGGAGGATGTAATTTTTAGTATATACAGGACTTGTAGGTTTAATTAGCACTTTCCTTGTTTTTCCTTCAATTATTTTAATGCATAATTTCTCAAACATCTGGGATAAGGAAATGAGAAAAGGTAAAAAAAAAAAAAAAATTACAATTCATTAGACTCAGTTTAATTACCTTGGCCCCTGCAAAGCATTCACTGAAGAGTCCGACAATGACCACTTTCAGAATTCAGACAACATATACAATTCATACGATGTATTTATCATAGCTTGTAGCCATTTCATATTCTAAGTACATATTAGATAACGTTCTATTTCATTTTCTAAGTCCAGTTATCTATTTCTAGAATCTGATTCTTCTGATGAACATTAAAAATACATTGTTCTGATACAATAGAGAAAAAATAATAAAGAAACTAAACTCTTATTTCTGTGAGATACAAATATCAATATCAATTGTAAATTATCATTAGTATAAATTTTATTATGATTATAATCAAACTAATTAAAACACATCTTATTCGATCAAATTTTATTCATAGAATCATCATATACACTGACACAAACAATGGATCCTGAGACAAGAGAATTATATAAACTTGTGAGGGTAAATTTATGTTCACAAAGGCCTTGCTGTAATGTTGCATGTTAAGGGAGTGGAGAATAATTTTCTTTTATCTGAAAATGTTTTTCGATTTTGACAAGTTGCTTTTATTATTACCTATTTCTTAATCCAGTTTTATTTAATATACAATTTTCCCATGTGTTGTTGCTTGCATACCTAAAACAATGTCTCCAATGAATGAAATCAAATTCTCCAACCAATATTTGGACTTTTGACACAACTGTGAATCTCTATCTCTTAATGCACTATGAATCTCAATCTCTTTATCCATGTGTCACGCAAAGATTGTCAAAATTATGAAAAAGTGGCTCTAATTATGCAGCAAATTCCGAGTTGCCCTATTAATAGTTTGCCACGTACTATATATATTCTTGAACTATATATAACTTCTTGTGTTAATTTAACATTATTATTTTTGCTAATGAAAAAAAATGCTCAAAACTATCTAATAATTATTCAGAATATATAACAACAATCGACTTATAAATATGAAAAAAATCATATTAACTTGGGCAAACCAACCTTTCAAGCGTCTTATCTTAAACATTGTAATAATTCTCTAGACTAAACAAAAAATAAATAAAAAGGTTTTAATATTGTAAGGTAGTAGGTTACTTAATTAGGTTAGAGTTTTTGTATGAAATATATAGAAGCGTGTGTGGTTTACAAAAAATACTATTAGCATTCTCCTTTATTAAAGAACCATAGTTATGTTATTCTAATTATAAGAATTTCAAAATCGTTGTTACAACAACCCTTTGAAGTTTTTACCCACCCGATTTATAAAAGTCAAATCATTAGTAACTAGCTAATTAGTGTTTTTACATATATAATCAAAGAGTATTAGGAAGCTTCATTATCATGTCCAAGAATAGACTAATTAAGTTCACTCCATTATATAATGTACTTCCATTAACTTTCATACTTTGAAAAATATAATAAATCACTTTACATATTTAATTTTAATTTACTGTTAATTTGACTTTACTATTTTTGATATGCTATAAATTATAATTTTCCTTTTTCCATTGTGCTTATCCCCATCTAACCTATAATGGTTTCCCTTTTTTTCTTGCCATATCTTCCTTTTTTTAATCTCTAATATTATAATGAATGCTTCCTCTTCTCCCAATTCATCATCAACTAACTATATAAATCACAAAAAAATTCTTAAGTGTAAAATTGTGGGTATATATATGGGTGGAGCAAATCAACAAGATGCCTTGTTTTGTGGTTCCATGTGCCACTAGAACATGAAACCAAGTCTAGGCTTTTACTTAGAATTTGATTTGAATATTTTGTTTCATCAAATTTGACATAATTTATATATGTTTGTTGCATAGCAAACCTAACCTAGTAACCTATTACATTCTTAATTTAATCAGTCACCCTTTTAATTAAATACTAATTAGACGCTCTCCTAACTCTTATCTATACAAATTGATGTTTAATTATAAATTAACACATCAAACTTACATACGATAAAGATATATAAATATTTATATCGCGCACATTTTTTTATTGTGAAACACTAGATGACAAACTAAAGCTCCTTTTTAATTATCTTTGTTTAATTAATCCTTTGTGTAACCAGCCGCCGGACACATGCTTGAATGCCATTATTTCTTAATATTTATTAGTTTGTGATTAATTAAAGATAATTTTTAATTGAAGATCTTGGAGATTCGGGGAGAAAAACAAAGTCAATAATGTCCGTTCTTTCTAACAATATTTCTATATTAGATAGTTGAATTTAATTTATATCAGAAAATTTTGTTCATGGCTTTATTTAAAAAACAATTGCTTTGACTGCACAGGATTTTATTTTAGTTTTTCCTTTGGGGGTAGAGGGTAGGGTAGACTGCACAGTTGTTAATTATTAAAATGGGAAAGCATAAGTCTTCAACAATACTATTATTTATATAACTTCAAGAGTTTTTATCTCCCTTCAGTGTATTTGAATTATATATATATATATATATATATATATATATATATATATATATATATATATATATATATATATATATATTATCCTCGCATAAGGTTACAAGTTATGACCATATAACTTTCAAAAGTATTTTAAAAATACTTTTGATCTTTCTGCTTTTAATTTTCTTCGGTTTTACGGAAATTTCATTCACGTGTATAATATATATACTTCTTCCAGATGAAAAACCTAAAGTTGTTGCCCTACAAGCAACTGTTTAGTTTTAGAGTTAAAATTTGAAGAAGTCTTCAGATAGTCTAATTACACTACTTAAACGTATTAATATTCATCATAAAACAAGGAAAATTTTGGTACAAAATTATTGGTGAAAAAGAATCCATCAAAGAAGGTACTGTTGTAACAAAATCATAAATCACAAAATATTTATAACGAAGATACTTAAGTTTGTTTTGGCGATATTTGAAACCTGTCTATTCTTACAATTTGTATTTAGTTCCTGAACGTTAGAGAATAATTGAAATTCGTTCTATATTTCAAATTTTAACATATCTTGAACTTCTAACTTAAAAAGTTAATGAATATAATTTTTTTAATTTAATAGTTTCATTTTTCTTTTACGAATTAAATAATATTGAATTTTGTTAATTGGGTGTTTACCGATTAAAAATAATTAATACAAATTGAATTTTATAGAAAATTATAGTTAACTATGATATTTAATTATTTTTTAACTTTTTTTGGTAACATTAAATAAAATATTAAATATAATTGAACAATACTTATGAATATTTTTGTCCTTTAAATAAAATAAAACTGCATTAATGGTTATTCTCCGTTCATGTAAGTTGAGTTTTCGCTCTCTTTTTGGTCTTTTTCTGTTTTCTGTTGCATGCAAGCCCTCTTTCGCTTGCATGCAATATTTTAATCATCAGTATGAGTCTCTGCTGATCAATGATCATAACGGTATGTCCTGATCGTTCTTGTGATGTTTCTATGTGTAAATAGAGCATCCTGATGAGTTAGAGGTGTTGACGTTTTGAAGGCGTTGAGGTTTATAAAGCTGTCTAAACAGGATAACAGGTAAGGGAAGCTACCTTTTGCTCAAATTTAGTAGAAATGTTCTATGAGAACTTAGATTTGCATGATCCTATGTTTGACTGATGTTTGGATTAATTGTTGTAAGGAAATTGGGTTTCTAGTATGAATTGTGTGGCTCTGCATGTGAAAATAGATTGGAATTCTGTTGATTTCGCCCAGGCGAGTAGCTCTCGCTTGAGCGAAAATACCAGAAATTCACCTCTGCAATTGCGCGAGGTCTCGCCTAGACGAGCTGGATTCGCCTGAGCGAGAGACACTCTCGTCTAAGTGAAACAGCTTAGCCTGAGCGAGAATTCGCTCAGTTTCAGAGTTGTCCATTGTTTGAGTCTCGCCCAGGCGAGAGTGACCCGCCTAAGCGAGAATGACCCTCTCGCCCAAGCGAGAGCTTCTAGCTTGGGCGAGTTCCTATGCAGAATTGTTGATTATTCCTCTGTTTTAAAAAATGAAGTTAGTCGAAACAAGAGAATAGAATGATTATTGACACAAAATCAATTATCCGAAAGATATTTGAGATGACAATTAGGGATGTCAACGGGGCGGGTAGGGTACGGGTAGTAGTTCCCCCGTACCCTACCCGCTGAATAAATATTTGCCCCGTACCCGTACCCATATCCGTCGGGTATCCGTTATGCGGGTACCCGCCTATTTTTTTCATATCTGCGGGTATCCACGGGTACCTGCGGGTATTTACACAAATATTTAAAAAAACAAATATTTAACCATAATTAGTGCTTGGATCAACAAGTCTCCTTTCTCCGATTGATTCTTGAAAAATAAACAAATAAAAAATCACTAACAATTTATATTGTAGTTTATTTTTGAATGAAATATTAAAGAAATTACTAACTTCATCAATGTTCACCTCTTGCAACATTGTATAAAGTTTCATGTTGTCCAATTTTAATCTAGAAGAGCCTGAAGACATAAGAAGTTCATTAAAAATTTCTAACAATCACTTAATTAAAATATCTAAGTAAAAGTGTTAATTTCATTACCTTCCATGTTGATCCATAACCGGTCTTGGAGACACATCAATACCTTCACAGTATCTGGAAGTAATCTACTCTGTTGTGGGGTAAGAATCCGACCACCATTATTAAATGAAGATTCATAATGTTTTTACTAATATATATATATATATATATATATATATATATATATATAAGGATGTTTTTTTGAATTAAAGTTTAGCGGGTACGGATACTATGATATCCATACCCGCCCCGTTAACATGCGGGTATCAAAAATACTCGTACCCGCGAGTAGCGGGTATCCATTTTTAATATTCATTTTCTATCTGTTGCGGGTTTTATCCGCGGATACCCACGGGTACGGATTTTTTTGACATCCCTAATGACAATGCTACTTTTATGTTTTATATGTACAAATTTGTTCAAATTTTAACTAGATTTTATATGATTTTTTTTTATGTTTCACATATACAAGATTATTTTTTGTTCTTCTATTTAATTTAACATCACCTTATTTTATTTATTTTTAAAAAGAAAGAAGAATTCAAAAGTGAAAAATGACCAAGTGCAATGGAAGTATAGAAGGCTACATGTATGAGATCTAATGGAACTTAGTGTATTTTCAATGGAAAAATAATTTGCTAAGTAAAATAATACTCTAATTTTTATTTTAATAGATAAAAGTTATATTTTTGTCTTGTTAATGTTTTCCGATTTGAGTATATATATTTGAATTATGGGTATAAATTTTAAGCTGAAATATGTAAATAAGATCAAATATGAGAATATTTAGAGACATCAAATTAATTTATAATTTTGTTCATATGTTAATATTTTAAGTGTCATACAACCATTAAATTTACTTTATATTTGAAATCTTTCTTTATTTGATCCGATCATATTCATAACACTTATATTTTACTATTACGAAAACTAAATATTTTAATTGTTAATTATTTTGTCTTAATAGTGTACATGATAATTTAAAAGTTGTGGGTGAAGTGTGGAGAAGAAATTTCAAAAGCACATGTACCATTGGTTAAGCACTTTTCATTTGTATTAGGAACAAAACCAAATCATTTGCAACATATAGGAAGTGTATCAATGACAAAGAAAAATATAGAGAGACCATTTGTTCAAAGTCAAGTGGAGAATGCATAAAAAAGATGAGAGGAGGAGGATAGGAGGAAGATGAAGAAAAAAAAGTAAAAAGAAGAGAAAAAAAAGGAGGAAAAAGAAGACTCAATCATGTATTTTACTAACGACTAAAATCTGTCAGTAATTATCGACAGATATTTATCGATGAATTTGTGTTCTTCAGTAATTACTAATGGATTTCGTCATTTATTATTAAAGTTTACCAATGACTATTTTGATAACGGATTTTTCATTATCAATAAAATTGATTACTGACATATTTTTTTTATTATTGACGTATTAGATTCATCAATAATATATAATTTTCATGTAATGATATCAAGACAAAAAAATATAATTTTATAAATATCAAATAAGATTATCAAATAAAATTTGAATAAAAATCACTTACTTATTTAAAAGAGTAAAAATAAACAAATATGTACTTTATAATTAAGTTATGAAACTAGGACAAAGAAAAAAATAATATAATTCTTATACATTACCTGATACATTACCTAATAAATTAAAGATGTTTTAATAATTTAAAACTATAATGGATAAAAAACATGTATGGAGACTTTAAGAAGCAAATATATATCTACATTCTCCTCCTCGTACCCAATTTAAAGGATTAAATATTACTCATTCATATTGTACAAGTTAATATAAGACATTTTTTTAAAAAGTTATAACAAATTTGAATAATATCCACAAAAAACATGTTCATTTAGCATTCCTAATTTACACTAAAGAATAAAAATTAATAAAAAAAATTATATAATAGATTGTGGATTGTTTTTTTAATTATCAATAATGTAACAGCAACATAATACCCAATAACCTATAAAAACTTAAGAAAAGTGAAAAATGAAAAAACAAATTATGTACAACCTTTTACTCATTTTTTTGTTCATGTAGTAAGAATATTTCCTTATTAATTTTGTAATAAGTAATATTAAATTTCTCTTTATAAGTGTTGGGAATAGTCCAAGTGTGAATCAAAGTCCCACATTGGATAGAAAAGACAAAGTTAAACACTATATAAGAATAAAGGTCCATAACAACATTGCCTTAAGGTTTTGGTGTAAAAGTGGTGTCTAAGGTCTTATATGTGTAAGACTAATGTCATATAACCATATAGAACCACAATCTCTCAATGACCATAACTATGCCATGACCATGACCATAAACCATATATGAAAAAATATAACCTATCAATAAGGTATGCTTCTAAATTTAGACACCTCACAACGCAATTCAGTTTACCTAAATATATCTTGTGGCGACTTTTATGTGTTTTGAAAGTCATAGAAAATGCTTTCAAAGTATATTGTTTCTTAGGGAAAAAATTCTTTTCTTTTTTATTTCTAAATTTTGGAGTTTGGACAAATGAAACGGGTCAATGTTGTCTCTGTAAATAAAATATTTATGCTGGGTCACAACAGAATTCGTGATTCTTATGACCAACTTATCTAAATGGACAAGATTCCAAGTTTTACTATATTATAGACATAGTCATGCATATAATTATGTTTATCTGTTGAAAATAAATTTAACATATCAATTTATTTAAGATTTCATACTTAAGTTATTAAGGTAAAGAAATTAAAATCAGTTCTCAGAATTTTTTTTTACAATTTTTTTGATCGAACCTTAATATTAACAAAACAAGCACAAAGTATTAGTTTTCTGGCGATTTCAAAGTGTCATAAACTAACTTCATCATAGAAAACCAAAGACTCAAAAAAAAAAAAAAATACATGAACAAGTTTTATTATAGTTTTTATTTTAATACTTTTCTGTCACATAACTCTATTATATTGGTTTGAATTATTCTTCTCCTAGCTAGAATGGGTGGCTTTTAAAAAATAAATCCATTAAGTTGCTTTCCAATTTTAGTCACATTTTTTTAGGGATAATTGCTCACGTCATCATTCTAGACCCTTTTCATGGTATAACAAAATATATAATTGAATAAAAAAAAGAAGTTGATTAGATGTATTAATCATCCACTAAACTATGATGTAAAATATTTATAGTATTAGTCGGTCCAATTAAGCACCCGTTATTTGATTGGTCATAATTGGAATGGTGCCCAAATTTTAATATTCGTTTCTTGATGGCTTTACTAATCATTCATATTTGAATCCTAACTTCTAATTAAAATATGTGTTATTTGTTTATCTTATGGCAAGCACTAAGCAAATATTTTAATTACTCTCACGTTTCTTCTAAATACTAATCCAACAACACATGACATATGTATCCTTAAAAAAATGGAAAAGAAAATGAAGTTTGGAAATAAAATGGTTTTGCGAATAGAGAATGCAATGTACGTATTATAGGATAATTACGAGAATCTTTATCTAGACGCAAAAATAATTCAAATCAAATGTAAGACAAAACTAAGTGGCGTGCATGGTTAAGTATAATTTTATAGATTATTTCATACTTCTCAATATAATATTTATAGTTCTCGATATTATTGAAGAATAAAGCTATTAAATATAATTGTAGACCAATTATATTGCCTAGGCTATGTCTAGAGAGATGATCATGGTGGATATTGTTTTTAATTTAATTATATACATACATAGGGTAGTCGGTAGATTAATGTAATCCTCTTAATTTTTTTCCGAAATTGATACATTAATGCATCTTTCTTAAAATTTTCTAATTCTAGTTTTTTTTTTTTTTACAAATGTAATTATGATTTCTTTAGTAATAGTTTTGAAAATGTAATTAAAATTTTAAAACTTTGAAGTTATTTTTAATGGCGACTTTATGTAAATCACCATAAAAAGTCGATGGTAGTGATAAGTTTACAATTAATTTACGGTTAAAATAACATATCGTTAAAAGTTTGATAATTGTTGTCAGAAAGGTAATAGTGGTGATTTTATGATTAATTTAATGTTAAAGTAAGATTTTTAATGAAAGTTTTAGGTGAATTTTCAGCATTTGACCACTTCCGTGATAATTATATAAATAACCATAATCGTCAAAAGTTACGTTTAATTTCTTTTCTTTCATTTATTCTCATTGATTTTTTTTTTCTTACACGATTTTAAAGCTCCCAATAGAGTGATGCATTATCATCGCTCATTATTTCCATTTTATTGTCACTCTTAAGAAGAGGAATAATGGTTGTCACCACTCTTGTATTGTCGTTATGTTATTAACATTTTTTCTTGTAATTAAGTCTTTTTGCAAGGAGAATAATAACATTTGTGATTCTATAAACAGAAGAACATTTGTGTTGTCTTATTACTTTTCGTTAGAAGAAGGAGAATTCTACTAGTGTCATCGTTATATACACTTTTTTTATTATGTCAACAAAATACCAATCATTTTCTTCACAATTGTTGTTGTATATAAGTAAAAATAATGATAATTACAACCATAATTATATCGTTTAACTTTTAACAACAATTGAATAAATAACAATTTTTTAAAACTATCATTATAAATTGATCTCAACCGTTATTAAAAATCTTATTTCTAATTATTTTTATTGATAATTTATTT
The DNA here is from genome assembly GCF_037176805.1 of Vigna unguiculata. NCBI lineage: Eukaryota > Viridiplantae > Streptophyta > Magnoliopsida > Fabales > Fabaceae > Vigna > Vigna unguiculata. The sequence goes on from NC_140793.1 coordinate 25,819,852, forward strand.
AATAATTTTGATTATATTATGAATAAAAATAACTAAATTTAATGAATGATAATAATAACATATTATTATTATTTATTTTTTTATGATTATAATACAATAAAAATATTTATATTTTAATTGTCATACCGAATAGAATAAAAATTAGTTTTCGTATGATTGAATTAGTATCAGTTTCCCCTAAAATATAGTAGTTTATGTTGTAACGAAAAAATATATATTAATATTAGTATGCACAAATTGAATTGACAACTTCAGTCTTAGTTTGGATTCCACCCTATAAAGAGTATATGACTCAATAATTCAATCTAGAATAGTTTTTTTCTCTCGTGTTTAATAAATAAATAATGTACTCTTCTTGATCACAATTTTTAATCAATTTCAAGTTAGAATAAAATATAATGAAGTGCATGTACTTTTAGTTTTTTAACGATGTTAAATATTGAAATAACTGATGACTTTGGAGTTTTCTAATACATGTGTGTGTACTTTAAAGATTTGGAGAGATATGCAAGACTCGTGATTTAAAAATAATATTTCTTCATTCAAGTCTATATCACTCATCTCTTTTTTTTATTTCTTACATTTGTTTTAGAAATTAGATAAACAAGCTTATGTGATTAAAATGATGTATATTTATGCGTCTTTATATAATTACATTATTTTAAATAAGCAAGTATTACTGAAAAATATCCATGGATAAAAAGAATAAAGAATAACCAAATATAATAAAAAATAATATTTAATTCAACAACTGCCTTATATTTGAACTTGATCTGCACCCTGGTTTTTGAGCCCAAGTCAAAAGGCTATAGATCCAATCGAATTACATTCCCATTTGGGCTTGTAAGTCAGTCCAGATTCGATTTGGATTTTATTGTATGAGTTTGAACTATGGATGCGACGTAGGGTATGATATCGTTTGATGCACCCCAATATCCCTAAATGCACCTACACACCAACTAAAATGACTAAAATACCCTTAGCAACTGTTTCATATCGCCAAGTTCACTGCCTATTTCCGCATAAAAAAAAAGATATGAAAAAAAAAACTCATTCCAAAATGCATTTGTTTTGGAAAGTCCACATTAATCGGTAATAAGACTAATTTATGCTATATAAATGGTATTTTTTATTTAACTTTATTAATTTTGAAAAGTCCTTTTAAAATTTAGTAGTTATCGAAAGAAATAATGTCATTTGACTTGGTTTTAATCCTCAGTTATTTATTTTAGGGTGATTGATGATTTTTTATTATTTTGAAAGTTAGAAGATGATGAGAGTTAAGGAAGGAAGCGTTGAGCAAATGTTAATGCTTAAGTGACTGCGCTAATTACTAACAGAAGAACACTTATGACCTAAAGTTCAGGTAAGATAGGGCAAAAAACATGGTGCTATTCCTACTTTCTGTGTCGGTCAACGTACACCACTGTCATTGATTAAGTTTTGGACATTTTATATAAATAATCCATTAGGAATTTATAAGACCATTTTTATTGCTGGAGTTATTTTATTACACCTCAATTATTTGACTTAAATAGTAGTTTAGTCCTAGTTTTTGTTTGATTTCTTTAATGTGATTCTACTTTTGATTTTTTTTTTTTAATTTGGTCTTAATATTGGTAAATTTTTTTCAATTTGGTCCTTTTCATTAACACCGTTAAAATAGTTGATGGATGTGAACAGTAACCGCTACGTGTCATTTTGTAATTTTTTTTTTTAATTTTTAATTTTTTAATTTTTTTTAATTTTTTTATTTAAAAGACAAATTTACACGTGTCAAACTCATATCATGCCACGTGTCATTTTTGTTATTTTTTATTTTTTATTTTTAATTTTTAACTTTATTAATTATTTTTTAAAATTTAATTTTTTTAATTTTAAAAAAATTCACGTGTCAAGCTAATATCATGTCACGTGTCAGAGTCAGTTTTTTATATTCAATTTGGTCCCAATATTCGTTAATTGTTTTCAATTTGGTCCTATTTTTTTTTTAAATTTAACATTTTTGTTCCTCTCCAAATTGAGACAAAATTTAATTTGTATATATTAAAATGCAAATTTTTGTTAAATATTTTTAATTTAGAATTAGAGTTAGTTTAAAATTAAAACGAAAAAACAATAACACCATTAATTTAAAATTTTAAAAGGTTAAAAATATTTAATTTTAAACCAACTCTAATTTTAAATTAAAAATATTTAATAAAAATATGTATTTTAATAAGAATATCTATATAACATTTATATACAAATTATATTTTGTCTTTGGAGAGGAACAAAAATACTAAATTAAAAAAAAACTATGACCAAATTGAAAACAAATAACGAATATTAGAACCAAATTGAATATAAAAATCTGATTCTGACACGTGACATGATATTAGCTTGACACGTGGATTTTTTTTAATTAAAAAAATTAAAAATCACAAAAATGGCACGTGGTATGATATGAGCTTGACACGTGTACATTTTTTTAAATAAAAAAACTAAAAAAAATCACAAAATGACACGTGGCGGTTACTGTTCACATTCGTTAACTATTTTAACGGTGTTAGCAAAAAGGACCAAATTGAAAAAAAATACTAATATTAGGGCCAAATTGAAAAAAAAAAACAAAAGTAGGACCACATTGAAAAAACCGAACGAAAACTAGGACTAAACTACTATTTAAGCCCAATTATTTTATATAATTTTATTTTGTCTTATTAAACTTATTTTACAATTTTTGTTTTAATACAAAAGTTTTATGATATTTATTGTGACATCTCATTCAATAGATAAAATTCTAATAAATAATAGGTAACAGAGTTATCATAACTTAGAACACCGATAGAAAGTACATAAGAACTAATTATTACAGTTATCCATAATATACTAAAAAGGAGTAATAAGGCACGAAACAATGTCATAACCATAAACTTAAACATGAAAGTAGTTGTCAACGGGGAGTGTTCACAGAGCAAGAATTAAAAACTAACAGTACTTCAAAAGGAGCTCCATCTTAGAACAAAAACTAACGAGCATAACTAAATTGCAGCATTTTCATCTGTATGGTGACCACTAGGGATTTTCACATCTGCTCACACCAAATATCTAGTGATTATTGCAAAAAGGAAAATCAAACACAAAACACAAACACCGAGAGAAAAGGGTGAGCTAGATAAATAAAAAATAAATTTTAACATTTATATGAGCAAACAGATTAAAAACATGAAGATTATAAACAGTTGAATTAGTAAGATACAAGACATGTGATGACAAACAATGCATACCCTTTAACTCAACTATCTGGATACATATAAAGAGATCAGATTCACTAGATGTTTGCACTTGTGGTGGCCTGTACAGCTCTGCAGAGTCATTGTCAATGGATTTCACCCTACTACGCACAAGGTTAGTCTATGATCATCTAGGGTCATTATCATGTCAAAGACTAGGACCTCCTACTATTCTCACCACTTGAATCGGTTTACTCCATGTGAGACTGATTGATTATTTAGAGTTTTATGATGCAACATTGCTTAAATCCTTATCTAATTATATACACTAGAACACCACCATGAAATATCGCCAAAAGACTAATGAAATTACGTCTATTTCATGTCATATTCATGTTCCCACACCAAAACCTCATGTTATCTCCAAGTATTATCACGTCATACCATTCATTTGAAATACAATTTCAAATATCACACCATACATGCTCAACATCATTCAACATACCTTTAAGGAGTAAAACAACCAGCCATAACAAAGAGCAATTAATAAAACACATCCTTGCACCTATCTCGCTCAAGTTAGAAACTCTCGCTCAAGCGATAAAGTGTTCTCGCCTGAGCGAGAGCTCGAACAATAAGCACTATAGGTTTCTGCGAGTTCTCGCTTAAGCGAGACCTTCTCGCCTGAGTGAGATTACTCGTCGCTCAAAACAGAAGCTCATCGCTTGAACGACAACTCGAACAGAAACCAGAAGTGAGTTTCTACTACTCTCACTTAGGCGAGGCTTGCTCGCTTGGACGAGAATACTAGGTTTCTTCACTATTCACGCATGCAAGCCAAATTCAGACAATACCAAGCAACATCTAGTTTATTTCCATATAAACACAAACATTTGTATGCATCTCAATCATGAAACAGAATTGAAACATGCAATATACATAAAAACGCTAATAAATCTAGCTTTTGTTACCTTAAAACTGAAAGCTGACTTAAGGAACTCTTAGTGGAGGAGCACCAGGACTTAGAGCAACTTAAGGATCTGAAAACAGACATATGAGGATGGAAAATGAGACCTTGACAGTGGTCACATGAAACTATAGAGCTTAAGAATAGAAACAAACGGAAAAAGAGACAAAAGTTTTGTTCAACTTACGTGGAGGCAGAATGTTCTTCTAGTTCGGAGGAGGAAGAAGCCTATGCCCTATCAAAGTTTTTTGTTTCAGTAGGGGGAGAATAGAAATGAATTGTTTTGAAAAAATGAGACATGAAAAGAAGTAAGTAGTTGGAAGGAGTTCAAAAGATAGCAAGTGAGCTAATCTTGGATTCGTCTAAGAAAGTCATATCCAAAACTTTTAAGACAGAAAGTGGATATTACATTTATACTTTTACTAATATTTATTTTATTGTTGGCATATATATATATATATATATATATATATATATATATATATATATATATATATATATATATATATATAACAATTCATTGGCTTATAACTTTTTAATTATAATATTTAATAATAATTTATTAATTTAAAAAAATTAAAAGTAAAAACACCTAGAATAATGAACACCGTACTATATAATTTAGATTAAATAATGTTATCTTTAACAAAAGGTTATTCATTATATTGTTGTATTTTATTCTCATCGTTTTTTAAGGTGGTTGCACTTGATTTTGTTGACGCGCATTTGATTTTACTATTTTAGTTAATTTACATTAATCTTGCATTTATTATCTTATAGCAATGTTGACATAATACATCACTTTTGCATTTAATGTATAGTAGTATGGCTATTATGATAAATGCTGGTTTTGTAAAGTTTTTATAATTATTGCAAATTGATTCCTTTCTTATTTTTTTTTTTCCATATATAACCTCAAACACTTATTTTCCAGTAAAATGACTAAAAGATATAAATAATTTACGAGATTTAGTGGTAAAAAAATATTAAATTTAAAACTATTTGTGATGAATGAAGTTAATATTTTTAAAAGAATACAATTTGACGTTATTTTATTTACGTAAAATGCGATGTTTGTTATTAGTAAGTTTTGATTGAAATATGCTTTTATACTATTTAATCAATTCACAAAAAAATTAAATATGTATGAAATAAGAAATTATTAAATTAATTACATCAAGTACAAATTAATTAGTATAATGACAAAAATCAAACTACCCTTTTTTTTTCAAGAACTTGGCAAATTAATATTATAAGGTCTTATAAATCTGAAACTAATCTAAGTTGATTGAAACGTAAATAAGATTCGATTACAAACTTTTATCAAAAATTGAATTCCGATAATATACAAGGATGAATAAAGGCAAGAACCATGACGTTTGCAGAAAAAGAACTAATATTAAAAGATAGGAATTTCATTACATTAGTTATTTATAGATATGAATATATTCTAATGTAGGAATAATTTTAATTAACAAATAAGTTACGCTAAATTTAATTAATTAATTCATAGAGAAATTTCCATTTTAACGGCAATGCCGACACTAGGAAGATTAGCATTTGAGTTGACATTCAAGTATGAGAAAGTTAACATTACAACTGTTATTTCCTTTGTCGTGTGGCACGACAATATGGTCCTGCTTCATAGCTTGTTTGTTTGTGGAGATAAAGGCACATGTCATATTATGGTCCACTGATTTAAGGACATGTGGGGAATTTAACACATGATATTCACCATTTAAAATATAGTTGCTTTGTTTTTTATTTTATTCATAACTAGCGTAGTATTAGCAAGAGCGATTAGTTAGGAGAATTTAAGAATGAATGTAAGTTATATATTAAGTAAAAAGGAAAAAATTAAATATTATATAAAAATGAAAATTCATAAATTTTATATAAGTAATAAATATGAGTATGAGTATTTTTTATATCTGTATATTAATAGATGGGTACAAATATTATAGTATTTGTACGTGGATATTCTTATCCGCTATATTCTAATTTAAATTAAAAAATAATTAAAACATTAACATATGGATTATGAAAATGTTATTTTTCATCAATTGATTTTAAAAAATCTTTATTTATTTGTAAATTGTCATTCAACACTATTTAAATAGATTATTTGTATTTTGTTTAAAATTTATAAATATTATGCATTGTATTTTTATTTGAATTTATGGTTAAAATATATTGTTAAATATTAAAATTTTCTTTTGTAAATATCTGAGATACTCGTTGATATCCATGGATATTAAAAAAATATGCGGGTACTTGCATAACGGATACCTGCATAGATATGAATACAAGTATGTGACAAATATTTATTCAGCGGGTAAGGAACATGAGAGCTATAAAATATACTAAAATAGTATTTTACATGATAAAAATAAACAACAAATAAAAATATTAAAAAAATTATCAAATGTGTCTCTTAGAAATAATTTAAGAGAAATGAAATCGCACAAAGAAAAACAACTGTATAATTAAGAGTTTGATGAGATGAAGAGATCTAACAAAACTTTTCAAATATCAACATCGTCAATGGTCGAGAAATAACGAAAATTGTTCTAACGAAATAAAAGAGTTCTTCGAATGAAACAAAAATTAATAATGATAGAGTAAAGAATATAATTTTTTTATATTATCTAGTAAATGAAATATTTATGCTATTAAACACTTAAATTGAGAGTGCTAAACATTCTTATGTGTAAGAAAAATATACAATAAATAAAAATATTAAGAAAAGAATATAAATATTCAAATGTGAGACATACAAAATATTTAATTGACATATATCATTTGGACATAATTGCATAAATATTATGATATGATAAAAAATATATCAGAGATGTGAATGAATTTCATAACAAACCAAATAATTAAAAGAAAAAATAACAAATAGAAATATTGTATTATATATATATATATATATATATATTTTAAACGAGGACAGGATGAATATGTAGATTTGTATATTCATCCACATATCTAATTGAAAAAGTAAGAGATTTCTTATATTTATATCTTGTCAATACAATGATTTTAATTAAAACGAAAACAGATTCGAGCAATACCTATGAGACGAATTTATTTACATGGTGCAATATATCGGTTGTTATCTAAATTGCTTACATTGTAACATTAATTATGGCTTTTACTAATATTTTTCAGCTATAACATTAATATAAAACAGCCTTCCACCAGATGCTTAAACTTGAAAGTTCCATGGTACATAAGCACTGAAGCAATGCACCGGGTGCGCGCTATATACCTTTTTTCATGAAGTAAAAAAACTATATATAATACACCCTCACTAATTACAAAAGCTGCTTTTTTATTGTTAGAATCGACGAGTTAATTTCAAAGTGTGTTCTCATAACTTAATTATACAGTTTTTTCTAGTTTTAAAGTATTAAAAAAAGTTCACATATGGTTGTTTAATTTATTTAAAAGTAGTACTTTTAATGTTTTCAAAATACTATTGATAAGCAAACTCACGAAAAATAAAAAACAATAAACAATAAAAGGATTTTGAAAAAAATAATTAACTTTGAAAGAAACAACATCTACCCATGCCTGTATTTCCTATCTTAAAAATTGGACAATACCAAATCAATTTTAAGAAAGGACAAAACTTATAAACAATATTTTAAGTATCATTTCCACCAGTCTCCAGTTAAAAAGATAACAACTGTATTATTTTTCCACAACAGATAAGTATTTTAAATATATATCACAGTTCTCTGGTAGAATGTGAGTTAATTATTTGTTAACTTGTTCATTTAAAATTTTCTCTCTCTCTTTTATTTGTAAACTTCGTTTAAAATACTAAAATATGTTTAATAGTTGGAGTTCCTCCTTCTTGCGGAAGATAAAAAATGAAATAGTTGTGTTGTGGTAGGATTTTTTGCAACCTCTTGTGAGAATGTCATTATTTTCGTTTAGTTGTTTTTAGAACGATCGCATAATTTCCAAGTTAAAGGGTTTGAAAATGTTTTGTTGATTTGATTATTATTTAATTGATTAAAATAATACTACTATAAAAAATTACATTTGATAACAATTTACTATCATGATTTTAGTGTATCTAGTAACTATTTTTATTACTGTTAAACGTTTATATGTTATAGTAAATAGTTATTATACTGGTTTAATTTAGAATCAGTACTAAATATTTAAGTTTTTTTAGAATCAATGCCACTAAAAAAAATTTATATTTTTTGTCAATTTTGTTTTGAGTTTTTTTATTGTAGAAAATACTTATAAACTTTGTTATGAAAAAAAAATTATAAGAAATTGTTGTCAATTTTTTTACAAAATATTTTGTATAAAACATTTTTTACAACCAATTTTGTAGAAAATACTTGCAAATTTTATAATTTTATAAGAAATAATTACACACAAAGGAATTACTTTTTAAAAAAATGACAGTAAAAAAATATTTTCTTGTAAATTCTTTTAACAAATTTACAACAAAAATTGCATGTAACCAACATGTATCAAGTTAATTTTTAATATTTAATCATATTATTATTTTCCTTTAATTTTGAAGAGACGTATAAGAGATTTATTAATTAAAGAAAAAAAATGTAAAATAGTTACAACTTTAACATCCCCTAAAAAATAACATGTGCAAGTAATTAAAAGAGCACATGTTTTTTAAATTGACACATTAAAGGCATAAACTTTTTATGTGCTATTTTCTATTCAAAATCTATTAAGGCCTTGAGATAACTTGTTAAGTAATTATAATCATCATAGATCCTTAAAAGTGACATGTCTCACATATACTTGAAAATGATATGCCTCACGTGTACTTAAAAGTGACATGTAAAAATAATTACAACAATCGATCACATGCACATAAAAATGACGTGTGAAGATAATTACGATAATCATATGCACTTAAAAATGACATGTGAAATCAATGACAATTATCCATTCATTTGTAATTTTAGAATACTAAAATATATTATTTGATATTCTTTAAATGTTTTATACTCTCTAAAATTTATAACTCTTATCATGATTTTCATTCAACCTCTTTGATCTCTATTTTAACTTCTTATATTTATCATTTAAGTTATTTTATCTCCATCAAGGCTTTCCTCAAATCTTTTTATATCACTACGTCATGCCTTCAAGGTTATGTGAACAACAATTTATTGTACTTCACCATTATTTACATTTTATATAGGTTTATAAATTAAGGACCATAAATTAAATTTGAAGTCAATAGTAGATTTATAGATGTATTATTAATTCATTTGTAAATGTATTAGTAATAATAAGCGATCAAATATGTTAATATTATTCTTAAGACATGTTTCAAACTAATAATAACAAATTTACTAAATTATGTTAATAACAAATTTTAATTTATAGTAATATTTTAAAATACAATTTAATTTTAATGTTAATAAGAATAAATTTTATCAATTGTTAAATTATTAATTCTTTAAATTTATTATATAAATAAAATTTTAAGAAAAAAATATTACTAATAACAATATCATGAATTTACCAATATATATATATATATAATTATTTATATTTATATTTATTTTAAAATAAAAAAAGTGAACATACTATTTTCATTAATAATAATAATAAATTCAAAACTTTCAAATATTTTAATTAATCTTTTTTGTTAATATATTAATTTTAGAATAACTAAATTTGTTATTATTGATTTATATTATTTCATTAATATTTTATTAATTCAAATTTTTTAATATATTATTTTTATTTGATTTTTGTTAATATATTTTATTGTTTTTATTATTATTTTAAAAAATATGTTAAGAAAAGATATTAGAATTCTACTAAGTTAATTGAACTTTGACCTTCTCTTCTCATTGCCATGAAAAAAAGATTAAATATGGTTTTGGTTCCTCAAATTTTAGTTAAAATTAGAATTAGTCCCTCTTCAAAATTTTTGATCAATTTAGTCATTTATCTTAAAAAATGTGTGAATTTAGGCATTTTAACTAAATTTTGTTAAGTTTATTTAACGTTTTAAGCATATTTCATGATAGTATTTGAACTGTTTATACTATTTGACATATTTTCGCTTCAATGTTAACTAAAATATTATCATAAAATGTGTTTAAAATGTCAAATAAACTTAACAAAAGTTGGTAAGAAGAACTAAATTCACACATTTCTAAAAATAAAAGACTAAATTGATATAAAAGTTCGATGAGGAACTAATTCTAAAATTCAGTGAAATTTAAGAAACTAAAAACATATTAACTAAAAAAACTCAAAATTCACTAATAATAAAAAAAAACTTGAACTGGGTTAGTAAAGTGGGTGGAATGAATCAGACTGTGTAATTAAAAAAAAAGTTTATTGAAAAGAAAACCGACCCGAAACTCATTTAATAATTTTTTATTAAAATTTTTAATAAATTTCAATGAAACAAGTGTACTAAAAAGTCAATACAAACGTTGTTTTGACTAAAAACAAATCCATGAAAATAAAATCACAGTTACATGAAGTATAGTTCGGAAATTGAACCATTAAACAAAAAAAATAATTCTATTTATTAATTAATTAATTTATATTTAAATTGATTATTCACATAATTTATTTATATTTAATTTAAAATAGAGTATCTGGTAACTCTTCCGTAAATCTATTCTAATTAAATTAATTTAAAATAAAGAAACATAGTCCAAAATGTTGTTTCCGACTAAAATAATAAAAACAAAAGTAGATTAACAAACAGGTGACTCCAAAATAGAAAGCCATTAATGACAGTATCAATTTTTGTTTTCAGCTTAATTAACCAAACACCACCTTGTTAAAACGTATTTACCACAACTGCACTAGTATCAGTTGAAACGGAGTTATCAAACGTCGACCTCCCCGTGCGCACTACGCACCGCGCGTACTTTACCCGTAACGCCACTCGTTTTCAAAATCGCATCAAGTTTAAATGGAATAAAAAACTATTTTGAAATTTTTAAATAAAAAATTAAAATAACCAAATTTCTTAATTCCCCTCCAATTTCTTCCCCTCTTGTTGTCTCTTCTTGTTTTTTTTCTCTCTCTTCCTCCGAAGCTAAGCTTCAGCTTGGAGGGTCCATGGTCCACTTTCTGGATCTCACCGTCACCGCCACCGTCACACCTTCCCAATGCTCCTTCAACCTCTCCTCTTCCCCGTGACTCACTGGCGCGGGGAGATACCTCTTCATCGCCAACCTTCTCGTTTCGATCTCGATTCTCCCTGAGATTTTTCTTTCTCTCTCTCTCTCTGTTCCCGAGTTTTAGGGTTTTGACGGAGACCGATAACACGCGCGCACACGACGTCGTTTCGTTTGAACACGACGAATGATGCCGGGGCACCGCTCGAAGTCGGAGAAGCACGACGGCGGCGAGAAACAGCTCCGGCGGGATCCCTATGAGGTCCTTGGCGTCTCGCGCAACTCCACGGATCAGGAAATCAAAACCGCGTACCGAAAAATGGCGCTCAAGTGCGTTTCGAATCCCCTCTCTCGGTGTTGTTCTGTGGTTTATTGAATTTGTGGTGTTGTTTAGTTTGAGTGTGCTGAGAATGAAGACAGTAGTGAAGTTGCTGCTGTTATTATATATTGGATTAGGATTTTTGGATATTAATAATTATGTGCTTGAAACGTGTTCTTCTTCCTTGAATCGGTCATCTAGATGATGCTAATGTTACTTACAAAAAGAATACGTTTTATTTTAATTCTCAGAGTCTCTTGATTGAAGACGCTGCTGCAGCCACTTTGGTCTACACTTTGACAAAGCTGCCGAGCCCCTTGCTAAATCTTGGTCATACTTTTTTTTAATATATGTGTGTGAGTGTGTAATATATTTTTTCAAGGTTTTATAGAAAGGTTTGTGATCACGGTTTCACCTAAAACCTTGCAATTGCAGCTGCATCGCCTTCATTTTTCTGCAATTTCCTTCAAAATCAAGGATTGTGATGAAACGGTGATCACCCAGTTTTGATTGTAGAGTAGATGATCTGTGAACGTAGTCTTCTGTGCTTTCTTGTTGTGGTTGATATTATTTATGCTTAATTGTATGGAAGGTACATAAAAGGTCGTTTTATACTTTTATTTGTTACCGAAATTATGATGGTGTTAGAATCAATTTTAGATGATATAGTTCATATTAGTTGCAGAAAGGAAAGAGAAAAAAGGCCGTTAAAAATCATAAAGTAGAGCCTCGGAAAAGATTCATTTGATTACCGGCGGAGAACCTGAATGTTTTTTTATTTTCATACCTGCTAATTGTTCCTGTTGATAAGCTCAAATAATCCTTTACATATAATGTAGGAACGAAGCCTCTGAATCACTGATCATGTCATCATGCATCTGATACAAAGCACCTAACAGCTTCCAGTAAAATTTTATGTATTAAAGGTGTTTTCCTAGAATTATATGATATGAAATGAACGTCTCCATAAGGACTTCAAGGAGAGAAAATTAGGAGTAAAAAATGAAATTGGCTATAAGTTAAAATTAGCTTATGTACAAGTTAATAATCATGAATTTAGAGAAGTCATAAGAGAGAGCTTCAACAAATTAGCTTATGAAAAAATTAATTTTGACTTTTGGAGAAATCTATTTCACTTTTTCTTCTTATTTTTCTTTCCTAGAAGTCCTTATAGAAAAATTTGTCCAAACAAAGTATTCTTTCTGGTGTACATGGTTACTCTAATTGACTGTTCTTCCTTCCTGTCTTCCTTTCATCTAAAGCTCCAAGCAGGGATGGTTAATTTATTAATTAGCTAAATCAATTTCATTTCAGATATCATCCGGACAAGAATGCAAATGATCCTAAAGCAGCTGATATGTTTAAAGAGGTTACATTTTCTTATAATATCCTCTCAGATCCTGACAAACGGCGTCAATATGACTCAGCTGGCTTTGAGGTCATAGAAGATTTCTTACTATTTCGAATCATTAAGACTTTAGGATAGTCATTGTTCCTTCTGATTTTCGTTTTTCATTACTTATTGAAGATTCCAATTCTGTTCCAAATTTGTCTCCAAACTTTATTGCTAAAAAAGTAGTTTCAAACCTCTTACCATGGATCTCTGATATGAACTGTCATGTCTATGTATAGGCTGTTGAATCAGATAACCAAGAGTTGGAATTAGATCTTTCAAGTTTGGGAGCTGTCAATACAATGTTTGCAGCACTTTTTAGGTAGCAAGATTGAATGTGCTTCTCTTCCTCTTCACTCTCGATTCCTTTTCTTTGTTGAATGCTCAGAACATTGCTACATATTTCTCTGTGTTTTTTAACTTTTCTCTCCTTTTCATCATTTATTTTCTCCATGAATCACAGTAAACTTGGCGTGCCAATTAAGACAACTGTATCTGCATCTGTTTTGGAAGAGGCACTCAATGGTTTAGTGACCATTCGTCCACTTCCATTAGGACATTATGTATCTAAAAGGGTGAGCTGCCTCTTCTTTTAATTCATTGATCCTTTTTTAGTCATAGTTTTCTTACATTTGTTCTTGTTTTGGTGGTTTCATCTTACAGGTTGAGAAGCAATGTGCACACTTCTATTCAGTTACAATAACAGAAGAGGAGGCACGAGCTGGATTTGTTTGTCGAGTACAGTCATCAGACAAAAGCAAGTTCAAGGTTGGAATTTTATCTCTCTCATTCAAGAAAGATTGAGCAAGAGTAATGCTCAACCAGACAATACTAAGATCTATATTTGTGCCTTATGGAAACTGGTTTCTACACAGAGTTCTCTATCTCTTTCTTGTAAGATTAGTTTTTGGGATTGGGTGTTCCCAATGCAACTGCAAGATTAACTGTTTGTTGTAGCTGTTTTTAACTTGGTGCATATTAGGGAGCTTAGGTTTACTTGATATTCTAAATGCTCTCAATTAGCAAGGTGATTGATTCTATTTCACTGTAATGATTTGCTCTTAGGGAGCTTTGACCTTGAACTCTGCAAATTTATTCGGTTTCTTCATTTCAAAAATTTGAATTATCCCTAGTGTGTGTAATTTATTTTTGTGCTCTGTGTTTACAGTTTCAAAAGTATTCTCTTTTCCTTGTATATTGTAAATCAATTATGTGTGTGTTTATACTAATGTTCTAGATGATTTCCATATAATTTTAATATTTAAAAACATTAATATGTTTAACTGATAAATGATCTCTTTGTATGGCGTTTGATACCTTGATTATCTTTCCACAGTTACTATATTTTGATCAGGAAGACAATGGTGGTTTAAGTCTTGCACTCCAGGTATTATACATCTTCTGTGAGTTTGTGAAACACAATGCTTGTATTTTTGTCAGAGGAATTAATTATTTCTGATGTAATGTTTATACGTTGGATTTCAATGGCTCTTGGGTAATTATTTCGTAGTCATACTTTTTTTTTGTCTTTCGTATTTTGACTTTTGAGCATTCCGTGACGTTAGTACATTGATAATTGTTGTTGTAGGAAGACAGTGCAAAAACAGGGAAGGTTACCTCTGCTGGGATGTATTTTCTTGGGTTTCCTGTTTATCGATTGGACCAAACAATGAACTCTGTGAGTGGCTAATGTAACAAGATAGTATTTATTTTAAATTTTGTCTATCTAATTTCATTTAAAAAAATTTGGCTGTTGAATTATTTCTCTATAGATAGCTGCTGCTAAGGATCCAGATACATCGTTTTTTAGAAAGCTGGATGGGTTTCAGCCTTGTGAATTAAATGAATTGAAGGCTGGTACCCATGTATTTGCTGTTTATGGTAAATGCCTACTTTTATACCCAGTGAGCCAGTGCTGCTTGTTATGTTGGTTACTGTAATTTTTGCCACATATGAATTGACCGTCAAATTTCTTCTAGGTGACAACTTTTTCAAAAGTGCAAATTATACAATAGAAGCCCTATGTGCTGCACCTTTTAGTGAAGAAAAAGAAAATTTAAGAAGTATAGAAGCTCAAATCTTGTCTAAAAGGGCCGAAATATCAAAGTTTGAGGCAGAATATCGAGAGGTGGGCACTTGATCTGTATGGCTATAATTATATTACTTTTCGTCAAATCTCATGCTGGGTCTTTGTAGGTTCTGGCTCAATTCTCAGAGATGACAAGTAGATATGCACATGAAATTCAATCAGTGAGTTCTTATTTACAACGGTTTTTGTACAGCATTCCCCCGAGCCCTCCTCTTGGGGGCAAAAATTCATCAAAAATGAAAAACACTGAAGTTTTGCTATTTATTCCTTTGCAGATTGACGAGCTACTGAAGCATAGGAATGAAATACATGCATCATACACTATTACTCCCTTTAAACGGAGTACAAGTAAGAGCAGAAGTAAAAGTTCTTCCAAGGAAAACAAAGAAGATGGCCAAACAAGAGAGAAGAGGAGTACAAGAGATCGGCCAAAGAAGAAGAAATGGTATAACCTCCATTTAAGAGTCGATAAGAGAAAGGCTTGCTAAGGTGAGAATTGGAAAATTAAGAATTCCACCGTAAAACTATAATCAGTTGATCTGGATCCTTTTGATTGTTTAGCACTCGTACAAGTTAAGAAGAAGCCCTTGACAAAGCAACATAAAATGTTGTTAGAAGGTTGTCTATCACTCAAGCTTGTCAGGGATGACAACAACTCATTGTTTATGTATAATCCCTTTCCCCTTTTCTTTTATTTCTCTCTATGTAGTTCATCTTAAGAATTCGTACTTGTAAATTGTTTGATTTATTGATGAAGCATGATTAACTCTCTGAGCGGGTTGTAATTTTGTTTACAAGTAATGGCAAATCATTGGAGGATAGGGTCAGGTATTTTCTTGCTTAATGGTATTTTCAATTTTGTAATTACTACTATCTGAAATTTAGCTGAGTTTAGTTATTTCAGCATACCTTTTAATTTATATAAAATATTATATCTATCACTTCTATAGCTTTTTATTTTACTTTTTTGTTGCCCCTGCTCATCGTCTGTTCGCATAATGATTGATCTCGCATATTTAAGATAGACTTTTTGGATTCTTTCTTAGAACCTTAATTTTTTCTGGAAATTATGATTACCAGTGCAATAATTGGCAGCTGGGGTTGTGTATTTTATTATTTTATTTATTCATGGCCTTTAATCTTTGGTGGTTTGATCTCGTTAAATGTTTAATACCCTAATGATGTCTCCAGAAGACAATTTACAGCCAACGATGTGAATAGGAGCAATGCTTCAGTTTGTAAAATGACGACAAAAGCAAGTAGAGAGATGTTGTCTAAATAAACTTTCTAGTTTAAGCTTGGCTTCAGAGGGTACTGATAATGATGCATTATTTAAAAATTCCTATTGCAACCAACTGTTTTTAATAATGACCCAATGAGGTGTAGAATCAACCTAATTGGATGCAATGCAACAACAAATGAAAAGGAGTTTTGTTATTTTTGACACCTCATTTATTTGATAAATAAGAATGCATCCAAAGTGGTTGCGACAACTAAAAGAGTCTTAATACTACTGTCACTGCTACTAAGAGCCAGATCACTAGCTGGCCAAAGTTTTCTTATTCAAATTTTAAGAGGGGCCCGTTTAAACGTATTGTAACTTGTTTGAATTGTTTTCTTCATTTATAAATCGTGTAACTTAGGCAGTGCTACTACTATGTATGACTATAATTATAAGTATTAAAAAATATTAATGGAATCTATACAAGAACGAGACATTAGCTTTCTTCTCTCTTATTCTTTTTAATCTTTTTTTAGTATTATCAAATTTTTATTTCCTCTTGAGTTAGAAAAAAGGAACGATTGGTAAGAGAGAAATATTATCTTCAACTTCACAATCAATAAATAAACAAGTAAAAAAAATTATAAATAAATGACATTTGAAAAAAACCCAAAAAAATTATTTGATTTGATTATTTTTGTTAGTTTTCATTTTTGTATATAAAACGTATCTTAAAGACTTAATGTCATTACGTTGTGTAGATATTTTGACTCGGATAGAATAATAGTATTGTCTCAAATTAATAATACCATTAAATGCAAGCATTTTTCTAGAAACTGTATTTCTAAAACTCATTTATATAGTTTTGTACAATGAAAAAAGAAGAAGACGAAAGTGTGAACAAAAATAGAGACGGTGATGAGGTGAAAAATGGTATACAAAAGAAAATATATTATAAAGCTTGTAGAAAAGTTTGTATCAATATTCTCACATGCAGTGCCCAATCCTTTTATCCACGCATACATCCACAAGACGCTGTCTCTGGTGAGTCTTCTCTCCTCAAGTTCCAATAATTCATTCATGAAAGTTGAAGCTAATATTGAAGGCTGTGTAAAGAGTTGGAGGGTAAGGGACACTGAATAACTATATTATTCAGTTTAGTCTAAATTAATTTTAAAATTTAGTTCAATTTACAATAACGTAGTTTAACTCTGGTCTTTTGTCTACCCCAATTAGAATGTTTTGATTTCTTCAATTCTAGTTGTGCAAATTGAATTCGTAACAAAGGTTTGTATTGGGCAAGCTTGTGAATATACAAAGAAGAAAATGATTATAAATAAACAAACTTCACTATTGTCAACACATGAGTTGTATGGATGAATACGAAAGAGGAGTTTAACTAAAATATACTGAATATTCAAAAATGTTTTATATTATCTTAGTAGTTAAAATTTATTGACTTTTATTTTAAAGCCTTTTATAAAGTGAATGGTAAACATTGTTCCTAATTCTTAAGAGTTTTTTAAGAACTTAATAACTTAGCTGAGGATGAAGGAATACAGGTGTTTTTAGAAGGATCAATGATAGAAGTAAGTTTTAGGCTTAACTCAATCCTACAAAATCGATATCGGATGGAATAGAATGTCTAAAAAAGTTTGCTAGAATAGGCTTTAATTTGGTTCTGATATTGTGTTAGAAATAAGTTTTAACTTGTAAGATGAGGTTTGCACCTCACTTATATATTATGAAATGACCTTATCTCTAGTTGATGTGGGACTTCCAACAATTAATGTTTAAGAGTTTTAGAATCTAGGGTTAGAAGTTCTAAACGAATTCTTATTTAGTGTCTTAATGAAATAATATACATAAAATTCAACAGAATAATTTTAAGAATTAGTAGGCTTGGAGATGGTTTAAGAATATTAGTCCTTTTAGTCTTTTTTTCCTTTAAACAATCATGTTGTACGGAATTTGAATGAATGCGATATTCAATAATGGATAAGTGGAATTCTGCTTTGCATGAACTGTTAAACAAATTTGGTAAAGTCATGAAGAATGATAATTACATTGATAGCTTATAAAACAAAAATGAAAATTATAATTAACCAAACCCTTGTTATTTATACGTAGCCCAACGGCTAGCAAAATAAAGATTTGTATTATTTATTACATGAGTTTAGTTTCAAGGCCACAACACATACTTCAAAAATACAACCAACACAGACACGACACAGAGAGCATATATAAAAAATATGAAGCCAAGGAAATGTTCATGCAAAGATGTTAGTTAAATTGTCTTCTTGGCTGCAAGAAAGGTAAGCACAAGGTGAAAGATAACAGTTAAGATTGCAGAATAAGTAAGGTTTCTTGGAGAAGCACTGGTTTGAGGTGAAGGACCCTTAGCCATGTTAGGCATGTTAGGCATGTCAGAGTTGCTGGATCCATCATCGTCTCCATACTGAGCAGCAACCACCATACACACGACCAAAACACAAGCTGAGAACAAAGAGAATTTGAGTGATGAAGCCATGTCCGAGGTACCCTTTTGCTGATTACTGTGTTGCACTTAGTGTTGGAGATTTTCTTTTATGATGTTTTGAATATAAATAGTGAACAAAGTTGAGGTTGCATTGCTTAGGCCAGTTGGTTTGTGCACAAAGGTGGTCTTGGATTTGGCTCCTATATGTTGTTTCTTGTTTGAATTGAAAAATATATATATGATCGATGAAGTTCAACAAAGGGGTGCTTTGTTTTAATCGTAATGCACTGGTTTCGTTATATAAACTATAATATGATCGATGAAGCAGTCGCGGATCTAACACCAGTGGAGTGGTGAAATTCAAAATAACTTTTTATATGCTTCCATAATACCGACTTTTTTGGGCTTCGGTTGCCAAAATGTCATGAAAAGGTCACTTTTTTTTTTACCTCATCTTGGTTTGAGAATCGAAGTTAAATGTAAAAAGTAACTGCGGCAAAAACTTTTTTCTATTTTAATGAATTAGTAAGAAAATTAAAAATTATTTGGATTTGAATTCAATAATTTTTTAAATTAAAAATAAAGAATTAGAGAGGATAAAATTAGGAAGACAAATATATAAAATAAGGGAATTAAATAATTTTTTTTCAAACATTTGATCATAATTTCAACAAATTTATACATTTTTATGTACACGTAAATATATCGCAGTATATCATGGATATTAGTATAAATTTATGTTTGATTTTTACTCTATACGAAGAAAATTTAATCATTTTTAACAAAGAAAAAACTAAATACCAAATGTCTCTTAATAGCATTTTCATGTCGATGTAAGAATGTGGTCATTGTTTGAAATAACATTCATGGCAATATATTTGAAGTGATATTTTGATTAGAGTCATGAAATAAAAATATCATATTGTGAGAGAGAAAAGTCCTACTAGAGATAGTTTCATCATCTCAAAAAATTAAGAAAGTTATAAATACTTAATACTATAATAATGTAATTAAAAGAGATGCATGTTACACAAAGAAAACGAGATTATTAATAGAAGATGCTAAAGAAATATTTATAACTAATTTCATTTACACGGTCTCAAATTAGTTTTTTTTTTTTAATTTTTCCCTTATATTGCTATAAAATAATTTATTACTATTAAAGAATATTAAATCAATATATTTTAGTCTAAATAGAATAATTTCTCTTATTAAATACTCCTCTAATTTATTTTCAATTTCGAATTATTCTCTTTATTAGTCTTTGGAAACAATTTTTTATTCACTTTCTTTCGTCTGGCAGTCATCCTCTTCCTTTGTGGTTTCGTTGCTCACTCCCTTCCTCATCACCTTTTTTAAAATAGTAATGGCAAAAACTAAAATTTATATATCAATTATTGATTAATGATTCTATAAAATAAATTTTGAATATTCTAATGAAATTTAATATTCATTCTCATAAAAGGTTTTGCAATGTTTATTGCATATTAAAAAAAATGTAAAAGGATAATTTGTGGAAACGGGAAGCCACGAAAGAATGCCTGAGTGACAGACGAAACAGAACAAGAAAAAGTGTTTCAAAATTTGGCAAGAATAATTTGAAATTAAACATAAATTAGAAACACAAGTTAAAACAGTTTATTTTATTAATAACCATCGTATTAGTGAATATGTTACCGTAAGAAAAATATTAAATAATAACTAATTTAGAAACAAAAAATAATTAATCAATATATTGATTAATTTAAACATTATTTTATAAATTAAAAATTATTAATATTTAAAATAATATTTATTATTAATGAAAATTTTGTGAATTAAATTTTAAATTGATTTTTATCCTTAATTATCAGGATTTTAGTTATTTATTATTGTTTGGTACTAAATATTATAATGTTAAATAGTTAAAAGTTTAATAACTAATGTAAGATTTATTTGAACTTTGATTGAAAAATTAATTATAATTTTTTATTAATAATACAAATTATTTTAAATATCAATAACTTTAAAATAATATTTAATTTTTTAATATAATAATTAATTATTTTTGTCTATATATTAATTGTTATTTAATGATTATCTTTTAGTGTGTATTAGAGTTTAACATTTATTTTTTTCGGAAAAATAATAATATTTACATGATAAATACATGTAAAAACATATTTAAAATAATGAATGGAGATGTTAAAGTTTTCTTTTATTATTAAGGTTAAAAAAAAGTCTAATCCAACTCAACTAATATACTAGTATTAATCTACGAAGGGTGATATAATTAACTCACAACTCTAAATCATAAATTATATTTCTTGTATGTTTTAAACAGAAGAAATGTTTGTAACTTATAAATATTTTAAAAAAAAGAAGTTATAGTTGAATTTTGGCTTGGTATTTCAAGTTTAGATTGATTAGAGAGAGTATAATGCTTTTTTAAAGGGGGTAATCCTAGAATTAATATATATATATATATATATATATATATATATATATATATATGTGTGTGTGTGTATGTATGTACAATATTTTAATTCCAATAAATTATTTATCATTCTTTTTACTCTCTCACTAACTTGGTTTATTAGATAGTTTATCATTAACACCGTGTGGCTTTCACATTGTCCAATTTTACACACAAAAGAAAATGCAATAAAGTCCAATTTATGCTATTTTTCTTTCAAAAATTAGAACCCACCATTGCTAAGTTACATCTTTTCTATCATTAAAAAATGTCCAACATGCGGAAAGTTCCCATTTCATCTCATCAATACTAACAATATATATATATATTTATTACAATAATTGTGTAATCTTTTCAAATTTATTCTATTTCCAACAAATCATATCCTCTCGCTTTATTTTTCTTTATGTTTTTGTCTTAAATCAAATAACAAGCTATTTTCCTAAATTTCTATTTTGCATCTCTTTTTTTTTTTTTTTTTCCAATTGTTACACGTTTCTATTATGTTTTAGTTCATTTTATTTCTTCTCTAGATCAAAAAAAAAATTATAGATGGGAAGCTTATACCTAATTTTCTGTCCTTATTTCTCTCTTAACATTTATTTGTTAATGGTAACATTATCCTTAAAATCTAGTTTTCAAGCGATTGTTTGTTAAAAAGTCTTTTCCTTTATTTAGCCTTCTTCATTGTGCAAGATTAGAGGAAACTAATTATGCAAACAAACATCATTAAGATCGTTCCATCTCTTTACTAAAGCCCATGAAAGATGATTGATACAAAAAAATTATAATCACAAAATTCTCATATAAGAACAATGAAAAACACTGCTTGTGTATTATAACATCAGAACACAGCTTATTGAAATCAGCACACAAGAGAAACAAGACCAAAATGTGAATGACAAAATCAAGAAGCACAAACAAAAGAAGATGTGAGAAACAGAAAGATTTCAAAGCCTCTCTCTAGCAATGAGAAGAGTAAACAGAAGGGGAAAAATTGCAGTGATTATGAGTGCATGATGATTCTTGAGGGTAGTTGCATGACTAGAAGGTGCTTCTGCAGGAGCCAAGTGATGATGACCCTCATGAGCAGCTACAACTGCAACCAAAGCAATGAAAAGGGCCATGAAGAATGAGAATTTCACTTGTGAAGCCATGCTTGCAATGTTCTCAGATGATTGAATCTGCAGAATTCTTCACTATATTGCTTCACATAACTCGTTTTTTTATATGTATTTATATAGGAGCATGAGTTGACTTTTACAATTGTTCATGGTCATAATACTTGATATAATAATGATATTATAATGAAGAGAATAATATATACTTACGTTGAAATTTTCAGTTTTTTTGTTCACTTATTATTTATTAATGTATAAAACTGCAGTTTATTATTGAAGATAAGAAGTTTAACTCCGTATGTTTGACATGTTAACTAATGATAAATCTAAGATCTTAAATCAGTCAGAATAATATATTAAAGGAGGTTAAATATATAAAATTAAGAAAAAAATAATTTTTTTTATATATTTAATAATTTTAACAATTCATAAGAATTGGTTTACAAATATATGTCTTTAAATAGTTCAAATATAAGCTAACAACATGTTACTCCTACATAGCTGAAAACATCCCAATAAAAACGTTTGATCTTGCGTAATCCACCTCAATTAACCGCTGAAAATCTTTAGAAACACGTGAAATCATTACCCATAAATAATCCCTTTTTTAAACTCAATCAAAATCATAATCGGATTATATATCCCATGTTAATTTAATATGAGATATTCATGTAATTTATCTTTACTTATTTTTCTTTAATTATCTTTAACTCTGAAAGTGAATGGTGTAATCCTATTTTTGTTTTCCAAGAAAGTACGTTTGCCGTGACATTAACTGCTTTTGAATATTTTGTTATGTGTTTACTACACTTGTAATTTCGTGGCTCTAGTTGTTGTAACTATAGTTTACGAAAGTTAGAAACCATTAATTCCACAAATAAAAAATTGCAATGTTAAGTATATTATTGCTGTACCAACCAAAAAAAATATAATTAATAGAAAGTATACAGGGTGAAGTACGCTAGACATTGTCAATGACAATAAGTACTACAAGGTACGAACTAATTTGTGAGAAGTACAATATTTAGATGAAACAACACTAATAAACTATAATTGTATATGTTAGGAGTAATTGACAAATAATTTATGTATTGATAATAGGAACCACTACCAGCAAGTGACTCAGAACAAGAACACATGGGACTTGATTTTTTTTTTCTTTGTCGATTTATTAGCCTTTATTGGTTCTTTTTGTATGATTTTAACGTGTATAATTGTTTTTCATGAAATAATATTTTAATTTTTAATTTTATTATAATTAAACTTTACTTTTCAAATAGACATCTAAAACTTTAATTTTATTATAATTATTTTTAGAACCATTTTTTTATGTATAATATTTTGTTACAGTTTTGAATCAAATAATTTTGATTAAATTAGTATTGCTGCTCCTATATTATTATTATTCTTATTATTTAACTCAAAGTTGTTAAAAAAATTATAATAAAATTATAGTTTTATATTTCTGTTTACAGAAAAAAAAAACTCAACCAGAACAAAATTAAAATTCAAAGTGTATATATATATATATATATATATATGATAAATTTAAGAATTAATTAAGACAAAATTGAAGTTTGCTTGTCTATTTTCATGTTTTAAAAAAGTAGGTGGACTGGCCTTATTACCCATAGAATTTTAGTGGGCATATTTGGTTTTATAGGCTTTTTGATCCTATAAGTTCTTTTTGTCTCGATACGTATAGGTTACGGATTAAAACCAAACATTGTAGAGTAGGTCAAATCGATAACTCTATTTTTAAACTCGTTTTTTGAATCTTTTATTCTTTTCTTTATCATACTTCTTGTATTTATTGTTTTTTTTTCTTTTTTATCTCCATTTTTAACAATATGTTTATCACAAACTCATGTCATTCTAATAGATATGTGAACAGTACTTCACCATTGTTTATATTTTATAAGTAAGATTTATAAATTAAGGACCGTAAATTAAATTTGAACTCCACAGTGGATTTATAAAGGTATTAATAATAAAATTATAAATATAATAATAATAATAAGCAATCAAAACTATTAATATATACACAATCTAAAGATATTTTTGAAACTAATAATAACAAATTTACTAACTTATTTCAATAACAAAAGTAGATTAATAGTAATATCTAAAAATATAATTTATTTTTAATGTTAATAATAATAAATTTATCATTTATTAAATTATTAATTCTTTAAATTTATTATATAAATGAACTTTTAGGAAAAGTAATATTATTAATAATAATATCATAAATTTGCGAACAATAATAGTAATAATACTAAATCCTAACAAATTTAAAATAATAATTTATTTAACTTTTTCTATTGATATTAGTGAAAATACACGTGTCATGGGTATATGTGTTTACTTTTCTTTAAGATAATAAAAATTAATAAAATTGTTACTATTGTTCTCATTAGGGTTGTTTCAATCTCTAAATTTTAATGCAAAATTGAAATTCATTTTTATATGAAATTTTAGTACATTTTGTTTAATATCTCATTTAATAGTATAAACTACTAAATAAAATATTAGATATTTTGATCAAACAAAACAAATAGTTATGTGTATAAATATTAATGCAGTTATCCAAAAGACTTTGTAAAATCTAGAAACCTTGTGTGTGGTTGGGTGATAACTCCTTAAAGCTAGATTCTGCAAAGTCTAGGAACCATTACAGGTGCACACATCTAGTGAATCCTATATCAAAGGCATGTATCCGGATAATTGAGTTTAGAGTCTAATACTATGTGTGTATAATCATTTATTTTAGGGATAAGTATGTTTTTTATCCATGTACTAACATGCTAAATTGGAAACCGTCCCTCTGTCAAAGTTTATATAAAAATGATCTTTTTACTTTTATAATGAGTGAAAAGTATCCTTCATTTTAAACGGTGTTAAATATTTAATGACTTGGCAAACGACGTAGATGACGTGGCAATTTTTTACTTCAACAACTGTTACTGCAATATTACGTTTAAAGTAAATACTTTTAAATATTACGTTTTAAAGTTATTAACTTTTTAGGTAAACCTCGTGAGTAGAAAAAAATGCGAAAGGGTCTTTGAGTGCTGTGACGATGGTGTGCCATTGAGAGAGGAAAATCTGGTGCGCAATACGACGACAACATTGTCTACGAATTTTGATCAAGAACCCAATAGGGTTTTCTTCTATTGCAACAATGCGAGGTTAGAGAAAGTGAATCCTAGGGTTTTCGTCCGCGACAGTGAAGATATGTTTTATAAGTTTTTGATTTTGATTTTTGATTTTTGATTTTGATTTTCGTCCGCATATGAATTCATTGTTTTGAAACACATTGTAATTTGGGGTTATCTTTTCGAATCAGTGTTAGAAATTGAATGTATCCTCCTTGTTGTCATCTCTGCCTCTAATTTCAACTTCAACTTGGTATTTTTCCTAATCAGTTGTATCACATATTTGTCGTTAACAACAACTAATTCACCATCTTCTTCCTCTATTTCTGGTTTGTCTTCCATCATACTTTCTTCACCATCATGAACTCATTCAAAGTACTTACAGTTATCATCACTCTACACTTAAAACAAAAACACATTACCAAAACCAATCATAAATAATTTCTCTAACAAAAACAGAATTAAAAGAACTTACTCTTCAATTCCTACATCTCCAAAAAAATCTTCCTTTGTTCTTCGTCGTGCTTGCTTGCAAAAGCACTACTGTTTCCCCACAACCACATAATTTGCCTCTTAGACCCGAGAACGAACTTAATGCACCAACACTCTTCGTTCCAAAACTTCTGTGAATGTATGCAGAGCTCTCGCCCTGGGATTTCATCACCAACAACCTATCTTTAACAAAATAAAAAGAACTTTACCCCATTCATTGTTTACGAACCCTATATGAACCCCAAATCGAAACCACTTACCTATTCTTCAATGAAACCACACTCCAAGTTCAGATCGACTTTCACAGATGATTTTCGATGTTGCTCTACGGCCTGAAGCTGGTGCGAGCCTTCCCTAGTGCAGATTGATCAATGGTGCTCCAACAAAGAAAGTCCCAATTTTACTCACCCACAACCCTATAATGTCTCCCAACGGTAGATTATAAAAATCAAGTAATTAAATTTTAAATGTTTTAATTGCAGTAACAACTGTTGAAGTAAAAAATTGCCACGTCATCTATGTCGTTTGCCAAGTCATTAAATATTTAACACCGTTTAAAATGAAGGATACTTTTCACTCATTATAAAAGTAAAAGGATCATTTTTATATAAACTTTGACAGAGGGACGATTTCCAATTTAGCATGTTAGTACAGGGATGGAAAACATACTTATCCCTTTATTTTATTTAGGTTGTGCTAAAGTGACGTAAGTATACCCTATTTGAGTGTGAATGTTATTAAAGTTTAGGATATCTCCTTTCAGACATCTCCTACATCAAGACATACACCGATAATACCATCACTAAGAGTTTCCCTTGAAACTCTTTAAACATTGTCATTCATGCTCAGAACAACATATTCTCTTCAATTTACAATAATGAAAACCATAAACATGTTTCACATCAACCACAAAACATCCAAAACAACCAAACAATGGAAAACATGTAAAACAAGGCATCTGACACTCAGTGCTAGAACTCAGTGCCATTTACATCCAAAAAATTGGCACTCAACGCTAGCATGCCACCACTCAGTGCCATTTGTCTCCCAAAAATTGTCACTCAACGCCAGCATGCCACCACTCATCACCCTAGAGTAAAAATGCTCCCAACCTTACAATGGTCACTGGCACTCAGCGTCACCTGGGTGACGCTCAACACCAATTAGCTTGCATAATTTGGTGCTTAATGGTGAAACTTGCTGCTCAACATCACATTAGATGTCAACAATTGCATTTTGTGATTTTTGGGCAATCCGGACTTGTTTCATAGTTCAAATTTGTTCTCCTCTTTTAGGTATTGGTTCAAATAGTTTTTAAATCATAGTAATGGGTACCAATTTGATCAATGACTCAGACTTTCACTTTCCCCCAATTACCACGAGATCAAACAAATAAACATACATAATTGATAAAGCAATTCACACACTAAAATCATTCATACTAACAAGAACCATCACCTATCTCAATCAATTACATATATACAAAATATCCATTGCTACTAAACTCACGCAAACAAACAAAAAAACTAGCTTCCTTTACCTTGATTGATCAACCCTAAAGTTCTAGAACAACAACCCACTACAAGAAAATGCTTCATTAGTAACCAATTTTAGTGACCAAAAGTTGTTAGTTACTATAATTACTAATTTAGATACAAGTTTACAAAGCAAAAACATTATTGGTTACTAAAATAGTTACTATTATGAATAAAAAATTATAATTGGTCACTAAATTGGTTTTTAAAATTAGCTACCATAGTTTTGGCTACCAAAGAAAACTGGTCACTAAAAATTAGCTACCTAAGTTTTGGCTACCAAAATAACTTAGTTACTAAATTGCTCTCTAATTAATTAGTGACAAATTTAGTAACCAATTATAATTTTTTATTTATATTAGTGACTATTTTAGTAACCAATAAATTTTAATTTTATAAATTGGTATCTAAATTGGTCACTATAGTGACTAACAATTTTTAGTCACTAAAATTGGTTACTAATAAGACATTTTCTTGTAGTGACCACCCTTCAACTCACATAATGTTTTATCTACACACAAAAACATGACCAGACCATAACATTATGATCACTAATCAACAAATACTCAAGAAGAAGACTGAGACCTCACATGCAACCATGAGATAGCCACATGCAAGCCACAACAAGAAGAGGCAAAAATCTAACTTACCCCAAATGAAGAAATTGATCGGTTGATCTTGATCAACTCGCCGCAAGGAGTAATCTTACAATCTATGATTTTCAAAAGGACAAACGGATGGTGAGAATACTTAGAGATAATTGAGAGAATTTTTAGAAAGAAGTTTTTATAGAGATAAAGTGTTTTTTAGTAATGAGATCTCTTTATAAAATTTCTATTTATAGTTAAGAATTTTATTATTAAAATAATAGGGTCTCATTATTTTAAACGCTACCACTCTTAAAATACAATTTTCTAGGTTCTCACATTCTTTCCAACAAAAAAAATTTTTGACCTAAAAAATTGACTTACTAGAGAATATATGTGGGTATGACTGCTTTATATCCTCCTCTAACTCCCAAGTAGAATCACCTATTATCCTATTCCAACCAACCTTGACAAGACAGATGAATTTTCCTTTGAGTTGCTTTGTCTAGTGGTCCTTTATACCAATAGGATGCACCTCCACTAAGAAATCTTCTTTGATTTGCAAATCCTCCATTTCTAGCACATGAGAAGGATCATGCACATACTTCGTTAGTTGAGAGACGTGAAACATCGAATGAAAATTACCTAACTGAGGAGGCAAAACGATCTCATAAGCCACTGGTCCAATTCTCTTTAATATCTAATATGGACCAATGAACTTAAGAGAAATTCTTCTTGAACGAATAACCCTGCTAGCATTGGTAGTTTGGGTTACCCTTAAGAAAACATAATCATAATTGATTATATTAATTACTTTATATTAAATTTGGTTATTCAAAATTATATATTTAATTGTATTTAAAATAGAGTATACTGGTAACTCTTTCGTAACCTTGCGTTTGGATAAGAAATTTTAACAATTTCAAGAAATTTAAATACATGATATTTGAATCACTTATAGTTGATTTTTTTTTTCATCTCTTAAATAGTTTGTTTTAAAGAAGTAATTGAAATATCTTGAATTTCAATTTTCCTGTTTGGATAAAACAAATTAATTTCTCTTTTATAACAACATTATATTTTAAAAATATTGGTTTGACCATTGGATTGAACTAATTCTTGACCTTCAGGCTGTGTTCACTTTGGAAGATGGGTTTGATGAGTGTGAGTGGATGGATTTGAGAGTATTATGTGTGTTGTTTTTGAAGGGATTTAGAGGTGATAATGAGTGAACTTAGAAATAAAGTTTGTGAAAAATTTGACTGATGTGATAAATTAAAAAATTGTTTTAATAGATATAAAATTAAGATTATCAAGTTGCCCTTTATATAAAAAGTAGTATAAAATTATATAATTGAGTTACATTTATTTTATAAAGTTTATTTTAAATACTAAAATTGAAAATAATATAATAAACTAATAAAATAATATATTAATATATTTTGTTTGTAATATATTATAAGAAATTTTAAATAGTAATTGTGATAGCTAGTGTATGGATTAGTTCGAGGCAAGCGGATCAGATCCTCTCTCAATTTCTCTCATGGATCGGATCTAGATAAATGGGAATCAGATCCCTCTCTCACATTAGTAAAGTGGATCAGTTCCACGCTCATGGGATCAGATTCGTCTTCAGTTCACTCTCTTATGGATTGGTTCCACCTCACGAAAATCAAATCCTTTTGTTTCTTCACCAACCACGAATTCCATGGTAAAATGGTACTTACACACATATCAACTAAAATCAACTCCATTTAATAAGTGGGATTGCAAAATCACATCATCTTGCAAATCCTCACATTTTCTCGTTCTCAAATCCGCCTAAATGAATAAAGATACTATCATTGATTCCTCCTCGTCATTCTCTCGAAATAGTTAACCCCTCAAATGAACTCAACATGTCAACATGAGTTTGGAATGGTTTGTATTGACGCTCGAAAAGTTCCGAAAAATCCCTTTTGAAATATATATCGTTTTGGAATGCTAAAAAAAATTCATTCCAAAAAACACTATATGCGTTCTAGAAATTTCAGCTTGGAAATTATGATTTGGAAATTGTTGGGTGCTGGAAATAAAAGTTTTCTTGCATGCCATTATTTCTATTTGTATTCCTATACTTTCTAAAATGATTGTAATTTCATTTCTTTCTGACCTTTATATATAAGTCTTATGAAATTTTTGAAACATGATTTCTAACATAATTTTTGGTAAACACGATGGTTTGTAATAATGGGAGTCCAGAAAGAAAAAGCTCGCTCTTAATTGGGCCTTACCGGCATATTACTCCCCATATAAACACACTGAGGGCTCTTGCTCCCTACATCCTCACAGTTACTATCCTTCTACGTTGTTATTGCTGCTGCAGCTGCCACTTTCATATGTTTCGGAAATTTTTTTCAAATCACATTTCACATGAGGTACTCAGAAAAACTGATATTTGAATTTTTAACGTCATTTTTTACACATTTTAATTTTAATATTAATTAAAAAATTATTATAAAACGTGTTTCAAACATTAAAAAAATTTAATAAAATATGATTAAAAAACTAAATTCACACATATATAAAATTAGGAGACTAAATTAAAATAAAAATTCAAAAATAAACTAATTCTAATTTTTACTAAAAGTTAAAAAATTAAAAATATATTTAACCCATATATTATATACGTTTTGAAAAGTATGTTATGGAAAATTTATTTTCAAAATATATTTAATGTGGACCGTATATTTTTTTGTAAAATATTATATGTTTTTTGAGAATCTATTATAAAAATCTTATTCTAAAATGTATTTTATAGGTTTTCAAAATTTTGTTTTAAAAATTTGTGGGGTTGTTTTGGGTTGGGGAAGTAAAAGCCCACACTCAGCTCACTTTCTCTTACTCTTACTGGCAGCAGTTGATAGATTAGAACACAATAGAACCAGTGAGACATGCTTCATAGGGAGTAACCTGACTCCTCCATTCTTCTCTGCTTTCAATTCTCTCAATCTTCTTCCAAAATCTGCACACAAAGCCATTTCTTTATTTATATATCGAAAACCTTCTATCATCTATCTTTTCTTCTATGCTCCTTCAGTCATAACAGGCTATGGCTTGCACTTCCACTCTCTCTCTCTACTCTCACCCGCAGGTAACCATCTTCCTTCTGCACAGGTAACCATAACCGCTCCTTTTTTTGTTATTGAAACCTAACGCTTTCTCAGGTTCGCCTCCGCAATCAGCGTCTGCAATCGCTAGCCTTAACCTCCGTCGGCTTCGCTCAATTTGCGTCACTACTAACACTAAAATGTCGGAGAACGTGTAGAGTGCGATTCGGAAGCGTGGTTAGGGCTTCTTCAAGTGTGGAAGGAACTCGCCCGCGCGCTGCCGGTTCTCGCAGAGTCTATGGGCAGTCTCAGGTCAGCGGGCCGCTGTCCATTGCTCCGGTGAAGCAGATTGCCAACGTTGTTGGCCCCTTCGCCGTGTTGGTCGCCCTCACTTTTGGTATGGCTGTTTTTTTTGTTTTTGCTATTTTGTTATGTACTCTTTATTTGTTCACATCGTCGTCTGCATTCTAATTTATGATACATTGAAACTTTGAGTGTCAGTATTGGTACACTCTCTTCTAACGAACTACACTATGTTATTTGATACTCGAGGTTCAAAACCAGCTGTTGATAATGCCACTAATCATAATTAAGAAAGGGATTATCTTTCGAAAACTCATTCAACATTAGAACATATCAAATTCATATGTTTATCTAAGGTAATTTTATTTTTTTAACTTAGAGGGTAACATAATTTAGCCATTTTTTATACAAGGAAATGTATTTTAATATTAGATATAAATGCATAGTTATCAAACTCAGAGTTTGTTTGATAAGAATGTTACGAAAGCATATAATCATACCTAAACAACATATTATGCCATAAATTATTAAATATCCAACATTCCTATGCCATAGTGGTCAATTATCACAATTCACAAGTGATATTACCAACTTATCCCTATTCAGATGAAAAATAAGATGAAATTGGCATTTTGGGGGCCATATCTCTTCCCATGGTCACGAATTTGCTAACATGACATATTCATGATTTCGATTGAATTTATGTGAATGTACTGAAACAAGTCTGAAATTGCAAGCTATTTAACTTATCCTTGTCCATGCAAACATTGAATTTGTTTGTGTCAACTCATGAACTCAACTGGAATTATAGAAGGGTCAACTTCTAATAATATATTGTTTTACTTGTATTGCAAAGAAGTTGCAAGGTCGTATAGTAAACATTGATTGTTGAGAAGTATTTGATATGTCTGCCTGGAAATTGCATGTCCCTTCTAATGTTTTGAAGCCTATGAATATTACATACAATTTATTTTTATTTACTATCTTTCCTGTAACCCATTTCCCCTTCCCTGGACTCAAGTAAAGAAAAAAATTTCATGTGTACTTTCCTACCGAGCATCTAATTTAAGTAAATATCTGAATGTAGTCCGGTATACATTTTGAAATTTTTGAAGTATCCTTGCTTCTCAATTAATCAGTGTTTTTGTGTTATTAGTATGATTATGTTCTTTTTCTTTGTTGTTGTTGTTGTCTTTGTCTTAGTTATTAGATTTCATAATAGTGGTTGTACTAATTTGTTTTCAGCTTACAGTTATATGGAAATTAGTGGAGAAGCTTCTTCTTCCAGCTCCAAAACAATTGAAATCTTCAACTGTGGAAAGTCAACCACCTTCACAAGGACTGAAATGGTCTTTTGCTGCTGGTACAAATTTGTTATCCCAGCTTGGGGCAAAGATCGAGAGACAATCTAAACAGAAGCTCAACGAGTTTGCTCGGGAACTAAGGTCATTTCCTAGTATTGATATGTCAGGTACGCTGGCTGGATTGAAAATTTTATAAATGAGAAAGATATTTATGGTTATATGGAACACTTTTGATTCAATAATGAAGATTCTTGATAATTTTTCAAAATAACTTCATTATTTTGTCGTTTGTAGACTGGATTTGATTCATATTTTCATGAATACCAAAGTTTTTATTGGCTAATCTAGTTGATATTGGACTTTCGTCGATCTATAAGACCGTCACATCTTCCAATTGAAGTTTTGTGCCTCCTTGTTTTTTTTTTCTTTTCACACTTTTAGAAATTAATTTGTAAAATATTAATGTTTGGTAATTTAGGAAATACAAAATGATTTGATTTTCAAATCCTTTTGATTTGTATCAATCTGGAAGTATACATTTTGTGACTCGATTTTATTTCATTTTAGTTTTAATTATTTGATTGACAATTTTACTGATTTTAGTTTACCCACTTTACCACAATCTTAATAAGGATAATAAAGTAAATTGCTTATCTTTTTCTGTGTTACCTTGTTATAAAGTAAATTACTTAACTTTTTCTGGGTAACCTGTTATAAATTAAATTACCTTACTAAATTAATTTCTTTTATTGCTAATGTGTTTTTGTAAAAAGATTTAAACCATAATTTTATATTAGGATAAAAAAATATATGATTTGATTTCTAAGTCCAATTATTTCATTTCAAAACTTAGCAAATCAATATTTTAATCACTCATAAAACTAGATATTTCTTGCTTCGTTGCAGTTGACTTGATTGATTGACTATTTGTGGGTACCATAGAAATGAATGGATAAATATAAGCAAAAGTAATTGATTTATCGTACTTAAAATTTGGCAGGGCGCAACTTTGGTGATGAAGGATTATTCTTCCTTGCTGAGAGCTTGGCATTTAACCAGGTAACAACTATCCTTCATTTATCATTGCTTTCTTATTTTCTTGTATATTTATTAGTTATAGATAAGCTGCCTGTTTTGATACTGTTATTAAAAGTTTTAGTGTGATTTTACCTACTGTTGAGTCATATTGCAGAATTATTTGAGTATTCATTGCCTCATTTACGTAAATAAAGAAATCTATTGAACAGCTTAATCAATTTTAACGTCTTTGAAAGCCAAACGTAAGTGTCAATGTAACTATCATTTGTCACATGTAATCCCTTGCTTCAAAAAGGCACATTTACGCAATGGCATGAAGGAAAGCCCTATAATTCATTTTATTGTGATCTTTTTATCACATTGAATTATTAAGTATATTTCTTCCCGAAGTATATAACTTAAGTCATCATCATGGCTTAATCAATGTAATTAACGTTGAAATTTTTCAACATTTACTTTAAATAAATCCATCTGTGAGCTTTAGCTAGCTGGTCTGCATGTTATATGAAGCTCATCTGAGTGTATCTGTAAAGGTCAATAGGGCTAATACATGTTGAAAGTTGAGATACTAGTCAGTGAATCGATCTAAAAATAAACAACTTACTGTGCATGGCATGGTGTCTGTTCTTTCTGAGAATGATTTCCTAAATCACATAGTCTTGTAATTTTTCAAGGTCAAGTGTTTTTATGATTGGATGCTTTGGGTTATATATTCAGTTAGTATTAATATCTGCAAAGCCCCACTTGATGAATTTGTACAGAGGTTCTACTTTTGGTCTATGTAGTAATTATGCAAATAGCTGGAACAACATTTTTATTTTGGATGGCTATAATGCCGAATTTGTTTAGTACCATATAGCCATAGTTAAAGGAATCTTATGCAGCAACCACATTGTTTTTTGAAGGTTGTGTTGCTGAAATACTGAAATTGTGTGGTAAATACACATAGATACTACCACTCTATTTGACTATGAGGTTGTTTTGCTATTAATTGTATCTTTGCATATTTATGTATCTTATATATTTAAGTATATGTTACATTTTTTAATGTTTATGAATCTTACTCTTCATGATACAAATCACGATTCAAAATTGGTTATTTTCTGTTGTTTGGGTTTGGATTGGATTGTGTGGCCAACCTTTTAAAAAAAACTGTTGGACTGACCCGATATGATAGGTAAGGGAAAAAGTAAGGGGTTTTGAGAGTATACTATATAGTAAGAAAAATAAAATCGGAGGCAGTTAACTGGTTACCAATTAGTTGTCATCTGATTTGAGATGAAGACTTTTGTATAAGTCTATATATTGTCTTGTTAGGGAGAGTTAGGGGAGTTTTTTTTTTCTGAGTTGATGTTTGTGACAGGGAGAAACCTGTGAGAAAGGAAAACAGTTTTCCTTTGAAAGCTTTGGCTTTTGCATTGTAAAGTGAATAATACAGTGCAAAACTTTATCTCTGCTTCTTTTCTGTCTTGTTCTTTCATCACTGTTATTAGGGTTCCCAACAATATGTATAAGTATAACCCAAAAATAGATAATAAGAGTTGGTTTAAGTTCCTTGGGTCAGGTCATGCTGACTGTAGGCTTCTTCTCCTTCATTATTCAGACCAGCTGTGTTGGTATTCCAATTCCACTCTGAACCACCACTTCACAATGCCCAATGCAGCCTTTATGACCGCTATGCAAAACCTGATTTGTCACTACTAACTATTGTGGCACTGGCATGGATCTTTTTTCAATAATGCTGGATATATCTAATATCAAGTATCTATGTTACTCAGAAAAAATAAACATTATAGGAGCTCACATATCTCCTAAAAGATTCCTATTTCTTATAGAGAATTCGTGAACAGATTGGATAGACCAGATTTTCAAATAGAATTATATTTCTTTAGGATCATATACGTTATAATTAATTAATTACACTTACTTATTGTTGATAAACTGAGAAGCATATAAATTAGTAGTTTAATACTGTACAAGATTGCAGAGACTTCTATATCCATTATAATCTATATCAGCCAAATCTTGTTTATAGACAAATTAGCTGTGTGGAAGTTGGGTTTTGGTTCATAATCTCAATCTGTGATCTTTGAGCCAAATCTTGTTTGTAGTTCATAAAAAAGTAGTGTAATGAAAGATGATGCTCTTTGGTGCTCTCTCTTTAAGCACATGCTAAATATAGTTTGTTATGAAGACTGCAGAGGAAGTGAGTTTTGCTGCAAATGGAATAACTGCAGCTGGGTTGAGGGCTTTTGATGGCGTTCTTCAATCAAACATCACATTGAAGACTCTTGATCTTTCAGGAAACCTAGTTGGAGATGAAGGTGCCAAGGTCAGTCCCAAGTGTTTCTCTGAATTCAAGATTTGGGTTGATTACTGTTACAGTTTCAATTTATATAATTATTTGAAAGGTCCTTAAAACATATGTTAGGATGTTTTTATAAAAGTTGTGTGCGTTCATACACTTATGTCTGTAACACAATTTTAAATTATTAGGTGAAGTCTCGTGAATGTTTTTGTTTCTAAAATTTCCTCAGACAAGAGCCATTTGGGCTTTTAAATGTGACAGTGTACAAGCCAACACGCCTTATTGTGAAGTTCAACCTTTTTTAGTAATTGGGGTGACATCTATTGACCACTTGGTCACCGAGGCTTTGATACCATGGTCATGATAGATTATAATAATTTAGATAAAAACTCATGTATTTATTTATATTTGGGGCCCTTATTTTCCTTTAATTCATAATCTTCATATTGTTATTGTTAATATTGTTCTTTTTCTTATTATTAATAATAAAAAAATTCTCCCTACATCTTTCATGCTTCTTCAAGATTGAGCAATTATGAAAATCCTGCTCTTTGTTTTGATCAAGTGTGGTCTTATTTCTAATGAAAAAATTGTAATAAATTATTCAATTTACAGTCTTATTTCTATGTCCAAATAATTTGAAAGAAGGTAGACATGTAGGGGTAGCAGGCTAACTGCTAGACGATGCCTTTTGCTTAAATGATTCTAGACTACTTTTTCTTTGTATAAGTCATTAAAATTGTTGGCATCATTTCCTGGAGGCTTTTGTTATTGACTGGTCAATGGTTGTTTATATTACATGTTCTGTGATTATTCTTGTTATTACCATCAATCATTTCATAATCATTACTGTTGCACAATAAATTGAGTTTGATGCGTATAAATAGCATCTTTGTATTTTCTATTTTTCTTATACTTATGAGGCTGTTTTCGATCAAATATAATATTGAATATTATACGAAAAAGAACAAGTCAAATGTTTTATTGGAGCTTGGTTCACTGGTTTAGGCTACTATAGCTCCTTTGGAATAAATTGAATCTGTTGAGTGTCGTTCTTGTGGCCAGTGACGTATCCATTCAAGTGTAGATGAGGAGTACAATGGATTATTATAAAATTGACATACGTTCACAGCCGTATTTATTCACTGAATTGGTATGACACAAAGATCCTCTCTGATACTGAATTTGCTGGAATATATTCATTTCTCTTTTGCCATAAAGAACCAGGGACTAAAGATTAAGAAGCTTATGGCTTAGCTAACCATAATGGTTATTAGATTATGTTTATAGCCTATCTCTATCCTCTCTCAAACAGATAAAAGACTCTATTATTTTTGACAGTTAGTGCTGATCATCGACTCATTGTCATGCACTTATGTATAATTATTGTATTTAACTATTGACTGTCAATATCCTTGTTCATTCTTCACAGTGTTTATGTGACATATTGGTGAATAACTCTAGCATTGAGAAGCTCCAGCTAAACAGTGCTGACTTGGGTGATGAGGTTAGCTTGGTGATTCGTTTTTGTCAGAGAATGGCTACCAAATGAAACTAAGAAATGCTAACTTTGTTATGCAGGGTGCAAAAGCTATTGCTGAAATGTTGAAGAAAAATTCAAGTTTGCGGGTTCTTGAACTGAACAATAACATGATTGAATATTCTGTATGTAATTTACCTAAGCTTATTCTAAGAGCGTAGATGTGAGTGTCCAAATATTATATTTTAATATGTTTCTCGGAAATGGAGGCAGGGATTTTCAAGTCTGGCTGGAGCACTTCTTGAGAATAACAGTATACGAAATATACATCTCAAGTGAGTAAGATTGTCACATCAAGTATTCTACCCAAAATTTTGAGGAAGTAGCAGTTTAATTTATGATCTTCATGCTTTTGGGTTGCTTTGAGTAAATCTTTAAGCTCATTACTTTATTCTTTTCCTCTTTTGTGAATCCCTCCAACATTATCACTATTCAAGTGGCAATTATGGTGGTCCTTTGGGGGCTAATGCATTGGCTAAAGCACTTGAGAGCAACAAGTCATTAAGGGTACTATTCTTGTTGTCTTTTAGATATTTTGGTTCGTTAAGATATCATTAGATATTGGTAGTTACAATATCCTGTGATAGTCACAATATCAGGTGTCCATATTTTCGATAATGAGTCTTCATTATAAAAGCATTACCCTATGTGTATTTTTTGCACAAGGGGAATTAATTCTATACCTAGTTTTTGACTATTTTCACACGATGAAACCCAACATTACATTCACTCCTTTACGTTCTTGGCACAGCTTTAAGAATTCCCATTTTGGCCACTAGATCTTGTTATCTTGTCACAATTACAAAATGTTGCTGCATCCACTAGAAAAATATTTGTCACAATTA
Organism: Vigna unguiculata; assembly: GCF_037176805.1. NCBI lineage: Eukaryota > Viridiplantae > Streptophyta > Magnoliopsida > Fabales > Fabaceae > Vigna > Vigna unguiculata. Next base: position 25,858,465 of record NC_140793.1, read on the forward strand.
CCCTCGAACTTTAATAATATATGGACAGGAACTTCATTTGCATGGAAATTCTATTGGAGATGAAGGAATCCGTTCTTTGATGGCGGGATTATCTTCACATAAAGGTTAACTTGTACTAATTTCTGATCTTGACTGTCATTTATGCTTCCACAGTTCCATTTCAGTATTACACAATTAACTAACAAGTATTTGTTCTGAAGGGAAACTTTCACTTCTAGACATTGGCAACAACTCATTAACAGCTAAAGGTGCATTCCATGTCGCTGAGTATGTTAAGAAGAGCAGAAGCCTGTTATGGTTGAATCTTTACATGAATGACATTGGCGATGAGGTATTCCGTTCCCTATTTCATATTATAAATCTTGTTGATATTGTGTCAGTGTGAGGTCATATGGTAATTACGATCCTTAAGATGTTTAACGATTATTTTTCCCCGTAACTTGTCAGTTGAAATTGCGTTCTATTCCGTCAAAATATCACGTATATGGTGCATAAACTATCAAGTATATATGAATAGTAAATTGATGTGTATAACTCAGAAATAACCATGCGTCAACCTGTATGTCCAAATTGCCTTACCTGAGAAAACATGTTTTGGTTTTCCCTTAGTATCATTCAGTAACAACTACTACAACAAAATAAATAGCTCTTCAAAGGCAGATTTTTAAGAGGACAAGGAGCTCTGATTATATATTCATTAACTGGTTGTGTATAATTGTTAGGGAGCCGGAAAAATTGCAGCTGCTTTAAAGGAAAATCGGTCAATAACAACATTGGATCTGGTAAGAAGAGATCCTGTTTTTGTTTCTTTTATGTTTGCTCATTGTACATGGCTTGTTACTTCCCCTGCTCTGGTCATTAAAAAACAAAAACCAAAAACATCGAGGCTTGTCTGAGTTTAATATTGCAGGGTGGAAATAACATTCACGCTGGTGGTGTTAATGCCGTTGCTCAAGTTTTGAAGGATAATTTAGTTATTACCACTGTAAGCCTCAAGAGTTATTTATTTTCTTTGTTCTGCTTGTCTTTTTTATACTCTAATACAGATTTTGTCTCATTCTTAGTTGGAACTTAGTTATAATCCCATTGGACCAGATGGAGCCAAGGCCTTGGCGGAAGTTCTCAAGTTTCATGGGAACGTAAAAACCCTTAAGCTTGGTTGGTGCCAGGTAACCTTTTGACCATGCACTACACTACTTGTAAATTATTTGTTATAACTCTTATTTGTGACATAGAATAACATTACAGATAGGAGCAAAAGGGGCAGAGTTCATTGCAGATGCTTTAAAATACAATACCACAATATCAATTTTGGACTTGCGAGCGAACGGACTTCGAGATGAAGTTTGTTTTCAGTTTATTTTTCTTTTTAATCTCTTTTTTTCAAACCTTTGTCAATCAATCTGAGTGTGTTATTGTTTTATGAATCAACTACTGCAGGGTGCACAGTGCCTGGCTCGCAGCTTGAAAGTGGTTAATGAAGCTTTAACCTCTCTAGATTTAGGATTCAATGAAATAAGGGTATGAATGTGTATGTTTTTGGTTCCTTAGGAAATTATATTGTCTCTAATGTTGTCTGATTCACAGGATGACGGAGCTTTTGCTATTGCTCAAGCACTCAAGTCTAATGATGATGTAGCTGTTACATCCCTTAACATTGCAAGTAACTTCCTTACAAAATTTGGGCAGGTGATGTATATTGTGCTTTTGCTATTGCCATTTAATCGTCCATTTTATTGTATTTTCACGAGTTTGAATATACTTCACGTGCAGGGTGCCTTGGCTGATGCAAGAGACCATGTCTTGGAGATGACCGAAAAGGAAATCAACATCTTCCTCTAGTAGACATTATATTCTGCAATAAATATTTTTTATAAACTAGTTTTTTTTTTTTTTTTTTTTTTTTTTAATTTTAATTTTGCATATATGCTGCCGGCGATTACTGGTAGGAACTCGTCATTATCAAATTTTTGAGTTCTAACCAATTTATTGAGGGAAAGTATAGAAATTTGTTTGCAGTTTAGCCTTATGTTGTTTATCTTGAAACCGTTACAGCGGTTGGATGATATAGTTGACAACAATAGTGATAGCTTGTCGGCATAGGTATCATGTGCAGTTGGAGTTTACTTTTCCAAGCAGTAGATTTTTCCTCCGAATCATAGTTGCTAAATTACGTAGAGTTATCAAATGGAAGTTTTAGGATGACTTTTGAATTATTAATTTATTGTGTTGCTAATTTTGTTGCATACGGTAGTGTGCGTGAAGCTCAATCGAATCTTTTGTTTCCATCTCTTTTATGAACGTTGTGTACTTTGGTAATATGTGTTGGGTCGATGCTGTACTTGCATTATAAAATTGGTGCGATCAGTTAAAGACGCAAAAATAAGAAAAAAATTAAAAAGAATTGCCCCTTCCTTCTCCGAAGAAGATTGCCGTCTGGTCAGAGAATTGGACAGCAAAAGCGTAATGAATGATGGATTGGATATTTTGATTCATTCTTGATCTAATTCTTTAACTTTTCATGAAATTTGTCTAACTTCCTAATCTATTTTAAAATTATTAACCGTAGTTTCATACTCGAGCAATTTCAACATTGGTGACCATAATATGTGTTAAAATTATATTAGATTTAGTTAAAGGTTAATGATCTGATAAATTTGTTTGTATTAAGATAGGTTTTTAATAAAAAGATTTATTCGATTTTAGTGTTTGAAATATTTTTTATTGTCTATATATTTATGTTTAGTTTTTATTGTGCCAAAATGATAATGGAGTTGTTATTCTTTATTCTTTAATTTTAGTTACCACTCTAATTTTTTAACTCGTTGGTTAATTTATTTTTTCCTTCACCAGCGAATTGATTGATAAATTGGGAGATCGTAGAGGGGATGGGCATTTTGATTGATAAATTAGAGACGGAAGGACAAAAATTAATGGCAACTTCATTTCATTAAGAGTAGAATAAAAAAAAACATGTACTTAAGTAAAAATAAGAAATATTTTAATAATAAATCAATTAACAACACCAAATTTATGAATGCTTAAAACTTGAATAATAAACTTTAAAATTATTTATTTTGAATTTTTTTTAACAATGATAATATTTACTACTAATAGTATTCTGTATTTAACATCCTTCAATTTTAACAGCTTAAAATTCATAAGATATGACACTTCATTATAATGTCCAAAACAGGTAATTCAACATATAACATATATTAATATAGTCTTACAATTACAAAAAATATGACTATAAAAATATATTATCCATACACTTAAACTAAACCAACAAGCAAACCCTATACGAGACTAATCACTTACTAAAATTTCTCGAGACCTTCCACTACTCTAATGGATAACTCCGTATCTAGTAGAGGTGCCTCTACACCTGCAACTTCATTTGCTTCTACCAAAATGAATGATTATCGCAAAAGAAGAGAACACAACACAAGACAACCAAGGAAATAGACAAATAGGGTAAGCTAGTGTACAAAAGAAATATTCATACATATATTTATATCATACTAATACCATACAAACATGGTATATAACATATCTGTATCTATAATTCACACCAACACTTGATACTAGACTCAATTATCTAGATCATGCGCTTGATATAGAATTCTAAGGAAATATGCACCTGTGATGGTTTTTAAACTTTGCAGAGTTTTAGACAAAAGGGGTTATCACCCAACTACTCACAAGGTTAATCCCATTATGCCTTAAGCCCAATATGTCCTAAGACTAGGATCTCTTGCCACTCTTACCACATAATACATTGTACCCTATATGAGTATGAACGATTATCAAAATATTTTCCTATCTAGACATCTCCTATATCAAGACATACACTAAAACACCATCACCAAGAATTTTCCTTGAAACTCTTTAAACATCACCACCTCATGTGCTCACACATCCAGGGGCGGAGCATAGTTGAGGCAGGGAGGGGCCACGGCCCCTCCAAACTTTTTCATTCTTTCAATTTTTTAATCTTTTTTTAAATTATATATGCTTTAAATTTGTTAATTATTTATTTTTAAATTTTTTTAGATGCATATCTTTTTAAATTAGATAATAGTATATTGAAAAGTTAATAAAAATAAAATTAGGTATTTTTTATTTCTATTATAGAGTATAACATTTAATATTAATAAATTAATAAATTATAAAATATAAAATCAAATATAATAAAGAAAATAAATTATTAAGATAATTTTTATTTTTTATTCTAATTGTCTTTTTAGTTTTTCACATATTGTATTTATCTCTCATTTTTACCTAATTTCATTTTGTTATGTTGTGAAGAAACAAAAAAAAGTTAAGAAAAAATTTATTATCTATGTCCTCATTTTTTCTATCTTCTCCTTCCATTCTTAAAAAAGAAAAAAAGTAATTTTCTCCGGTCTCACTTGGTACTGAAATACGTTTAATATTTACCACTATCTTTTTATCTCAGGACCCTTTTGTGTGTGTGTGTGTATATGTATATATATATATATATATATATATATATATATATATATATATATATATATATATATATTTATAGACAATTTTTAATTGTGACTTGTTTATCATAATTTTTTAGTAATTATGTCTCTCAATTATTGGTTATATTATGATAAATTATTTTTAGTCTTAAACTTGTTTTTTAAATAAGTATATTAATGAAAAACAAAAAATTAAATTCATTTTTTAAAATTGATAAAAAATGAGTGAAAATTAAAACATGACAATATGGTTACTCATCGCATACATATGATGGACAATCCATTAAATAGTATAGTTTGTTTTATAGTTATAATTATACTAAAGTATTATTCATTTTTATTGAATGAGTGATAATAATATTAAATATATAAATTTTAAGTATATTATTTTGGCTCCCCCATAAATTTTGATCAAGATTCGCCACTGCATTCTCACCCAACGATACAATGCTCGTCCAACGAGTTTATCACTATAGTTTCAAGAAGAGTTTTTCCAAATAATTCGCCCAACGAATATTTTCTCGCCTAGCGAGTTAAAAGTCAGTGAACCCCTGACTTGAAACTCGCCCAGCGAGTGAATGCTCGCCTAATGGGTTTGCATAATTTTGCAGAATTAGATTTCTGCATAATTCTGTAATCCCAAGAAAATTTCTAAGTTTTCGCTGGACCTTTATAGATACCAAACACATATCACAATCAAGTTTACACCAACATTTAAATCAATTGATTTCAATTACAATCTTAAACATCAACATTTCCAAACAACATCATTTAGAACTTAGATTCCTTAGCTTTCATACATCACATACTATTTCACAGCTTAGATACCAAAATCAATTACAACATAACTAAAAGATTTACTATTTTAACATGTTTATAAATTAAAAAGGTGAAATTAGCTTCCCTTACTTGTTATTCTGCTTAGACGATTCTATAAACGCCAAATACCTCTAACTCCACAGAATGCTCTATCTATACAGACACATCATAAGAACGATAAGAACATATGCCAACGGAGAAACTAGACACAAGATGATAAGGACAGACGACTAGAGAGACAAAAATCCTAGAGAGAAATCAGATAACTATAGAAAAGTGATTTATAGAGGGATAATGTGATAAAACGATAATGAAACTCTTTTATAACAATTTTATTTATACTAAAACTATTTAATATTTAAATAATCGAGTCTCACTGTTTTTGAATCACTATATTTCTTAAAATATCATTTTCTACGATTTTACACTATAACATTAAATGCATTTAAAAATAATATTTTTTTAGTATAATTTAAGGCTTACAGTAGAACTTTAATTTCTTTTTTAATATTTCTTTTCGAACCATGTAAATTTAGAAAAAAAAGTCAAGACCACTCATTAAATTAATATTTAGTAAAACTTAATTGATTTAATTTAAAAAGTTGGAAAGTGATTACATATTTTAAAATTGTTTACGTAATTGGTGAATAAAATATAAATCGTTCTGATATGTATACAAACAATCAAAATTAAAGAGTGAATTATTTTTTATGATAATAAAAAAAAATTAAATTTGAACTTACTAGCCTTTTATAAAAATACGTTAAAGAATAATATACTTTTTTTTTTATGTAATTTGATTTCAATTTTTTTTGTTTAAATTCAGAGAAACGTAAACTATTTTTCTTATTGCTTCTTAAATGATTAATAATAAATTTGAAGCAATCTATAATAATATGGGTGCACATATATATCTTTCCAAATTTTATAACCATATCAATAAATTAACCACAAATAATAAAATACATTATTTAATAGTTTATTCATTTTTCTTTAAACATGTATAATTAAAATTGTACTATAGCATAGCATACAGCAATGACCTCATTTGCCCTACCTCAAACACAAACTTGGACCTCGATAGTGACTGTTATTTCTTGGCTATTGCTTTCTACACCTCATCAAAATTTTCATCCATCCCATAACAAAATTATCCAGAATTTTTTTTCCGTAATAGAAGGAAAAGAGTGATTCCTAAAGAAATCGGAATTATTTATCGTGTTCTGAAAAATAATTTTCGAAAATGATAGGGTGCTGGAAGAAATCTGATTCGATACAGGAAATAATAGCCTTTTTTTTTTTCCTTTTTTTTTTCCTTGTGATAGGAACAAGGAGAAAATGTAGGCTACTTATTATTTTTAGAAGTGGTAAAATGCACTGGCTCCGATGGACCAGCTCGTTTGGAATGCAACAGTCGAAGATGAAAATTTTAATCCATCATGTTCTTTTGGTTTGGCCGGTTCAATCTATTAATTTGATAAGTCAGTTTGGTTCTTTGATTTTTTTGTTATGGTTAAAATATTTTCTCGATTCTCGTTTGTATATATATATATATATATATAAAGGTTGATTTGTAATCAAATTCGTGGTTGTTGTATGAAAAAAAAAATATTAATTAATAAATTTTAAAAAATTGTACAAAAAGTAATACAAATCTCCTCACTTATTTGCTCACTTATTTGCTTATGTGGTTTGACCTATTTTTTCTTCAAGCCAACCATCTAGTATAAGGGTTGATTGTTGAGATTTATAATCAAATTTTTGGTACATAAAAAGTACATCCTTTGATGATAAAAAAAAATTGATTAGCAAATTTTTTAGGGTTGATTGTTGAGATTTGTAATCAAATTTTTGGTACATAAAAAGTACATAAAAATTGATTAGCAAATTTTAAAAAATTTTATGAAAAGTAACAACTCCTCACATATTTGTTCCATGCCCCACTTAGATTGAGATCTGATTTGACCTATTCTCTTTTTCAAGTTAGCCACCTAGCTGAAGCAATAAGGGTTGATTTTGTTAACTTGTGAACAAATTCGTGGTACATAAGAAGTACATTCATTGGATGACAAAAAAAGATTGATCACTAAATTTTAAAAAATTGTACGAAAAGTAATACACAACTTCCCACCTATTTGTTCTTTGTGCCCAACTTATTTGCTTATCTGGTTTGACCCATTTTTTCTTCAAGCCAGACACCTAGTCCAAGCAATAAGTGTTGATTTTTGTAACTTATAATCAAAATTCATGGTACATAAGAGATACATCTCATTGGATGATAAGAAAAAGATTGATTAGTTAATTTTAAAAAATTGTACGAAAAGTAATACTCAACTCCCTACTTATTTGTTTATTATGCCCATTTATTTGCCTATTTGGTTTGGCCTATTTTTTTTCAAGTAAGTCATTCAATTGATTTTTGTGAGTTGTAATCAAATTCGTGGTACATAAGAAGTACATCAAATTGGATAATAAACAAAAGAACAAAAGATTGATTAGTATGTTTACACAAATTGTAGAAAAAATAATATGCAGTTCCCCATTCATTGTTCCTCACTTAGATTGAGATATGATTATACATTTTTTTTAAGCTAGCCACCTATACAAGCAATAATGGTTGACTTATTTGTTCATTGGTAGAAATGTCAAAGTGAGCCAACCCGGCTCACACGGGTTGGCTCACCACAAGCCGGGTTGAAAATGAGTGAACCCAACCCGACTCACTTTCTGGTGAGCCACAAATTTTGTAACCCGGCTCAACCAACCACGGGTTGGTGGGTTAAGTGGGTTGGCTCACCAACCCACCTAAATTTTTTTTGTTAGTATTCAAATATTTAAATAAATTTTTAAATAACCTATGAGATGACAATCATAGTAAAATCAAGAACCAATGTTTTGATCATGCTCACCACCAATATATGAAGAATTATTTCCAAGAAAGTATCCATTAGTCTAAGAAAACATGGCTAATATTACAAATTTTTTGTCCTGCTATTCAACAAAATATAAATAAAAAAACTATACATTTTTTTTCATACTAATTTAGAAAAAAAAAATTATAAGATGGTTACTTGAGTAATTTACTATAAAGATTATAGTTAAAGATTAAAGTATCAACATATATATATATATATATATATATATATATATATATATATATATATATATATATATATATATATATATAACTTGATAATCAAATTAATTAAACATTTAAACTATTCAAATATAATTAAGCAACATTCTAGAATTTAAAAGTATGAAATTGTGAACAAATATAATAGGAGTAGTAAATAATTATTAAAAAAATAAAAGAAAATTAAAAGAAAATTAAAAAAATAAATAAAAAAATTGTAAAAAAATGTTGGTGGGTTAAGTGGGCCAACCCACCTTCAACCCGGCTCGAACCTGTTTAACCCGTGGGTTAAGTGAGCCGGGTTGAGTTCAACCCACTTTTGAAAAAGTTTAATTTTTCTCAACCCAACCTGGCTCGAACCCGTGGTGAGCCGGGTTGGCTCACGGGTTGAAACCCATTTTGACATCTCTATTCATTGGGCACCACTTATTTCTCTATCTGGTTTGACCTATTTTCTTCTTCAAGCTAGCCACTTAGTGTAAGCAATAAGGGTTAATTTTTGTAACTTATAATCAAATTCGTGGTACATAAGAGGTACATCATATTGGATGATAAAAAAAAGATTGATTAATAAATTTTAAAAAATTGTACGAAAAGTAATACACAACTCTCCACTTATTTGTTTACTATTTGTCACTTATTTTCCTATCTTGTTTGACGTATTTTTTTCTTCAAGCCAGCCACCTAGTGCAAGCAATAAGAGTTGATTTTTGACTTGTAAACAAAGTTGTGGTACATAAGAAGTACATCCCTTTGGATGATAAAATAAATTGATTAGTGTTTTAAAAAATGGTATGAAAAATAACAAGCAACTCCCCACATATTTTTTCATTGTGACCCACTTATTTGCACATCTAGTTTGATCTATTTTTTCCCAAGTCAGTCATTGAGTGCAAGCAATAAAGGTTGATTTTTTTGACTTGTAATCAAATTTGTTGTATATACGAAGTACATCCCTTTGGATTATAAAAAAAACATTGATTAGTAAATTTTAAAGGATTGACCGCAAAGTAATACGCAGCTCCCCATTCCCACTTATTTGCCTATCTGGTTTGACCTATTTTTTTTACTCAAGTCAATCATTCAATGCAAACAATAAGAATTGAGTTTTGTGACTTGTAATCAAATTTGTGGTACATAAGAAGTACATCCTTTTGGGTAATAAAAGAGAAGATTGATTAGTAAAATTTAAAAAATTGTACGAAAAATAACGAACAACTCCCCACATATTTGTTCATTGTGCCCTACTTATTTGCATATCTACTTTGACCTATTTTTTTCCCAAGTCAGTTATATAATGCAAGCAATAAAGGTTGATTTTTGTGATTTGTAATCAAATTTGTGGTACATAAGAACTACATCAATTTGGATGATATAAAAACAAGATTGATTAGTGAATTTTAAAAAAATGTACGAAAAGTAATAACCAGCTCCCCACTTATTTGTTTATTGTGCCTCACTAATTTGCCTATTTGGTTTGGCCTATTTGTTTTCAAGTCAGTCATTCAATGCAAGGAATAGACGAAAAAAAAGATTGATTAGTAAATTTTAAAAAATTGTACGAAAAGTAATATACAACTCCTCACTTATTTGTTTATTATGCCCCACTTATTTACCTATCTGGTTTGACCTATTTTTTTAAAGCCAGCCACCTAGTTCAAGCAAGCGTTGATTTTTATAACTTATAATCAAATTCGTGCTATATAAGATGTGCATCAAATTAGACGGAAAAAAAATTGATTAGTAAATTTGATAACATTGTACGAAAAGTAATACGTAACTCTCCACTTATTTGTTTATTATGTCTATCTTATTTTTTTCTATTTGATTTGGCCTATTTTTTTCTTCTAGCCAGCCACCTAGCGCAAACAATAAAGGTTGAATTTTTGTAACTTATAATTAAATTCGTGGTACATAAGAGGTACTTCCATATGGATGATAAAAAAAGATTGATTAGTAAATTTTAAAAACTTGTACGAAAAGTAATATGCAGCTCCACACTTATTTGTTTATTATGCCTCACTTATTTGCCTATATGGTTTGACCTATTTTTTAAAAGACAGCCACATAGTGCAAGCAATAAGAGTTAATTTTTGTAACTTATAGTCAAATTCATGGTACATAAGAAGTGCATCAAATTAGACGAAAAAAAGATTGATCAGTAAATTTTAAAACATGGTACGAAAAGTAATTAGCAACTCCCCACTTATTTGTTTATTATGTCCATCTTATTTGCCTATCTGATTTGGCCTATTTTTTTTCTTCTAGTCAGCCACCTAGTGCAAGCAATAAAGGGTTGATTTTGGTAACTTATAATTAAATTTGTCGTACATAATAGGTACTTCCCAATGGATGATAAAAAAAGATTGATTAGTAAATTTTAAAAACTTGTACGAAAAGTAATATGCAGCTCCCCACTTATTTGTTTATTTTTTCCCACTTATTTGTCTATCTGGTTTGACCTATTTTTTTTTTTAAAGACAACCACCTAGTGCAAGCAATAAGAGTTGATTTTTGTAACTTATAATCAAATTTGTGGTACATAAGAAGTGCATCCAATTAGACGAAAAAGAAAAGATTGAATACTAAATTTTAAAACATTGTACGAAAAGTAATACGCAAGTCCCCACTTATTTGTTTATTATGTCCATCTTATTTTCCTATCTGATTTGGTCTATTTTTTTCTTCTAGCTAGCCACCTAGTGCAAGCAATAGGGGTTGATTTTTGTAATTTATAATTAAATCCGTGATACATAAAAGGTACTTCCCAATGGATGATGAAATAAAGATTGATTAGTAAATTTTAAAAAATTATACGAAAATTAATACGCAACTCCACACTTATTTATTTATTATGTCCCACTTATTTGCCTATCTGGTTTGACCTATTTTCTTTAAAGACAGCCACATAATGCAAGCAATAAGGATTGATTTTTGTAACTTATAGTCAAATTCGTGGTACATAAGAATCACATCAAATTAGACAAAAAAAAGATCAATTAGTAAATTTCAAAAAATTGTACGAAAAGTAATATTGCAGCTCCTCACTTATTTGTTTATTATGCCCCACTTATTTGCCTATCTGGTTTGACCTATTTTTTAGAAAGCCAGCCACCTAGTTCAAGCAATAAGGGTTGATTTTTATAACTTATAATCAAATTCGTGGTACATAAGATGTGCATCCAATTAGACAGAAAAAAAAAGATTGATTAGTAAATTTTAAAACATTGTACGAAAATTGATACGTAACTCTGCACTTATTTGTTTATTATGCCCATCTTATTTTCCTATCTGATTTTGCCTATTTGTTTTTCTAGCCAGCCACCTAATGCAAGTATTAAAGGCTGATTTTTTTGACTTGTAATCAAATTTGTGGTACACAAGAAGTACATCCCTTTGTATGATATTAAAAAACAGATTAATTAGAAAATTTTAAAAAATTATACGAAAATAACACGCAGATCCCACATATTTGTTCATTGTGCTCCACTTAGATTAAGATCTGATTTGACTTTTTTTTTTTTCAAGCCAACCACCTAATGCAAGCAATAAGAAATGCTTTTTGTGACTTATAAGCAAGTTCGTGGTACATAAGAAATACATCCACTGGATGACAAAAAAAGATTGATCAATAAATTTTAAAAAATTGTACGAAAAGTAATATGCAACTCCCTACTTATTTGTTCTTCTTGCACCATTTATTTGCCTATCTGATTTGGCCTATTTTTTTCTTCAAACCAGCTACCTAGTGCAAGCAATAAAGGTTAATTTTTGTAACTTATAATCAAATTCGTGGTACATAAGAAGTACATCTCATTAGACAAACAAAAAAAGATTGATTAGTGAATTTTAAAAAAATGTACGAAAAGTAATACGGAGCTCCCTACTTATTTTGTTTATTATGTCCGCACTTATTCAACAAAAGTTAATTTTTTTAACTCGTAAGAAAATTTGTGGTACATAAGAAGTAGATCCCATTGGATAACAAACAAAAGGTTGATTAGTATGTTTAAAAAAATTGTACAAAAAATAATATGCAGTTCCCCTTTCATTTGTTTACGAAAAGTAATACGCAGCTCCACACTTATTTGTTCTTTGTGCCCCACTTATTTGCCTATTTGGTTTGGCCTTTTCTTTTCAAGCCAGCAACCTAGTGCAAGTAATAATGGTTGATTTTTGTAACTTATAATCGAATTCGTGGTACATAAGAGGTACTTCTAATAAAAAAAAGATTGATCAATAAATTTTAAAAAATGGTACGAAAAGTAATACGTAACTCCCCACTTATTTGTTTATTATGCCCCTTTTATTTGCCTATCTCGTTTGCCCTATTTTTTCCTTCAAGCCAGTCACCTAGTTTAAGCACTAAGAGTTGATTTTTTTGACTTGTAATTAAATTTTTAGTACATATCCCTTTGGATGATAAAAAAAGATTAATTAACAAATTTTAAAAACTTGTATGAAAAGTAATAAGTAGCTCCCCAAATATTGTTCACCACGCCCCACTTAGACTGATATCTGATTTGACCTATTTTTTTTCCATGTTGTACCTAGTGCAAACAATAAGGGTTGGTTTTTGTGTCATGTAAGCAAATTCGTGGTACATAAGAAATACATCCATTGGATGACAAAAAAAGAAAGATTGTATGAAAAGTACTATGCCGCTCCCCACTTATTTGTTTATTATGTCCATCTTATTTACCTATCTGGTTTGACCTATTTTTGTTCAAGTCATTCATTCAATGCAAACAATAAGGTAAGGTTGGTTGTTGTGACTTTTAAGCAAATTTGTGGTACATAACAAGTACATCTCATTTGATAAGAAATAAAAGATTGATTAGTATATCTAAAAAATTGTACAAGAAGTAATATGAAATTTCTCACTCATTTGTTCATTTTTCCCCACTTAGATTGAGATTTGATTTGGCCTATTTTTTTTTTCTTCAAGCCAGTTTCATATCATTGTCTTAATATCAATTTGATTCCTATATTTGTTATTTTAATTCCATTTTAGTCCCATTTTTTTTTAAAATATGTCAATTTTGTCCTCTCTAAATTTAGACCAAATTTAACTTTTATACAAATGTTCTATTGATATTTTTTGTTAACATTGATATTTTTATTAAATATTTTAATAATATTAATTTTATGTAAATTTATATTTTACATTAAAATTTATTTATATTTCGTTTTAAAATTTTAAATATATTTATTTTAACTTGTTATAAAATTGTTTTAAAATTTTACATTTAGATTTATAAAATTGTTATTTTTAAATCAACTCCAACATTTGTATAAAAATTATTGATATATAATATTATACAAATATTTTTAATACAAATTTATCAATCTACATATTTAAAATTTTAAAAAAATTTAAATAATGTTTTATGTAAAATATAAATTTAAATAAACTTAATATTGTTAAAAAGAAATCATTTTAATAAAAATATCATTATAACGTTTATATAAAAGTTAAATTTAGTCTTAATTTGAAGAGAATGAAATTGAAAAATAAAAAAAAGAGGATTAAAATGGAATAAAATTAACAAATTATTGGACAAAATTGAGATTCAGACAATGATTTGGCACGTATCACCATACTGACTTGACACATTACACAATACTGACGTGATGGCAAAAATAATTTTCTTTTAGAAAAATTAAAAATTGAATGAAAAAGAAAAATAAAAAAATAGGAACTCTGACACATAATTAACATTGTTAGTTTTATAATAATGAAAAAGACCTAATTATTACACATTTTCAAAAAAATATGAATATGAGAAAAATAAAAATTCGAAGACCTATTTAAAATTTTAGTAAAAAATCAAGAAGAAACTAAGCATTTTTTTTTTTAAATTACATTAGAAAACCTTTGAAAAAATAGAAGGGGCAACAATGGGTACCATGAAATTGCTATGAAACTAGATTATGTAGATTATGTATCAGTAGCAGAGATATTAGGTGGTATGAATAAAAAGAAATGTAACGGTTCCATTCCACGGAAAAGATTAACAATCATTTTCTTCAAGTCTATTCAATTCAGTTCCTGCGTTAACATAGAGTATGTCCCAGAATGTAAACGGCGGCCATTCTTGTTCCACAATGTAGCCAAGCCAAGCCATCAATTAGAATTTTCCAAGCAACTTCATAATAATTATACCCACAACGTAGTAAAGTTCAAAAACTGCTTCAGCCTTTTCTTTGTCCAGTTGTTCAAACAGCCCACAAATAGGAAGCTTATGTGGTAAACGACCACATTCCATCGTAGAATCTAACACCGCCACTTCTTCCACAAACATTCCCAACTTGCAACAACTACTAAGAAGAGAATTTCTTATATTCACAGATTTAATTTTGACATAAATTTTTCATAGGTTATTGGTAAAAAAGATGCGGCCAATATTCACAAATTAAGAGTGGTGAATTAGTTTTTCCAAAAATTAGTTGTTCTTTTATTTTAAAAATAGTTTTCAAAATATTTTTAATTAATTGACATGATGTATACAAGAATGAATAGTTTTGAACAAGACACTCAAAAATAATGAAAGAAAAACACAAGACACAAAATTTTTTACTAGTTCGATTCTAATGAATTTACATCCCATTTTTAGCAACTCTACCTAAAATTTTTACTAGAATATCAAGAATTAGGAGATTTACTAGATATACAAAAACTTGAAATACACTTCAAAAATTTCAATCATGATAATACTACTCACAGTTACCTATACCTATCACTTACACGGTGAAAAAAGTACATACAAACAATAATAGAAATAATATGAAACGAGTGCACCGAGAAACTATGCAGACTTTACATAATAATAAGGTATTTCTTTATCTGATCTTTAATTGCCAAAGTCGTCACTGAAAAATAAGAAAGAAGGTTAAGTTTTAAACAAAATATTTTTCTGACGAGATTAATCAACTATGTTATTAATCTACCTAATCATTCAAATATATAGCCTAATTAATTAACATGACAGTTTTAACATTTTTAGTATTTATTATATTTGAAAATATCTCATTCATGTTATAATTATTTCTATTCGATTATGTTGTGATTAAATTGATTTTAAGGATAATCTAGTTTGACATACAGTATATCTAGATACATGTTCATATCTTTATAAAATCTACCTATTCTAAACCATTTTTAGCACATCATCAAAAATAATATCTTAATCTTCTTTGATACAATAACAACGATTATTAATTATAATATTAAAAAATTATTACTAAGAAATCTTATATTTTTTCGATGATAGAGGTTTGGAATTTTTTTTTAAATAATTTGAAAAAATGTATTTTCGGTAAAGTTTTAAAATAAGATAAAATTTTGTAAAAGGATAGTAATGAAATTATTCAAAATTAGAGACGTTGAAATTTCACATAAAAATATGAATTTGAAATTTTTTATGATGAGAATAAATACGGTAAGGATGTTGATGCCGAAGAAGATGATGAGATAATAAAAGGGAAGAAGATGACATTGATGATGATAATGATTACATTTTTAAGAAATATTACATTTTTGAGGATGACATTGATGATGATAATGATTATCAATATATTCATTTTTTTTTTCTTTTTCTCAACAACACAATGCTTTTATTTGTTAATAGTTTATTACGAGATTTTTTTTTTTTATAATGTTAACAAAGAAATCTTCGGATTGACTATGATTTTTTTTTTCCAATGTCTCGGCCAACAAAACTTTTGAGCAAACATTGATACAAAAGTGGAAAAGAAACCTGGACAACAACATCAATTAAAAACAAGTTGGTATGTGTTATAAAGTAGAACTATTTGTTTTTTCATATATGCCGGCAAGAACTAGTTATGGTTCATTCAGATAAATTTTTTCTAACCATTCATCGATGGAAAGTGTATCAATTTATATGTACAGTTTATCTTATACCTTATAGGGTTTGGCTGGTTTAATAGAGACAATACGATAAGAAAACATACATAATAAACTATGATAACCTGAGTCGGCATTGTTTGTTTTTTCTTCAACAAAATTGAAGCTTCCAGGAAATTTCAAAATAGAAATAGTGGAAACAAGTCATTGACCATAAAGTATCCCAAGTTAATTGGTTCAGAGACTTGCAACTTGAATCACGTTCCATTAATTAATTCTCCTGATGCAAGTAAATTATTCCAATTAAGCAGAGTGTGAGGTGTAGTGGACCGTATCAATGATCCTTCTCCATGTTAACTAATCAAACCAGAACTGACTGCACATTAAAAATACCGACATTATATTTCTTAGAGGATAGTTGTTGTTGACTTCCAAACCTTTGCAAAATACCAAAACTTATCACTGCATTGCCATTTATGAAGCATACAATTTCTCATACATTTTTATCCTGTGACTCAGAAACAACCTGCAAGATGGCTGAGGCTGTACTCAAGAGTGTGCTTGGAAGTTTGGCCTCTCCAGCTGTAGCAGAGCTGAAACCATTTCTATGTTTCAGGCGAGAAAAGGAAAAACTTGAGAGCATGTTCACTGCAATCAAGGCTACGCTTGAAGATGCGGAAGAGAAGCAATTCTCAGACAGAGCTATAAAGGATTGGGTGGGAAAGCTGAAAGATGCAGCTTACGAGCTTGATGATATTTTGGACGAGTTTGCTTATGAACAAATGCGGCTGGAAGAAGAAGAAAGTGAAGAAGTCAAGTGTTGTATATCAGAAATGGTACTACGCTCTTCCTTAGCCTCTTTTCATCCCATGAATCTTTATTTCCGTTACAATATTGTTCGAAGAATGAATATAGTAAGTGAGAGATTAGATCAAATTGCTAGTGAAAAGAACCAGCTTCATTTGACTTCCACGATTCAAGAGGAAACCCGTGGAGTCCCTGAGTGGCGCCAAACCTTCTCATTTATCACTGAACCAAAGGTCTACGGAAGAGAGCAAGATATAAAAAAAATTGTAGAGTTTTTGGCAGGTGCTGCCTCTCGTCCTGAGAATTTACCCGTCTATCCGATCGTGGGTCAAGGCGGTCTTGGAAAAACAACACTGGCAAAACTCATCTTCAATCACAATGATCTCAAAGATTTTCAGTTAAAAATTTGGGTATGTGTTTCTGAAGATTTCGGTCTCGAGAGAATATTAAAAGCTATCATCGAAGCCGCATCTGAGGACGTCCGCAAGGACTTGGGTCTGGAGGCAACGCAAAGAAGACTTAGAAAGCTGCTTACAGGAAAAAGATATTTGCTTGTTTTGGATGACGTGTGGGATGTGATGAAGCAGAATTGGAAGGATAATTGGCAGGTGCTGAGATCTTTACTGGACTGTGGGGAAAAGGGTTCTTCTGTTTTGGTCACCACTCGCTTCTCAAATGTTGCACAAATCATGGGAACAATAAAACATCCTCATATGTTACCAGAGCTATCCGTAGATTATTGCTGGGAATTGTTTAAACATCAAGCCTTTGAAGCAGACGAGGTAGAACCAGAAGAGCTTGTGGTGATAGGAAGGGAGATAGTAAAGAAGTGTGGAGGAGTGCCTCTCGCAGCAAATACAATTGGTGGTCTTCTACGCTTTTACAGAAACAAGGATAAGTGGCTCAATATTTTGGAAAGTAACCTTTTGGCGTTATCATTGAATGAAAAGTCCATAATGCCTGTCCTTAGACTAAGTTACCTGAACTTACCAATTGAACTCAGACAATGCTTTGCTTATTGTGCAATATTTCCCAAAGATGAACGCATAGAGAAGCAATATTTAATTGAATTTTGGATGGCTAATGGATTAATTTCATCAGATGGAAGGTTAGATGCTGAAGATGTTGGTGATGAAGTGTGGAATGAATTATATAGGAGATCACTTTTTCAGGATATAGAGACAGATGAATTTGGAAAAGTTACAAGTTTCAAGATGCATGATCTTGTTCATGATCTTGCCCAAGTTGTTGCTGATGAAGAGGTTTGTTGCATTACAGCTGAGGATTATGCACCTGTTTTATTTGAAAGAAAAAGAATCCACCATCTCTCGGATTGTCGGTGGTGGCTCAATTCAACCGAATTGCATCAAGTAAAATCTTTGAGGACTTATATAAAGAGCACAGCAACTGAACTTTCTTCTGATGTCTTGAAATGTTATTCTTTACGGATGCTTCACGTATCTGGACTTGAAGAATTATCCTCTTCAATTGATAATTTGAAATATCTAAGTTACTTAAATCTTTCTCGCGGTCGTTTCAAAACTCTTCCAGAATCCCTGTGTAAATTACTGAATTTAAAGATATTGAAATTAGATAGCTGTCGGAGGCTCCAAAAGTTGCCTGACGGTTTGGTACGCTTAAAAGCCCTGCAACAACTGTCTCTTAAATCCTGCAGGTCACTATCAAGATTGGCACCTTATATAGGAAAGTTAAATTCTCTAAGAAGTTTATCCATGTACTTTGTTGGAGAGGAAAAGGGGTTCCTTTTAGCAGAACTGGGTCAACTCAAGCTTAAAAGAGATCTTGAGATCAAACATCTGGAGAGAGTGAAAAATATAAATGATGCCAAAGAAAGCAATATGTCAAGTAAGCAACTGAATAACTTGATGTTGAGATGGAGGACAGTTAGAGAAGGGGAACTAGAAGGGAATGATGAGGAGGTTCTTGAAGCCCTTGAACCTTGTACAGAGACACTTCAGAGTTTGAGAGTGGAAGGGTACCAAGGTGTCCGTTTCCCAGAATGGATGTCAAGTCCTTCCTTGAAAAAGTTAACTCATCTAGAGCTGTGGTCTTGCACAAACTGTATAAAACTTCCAGTGCTGAGGAATCTGCGTTCGCTGAAGTGGCTAGAGATAACCAAGGCAAAATATGTAAAATACGTGCAGGAGGAGTGCTACGATAACGATGTAGGTTTCATGCGTCTAGAATATCTATCGCTCCGAAATCTTCCAAGTCTAATAAGGTTATCAAGTGAGGATGGGGAAAACCAGTTTCCGTGTCTTTCCGCACTTGACATTGAGGATTGTCCTCACTTTTCGTTGCAAGGGTTGCCGTCACTCAAGTTGTTAAGAATGAGCAGAAATCCTAAGTTGAAGGTGTGCCCAGGTTTGGAATGTTTACCCTGTGTTGAGGATTTGACGATTGAAAGCTGTGACGAGGTGGAAGGTTTACAATTTATGACTGGCTTGAAGAAGTTAGCATTAATTCATCTTATGAACATAACCTTGCCTGACTGTTTTGGAGACCTTCCCTTACTCCGTGAATTACACATTTATGGGTTACTTGTTGATGCGTCTTCCAACAAGCCTTAGCCTTAGCCGTCTGGAGGTATTGTATATTCAAGATTGTCATCCTAAGTTACAGATGCGATGTCTGAAGGAAAGCGGAGAGGACTGGCCCGTAATAGCTCACATTCCTAATTTCTATATCGAAAATACCGATGAAGGTATATATGGATCATTCCTTACTTCCTACGTAAATAACATAATAGAATTTTACTTTGGTGAAAACAAATCAAATCCTATTTTTTAGAACTAAAATAATATATTCAAAATTTATATATTTAAAAAAAAATAAAGAATATAATATATAAAAATTTTTAAAAATAATAAGAGAGAAAATAAAAAATATTTTAATAATTTTGTTTTTTTATATATTTAATTTTATTATTTATTATTATAATTTATAAAATAAATAAAAAAATACTTAATTTAACTTTTATTAATTTTTTATATAATTTCATTTAATTTAAAAAGATAGATACAATTTAAAAAATTAAAAATTTATATAATTCAAAAAAAATTAAATATAAAATAATAAAAAAGATTTAAACAATTTGGAAAGGGGGGTCATTGCCCCCACCTGGCCCTTCTAACATCCACCCATACATATACTAAAAGAATAATTTAACTCACTCTGATATTTTTCATTGATGGAGAATCTGCTATTATATAACCAATTACAAACCAAATATTAACAAACCAAACTAAATCTTAATCTAATCTAATATTATCTAATATGCTATTTTATCAAACTAAATCTTAGATACTCCAACTAACTAAAATAACAACCAATTTAAATTTAATTCACTAAATATAAAATACCCTATCACCTTGTTAAATAAAAAAACAACTCCATAATCTAAATATTATTTTACAAAATTAAAGATTATCTAACAATATTTGCGATCCCATTTTCGACATAAAAAAATTAGGCTCTTTCTTTGTTTATTTTGAACTCTTAACTTTACCAAGACTGCTCGTTCTTCTTGGTGATGAGAATCATATTGTTTTCTATATCTTTTGTTATTTCATCATTTTCAGTTTTCATATTCTTAAAACCTTTTATTCTCTAACTGCTAAGTATAGCTAAAATGCTTATATCAGTTGAATCAAGGATAAGACTTGAGTATTGCAATTACTATTTTCAGGTATGGATAACATGAGGCAATACTTGAGGATGCTGAGAAACATTTAGGACTTTTAGAAATATGAGAGATATGAGATATATTGTATAAAGAAATTTGTTGTTGTATTTGATTGATATACCCTATATATAGAGCAAAATGTAACAAGAATATCAACTCTACAATATTTAGAACATTTCAATCTTAATCTAAAATAATAGCTAATTACTATAACTGAAACATATTTTTAAAACTGAAATATTTTCTAAAAACTAATTTAAATAAAAAAAGACATCACTACTAAAAATTCTCATATTATATAGAAATTTTCTTGCAAATTTGTTAAAAAAATTTGCAAGAAAATACTTTTTTCTGTTATTTTTTCTAAGAATCTTAATTGACAAGTAATTCTTTTGTGAGTAATTATTTCCTACAAAATTATAAAATTCGTAAGTATTTTCTACAAAATTTATTGTGAAAAATGTTTTATACAAAATATTTTGCAAAAAAATTGACAGCAATTTTCTGCAATTTTTTTTCATAATAAAATTTATAAGTATTTCCAATAAAAAAAATTAAAACAAAATTGACAAGAAATATAATTTTTTTTAGTAGTACGTTAAATAATATTCTCGGCACCTTCGATTACAAAAATAAGATCGTGAACTCTAATATATAAGTCATGGCATAAAATCTACAAAAATAAACGACAAGCAACTCAACAAGAAACTAAAAAAAAGAAGCCCGGAATGATTTTCAATATGAGAACTTTGTTGAGAAGAATTAGTTATTTTCAATTTGCTACTACGAATATTAACAAAATGATTATAAAAGTGTGTTGAAGATCTAAAGAAGAAAAACGAGTAGTTTAATGCTCAAATCATTTCCCTTTTGCAAGAAGATCAAAGGATAACAAAAGGAAAAGTAAATATGGTTTTGGAGAAACATTAGTTTAAAGAATTCACTTTTAAATTTCTACCACCTTTAAGGAAGAATGGACAATAAAATAAGATCTTGAACTCTACTATAGCTAAGACATGTTTTTGAACAATAATATCATGAAGAAGATGATTATGATAATAAATATGCCGATGGGTTATTATTTTTCTCATATGTATTGTCACGAGACATTATGATTTTATAAATATATATATATATATATATATATATATATATATATATATATATATATATATATATATATATATAACATTAGTTTCATATATATAAAGTATTTGACTTTTAATTTAAAATTTAATGTATTTATAAATATTTTTTCTTATATAATAATTAAATTTGTCTTTTCTATCCACCATTTAGTTTTTCTGAAAAGAACATTTCCCTAAGTCCTTTCCAACTTATCTAAGCAATTTTGAACTTGAACAACCACAAAGACATGATTTTAGATGCAGAATTTGGTTTGAACGTGACTATTTTACTTCTAAAGTTTTATAACTGTTTCTTAAATTATTTTTTGAGAATATATTTTTTATAAGTTTAGTAATATTTTTTATTTTAATAATAATTAAAAATAAATTTTTACTTTTTATTATCATAAGCTAAAGATAAACACACATACCCAGAAATGCATGTCTTTTTCCTAATTTAAATAAAACGATTCAAATTTGTTATATTTTTATTTTAAAATTTAGTATTTTAAATTATTTATTTATAAAAAAATCACTAAAAACTTTAAAAGAAAAAGAATACATTCAATGGCTTAAAAATAGTTTTATCTAACATTAATTCAGAATAACAAAACAAATTAAAATTTAAAACCACAAATATCACACTGCTATGAAGAATAATAGAGAAGAAAAACTTAGTAAGAAAAAAAAAATCATAGGACCAGTCTGATTAATGTGCTAAAAGTAATAAAAACATGTATTTAATAGTAATTGAATTTTAATTTAAATTCGTTTACAAATATCACACTGCTATATATGAAGAATAAGAATAACAAAGAAGAAAAACTTACTAAGCAAAAAAAAATCATAGGACTAGTTGTAACGTGCTATTTAATTAATAAGCGTAATTAAAAGAAACTTCACACACAAATAGTATAACAGTGCAGTCCTGGGGTCTTAAAGACACCCCTACAATCCTAGACACACCACGATGCCAAAAGAAAACCAGTTATAAGACTAACAGAAGAAAAAATAGAGTATTAAAAAGTAAAGCAATACATGGGCCATAGCCCTAACAAAAAGCCCAACAAGAAAAAATCAAGTCCAGCCCAAGTAGACTATGCAGCGGAATGATCTCTCCCCTGTTGGCCACGAGAACCTCTCGCATATGCTCCCATCAATAAATTGATGATCATCGCAAAAGTAGAAGGATAACATACAAGGCATTCAAACAAGAAAGGGTAAGTTAGAGCCAAAAAGATTTCATCAATGCAATCAGATATACTTTCACAGTCCAAAATTCATATATCAACCAAGCATGTTATGACCTTTCAATTAATACACTACGACTCGACTCGACTCATCCGGATACATATAACATGGTCGGGTTCAGCGGATGCTTGCACTTGTGGTGGATACCTCTGCTCACCCCCGAGCTATGTGTCACAAGTCCTGGGGTCTTAAAGACACTCCTACAATCCTAGGCACACCACGATGCCAAAAGAAAACCAGTTATAAGACTAACAGAAGAAAAAATAGAGTATTAAAAAGTAAAGCAATACATGGGTCATAGCCCTAACAAAAAGCCCAACAAGAAAAAATCAAGTCCAGCCCAAGTAGACTATGCAACGGAATGATCTCTCCCCTGTTGGTCACGAGAACCTCTCGCATATGCTCCCATCAATAAATTGATGATCATCGCAAAAGTAGAAGGATAACATACAAGGCATTCAAACAAGAAAGGGTAAGTTAGAGCCAAAAAGATTTCATCAATGCAATCAGATATACTTTCACAGTCCAAAATCCATATATCAACCAAGCATGTTATGACCTTTCAATTAATACACTACGACTCGACTCGACTCATCCGGATACATATAACATGGTCGGGTTCAGCGGATGCTTGCACTTGTGGTGGATACCTCTGCTCACCCCCGAGCTATGTGTCACAAGTCCTGGGGTCTTAAAGACACTCCTACAATCCTAGGCACACCACGATGCCAAAAGAAAACCAGTTATAAGACTAACAGAAGAAAAAATAGAGTATTAAAAAGTAAAGCAATACATGGGCCATAGCCTTAACAAAAAGCCCAACAAGAAAAAATCAAGTCCAGCCCAAGTAGACTATGCAGCGGAATGATCTCTCCCCTGTTGGCCACGAGAACCTCTCGCATATGCTCCCATCAATAAATTGATGATCATCGCAAAAGTAGAAGGATAACATACAAGGCATTCAAACAAGAAAGGGTAAGTTAGAGCCAAAAAGATTTCATCAATGCAATCAGATATACTTTCACAGTCCAAAATCCATATATCAACCAAGCATGTTATGACCTTTCAATTAATACACTACGACTCGACTCGACTCATCCGGATACATATAACATGGTCGGGTTCAGCGGATGCTTGCACTTGTGATGGATACCTCTGCTCACCCCGAGCTATGTGTCACAAGTCCTGGGGTCTTAAAGACACTCCTACAATCCTAGGCACACCACGATGCCAAAAGAAAACCAGTTATAAGACTAACAGAAGAAAAAATAGAGTATTAAAAAGTAAAGCAATATATGGGCCATAGCCCTAACAAAAAGCCCAACAAGAAAAAATCAAGTCCAGCCCAAGTAGACTATGCAGCGGAATGATCTCTCCCCTGTTGGCCACGAGAACCTCTCGCATATGCTCCCATCAATAAATTGATGATCATCGCAAAAGTAGAAGGATAACATACAAGGCATTCAAACAAGAAAGGGTAAGTTAGAGCCAAAAAGATTTCATCAATGCAATCAGATATACTTTCACAGTCCAAAATCCATATATCAACCAAGCATGTTATGACCTTTCAATTAATACACTACGACTCGACTCGACTCATCCGGATACATATAACATGGTCGGGTTCAGCGGATGCTTGCACTTGCGGTGGATACCTCTGCTCACCCCCAAGCTATGTGTCACAAGTGTTATAATGAATCAATTCCCTCACGCACAAGGTTAGCCCTTAATGAGTTTTAGGCCTCCTGCTACTCTCACCACAGGAATCAGTCCGCTCTAAGTGACACTAACTGACTCCTTACAGTGTCAGGATGCGATCCTTACCTTGAATCCTTACCAAGTTATATAGATGGGGCACCACCATGGACACTTACTAACAGGGGCCATGAAATTACGTCCCGACCACTGAAGCACAACCTTGAAGTCCCACCTAGAAATTTCAAGGAATTACGTACTGACCACATATCAAACATGTACAAATAGCCAGGTAATAGATACATATATCATCTATAGGAACCTCATACCAACATTCGTAACCAACCCTCATTAATCATATGTTGAATCAAACCAACTCGTTATTCCCAACCATGAGTAAAGTGCTTCTTCTCATACCAAAACCGTGCCACTGGATTACCAACCATCATGTCCATTGTTGCTCATGTCAAATTCGTGACCACACACACACACACACATACACACACATACACACACACACACACACACACACACACACATATATATATATATATTATATCCAACCTCTCATGTATAATTCATATAAAGATCATGCCAAACTCACAATTCACCACATATAATCCTCTCCCAATCATGCATAATCCTTCCCATTAAGCCATCATACAATAACTCAAACAAGCACAAGCTAAACATCCAAGCACAGAGGGAAACCAACTCGGGACGCATTCTTGCCCAACTCTTTGCTCAGGCTGGAGGGTCTCGCTCAAGCGAGAAGGACTCTCGTTCAGGCGAGCTCCCTTCGCCTAGACGAGAGCTCGACACACACACGACGGCGGCCTCTGCGCATTCTCGCTTAGGCGAGACTCCCCTCGCCTGAGCGAGACACTCGCTCGCTCAAACTTGAGCTGGTTGCTCGAGCGACCCCTCGCGTAAAAAGGTATGGGCGAGCCTCTGTTCATCTCGCCTAGGCGAGACAGGCTCGCTTGGGCGAGATTATGAGATCTCGCCACTGTTCTCCTGCAACAGCCATTCACCCCAAGCCAACTAACATACTAAAACACTCCACGCATTTAGAACCTCATATCGACCATAGAATCTTAGCACAATAGCAAGAACAGCAGAAAAAAATGAATACATGATTAGGTTCTAGCTTCCTTTACTTAGAAAAGGGTTTGTACTAGACTGCGACACTGAACCACAGAGCAACACAACTCTAAAACCAGACTCGCAACTAGAAACAGCGAACAGAAACAGGTTATTACAGGGCCTCCAACTGTGACCATGAAACTAGACTAGAGATGGTGATAAGAGTTAAAGAACACTTACGTGAGCGGAATCAAGGTCAAGCCAAACGTGAATCTGAGGGAACTTTGGAACCCTAGCAGAGGAAGGTGGTAGCAGCTCTAAGGAGGTGATGTTTCTTTTTTTACGAAAAGTGAGCACAAGTTAGGATTTGGGGCAGATTAGGTCTGTTTTCTCCTTTGGGCCAGCCCTAAGATTCAATAGTTAGGGGCAACCTTAAGAAAAATGGCAGAACGAAAAGTGAGCCTTACACCAGTCTGATTAATGTGCTAAAAGTAATAGAAACATGTATTTAATAGTAATTGACTTTTAATTTAAATTCTTTACAAATTATGAAATTATTAAATGACTATTTTATATTATAAAAAAGTATATAAGATTTTAAAATTATAGCACTTATCTTGAAAAGCATTTAAATAATTATTATTTAGCTAATAAATAACATAATTTAAGTTTATGTTTTTAAATAATTATAAATATAAATACATAAGATATAAAAATTTATGATACATATTCTGATAAAAATTGATGTTAAAAAAATTATAAAATTTTATTTTTTTTTCTTAACATTATAAATAAATAACGTAAGTTTTGCAAAGTCAATATAATAATTCAAATTCAAATAAGAATAAAAATTTACTTTTAATATTTTAATTACCGTTATAATATATATATATAAATTCGGTGAAAAGATAATAAGATCTGGTGCAACCAATAACAAAATATAACAGATAAAATAGTTATCATGTTATATCCTACCCACCAAACTGTCCTTAGGTGATAAACTACACTCATATGGTTGATTGAGTTGATTAAAAACAACAAATAATTAATAAATATAATAAAATTGAAATGATTTATTTATTTGTTGGGCATTTGGCGTATCATGTACTGTTAAAAGTGGGTTGGTATTGTTTGTTTTTTCTTGAAACCAATTGTTGCTTGCATGAAATTTTAAAGTACCAAGAGTGGAAATTGAGCATGATTGGTTGAGTGACATGCAACTTGAGTCAGGTTCCATTAATTAATTTTCTGGCATGACCCTGATGCGAGTAAATTAATCCAATTATAGAGAGTGTGAGGTATGCTGGATCAAATGCATGATCGTTATGCATGTTCATTAATCAAACTAGAAGTGACTGCACATTGAAAATACCAAAAATACAGTCTTCAGAGGGCAGTTGTTGACTTCCAAACCTTTGCAAAATCCCAAAACTTATCATTGCATTGCCATTTCTGAAACATACAATCTCTCGCATTTTGCATTTTTATCCCGTGACTTAGAAAGAACCTTCAAAATGGCAGAGGCTGTACTCAAAGCTGTGCTCGGAAGTTTGACCTCTCTGGTTGCAACAGAGCTGGGATCATTTCTGGCTTTCAGTGGAGAAAAAGAAAAGCTTGAGAGCATGTTCACTGCAATCAAGGCTACTCTTGAAGACGCTGAAGAGAAGCAATTCTCAGACAAAGCCATAAAGGATTGGGTTGGAAAGCTGAAAGATGCAGCATACGAGCTTGATGACATCTTGGATGAGTTTGTTTATAAACAATTGTGGTTGGAACAAAAAGATGAAGAAGAAGTCAAGTGTTGTGAATCCGAAATGGTACTATGCTCTTCCTTATCCTCTCTTCATCCAACGAATCTTTATTTCCGTCACAATATTGTTCGAAGAATGAAAAGTGTAAGTGAGAGATTAGATCGAATTGCTAGAGAAAAAGACCAGCTTCGTTTGACTTCGACGGTTGAAGTGGAAACCCGTGGAGTCCCTGAGTGGCGCCAAACCATCTCACTTGTCACTGAACCAAGAGTCTACGGAAGAGAGAAAGATATAAGAAAAATTGTAGAGTTTTTGGCAGGTGCTGCTTCTCGTGCTGAGAATTTACCTGTCTATCCGATCGTGGGTCAAGGCGGAATTGGAAAAACAACACTACCAAAACTCATCTTCAATCACAAGGATCTCATAGATTTTCAGTTAAAAATTTGGATATGTGTTTCTGAAGATTTCGGTTTGGAGAGAATGTTAAAAGCTATCTTGCATGCCGCATCTGAGGAGTGCAAGGATTTGGATCTGGAGTCATTGCAAAGAAAAGTTAGAAATCTGCTTCCCAGAAAAAAATATTTGCTTGTTTTGGATGATGTGTGGGATGTTACGAGACACAATTGGGAGGAGAATTGGCATATGTTGAGATCTGTACTGGACTGTGGAGAAAAGGGTGGTTCTGTTTTGGTCACCACTCGTTTTTGGAATGTTGCGGAAATCATGGGAACAGTTAAACATCCTCATAGATTATCAGAGCTATCCGAGTATTATTGCTGGGAATTATTTAAACACCAAGCCTTTGGAGCAGACGAGGCAGAACCAGATGAGCTTGTGGTTATAGGAAGAAAGATAGTAAAGAAGTGCGGAGGAGTGCCTCTGGCAGCAAAGGCAGTTGGAGGTCTTCTACGCTTTCACAGAAATAAGGATAAGTGGCTCAATATTATGGAAAGTAACATCTTAATGTTATCATCCAATGAAAAGTCCGTAATGCCTGTCCTTAGACTAAGTTATGTGAACTTACCAGTTCAACTCAGGCAATGTTTTGCTTATTGCGCAATATTTCTCAAAGATGATCTCATAAAGAAACAGTATTTAATTGAACTTTGGATTGCTAATGGATTCATTTCATCTGATGGAAGGTTAGATGCTGAGGATGTTGGTGATGAAGTGTGGAATGAATTATATAGGAGATCACTTTTTCAGGATATAGAGACAGATCAATTTGGAAAAGTTACAAGTTTCAAGATGCACGATCTTGTTCATGATCTTGCACAATTTGTTGCTGATGAAGAGGTTTGTTGCATTAAAGATGACTATGTTGCACCTGTTTTATTTGAAAGAAGAAGGATCCACCATCTGTCAGACCATCAGTGGAATCTACATTCAACCCAGTTGCATCAACTAAAATCATTGAAGACTTATGTAAAAAGCAGAACAACTGACGAACTTTCTTCTGACTTATTGAAATGTTATTCTTTACGGTTGCTTCAAGTAAGTCTAGTTAAAGAATTATCATCTTCAATTGGTGATCTGAAACATTTAAGATACTTGAATCTTTCTCATGGTGGTTTCAAAACTCTTCCAGAATCCCTCAGTAAATTACTGAATTTGCAAATATTAAAATTAGATTATTGTTATAATCTCCAAAAGTTACCTGACAGTTTGGTACGCTTAAAAGTCCTGCAACAGCTGTCTCTTAAAGGATGTGTGTCGCTGTCACGCTTGGCACCTCACATGAGGAAGTTAACTTCTTTAAGGAGTTTAACCATGTACTTAGTTGGGAAAGGAAGAGGGTTTCTTCTGGAAGAACTGGGACCATTAAAACTTAAAGGGAGCCTTGAGATCAAACATCTGGAGAAAGTGAAAAGTGTAAACGATGCCAAAGAAACCAATATGCCAAGTAAGGAGCTGAATAAACTGACTTTGACATGGGATAGATTCAGAGAGGAGAAATTTGTAGGAAATGATGAGGAGGTTCTTGAAGCCCTTCAACCTAATACCGACACACTTCGGTGTTTGAGGGTGGAAGGGTACCAAGGTTCCCGTTTCCCACAATGGATGTCTACCCCTTCTTTCAGGTATTTAACTTATCTAGAGCTGTTGTTCTGCGAAAACTGTGTAAAACTTTCTGAGTTGGGGAAACTACCTTTACTAAAGAGGCTAGACATAGTTGGGGCAAAATATGTAAAATACGTGGACGAGGAGTGCTACAATGGTGGTGTAACTTTCATGGCTCTGGAACATCTGTTACTTTGCTGGCTTCGGCGCCTTACAAGGTGTTAGGAATAGTCCAAGTGTGAGTCAAAAAGTCCCACATTGGATAGAAAAGACAAAGTTGAACACTATATAAGAATAAAGACCCATAACAACATTGCTTTAAGGTTTTAGGGTTGAAGTGGTGTCTAAGGTCTTATATGTGTAAGACTAATGTCATATAACCATATAGAACCGCAATCTCTCAATGACCATGCCATAACCATGTCTATAACCATGACCATAAACCAAAATTATATGAAAAATAACCAAAAAAGAAAAGTTGAACACTATATAAAAATAAAGATTACCTTAAGGTGGTTTTAGGGTTAAAATGATGTCTAAGGTCTTATATATGTGAAAAATATAAAATATATAACCTATCACAAGGCTATCACGTGAAAATGGAAAAAACCTGTTTCCACGCCTTTCCATTCTTGAAATCGACGAGTGTCCAAACTTCTTGGTAGAGGATGAGTCGCTGCAAGGGTTGCACTCTCTCAAGAAATTAGAAATGTACAATTGTACTAAGTTGAAAGTGGGGGCAGGTTTGCAATTGTTAACCTGTCTTGAGGATTTGACGATTGAGAGATGCGGCGAGGAGGTGGAAGGTTTACAACATATGACTGCCTTGAAGAAGTTAACATTAAGAGATCTTCCAAACATACAATTCTTGCCTGACTGCTTTGGAGACCTTCCTTTGCTTCGTGAATTACACATTGTCGGTTGTCGCAAGTTGTTGCGTCTTCCCACAAGCCTAAGCCTTAGCAGTCTCAATGAATTGAGAATTGTATTTTGCAATTCCGAGTTGAAGAAGCGATGTGAGAAGGAAATTGGAGAGGACTGGCCAATAATAGCTCACATTCCCCGTCTCCATGTCTAAACTTCCTGTGTACTGCTGCAGGTATGTTATGCATCCTATTGCAGGACCATTTCCCAAGACATAAAAAAGAAGCAAATTCTTAGTGAATAAGCAAAGGCGAATATTAAAGCCTAAAATGAAACCAGAAAAGCTATTTCGATTAGAAAAAACATCACATACAAACAAGAACACATTGTATAAGATATTTGTTCTGCTGTTTTGTTTTCCCTATGTTTATATAAGTCTAGGTTGTGCTTATCACTACTGCGATCCGACCTACTTGACCTCTGTTACTGAATGAAGAATATAACATAAAAATCCCAAAATCAGAGAAAAATCATCATCACCAGAGAATAACACCAGATGAAAATTTGTATAACACATAGACTACTCTCCCATGCCCTTGCTCTTTGACTCCAAGTAGTATAAGAAAAGCCAAATACAAGCTTAAAATGTATTTGATTCAGGCAAAGAATATCATAGACTTAGAGCTCATTATACTAACACTAACCTCTTGGTTATTCTTGGCGATGTGAAATTTTTCAAGACATGTTATTTTTATATGAGCCCAACAATAATCAATAATATCGTTTCTTTGTTCTTCGTAATGTTCAATTCATCATTGTAATACATTCTTTGAGGAGGGTATGTCAAAAGGACTTTCTTTTAACTATGAAAATAATTCTTTTCTATCTGATAAATTTTGCTGTTGTCGCCAAATTTTAGGATTTCTCCTCTCTTTCATTCCCATTACATAGCGGGTTAACTACTCAATTTAAAAATCTCCTCGTATGCTCCATATTTCATTTTATGCAGATTGCAGATTTCCATCTTATATATTAGTACACAACTTTTTTTATTCTTAAACTGATAGTTGTATACTAATTTGTGGTCACAATCATGTCCCTGCCACCTTCAAATCCAAAATTTCAAGCTTCCCGCATGCTGTTAGAAGATTTTAATGTCTCTTTTCTTCATGTTAGATCAAAATGAAGTTTAGTTTAAATAGTTTTAGCAAACATGTCATTATACAATGGTGAAATATATTTCTATTCTATGCTTCTTTGTTGATTTTACCTCTTAAGGTCTTTTATCAATATAGTAAAAAGTGTATTTGCATGATTTACTACTTCATTCATTCTATTTCCTGGTCATCTCATCAAATATATTTAAAATTGTGTTTGATGTTTGTCAACATCGTAAAGAGCCAGGGACATACAGTAAAGTCATTTGATTCGGTTTAAGAGAAATTCTTTAGTGTATGATAAATACAAGGCTTAAATACTTTTTTGGTCCTCATTTTCGTAGTGTTTGTTGCAGATGGTTCTCATTTTGACACAATATTTAAAATGGTTCTCATTTTTAGAGAATGTTTAAAATGGTCTTCATTTCCACAATTCGTGTTTTATTTGGTTCTTTTCTATAACACCGTTTAAATCATTAATGGAGTATTGTACATGTGGCACAGTTTGTATTAGGGTGTGTTACGTGTATGGTTAATTAATGTTAAATTTTAAATTTAGGGGAAATTTTGCAATTAGGAAAATTTCTTCATCTTTATCTTTCTTGAGCTCGGATTTGTAGAGGAAGCGGCTAATATTTACTATTTCATCATTGGATTGCAGTTGCGCTCTTCATTTCAGTTTTCCCGTTAATCATCATCAACGAGGTAGGCGGGTTTAGGATTTTCTGGGTTGTGTTTGCTCGTGGGGTTAGGGTTTTCGTAATTCTATTTTGGGGTTTGTTTTTCTTTCGATTGTTGTGATGTTCTGCATGTTTTCTAAATTACTTCCATGATTTTGTGTAGTTTGTGTCTGTAGATGGGGTTCAGTGGGGTATTATTTTAGTTGGTTTGTTTGTTGGTTGTCGGTGTTGGTGTAATGGTCCCCATTATATTTGTAATTGATTGCAGCCTCTTCTTAGCAACCCTCGGTGACTTTTCCAAATCATTAATCTGCCTCATTTGTGTCATCCTTTTCATCAACACTGCCATTTGAAAAAGTTGCAGCCCACATCATTGGAACCACCACTCTATAAATCAATAAATCAAAAATTAAAACCAATTTATTATTAACACAAAAATAAAAACAGATTGTACCCAAAATTTTCTACCAATATTCTTTGGAGTTCTTGCCATCCTCAAAGTTGTCATCTCTCCGCAGCTACAAATCAGGGTTAATTCATTTCTCGTTGAACCACCAACAGTGCACGAAGTGATACAATACGATTACCTCCAACGATTACAACCAGAGATAAAGGAAGAAGATTGGGACTGTAATAACATACCTATATAATGGGATTGCAGGAAGAAGAAGATTGCAGCAACACCAATTGGGAATGGAAGAACAAGATTGTCAAAACTCACCAACTGCCCAAACATTCCTTACCAAAACCCTAGCTCACTTATTTATCCATAAATATCTAATTACCACACATGTATAGTACACGTAACACACCCTAATACCTAATACAAATTGTGTCACTTGTACAATACTCCGTTAATAATTTAAACAACTTTACAGAAAAGGACCAAATAAAACACGAATTGCGAAAATAAGAACCATTTTAAACATTCGGTGAAAATGAGAACCATTTTAAACATTTTATCAAAATGAGGACCATCCCCAACAAACACTACGAGAATGAGGACCAAAAAGGTATTTAAGTCTAAATACGATAGATAATTATTGGCTCATGAGTACAACATGGCGATGTTTAAATGCTAACACATTGATGGAGGTTCTAGAAAAAACCTTGGTCATAAAAGTTCGTAAAAAAACATGGTTGGACATTATAAACTGCATAATTTCAATTATATGAGGGGCAACCCTATTTGTTTTCAGAACCAAATCAATTGCTTTAGTGGAAGACCGAGTCAACAGACTTCTAAAATGAACATCTTTTGTACATCACAAAAATATTTGGTAGTTTATGTTCCTATTATATTGAATAGTCTCACATAAATTGAAATTTAAGATGGTTTAAATATCTTTTTCTCTTTTCACCTTTTAAATATTTTTTCAAAGACAAAAACGTGATGAAACGAACAATATTTTTGATATATACTAATTGATGATGATCATTTCATTAAAATTTGTAAAGCTGTGGAAAAGATTAACAATATATCGGATATATTTTGATCGACAATAATCATTTCATTAAAACTTATAAAGTTGAGAAAAAGATTAATTTTAATTAATTAAAAACTCTTTCCTTCCTCGAGAACCCTCTCATTCATTCTCTTATCTGCACTATTATTATTTTGTGGACATTGTGTTCCTCTAGGGTTTTTGTCCCATGTGAGTCGGGTAAAGTAAGAAGAAGTGGACTAAATTTACAACTCTAATTATAATGCGAAGAAGACAAATATAACAAAACATCATGTGTGTTAAATACATACATGGAGTCTCATCTTCATGTTTGTTAAATACATACTCCCTAATAAAAAATATCTTAAAGTCCTTCCATGTAATAACAATGATTAATACAATCTTCTTCATTTTCTTCATAACGTCAGTGTTTGAAATCCCATTTTTCTTTTATAAATTTAACAACACAAACAAATATTATAAATTTATTAATTATTCAATTAATACCAAAGTAATTCATTGTCACTAGGGAAGGGAAGTTGACATACTTGAATATCATGTCATAAGAGGTTCTCATTATCCTCCTGAACATATACAAAGATAGAGCGCAAGCAACTCAACACGAAATTGAAGGAAAATAATTATGATTTTCAACAAAAAAACTATTAGGTTATCCAAGTGTGAGTCTAAGTCTCACATTGGCTATAAATGAGAAAGTAAAGCACTACATAAGGATAAAAAACAAATTTACGTGGTTCAGTCAACTCAACTGCACTCGTCTGAGCCGATTTTAACATCGGTTCTGATACAGAGGAGGTTTCACGGGGGAGAACAAACACCAATGAGACATGAGCCCAACAACATAAAACATTGATACCTCTCTCAACCCAAAACCTTAAGACAATAGGTTTAGGGGTATTTATCCTTATATAGTGTTCTACTTTCTTATTTATGGTCAATGTTGGACTTAAACTCATATTTGAATTCCTAACAAGAACTTTGTTGAGGCAATGCAAAAGAACATCATGAAAATTAGTTCTTTTCAATTTGCTATTCCAATATCAACAAAATGATTATAAAAGTGTGTTGAAAGTTGTTGAATATCTAAAGAAGCAAAATTATAAACAATGCTATAAAATCATTCCCCTTTAGCAAGAAGATCAAAGGAAAAGAAAAGGAAAACTAGATGGTTTGGAGGAGCATCGGTTCAAGGAGATCCACTTTACCATTCTGTCACATTTAAGGAAGAATGGACAATGAAACAAAATCTTGAATTTTACTGGCTAAGACATGTTTTTGAACAAGAATCTCAAGAAGAAGATAATGACAATAAATATGGTGAGAATGACCACGATATATATATTAAAGTGAGTTGATCATGACATGATTATCATTTGAACAAATATTACGATTTTGAGTATTAGATTAAAAATATAATCACAAAGAAACCTCAAAAAGCAAGTTTAAATTCCTAAGAACAAGTCTTAAATATCGAGGAGATATATCAAGGATGGGTTTTAAATTTTAATAAGTTTCTTAAGTATTACATATTTAAATAAAATAAATTACTTCTGATGACAAGACATTAAAAAACGTAAAGTTTAGTTTAAATCTTTTCATTTACAAATACACCATGAGTAAAGGGGATTGGAAATCTATGCATAATTGTTTTTGTAATCCTGGGTTATTTGTTAGTGTGAATTTGCTCTGATGGTAGAGTATTATCTTATAATAATATTAAAAAAAATTCTTCTCCATTTTTGTCTCGCCTGTATTTAATCAAAATTTATTCATCATTCACTCTCATATCTTTTCCATAGTTAATACTTTCACATACTAACATCCTGTATTTGACCAAAATTTATTCATCGTTCAGTTTGATAATTTTTCTTAGTTAATACTTTCAGAAACTAACATTCATTGTAATGGTGTTAATGCATTACTCATGTTTTAAAACATAGTGTAGTTATTATCACTGCAAGGCCAGATTGTTATTTAGTTTCTCATCTTTGTCTTTTGTTTATATTATCTGTACACCGACAAATGTTTTATCTCTAAGTTAGAACTCAGTTATAACCTGATGAAGCCAAGACGCTACCTGAAATTTATGTGTTATAAAATATAAGTTTCACTTTTTCTTTTCATATATGACGGCAAAAACTAGTAATCGTTTAGATAAAATTTGAGTTCTAACAATTCATGGATTGAAAGTCTAAAAAATTATATATGCACTGTCGCCATAAACTGTTGAGCTTGAAACAGTTACAACTGTTGCCAAACCTTAAGTATTTGAAATGGTAGTAGAGTTTGGAAGAATGTATTAGTCAATGCTTGTAGTGGCGTTACAAAACTGATGCCATCTGTCTTTACATCAGTTTTCACTGCACATTCAATATGAAGCCATGTAGTCTATATATTTTTATAGTTCTCATATGAAATGGAGTTGAATATGTGAAAGTTTTATTTCATCTTCATTCTAAATGGGCATATATACGGTTTATCTTATACCTTATACAGTTTGGCTGGTTTAATAGAGAATATATGATAAGATAATAACGTAAACTATGATCACCTGAGCCGGAATTGTTTATTTTTTCTTCAACCCAATTGATGCTCGCAGGAAATTTCTAAGTAGCAATAATGGAAACAAGTCATTAAACCTCAACTATCACGAACCATGTTCCATTCATTAATTTGCTGGCACGTATGGAAGAAAATTATTCAAAGCAGAGTATGCGATGTGGTGGACCCTGTGCATGATCGTTATGAATGTTAATTAATCAAACCAGAAGTGTGCACATTAAAAATACCAAAAATACATTTTTTTAGAGGGTAGTCGTTGACTTCCAAACCTTTGCAAAATCCCAAAACTTATCAATGCATTGCCATTTCTGAAGCATACAATCTCTAGCTTTTTCATCCTGTGACTCAGAACCTGCAAGATGGCTGAGGCTGTACTCAAAGGTGTGCTTGGAAGTTTGACCTCTCTGGCTGCAACAGAGCTGGGGTCATTTCTGGCTTTTAGAGGAGAAAAGGAAAAGCTTGAGAGCATGTTCACTGCAATCAAGGCTACTCTTGAATATGCTGAGGAGAAACAATTCTCAGACAAAGCTATAAAAGATTGGGTGGGAAAGCTGAAAGATGCAGCTTACGAGCTTGATGATATCTTAGACGAGTGTGTCTATGAACAATTGCTGCTGGAAGAAGAAGAAGAAGATGTCAGATGTTGTGTCTCGGAAATGGTACGAAGCTCTTCCTTATGCTCTTTTCATCCCAAGCATATCTATTTCCGTTACAAGATTGCAAAAAGAATGAAGATACTAAGTGAGAGATTAGATCGAATTGCTACCGAAAGGGACCAGCTTCGTTTGACTTCGATGATCCAAGAGGAAACCCGTGGAGTTTCTGAGTGGCGTCAAACCTTCTCACTTGTCAATGAACCAAAAGTCTACGGAAGAGAGGAAGATATAAAAACAATTGTAGAGTTTTTGGCAGGTGCTGCTTCTCGGGCTGAGAATTTACCAGTCTATCCGATCGTGGGTCAAGGTGGACTTGGAAAAACAACCCTGGCAAAACTCATCTACAATCACAGGGATCTCAAAGATTTTCAGTTAAAAATTTGGGTATGTGTTTCTGAAGATTTTGGTCTGGAGAGAATATTAAAAGCTATCATCGAAGCTGCATCTGAGGAGGTCTGCAAGAATTCTGGTCTGGAGCCAATGCAAAGAACACTTAGAAAGCTGCTTTCAGGAAAAAGATACTTGCTTGTTTTGGACGACGTGTGGGATGTTATGAATCAGAATTGGGAGGAGAATTGGCAGATGTTGAGATCTGTACTGGACTGTGGGGAGAAGGGTGCTTCAGTTTTGGTCACGACTCGCTTTTCAAATGTTGCAGAAATCATGGGAACAATAAAACATCCTCATAGATTATCAGAGCTATCCGAGTATTATTGCTGGGAACTATTTAAACATCAAGCCTTTGGAGCAGACGAGGTAGAACTGGAGGAGCTTGTGGTTATAGGAAGAAAGATAGTAAAGAAGTGCGGAGGAGTGCCTCTGGCGGCAAAGGCAGTTGGAGGTCTTTTACGCTTCCACAGAAACAAGGATAAGTGGCTCAATATTATGGAAAGTAACCTTTTAATGTTATCATCCAATGAAAAGTCCATAATGCCTGTCCTTAGACTAAGTTATCTGAACTTACCAGTTCAACTCAGACAGTGTTTTGCTTATTGTGCAATATTTCTCAAAGATGAACTCATAAAGAAACAATATTTAATTGAACTTTGGATTGCTAATGGATTCATTTCATCTGATGGAAGGTTAGATGCTGAGGATGTTGGTGATGAAGTGTGGAGTGAATTATATAGGAGATCACTTTTTCAGGATATAGAGACAGATCAATTTGGAAAAGTTACAAGTTTCAAGATGCACGATCTTGTTCATGATCTTGCACAATTTGTTGCTGATGAAGAGATTTGTTGCATTACAGACGAGGATTGTGCACCTGTTTTATTTGAAAGAAAAAGAATCCACCATCTGTCAGACCATCGGTGGAATCTTTATTCAGCCCAGTTGGATCAACTAACATCATTGAGGACATATCTAAAGAGAACACGAAGTAAGGAACTTTCTTCTGATGTCTTGAAATGTTATTCTTTAAGGCTGCTTCACGTAAATCTACTTGAAGAATTATCCTCTTCCATTGGTAATTTGAAATATCTAACTTACTTAAATCTTTCTCGCGGTCGTTTCAAAACTCTTCCAGAATCTCTGTGTAAATTACTGAATTTAAAGATATTGAAATTAGATTACTGTCAGAGCCTCCAAAAGTTGCCTGACGGTTTGGTACGCTTAAAAGCCCTCCAACAACTGTCTCTTAAAGTCTGCAGGTCCCTATCAACATTGCCACCTTATATAGGAAAGGTAAATTCTCTAAGAAGTTTATCCATGTACTTTGTTGGAGAGCAAAAGGGGTTTCTTCTATCAGAACTGGGACTACTCAAGCTTAAAAGAGATCTTGAGATCAAACATCTAGAGAGAGTGAAAAATATAAATGATGCCAAAGAAAGCAATATGTCAAGTAAGCAACTGAATAACTTGATGTTGAGATGGAGGACAGTTAGAGAAGGGGAACTAGAAGGAAATGATAAGGAGGTTCTTGAAGCCCTTGAACCTTGTACCGAGACACTTCAGAGTTTGAGAGTGGAAGGGTATCAAGGTGTTAGTTTCCCACAATGGATGTCTAGTCCTTTTTTCAAGAATTTAACTTCTCTGGAACTGTGGTCTTGCACAAACTGTATAAAACTTCCTGTGTTGAGGAATCTGCCTTCGCTGAAGAGGCTACAGATAACCGAGGCAAAATATGTAAAATACGTGCAAGAGGAGTGCTACGATAACGATGTAGGTTTCATGGGTCTAGAATATCTAACACTCCGAAATCTTCCGAGTCTAATAAGGTTATCAAGTGAGGATGGAGAAAACCAGTTTCCGTGCCTTTCCACACTTGACATTGAGGATTGTCCTCACTTTTCACTGCAAGGGTTGCCGTCACTCAAGTGGTTAAGAATGAGCAGGAATCCTAAGTTGAAGGTGTGCCCAGGTTTGGAATGTCTACCCTGTCTTGAGGATTTGATTATTATGAGATGTGGAGAGGTGGAAGGTTTACAACATATGACTGGCTTGAAGAAGTTAGCATTAATTAATGTTCCAAAGGTATCCTTGCTCCAAGAATTACGCTTTGAAGACCTTCCCTTGCTCCGTGAATTACACATTATTGGGTGTTACTCGTTGATGCGTCTTCCAACAAACCTTAGCCTTAGCCGTTTGGAGGTATTGTGTATTAAAGATTGTGATCCTGAGTTAGAGATGCGATGTGAGAAGGAAAACGGAGAGGATTGGCCCATAATAGCTCACATTCCCCATGTTTATACACGCCAAATATTATGATTGGTGTGCCTGCATTGCAGATATGTATTGTTGTCCTGTTCCTCATAAATACAACAAACAGAGTAGTTTTACTTCATATGGTTTGAAGATTGATAGCAGGTCAATGATATTTGATAAATATTTACATCTATTTCACACTAGATTCAGTATTCTTTACTTTCCTTTTTTTTTTCTTTATAGGTATAAGAGTTCATTTTATTTTATGTTTATTTTACCTTTAAGATGCGGGTGTCGAAATTTTTGTTTATAGTATTTGCTGTGCACTTTCAGAGTTGAGGACCTGTGTTTGTATAATTTGAAGACGATGTGTTTTTCACTATTATAGCGATTTGCCAGGCATCTTTTGTTTTATTTGTATTTCAACTTAGGAAAACTCAAGAAATAAAAAGCGATTTCTATAATTTATCTATACATTTTTTTTTTCGATTTATCTTTTAAACTACTGTTATTTTAAATTAAAATAGTTACATTACCATTTTTACATTTTAAATGATTGATAATTTAAATTTAACTGTCTTTAAAATTAAAATAATTATCTCCTTATTTTATCAATTTAAATAATTATTTCAATAAATTAATTGTTTACAATAAAAAAATAGTTTCCACTATTCTTAATAAAGAAAAAAAATTACACAAATTTTTAACTTCTTTTTTTAATTTTATTATTTAAGTAATTATTTTTTGTTAAACTCAAATTACTACTCCTAATAAAAAAACATCACTATAAACAAAACCCTTCGATAATAATTAAATTTAATAATAAAAAATAATTAATTATTATGATGACCAATTTAAATATTAATTTATAAATTAAAAATAATTAATAATTAAATTAATTTTAAAAAGATATAATTATCTTTAAATTTGTAATTAAAATAGTTTCCATTATAAATTATGAATTAATCTTTAAGTTCTTGAGTATCATTAACATTAGTTAATTAAATTTTAAAAAATTAATTTTTAGATTGATCTCTGAATAATTAAAGATGTTGATGTCTTATGAAGCAGTTTTTTTTTTTTTTTTTCAGTTTTCCTACACGCAGACAAGAACTAGTAATATTTCCTTCAGATAAATGTTTTTAGTCCTAACCATTTAATGATGGAAAGCATGGAAATTTATGTGTACTGTCGCCATAAATTATTGATTTGAAACAGTTATAACGGTCGCCTAACCTTAAGTATTTGGATGGTCGTAGTAGGGCTTTGGAAAAAATGTTTTGGTTAATCCTTGCAGTGGCCTTACAAAACTGATGCCGTCTGTTTTTACATGAGTGTTCGCTGGACATTCAATTTACATGAAACCAAATAGTTTATACATTTTTATATAAAATGGAATTGAAAACACAAACGTTTTGTTGCATCTTCACTCCAAATGGGTATATGTACAGTAAAACTCACTTACTTTACTATCTTTATTTTAAAGGACTGCTCTAAATAAGTTGGGTCTAGGGCTGGTCCATAAGAAACAAAGTTCCTAAAGAAACTGAAACACTTTCATTCTTCTCACTTTTAGAAAAATAGCCTCCTTTCTCTTAGAACAGTAATGTTCCTCTGCTAGATTTGGGTTCATCCAAGTTCAACTGACTTCAACCCATTTCTTTCACTCACGTAAGTTACTTTCGATACATACTCTCCTTTTTAGTTTAATCTTCGTGTTTGCCGTTAAGGTTCCTCGTAATAATCTCGTGCTTCCTCTGTATTGAGATTTTCAGCTCTCTTAAATATGCTTTTGGAGTTGTCTTGCTCATTCGCTTAAGGGTCGGGTCGTTTTGACTAGCTCTTTCCAGGCAAGGGAAGCTAGGGTTTATTTTTTAAAGTTATTTTGCCGATTTTTGGTCTGTTGTATGGTTGTGATGCTTGAATGAGGTTGTTGGTCAAATAAAAATGTATGATGTGCAAGTATGTTTGATTGATGTGACGCTACTTTTTTTCTACACTACACACTTTTCAAAAAATGAAGATTTCTACTACGTTAACCGTTGGATCGAGCTGAAATTTTAACAGCTGATCCTTAACACATAATTCTTGACTTTGACTAGTCGGATCTTTAATCGGA
This sequence comes from Vigna unguiculata, assembly GCF_037176805.1. Classification (NCBI taxonomy): domain Eukaryota; kingdom Viridiplantae; phylum Streptophyta; class Magnoliopsida; order Fabales; family Fabaceae; genus Vigna; species Vigna unguiculata. The sequence goes on from NC_140793.1 coordinate 25,900,420, forward strand.
GCTCTGTAGTGAGAGAAGTTTTTATCGCAAGGTCACTGAATTTGTGTTGTTGACAGCACTGCACACTTTTCGTAAAATGAAAGTTACTACTTCGTTCGTTGGATCGAGCTGATATTTTAACAACTGATCCTTAACACATAGCTTTTGACTTTGATCGGTCCGATCTTGAATCAGAGCTCTGTAGTGAGAGCTGTTTTTATCGCAAGATCGCTGTAGTTTGGTTGTTTCTCTAATCTTGAATGTTTATTACTGGCTTGAATCTAATTGTTATATTAAAAGCATGTGATAAATGATTATGCATGAATGATGTGATTCATGGATTGTGGATGATGGGTTTGGTATTAACTTGGCATGTGATTTAAATGAGATGGTTGGTATCAAGGAGACATGGTATTGATATGAAATACAAATATATATTCACTGTTTGGGAAGAATGAGTTAGTATGGATTCAACATTTGGTTATGAATGAGAATGGGTTGTAAAGGTTGGCATTAGATATTGTGTATGGTAAACATTACTTGATTGATTGAACATGATTGGTCTGTGGTCAGTGCGTAATTCCTTGAAATCTCTAGGTGGGATTTCAAGGTCGTACTTCAGTAGTCGGGACGTAATTCTATGGCCCCTGTTAGTGGGTGTCCATGGTGGTGCCTCATCTATATAATTTGATAAGGATTCAAGGTAAGGATTGCATCCTGACGCTCTAAGGAGTCAGTTAGTCTCACTTAGAGCGGACTGACTCATGTGGTGAGAGTAGGAGGAGGCCTGAAATTCATTAAGGGTTAACATTGTGTGTGAGGGAATTGATTCATTGTAACACTTGTAACAAATAGCTCGGGGTGAGTAGTTCAGGGGTGAGCAGAAGTATCACCACAAGTGCGAGCATCCGTTGAATCCGACCAGATTATATGTATCCGGATGAGTCGAGTCGAGTCTTAGTGTATTGATTGGGAGGTCATAACATGCTTGGATGATGTATGTATATTGGACTGTGAAAATATATCTGATTGCATGATAAAATCTTTTAGGCTCTAGCTTACCCTTTTGCTTGTTTGATTGCCTTGTTGTTCTTCTACCATTGCGATGATCATCAATTTATTGATGGGAGCAAATGCGAGAGAGGTACTCAACAGAGAAGGATGGTTTCGCTGCACAGTCTACCCGTGCTACACTTCATGTCTCTTTGGGTTTTTCTTTAGGGCGAAGGCCCGTGTATTGTATTGCCCTTAAGGTTTTATTTCGAATACTGGCTATCTCTTATTGCTTTTGGGCTGTAGGTATTGTAGGCATTGTAGTGAGCTTTAGTATTTACTTTTAAGTACCTTGGATAACTGTAAGGAGCGATTTTATACTCCGCAACTTACTCCCTATACCTTCTAGGATTAGATGGTTAAATAGACATATGATAACAACATAATAAATTATGATCACCTGGAATTGTTTGTTTTTTCTTCAAACCAATTGTTGCTTGCAGGAAATTACAAAGTAGCAATAATTGAAAGAAGTCATTGACCCTGAAGATCACGAACCACGTTCCATTCATTAATGTGCGGGCACGTCACCTGATGCAAGTAAATTATTCCAATTAAGAGCTGTGTGGGGTGTGGTGGACCATGTGCATGATCGTTATGCATGTTGATTAATCAAACCAAAAGTGACTGCATATTAAAATTACCAAAAATACATTTCGCATAAGGTAGTTGTTGTTGACTTCCAAACCTTCGCAAGATCCCACAACTTATCGTTGCTGCCATTTCTGAAGCATGCAATTTCTCATACATTTTTATCCTGTGTCTCAGAAAGAACCTCCAAGATGGCTGAGGCTGTACTCAAGAGTGTGCTTGGAAGTTTGGCCTCTCCAGCTGTAGCAGAGCTTAAACCATTTCTATGTTTCAGACGAGAAAAGGAAAAACTTGAGAGCATGTTCACTGCAATCAAGGCTACGCTTGAAGATGCGGAAGAGAAGCAATTCTCAGACAGAGCTATAAAGGATTGGGTGGGAAAGCTGAAAGATGCAGCTTACGAGCTTGATGATATTTTGGACGAGTTTGCTTATGAACAAATGCGGCTGGAAGAAGAAGAAAGTGAAAAAGTCAAGTGTTGTATATCAGAAATGGTACTACGCTCTTCCTTAGCCTCTTTTCTGTTGGGAATAGTCCAAGTGTGAGTCAAAGTCCCACATTGATAGAAAAGACAAAGTTAAACACTATATAAGAATAAAGACCCATAACAACATTGACTTAAGATTTTGGTGTCAAAGTGGTGTCTAAGGTCTTATATGTGTAAGACTAATATCATATAACCATATAGAACCACAATCTCTCAATGACTATAAACCAAACTATATGAAAAAAATATATATAAAAAGCCCAACATTTTCATCCCATGAATCTTTATTTCATTTGACTTCCACGATTCAAGAGGAAACCCGTGGAGTCCCTGAGTGGCGCCAAACCTTCTCATTTATCACTGAACCAAAGGTCTACGGAAGAGAGCAAGATATAAAAAAAATTGTAGAGTTTTTGGCAGGTGCTGCCTCTCGTCCTGAGAATTTACCCGTCTATCCGATCGTGGGTCAAGGCGGTCTTGGAAAAACAACACTGGCAAAACTCATCTTCAATCACAATGATCTCAAAGATTTTCAGTTAAAAATTTGGGTAGGTGTTTCTGAAGATTTCGGTCTCGAGAGAATATTAAAAGCTATCATCGAAGCCGCATCTGAGGACGTCCGCAAGGACTTGGGTCTGGAGGCAACGCAAAGAAGACTTAGAAAGCTGCTTACAGGAAAAAGATATTTGCTTGTTTTGGATGACGTGTGGGATGTTATGAAGCAGAATTGGAAGGAGAATTGGCAGGTGCTGAGATCTATACTGGACTGTGGGGAAAAGGGTTCTTCTGTTTTGGTCACCACTCGCTTCTCAAATGTTGCAGAAATCATGGGAACAATAAAACATCCTCATATGTTACCAGAGCTATCCGTATATTATTGCTGGGAATTGTTTAAACACCAAGCCTTTGGAGCAGACGAGATAGAACAAGAGGAGCTTGTAATGATAGGAAGGAAGATAGTAAGGAAGTGCGGAGGAGTGCCTCTCGCAGCAAAGGCACTTGGAGGTCTTCTACGCTCTCACAGAAATAAGAATAAGTGGATTAATATTTTGCAAAGTAACCTTTTGACGTTATCACCGAATGAAAAGTCCATAATGCCTGTCCTTAGACTAAGTTATCTGAACTTACCAATTGAACTCAGACAATGCTTTGCTTATTGTGCAATATTTCCCAAAGATGAACTCATAGGGAAGCAATATTTAATTGAACTTTGGATGGCTAATGGATTCATTTCATCAGATGGAAGGTTAGATGCCGAAGATGTTGGTGATGATGTGTGGAATGAATTATATAGGAGATCACTTTTTCAGGATATAGAGGTAGATGAATTTGGAAAAGTTACAAGTTTCAAGATGCATGATCTTGTTCATGATCTTGCACAATTTGTTGCTGATGAAGAGGTTTGTTGCATTACAGACGAGGATTATGCACCTGTTTTATTTGAAAGAAAAAGAATCCAGCATCTCTCGGATTATCGGTGGTGGCTCCATTCAACCCAATTGCATCAAGTAAAATCTTTGAGGACTTATATAAAGAGCAAAGCAACTAAGGAACTTTCTTCTGACGTGTTAAAATGTTATTCTTTACGGCTGCTTCACGTAAGTCTACGGGAAGAATTGTCGGCTTCCATCGTTGATTTGAAACATCTAAAATACTTGAATCTTTCTTGTAGTGATTTCAAAACTCTTCCAGAATCACTATGTAAGTTACTGAATTTAAAGATATTGAAATTAGATTACTGTCAGAGGCTCCAAAAGTTGCCTGACAGTTTGGTACGCTTAAAAGCCCTCCAACAACTGTCTCTTAAAGTCTGCAGGTCACTATCAAGATTGGCACCTTATATAGGAAAGTTAAATTCTCTAAGAAGTTTATCCATGTACTTTGTTGGAGAGCAAAAGGGGTTCCTTTTAGCAGAACTGGGACTACTCAAGCTTAAAAGAGATCTTGAGATCAAACATCTGGAGAGAGTGAAAAATATCACTGATGCTAAAGAAAGCAATATGTCAAGTAAGAAACTGAATAACTTGATGTTGAGATGGAGCATTGTTAGAGAGGGGGAACTAGAAGGAAATGATGAGGAGGTTCTTGAAGCCCTTGAACCTTGTACCGAGACACTTCAGAGTTTGAGAGTGGAAGGGTACCAAGGTGTCCGTTTCCCACCATGGATGTCTACTCCTTTCTTAAAAAATTTAACTTCTCTGGAGTTGTGGTGTTGCACAAACTGTATAAAACTTCCCGTGTTGAGGAATCTGCGTTCGCTGAAGAGGCTAGAGATAACCAAGGCAAAATATGTAAAATACGTACAGGAGGAGTGCTACGATAACGATGTAGGTTTCATGGCTCTAGAATATCTATCACTCCGAAGTCTTCCAAGCTTAATAAGGTTATCAAGTGAGGATGGAGAAAACCAGTTTCCGTGCCTTTCCACACTTGACATTGAGGATTGTCCTCACTTTTCGCTGCAAGGGTTGCCATCACTCAAGTTGTTAAGAATGAGCAGGAATCCTAAGTTGAAGGTGTGCCCAGGTTTGGAATGTTTACCCTGTCTTGAGGATTTGACGATTGACAGCTGTGAAGAGGTGGAAGGTTTACGATTTATGACTGCCTTGAAGAAGTTAGCATTAGTTAATCTTATAAACATAAAATCCTTGCCTGAGTGTTTTGGAGACCTTCCCTTGCTCCGTGAATTACGCATTTTTGGGTGTTACAAGTTGATGCGTCTTCCAACAAGCCTTGGCCTGATAGGTTATATTTTTTCATATATGGTTTATAGTCATGGTCATGGCATAGTTATGGTCATTGAGAGATTGTGGTTCTATATGGTTATATAACATTAGTCTTACACATATAAGACCTTAGACACCACTTTTACACCAAAACCTTAAGGCAATGTTGTTATGGGTCTTTATTCTTATATAGTGTTTAATTTTGTCTTTTCTATCCAATGTGGGACTTTTTGACTCACACTTGGACTATTCCCAACATGGCCTTAGCCGTCTGGAGGTATTGTATATTCAAGATTGTCATCCTAAGTTACAGATGCGATGTCTGAAGGAAAGCGGAGAGGACTGGCCCATAATAGCTCACATTCCTCATCTCTATTTCTAAAATGCCGGTGCACTGCAGGTATATATGGATCATTCCTTGCTTCCTACGTAAATAGCATAATAGAGTTTTACTTTCTATATATTTGCGATCCCATTTCCGGCGTAAAAAAATTGAGGCTCTTTCTTTGTTTAATTTGAACTCTTAACTTTACCAAGACTGCTTCTTCTTCTTGGTGATGAGAATCATTTTGTTTTCTATATCTTCTGTTATTTCATCATTTTCAGTTTTCATATTCTTAAAACCTTTTATTCTCTAACTGCTAAGTATATCTAAAATGCTTATATTAGTTGAATCAGGGATCAGACTTGAGTATTTGCGATTACTATTTTCAGGTATGGATGACATGAGGCAATACTTGAGGATGCTGGGGAAACATTATCTATTCAATAGAGGTATAAGAGTGCAGAATCATTTCGCAATCATGTCCCTGCCACCTTAAGATTCAAAATTTCAAGCTTCCCACAGGCTGTTCGAAGATTTTAGTATCTCTTCATTTCGTTTAAGTTCAAAATGAAGTTTGGTTCAAATAGTTTTCATAAACATTTACTTGTACAATGTTGAAATATTTGTATTGTTTGCTTCTTTGTTGATTTCACCCTCTACGGTCATCTTATCAAATATATTTAAAATTGTGCTGATGATTGTTAACATCTTATAGGAGTCAAGGAACATACAGTGGCGAGGTTCCACAAACTATCTTCATCATAAAAGTTAGTAAACACATGGTTGGCCATTGCAAACTGCTTCATCAATTATGTGAGGGGCACCCCCTCTCGTTTTCATAACCAAATCAATATTGCTTTGGTGGAAGACAGTGTGAATAGACTTATGAAATACACATCTTTTTGTATATCTCAATAATCATCTGTTAATTTATATTAGTTTCATTAAACAGTGGGAAAAAGATTAAAAATTTATTGATAAAAAACTTTCCTGGGATCAGCCCATGAGTTCAAAAGAAAGAAAGCGGATCGACATATATTTGACATCAAAAGATACCTTTGTCCAAGGGTTATGTGTAAAAGATACACTAAATATATGTGACATCATAAATTTGATCATAAATAAAGTTTTTATGGACGAAAACTCCTAAAAAATTAAATTTATAAGTCATTTTATTATATTTTAATTAAGATTAAATATGTTTTTGGTCCCTCAAGTTTCAGTAAAATTTGGAATTAGTCTCTTTCAAAATTTTTGACCAATCTAGTCTTTCATCTTTAAAAATGCGTAAATTTAGTCTTTTTAACCAAATTTTGTTAAGTTTATTTGATGTTTCAAGTACATTTCATAATAGTATTTAAATTGTTTATACTGTTTGACACATTTTCGTATCAATGTTAACTCAAATATTATTATAAAATACATTTAAAATGTCAAATAAACTTAACAAAATTTGGTAAAAAAGACTAAATTCACGCATTTTTAAAAATAAATCACTAAATTAATATAAAATTTTGAAGAGGGGTTAATTCCAAAATTCACAAAACTTGAGAAAACAAAAACATATTTAACCCTTAATTTAATTATGTTTTAAGTTCTCATAAATTTGAAAATTTTTAATTAAGTTTCTCATAAATTTTTGTGATCGAATAAAATTAAATTTTTTAATTGAGTTTTCTTTTAATTTTACTTTTTCTACTAATTTGGACGTAGTTGTTAAGTTTCTGACGTGCTTTTTTTTGTCAAGTCTTCAAATTTAGTTGTGGTCTTATATTATTTTATTATTTTATTATTTTATAATTTTATATTTTGTAATTTATTATTTATAATTTTATAATTTTAATATTTTAATTCAAAATTATGTAATTATAAATTTTATGAGATACAAAATTATAATATATTTTCAATTTTTATTTGAATCATAAAATTATAATTTTATAATTATACAATTTTGAATTAAAATAATAAAATTATCAAAATATTAATTTATAAAATTTAAAAATTTTAATTTTAAAATTTTAAATTTTAAATTTTAAAATATTGAAATAATAAGATAACAAGATTAATCAGGTGACATAACACGTAAGACTCGATTAAAAATATTAAATTTATTGAATATTTAATAAATCATAATAATTTAGCTAAATTCAGTTGAAAATTCTCAAATTAAAAAACTTATGATGAAATTAAAACATTATTAAGCATGTACCATTTATCTCTTATCCTTACGAAACTTACTTACATATCGTATTGAATTCCTAAGTAAAAATTCTATCTTGAACTCCCAAAAAGAAAATGCTAAAAAGAGATTTCTTAATGGGTTGCTAACTTCATACCTTTTGCAAAAGGAGGCTCCTTTGTTTGTTAATCTTATCATTAGACTGCCATCTTTGAAGGATACAAATTTTTGCAGTTTCATCCTGTCACTCGAAACCTGCAAGATGGCTGAAGCTTTACTCGAAGGTGTGCTTGGAAGTTTGACCTCTCTCGCTGAAGCAGAGCTGGGACCATTTCTGGGTTTCAGTGAAGAAAAGGAAAAACTTGAGAGCATGTTCACAGCAATCAAGGCTGCTCTTGAAGATGCTGAAGAGAAACAATTCTCAGACAAATCTACAAAGGATTGGATGGGAAAGATGAAAGATGCAGCTTACGAGCTTGATGATATCTTAGACGAGTGTGTCTATGAACAATTGCGGCTGGAACAAGAAGAAGTTAGGTGTTGCGTATCAAAAATGGTACTAAGCTCTTCATTTTCCTCTTTTCATCCCATGAATATCTATTTCCGTTACAAGATTGCGAAAAGAATGAAGATCCTAAGTGAGAGATTAGATCGAATTGCTAGTGAAAAGGACCAGCTTCGTTTGAATTTCACGGTTCAAGAGGAAACCCGTGGAGTCCCAAAGTGGCGCCAAACCTTCTCACTTGTCACTGAACCAAAAGTGTATGGAAGAGAGGACGATGTAAAAAAAATTGTAGTGTTTTTGGCAGGTGCTGCTTCTCGTGCTGAGAACTTACCAGTCTATCCGATCGTAGGTCAAGGTGGACTTGGAAAAACAACACTGGCAAAACTCATCTTCAATCACAATGATCTCAAAGATTTTCAGTTAAGAATTTGGGTATGTGTTTCTGAAGATTTCGGTCTGGAGAGAATGTTAAAAGCTATCATTCAAGCGGCATCTAACAAGGAGGTGTGCAAGGATTTGGGTCCAGAGCCAATGCAAAGAAGACTTAGAAATCTGCTTACAGGAAAAAGATATTTGCTTGTTTTGGATGACGTGTGGGATGTTGTTGGACAGAATTGGGAGAACAATTGGCAGATGTTGAGATCTGTACTGGACTGTGGGGAAAAGGGTGCTTCAGTTTTGGTCACCACTCGCTTTTCAAATGTTGCAGAAATCATGGGAACAGTAAAACATCCTCATAGATTATCAGAGTTATCCGTAGATTATTGCTGGGAATTGTTCAAAGACCAGGCCTTTGGAGCAGACGAGGTGGAACCAGAAGAGCTTGAGATGATAGGAAGGGAGATAGTAAAGAAGTGTGGAGGAGTGCCTCTCGCAGCAAATGCAATTGGAGGTCTTCTACGCTTTCACAGAAATAAGGATAAGTGGCTCAATATTATGAGAAGTAACCTTTTGACACTATCACCGAATGAGAAGTCCATAATGCCTGTCCTTAGATTAAGTTACCTGAACTTACCAATTGAACTCAGACAATGTTTTGCTTATTGTGCAATATTTCCCAAAGATGAACGCATAGAGAAGCAATATTTGATTGAACTTTGGATGGCTAATGGATTCATTTCATCCTATGGAAGGTTAGGTGCCGAGGATGTTGGTCATGATGTATGGAATGAATTATATAGAAGATCATTTTTTCAGGATATTGAAACAGATGAATTTGGAAAAGTTACTAGTTTCAAGATGCATGATCTTGTTCATGATCTTGCACAATTTGTTGCTGAAGAAGTTTGTTGCATTACAGACGATAATGTTGCGCCAGTTTTTTTTGAAAGAAAAAGAATCCACCATCTCTCGGATTATCGGTGGTGGATCCATTCAACCCAATTGCATCAAGTAAAATCTCTGAGGACTTATGTAGATAGCAGAACAACTGACGAACTTTCTTATGACGTGTTGAGATGTTATTCTTTACGAGTGCTTCACTTAAGTCGATGGAAAGAATTGTCATCATCTATTGGTGATTTGAAACATCTAAGATACTTGAATCTTTCTTACGGTGATTTCAAAAGCCTTCCAGAATCCTTATGTAAATTACTGAATTTGCAGATATTGAAATTAGATTATTGTTACAGTTTGCAAAGATTGCCCAACAGTTTGGTACGTTTAAAAGCTCTGCAAGAGTTGTCTCTTAAAAACTGCAGGTCGCTATCAAGATTGCCACCTTATATAGGAAAGTTAACTTCTTTAAGGAGTTTATCCATCTTCTTTGTTGGCAAGGAAAGAGGGTTCCTTTTAGCAGAACTGGGACAACTCAAGCTTAAAAGAAATCTTGACATCAAACATTTGGAGAAAGTGAAAAGTGGAAATGATGCCAAAGAAATCAATATGTCAATTAAGCAACTGAATAAGCTAACATTGACATGGGGAAGATTCCGAGAGGGAAAATTGGAAGGAAATGATGAAGAGGTTCTTGAAGCCCTTGAACCTTGTACCGAGACACTTCTGAGTTTGAGAGTGGAAGGATACCAAGGTTCCCGTTTCCCAGAGTGGATGTCTAGTCCTTCTTTCAGATACTTAACTTATCTAGTGCTGTGGAGTTGCAGAAATTGTGTACAACTTCCCTTGCTGGCAAAACTACCTTCTCTAAAGAGGCTAAACATAGTATGGGCAGAGTATGTAAAATACTTGCACGAGCCAAGCTGCGATGATGATGCAGCTTTCATGGCTCTAGAATTTCTATCACTCTGCAGGTTGCCAAGCCTACTAAGGTTATCAAGTGAGGATGGGAAAAATCTTTTTCCGTGCCTTACCACCCTTGAAATTGATGATTGTTGTAACTTATTGGCAGAGGAAGTGTGGCTGCAAGGGTTGCAATCTCTGAAGAAATTAAAAGCGAAGATGTGTCCTAAGTTGAATGTGTGGGCAGGTTTGCAATGTCTAACTTGTCTTGAAGATTTGACGATTGAGAGATGCGAAGAGGTGGAAGGTTTACAACATATGACGGCTTTGAAAAAGTTAACACTAAGAGATGTTCCAAACATACAATCTTTGCTTCATGAATTACGCTTTGGAGAGCTTCCCCTGCTTCGTGAATTACGCATTGGTGAGTGTTACAAATTGATGTGTCTTCCGACAAGTCTAAGACTTAGCAGTGTGGAAATGTTGAGTATTATGGGTTGTAATCCTGAGTTAAAGAAGCGATGTGAGAAGGAAACTGGGGAGGATTGGCCAATAATAGCTCACATCCCCCGTGTCTATACACACTGAATATTATGATTAGTATAATTGTGCAGTGCAGGTATATAGTGGATTCTATCCCTTACTTCCTATATTTTGAGGATTTATAGTATTTACGGTGCACTTTCCAAGTTTTGAGGACCGTATGTTGTAAAGTTCTGCACAAATTCATTATACTCTTCGGTGCTGTAAACAAAAATCATGCAGGAATGAGTATTTCCCTAGTAATCTTTATTATAAGTATTTGAAATTATTGTTAAGTTGATCTCTATTTGTAAATTCTGTGTATATGGGTTAGAGTAACTCAAGTACTCTAGTATAGTTATATAAAAAAAAATTCTTTGCTGATTAAAGAAACTGATTATAAATTTTTATTATTAATTAAATGAACTAACTGAACTAATTGAAGAACCTATTTAATTATTTGACATTCTGCTTAATCGATTAGAACATAAAGATCTGTAATTATTTTTCATACGTTTGAGATATTGGATTAATAGCGTCCATTCTTATTTTAAATCAATGTTTTCAAAAATGTATCTTTTGCAATCATTTTTAGCTAATATATTTAGATTTACATTTGTTCATACTTTCCAAAGTGTTCTGCTGCGTTTCTTCTGACGTGATATTCTTTACTGCTGCTTCACTTTACTATTCAAAATTTAATAATCACCTTATATGCTCCATAGTTTTATGCCGATGTTATATATTCGCTGTGGTGTGCATTGTTTTTTATTCTTAGAACTGAAAATGATATTCTTCTTTGTGGTCACCTTGAGATCCAGAGTTTCAAGTTTCTTCTTTTCATTTAAGTTCAAAGTGAATTTTAGTTTAAATTGTTTTGACAAACGTGTCCTTGTACATTGTTCAGATGTTTGCATTGTTGGCTTCTTAGTTCAGTTTATCTCCCTCCAATGTTTGCATGATTTAGTACTTCATTTATTTTTTTTCGCAGTCATCTCATCAAATATATTAGATGATGTTTGTTAACATGACAAGGTTTGATATTAAAAATGACTAAATTCTCAGTCTAAGAAAACTGGTCAGCATGTGATAAAAAGAGAGATAAGTATTAGCTTTGTTAATGACTTAAGAGTTAAATTTTATTTTTTACTATAGTTTTTATAAAATCTATAACAATATGTAAAGAGATTCTTTCTTTTGTGTCTACATTTCATATTACCAATTCTACCCTTTATAATATAATTTTTTATTAATTTTTTTAAAGTTAACATTTAACTTTACCTATTTTCTATAAAACTGTTTATCTTTTTTTTTATTAACAATTAATTTCTCTATTTATTTTACTTTATTTTATATATTAATTTAATAACATTATACTATTATCACCTTTTAATATATTATTATTCATATTTAAAAAATCTTACACACAGACGTTATAGTAATATTAGTGAAAATACATGTATTCACTTTTTTTTATAATATCAAATTAAAAGATTAATTTTTCTTATTATAACTATTAAATAAAATTATTATTAGATTTAATATATATATATATATATATATATATATATATATATGAATTACTTGTGAATTTTGAAAATAAAGGTTACATATATGGAATTTTCTGCAAATTATTTTACAAAAAATATTATATAGAGAAATTACTTGTGAATTTTGAAATTTATAAAAAAAAAAACATACCGGTGAATATAAAATTTTAAAGAAAATCAGCCGCATGAAATTTAAATATATATTAAAAGGGAACTTCCTGAATTCCAACTTAATATTTTCATAAATTATTCTGTGGATCTTTTACTGGAAATTTAGAAACAACTTTTGTGTGAATTTTAAATCTCCTCATAATTTGTTATCTACGAAGAGTTTGCAAGGAAACAAAATCTGCAAAAATAAATCTACCTAGAACTTATTTATTGTGATTTTTTAATATATCAAAATATATATATATATATATATATATATATATATATATATATATATATATATATATATAAAACTTTTAATAATGATATATAAAGTTGAATAAGTAGCTTTGTTGTCTTATCATTGATTTGCTTATAGGCAAAATAGATATATATTTAAAATTAATAATGTTTTAGTGTATTTAAAAATCTAATATAGTCAGAGTTAACACTAAGAGTAGATTATATACTATCACTCTCAATCTATTAACTTTTATTATACCAAAGTAGTATAAACTTCCAAAGCAGAACATCATAAATTAAATTTTTAAGCAGCAAAAGGCTATAACCTGATATGAGATAAAGAACTAATATTTATAAAATCCATTAATTCTGAGTCATCCCGTCAAAGGATGGGCAGGTTGGTCAAGGATTTGTTCGTCATTTTTTTTTTTTTAATTTTGTATATGGACGTATATATTAAAAGTGTGGTATAAATATTTTTTAAGTCTTAATTAATTAATATTTTTAATAAAATAAATTAAAACAGTTATTATTTGCATATAATTTAAAAAGAAAAAAAATAGACATTAAACCCTTCCTTAATTATCTTTTTTTCTCATAAATCTCTTCAAAATTTTCGAAGATCGAATTCAATTTTTTATCGTAAATCACCGTCTTCTTTTCTTCTCAAATCATGCAATCCAAACAGAAATCAATACATATTTGTGAACAGAATTTCTCTTTACAAAAACATAATATACTTATTACACATGACATGGCAAAATGTTGACAAAAGATCCTCCATATAAATTTAAACAATATACTTATAAAATTCCTTCATCCCATCTTTTTTTACTTTCATCAAAATCTACTTTCTTTAATAATCAATAAATATAAATATTAAACATCAAGTATAAAAAGAAATATATATATATATATATATATATATATATATATATATATATATATATATATATATATATATAATTAAAATATAAAAGAGAGGTTAATAATTATATCTAACTCTAATAAATGACAATTTAACTATCATAGATTAAATAACATAAGAATTCAACAAAAACATAAAGAAGAAATAAATATAGAACTATGAAAAAGTTCTTAGGACGGATATGTTCATAAGTTTTTTTTTTTTTATTTATGTTTCATGTTCGAACTTCCAAAAATTTATTCATATTTAAGATCTGAAGTTAATGAATAAATATATTACATGAGTGTTATCAGAACTTGAACTTAGTATGTTAAAGACTTTTAAATCATGTTTTATTGCTCTCTCCTAACCTCCTTGTTGGATTGGGCTTAATTTGAGACTTATTGATTACAAAAATTTGCTCTAGCTTTTTTTTTTTTATGGGATGGTTGAGCAATCTGTACTTCATACATCCACATATTATTATAAAATTTTTTAAAGAAATTGAGGGCATTACTTCAAAGTCCCATGTTGTTTATAAGTTAAAACCGAGGAAAGTTTACATTTAAGTTTGAAATGAAACAGCAACCGAATTGAATGGAAAGTCCAAAAGAAATTAAATTCTTAATTAGAAAAAATGTCATAACCTAATAAATAAACAGACAAGACTTATAGAACAATTGACGTGATGTAAGCAATGACAACATGAGAAGTTGACATACACACCTCAGTAGTATGTCGTCAGTTACGTTACGTAATATCATTTTGGTCAACTCTTCTTCATTTTATGTGTTTTGTTTTTTTTGTCTAACCACATGTGGTAGCATTGTACTAAGATCAAATATTTATAAATTCATGTAAAACTAAGACTGGTCTATATAGATGACATTAAATATTAACTTTTAATAGTCTTCATTAATAAGTATAAAGGTATGATATAATAACTTGAAATGTGCTAATATTCATTATTTATTTCATTTGTTATCTTAAAGTTTATATCATATGAAGGGATTATATCATACATAAATTTAATCATTCTACATTTTAAAAACTTTTGTCAAACAAATTTATTGAATTAAACAACCTTTTTAAACTAAAATGAATTAAAACGTAACTTATATACCTTATAAAACACAACCTAATTGAACAAAATGAAGTTTCGTGTTCGAAAAGTGCAAAAGTAGTGCAAGTTAACATTTTCAAATTTTGGAAACATTTTGAAATTTAACATTTTGTGTCTTTGACTTGTACACTGCAAAAGGTTGTGTGTTAGATGAGATTATATATTCCAAAAACTAAACTTCTAACATTTCACGTACACAATTCAACAATCTGGCACTATTTTTCGTCCTCAAAATACCAAAAAATGTTATAAATAATTTTTTTATGACTAAAAGAACAATTTAATATTAATAATCACAGCCAAACTTATATAAATATGATACAAAAAATCCTGTTAATATAATTGATGAATAAAACTAAGATATAACTTACTCTAGAAAGACTCATCACTAGCAACGTTTAGTTAGATCACAGATCTAATTTGACCGATTCAATATAATTTAAATTTAATGTTTTTTTTAAATAACATCACGCATAATATTTAACTACAAAATCAAGTTGGCTGAGAGTAAATAATTAAAAACGAATATATAATAATAAGATAGAGTTATTTGTTCGAGAAAAGAGAACTTTAAACATTATTATAAAAAGATAAGGTAGTGACAGTTAAAATTTACTTTTCAAACACAAATTTTGTTCTTTTATACTAACTAACGTCATCAACATTACAATATTACTTTAAATGAAACGAAATATCTATAAAACTATAACTTCTTTTTTATTCATCCGACATTAACCATTTATTCATCGTAGTGGTACGGCAAGTGAATATCTTTTTCAACGTGCAGATTCAGTCGGTTGCAGATTTATTTTTTTCCACACTTACTTAAAAAAATTAAAGAATTAAGATTTTTAAAATTGTGATGTAAGCAGTGACGATGCTGAAAAGTTGACAAACCGTCCTACACATAGTAATATGCATACGTCACTGCTATGTCGTCAGCTCTGTTACCTCATCTTCAACGTCATCACCTCTCTCTTCTATTTTATGGAGAGTCAATTTTATACGGATGACATTGGAAATTAGCTTTTAGTTTTAATAATAAATATGAAGTCAAGATAATTACTTGAAATGTGATAATTTTATGTCTTAAATCATTATTTATTCTACGTTTAAATTTATTTCAAATAATTTGTCTTCTTAATATTTATATCACATATGAATGGGACTATGTCCTATATAATTTTAATCATTCTACGTCATCAAAATATGACATTTGATGGTTTCGTTTGATTTTCCTCTGTTATTTGACGGATATATAGATATCTTGTGATTGTAGTATTTGGTTCTACTTTTATAAATATATTATAATTTAATTTGATGAAAAGAATTTATCTAATTTAAATAGATATTTTTGAATTTGAATGAAATAAATTTTTTAAATAAGATTAATAAATAATACAATAAAATCATAAAAGAAGAATTGCAATAAAATAGTGAAAATTAACATGAGAACAAAAATAATTTAAAATAACACTTAAGAAAATAGAAGTCGATAAAAAAATATCTATTTTGGATAAGCAAAAGGTTCAAGTTTAACTTATATTTGTCGTTAAACGTATTGAAATTACGTGTTAAATATAAATAAGTAAAATAACAGGTGTATTTATCAAAGAGTTTTATTAAATTGAACAGCCTTTTAAGCTGAAACAAATTAAAAGGCAACTTTTATATATGCTGAAACAAATTAAAAAGTAACTTATATATATATATATATATATATATATATATATATATATATATATATATATATATATATATGTGAGGATAAAATTTATTTTTCATAAATTAGTGAGGTGATTATGTTTATTTATTTTTTAACAAGACTGTTGAGATTATGTTTATTTATTTTTACCACTTTTCTGACTATTTTTTAGTTAAAATATTATTATTATTATTATTATTATTATTATTATTATTATTATTATTATTATTAGCGTAACTGTCACGTTTGTATATACATATTTTTTAAATATATGTGATATTATATTAGTAGGTGACGATAATTATAAAATAATATATAAAATAAAATTATGTTTGTTAAAAATAAAGTTAAATATATCAGAAAAGATGAAAGAATAATTATTGATAAATTAAGAAGGGGATTTTATATAAAAATTTATAAAAATAACAGTCAAATTTTAAAAATTTAATAAATAATAATATTTTAAAGAATAAAATTAATATTTTAAAATATAAATACAAAAGAAGAAATCTCTGTTATAAATTATTATAAATTATTATTATTATTATTATTATTATTATTATTATTATTATTTAGATACGTCGACAACAAGTTCCTGCTACCCATTACCCAAGTGAACATGTTCCTACCAGAACTCTATCCAACTTTTACGAAAAATAATTGCGTTGATAAAGAAGGAAAATAATTGCGTTGAGAATAGATATATAATATAACTATTGTGCTGGTAAGATCCGACCTTTTTTAAGTTTAAATACTAACATTTATATTATATAGAAAATAAATATTATTTTCAAAATAAATTACAAATGAATTTAAAAATTTTCAGAAAATTTTATTTTTTTATTTGTTTAATTATATTTTAAATCATGATAAATTATAAAAAATTTAATTAAATTCTAATAAATTTTTGTGATTTATTAAATACTTACTAAATTTAATTTTTTTTAATTGAGTTTCCTATTAATTTATTTCATTATTTGGGTGATGTCGTAGTTAGATGATTGGTGTGAGATGATTGGTGTGTGATTATTATTTTATAATGTCATTTTGTTAAGTCGTCATGATATTTTATTATTTTATCATTTTAAAATTTCATAATTTATAATTTATGATTTTATAATTTTATAAATTTATAATTGTATATTTTTATATTTTATAATTTTAATATTTTAATTACAAATAGTATAATTATAAAGTTATGATTTTATGATTTTAATACAAAATTTAAAAATATATCGTAATTTTATATTTCATTCTAAAAACATAATATCATAAAAACTAAATACTAATCATAATATTCAAATCCAAGCACTATACGATCCAGGATGGATCTTCTACTAGGGGGGAATTTTTCTCCTTTGATTTTAAACACAATATATATATATATATATATATATATATATATATATATATATATTAAAAATATATTAATAATTTAAAATTATATTTATAAATTATTATATTATTTATATTAATTTTAGAAAAAAATTCTTAAAATCTATAAAACAATGTGCAGTCACACTTTTTTTTTCTTTTCTTTTTCATTTCCTTGTTTTGTATCTTTATATCTTTTATATTTTTTTCTTTCTATCTTAATTTTTACACTCAATCTTTTAACATTTTAAAAAATCAAATTGTATCGATGAAATTAATAAATTAAGGAACATTTTAGACCAATCAATTTATTCTCGTGAGTAAGTTCATTTTTTATATTTATTTGAATCAATACGTTTTTCTCATGCATATGATAAATTTATTTAATATGTCCCACTAAACGGTGATAAATTTATTTTTTCTAAATAGGTGAGAGACGTAAAAGTTATATTATTTTGAATTCTATTATCATATAGGCTTATTTTGAGTAGATAAAATGAATAGAGAAAAATAAATAATTTTTTTAATTAAAAAAAACAATTTATGTATAAATATTCTAATTTGGTACCCCCAAGATTTTTTTGTCTATGTTCTGCCATGGTGTACAATGATATTTTTGTGATTCCAAATCTCTAAACCTCATAATCAAATGTCTTTCACGACCTTCACACAATTCCAACTACACCTTTGTTGTATAATATTATATATGTTAGTAAGGTCTTATATATGAAGACTCTATAAGTGGTATCGGGTTTTTATGGTGCTATGTTTTTTAAAATATAATATAAAATTATAATATTTTTTCAATTTTTAATTCAAATCTTAAAATCATAGTTTTATAATTATACAATTTTGAATTAAAATAATAAAATTAAACAATTATAAATTTATAAAATTTAAAAAATATAAAATCCAAAATTTTAAAATTTTAAAATAATAAAATAATAAAATGATATATGATGACAAATAACGAGGTGATATGACAAAATAATAATAACATTATTAAAATTAATTGATGGGTTAAATAT
The DNA here is from genome assembly GCF_037176805.1 of Vigna unguiculata. Lineage (NCBI taxonomy): Eukaryota > Viridiplantae > Streptophyta > Magnoliopsida > Fabales > Fabaceae > Vigna > Vigna unguiculata. Next base: position 25,919,045 of record NC_140793.1, read on the forward strand.
GTTTTTAGTCCTTTAAATTTCAGTGAATTTTGAAATTAGTTCATTTCGAAACTTTAGACCAATTTAATCCTTCATCTTTCGAAACACGTGGATTGAGTTCTTTTGATCTAATTTTGTTAAGTTTATTTGATATTTCAAATGCGATTCATAATAGTATTTGACTTAACCTTAAAGCAAAAATGTGTCAAACAGTATAAACAACTCAAATACAATCCTGAGATGCGTACGAAACATCAAATAAACCTAATAAAATTTGATTAAAATGATGGACTAAATTCACGTATTCCGAAAGATGAATAACTAAATTGGTCCAAAATTTTAAAATGGACTAATTTCAAAATTCACTGAATGTTAAAGGACCAAAAACATATTTAACCCTTAATTAATTAATTTATATTTTTTCTCTTTAATCTCTCCAATCCATTATTAAATTAATTGACAAGTTAAAAAATATAGGAAAAAAATGAATTAATCAACAAATTGAAACAAACAGACAAATAACAATCATTACATCATATTAACCAAAATAAAATAAATTTTTTAAAAGTAAAATTTAATTAAAAAATACAAATATACGAAAAACTAAAAATTTAACTAATATATATAATTCTTAAGTTTGACGATATTAAAATTCCAAGAAAACATTCACTAAAATATGAAAAGCTAATAACAAATTATGTAAAGAAGCCTATATTTTATAGTTTATAAAAGGAATAAGCAAAGCCTTTTTCCCCCTCAAAAGTCAAAAGTAGCCGCAATACAAACACAGAGTTTGCCGCAATAAAAACATAGTAAAAGCCGGAATAGAAACAGGGAAAAAGAGAAAATAAAAAATGTAAAGTAGGTTGTTGTAGTTGTGAAGTTCCCATTCTTTCATTGATTGAGCAATGTAAAGAAGCAGACCCACGTTCAAGGGTTTGCATCAAACAAGTGTGACAATTGTCTATCACCGTCACACTTAATTTATCTTTATATCAGTCATGCAAACGAATATGATTCCTACGAAATAGGACGATTTCTAAAGCAATTATTCATCACACAAAAATTTGACTCCCCACATTTTCATCGTATCTTTTTCGTACATTACCACTATGTATTTTCACAAAAATCATGTCTTCCTACATGTGTCTCTAGCATCTGAAAAATAAATAAATCATTTGATGTTATAAATGAATAATAATAATAATTAAATGCACAATATAAATATTTTATTATATGAATATTTAATGAGTTAAGTGCAATTATAAACACAGTAAAAAGATACGGCAGAGGAAACCGATTATAAATTTTTGGATTAAATATGTTTTTTACTTGTGAAAATTAGAATTAATTTATTTTTGAAATTTTTATCAATTTAGTCTTTATTTTCAAAAATTTAGTAAATTTAGTCCTTTTAACAAATTTTTGTTAAGTTAATTTGATGTTTTAAACGCTTTTTTCAACTAACATGAACGCAAAAATGAGTCAAATGATGTAAACAACTTAAATATTATCATAAAAAGTGTTTGAAATATCAAATAAACTTAAAATATTATGATTAAAAGGACTAAATACATATATTTCTAAACTTAGAAAACTAAATTGATCTAAAATTTTAAAAAAACACTAATTTTAATTCTCACTAAAAATTAACAGACAAAAACATATTTAACTCTAAATTTTTATACAATTTATTTCTACAGCAACAAAAACTGTATATCAGAGGGTCTAGAGCATAAATACACGGTCACTCCAAATCAGTCATAATCATGTGAACACAATAACATAAAGATATGTATAATATTTGTTAATGTGCCTAAAACTTCCATTTGATATTTTAAATTTGTGCATTGATGAAAGCTAATAATTTACAATCAAATCAATATAATCAAAACAGAAATAATAAACTAAAAAAAATCTTAGAAAAAGAAAATGAACATTTGTCAAACGAAAGAAAATGAAACTCCACCAACTATGAAAGTTATTGAGAACATATACTATTTATCTGAAGCGAGGAAAAATATTATTTCTTTCAAAAATAAGTCTATTAAAAGAAATTAAAATGTTTCGTCGAAAATAATAAAAAATTGCATAGCACTCGAATATCTTCTTCTGAATATAATAACCAACTAAATTAAAAATATCATATTAAATCCCCCTTTATTAATAAATTATATATCATCTCATTACTATTTTCTTTGGTTCAGTCACGTTCCTCTGCTCCCTAACCCACATACTAATACCTTAATGAATATTAAAGTCCAGATGATCCACGAGTACTTTTATCACTTTTATTTTATTTTATATAAATTCATTTATATATATAATTTGTCAATATTTAGTTTATGACACTACATGTTGATCAGTTTTGTTTTTTTTTTTCTATGTATGCTGTACAATACATTTCGTAAATTATATGGTTTCGTAAATTGAGAAAATGTCGACCAACATATTAAACAGCCTAATCAATTTAGTAGGTGCAAACATGTCGAGAAGTAATAACTAAAATTAAGAACTTTCCGACATACTAATAAATAAGGATAACATATGACTAAGTTACTTAAATCATAACACGTGTTTAAATAACAATCAAAATAGGATTAAGGATATTGACTCATCTTCAAATATGCGTGCAAAAAGTTCATTAAAAATAATATAAATATATTGCATTAATTATGATTCTTAGATACTAAGTTGAACGCCAAAATATATTCACATGAACATGTGTTAATAATTTTAGATTTCCAGTTTCTGAATTTTATTAGATTAGTATTAGCTCTTATTTCTTAATAGCGATGCTAGCTAGAATAATATTTTTTTACTCTTATCTTTTATTTAACGTAATTTAGTGTAGATTATTAATTTTTTTAAAATAAAATATAGTGGTACATTAACCAATAATTCACTTCACACTGAGTGACATTAGTGAGTAGAGGATGATAATTAAAAAATAAGAGTCATAATATCATTATCCAATAATATATTATCACAATCACTATATTTCCATTTTTTATAATAGTAAAATCTTGACAAATTGTTCAACTGTTTTTTATATTTTTAATTAATACATACTATATAAATATTTCATTCACATTTTAATTATACGTGCACGCGTTTTATTGTTGACAATTAAACAAAAATTTGAATCATATTTAATTTTAAAACAGCACTAAACTTTAAACTAAATAAAAACATTGAATAGAAGAATCGAAGTTCCTAGTAAAATGTTTTATAAAGAAAAAAGAAAAAAAATAAAAATAAATAAATAAATAAATATATATATATATATATATATATATATATATATTTCCAAGTTGATAGCTAATATTTTAGATTAATTGATGTTATAATTGATTGCTGGTATCTTGGGAAAATTATGTGATTGATGATATCTTGAGAATTTATGTGATTGACCGATAATCATGTAATTCATTTAAGTAGTTAATATTCTTAAGCAGATTGGTAGATAGAAATTAATGAAAAGATTAGAAGATCATGATCAGGCTTATGAGAAATTAAAAGGCCAAATTCAAAACTTACACAATCTAGTCTTAACATTGTCGCCTCCTGACCATCATGCCCTTCAACAAACTCAGTCCAACCTAACACTGTCCCAGCAGTAGCCCGCAGCAGTCCAGCCCAGCCCAGTCCAGCCTGTAGTAGTCCAGCCCGCACCAGTCCATCCCGCACCAATCCAGTCTAATCCAACTACTGAGGACTATTCTGATGACTACTTAGACTATTGAGACCATATGTCAGAGTTATTAAGGATTAGTTTTTAGTTTGATTGAGTAATAAGAATTTGATACTTTTACTTTGTGTTTACATACATGTACATATTATGTTTAATTAATATCGTGATATATGTTTACGTTTAATGTTAGAGTTGAACTAGATATGTATTTGTTTATAATGGATCAGATTTTATAATTGACATGTCTGTTTCTGAATGTTTGTGATTTGTAAGTCTGGTTTATTATGTGTGGTTTAGCAAACATGCAAAATAGGCTTTGCATTCTAATTAATATACACTAATGACATTACTGACGGACATATCCGTTGGTAGTAGTCGTAATTGCCATACCGACAGATCTGACATCTGTCGGTAATATAAGTAATTACCGACAGATTAATTTGTCAGTAATTACCGACGAATATCAGATTCGTCGATAATATTTACAGACAAGTTTGTTACCGACAGAATTTTAGCCGTCGAAAATCTGTCAGAAATTACAATTTACCGACTGATCATGTCATCGGTAATACACGATTTTCTTGTAGTGATTAAAGTTCAAAAGATACAAGATCTATGTTAAAATTTTATTATTATGTGTATTATTTTTTCTTTTCATTATTTTGATCAAGTGATGTATTATAACTTTTATTAGTGTAGAATTTAAAAAATTGAAGTAAACAAACATTTAAAATATATTTTAGTTTGAATATTTGTTTTCGTTTTATATATTTTTTTAAATATTTTTAAATTTTATTAACTAGATTTCATTAATGTTTGCAAATTTGATAAATATTTTGGTTCTCATGAAATCTTATTTGGTATTATAATCTAAAATGTAAATAATTATAATTTATCTCAAAGTATTTAATATCGAATAAACAATCATCTTTACGGTAATTTTTTTATAAAAATTAATTAAAATTAATATTGAAATAATAGAAGAACAATTGAATATGAATACAAAATTATATCTATAAGAATGAGGATGGAATAAAAATTTTATATTTATTAAATTTGAATATGTAAATAAAAATAATTTTTTTCTTAAAAAAAAAAAATGGAATAACAAAATTTATTTCCGTGTCGTGCTCATCCTTATTCTCCATTGTCACAAACTTTTGGGGGTTTGAAACAGTTAAAAGACGGTGGTTTAAAGAAAAGGGAAAAATGAGATACACGTAATAAGTTGAAAGTAACCATTCGGTGGGCCTTGCAAAAGTGAATTAGAAAATTAGATACGATCATTACTAGCTCTTTCAACACCCTAAAATATTCAAATTCAAACTAATAAACGAATAAATTATTTCAAGCACCGGATCTTTCAACGTAAACAATGCATCTTACTTTATCCATAATATTATATTGACAACAAACATCTACTTTTTCAATATTTTATTTGAAAAGACATTAATTTCTCACAATAGTTGTTTTTAAGGTCAAAGTACGTATATAAAATGAATTTGACTACTCAAAACCGTATCAGAAAGAAAAATAATTTTTTAACTATTAAATTTTAATTACTTTTTTTTATAATTTTAGGTTACATCTTTTAAGTGGTTTTTCGTTTTTCTATTTTTTTCATTTTTAATATTTCAAAATCATTTAGAAAATAACACATCATATTATAAGAGAAAGTTGTCAAAATTTAATAATCAAAATATCATTGTCCATTTCAAAAAAAGTGAATTTAATATTTATTATTGACAAACAGGAACAATTTAGGGATGAAGTATTTCTTATAAGTTAGATGAACTTCTTGATGGGTTATATGTTTTTATATGGTTATAGTCATTGAAATTATGGTTATATATATATATATATATATATATATATATATATATATATATATATATATATATATATATATATATATATATAACATTAGTTCTATCTATATAAGATATTTGACACCATTTTTATTTCAAAATTTTAAGACAATAGTATTATGGGTTTTTATTCTTATATAATGTTTAATTTTGTTTATTTTATCTGAGACTTTTATATAGTGTTTAAGTTTGTCCCGAACCATCGATTATATAGTGTTTAACTTTGTCCCAAACCATCAGCTCTAATACCACTAATGGATTATATTTTTTCATATATGGTTATAGTCATTGAGAATGTGGTTCTATATTTATATGACATTGATCTTACATATATAAGGTATTTGACACCACTTTAACCCCAAAATTTTAAGACAATAATGTTATGACCTTTATTCTTATATAGTGTTTAACTTTTATTTATTGGATCTAATGTGAGATTTTTGACTCACACTTGATCTATTCCCAACACTCCTCTTGTCAAATATTTAATATATTTACTTTGATATTTCTCTATGCTTATAAGTGATTGTTAATTAAATTCAAAGCTAAACTTAAATTCCAAATTAATGAGTCCTAGTTTAAGTTTTTTTTTTCATAAATTCTCAATTTTATATTTTTCATATTTTTATAAATGGCTGTAGTCATCAAAAAGCTTGATTTTTGAAAAAATAATTTGTATTTTTATTAAATATTTTACAGTAGTATTTTATCTCATGTTCTTGTTATTTTATATTTATCTTCCTTTCTCAACATTATCAAATTATTTCAAGTTAACATACATCAAATTGATGAGCAGATACACAACAAATCTATTTCATTTATTTTTTGGAATTACAAAATTTAAATATAACATATATAACAACGGATATAAAACTCAAGTCAATGAAAACAATTAAAAATTATTTAAATTTAAATTCAACAACCTTTTAAAATGAAAATAAAAAATTAGAAGAGCCAAATTAGAGATAGTAAATATATAAAAAGTGAAGAGACAAATTTTTTTTTCATAATAATTTTAGCAAAAATAAGACCAAATTAGTTATATATATATATATATATATATATATATATATATATATATATATATATATATATATATATATATATATATATATATATATATATATATATATATATATATATATATAACTCTTATTTATTAGCTTTCTCCCCGGTTATTGACGGTTATTTCTTCAACATCTTTATCATGCTTTCCATTTATTCTTTACAAGAACGTGTTCATAAATCAGCTTAATCTTAGTTAGTCAACAGTTTTTGTTTTTTTTTTTTCATAAATCGATTATATATGCTTGTCGACTTTCATGTCAATTATATAATATAAAACTTCTTGGAAGAGAATGTGGTTGAAAACTTTTCTAACATCTAATCAAATATTTGGAGAAAAATAAAAAATAGGTTTACTAGCATTTGCTATCTTACATTTGTAGATTCAATATTTTTTTTTCTTTATTTTTATCATTGTAATCCCTATTCTTTTTTCAAAAAATTCAATGTAATTTCATATTTGTTTTAAAGAACTCAATGTGATTCGGTTAAACGAATGCTAAGACCATTTATTGATTTTACTTATAGGATTTAACGATCAATATATAAAAAAAAGAGCGAATAATTATATAAAAAAACACAAAATTGAAATTCGTTTATTTTTAAAATTTTAATATATTTTGGTCTTCAAGTTTTAAAAATAAATAGATATAGTCATTTCAACCTAATTATATTTATTTTGTTTTGACATGTCAAACATGTTTGCTAAGTGGAATGTGTCAATCAATGTAAACAACTCAAATATTAACCTGAAACACATTGACATGTCAACAAAAAAGATAATATAATTTGGTTAAAAGGACTATATCTATTATTTTTAAAGATTGATGACCAAAATTTATCAAAGTTTCAATCAGAGATGAATTCCAATTTTTTGTCAAAATTTAGGGATTAAAAACATATTTAACTCATACTTTTAGTCTCACTTCAAATGGAAACTAAAAATAGGTTAAATTAAGCCCTTCCTTCCCATTTTTGTAGAACAATTTCAAATAAGTCCCTTTATTTTTATGTGTCTCGACTTGGTCCTTATTTTGCAAGATTTGATACAATCAAACCTTTTGTGTTAGTAATATACTAAGAATATTAAATATGTGTCATGTGTAAGTTTGTTTTTTTTTCTAAAGTAAAAATTTGTCATATGTCAAGTTAGCATTGTGTCATGTGACAATGTCACGTGTCGCTGTCACGCCAAATGTCATTGTCTTAATCTCAATTTGATCTATGTATTTGTAATTTTGATTCAATTCGTTTTTTTCTTTTTAAAATTCAACAATTTTGTCATTTTCAAACTTAAGACCAAAATTATTTTTTATATAAATGATATACTAATAATTTTATTAAATTAATATTTTTATTAAATATTTTTAACAAGATTAAGCTTATTTAAACTTATATTTTACATTAAAACTTTATTTTCTTTTAAGTTGTAGTTTACATTGAACTCTATTTGTATTGATATTTTATTACATCATAGTGTAATATATATTGTTTTAATTTATATTTTAAATAATTATATATTTTTAAAATATGTAAAATTCAATAATTTCTATACAAAGGTTAAAGTTAGTTTAAAAATATTATAAGTTCAAATATAAAATTTTAAAACAATTTTATAACAATTTAAAACAAATAAATTTAAAATTTTAAAATAATTTTAAATAAAGTTCAATATAAAATATACATTTAAGTAAACTTAATTTTCTTAAAAATACTTTAATAAAAATGTAAACTTTAATACAAATATTAATATAACATTTATATAAAAATTAAATTTGATATCAATTTGGAAGGAGTAAAATTACTCAAATTTTAAAAAAATTGGGACTTAAATTAATTAAAATAACAAATTTAGGAACCAATTTGAGATTAAGATCATGATACTTGGCATCACAGTAACAAGTAGCACATCTATTGCCAATGCTACAATACTAATTTAACATGACAAATTTTTATTTTCCTTAAAAAAATGTGAACTAATATGTGACACATATATAATATTGTTAGTATAATACTAACGAGAGGACCTTATTGTATCAAATTTCTCGAAATTGAAACCAAAATGAGATGCATAAAAATAAAAGAACCTATTTATTTAAGATTTTCTTTCAAAATTATGAACAAAAGAATAATTTAACTATAAAAATGATATATATAAAAAACTTAACATTGGAAATATGTATAAAATATAACTTAGTTGTACATTTATTTTAAGTTAGAAAAAACAAAATTAAACAAAGTCTATATAGTTCTTATGAATAATAAAAAAGATATTATCCTAAATATTTGTAAGTAAAATATACCGGTGATACTAAATAAATATATTTGATAGTTAGACATAATGAGTGTATTTTAATTATTCACTTATTGGTAAGGTGTGTATACTAATTATTGTTAATAAATTTTAGTTTGATATATTTTTTTTATAAAATCAAGTAATCAAAATGAAATCATTAAAAATATTAAATTATTTAGAATTTAATTTGTATAGATTTATATTTATTATTTATATTTTTAAAATTGAAATTATTTTTAAAAATATTATCTTTTAAAACATATTTTATGATACAAAAAGATCAAAGTTATTTATATTAATATTTTATTATGTAATATTATTTAAATTGTGTTTTAAAATCATTTTTTTATCAAAGAATTATTTTGAAATAAATTATTTAAAATTAAAAATAGATAAAAAGTATTCATACATATTTGTAAATATAAAATAATTCATCAATATATTTTCATAAATACTTAAAGATAAGGGAACCCATAACAAAGCAAGTTATTTTAGCTTTTAACCACCTCCGCCGTGATTAGTTGACATCCGTAGTTCTGTTACCAGCAAATCTATGTTTATTATCTTGTTTTTCGTTCTTGTCGGCAATTACTGTATGTGATCGAGTTTATAGTTAAAAAGAAAAAGTACATATCATGAGAAGTTACAAATGTAAATTCAAATAATTTATATTATACAAATGTAATATTTTTGGAATTATATAATTGAAAAATAATTTTATATTTAAAAACAAAGTGAAAACAAGGTGAATGGTAGAAATTAAAAATAAAAGTTTAAATATGTTTATTATCAAGAACTTTAACATAAAATTAGAATTTTTTGTTATTTGAAATTTTGATATAATTTATTCTTTAAAATTTAAAAATACTTGACATAGTCCTTCTAATTCAATTGCATTAATTTATTTGATGTTTGATGTGTTTTAATTTAAATTGTGACAGATTTTGACCAAAATTTTTGATAAAATCAAAATAATATACTCAAAATTTATATATTTAATTATTGTTACTAATTCAATAAAAATAAATACATAATTTAATATAACTATAACTATAAAAGAATTTATAGATATCCAAAAGGTTATTTACAGTTCGGTTAGATCCTTGAATTCGTTAATAATTGAATTATAACTAAATTTTTCAATTTTTTTTCAATGTAAATAACCATAATATTTATCTTCCATTTCATTCAAAAGTCTTCACAAACTTTCATTTCATATTTCATAATTATAACGAACGACTATATTTGTCTTCTCTATGTCTTCACAATAGTTTCTATTCTTTTGTTACTTAAAAAAATGAATTTATTATTTTGTTCTTCATCAATATAACTATCTAAAAAGAAGCTTAAGATTAAAAAATAATTTATGATATTTTAATAAAAAATTAAAAGACATAATTATTACAAAAATTATAATAATCAAGTCATAATCAAAATTCGGTTATAAAAAAATATATAATACATTATTTCTTTTTTTTTTATATTTATAAAAAATAAATATATAAAAGGTCATAAATTAAAAAAAAATACTAAATATGAAATTAATATCTTACTGTTAAGTAAGACAAGAAAGTATTATTTTGAGTTTTCTTAAGAATGAAAGGAAAAAAATGAAATATAAAAATAAAAATAATAAATTTATGTTTTATTTATTTTTTCAGCCAAAAAAAGTACTACCGAGAAACTCAAAAAATAATAATAAATTATATCCTCATAAATGCTTTTTATTATATTTAATTTTATCTTTTATTATTTATCAACAATTAAATATTATATTTTATAAAAGAAATAAAAAATATATCTAATTTAACTTTTATTAACTTTCAATATATTACCTAATTTAAAAAATACATATAATTTAAAAAGTTTCAAAATAGATACAAATTAAAAAAAAAATCAAAATGTTTAGGAACCATGACATCCCTTTACCCTTATATCCTCTGTCACTGTCACTCACTCAACTCAAGTATTAATTTCAAACACCGTTTAACACCAAAAAATAAAAAATTACAACATTTAAATCAGGAGATATAAATTCTTTAATTTTAAACTTAAGAAGAAACCTAAAAACATTTAATAAAAAAAAAAACATGGTTTATCGTGTAATTACAAACCCAGCCGACTTAGAAATCCGTGTCCCCCTGCGTGGCTATAAATACTGCTATTGAAGAAAACAAAACCACAGCATTCCATCTCATACAACAAGAACAAAAATAATAAACAAAAAACAAAAGATGGTTCAGCAGAGTCAGAGCAACGTGCACGTTCTTGTTCTGCCATACCCAGCCCAAGGCCACATCAACCCTCTCCTGCAATTCGCGAAGCGGTTAGCCTCGAAGGGCGTAAAAGCCACCGTTGCCACCACCCACTACACCGCCAACTCCATTGCCGCCCCAAACATCACCGTCGAACCCATCTCCGACGGGTTCGACCGAGCCGGCTTCGCCGAGGCCAACAACGACGTTCAACTCTTCCTCTCCTCCTTCAGAACCAACGGTTCCAGAACCCTGTCCCAGCTCATACAGAAGTACCACCAAACTCCCTCCCCCGTCACCTGCATTGTGTATGACTCGTTCTTCCCGTGGGCTCTCGATGTGGCCAAGGAGCATGGCGTTTATGGGGCACCGTTTTTCACCAATTCAGCGGCGGTGTGCAGCATTTTCTGTCGCATACACCGTGGCTTCCTTGAGGTTCCTGTTGCCGCGGAAGACCTTCCTCTGTGTGTTCCTGGGCTTCCTCCCTTGGATTCTCGTGCTCTCCCCAGTTTCGTGAGGTTCCCACAGAGCTACCCCGCTTACATGGCCATGAAGTTGAATCAGTTCTCTAACTTGGACAAAGCAGATTGGATGTTCGTCAACACCTTTGAAACATTAGAAAGCGAGGTACAGGCTCAATTCATTTACTTTTGGTTTGGTGACCTAAATGTTTACGTGGGCGAAGTTGTTTTTCTTTACCTGTTTATTAGGCTATTTTGGTCAACTGGGACACCTAATAAATCGTGAAAGTTGTCACTTTAGGTAGATATTTGACACTGGGTCATGTACTTTGTCGTTATGATTTATCTGATCTAAAAGAATCAAGGATGAAAACTTTTTAAATTTGGGTAAACACTGTACTTCAGTCCCTAAACATACGGACAGACATAAATCAGAGTTAATCATTTATTCTTTTAAATTTAGACGGAATCTACAATTTAAAAATAAGACGAAGACAAAAAGTGGAACCGAACCAAACTTCAAGTACAAAAATAAAGATAGAAAGACAGAAGAAAAAGGTGGAAAAGGACCCACTAAATAAGATGAGTTCCAAAAATTGAAGAGCATTTTGTATCATATTTTCTGACTCTGCATAGATAATTGTATTACATGTCTTTTTGTTTGTTGTTGGCACGGTTTAATGGTTTATCAAACTTTTTTCGTTAACAATCTTGAGTTCTTGACTTTTCTTGTTTTAGTATATTTTGCGTTGTCTGATTCATCTTGAGATTATGACATTGTTGATGATGGTTTCCTTGTGGAAGGTGGTGGAGGCCATGGCGGAGCACTTTCCGGCGAAGATGATAGGGCCAATGGTCCCTTCTGCATACTTGGACGGGAGGATTAAAGGGGACAAAGGGTATGGAGCAAGTCTATGGAAGCCACTGAATGAAGAGTGCAGAAATTGGTTGGAAGAAAAGGCTCCTCGGTCTGTGGTGTACATCTCCTTTGGAAGCATGGTTTCATTGACAGCAGAACAGGTGGAAGAGGTGGCTTGGGGGTTGAAGGAGAGTGGTGTGAATTTCTTGTGGGTTTTAAGAGAATCTGAGCAGGGTAAATTGCCTTGTGGATACAGAGATTTGGTAAAAGATAAGGGTCTGATTGTGACATGGTGCAACCAACTTGAATTGCTGGCTCACCAAGCCACTGGTTGCTTTGTGACTCATTGTGGCTGGAATTCCACACTTGAAAGCCTTAGCCTTGGTGTTCCTGTGTTGTGTTTGCCACAATGGTCTGATCAGTTGCCTGATGCTAAATATCTGGATGAAATCTGGGAGGTGGGGTTGTGGCCCAAGGAGGATGAGAATGGAATTGTTAGGAAGCAAGAATTTGTGAATAGTTTGAAGGTTGTGATGGAGGGTGAAAGAAGTGAAGAGATAAGAAGGAATGCCAGCAAATGGAAGAACTTGGCTAGGGAAGCAGTTGGTGAAGGAGGAAGCTCCGATAAGCATATTAATCAATTTGTGAATTATTTGATGAGTGCAGATAAGAATGGAAGTTTGAATGTACATTGAGTGGTGGATGCATGTGTTTTGGGCTCATCTGTCTTCATTTTTCAATGTGAAAAATGAGTGACATCTTCGGTTAATTTCCTTCTTTTTAGGCAGTAATACCTTTCTTTTCTAGTTTATCATGTATCTGTTTCAAATTCTTGATCATAAAGATGCATCAGTTCTCATATGGGAATCCAGAATAAAAGAATATGCTAATTCGTTTCATTTGTTACAGGAAAAAGCAACAATGAATCTTACAGTAATCCACATAACACAAAAAATATATAGAAAAATGACGCGAGCCAACTGATTAAATGATAATAAAATAATGTCGATCTTGTAATTCCTCAGCACATTACTCAGACTGTATTCACAGTATTGATGAATCTGGGTCATAGAAAGAGGGTTATGTACAAACGATTGTGAAATCAATCATACGTGTTAATTTCTGCTTGTTGAACATGAATATACATATATCTGAGAAACAGATGAACGTACGTAGAGGTAAAGCTCTTAAAACTCCTTTTCTCTAGATATTATAAAGTCCTTTTATCGACATGATGGTGCCTTAAAGCTTTGAGTGACGATCTGAGGTCCTTTAGCTATTGTGATTGAGAGTTTGCCATCAAAAAATTGAAAGTTCTGACAAGATAAGCAACCTTCCATCGGTCGGTAAATCTATGAAACATCATGTGACTAAGCATTATGTGCTACGATACTATTCTGTGAATATTTTTGTGAAACTTTCAAAATAGAGGTGCATAATTACTGGTATAAAATAAAGGTGCATGTTGTGTAGTTATACTGGTCATCCATACAGGTGGATGGTTTAGTTTAGCTGTAGTTTCTGTGAGACGTGACATAATTCCTTAAAAAGTTTGTTATCGGTGTATCAAGATGATTCTTAAGACATTGAATCAACGTACTTTCTAATAAGATTAAAGGAAAAGAATAGTAAAAATTCCATGCTCTCGCTCAAAGAAAGTAAATTAAAAAAGAAGTGACTTTAAAATGACATATTTTGTTTTGATCTGTCTCCTTTGGACTGTAAAATCAGGTCTAAAATTTGTATATGTGCAAATTGTGCTCTGAGATATTATCAAAGAATAAAGATTTACTTATGTATCTTGTTCTTTTTCTTTTTCATTGATGATGACACTATAAAATTCTCCATTATAAACGGCTACAGTAGAACTGAGGATACGTAAAGTTCGATCGTCAAGGTGATTGAAAAGACTATAATGTGTTCCCTGAAAAACTTAAGCATACTCAGCAATGCTTATCAGTTGCGTAATACACAAGACAGAAATTGCTTTTTGAAAATATGAAATTATAAATGTTGAAAGCAATATAAAGATAGAAGAGAAAATACTCTATGTTCAATAACGTCCATTCCAGTGAACTTGACGAAAGAGATCAACTTTTGATGTATTCATAAATAAGATGGAAATATTGAGTTCACGTCTATAAGAGAAAAAAGAGAGAAAAAATATATAATATATTTGAAGTGTTAAGCTTATATATAAATATTAAGAGTAATAAAAAATCATATAAGAAACTATCAATTCTTTGGTTTTGGTAGTTTAAATAATAGATGAACAGATGCAGAGTCCTTTGTATTAATGTATTCACTTCACACATATTCATAAATATATTTAGGTTAAATTACTCTTTTATCTCTCTATTTGTTAAATAATATCAGTTTGGTTATCAAATTTTTTGGTTGTCTCAATGTGGTCCTCATTTTTTTTAAAATGATTTAATTTAGTTCTTACTGTTAGTTTGACCAGATGGTGTTAAAGTCAATGTCATGTGTCAATTTCTGTTTTTTTTTTTTTTTGAATTTTTTTAGTAATTTTTTACACATGTCACTTCACTATTGTGCCACGTGTTAAAATGACTCAATTTGGTCCCTATATTTGTTTTTAGTGTCAATTTAATCCCAATTTTTGTAAAAATGAAATAATATTGTCTCTCACACTAAATTTACTTTTTTTATAAATCTTATGGTGATATTCTTACTAAAATTAACATTTTTATTAAATATTTTTATAAATATTTTAAATTAACTTTAAATTCTATACAAAACATTAGACTTTGGTTTTGTTTTGAATTTGAAATTTAGTTCGTAAACTTATGTGTGACAAGTTATTTGATTTTTAATCTTCACTAAGTTTGTATAATATGATATACTTCATGTCTTTATATATGATGACAAAATTGTTAATTTTTGAAATTAAGTTTGGGGTTTAACTTTGTTTAATAATAAAACTAAAAAAAAATTGTTTAAAAATATTTCTAAAATATTTAATAAAAATGCCAATTTTATTAAGAATGTCATCATAAGTTGTATACAAAAATTGAATTGAGTGTCAATTTAAGGAGGGACAATATTCTTCATTTTTACAAAAATTAGGACTAAACTGAAACTATAAACAAATATAAGGACCAAATTGAATCATTTTGACACGTGGCACAACTGTGAAGTGATACGTGTAAAAAATTAAAAAATATTTATAAAATTTTAAAAAAAAATTTAAAATTTTAAAAATTCAAAAAAACCAAAAATTGACACGTGGCGTTGATTACCATATGGCCAAAATTAACGGCAAAGACCAAATTGAATCATTTTTAAGAAAATGAGAACCAAATTGAAACAACGAAAAACTTGAAGACCAAACTGATATTACTTGACAAATAGAGGGACCAAAAGAGTAATTTAACCATATATTTATTATTAGATGACACTTTAGTTATAACATTAGTAGAGTCATCTATTTTAACACTATTAAACACATCATTCTGTAGAATATCTTCCATATTCTTTTTACACAATGATTCAGAGTCAAACCTTACAATTCCGCATTGTAAGCCCCCTTTTCTGTCTTAAAAACGTTTTGGGCCTGACCTTCTTAGATAGGTCCAAGGGCAGCCTACCAAATTCTCTAGAATCCCCTCCCCCTTTCCAACTTCTCACTCTCATTCTGCCTCATTTTCAGAAACTGATCCCTTCCCCCTCACAATGTTGAAGCAGAGAACTCTGCTAGGGCATAAGCTCATTTTCCCTCCGAGCTAGCTGAGCTCATTTTCCTCCAAGTAAGTTAAGCTCAACCTTTCCTTTCTTCCTTATCCCCACTCAGTTGCCTTGGTGCAGTCTTGGGTTTGCCCTTAGAGACTCATTCTCGCCCTTACGTTCGTACTTTACAATTGTTTAGTTCGTCATTGGAGCTGTGGTGCTCTTCTTTGGGTGTCAGTGTTGATTGGCTAGCATTTGTCCAGGTAAGGGAAGCTAAGGTTTCATGTTTTTAAGATATTTTGTTTATTTTGTTTTTGTCTGTTTTATGTTCTTGGTGCTTGAATTATGCTGGAGTTGGTGTGAAAATATCTTGTATTTTTTGGGTTGGTGTTTAAGGCTGCATTCGTGAGTAGGGGGAGGAACCTGCTATTTTCGCCTAAACGAGCAAGTTTCGTCTAGGTGAGAATAGCAGAAACTCTTGCAGGTTCCTACTCAAGTTGTGGCTCAAGTGACAAACTCTAGTTTTAAGTGAGGGAAGTCTCGCTCAGGTGAGGAGGTCTCGCTTATGCGAGAACTCGCAGAAACCTATAGTGCTCCCTATCTGCAATCTCGCCTAGGCGAGAGATTTTAGCTTAAGCAAGAGGCTCATGTCGTCTAAGCGAGAGCTCTTTTAGCTTGAGCGAGATTGACAACAGATTGATTTTGAACCATTTGATTGCTTCCACGATTGATTGGTTTACTTTTAAAGCTTAAAGTATGATACTATGCATGTTTTATGGGATGTAATGAGACTGAAATTGATGTGTTGGTATAAAATGAAACATGACTTGGTTGGTTGGTTGTGCATTGACATGAGATTTTAATGCTTGAGATGGCATGTGGAATGATATTGGTATAAGAGTTCCATGGGAAACTCTTGGTGATGGTGTGATTAGTGTATACCTTGATATAAGAGATGTCTAGATAAAGGAAGGTATCCTGACCTCTAAAAATCATTCACAGTCACGTAAAGTAGAATGATTGTGAATGATTTATGTGGTGAGAGTGGCAGGAGGTCACAGTCTTTGGTAGAATAATGGCATTAGACAATCATGGGATTAACCATGGGGTGTGGTTGGGTGATAACCCCTTGTGTCTAAACTATGTAGAGTTTAGAAACCAGCACATGTGCATACTTCCTTTAGAATTATATATCAAGAGTATAATCTGGATAATTGAGTTAGAAGGTCTTGCATTTGTTTGCTATCGAATAGTTTGGGTGCCTACTGTTTTGCATGTTTATGATCTGTTTCAATTATCTGCTTGCAATAACATGTCCAAAATTTCTTTTACTATAGTTTACCCTTTTTGCTTGTGTCTGTTTTCTTGTGTGGTTTCTCCTTTTTGCAATAATCACCAATTATTTAGTGTGAGCAGATGTGAAAATCCCTAGTGGTCATCTGGATGATGAGAACGCTGCAGTTTAGTATGCATGAGTTGGATCCTGCTCTATGGAGCATCTTTTGGGGCATTGTCGCCTGTGTAATTTCTTACTCTATGAGCAGTCTTTTGTAAATAGTTGCACTCTTATGTTTTGTTTATTGACATCATGGTATGCCTTAGTTCCTTTCCGAGTATGTTTATAAATGACTGTATCAGGGAATCCTTTTATGCTCTATTTTATATTATACTTATATGATATTTTATTTAATAGAATTATTCTATTTAAATGGGATGTCACACTCGTCTTAACTTCAAATCATAGGAGAAAAATCTTTTGTCATTAATCTTTATTCTCAATCAAAAAATTAATTAACTATATGGAACATTTGAACGTAGATTATGGTTGAGAGAATTAGTAAGCATATTTATCCTATGAAACTATTTTCATAATTTTGATTATCCTAAACTCAAAATCTCTAATAAAGTGTAGTTTAAATAACAATGTGTTTTGTTCTCTTCTAGTATATCAGATGATCAATTTTGACTATCATAATAAATAATCACACAATTTAATTCATGCACAATATTTAGCTCGTCCTTTAGAACCTTATTTATAATTAGGTAAAAGATAAAACCACCACTAATTGTAAATTGTTTTTCCAAAATAATTTAGTCTGGAACAATGTAAACACGTACACAAAAATAGATTTTATTGTATCAACATTCTATCACTACTAATAATTCTCATGTTACATGAAATTTTTCTTGCAAATTTGTTAAAAAGAATTGGAAGAAAAGACTTTTTCCCGATATTTTTTCTAAGAATCTTGATTGACATGTAATCTATTCGTCCTACAAAATTATAAAATTTGTAAATATTTCTTACAAAATTTATTATGAAAAGTGTTTTATACAAAATATTTTGTAAAAAAATTGGCTATAATTACCTGCAAATTTTTTTTCATAACAAAATTTTATAAGTATTTTTTTTAAAAATAAATCAAAGCAAAATTAGTATGATATATGAGTTTTTTTAGTAGTATATGCTTAATCTTTGTCCACAAAATCCTTAATGTCTTCTCCTCCATGAGCAAATTATTTATATATCAAACTAGATGATGTAGTTCCATTCTAATGTCCGTAAAGAGATTATGAAAAAAAAAACTATCTATATAATTGTTTCAAATTCTCAGTTTGCAAAATTATTAGATTAACACAGACATCAACAATTAAGTTGAAAAAAAGTTAAACTTGCTTCGAAAAAGAAATATATTATTTTCAATTTAATTTAAAGAGAACTACTACAAAAGCATAACCTTGTTTATTTCTTTTAGAATTAACTTTGTAGCTAAGTACAAAAATTAAAATCTCAATTGCAAAAATATATTATCATTAGTAAAGAAATTAACAAATAACAAATTAGAGTATGATAGGATAAATTAAATTAAGAGATTTAAAGTAATCTATCATATATTGATACAAGCAACTCATTTGAATAAAATTTTATTGAAATTAGTTCTTTATTAGATACCAAATATCGAAATCAAAGATTCACCTTTGAAATTATCAAAGTGTTATTGAAAAAATACAGACTAAACACCTGAACAACTATGTAAACGAAGAATTGACATAGTGATCTTTCCTGATGAAATTATTTTCTTCTCTTTATGTTCACTACTACAACCCACTCATCCTACGGAGAAAACAATTAATTGCACCCTTCCCCACTTTGAGAGTTTCTATGCCTTTTTCTATGCAATCCTTAGCTAAAAAAGAGGATAAGAAAGAGTTAATTTTTTAGAAAATTCAAAAATATTAAATTAAAATTATTTTCATTTTATATTAATAAATATTTTAAATATTTTATTTGGATAAAGTATAGTAACCGTACATATCCAGCCCAATAATTGTAAGGTTCAATCAACCTCATGATAAGAAAATATTCTCAAATTCACTTATTGTAAAAAATATTAACACTCATGATAATTTTGATAGTTTGATTACATTCTTATATTAAATATCAGAATATTACATACTAATATTTTTTCATATTAAATATTAACAGAATATTTAGTGTATCAGTTTATATATATATATATATATATATATATATATATATATATATATATATATATATATATATATATATATATATATATATATATATATATATATATATATATATATATATATCACAATTGTTATTAGGTAAGTTGTGATATCGTAAATGATACACTATTATCATATAAGTCTAAGACCCATAGAAGTATTATAAATACACATGTCCATACAATACTTACCTTGAAAATAATAAGTTAAAATCATTTTTTCTAAACTTTGAAAGTTGGAGAGTCATTTATAGGTGGATTTTTCACGTGTTTTGGCCTCCAATGGATCTTCTCCGATCTTTTCTTGTTCTAAGAGCATACATCACGCCGGGTAAGAACATCAACCATCACCAAATACAAACTTTGCTATCAAATATACCAAATAGCATTAGAAACATCAATAAAGAAACAATTATTGCATGCATAAACAAAAGTAACCTAAATAATTCAATGAAAAGATTCTTGCGAGCATCTATAAAAAAAGAAAAGTCTCATCAGCACTAATAGAGAAAATTCTAACAAATTTAAATCAAGAAATAACTTTGATTTTACATCAGTAGATAAATAATATCAATAATGTCAACCACAAAAATAGTCCTATCGAAGTTAACTAATACACAATGGTTTATCCATGAAAGATAGTATTATCGACGTTAGTTAAAAAAAGAAAAACTGGCTACATGAACATTGGTTAAAAAACAATTTCAACTTATATCAACTAAAAATAATCTGTATTAACATCAATGGAAACAAATTATATTTGACATTAATCGAAAAACAATATTAATATTAATAAAGAAAATAATCCTAATTAACATCAAGAAATAAATAATTCTTATATATTAGCAAAAAAATAATCTTAACATGACAACTTTATCATTGTTGAAAAAACACGGTTGAACTTATGATGTACTAACCTCAATAAAATCAAAAAGAATATAAAAAAAAAATAGACATATTTAAATTCACAAGTTTTAAATAGTATTTGAAATTCTCATTTAAAACAATTAAATTACTCTAATTATTTTTAAAATTTCAATTTATTTTAAAAAAATTATATCCAGAAAATCATATCTATTCACACTGTAAAGGAATTTACCAAGTTTATAAAAGTGGTTGTAGGTGTCTTGGAACACATCTTAACCTTTCGATTAAATGCTTAGCTTCTAAATGAACTTTATGTACTTTTATATTTTGAAAAGAATGGGCTGTGTCCAAGAAAAATATTAAGCTTTTATTTTCTGCACCTCCATAATTTTTTTGCACACCCTAAATCTTCAAAATACCCGTTTTCTTTCTGTAAGGGTAACTTTTGAATTAAGGAAAATGATTTATTGACTACTAAATTTTGACAACTTTCTCTCACAACCTTAGGTATCATCTTCTAAGTGGTATTTCTCCTTATCTCATTTTCAATATTTAAAAATCACTTAGAAGATAACACCTCATGTTATAAGAAAAAGTTGTCAATATTTAGTAGTCAAAATATCATTGTTTTTGGATTAAATATCCTAAAACTTTTCCGTAACAGTTTTCCAAAATTTCAGGAGTAAGGCTTTTTAAACGAGATTTTTGGAACAGAATTTTTAGAATATATGAAATGCTTTTGGAGATGTTTCTGACCAAATCCCAAAATATGCACAATTAGACTGTTTGTGGCATAGGCAAGCACTGAAGACAACCGATGAAGAAACTACCCGTGCTGAATAAGAAGGCACCAGGTATGTAGAAACACACTTCATTGGCTAAAGGGAGATTAAAAAAGCTTTTCTTCAACATTTTTCAGAAGCAAACACAGCAAAAGATTAGAGTGTTCCTATGTTAGTGTCAAAAGACATAAACAACAACTATTTGTTAGTAACTGAATCAAATACAAAGATCAAAGCTAAAAAATATAAGACTTTTCTATGTGTAATAGTACCTTGGTCTGTGTTATAATCACATTCAGATATTTGTTCTGTTGTTTAGCGATTCTTGATATAGAAAGTATTTCTTTACCACAATGGCCGCAGGAGAGCTTGATATAGCGGAAAGAACTGTTACAAGGAAAAAAATAATTATATTCACACCGTACAGAATGAAATCAGATGAAAATCTGAATTCTGCAAAGAATCGAGAAAATACCTGCACTGGAATCATAATATTCATCTCCGCATTGGAATAACTCTGATATTGGGGATGGTAGATATGATTGGCCAGTCCTCTCCCGTGTATTCTTGACATCGTTTCTCTAACTCCGGGCAACCTTGAATATCCAATCTTTTCAGAGCGCAAAACTTTAGGCTGGCTGGAAGGCACTTCAATTTTGAACAGTTATACAGAGTCAATTCGCGAAGCAACGCAAGTTTTTGAAAGCAGTCAGGCAAAGAAGCTAGGTTCGGAAGATGCTCAAATTTTAAGGAGTGCAGTGCAGTCACATTTTGTAAAGCCTCATGCAAACCTGCAGACACGAACTTATGACACCCCACAAATTCTAATTTCTCAAGAGAATCTGGCAGTTTGGTTGGGAATATCTCGAGTTTGAAGAGCCTGTGAAAATATAGTTCTTTCAGAGAAGTAAGCCCTTGGAACATCCCATCTGGAAAAAATCTTAACTCTTCGTTATCTTCCAACCACAAGTCTTGAAGACTACTTAGTTTCTTAACTGAAGTTAGTAAATGTTGGTTGCACTTCCCCTGTATGTGTAGATCCCTGATAGATGGAAGACTGGGCAAACCCAACAAGTTAGGACATTCAGCAATTTCAAGTTTGTTAAGTAATGGGAACATGTTTTCCCCGTCCTCCCTCTTCAGTAATCTTTTTAGGTTTGAGAGCTCCTTTAGGAACAGAAATTCTAGAGCAATGAAAACTGCTTCACCATCATAGGAATCCTCCTCGTATAGGTACTCTACAGGAGTCATTTTTGATATACTCAGACTCTTCAAAAAACGTAATTTCCCCAACTGTGGAAGTTTTGAACACATTTTACAATCCTCCAGTTCTAGATATTTGAGAAAAGAACTAGACATCCATTGTGGGAAGCAGGCCCCTTTATATCCTACCACACTCAAACTCGCAAGTTGGTTGGTACTGGGTTCAAGCACTTGAAGAATTTCTTCAACATTTTCTTGCAATTCAGTCGCTTCATTGTTGTCCCATGACAATGACAACCGATTTAGTTGCTTTTCTGACATCTTGGCCTCTTTGGCATCTTCAACACTTCTCACTTTCTCCATATGCTTGATGTCGAGATCTCCTTTAAGCTTGAGTGGTCCCAATTCTGCCAAAAGAAACCCTTTTTTCTCGCAAACTATGTACATGCTTAAATTCCTTAGGGAAGTCAACTTCCCCATTTGACGTGGTAAGCTTGAAAGTGAGCTGCAGCCATTCAAAGATAGCTTTTGTAGAGCTTTCAAACCTATCAAATTTTTAGGCAACTTTTGGAGACGATGACAATGGTCTAACTTCAATATTTGCAAATTCCACAATCTACATAGAGATTTTGGAATAGTTACGAAGTCACCCCCAGAAACATTCAAGTACCTTAGATGTTTTAAACGACTAATTGAAGACGACAAAGTTTCCGTTGGTTCATATTGAAGCACCCGTAAATTATAACATTTCAATACCTGGGGAGAAAGTTGCCCTGTTTTGTACCTTTGTGGTGGCAATAAATAGGTCCTCAGAGATTCGAACCGAAACTGGGCTGAATCTAATTTACTCCTCCAGCTATGCTCCGAGATATGGTGGATTCTCTCAGGCACGGTTACATCATTGTCATTTGTAATGCAACAAACCTCTTCTGCAGCAAACTTTAGAAGATCATGAACGATGTTATGTATCTTGAAACTTGTAACGTGGCTAAACTCATCTGTCTCAATATCCTGAAAAAATGATCTCCAATATAATTCATTCCACATACTATCACCAACATCTAATGTTTCATTGGGTGGAATGAATCCATTCGCCATCCAATGTTCAATTAAATCTTGCTTCCTAATTATTTCATCTTTGGGAAAGATTGCACAATAAACAAGACATTGTCTGACTTTGTGTGGTAAGTTTGAGTAACTTAATATCAGGGCAGGCATTATAGAGTTTTCTCCCTGTGATGATTTCCATGTGTCGCTATTCTTAACATTGGTCCACGTACTTTCTTCCCTATTGAAACGTAGGAAAGCTCCTAGCACTTTTGCTGCAAGCGGCACTCCCCCACATTTCTTTACTATGTCCATTCCAATGTTTACAAGCTCCTCCTGTTCTATTTCGCCTGCTTGAAAAGCTTGTTCTTTAAACAATTTCCAACAATCGTTGTCAGACAGATAAGATAATTCATGAGGTGACACTGTTCCCATCATTGCAGCAACCCTTAAAAGACGAGTAGTGATCAAAATGGAGGCACCCATCGCTCCACAAGCCAAAACCGATTTCAACATCAACCATTTCTCTTGTTGATAATCACACACGTCGTCCAAAACAAGTAGATACCTTTTATTTTGGAGCAGATCTTGAACTTTTGTTAGTAGTGACTCTAGTTCCAAATCTTCACATATCTCAAGAGACAATGATCCAATGATAGCTTTAGTTATTTTGTTTAAATCAAAATCTTCAGTAACACATATCCAAACTCTTGCATCAAAGTGGTTGACTACACTTACATGATTGAAAATGAGTCGGGCAAGTGTTGTCTTTCCAAGTCCGCCTAGTCCTACAATTGGATAGACTGATAAGTTATTAGAACGAGAAGTATGAACATCAGCATTAGCCATTAAAAAGTCTACAATATTTTGTTCATCTTCTTCTCTCCCGTAGACTCGACTTTCAACTATGACTGAGGTGGTTTGGAGTCTTTCATAGACTCCACCACTCCTAGGAGGCTTCGCCGTTAACTGAAACATGTGTCTTGCTTCCGCAATTGTATCTAATCTCTCACATATACTTTTCATTCTCTTAGCAATGGTGTAATGGAAGGCAGCATGCTTGGGACGAAAATAGGATAAGCAAGAACATACCTCATGATATGAACCACACTTGATACCTTGGTACTCCAAGGTCAATTCAGCACACTCGTCTAAGATGTCATTCAGCTCATAAGATGCATCTTTTAGCATCTCCAGCCAATACTTTACTCTTTGGCTTGAGAACTGTTTCTCTGCAGCATCATCAAGGATAGCCTCGATTGAAGTGAGCATGACGCGAAGCTTTTCCAAGTCTGTATTGAAACCCATAAATGATCTCAGCTCTTCTACAGCAAGAGAGGTCAACTTTTCAAGCACAACTCCAAGAATTGCTTCAGCCATCTTCCAAGATCTAACTCACAGAAAAAAGTCAATGCAAGAGAGTTTCAGAATGGGGATGCAATGATGGAAGGCAGAGAGAGAAAAGAATAAAATACACAGGAGAAAAGGTCGGGGGTGTGAACTTAAGAAAACAGGGTGTGAGAAAAAGAAACTCCCATTGCTTTTAGGTTGTATCATTGTGAGGTACTTCACACTCATCAAAACACAAAAATCAACTTTCTGACGGAGAGCTAAACCTATTTTGTTGGGGGTAGATGTAACCACTAAACTCTCATGTATTTGCAAATGTTTTGAATACATAAATGCTTCTTCCATTAATTTTTAGTATTTTTGTTTCTTTACTTAATGTTTGATTTGTTTTAATCATTCATCGCATGACATTTGGGTCATTAGGTATTGAAAAATATCTCTTGAAACCTAGACTTGGAACAAGATATCTAATGGAACTTGTATCTAGGAATGGAGCTTGACCCATTAGTTGTCTTAAACCCTAGTTCGTAAAGCGGATTTACTTATTTAGGGATTCAAGGAATTGACTCTTAATAAGGAAACCTAGGCTCATTCAACTAAGGGATTAGGGCTTGAGTAAACTCGTGGGTTGACATTAATAATTTAATGGAGAACAGTTGAGTGTTTTATATGCTTGATAGTGAAGTCGATGAAATTTAACCCCAACAATATCATTCCACTGCATTTCTTATCTTTTTCATATTCTAAGAGTTTCAAATATCCAATTTCACCTTTTACTTGTTTACACAATATTTACTTTCATGCACAAAAACTCAAATTATGGATTTATTCTTTAGTTTAAATTAGTTATTAATTACACAATTATTTAGTATACACGAGTCTCTTGGGAAACGACATCTCGGTCTTATCGGTTACTACTTGCGCGACTTGGTACACTTGTTAAAGTCTTAGCAATTTCAAGGCTGATAAATTCTTTAATTACCACAATACACCAGATTCAGAACATGTTGAAATTGCATCTATGCATTTCGAAAGAGACGTAGTGCCATGGTTCCAAATGCTCTAGAAGATTGAGGTAGTTACGACTTGGTTAACACTAACCCGAGCTCTAGAATCTCAATTTGGCTCATCTCTCTTTGATTGCCCTATGGCAGAACGGTTTAAACTACAACAAAATGGGTCAATTTTGGATTATTATTTGAAATTCATGTCTCTTGCAAATAGGTCAGAATGATTGACTAAGGAAGCAATACTCAATTGTTTTGTAAGTGGGTTAAATGTTGGTATTAAGCGGGATGTGGTTGCTTTTTATCCACCAAATTTATTATGCGTTGTTGCTTTAACTAAGCTCTATGAAGAAAACTACATGCCTAACCAAAAACCCACTGGGAATTATCCAACCAAAAACAACCATTCACCCTTCGTTGGCTCATCTAACCTCTA
This sequence comes from Vigna unguiculata, assembly GCF_037176805.1. Taxonomy (NCBI): domain Eukaryota; kingdom Viridiplantae; phylum Streptophyta; class Magnoliopsida; order Fabales; family Fabaceae; genus Vigna; species Vigna unguiculata. The sequence goes on from NC_140793.1 coordinate 25,945,434, forward strand.
AAATTCTCCTAAAAAACACATTAGCAAACACCAAGCCCACTTTACCACTTCTATTACCTACCCCTCTAGGACCATTGTTAAGACTTTGGCAAGTGTACAAAGTCGCGCAAGTAGTAACCGGTAAGACCGGGATATCGTTTCCCAAGTGACTCGTGTATGCTAAATAATTGCGTAATTACTAACTAATTTAAACTAAAGAATGAATCTATAATTTTTACTTTCGTGTAAGAAAGTAAATTTTGCATAAATGATTAAAAATGAACTTTGGTAGTTAAATGCACTTAGTCGATGGAATATATTAGAAATGATATGAATTGATATTGTCGGGGTTAGAATTTGCCAACTATGCTCTCATGCAACTACAATTTTACATCCTCTACATCAATATGCTAATGTCAACCCACAATTCTACTCAAACCCTAATTCCTTAATGGATTGAGCCTAAATTTTTTTATTAAGAGTCAATCCCTTGAACTCTTAATAAGCAAATTCGCTTTATGCATTAGGGTTTAAGACAACCAATGGGTCATGCCCCATTCGTAGATACAAGCTCCATTGAGTTTTCTTGTTCCAAATCAAGGTTTCAAAAGATATTTCCACACCTAATGAACCAAATATCATGCAATAGATGGCCAAATCAATGCAAGCATTAAGTGAAGAAACAAGAAGACTAGCATTTAATGAAAGAGACATTTATATATTCAAAACATTGTAATTACACAAGAGTGCAGTGGCTACATCCAACCCCAACAAAAATAGGTTTAGCTCTCCATTGTCATAGAGAGCTCAAGCTTACAAATGGAAAAGATGAAAAAGAAAGGAGATACAAAGAGGAAGAAGGAGTCGTTCCCATAAGCCCTAACACACCTCCGAGCTCTAAAAAATGAGTTTTCTCGCGCCTCCCACATCTAAAGATGTCTTCCCCTCGAGAATCTAGAAGAAATAGGTTAAATTTTGCCACATCAACACATGTGCCGCTCAGCGCTATCCCCGCACCACTCAACGTCCAAAAAATGCAAGCCAATCAGCGCTCATCGTTGGCTTCTGGTGCTTAGCACCCAAAAATGCGAACCGAATGGCGCTGAGCGCTAGTGCTGAGCATTGGCGTTGAGCGTCTAGAAATGCAAATCAACTAGCGCTCAGCGCTGATTGTGGCGCTTAGCGCTGGAATTTGCGAGACAATTGGCGCTGAGCCTTGACTTTCTGGCACTCAGCGCTGGAAGCATGATTCAGATCTTCAATTTTGGTTTTTTTCCTTTTTCTTCTCTGGTTGACAACTTCTTTGGCTTGAAACAAAAGCTTCCTATCATGAAATTGGACACAAAAATAGGGATTAGTGGTATAATTAGATTTATGTAATCCATATTGTATTTATTCGCAAAAGCAAAGTAAAAGTGAGGATTAAGTGGGTTAAAAGCTCAAGAGGAGTTGATTATGTTAGCAAAAGATAGCCAAGTTAATGGTAAAAATCTACATTATCAACTCCCCTAAACTTAAAACCTTGCTTGTCCTCAAGCAAAAAGGTAACTTGGCCTAGATGAACAACACAATTGCAATGATCTAACAACTCAAGAGAACATATTTAAACAACCAAAACAATTGTCAATCATGCTTGCTCTTATTTGAAAGATTGTTTGGCACATGTGTTTCATTAGCATGGCAAGCTTAAGCTATGGTGCTCACAAAACAAAAGCTTCACAAGTGCATGCTATGGTGCTCATATTTATTACTTGCTACGTTCGACCGGTGCACTTGTCGTTTTCCACTAAGGAAGCAAGAAGAGAACAACAAAAGCCTATAAAGCAATTGATACCATCACAACTCTAAAGAGAGGATAAAACGGAGCAAAAGATCAAGAGATGAAGAAAACATATGGCGGAGAGAAAAGGTGAAGAAAGAATCGAGAGAATAAAATTGATTTAGAATATGTGTTTATGTGGCCAAGGAAAAGAGAATATATACATATATAAACACAATAACATAAACAAAACTACTTAGATGCATTAAACGAAGATAGGAAACGCTTGAGCCCAACAAATAATTGTTATCACTCTTTCCTCGCCAACTAAGTATGTTGATAAACTCCTCAAGGAAGTTAATTTCCCTGTATGTATCGTGAAACTCTTAACTTTGCCAAATTTATTTTTCTCAAGGTCTTGAAAAAGTGATCTTTAGTATAATTTATTCCACACACCATCACCAACATCTTCAGCATCTAACTTTCCATCAGATGAAATGAATTCATTAGGCATCCAAAGTTCAGTTAAATATATATTTTTTTTATTATTCTTTCACCTTTCGAAAATATTGCACAAAATAAGGAAAAAAAATGTGTGAGAATCATTAGGTTATATGAATGATATATATATAGCAATTAATACAAATCCTCTAAATACTAAAGTAAATCTCTGTTCTTCTATTTAAATAGGAATAAGATCCATTATGTACCTGCAGTGCACAGGGCACAGCAATCATAATATGCAGAATGAAGAGACAGAGAAACGGGGAATGTGAGCTATTATTGGCTACTCCTTGGTTCTCTAACCTCAATGCACACTCGTCCAAAATGTCATCAAGAATGTAAGAGGCTTCTTTTAGCTTTTGTAGCCAATCCTTTATAGACCTGTTGGAGAATTGTTGCTCCTCAGCATCTGCAAGGGTAGCCTTGATCGTGGTGAACAAGCTGGCAAGCCTTTCCAAGTCTTTATCAAAATCCAAAAACAATCCCAACTCCTTTTCAACAAGTGTGTTCAAATTGCCTACCACAATTTCAAGTACTGCTTCAGCCATCTACCAAATTCTTACTCACGAAATGAAATTGCAAGAGAGATTGTATGCTTCAGAAATGGAAATTCAATGATATCTTAAAGTGGTAAAACGAAAAGGCAGAGCAGATTTAGAGCTGCATTATTGAAAATTTGAAGATTCAGTGTCTTGCAAATTGACTTGTGGAATTTTATGGTCCATCCGCCGTGAGAAGAAGAGTCATCGATACTTTATTAATAATTGATTTGAGTAGATTTGAAAGGAAAGTTTATGTTATTCTTTTTAAAGAGATTTGAAAGTGATAATAGAGTGAATTTGAGAATAAATTTTATAAAAATTTATGAAAGATTTGACTAATGTGATAGATAAAAAAATGTTTTAATAAATAGAAATTGAAGATTACTAAATTATCCTTCATATAGTAAATATAATATAAAATAATTTTTGAAGAAGTTAAAATAATAATTTTTAAAGAAGAGGTTAATGAATAGTTTTGAAGAAAAAAAAATTATTATAAAAAATAAAGAATAAAATGCATTTGCCATAAGAATAAACATAAAACATTTAGATATTAAATAAAATAATGGTTAAATTAAAATGTAAAAAATAATAATCACATTTTATTATTTATTTTGTATTTTTAAAATAGCTTTGTTTTCATCTTGATTTACTTATTTTTCCATGTTATTTAGAAATTAATATATGAATAAAAAATTCAAAATTTTTTGACAATGAAGGAAATTCCTTTATGGGAAATGTTTGGTAATCTCACAGAGTCTACCATTTTCATCTCATTGTTAGCGTGCATGATCCATTGAGGCTACCATTTTCATTTTTATCTCAATGTTTGCACTATAATATGGATCTATTTTCATTTTCGTTTTTCAACTCTGATCCATCATTCTTGTTGCTACCATGTATAGGATAGTCACCGCAAGATCCATTTTTTCCGCTTTTTTTCAAAAGAAAATCACACTTCAGTCTGCTGCATTTTCCACATCTTTGCTTTTCGAATAAATTCAAATACAAGTTCTTGTTATTCAATGTTTCATTGAAAACTAGTGGAAATGGCGTTCTCCACAATTCTGTCAACCATTGCACACCACCTTCGATACAAAATAACGACTTTAAAAAAGTTTCAAAATAATTGGAACTGGTTCCATGGATAAGGAAATGGGTTCCAACACAGGCATGGGTTGTATTTAACCACTCAAAGATTCAGTTCCAACATATCCATATCCAATTTCCAATACTCCAATTTCAGAGTCCTGTATCCATTGCATTCCATAACACTATCTTCCCACTGCCTTAGTCACCATGGAGGTGCGCAACCCATCCCACCCTTACTCCTTCTCCACCATCAACCAGAATCTTTCCTGCATACACGTGAAAATAATATGATTATAAAGCAGGATTATTATGATAAAATGTGATTTATCACCCTTAAATATACGTCCCTCAAACGAGATGGGAATAATCTCGCAAATCGTTAAATACGAACAACCATACTAAACACAAATTCATCTTCGCTAATTCTCTTTCATAGTAAATAAATCCATAAGAACATGGTCTAAATGTTTATTAACTTTATTTTCTCTATTTTATACTAAATATCAACTCATTTATTATAACCACGTTGTAAATTTGTAAAGACATGCTTTTAAATATATTAAAAAAAATATTTAATTGATATTTTACTAAAAAATAATACAATAAGTAAAAATGTCAAACATAAAGAAAAGTTATAACGAGTTATAAATTGTTATTTGTTTTAAATAAAATAATAATGTACTTTTACCTTTTTCTTTTTTCTTTTTGCTGGTTATTGTGCTTTTACTTTATAAGAAACTTCATGGTTTTTTCCTTTCAGCATTGATTATTATGTTTAACTATCATGTAAAGACTCATAGTTGATCAATGTATGATAGGACGGCTATCAAACTAGCCTTAGGATTAAAGGCATATAAAGAAATATATTATATATGAAATTTACAAAGAAAATACAAATAAAGATTACACACAGCAAAGTTCGTAGTGAAAATTAAAAATTTAAGACTTGCATTTCAAAAAAGAAAAAGGAATATATATATATATATATATATATATATATATATATATATATATATATATAAATAAAACTACCTTTGAAGAGAAAATGCTGATATAGTGCAGTAGTATCAACTAAACCATTAGCTTAGCATATGCTTAGGCTTATGAAAAACGATTATGGTTAGATATTCAGTCCAACTGAAATATTTTACTTATACTTCTCTTTGCATGGAACTATGCACTAAAACCCCTCAAATCCCACCAATAATACATTGAAATGCCGACAAAGAATGCTTTGATATTGATAAAATCAATAATATAGGATCGCCAATTTATGGACAATACTCTTATGCTACAATTTGATTGTGCACTAACATGGTCAACTAGAAAGTCCCATCGCATGTAATACCGAACGTGTTTGAAGATTTAGACTCTGCCATTCTCCGTCATTACCTAATTCCTAACTATCTTTTGAAGGAAGTGTAGCTTTTGATCCGTACTTGGAGAAAACATCACTTAATACAGCCTTCTCCCTTATCTTTAACCTGCGCCATAATCAAACAAGTACACATCAGAAAACAACACCAAAACATGAAAGTGGTGCTATAAAATGCACAGGGATTTCACCTTCTTGAGGATCCAGGAATATCTAAAGGTTTTTTGGCTTTCTCTTTGGAAGTTGATTTTTTCTTCCGGGCATTTTCTGGTTTAACCTTGGCAAATGACTTCTTTTCCTCTGTGGAGTTTCTGTCAACCTGCTCTGAGGGAGGTAAATTAGTTTCAGAATGGATCCTCAATTGCGCACTATCATCACCATCCACTCTCAAAGCAGTAACGGACTCTGAAATACCCCCATCATCTTCCTGTTCTTCTCCATCCACCAGATTGTCCAGGTCATCCAAATCATCTGAATTGGTCTCATCCCATGAATTGAAGGGAGAATCATCATCGCTGTTGGAATCCTCATTTGAATCTTCTTCAAATGTAGTGTCCATGTGCTGTCGAGCAGCACTCAGGTTTTCACTTATTTTTAGAGATGGAGATAAAGACTGTGCATTTAGAATCTCGCATTTTATCTGCTTCTGAATTTTCCCAAATGTTATAGTTTGTCCCGTGTATAACTCCACAAACCTGAGGGAAAGAACAATGGAATTGGTAAGATACTAGTATGGAATTAGTAAACAACTCTGACATCGTATCCCGGCAGGATATTCTTTCAATAACAAAAGCGCAACAACAATTAAAAATAGCACAGATCCTTATGCCCCACATATTCGCCAATTTCATTTTAGCAAGTTAAAGTAGCATGAAGAAGCTTGAATGAAAACAAATCACCACCCTCATAATTTTCTTATAACAAAACATCTTGCACTGCATGTAATAGACAACTTACTCTTCCCATATGCTCCATTATTATTTTTCTTGGGGTTGGGGGTTGGGGTTGGAACAGACACAATATTGAGGTTATAACGCACCTAACTGCATCTTCTTCACGCTTGAAATCAACAAAAGCAAAACCTTTGCAGATTGGATCCCTTGTCTTTTTGTTTCCAATGACAGCTGGGGCAATATTAATTATGCCCGGAATCCCTTGCAAAGCTGATTTCAGATCTCTAAGGATGTTTTTCTTCTTCGGTAGGTTCACCAATCGCACTCGACTTCCAATTGGAACCAGTTTGGTCTCTGTAAAATTCCATGTCAATAAATAGCCAAATTTCAAATCATAGGCTCAATGTAATAAATTAAAAGCAAACACTTTGCAACTCAATAGTTCGGGCATTGGTTTGTTATTCATTCAAAAGCCAACAGACAACAACACAGAATATATGATACTAGACCCCAGCATTTATTTTCACGTCTTTAAATTCGTCTCACAATCACCGTAAAACGATGTAGTTAGTGCATTCCTCAATGAATAGATTATTTAGGGGTAGTAACTAATCAAAATAAGCTTTAAATGTATACAAAGAAATGTTAACAGACTCGCTGTTTAAAACACAGCAATATCAGGTGAATTCTACCTTGTTCAAACAACATTTGATCTTGTTTGAAATAAACTTCTCCATGAGCACTTACGAGAAAAGAATAAACGAATGTAAAATGAAATAAACTTTTCCTCTGAAAGAAATATCTTGTACATAAATTAGAATAAAGTTTTGAAAACGCTAAGTTAATTTGAGCTTGTGAAAAAGTCCCCTTTATTTCACCTCTTTCTTTTCTTATTAGTAATACTATGAAGAAGTTTATTCAAATAGAACTAAAGCGAAAATTCTATGGGAGTAACAACAAAATTCAGTGTCCAGAAGAGAGTGCCGACACCATTCTTCAATGTATATACATTTACTCATGTAACTAACCACATGGATAAAGGCTTATCTAGCCATACAAAAAACTTAGATATAATTTCTTTCTTTTTAAGTGTTTCTGTTATTATTCTCCCATTATAATTAGAATTGTCTCGTGCATAACAAATTTTGTGTTAAAGGTCGATATAACATCCAAAATTAAACTTCAATTCTAATTAAAAAACAGTAGCAAAACCACCTAAGCAGTTGCATTTTGCAGTAGCCAGTCACACAACAAAACTCAAGCAGCTATATCTACACAGGTTGACATGCACAAACGAAAAGTAAAACAAAAACGCTTTACACATACACTGGCAAGAAACACGACACATGACTAGTGACATGAACATCATCCCAAAGTAAATAACAGAATAATTTCATCAAACCAATCAACTATGAACTAATTTGAACACAACAACCCAAAAACAGAGTTATTGGCGGCTAACCTTTCTTCTTTTCATCTTTTTCAGTGGAAGCATGCTTCACAGGGTTGCTCTTAAGCCTCTTCAAGTTCTCAGCCTGAGCTACTCTACTCTGACGAATTTCCTCGAGCAGCTTATCCTCAACCGAAGTGTCGTACACTTTCCCCTCACCAAATCCCTTCGGTCTCTTCTCGAACCATTTACTCATCTTCTCCAACGGAAGCATCCCCTCATCATCGTCATCATAATCAAATTCTTCTTCTTCGTCATCGAATCCATCACTTAAGTCATCGTCGTACTCCTCTTCGTCTAAATCATCGTCTGCCACGGCCACTTCAGAGCCTCCGGGCCGCTTCTTCTTTGCGGCGACCGCGACAAAAGCGCGGTCGGAAAGCTTCGCGCAGGGTTGCCGGAATTGTCGGAACACGAACTTCGAAACGAAAGAGAAGTGAAAACTAACGGCACGTGAGGGTGCCAGAGAGTGACACGTGTGAGCGCGAGAGAGAAGAGGCACCGAATTGTACGGTGCCGGAAATGCAGTTGAACGGAGCATTGTTCTCCTACTTCGTCTTTTGGATACGTTGCCAGCACCAGAATAACTTATATAACCTTTTAATTACAGTTTTGGATATATATAAATTATATAGAAAGCAAGAAACAACAAGGTGTCGTGGTGTAGTTGGTTATCACGTCAGTCTAACACACTGAAGGTCTCCGGTTCAAGTCCGGGCGACGCCAACTCTTATTGTTTTTTTGTTGTATATTTGTTTTACACATTTGAATGGTTTCCATTAGTTTACATAATTTAATATTTTTAATTTAAATAAATTTCATTTTAATATATTTTGAATGATAAAAAATAGCATGAGAAATATTAGATAATTTTTTTTTCATCATTAATAAATTTTTTAATTTATTAGTATTTTTATTATAAATTTAAAAATAACTTTTAAAACAGAATGGTCAAGTAGAAGTAGGGGTAAAATTTTCTACTTAACATTTAACAATGAAAATTTCACTCAAAGGAAATAATATATATATATATATATATATATATATATATATATATATATGAAAATAAAAAAAAACTAATTAAAAGAGTGAGCAAAATTCTATGCAATCAAAACAAGAAAAATCTCTATAATATATACTTAAATTTATTATATAATATTTATTGTAGATGGGCTCTGGTTTTTTATTTTGTTTCCAAGAGTTTCTCATCTTTTTCTAAAAGCCCATTACATTTGACCAGAAATGTAACATCGAATGTGGACCGGGTCATATTGAATCAAACAGTTAGAGGTGGGCTTGCCATGAGATCTAGTTCAATCTCACACAAACATAGTCATTTGAGCAGAAACCAAGACAAAAGCAGAATCTTGAAGAGTTGTTGTTTCAGTGATGCCAGCACAAATTATTTCAACAAGAAGATTTTTCATTTCATCAACTTGAAAATGATAAGGTCGTTGATGATTTCACCCCATGTATGTGTGAGTGCTCCCAATAACGCTCATCTTGACTTTTGCCAACATCATAGCCTACCCCTTTTGGTCACATGCCCATTACCACACCACCTGCATCATCTAATCTCTCTTCATGTGTCTGTCCATTTCCACATGTCTGCATTTCACCATTTTCTCATTATACTCTCTCTCTCTCTCTCTCTCACACACAACACTTCATCACTACTTAACAGCCATGCATCTCTGTCGGCTGATACCATACGATTTCACTTACATTTTTCTGCTCCCTACCAAACACTATACATCCTGGTCCATGTCTCATGTCTTGCTTCGATACTATTAATAATGAACGCTCCTTTATCTTGATTTGATTTATCAAACACCTTCTAAGCATCAAGAATTTAAAGGTAAATCTAAATCTCACTCTCGAATAAAAATAAAAAAGTTGAATATGAGAAATATATTCATAAATTTTTCATTGTTTTAAAGTATTTTGTTGAGAGTGACGTTAATTTTTTATTTGAATTAGACTAATGTCTTATTAACATTAGTGTCATATTTTTTTAATAAATTTTTTTCAAAAAACTCATGATCAAGTAATAGAGGTTGTGGATTCAACTCTCCGTACTAAAACTTGAAATATAAAGTTGGTTTGATAAATCTAAAAGTGGGGATATAAGAGGTTGTGAGTTCAACTTTCTTTGATAACAAATATTAACGATTAACATGCATTATCTCTGATCGGAAACCTAAACACATAAATCAAAATCAATAACAAGTTGGATTCTTAACCTTTTCCTAACGTTAAACAGCGACAAGCATGAGTGACACCATATATACACTCAAACTATGCACGTTTGTGGGGGCGTTGGAACTATTATTCATGCATTCATATGCATACATATATTGTAGTTAAGTTAGGTAGAGTTTTCCATCAATGAGTTTAGTGTTTGATAAAAAGAAAATTTTATAGTAGGTTATGAATTATGTGTTGCATAAGATGGATGAGTGGTAGATATAAAGAACCCCATCAAACAGTGAATGCATCTGGGGTTGGCTTGGTAGTAGCACTAGTGGACAAGTCCATGTACCTTCCTGAAAAACCCCAACCCTTTACTCAAATTCTAGATCATGCAACCTTTGAATTTATTATCTTACTTCCTTATCCATCCAGCTTGCTTATGCTACATGTTTGGCATATATAATATATTATTATTTCTTTGTCTAATAAAACAATCACCATTCCATATGTTCAAAATTCACACATCACTTCAACTTAAAATTAAGACTTACTTTACTTCAAGTATAATAAATTAATTTTATTTCTAATAGATGCAGATTTCGAGAAATGTTTAAATTATAAATATTCTATAACATTTTATATATTTTTGTAAATGGATTATTCGGCATCCCACATATCTTTTATCTTATGTTTCATTTTAGTTATTTTTAATAATATCTTCGCATTTAAATTAAAAAAATAACGTTATATGTTTCATATATTTTTTTTTAGTTTAATTTTACGTGCTACTTGCAAATAATTAATATTGCTTTATATCACCTTTTTAATTGTTTGTTTCACATGGAGAATCAAAATTGTTTGTTATTTACCTCATACCTGTTTGTGTAAAGCGAATCATGTTAATTGTTTGTTTTACACGGAGAATAAAAATTGTTCTTAATTACCTTATACATGTTTTATTAAGGAATTTTGGGCAGAAATAATGTAAACATAATTTTATTATATGTAATTATTTAAAATTATTTATCTGTACTTCAAAAGAAATAGATACTAGGATTCTTGATTCATGCCAGTTGTACATATACACGGGACGATCCGAAACGTACAGGCAAATATGATGACCAAATCAGAATCTATCATTCGTGTCTTCCATATAAAATAAATTTATTTGAGTTAAACAGATCAACAATTGATAATAACACTTTAAAAATATTTATAATTTAAATTCAAAATTTAATTAAACTAAAATAGTTACTTATCTAATTGAAATTACTATTAGTTTATCAAAATTTAATAAATCATATTGAAATTTTAATCTCTCACTCCACTTTGATCTATTTTATCTAGTCCGTCAAAATCCCATTTAATTTATCATATTTTTTACGCAACTAATGATGAGATGGATTAAAATGAATCGATATCACTCGTTTTTTTTCTCTATTATTAACTCATTGGTATATATAGAGTGTAGTGTGTAGTGTATAAGAATTTGGGAACTAGCGTCAATCAAAAGCTTAAATTAAGCCTTTAGGTTGAATTCATGTATCTAGCATCATTGAAATGTGTATACATAGTGACAAATATTACAACATTATTTATTGAAACTTCCATAATTTCATATGACCAAACCTTAAATGGTGCTAAAGAAAATCATAACGTGAGTTTGACATTCAATATCCTACTAATACCTAAATTATAGTCTTAGCCTTAGATTCATAATTATATTCGCACATTTAATTAAATCGCCAACCCACAGTTTAAACCACACAATGGGTCATATATATATATATATATATATATATATATATATATATATATATATATATATATATATATATATAAAGATGTTTCAATTTTAAAAGTTCTAAATTCATCTATATAGAAAAGGAAAATATAGAAAGAATAATGAAGGTATAATTAACAGAGAGATATGTGTGTGATGTGAAATTAGGGGAGCATTGACATACAATTATTAAATGCTTAATCAAACTTTATTAAAACATTTTCAAGATCTTGACACTTATGATAACCCACAAATCAATAAATCAAAAAAGAAAAGAAAAGGAGAGGAAAAACAAAGAAAACCCCATGACATCACCTTGACGCGTTTATTATATATATAACAAAGGCTATTGTTTTATATTTATTTATTATTTTTCCAAATCAATTATTTGGTCAGACATCTCATGATGAAATTTGAGAATTTTGCAGTAAATATCATGACAATGTTTATATTTAATGCTGTAGGTTAAATAATAGCAAGCTAGTAGATTGTATAGTGTGACCTATAAAGTATTAATAACACATTTAATTTCCATATTATTAAACTTGTTCTTTTTTTCTCTTATCTTTAGTCTATTGTTTATCTTTCCCACTAAAAAAGTGTATTGTTTATATTATCTAACTGCCCCCTTTTAATTAGTAGATGCTATATTATATTGAATCATTTTACTTCAAATATAGCTAACACTACAAAAGTATAAAATGTCATGTAAAATAGAAGTTAGTAACAAGTTTGTTTATCTTAATTATACAATATATATATATATATATATATATATATATATATATATATATATATATATATATATATATATATATAAATTCTTGTACTGATTTATTCTTAAAATATAATATAAAATTATTTTATTCTGTTGTACTACTTTTTTGTCATATACAGATAGCATATACGCTGAATGTAAATGATTTCACCGGTGGCCGATGATTGAAGGGACAGGGGTGACATGCGCCCAAAAGATTTTTAAATTTTTTATATTATATATTAAAAATTTGATTTTTTGAAAATTTTGAAATTATATGTATGTATTGAAATTAGATAGATATTAAATTGAATATTCTTTTTATAAAATTCAATATTTAATGTTGATAAATATTAAAATATAATATCAAATATAATAAAAAATAAAAATATTTTTATTTTTTTATTGTCTTTTAAGTTTCTTATTAATTATATTAATCTCTTACTTTTACATATTTTATTTTTGTTTCTAAAAAAAAAAAGTTATTTGTTTAAAATTCTCGTATGTTTTCTTTTATTTTTTGAAAAATAAAAAAAGTAACTATCATATCTTATTTGACAGTAAAATATTAATTTATTAGTGAATAATTTTTTTATCTCATGAGTTGTTTGTATTTTGTATATTTTTTTATTTGGAGTATATAAGATAATGTAATTTATTATGTGTTTTTTTCATAACCGATCTTTAATTATGACTTGATTACCGTATATTTTTCTTTTAGTAATTACATCTCTCAATTTCTTATTAGATTATGATAAATTATTTTTAATCTTAATTTTTTTAAAAAAAAGTATATTGACGAAGAATACAAATACAATGGTAGATTTATTTTTTTAAAATAATAAAAATGAAACTACCATCGAAGATGAAAACATGATGAATTCGACTTCTTCACATATTCTGAAGCATATGATATTATTGATCCAATTGTTCAATTAGAGGAGTCATTTCCTAAGATGCAAAGAATTACATGTGAGGAGTCCAAATGTGAGTCTGAGTCCTACATTGAGTAAAAATATGAGAAAGTTAAGCACCATTTAAGGATGAAGATCCATAAATCTACCACCTTAAGGTTTTGGATTAAGAGTGGTGTCAATCTCTTATATTTTGTATCTTCCAGTAATCCTCTCTCGAAATACCTAACAATGTGAGGTGATTGACTTAGACAAGGCTCTGTAAGTCAAGAAAGACCTAAGAACGTGTGGTGGTCGGCTTAGACAAGGTCCTATATTGAAAGTCTTCTTGACAGTGGGTCAGGTCTTCAAATATTAAATGAGTCAAGAGATGAAATTAGAAGAACTTGTTTAAAATAGGATCCATATTTTTTAAATTTTAGTCAGCAAAGCAAAAGAAGATTAATTTAAAATTTCAATATCGACATTTTATTATTGATGTTCCTAACTATTTAGACTTGAACAATTTATTCATCATGCTTGAATTATGTCAATGTTTTGCAAGAGTTGGAAAATCAAGGACATGCATTGATCATATGGTTCGTCTTATTTCAACGCTTTTTACTTCTACAACTATAATAAAAAGATAATTTTTTATATCAAAATGAATTTCTTACTGATAATATAGTTATTTATGTTGAAAAAAACTAGTTGAAAATTTTAATTTTAATTCAATTATTAATAAAGTCAAGAATCTGAAGGAATGAAAGACGATATTTTATATATTTGAGATTTCTTTTATATTTACGAGGAAATTTATTTCTTTAAATCTAAACTTTTAAATTAAAAATAATCCACCTTCTATATTCAATATAAAAAACAAACACATGTTCAAAATATATAACTATAACTTAGTTGACGCTAATTAAATAAATATAGATGTATAAATATTAAAAATAAATGAGGTTAACATCTGTTTAGTTCATATTAACTTTATTTATTTTATTTTTTATTAGTGTTTAATATTAATTTAAATAAATAAAATATTAAAAATAAAAAAGGTTAAGATTTGGTAATTCCACACTAAACTTATTTATTTTAATATTTTATTTATATTTAGGTTTGCAACTTAAATATTTAAAAATTAAAAATAAATAAGGTTAACATTTATTAAGTTAATACGCTAAGCTTATTTTTTTTAATATTTATTTTAGTTAGTATTTGTGAAATAAAGGAAATATTATTTTGTATTGTATTAGAGTTGGCTAAGCCGGAGAACCTATGCTAAAAGTTAATTTATACTGCAGTGTTTATTTGTAAAATATTTAGTTTTCAAATTTTAATTTTAGTTTTCACAATTTCTATTAAATTTTAGTTTTCACAATTTTCTATTAAATTTTAGTCAATTATCATTTTTGAATAAAATAAAAATATAGGCATTACTTTATTAAATATATAAAATATGAAATATTATTTATTAAAAACATAACAAGGTAAATATTTATTTAAAACTAAAAGCATCTAAATATAGTATTATTGAAGAGAATGAGATGAGTGTGAGTGTCTGCTTTAAAAATAAAAAATATATAAATATCATTTAACATTTTTGCATTAAATATTTCACTTTTATTTGCTAAAAAGTTATTAAACCAGTAAAAAATAAATCTAAGTTATTTTTATAGCAGAAATACAATATTTTTTAACAATTACTTAGTTTATGCGCTGATAAAAAATGATTAATAAAATTCTTTATAAGGACGTTTTTATTTTTTATTTTTTACTCTCTTATAATTTCCTTTTATTTTCTTACCGTAATACATATTTTATTTTCACCTCAGATATTTTCAAATAAATCTGGTCCATGAAATTACATTTGTTCAAGGACAGACGGGATACCCACAATTACTTTTATTCAACGGTTAATGTATTGTTATTGATTAATGAAAAAACAGAGAAAAGTTATATATTTTTGGATAAAATACTCCAATGATTCATGTTTTTGTTGAAAAATCTCAAATAGGTCATAAGATTTTTTTTAATCTCAATTAGGTCCATATTTTTGAAAATGTGTAACGATTAGGCCCATTCCGTTAGTATAGAGTTAACGGTGTTAAAGATGTGCCACGTGTCAGCTCCACATTTTTTTGAATTTTTTTAATTTTTTTTTGAAAATTATTCATGACACGTGTCACGTCAATATTGTGCCACGTGTCAAGTCAGTAAGGTGACACGTGTCAAATCGTCTGAATCTCAATTTTGTCCATATATTTGTTATTTTTATTGCATTTCAGTCCATTTTTTAAAAAATTTTAAATATATCTATTTTAACTTTTTACAAAATTGCTTTAAAATTTTATATTTAAATTTATAAAATTGTTAATTTTAAACCAACTCTAACATTTGTATATAAATTATTTAAAACAATTTTGTAACAAGTTAAAATAAATATTTTAAAATTTTAAAACAAAATATAAAATAAACTTAATATTATTAAAATGTTTAATAAAAATATCATTATAAAATTTATATAAAAGTTAAATTTGATCTCAATTTGGAGTGGATGAAATTGAAAATTAAAAAAAATGGACTGAAATATAATTAAAATAACAAATATATGGACCAAATTGAGATTCAAACAATGACTTGACACGTTTTACCTTACTGACTTGACACGTGACACAATATTAATGTGACACGTGGCGTGCATGAATAATTTTCAAAAAAATATTAAAAAAATTCAAAAAAATTCAAAAAAGTTCAAAAAATTCAAAAAAAAATTTCAAAAATTCAAAAAAATGAGAAGCTGACACGTGGCATATCCTTAACACCGTTAACACCATACTAACGGAATGAACCTAATTGTTACACATTTAAAAAAATATGGACCTAATTGAGACTAAAAAAAATCTTAAGACTTATTGAGATTTTTCAACAAAAACATGGACTAAGAGGTATTTTAACCTATACTTTTTTAACAGACAATAAAGTCTTATTTTCAAACTTTTTTTTTTTACGGACTTCATTTTAAAAAAATATATATATAAGATTAATTTGCTTACGCATAATAATAAATGTACCCCTTCAAAGCTAATTCCACAAAGAATATTTTGCCCCATTCAAAAGGCTCGAAATATATTTACTCTAAATTCAATTGCTTCATTATTAGTCAAGGTTGGTGGCTTAACAATTCAATTTATACTTCGTCACTCACGTTTAATCCTTGTCAAAACATATTATAAATCAACAAAAAATAGTTATCCAACATTTTTATTTATGAAAAAATTAATAATATAGATCAAATTAAACTTAAACTTGTAAACGTCATATATTTGTTATATGTTTTAGTAACGTAACTTTCCATTTTGAACGGCTTAAAATTAATCAAATAGAATATTTCATCATAATATTCAAAATAGGTGGTCTAGTATATA
This sequence comes from Vigna unguiculata, assembly GCF_037176805.1. Lineage (NCBI taxonomy): Eukaryota > Viridiplantae > Streptophyta > Magnoliopsida > Fabales > Fabaceae > Vigna > Vigna unguiculata. Next base: position 25,962,085 of record NC_140793.1, read on the forward strand.
AAGTATATTGATACAGTCTTACAGAAGATAGGACTATAAAAATATATGATTTATACATGCAACTTAAGTTAACCAACCCTATACAAAACTAACCACTTACTAAAATTCTCCTTGATCTTCCACTACTATAACAAATAGCTCGTCATACTCCAGAGGTGCCTCTACACCTGCAACTTCATCTGCTCCCACCAAATATGTGATCATCACAAAAGAAGAAATGAACAATACAAGAAGACACAAAACACATAACATAGTAAACTAGTGTACAAAAAAATATTTATACATATATTTATATCATGCCAAAAACCTTCAAGCATGGTATATAACATCTCTATATCTATAATAACACAAACAGTTGACACTAAACTTCAATTATTTGTATACATACATTGATATTGGATCCAGGTAAGTTGTACACTTGTTGTGGCATCTCATGCTGTACAGAGCGATAAACAGAGAATTATACTCTACCACCTAAAAGATTAGCTCGTTAACACCTTTGGTCAAGGCTCCTGCTCCTCTCACCATATACCCTATTCCTCTCTACTTGAGAATTTGAATGGTTATTAAAATGTCAGGATAACTTCCAAGACGATCCCCATATCAATGCACACACTACTACAATCCACAACTAATTTTCCTTGAATTAGTATGAAAAAATTCTAATTCATCAACTATCTCTCAAGCAATCATAATGAGAACCATAAACATACTTCACATCAACCACAAAACACCTTAAAACAGTCAAATAAGAGTAATAGACAAAACAAGGCAAATAATGTTGTACATAAAGTACATCAAAGCGGTGAAAACCATTTCTCTAAACACAAATTTCAAAACAAAGATCCCACTAGTCAAAGTGAAGAATCACATGTCTAGGATCATCTGTCAAAATTTTAGCTCGATCTGACGGTTAACAAAGTGAAAATCCTCATTTTACCAAGAGGTACCATACCAAAAATCAAGGTGGCGTCCGACGCTGGAAAAGAGGCGCCTAGTGCCTAGTACCTGGAATACACTGATTTCCAATGCCCAACAGTCCAAAAGTGGCACCAGTGACACCAAGTTAGTGATTTGGCACCCGACAGCGCTGTAATGGGGTCTAACGTTGTATCAAAAACAATAATTTCGGAAAAAAGATGATCCTATACAATTGATTGATTGAGCTCCTTTCCTTTAGTGTTTTTGATTCCATATGGTTTTAAAGAGTTAAAGAAACTGATATCCAATCACTCAAAACACAAATTTAGACAGTTCCCCAAATCAAGACCAAACACATATCAAATATCAAACAATTCAACATACAACTCATCAATTCAACAAATCACATTAAAAATAACTATCAATATTATCTATTATCAATTCTCACCAAAATTTAACACAAAATTAGCTTTCCTTACTTGACAAAGTGGCTAAATTGACCCACACAGCTCAACATACTCAAGGAACACTAAAACACCTCTAGCTCCACAAGATTCTCTATCTATACCTAGGAACAACACGAGAACGATCATGACTTACTATTATGATCACCAACCAACAAAGACTCATATTGATGATCCAAATGTCACATGAAACCAAAGCAGGGTCACATGCATTGCAAGCTAGTACAGAGAAGACTCACAAGAAAATAAGTAGAAGTTCAACTTACACGGTTGAAAAAACTAATCGGATAAAAAGGAAAAGCTCGCCGAGAGGATCACCCTAGTGGTCTTTGTTGGGTATTGGGCTCCCTTCCTATGTGGAGAAAAGGTCCAAAACTTGAGAAGCCCATGTCTCATTTAACCTAGTGGAGAGGGGGCTATAAAATAAAGAGAGAGGCAGAACAATAGAGTCAGAACACACTGAAAGCCCTAACACATAGAGGGAGAGGTAGAGGGAAAATTCTGTTCACGTTTTTCACAGAGCTGTCACAGTAGATTCGTTCACCGTTGGATCGGGCTGAAATTTTTACAGCAGGTTCGGAACTCATTGCTCTTCATTCTGACCGGTCGGATCTTCGATACAGGTCTGAGTTGGGAGATATTAATTTCGCACTGCAGCAGTGATAGTATATGTTTTCCTCTCTTGTTCTTCTCTATTTTGAAAGCTTTGTTGCTTTGCTATTTGGTCGGGTGTTGGCACTAATTTGTGCTATTGATTGAGACTCTTTTGTACTCTTGTTGATCATAGTGGAGCTATTTATTTGGTCTGAACGACTTGTGGTTTTTACCCTTGATTTGAGGGGTTTTCCACGTTAAAAATCTTGGTGCCTTTATTTGTGCTTTTGGTGATTTATTATTGCTGCTCTTTGATTATTGCTCTTCATAGATTCTTGCAAGTTAGGGGAAATTATATCCGCTGCATTCTCTGGTATATTGTTTGTTGTTGTTTTCCCCATCAGTCTTTGATCTTCAAACAGGTGAATATAAGATGAGAACTTCTAGAGAGAAGTTAGAGAACTCTAAAAAAGTGGTTATTAGGGAGATGATGTATTTTAGAATAATGAAACTCGTTTATAACAAAATTATTTATATAAAACCAATAGATCAAGACGATCAGGACTTAATGTTATGATCACTAACCAACAGAAACTCATGTTGATGATCCAAACGTTACATGCAACCAAAGCAGAGTCACATGCAAGCTCATGCAGAGAAGACCCACAAGAAAACGAGCAGAAATTCAACTTACACGGTTGAAGAAAGTGATTGGTTAGAAAGGAAGAGCTCGCCAAAAGGATAATTCTAGCAGTCTCTGATCTTTAAACAAATGAATAGAAGATGAGAACTTCTATAGAAGTTAGAGAACTCTAAAAAAGTAATTTTTAGAGATATATTTTAAAATAATGAAACTCGTTTATAATAAAATTATTTATATAAAACCCTTTTAATATTAAAATAATAAAATCTCACTATTTTTAAACAACAATTACTTCAAAATACCATTTTCTAGAATTTTAGAAGAAACATCTTAAAGTGATATTATTCATTCCTCTTGTTTATAGCTACCACCAGCATACTTTTTAAAATTTTATTATGAATTGTGACATTTATGTGGTGGCCATGCATCCATTATCTTCGAGAAATCAAAACACGGTGCTTGCCGTACCCATATGCCAATTTGCAGTATGTTTCATAGTTAATTTGGGTGAAAAAAATTCCTTGCATGAATCACGGTTAAACTCGTTATAACTCAGCTATGTTAGGTTATTTGAAGGAGAATAAAAGGAAATTTGAAAACAAATAATGATTTATTTCTGAATTGTGATTTATTGTGGGGTGTATGGTCGGTGTGAAATAAATAATTAGTCACCAATTACATTGAAAAAATAATATTTAATTTATTTGTATTATTGATCCATGTTTTTTATATGGAAACTATTCATATCCTATTTTTGTACAAATAATATATTTTTTGGCGACGTTAGTTTGAGAATTAGTATCAAAGTGCTTGTGAAGTTTGATTTTAATCGTTATCAACTATATCAGGCTTTTCATACATTATCAGTGATATATTTTGACTGATAATTCTGACGAACCAAAATAATTTATTTTGTTGAATGTTTTGAAAGAAGATTTTAAAAAATACAACATCATTCAAACCTAACATCACCTTTAATTTAAAATTTTAAAATAATAAATTTATAAGTCTTTATTCATTTTGAAATTTAAAGTCATAATTGAATATAAAAGATATTCAAATTAAATATAGTTTTGATCTTTAATGTAAATCTACTGGTTTCTCTTCTTCCTACGTACATTTTGCACCATTCTTATAAACAAATGATATAAAAAGATTGTATCATTTTTAATCACAACAACACTGATCATAGATTCTAGTCTAAAAAATATATTAACAATGATAAATTTGACGACAGAATTGGAAGGCTAAAGTTACCCCACGGTGTCATTTAAGCTCCATTAGTGGATAATATAATTGGTAGTTCAAATCTACTTAATGTTTTCTTTTATGTTATTAATGATGATGGTTCAATATGCACTAGTTTTTATGGATGCAACTTCATTTGTTTTGGTACATTTTCCCCAAATTTTCTTTTAGAACCTACAAGACAACTTGCAAGCTCTGTGAAAAGCTTCATGAAACTCTACATGTGTGGACATGTTCCATTATTGAATCAAGTTTTTCCATCAAAACTTTTTGTAGTGCTCTCTTTGAATTTCTTGAACATAAAAAATTAATGAGATGTTTCTATTTTTAATGCATCTCCAAAGATGTTATTAAACAGTTAAAGTTTTAGGAAAGTGTTACCAACCCAAAAAACAAACAAACAAAAAGGACAACCAAATTCTAATAATATAAATTCTAACAAAAAGGACGCAACATAAATTAAGGAAAAGGCACAACAACGCGTAATGGATCACTAACATTTGACAAAATTCGGACGAGAAGTTAATGATGCTGACTGAGACCCATGTTTCACACTCACCAATCTTCCTCCACTCATCAATGCCCAACATCATCAATTAGTATAAATTATAGAGAGTACTAAACAAATTCTAATTGAACCATTTTTAATTCTTATCTAATTTCTAAAAAAAATTAATTTCATGCTAAACGTAAACTTGACGCTGTGGTAGTTTGGTGTATCTAACTAATCTTAAAAAAATGGAATGAGTTTGTTAACTAGTTCGTCATATTATCACTAAAAAAACAAAATTTATATTTTTTGTTGAATTTTTTAAAATTAATTATGTATGTAGTCCTTCAACTTTAAGTAAAAATTATAATTAATTTTCTTTAAAATTTTATTTCATTTAGTTCTCTAATTTTAAAAATGCACAAAATTTAATTTTTTAATTAAATTTTATTAAATTTATTTGATATTCTATGATAATATTTAAATTATTTATATAACATTAAAATTAATTATAAAACACATAAACTTCTAGAAAATAGATTAGTTGAAACACGTGTCTCGTCGTCTTCAAATAAGTATTTGTGCTACTTGTTGAATGGCATGTAGATACATTTCAAATAAATAATCAACCACCGGTCAATATAAAAAGAGACAGAATAATTAATATTTCTGGCCATTGTGCGGATATGAGTAGCAACCTACTTATATTGTGCTAAAAAAATGTTAAAGCACAATTATATTAAAGAATGAGTAGTTTTAAAACATATCATTTTACTAAATATAGTTTACGATTTCAGTGATTGTTAAGTGACAAATTTTTAGCTGATAAGATCTCAGTGTATAAGACTTTCAAATTGATAAACTAGTTTATTAAATTAGAGATAATCTTAATTGGTAAACATAAAATTATATAAAAGAATATAACTACTATTATATAAATGAAACTTTTGTTTTTTAGACAAAAATATACTGTTATATAGGTAGGTACTGATTTGATTATTCATCCTCCTAAATAATGAATAAAACATGATATTTTGTCATTACTTTCGTAATCTCAGTGATAATAAATATATACACGTTTCCTTATAACTTTTTCTTTTTGTACTCCTCATTTTATACATAAACTCTCATCTCCATTGTTTCATCTCATAAATATCTTTATACCAACATATTATCTATATAAAGTAGTACAAACTTTATGGTACATACCGTATTATTTTCTAAATCTTTCTTGTATATTTTATTTCCCTTTGTTTTCTCAATCTCTCTAGAATTTTATTTTAATTTTGGTCCGTTCCACTCTTTATTATCATGTTCTGAAAATCATTGATATTATCAGTGATATGGTATACTTTGATTTTTTTATTATTATTTTTTTTCAATTTCAAGTATTACTTGCCAAAATAATATAGTCACTACTTAGGTGAAAAAAATAGACTTTTTGTTTTAATTAACATTTCCGCAACTGTTTTTTAAGTTAAAAATTAAGGCATTTGATGAGTTTTTAAGGAGAAAAATTATTATGAAGATTCAATAATAATATAATTTGAACTCAAATTAACACAATGTGTAATTAAAAACTATTTATAGATCTTTTTTTTTTTTTTTTCTCTATCCAATATAAGACTTCAGGTCACGATCCTATTTTCAACCCTATTAGATTAAGTTAATCTCAAACCATAATCACAGATGAGACAAATCTGTGACTCAACCTTCACAGACTCTGCTAAATTTAAGTTCATATACATTGATGTAATCATTGCACACTTGTCATTATCATGCTTGCTTAATCATAGGAAACTAAAATCCTAGTGGCACTATCCTTACCCTTTTGAGTTAAAAGTTGAATCATCTTCCTATTTTCTTTACATTTTACCTTAATTGTTTTGGTTTTTAATTCAATTAAATTTTGGTTTAATTTATAACATCTCAATTTTAGCAGATTAAAAATTAATAAAACAAGATGTTTTATACTAATGTTTAACACATCGTATAAAGTATGTTAATATAATTTTATAAAAGATTGAACTATAAAAATATAATTTACAAATCAACTAAAATCATATTCTATCTCTTTGCACATGTATAGACTAACCACTTACAACAGCTCCCACTAAAACCTTCCACCAACTTAATAAATGACTCCTCATCCTCTAGAGATGTCTTTGAAATTGCAACTACATATGCTCCCACTGAATAGGTGATTATCGCAAAAGAAAGACAGTCAACACAAAACAGAACACAAAAGAAGGGTAAGCTAATGAGCTAAAGAGTTTTAATCAAGAAATAATACAATCACTTAATTTGTACATAACCAATCATCTTATTTCATACAAAGACTAAATCTACGACTCAATTATCTGGATACAAGCATTCATGTCGGACCTCCTGGTAAGTTGTGCACTTGTGGTGGCATCTGGTACTCTACAAAGCGATAGACATTACCACACACAAGGTTAGTCCGTTAACATCTTTGGTCAAGGTAAAACTCCTAGGCTAGGACCTCCTACCCCTCTCACCACATACCTCATTCTTTTCTACTTGGGAATTTGAATGGTTATTAAAGTGTCATGATAACTTCCAACTAGGCTCATACATCAATGCATGCACTACAACACTTCACTACTAATTCTTCTTGAATTAGCATCAATCAATCTCAAATCAACCTCATATTAATAATCTTAGTTACATCTCATATATGAATCATTTAATAGGCAATAATCCTCATTTACCACATAACACCAAAGTTTTAGAATAGAAAATGACTACCAGATTTTGATGTATTCGTTTAGCGAAATCATTCATTCGCTTAATGAGTAGTGCCTAGAGCTCCATTCGCTCAACGACTAGAATAGCTTGCTCAGCGAATAAATCACTAGAACTCACAGAGATAAATTCCTTCAAAATTTGCTCAGCGAGTGTATTCTTGCTCAACGACTACAAACTCAATAAGTTCCCTAACTTTAGATTCACTCAGTGAGTATATTCTCACGCAAGTACTACAAAGTCAATGAACTCTCTAAAATTGGATTTGCTTAGCAAGCATATTCTTGCTCAGTAAGTTTGCATAATTATGAGAATCTAATTCTGCATAATTATATTATCCAGTCTAATCTAAGCATTCTAATAGTCATTACAGATGCCAAAACATACCAAACTCAATTTTGTCATAAACATCAATGCCAATTGATCTCAAATGCAATACTAAAACATCAAACATTTCTAAACAAGTAGAATTAAACTTAAATCCCATAGTTTCACATATCACAAATCATTCCACGACTCAAATACAATGGCAATTCTAAGTACACTTATACAATTAATAATTCTAACATGTTTGTAACGTAAAAACAATGTAATTAGTTTTCCTTACCTGTTATCTAGTTTAGACAACTCTGTAAATATCAAAACAGAAAAAACCACTATTTTATATATGTGACCACTCTAAAGATTTTTTTTTTTTTAAATGAGTATTAGAGGATTAAAGTTAATCAAGAATGATGCTTATGTTTACAGTTATATCAAAGGTACGAATAGAAAATTGAATAATTTTATTTGTACATTTTTAAAATTATTATTTTTCTAAAATATCAAATTGTCTTATTTATCTTTAATTTTTTATTTCCTTTATTTTTCTAATCTGAACCCAGAAGTCAGGCGATAAATGAGAGTATAGTCCAACTTAGTTAAAGATTTTAGTTAAAGAAAACTTTGATTAGGGTAAATAATTTTGTTTTTTTTTTGGGACCTTAAGTCTCTCATCTCTTTTTTTTAATATGTAGTATTAAATTTTTCATATGTTTAATCGGTTGTAAAAAGATAAATAACTTATATCTAACTTTACGTGGTGTATTTGTTATATTAAAAGATAATAAAGTAAATTAAATAATAATTATATTATTATTTTTTTAATATTATTTAATAATTTTAATCAAGTTGGGTTGTGTTTCACATTCAATATACAAGACCTGTTATTAACTCATAGATTGTTTGATTCAATCACACAAAAAAATCAATCTAATATCTTTGAGTTAAATTGAATTGAATTTGATTGTTGAACTATTCCATCCAATAAACATCCCTAAATAGACATATGGGGATAATAACAAAAGATTGCTTATAAAAATTCTTAAATATGCTTATATAAAGATTTAAAAACATATTATATAAATATATAAATTTATTTTTGTTTTTAATAATGACAGTGGAGTGTTATAAATATTTATCAAGTTATCCAAAATAAATGCTTTGAGTATTATTTTGGATAGGGTGTAAGATTAAATAAATACTTTTTAAAAAACTAACATAAAAATAAATATATTTTATCCATATGTAAAATAATTTACATATTAGCAGTAAATTTGTGTATTTTTAGATTTAAAAATGAGAAAAACTTTCGGATAAGAAACTATATGGGATAAAATGTATTGTAACCTTAAAAAAAATAATGTAAATTCGTTGAATAATTATACAGAACTCCTATTCTAATTAAAAAAATCACATGCTATTTACAAAATTCTATTTATTTATTTTCAAATAAAATTATATCAACTTCACAATCGCAACATGTACATGGATGCATTGAGAGTTGGTGCGATTAGGAAACATTTTTTCCCCAATTATTGTTCACGCATGTGACTCCACATAGATAATTCTGCTACAAACCCCAAAAAAGATTTTTTCCGCATTTTCACCAAATGCCTCTTCCACATTTTTAAGGAGCACCTTCAAACTTTTTCAAAGATTATATTTGTATTCAGTGAATAAATTAAGTTCAGTTCTAAAAAATACAAGTTATTATGATGTTTTTAAAATAAATTGAAATTTGAGATGAATTATATATTTACTTTAAAAAGAAAATTGTTTAATAAAATAAAGTTTTGTATTGTGATTAATCTTGATTTGAGAAGGGTGTAAGAAAAACAAGGGTTTTGAAGGTGAAAAGGGAAGGGTCAAAGTGTTAAAGATTAGTAAGACAAATAATGTAAGGTGGGTTGTTGGAAAAATGTGACCTAATTTAGCGGCGACTTAGTACAACATTTTTTATATATTGCATCTTCTCTGACCAAATTTACCAAAGTGTAATGCTTATTTTTTAAAAGGCCCTCAAATCTTTTATGCATTGAACTATATATTTTTAAAAATTTCATGTGTATTCCACACAATTCAGTTTGTATTAACATTTCTTCAATCATTATATCACACATCACATAAATTAAATACTATATAATGTTATTTTTATTTATTAAAAATACTATGAAATTAAAAAATATATCATCCAGAAGTAATGCAAAATTCAATACCTAATATTTAATAAGAAGTATTGTATTATAAGTATTCAAGTATTTGCATGTATGTAAGGTACTGTCATATCTGTACTCGCCTACGCTTATAGGTAATAGATATCTGGTCACATTTCTCCGTGCAGGTACTTTGAACTGTGGGCATTTATTATTCTTATTGCTCGTATATTTGAATATAGAAAAATATTTAAATGTTCTCTTATAATATTATTACAAAATTATATAGCAGAAGAAATAAAAAAGAAAAAGAAAGAAAGTGTAAAATAATGAATGTCGATGAAGTGTGTGAAAAAGTGAGTTAATAAAGAACATTAATCTACATTTTATAAATTTGCTGTAATGGTAAATTGTTTTTGGTTCTTAAATAAGAAAAAGGAGATTTCATTTTGTTAAACTGAACGATTAGTATCTGCGTTAATAAAAATTATCATATAAAAACATAGTTATCTTTTTATCATCAATTATAGGTTTTTTCTTACCATATAAGTACGTTTTTTTTTTTAATTTATTAAAAGAGATAAATTTTAAGAAATTATATTAATGGATAAATGGCGTTTTTTAAACATATCTTCAATATGAGAAAGTGAAATAGTGTTCTCAAAATATGATTTATATGTTTAATTGTTGTTATATAAAAATATGCTTTGAATTCACAATTAACTCTTTTTTAATTAACTCGTACTTTACTGTGAGATTCGAATTTCTTTTTAATTTTTTTTATCTTTTAAGTTTTTTATTTTAGTTTAGATATACATTATTTTTTATTTCCAAATGATGTTTATAATTAAATTAATATATATTTTTTAAAGTTTCATATATATATAAACATTTTAATAATACATTAATCAAATTACTGAACAAATAATTTCAAAATAAAAATATATTTATTTAAAAAATGAAAAACATAAAATTTTAAAAGAGAAAAAAAGAGAATACATGTCAAATACAATTTTAAAATTAAAAAACAAGTAGCAAAATTTTAAAAATTAAAGTTTTGTAATCTTAATTTATTAATTAAATTATAAAAAAAATCTAAAAAATAATGTTTATATAAAAATTAAAAAAAAATCATTTTTTTCTAATTATGTTACTTAGTGAGTCAATCCAACCTGACTAACTTATTAATGAACAAAAAAAAAATTTGAACCCGTTCGGTCCACCATGAGTTGGTGGGTTAAATGGGTTAACTCAATGACTCACTTAATTGAAAAAATACAATTTTTTTCTCTAGTTCCAAAAAAAACTAAATTATAATTCTGATTAAAATATAAATAAATTTCAATATAATTTAAAATGATGTTAAACTCCAAATACAAACCAAAATCACCAAAAAATTACCAATGTATTGGCTAAAAAAAAAACACTAAACTCGACCCAAATGAAAAAATCAACGTAATAAAAAACACTTGTAAAAATTAACCCGGATAAGCCAGGTTCCTGATGGGTCGGATCAAAAATTAACCCATACTAAAATTTGTAAAAAAATTTAACCCAACCTAGTCCGGACCCATGATAGACCGAGTTGACTCATAGATTCTAACCTATTTGACAACTTTACACGCCGTTGACCTTGGCGATGCCATCTCCTTTCTTCTTTTCTTTGTGTTTCTCTGTTTCTCGCATGTTTAAATTGGTTGTATTTTGAAAATGTGATTTTCACTGTTGGGACAATTTTTTCTCTATGAAAGTTGTGGGTGTTATCACTTTTGCACTGTGGTTATGTTTTTCAGATACAATTATGAGTCAATGGTCACAAAAGATGGAGATCATTCTATGTGGAGATGTTGGAAATGAAGAAGGTGACTGAATAGGCGATGACCGATGCACATAGATTCTTTGTTTACATGTGAATGATGTTGAGTGTGAATAATTGAGAGGAGGATAATGGTGATATCAAGAATGATATTTGTGTTGTGGGTTGGATAGAAGACGATGATGGACTCCCATAGTGTGTGTTGTGTGTTTTGGAGTAATAAGAAAGATGGATAGAGATGATAAAATTATGGAGTAAAAATTGAGAATACACTTTCTATGTTAATTGAGTCTATAACCAACATTACTTTTTATGACACGTTTAGAATCAACATAAAAAGTTTTTTTTAACTGATATAAAAAATCTTCGTTACAAATAAAATAAAAGTATCCAGTACGAACCAATTAAATTTTGTGTTATAGTAATAGATAAAAAATATATTTAACATATACTAAATCTTAGTTTTTAAATTAAGTTTATTGAAATGGAACTAATTAAGAAAATCATGAGAGAAATTCATTGAAGTGGTTTATATATATATATATATATATATATATATATATATATATATATATATATATATATATATATATATATATATATATAATATACTGCTTTAGTCTAATGAGAATAGTAAAGGAGACGGAGAATAATTTTTTCCCGTTGAGAATTTAGTTTTTAACCAATGTAAAGAAAATGTTGGTGGGTAATGACACCGAATGGAATGGATAAGACTTTTCTTATTTCTATTATTATTTGAAACTTGTCTAACTTTTACTTTTGATAGAATTTTATACTGAAATTTTAATGCTTCAAAAATTGTACGGAATTAAGATGTGCACATGACATAAATGAAATGCATTTATTTTAAAATAAAAATGAATTATTTTATCTAAATAGGATATTTAAAAATGAAAAGAAAATGCATTTCAAAATTCAAACTGTTTAGAAATCTTAAGCGAGTTCTTTTATACATAAAAAATAATAATTAAAGGGAACTACACATGTTTGTCCATATGTTATCATTAATTTTAAAATAATAATTTAAAATATAGCAGAAAAAATCTCACCGAAGTTTTATCTTATCAAATAAACTGCAATTGAGAAAAAAAAAAAAAAGCTGACCCAGGCATCGCATATTTATATTCAAACAAACATATGAAGAGCGTACCTGTATCTTTCATCAACAGATACACTCTCTCCCTCAACTCTCCACCGCAACTTCCACTTCCGGCGACTTCTCCGATTGTTTGCCGGCGAAACCTCATCGGAAGCCATGGCCACGGCCACAGAATGAGTCTCCGCCGATCGCCATGTCGGTCTCCTGCTCTAACTGCGTCCCCGACTCCTTCCTTCTCTGCGGCGAGGACTCCTCCGGAGTCTTGTCTGGAGAATCGCCGGAATGTTCCTCCGACCTTGATTCCTCGCCGAGGTCGGAGGAGGAGTCCATCGCTGGATTCATCGAAGACGAACGACACTTTGTTCCCGGATTCGAATACCTCAACAGGTTCCAATCACGCTCTCTCGACGCCTCGGCCAGAGAAGAATCCGTTGCATGGATTCTCAAGGTAACTCACTCTACGGCCTAGCATTTATTTTCACCTAACGGGACACGCTGTTGCGTTCTTATTACGATATTGCCACGCGCGTGGAAAACCGAACCAGGAAGCGCTATAATGCGCCGCGCGCAACTGTCTTCGGAAAATGGTTCAGTTTACAGATCTATTCTTTTATCGGTTTTAATCTGGTGTACGCAGGTGCAGGCTTATTACGCTTTTCAACCTCTCACGGCTTATCTTTCCGTTAATTACATGGACCGATTCTTGAATTCTCGGCCGTTGCCGGTGAGTTAGATACCTCAAGTTCGATTTTGGATAATTTAAAGATTAATAAAAATCGGAAATGGAGAAATTAATAAAAGCTAAATGATGAACCTGTGACTTTGGGCGATAGGTATTAGTGTCACACATGTGCGAGAAAAGAAAATAGTTCTACGCCGTAACTATGTATTGACTTTTCAGTCTTTTATTTGATGCGAAAGTGTCACCGCGCATTATCACATCACAAGAAAAACTTTTTTAAACTATTAACTGAGAGTAAAAATATTCCTTACTGTGTATACAATTATAGACTTTCATCCAATCACAAACTTTTATGAATAATGTGTAATAGTCAATCAACTTTCTAATCTTAACTTAAATATGTATATTTGGACAGTGTTACACAGATTGACTATATATACGATGCAGTACTTTTATTAGTTGAGTTATGTTGTTAATTACCTGAAATAATATTTTATGTGCCTATATATTATTTATTATTCGCGATAAATTTGATTCTTTTAAGATTAAGGCATCATAATGATTTTCTTTTGCAAATAGAAATAACTATTAATGACATAACTTTTGATGTTTTTTCGTTATTGATTAAAGTTCCAATCCAAAGATATCACGAAAATCTTATTTACGGTGACTTTTGTAAATCTTATTAATAATTAATAATACATATTTAAAAATATGTTGTTACTATTGCTTTTCTTTATTATAGGTTGCTATAGATTCTTGTACTCTAAAACTCTGTGTGTACGTGCATTGAACGTGGTAGTATGTGCAAAAGAGTTTGATTAGGAGTGTACTCGCAATAATGATCTGATAATAATGATTAGCTTTTCTTTAATTTACTGTTTGATATTTATAAATATATTTACAGCAAACCAATGGGTGGCCATTGCAACTTCTATCAGTTGCGTGCTTGTCTTTGGCGGCAAAGATGGAGGAACCTCTAGTTCCGTCACTGTTGGACCTTCAGGTATGTGTCCAATGTGTGTCAATCCGTGATTGAGTGAGATAAAAGTATATCAAAGGCACATTCGTGATAAAGTTTCCTCTTTAAAACATTACTAGAAAATGTGGATACATTGATTAAAATATTAATTCCTGTACTTCCTCTGTGATCGAATCAATTCTCGCGAGTAATGTAAGTCGTAATACATGACAAATACATCATCCCTTATTTAATGTATACAGGTAGAAGGTGCCAAATACCTATTTGAGCCCAGAACAATTAGAAGAATGGAGCTACTTGTCCTGGGCGTCCTGGATTGGAGGCTAAGATCGGTTACTCCATTTAGCTTCCTCGATTTCTTTGCGTGCAAGTTAGATTCAACTGGAACTCTTACGGGGTTCCTCATTTCACGTGCTACGCAAATTATCTTGTCTAATATCCAAGGTATATGCATTCATTTTGTAGACGTGTAGAGGAAAATTATATTTTGATATAATTGTGAAAAACCAAATGCTTTACAATATCGTTTTAAAAATATAATAATATATAATAGTACTTTAATTTTAAAAATTAATTAAAATATTAATATAATAAGTTGCCAAATAATTATTTCACTTTTAATGACATATCAGGTATCAATGAGAAGTTTAAGTTGCATTAAAATCTATCGGAAAATAATTAAGGTATGAATTTTCTGTAGTAACTTCTTTCTGTTCTTCCAGAGGCTAGTTTTCTTGCCTATTGGCCATCATGCATTGCTGCAGCGGCCATTCTCCATGCAGCTAACGAAATTCCTAATTGGTCTCTCGTTAGACCCGAGGATGCCGAGTCGTGGTGCGAGGGGCTAATAAAGGTAAGCAAGTTCAAAGAGTCCGTTGAAAGTTCTTAAGTGAAAATATGAATCAGGTTGTCAAAATACATTTATCTGATTCTTGCAGGAGAAAATTATAGGATGCTACCAATTAATGCAAGAACTTGTTATTGACAATAACCGGAGGAAACCCCCTAGAGTGTTACCGCAGCTGCGAGTGACATCTCAGCCCCTTATAAGGTCTAGTGTCTCATCATTCTCAGCATCATCCTCTTCTCCTTCATCCTCATTGTCTTGTAAAAGGAGGAAATTAAATAACTGTTTGTGGGTAGATGATGACAAAGGAAACTCCCAGTGAAGAGAAAAAGAGCAGTAATAAAGGAGGAAAAAAGAATGAAATAAGGTGGTGGTCCAAGTTGTCCAGAAGCCTCAACATTTTTTAGAGGGTATTTTTGAGTTTAAAATTGACTAGAGTCACGGTGTACATTATAATACTACAGACTATTTTATGAGAGTTGTGAACCTTTATTATTGTTATTATTGTTTTGTTGGTGGGTGTTGCCATTCATCAATGGCTTTGCAGATTCCCTAGGGAAGGGGATTTTGCAACATAAATATATTGTTGTGGAAAAGTGTGTATGTGAGAGAGGGGGAAAATATAGAAAGATGCATTTAATGGTTTGGTCGAGCAAGTGTGGAAGAAAGAAGTGGGGAGTTTGGAATTCAAAGATGCGCTGGTTATCGGTGAAAGAGAAGAGAATGGTGGGACAATGCTTCAGAGCTGGTATGAAAAAAAAAACAGAGTCGCAGAGCAAAGAAATAAATTGGGTCGGCAAATCCTAGGGTATTGAAACTTCGAAGTTAGGGCTGTTTCTTATAATGGGATCTCTAAGTCAAGCTTCTCATCTTGACCAGCATCTTCGCTTCTTCAGTTTACACGTTACTTTTGAAAGTGTGATACCACTAGAGTACAAAAACCTAATAGCAATAAGTTGAAGGTTGCCACATTTTGTGGACTTTTTTCTTCTGATACGCGTGAGACGCCTCTGGTGCGTGTCTCGCACGTGCGTATGTGTGATTTTTTTTATGTTTTAGTTATGGCGGGAACTGTTTTTTATTTCCTTTTCTTTTAGGCTTGAGCTTCGGCCTAACTATACAGGATCCATTACCTGGTGTCCACGCGTGATGGAAACACGTGTCTACAGTTTTACCTTTATCTTGGATTTTTTCATTTGTTTTCAACAGAGGATAACCCTCTTCTTTTGTAGTGCCTAATTGGCTTTGGGAGAAATGGGAGTAAAGGTCTTTGGGGCCTTTTCCTGTGTGCTTTGTATTGAATTCATTAATAATAATGACAATGTTAATTTTCTAATTTCTTTCATTAACATGTTCTTTTCACTCATTCTTCCGTTCCATGTCTAGGTAATTTCTTGACTCTTGTATGAATAATGGGATTGATGGAGAGTTTGACCGACCAAACCAAAATTGTTCAGCTGACTTTTATCTAATGAACTTAATCCCCCCAAGAACGTGACCCATGATTCGCAATTAGATACCATGTAGATTTGTCATTTGTTCTTATTACTGCATGAAAAGAAAGTTTAAGACCCTCTGTGGAATCTAGTGAGGCATAACTCTGAATAGGATGCACTAGACGGCCCCGCTAGCAATAAAGAGGGTTCAATCAGTGACTATGACTCCTCAATTAACCGGTGTCTGCTCGTGACTATTTCCAGGCTGTTCTATCATGCTGATATTATTATGCATACATACATACATACAACCAGCTACTAGCCCACTGAAATTTCAGACAGTCCTTGCCTCACATTCATGTGTTCATTCACTCAGACATAGATCTTCATATGAGAATAATTTATTTTAGGCACCTAAAGGTCTCAAAATTTACATCACATACCTCTTGGCCTATGGGAAGCAACTAGCCAAGCCTAGCTTTTGACGAAATTCATAAATTGAAAGCATATAATTACGTATTAATTCATAACTTAAAAGCAACAGATCTTTAAAAAGCTACTTTAGCATAGCTTGTTCTCTACAAATACTAAATTAAAAGGCCCGAGTCACAGAGAAGTTGTCATTTAGCCCCATATACCCGACACAAGGTATATTATTTTTGAATGCAGTAACACTACACACACCACAATGGCTTTATTCCCATGTCTTGGCAGAAAAAGTAACCATGCATGTTAGGCATTTGTCTCACAATCTTATCAGAACTTCCTTTGCATGACACCCGTATGGCCACTAATTGAATAAACATCCTATTCTCTCCATCTCATCCATGCATTTCTGTTTAACCCATGTTCATCTAACCATGCCACTGCATAGATGGACCATAGTGAAGAAAAATATGGTAACGTAGTGACAATCCAAGCTCAGTACCTCTTTCTATTGCTCTTGGATGCTTGCTCTGTGTAATTGATTATGCAATGGAGCAAGGACTAGTCATTGGACCACCTAATTCATTTATTATTATTTTTTTTTTTTAATTTATCCACCTGAATTATTTTTTACCTTTTATGAAGCGCATAGGAATTCATACTTGGACTAAAATATCAGGGGTCATCCTCCTTCATAACTGGCACCATCGTCTCTTTCCTATGTACTACATACTATACTATTCCTGCTTTATGAATGGCTTCAGGATAGTGCCACCAATGTGGATCCCCCAATCAACCATTTTATATTTCACTCATCAATTTATCAAGACGTGCAATTTATTAAAGGTAATGGAACTTTGCTTAACCAATTAATGCAATGCTGCAATATGTCAACTTGGTGGGAGCCATCAAAATTTGTATTAAGTGCTAATTAATCAGATCAACCATCTTCCCCTCTGACAGGTAATCCAGATCAAGGAATTGCAGAGCAGCTGGTAAATCCTGACCAAAATGGATCCATTCCTATCAAATTTTCATAAGTCATGCTGCAATTTTATACCCATTTTAAATATACATCCCGCCATTTAATATTTATTGTGATGAAAGAGATAGACATTTGATTTTATTATAACCTATCATTTCTGTATGTGTCTACATGAAGTAATGATATCTTTTCCAGTAGTAAACACAATGATAAATGCAGAGAGCCTGTGTGCGATAAAATCCAAACATTAATCAAAAGTGTGCTTATAATCGTTTTAATGGGACAGAAAGCCATGGCCAAAACTTTGATTATTGCTAGACAGAAAGCTTGGCCCCTTCCAAATTCTTCTATCAATTAAAGCAATGCACGTGCGGAGCAGGATTGATTTCTTTAACCCAAATGCAAATCTAATTTATAAACCAACACTGAGACTGTTGATGTAAGAAGAGAATATGCATGGCTTTGTGACAAAAAAAGACACAAAGAATTACTAATTGCGAATAAAAGTTGGTGTAATTGGTGAACAACTAAATTCTCTAAACATCTTTACCGATTCCTAGTCATATATACGGAGTCGATTTTGTTAAGAAAGGTTGTCTCTACTTTAACCTCTTTACCTTATAAAAGATTAATCTTTAATTGTCCTTAGTTCAAGAAAAAGGCTTTGATATTTTAGTATATATTACACAATATGTAAAAGCCATGAGAACATGATGAGTAAACTTTACGGGTCTTATTTTTTCACATCCTTAATTAATGGATGACATTTGTTTCAGGGTGCATGTGCGTGGGGTGCGTGGGGTTGTTTCTATTACTAAACAAAACGCTTCGTTTTACCAATCATATATGAAGTTTTATTTGTATATGCCTGACTTTGTGGTGATATTTCATCATAAACATGGTGATAATAATACATTAAAAATTAAAAGTGCGAGTTATTTTCTCAATTAAATATAATTTTGTATATCGATGTGAAGATTATCCCCTTTGTTGATACTAATATCTATCGAACTAATATAATGAAACTTTCTTCTCTCAATTATACTGTTTACCCTTAAAACTTAGATCTTAAGCACTGAGATTTGAATTCAGTTTCAACCAGCCACATGCTAATTCTCAATTAAATATATGAATAATGATAAATTTATGATTTCAAAGGAATATATTGATTGGGCAGTGAGATTTTCCATGTCCTTTGTGGGATCTATTAGCATATATACTAAGTGGACTTTCCTTTTCCACAGGATTTTCTCCATATAACACCAATCAGATTCAAATTTCTATCCTCATTATCATGATCGGCTTGGGGTGCCTCCCAATTTTTTTTATCACTTTTATAATTTTATAAATAAAGAAAATATACATATATTATTTTTTATTTATCATATAAAAAACAAAATAATTAAATATATTATTTATTGTACACTATATTTGATGGTTTTTTTAAGGGGTATTCATCCAAGAGAATAATCATTGTGTTGTTATCGTAAGAAAAGTTTAAGTCGGCCATCAAGAGAAACCTGTGACTTTTATGTGAGATAGACTAATAAATTTATTTGTAGAAATATTAATTATGAAGAGTTTACATATATGTCACATGAGTCTATACCACATAAATATTAATACCAATCTAAGCCTCGAGATATTAAATTCATGATTTTTTTTTTATATAGTATTTAATTTTGTTATTTTTACGCTATATACAACTTAAACTTACACTTATATTATTCCTATCAATATTAGAGTTATGTTATAATAAACACTACTTACTACTTTATTTAATTTATGTGTAAGAGTCATTTTCATTATTTGTAAGTGTACTATTTTCTACTTTCATTTTTATTTTGTTTAAACATGTTTTATTTATTTATTTAATAAATGTCTTTTATTTTGAATTTTGTATAGTGACTTCAGGAAATTAAGTAAAAATAGGAAAGGTAAAATAACTTATTTATTTTTATGATTATTATAGTTCATTTAGTTATTTGAGAAAAAAATATTTAGATAAGATTGATTGGATTATATCATTATTGATGAATAAGAGTCAATCTTGTGTAATTAATAATATATTACGGATGAAAATTAGTCTAGCATATTGTTTTCATTTTCGACTTTTGTAAAGTTATTTAATTTATTTAGAATAATTTCTTACATACTAATTTTGCGACTTGTACACACTAATTTATATATATATTTTTTTTAAAAAAATTGAAATTATCTAATTTTAATTTCTTTACATAAACGAGATTTTGAAATAATCATTAAAAATATTTAATTTTAACAATAATTTTATTAATGGATCGGATATCCAAGAAAGAGTGTTACTACTAGATGAAATGAGTGAACCTTTTTCAAATGAATTATATACAAATTGATTATTTTTAATAAAAATTGTCAAATAGAACAATTGGTTTACACGTAATCAATCACAAATTAAAATATGATAAATTTATTGGTTTTTACATTAACGTTATAAATGTATTTACCATAATATATACATATATCAGATGTAACATTATAAATCTTTTTTTACAACAGTATGTAAAAATTAAATTAAAACTTGAATCCATACACAAACAAAACTTGTCAAATCCAACTATTTGACATACCTAAGAAAAAATAGTTTCCTCTTTACAAGTTTTTGAGGATACATATGAGAGACATGGTTAGGGCACACCGTCTCAGATTATTGGGGCAAGAGAAGAGATGTGAAACCTTCTCAAAAGTTTGTCATGCCATTAGTTCCCACCATTATATCCTCCATCATGATCCAGGGCAAATAATAGTATATAAATGGGAATTTGGGGTATTCATGATCACTTTCTATAGCTTATAATTTACCCATTATTATGGCATGCATGGAAATGAATGACCAGAGTAATTATGCTCACCAAATCTCAAATTTAAACAGTGATTAACATTGAAGACCCGTGAGAGGATTACATTCAACCAGAAATTATTACACGAAAATTTTAGGAGAAGTATATCTTTATTATGTAATAATTTTTTTAAGTGGACAGATAGATGCTTTTATCATATTTTTGTCTTGAATGTGTGTGCTAAATTATGCAGGGCACTTTACATGTCTTGCTTCCTTATCTCAGAAAAAAGAAAACCTCCCCCACGCAGTTCCTTTACATGTAAACAGAATGAGCATTAAAGTGGGAGGAATCAGGAATCCTAAGTATATAATCCAAAAGCCAAAAAAATCTTTTCCCCCTCAATAAATGGTAGGGCTTGGGGTTTTGTGCATGTAGCATGTAGAATCCACCTCTTTACCAACTCTTTTTGTTGAGGAATTTTCCACTTTAGGTGGCCATATGAAAAGGATATATATATATATATATATACAGTACAGCTATTGAAACTTTTTATATATATTTTTTGGTTGTAAATTTAGTAATATGGTTGTGGGGTAACTGCAAAAGGGTCTATTAAAATAGGTCCCTGAAGGGATAAAAGGTTCAAAAGCCGGAATGATTCTGAGTTCCCAGATATGGTTTCTGAGATTTTGATGCTGAATACAAGACACAGCACTAAGCTCAAGTCCTTGAGGCACTCATTGTCCCCATTCTACAGTCACTTTTGCTAAAAGACTACAAGACAGATAATAAAAAGAAAAGTAGTAAGGATGAAAAGCAACAAAAAGAGAAGCTTATACAACAAAAATCATGGCTTCAGAACTCAGAATCAATACGTACACTACTAAACTATGTATGTGTCTCCTCTCAGTAACAAATATCATGCTCACAAGTCCCATCCGTATCACCATTTTTTTGCTTCTGCCTAATAAATTTTGTTGTACACTACTATTCAAAATCAACAAGGCTAGCTAGCTAAAATGTACTTAGGAATAACTATACTCATTCATATATCCGCTTCACAATTAATCTAAATTTTATTCTTTCTTACTGTTAGAAGTCCCACATCGAGAGATAAGGCAATTTCATAGTATATAAGTGAGATGCAAACCTCACCTTATAAGCCGGTTTTGTGGGATTGAGTTAGGCTTAAAGCTCACTTCTAACATGGTATCAGAGTCAAGTTAGAGTCTATCCTAGCAAACTTTCTTTATAAAATAAGTTTATGGAGGTTGGTTAAAGTCTACTTTTAAGAAATTTAGGTTGTATGGACCAATTAGCTATTATAATTTTGTATAGTGTCGGTTTAAAATAGTGTTGCTTTTCGTCCCGTACTAGAATTTTTCTCTCTTTGGATGCCATAAAAAGGTGGAGAAAGAGGTAGCTAGAGTTTGAAGGAGGAGCGTCAAGCGTGGGTGTCGTGGCTTTCTTTATTCATGCTTTGTGATAGTGCCTGCCATGGACCTCTCTGTAGTGACAGAGTGGAGACAAAAGAGTCACCTGCTTAATCATCAAGACTCTATAGAGCCACCATCTCAATCTATTATATCACCCCACTTCATTACCACTTCTTCAATATCTATTTTTATTTCTCACCCCCATTACTCTCATCATATACATCTTATATATATGAAAAAGATTACTTATATTCACACAAAAATTACCATCTAATCAAGTTTCCTCACTTTCACAATATAACTATCAGAAAAGGTCAAGTAAATAATAATTTCTGATTTTTTTTATCTGCTAATGTTACAGCGGTTAGTTTTTTCAGTAGAGAAAGTTCACCCTCCTTTCCAAACCATTTAAAAATAATTCTTATAATATTAATAAGAAGAGTTGAATCCATAACCTCTCTCACCCTCCTTCTAACTTTTTATTTCTGATTAATTAATATTTATAATTTCCTACTTTATTTTTGTGACTTGTCACTAAGTCGATGAGATATGATATCATGTGAGGATCAATACAAGTTTTTTCACTGATATTGTGTGGTTACTAAACTCATATATATGTTACATGTCATGAATACACTTTCCTCTATCTTGTCCTAGTCAATGTCATGAAGTACCCAACAAAAACTTTAAGTAAAAGCAGCGTGCCATGTCTGAAATTCATTAGTTCGTTGATGTAATGAAAAAGAAAAGGAAAATGGAAGGGGAAGTGGTTTGGCATGGCATCAAAACATGACCAAATTCGAAGTGTGGGTATGTAATATTATAATGGCAATATACGATATCATCTTTAGGGTTTTGGAAAAAGGTGGTGAGTTTTGGTGGCGCTTGCATGTATAGTGTAGTGCGATGAAACCCTAAGGAAAGATGGAATAGACAACAGAAAGAGGAGAGGCCGAAAGATTGTACATAATTGGGAAGGAATAAAGAGGAAGTGAAAGAGAAGAGATGAGAAAGTACTACGAAAATGCATAGATAGAGATAGATAGATGAAAAGAGGGTTTAATTTTTATATTTATGGTGAATGGAAAGAAAGATATGATTCATCACTCAGTTATTCCAATTCTCCCTTTTAGTCATTAATAATCATAGTGTTTATTATACCATTCCTTTACTTTGTTAAAAGTGTAAAAAGATGATGTGTAAAATGCCTAGCTAGCCTACATTTTCTATAGTTTCTTCCTCACACCATCTTTATCATCACTACACCATTGCTCATGTCATGTTAATGAAATTAGGGCATAATGAGATGTCAACATTCATAGTGCACCTCCTCACCAAACAAAAACAAGTAATAGTTTTTTTTTTTTTTCTATTTTTTCAGGTTCACCAAAGAGAGGAAAAATAGTTATTTCTCATAAATAATGGTTAGGATGTGTGTGTGAGTTCAATGTGTTTTTAAATCTATTATTTTAATTTGATTTTTAACTACTAAGATATGGTTTGATATATTTAAAAATTTAGTCCGGCTTGAAAGATGATTTAAAAATAAATTAATTACTGAAGACGAGATTATATTTAAACTTGATCGTTCATCAAATTAGTCTTTCAAAAAATTAATTATTAAGCAACTCATTTTCCGAAATGTCATTATAATTGTCTTTTAAAGTTTCATTAGTGAAAATATATAAACGAATTAAAATGTCACTAACTATATTCGTTTATAAAGAGTATTAAAGTGGTGGATTTTTTTAAGGACTACTTTTGGTGACTAAACTTTTAGAATACGCATAAGTAAAATTTTAGGCATTGGGGGTCTAATTTGATAAAAAAAAGAGAAGCAAACTTAATTATAAAAACGAATATAAATTTCTTCTAAGTTTTAAAAGATCAATTAGTCATGGAAAATTAAAAAAAAAAAAAGATTAAAACCATGACTTAAAATTTTAGAGTGGAGAAACTCGAGGTATAGTAAAAAAGGTTAAAGAAAAATGGCACCAACCTTTGAATGAATACCTCCAAAACTTCTATTTCGTCATGTATGGGTAAGCAAAGTGATTCTTTAGGCTTTAATCCTATTCATACTTTTAATAAGAACCGTGGTATTTTTGACATCTCCCATTTGACACTACCTTTCCCTTTTACTTTTTCTTTCATTTATAAGTTTACTTTTTTTAAAGACTATTTTATCTCTATAAAAGATTGTAAATGGTAATAAATCTCAAACCATCTTTTTCCTTTTAATAAATCTTTTATAACAATGTGGTAAAAAAAATTGAGTTGGGTTTGCGTCACACGTTATTAGTATGAAACATGTATTGGATCAATTGAAATTGGTTCACCAATCCCCACTTTGCATTTGTTGGGAATAGTCCAAGTGTGAGTCAAAAAAGTCCCACATTGGATAGAAAAGACAAAGTTAAACACCATATAAGAATAAAGACCCATAACAACATTGCCTTAAGGTTTTGGTGTAAAAGTGGTGTCTAAGGTCTTATATGTGTAAGACTAATGTTATATAACCATATAGAACCACAATCTCTCAATGACCATAACTATGCCATGACCATGACTATAAACCATATATGAAAAAATATAACCTATCAGCATTGCTACACATTAGATGTGAAAAGGAACAACTTTAGATAATAGTTAACAAGAGAAGTTGGGTTTAAATTCGAAACGTATAACACATCACTTAGTCAAAAGCTTTTGTTTTCTCAGTTTTTAATCATTGCTTTACACTGTTCACATTGCTTTGTATACATTGAATTTTGTAACTTCGGAAAGTAGTACAAAAAGTATCTTCGTTGGTTTCTTCTGAATTGATTAGTTTGATTTAATTAATACAATCATATCCTCTCGTGTTCAACAACAAGTGACAAAAGGGTCTTCATTTATGTCTTTAGCTTGATAATTTTCACGAAATGCAAGCTGTGCCTAAAGTTTTTCCTTTAGTTGTTTAGTTTATAACACATGCTTCCTATTTCTATTTCCTTGAGTGAAATTTTAAACATGTTTAAACTTTTTAGAACTTGCCTGAACTTTGTTATATATGAAATAAAGAATGTATAACAAGCTAATTGGAGAATTTTTGTTTGGGCTTATCCAATGTTGTTTAAGAAAATAGCTATTGAAAACATTATTTGGGGATTTCCTTTTGCACCCCCAAAGTTTCTTCCTGCACCCCTATGAATGTGTGTAGAAGATGAAAAGGCCTTAGTATCTGTCATCTCCTGTCATGTCTTTTCTAATCCTACATGTTGTACCTCTCAAGCTTTCTCTACTTAGAAGAGCTTAACATATCACATTATATTCTGATGAAAGCCATTATGATCCTCAGTAATGACTAATGCAATTTAAAAGTGTGTTCTAGATTCCACTATTTGTAAGTTTTTTTTTATGCGAAATATGGATTCTGAATTGTGTAATATGAAAGATATCCTCAATCGCACGGTTTGAAACTACTCTTGTTATGCAAAAGAATGACTTAATAAATTACGTCAAAGGTAGAAAATGACTTCAAAATTGTGCATTATAATGGTAAAAAATCAACTCTTGATGGTGTAATTTATAAGTTAAAAGTACTTTCGAATTATTATAACACTACAAGAAAATATTCCTTTAATAATCAATTTTAGTGACTAAAATTTATTTGTTATTATAATAACTAATTTATATATCAATTTACAAAATATAAAATTATAGATTACTAAAATAATCACTATTGTAAATAAAAAATCATAATTGATTTCTAAAATTTAACTGTCAAGATTTTATAACTATCACATAAAATTGGATACTAAACATTAACTGCCAATTTCTTTTTATTAAAAAAATTAGTTTTTAATTAATTAGTGACTAATTTAGTGATCAATTATAATTTTTTATTCATAATAGTGTCTATTTTAATAATTAATAATTATTTATTTTGTAAATTAGTAAATTAGTTATTATAGTGAGTAACAATTTTTGATTATTAAACATCTTCTTATATCGAGAATTTAAAAATTTCTTTTATAAAAAAAATGACTTTTAAATTACATAATCCGAGAATTTTCTCAATTGTGAGATCCAAATAAACTTTAAATAAGAAGAACAAAATGGTCATTTTAATATTTATCAAGATACAGAAGTATAAGGTGCAAAGCGAAGTCTTCAAATTATTTTTGTGGACTAACAAATGGGCCTGTTATTCACAGTCTTTCAATATTTCATTTTTTTTCTTATCAAACATGTTTTTGACGGAAACATAATGTTATTATGTAATGAATAACACAATTAAAATAAGTTTACGTTAGTTAGGTAGGGAATGTAAGTTTAGAATACACAATAAAAAAATTTTCCTGTGTATTGTAATATATTAGACAACAAAATATGTTGAAAAATTTACAATTTGATTAATATTTGCCTACATCTAGTTCTATCTGATTTTTCATTCTATTTTCTACCATTTTTATCAACAAAAATGACAAGAAAATTCTTGAATAATAAATAGTGACAATAAATAATTAGTCACCTAATAAAATGATTAATTTAGATATTAATTTATAAATTTAAAAAAATATTAATAATTAGAATAATTTTAAAAAAATTTAATTAATTTTTAAATTGGTAACTAAAATAATTTTTGTTATGAATTAATTTTTAAATTAGTCACTAATATTAGCTATTAAAGTTTTGATTATCAAATAAATTGATCTTCAAATTAGTTTTTAATTAAAAAATAGGTTTCTAATCATGTTTTTTATCACTGAAGTTAATTATTATTTAAAAACTACTATAGTGAAATAAACCAACATTTTTTTTTTAACTTGGGTCGATTCGATTGGGATTTTTCAACAAATAGTCACAAAACCTTAATCATATTCCGATCTTAATTAGATTTTGATTTTTAGGATTTCTAAAGTCAACCCAACCTCAATTCGTTAGACCCTTACTTAAAACTCAACTATTAGTTGGATACCAACTAAAAAAGGTGAAGAAAAAGACATCTGGTGTTCATATAAGCTTAAATATGAGATTAGAAATTATTTTCTTATTGAAAACTGAAAAGCAGAAAAAGTATAAGAAGGGATAAACCGAATTGGTATTTCTTAAGAAGATAATTGTTACAAAAAAGTTATTTATAAGAGAGTTGGTTCTAACGAGCACTTTACACAATTTAATAAACTTAAGATTTGATACACTTGCCAATATTTGTAACACATAGTTTTCCGTGTTTCTAACCCTTTCTTTACAATTCCATGATTTACAATTATATATCATTCACTATTTTAAGCATAATCTTGATTTTGGCATCACAATTTTTTTGTTGTGCCCATATAATAAATTATTTACTTCCAATGTTTTTCCTGTTTTTAGCTCATTTACATAACATAATTGTTTTTTATAATTTTAAATGCACATAGGACATAAGAGGAAAAATCTTCTAATTTTCTTTGTGATTAAAAGGAAAGTTTACATGAAGCATTTCTTATTAACACTATAAATTCATACTTTTTAATAAAGAAAAATTCGTGTTTAGTTTTATAAATTAAGTGTCTAAACAAAAATATAATAATTCATTGAGAGTTTTTAATTTGAAACTTACCTTACGAACAACTTATTAAAATATTGTATGCAATTAAAAAATAGTTAAGAGTAAAAATGTCTCTTAAACTAAGTTTGAATATTTTACTTCTAAATTGTCAAGTTTATCTCAATAAAGAGCACCATTGCTTTAAAATATGAATTAATTATGATTTTATTCTTAAATTATAACACGATTTAGATTTTCATTTTTATTTTAAAGTTTGATAGTCTTGTATCTTCATATTTAAATGCATGGATTCGGTGCTTCTGATCTAACAATCTTAACCTTTTTTTTTACATGACTATATCAACCATTCATTTTTTGGATTTTTTTTGGAAATCATAGATGTAAGAAATTGATGCTGAAAGACTGAATCAAGTAAAGGAAAGTTGTAAGAACATTCACTTTACCAAATTGATATTATAATCACAATATAAAGAAAGTTTTAAAATTGGTATTCTTCCATACTTCATCCTCAAGAAATGGATTGCTTTGTGAAGCAAAGGATAGATATAAATTTTTATTTGGGTTCTATTAATTTACTTGTCAAAGTCTGTGGCAGTTTTTCCTAGGAAGAAAAGAATATGTCAACCTTGTTTCTTGTATTCCTTCTTGTCATTGTCTATGGGAATAATTTCTTGGCTAAGTAAACCAAGAAAAGATATCATTCTTTCACCATTTTCCAAGTGATGATGAGTTTAATTTGATGTATAACTTATATTTTGTTAAAGTTATATATACCGTGGCTCTTTCATCAGTTTCGCATCAACTCAATCTCTCAATCCTGCATCCTTGTTGCAAACACATTGTTTCTTTCATCAATTCTTTTAAACTTTGAAAATCTTCCCTCACTTCATCCCCTAATCTTGTTGCAGAAAAACAAAATGTCTATTCGAACAAATCCCATGAAAGCAATCCCTTTACTCTTGAAGCGTTTGAGGAAAGTCGAACAACAAGCAAATTTGGACGATTTGAAGTCTGTGTTGATTAACATTAAGGATGTGTTTTCTTTGGTGAAGAAAAACGAAGAAGAACTCCTTGACACATTAGCCCTGGTGGATGGCTATATTCGCAAGTCCAACATACGTAAGTTGATGGAAGACAAGGAAAAACTCTGCAAGAAAATAATGGATTCAACTCAAAAGTTGTTGCCACGTGAGGCTATAGAAGCTACCAAGTCATCAAGCAAACCATTTCAAGACGTGAATAGAGCACCCCCTTCAAGCCAACTTCAGAACATTGAAGAGTACAAGGTAAATTATCAAAACCTTGGTCATCTTTGTCATAAACGTGGCTTCTTGTCTCTCTTATCTTTCCCTAAAAATGCCATCACAAGTAAAAGAAATATTTTCACATGGTGGATGGGGATGGGTGACATCGACGGAGAGGAAGATGGTGAGGATGTGTTTGTCGAGCTTTTGCATTGTAACCTAGTTGTACCACATCGTCAAGGAAAATGTCCCCATGTGAATAAATTTAAAGTTAATCCTTGGGTTCGTAATAGCATATTGTCACAAAATGATAAGAACCAACCTTTTGGAATTTATTCACAGATAGTCTCATCAGTTCATGCTAATGATACTTCGTACAGTAACTTAATTCTTGACCAACGAGAAGCTAAACTAAGTGATGAACTTGGTTTTGAGTCTAATCATTGGAGATCCATTTTTAATGTCAATACAAGTTATGTTAAATTTGGATTCCAATGGATGGCCAAAATGAAGCATTTGGAGGTGCTTCATCTTGGTCGTTGGTTGCAACATTCTTCTTCGCATCATATTGAAGTGGAGAGTGAAGAATTCCTAAAGGAGTTGATAGATCACGAGTACTTGAAGTATCTTAGCCTTCGAGGGATATCAAGAATATCTAATCTTCCAACAAACATTTTTGAACTCGAGAGCCTAGAAACTCTAGATCTCAAAGCTTGTCACAATCTAGAAACCTTACCCAACGATATTGCATCATTGAAAAAGCTCAAACATTTGAATTTGTCTCAGTGTTACTTGTTGGAACGAATGCCAAAGGGTATTGAGAAGTTGACTGAGCTTCAAGTACTAAAGGGACTTGTAATAGACAGTTCTAGCAAGACTCCTTACAAAATATCAGATCTTGAAAATCTGAAAAAACTAGAGCAACTTAGCATACATATTGCACGTGAGGGTGTTATCGAAGAGGGAGATTTTGAGAGCTTAAAAGATTTATCAACTCTTCATCATCTCAAAATATCATGGGGTGTGTCTACTTCAATGCACACTGATGTTAAGATAATTTTGCCTCCAAACTTGGAAAAGTTGCATGTTGAAGGTTTTCCTGGACAGAACTTTCCAGAATGGTTGATGCCTCACAAAGTACCCTTGTCATTGAAAGAGCTAAATATATCGGGAGGGAAACTAAACAGAATGGATCATGGAAAAATTTATGACACTCTCCACTGGTTGAAGATCTTGCGTCTCAGGTACCTAAAACATTTGAATGTTGACCTAGAAAATTTGCAAATGTTGTTTCCTTCATTATGGTATGTAGAAATAAAACATGTTCGAAACTATGCGCACTTTGAATGGGGACATAATGAAAGGAGCTGAAAGTACCTCATGTTATAATGCTATTTGCACAATTGTATATAATTGCTTTCATATAGTATCAAAATGTAGAGAATTTAGAGCATGTCTAAGTTGTAGATATATTCAACATGTTTTAAATGCATGACCCTATCTACAGTTTTTTTTTTTTGTTCACGTAAATTACTATCGTACATATTATCTCTCAAAAGTATCTTTATACATGAGACTGAGACCCTTATTGTTTCAATAAATAAAAAAATAAATAAATATATATATATATATATATATAATTCTGATAAAAAATTATTATCAAAAATATAATCCACGTACCACTATTATTAAATGACCTTAAACATAAGTTTGTTCTTAGCCGATGGAGCAAACTCTTTCGGAGAATATGTTTTTTTTTTTTTTTCTGAGTTTCTTGGAATGATGATCATAATGAAAATTGAGTTAAACACAGCATAAATTTAATGAATTTAATCTACTCGATACAGATTTTTTTAAAGTGAGTTAACAAACTTACAAAACTTCAGGAACAATTCACTTATTTTGTGAATTAAAGTTACAATGATAGTCAAGTCCGTGGATTGATATTGACTATAATATTTTTTGTATATTTTGTTATTATGAGATGATGGAGGAATCAAAAGGATAAAATGGAAAGAAAATAGATGAAGAAGAGAATGGTGGTAAGAGTTTGAAGAGACATAAATTACAATAAAGTCAATTATTAAGGAAAATAAGAACTCCTAAGCAAATAAACAAAAGTGGTGATTCAAATCGGTAGAATCAATATTGATTTTTCCATTTCTTTTTGTTTCTGACATTATTAGAATATTTAAAATTGTATCCACAATTTGTCACCATATTTATATTTTGTCTATGATTTACGAATACAATATGTGTATTGGATATGAGATGTATCAGATTCGACGATATGTTGATTTTGAAAATAATAGAGCATAACACGTGATATAAATATATTAAAAAGTAAATAATTTTTTTTAAAACATAAAAAATATATGATTATTTTGGTGTGAATCCAAATTAAAATCAAATATATTTAATAGATACTTCATTAATAAATATCGATAAATAAAATATCATGTACGGAGACATGAATACTTAATACAAATTGTTGAAGAATTGATGCATCCTAATATTTCATCTATCTATTTATATTTTTCCAACATTAGTGGACAAGAAAGTAACAAAAATAAAAAATACACAAATTCTATGGTGTTTTCGCTTGAACGTCTAGTTCTTCGCTTAAGCGCTTTTCCTTTGGTGCCCGCGTTTTTCACTTTCTGTTTTCTATTTATTGGTCTTTGTATCTGTTTTCCGTTTGTACATTTATGTTGTTCACTTTTCTTCTATTTAATAAAGAAGTATCGTTTCTCTTTTCTCTCGGTCTCAATCTCTTTCAGATTATTCATTGTTAGCTTCTGCATTTTCTTTGCGCCATGGATCAAGGATAATCTAATATGCCCTACAACTGCCCACAATACCAGATATCCTTGCTGCTTACACATTCTGCGGTAGTTGTTGCACATAACGCTTCATTCAAATTGGCCTTAAATCTCTAATTGGATTACTCTCCTCCTCTTCTTTCTATGCTTTGATCTAGCTTCACTATTCCAGCTTGTGCGAGAAAGCAAACAAAGAAAGAGTGGTGAGGAGCAGAGGAGAAACGTGACTTACGAAGAAAGGAGAGCAAGCAAGATCTTAGTTTGACGGTGGTGGAGCAGAGAAGAAGTGAAGAAAGGAGAAAAAGAGGAAATTAACGTTGTGGGGTTAGGTGGAGTGGTGTGTGGTTTAGGAGGCTTAGAGGAATATTTTTCTTCTTTCTCGCAGGGGTTTCTTCCTGCGGTTCCAACCACTTCTATTGTATCTCAAAAAAATTTTAAAATTTCAACTTTTTTCTTCGATTAAAATTAACTACATTATTATCTTTTCTAATTCACCCACTCCAATTTTTTTTTTAATGAATATTGACATTCAATACCTTATTTTATTTTACGTATGTTGACATTGACACTATATTTTTTCTTTATTATTTTTTTATTACAAATGTCGATATTCAGTTAACATATATTTAAAAAATATTATGTTGACATTTGACACTGTATTTTTTCTTTATTATTTTTTTATTATAAATGCCGATACTCATTTAACATATATTTAAAAAGTATTATATACAGTACGTTAAAATCTATATATATATATATATATATATATATAATATGTTGATCCGGTAACAAAAAGAAAATGAAGTTACAATATCGATATCCGTAAAATAAAATTAAATATCAGATGTCAATAAAACAAAATTAAATATTGGATAGACATCCATAAATAAAAAGAATTATAACATTGGATATAGACATTAATTGAAAAAAAAAAATAAAGTATCGGATATAAAATAAAATAAGTTACTGAATGTCGATATGTTAAAATAAAAAACTTGAAGTGGATCCATTACAAAATATAAAAATATAATTACACTGAGGATTGAATTTTCTTTTTAAGTACATTATAAATGTTTGGAGGTGTAGGAAGAAGCTCGAATAATACTTAGATAGCGCCTTGAGTGCCCAATAGTATCTAGATGGAGCCAGCGCCTTAGACACTATAGTCACATGAAATTTGATTTTCAAGGTCCTAAAGTCCCACCCAATGTCATTTACGTATCAAATTGGTCCATTATTCTATTTCTTAAGCATTAAAATGAGTATAATTAGACTCGAGACGTTCCTAGACAGTACCAATTTAACCATAAAAAACTTCTCAATATCAAACTTAATGATCATGTCTTTAAACCTTGCATTTCTTGACTTTCTTCCTCACGTCTCCACATACGGTGCCAGTTGTTAGGTTCGTTGATAATCAAGGATGAATGAAAGCAATTGTATTATACCAAACAGTTATATACATAACGCACACGTTCTCAATTAGACATAAATATTTTCTATACATAAAACTAAGAAAACAAAATAAGAAAAAATTGTTAAAACAATTAAGTAAGAACACCATATAATACAAGTGGTAGAGTATCTGCCTAAACATAACACTACTTACATTCCCCTAAATAAACCGTCTTTAGTATGAGATCACAATGATTTAGAGTAAAGACATCAAAAGAATCTGCACTTAAATTTGACAAGGGTAAAGGCCTTCTTTCACCTGTAAATGAATCAGAAAACCCAAATCCGGGTAAGAATATGTACATACTACTTATTATAAAGGATAAGTTTAACTTTTTTTTAGTTTATTTTTTGTTTGATAAGTTAATAAATATATTGAGTTCGATCCCTTCAAATATTTGCTAGGACATATCAAATTACTTCTTATTCTCAGTTTACATAATTAATATTATTTACTTTAGCTTGTTGAATTTAGCCAATAAAAATGATATTAAATTTTGTAAACTTGGTTAAACAGAAGAAATTATAATAAAACTTGTAATTTAAACCGAGACTAATGAATTTGGTAAGGGAAAGTGATAGTTTTACCTTGTTTAAAATAAGACGACCGTCCACTCTAAGTTGGCAAACAGAAAGGCTTGTTGAGCAATCACAGAGTAGGTCCTCTAAGGCAGGGCAAGCGTAAATATCCAATCTTTCCAGCCTCTTGTCTCTGAGGCTGTTTGGAAGGCTCATCAACTTGCAACAGAAACCAATAGCTAATCGGCGAAGAGAGGAAAGTTGTTGAAAGCAATCAGGCAAGGATTCAAGATTTGGAAGATCATATAATCTCAACCATTGCAGGGCAGTCATGGATTCTAAACCCTCCTGCAAACCTTTCAACTCTCTGCATCTTTCAATCTCCAATTTCTTCAGAGAACCACTGAACACCCACCGAGGGAAACGCCCACCTCTGTATCCTGTTACCGTCAAACTCACAAGCTGTTGGGTATCAGGTCGAAGCACTTCAAGAATCTCCTCAACATCTTCTCCTAATTTGGTCTCTTCATTTCTGTCCCATGACAACCTCAACTCCTTCAATCTCTTACCTGACATTTTCGCTTCCATCGCATCCTCTACACTCTTCACTCTTCCCAGATGCTTCATCTCAAGATCTCCTCTCAGACTCATTCCTCCCAATTCTCCCAAACGGAACCCTCTTTCGTTGCCAACAAAGTACGAGGTTAAACTCCTCAGGGAACTCAACTTCCCCATCTGAGGAGGCAAGCTTGATAGTTTGTGGCTACCCTTAAAAGATAGCTTTTCAAGATATCTTAAGTCTGTCAAACTGTGGGGCAACTTTTGGAGATGTTTGCAGTAATCTAATTTCAAGATTTGCAAATTCCACAGCTTACACAGGATTTCTGGAAGAGTTTTGAAGTCACTCTTGGAAAGATTCAAGTACCTTAAATGCTTCAAATCTCCGATTGAAGGTGACAATTCTCTCTTTAGTCTTAGCTGAAGTACTCGCAAATATTGACATTTCAATACATTTGAAAAAAGTTTATCACTGTATTGATTTGGTATTAGATAAGTCCTCAAAGATTTTATTTGCTGCAACCCAATTGAATTCAATTCAATTCTCCGTCTATAATCTGAGAGATGGCTGATAGCAGACGAATAAGTTACTCTAGAGTCACCTATCACACATTCTATATCTTTTGCAACAAAGGTTGCAAGATCAATAACAAGATCATGCATCTTGAAACCTGTAATGTTTCCAAATTCATCTATCTCAATATCCTGAAAAAATGATCTCCTATATAGTTCATTCCACACATCATCACCAACTTCCTTAACATTTAACGTATCATAAGATGAAATGAATCCATTAGTCATCCAAAGCTCAATTAAATATGCCTTCGTTATTGTTTCACCTTTGGGAAATATTGCACAATAAGCAAAACACTTTTTGAGTCTTATTGGTAGGTTCAAGTAACTTAATATCAGGGCAGGAGTTACAATAGAGTTTTCAGCGTGTGGTAAACTCCAAATGCTGCTTTCCTTGACATTCAACCACTGTTTTTCCTCTCTGCTGAAGTGTAAAAGACCACCTAGTACTTTTGCTGCAAGAGGCACTCCCCGACAATTTTGTACTATCTCCTTCCCTATTACCGCAAGCTCAGACGGTTTTGGCTCATTCTTTTCAAAGACTTGTCGTTTAAACAATTTCCAACAATCATTGTGAGATAACTCTGATAATTTACAAAATTTATGAGGAGGAACTGTTCCCATGATTTCTGAGACTATTGAAAGACGAGTGGTGACCAAAATGGAAGCACCCTTTCCCCCACAAGCCAATACTGATTTCAATTTCTGCCAGTTATATTGAAAGGTATCATAGTTCTGATCCTCTGAATATAATACGAAATCCAAAACAAGCAAATATCGCTTTTTTTGGAGAAGGTATTGAAGTTGTTTCGGTACTAGCTCTAGATCCAAGTTTTCACAGTCACACCCAAGAGCTGCTTTGATGATAGCTTCTATCATTCCCTTCAAACTGAAATCCGAAAAACCACATGCCCAAATTCTTAACTCAAAGTTGTTGACTACCCACGGATGATCGTAGATGAGTTTAACAAATGTTGTTTTTCCAATTCCGTCTGGACCTTCAATTGGATAGATCGATAAATCATCCTCCAAACCATTCAAATAGTTTAAAAGTCTATTTTTATCCTCCTCCCTTCCGTAGACTCGTGGTTTTCTAAAGAAAATGGTAGTTTGGATTCTCCCAGCAATCATCCCAATCTCACTCAATTGAAACTTATTCTTTTCTTTGACTACTTTTATTAACCTCTCATTTATCCTATTTAGTTTCCCAGCCATTTTGAAACCAAAAACAATATTCGGAATAATGGATAAGCAAAGTTGTACCTTGTCTGATCGGGACTCCCCCACCAAATCGACCAAATCTTCATAGGCAAACTCATCAATAATGTCATCCACCATGTTAACAGCACCATTTATCTTTCGCAGCCAATTTTTAACATCTTGGTCTGAGAATTGTTTCTCCTCAGCATCTTCAAGCGAAGCCTTGATAGTAGTGAGCATGCGGGCAAGCCCCCTCAGCTCTGGATGAAAAACCCCAAATGGTTTGAACTCCTCTAATGTGCTCAAATTGTGAAGCACAGATTCAACCACAAACTCTGTCATATTGTTACTCTGCAAGATGGAAATGGACGAGGGATTGTACGAAGCGACAAGGAAAAGGGTAACAAGGACAAAATTTGTGTGGGCTAACATGTTAAAATGTTGTCATCTAAGGCGAGGAATAATTCGTAAGCACGCCAAGGTTTCTTAAACAGTAAGGCAGGGATCTCTTGTGAAGTAATGTTGGAGCAGCTTGTAGATGCGGAAGCTGCTGCATGCTTGAGGTATAGCAAGGTTACTCAGTCAAATCTTATCATGTTTTTGTTAAAATAAATAAATTACAGAATAAGTTTTGTTACATAAATAAATTATAGGATGATTTTTGTTATATGAATAAATAAATTAATCAATGTAATTTTTATTTTAATAAATCACTGAAAGGAAAAATAAACTGCCAAATTGTTTCCTATGTGCTTTCTCAAGTAAAATAAATTACAAGAAAAATCAGTGGTTTAAAAGATGCTTTGCAAATACATATAATTTTTTGTCAGTGTTATTAGTTTACATGTTATCTATTTTAAAATTGGATCGGAGAAGGATACACTTTATCCTAATAATAATAATGTGAAAATATTGTTTACGTCGAATGAAGCAGCCTGGTGATCCATAACTTTATTTCTTGTCTCCCGTTTTGTTGAATATCGTCCTTCAATTAGGGATGCGCATGAACTTTATCCAAAGCATATCATTATAAATCTTATAAAATAGATTGAATTTAATTTAAATTCATTTGATTTAAACTTTTTAATATGATTTAAATTTTAATATAAAGTTAGTTTATAAAAGCAAGAATTTTAATTCGATAAATTCAAATCAGTTTTATTTGAATTAATTTAATTTCTTTTAGGAATATATAATTGAGGTCATTACTTAGCTTGGTCCAGGGCAAATAGCCTGTGTTTGCTAAAGGATGAATTTGACAATTAAATGTTATTAGAATATTCCCTTTGCCAAATTGATATTATAATCAAAATATAAAAAAAGTTTTAAAATTTGCAATTTTTCACACTTCACCGTAAGGAAATGGATTTCTTTTGCTATCAATATTCTAACCTTTTGCCAAGAGTTACGGGCCGGGACAATCTCAGGTAGATAGTTTCTGTGCGGTGTCAGTCTTTCCAATGATAATGGAGGTGTATAAAGATTTTTTGAGTCGGTAGGGACAAAAGTTGGTCTTAGTGATTCTTAGGTAAATGATAAAAGAGAAATCTTATTATTCTCACCTGGTATTACTTACTTATAACTTTCTCTAATTTGTTTTTATGTTTAATGTTTTCTGATTTTACTAAAGAAAAAGAAAATTTAGATATTCTAATAACTAATAAATAGAATGAATTTTTGTTTTTCTTCAATGATGTTAGCTCAAAATCTTTTGTTTGACTCTATAATAGTAATTCCACTATTATAGTATTTGTAGTGAATAATAAAAAAATAGAATAAAAAATTTGAAAAAGTAATAAAATAGTTTCTTCATATTTATAAGAGACAAAATTTACATGGATATAAGAAGTATTGTTTCGGTTGAGATCTCATCTCCATTAGACATAAAGCGAATTATAATATATAAGTGAGTGTAAATCTCATTACAAACTAATTTTGTGAGATTGAAGTGGACTTAAATTTTACTTTTTAACATGATATCAGAGATATAAATTAAAATTTATTTATAATAAAATTTATTGCTTATTGAATATATTGTTCATCCCTATTTGGTCAATATTAAATATTTAGTTCTACACACAAATTGTATATGACTCGGTTTAAGGAGATATATTAGAATTTTATACCGACTAGACGAAATATTAAATGCATACTTCATTTCTTAATAATAAAAAAAACATTAATTTATAATTTTTAAATATTAGCATCACCGCAATTAATATCAACTTATCCGAGTCTATGACTCCGGATGCAAAATGGACACTTTGGATTTTTCCTCTAGTGAGTTGATTTTTGGACTACACTAAGAATTAGTTTTCTTGTTTGAGATAAAGGATAAATAGACTACTGCATAATTCACATGTTAAGAAAGAATGATGTCAAACTTCTTATTGATTCTCTTAATTTTCACGATGACAGTTTTTCCAGGGAAGAAGAAAGAATGATTCAAACTATTTATTTATTTTTTAATTCTCAATAGATTTTGGAAATTTTTATTTGTATCTCTATTTAATTTTTATGATCTATTGAATCATCAACCAAATTTTTAAATTGAGTCTCTGCCATTATATTTTTCTGTTAACTATATGCTAATTATCTTGTATTGCCACACATATTACCGTATAATACATAGTTGTAAATTATGGTAATGACGAGGATCTCAATCAAGACTTTCTAAATGTACTTACATAAAATTATTCTTAAAGCTAATACAAATTAAATATTAATAAAATTTTAAAATCATTAAATTATAAAATTGTAAAATTATAAAATCATAAAAGTTTATATTTTTTATGTTATATTTCATAATTTTATAAATGTATAATTTATAATTTTTTCTTAATATTATTTTTTTTATTTTTTTTAATTTTATATTTTATAAATTTATAATTTTTATTAGTTTTTAGAATAATTTTAAATAAATACAACCGCAAATCCTTGAGAGATATCTTTATCATTATGGTAGTTTGTAACGATATATTATGTGGCGATATTTAAGCATGATGACACTACAAGATAGCTGTCAAGTCATATAAGTAATAAAAGAAACTAATGGTAGGGATTTGATTGAAAAGTTTTTAAAATTTCGATGACTCATAAAAAATTTAATAGGGACTTAACTGAAAGTTCCTAAATTCATAAAGGATCCAAAATATAATTGAACTATTATTTTATAAACAAAAATTAAAACTTTTCATTACTTTAAAATTCTGTGCTTTAATTAGTAAATAATCATAGTTTTTCTAAACAATGTGAATTGATATCTGAACTTATACACTCTATTAATTATTTGTACAATTTGGTACACTTCACGGTACATGTAACACGATTTTGCAATTGTCGCACTGGTAGGAGCGGTGACCAAAATGGAAGCACCCTTTCTCCCACAAGCCAATACTGATTTCAACCTCTGCCAGTCAACATCTAAGGAATTCCGATGCCAATCGAAATCCAACACAATCAAATATCTTTTTCCGTGGAGAAGATTTTGAAGTGTTTTTTGTACTGTGTCTAGATCCAAGTCCTCACAGTCACACCCAATAGCTGCTTCCAAGATAGCTTCAATAATTCTCTCAAAATTGAAATTGAAATCTATAAACCTACACACCCAAATTCTTAACTCAAAGTGGTAAACTACCATCGGAGGATGATTGAAGATGAGTTTAGCAAATGTTGTTTTACCAAATCCTTTTGGTCCTTCAATTCGATAAATCGATAAAACATCCATAAATTCATCATGATTACTAGTCAAATCAATTAAATACATATTTGTATGCCGTTCTCTTCCGTAGACTCGTGGTTCACAGAAGGAGGTAGTTCGGGGCCCCTCAATCACTTCCACTCTTCTCCCACCAATCGCAATCCTATCAGTTCCAATCAAATGAAACTTTTCTACTTCTTCGAGAATTTCTACTAATTTCTTACTTATCCTTTTCATTTTCTTAGCAATTTTGTAGCCAAAAACAATATGTTTGGGCTGAAAAGAGGATAAGCAAGAGCATTGTACCTTATCAGATAGAGAACCTTTGACCCCACGGTACTCCGACCTCAATGCTTCATAGTCACACTCATCAATTATGTCATCCACCATGTTAGCAGCATCGTTTATCTTTTGCATCCAATTGCTAATTACTGTGTGTGAGAATTGTTTCTCCTCAGCATCTTCAAGCAAAGGCTTGATAGTAGTGAACATGACACGGCAAGCCTCCTCAGATCTTGATTAAAACTCACGAATGGTTTCGACTGCTTCTGGATGAGTGAGTTCAAATTATGAAGCACAGATTCAACCACAAACTCTGTCATATTGTAACTCTGCAAGATGAAAATTTTAGAGGGATGGTATGAAGAAGCAACAAGGACAAATGTTGTGTGGGTTAACAAGGACAAAAGGTTGCCCAATATGGCAAGGAATAATTTGTAAGCAAGGCAATAAAATTTCTTAAGCAATAAGGCAGGGATCAGTTGTGAAGCAATGTTGGAGTGATTTCTTCATGCTTACGGCAGCAAGGTTTCTCACCATCAAATCTTCATGTTCACTAACATGGTTTTGTTGTATAAATAAAAAAATTAATCGATTTAACTTTTATATAAATAAATTACAGAAAAGAAAAATAAACTTTTTGCAGAAGCTAATACTAAACATGATTCTATTTGCAGAGACAAGTTTTATTTTTTTGTAACAAAATGCATTAGTGTTATAGAATTTCTTTTATCTTATCCTAGAATGGGCTTATAAATTTTGTATATACATAAGAAATCACTTCCGTTTGGATGGTGACGCATTTAGGACAATTTCTCCCTGTACATTTGTAATTTCAATTTGTACTCCTATAAATTTTTTGTAATGTAAATTTTGTATTTTTGAACGTGTAATTTATAATGATTTTTTATTTTGTTTTTATAGTTCAGATTATATCGTTTATTTTGTATTCTGAAATATACAATCTAAAATAAATAAAAAATGTATTTTAAATTACAAAAATGATATTCAGAAAATTTTTTTGAACTCAACTTTGACATGGTTGACGTGGCACATCTTTTTTTATTTTTACATTAAATTTGTTTTAATCAAAGCAAACTGCTGCACGTGCGGAAGTTACACAAATTTATTTTTCCAAAATCAAAGATTTGGTGTTAGAGAGAAAACGCAAAACGACAGAGAGAGAAAAGGCATTGTTGTTAGAGAAGCAAAGAAAGAGAGAGATAAAAGGTAGAGTTGTCAAAATGGGTTATAACCCGCGAGCCAACCCGGCTCATCACGGGTTCGGGTCAGGTTGGATTGAAAAAAAATTACAAATTTTAGTACGGGTTAAAAGTGAACCCAATCCACTAAGAACCCGGCTCATTCGAGTTGAACCCGTGATGAGCCAGGTTGGTGAGCCAACCCGCCAATCAATTTTAAATATTAAATTAATATATATATATATATATATATTATATATATATATATTATATTATATTATATTATATTATATTATATTATATTATATTATATTATATTATATTATATTATGTTATGTTATATTATGTTATGTTATATTATATTATATTATATTATATATATATATATATTATTTATATATATATATATATTATATTTTATATATATATATTACATATTTATATTATATATATATATATTACATTATATATATATATATATATGTATGTATGTATGTATATATTGTAGATGGTGATAAAGAAGATATTTCAAGAGTTGTAGATTTATTTATTCAAGATTCTAATAGTATAGTTTGATAAGTGACAATAATGATTTGATGTTAGATAGTAATTTATATTTTTGTGATTTTGGTTTGTATTTGGAGTTTAACATAATTTGGGATTTTATTTGGATTGTATTGAAGTTTATTTAGATTTTAATCGGAATTATAATTTAGTCTTTTTGAGATTGAAGAAAAAAAATTGTGTTTTTTTTTAATTAAGTGAGTCAGTGAGCCGACCTGTTTAACCCGCCAACCCGTGGTGGGTCGGGTCGGGTTCTAATTTTTTTGGCTCGTTAATAAGTGAGCTGGGTTGGGTTGACCCACTAAGTGACCAACTCGTCGCGGGCCGAGCTGGGTTGGCTCGGGTGACCCATTTTGACAACTCTAATAAGAGGCAGAGAGAAGCAAAGAAGTGTTGTGGTTGTCGGAGAACACAGCGGGCACTAGTAGTCATCCACGGCGACGTTTCCACCATATTTGGGTTTGAAGTGAAAGCTCTGTTTGAAACTTTTTGCACAAATAATCATAGAAGCATCAATACAGGGTTTTTGAAGACTAGGGTACCCAAAGTATGGAAACATAAATGTATGTGCCATATTTAATTTGGAAATGTGTAGACCAAAATGTTGGGTGTCAGTCCCCATATTTTTTGTGGAGACTCCCCACTTCTGCATTCAGTATTTCTTTTTTACATATAAACGAAATTCCAAGTAAGAAGGATAAAGGAATGTTGAGTATTTAGGAACTTTTATTTAAGTTCATTTACAGGAAGGTAAGGTGATGATGTTGTGCAGATAATGGTGTATATATCATTTTTCATTTGGAAATTTGTAGACCAAAATATTTGCTGGCATTGTCCACATATTTTGACAATACTCCTCACCTCTGGGTTCGGTATTTCTTTTTGTAATTTTAAAAGGCTTTGGAGTAAGGATGAAGAAGGAATATTGAGCATTTGAGAAGTTTTATTTAATTTCATTAACATGAATGTGAGGTGATGATCTTATGCAGATACTGGTGTATGTTCCCTTTTTTATTTGGAAATCTGTAAACCAAAATATTTGCTAGTACTCCCCACATATTTTAACAACATTCCCCACATCTGGGTTTAGTATTTCATTTTCTAATTTTAAAAGAATTCCAAGTAAGGATGATGAATCAATGTCGAGCATTTAGGAACTTTTATTTAAGGTCATTTACAGGAAGGTGAGTAGATGATGTTGTGCGGGTAAAGATGTATCTACCATTTTGATTATGGATATATGTACACCAAAATGTTTGATGCCACTCCCCACATATTTTGTCAACACTCCCCACCTTTGGGTTCAGTATTTCTTTTTGTAATTTTAAAAGACTTCCAAGTAAGGATGATGAAGGAATGTTGGGCATTTGAGAAGTTTTATTTAATTTCATTTACATGTATGTGAGGTAATGATCTTGTGCAGATACTTGTATATTCCATTTTTCATTTCAAATGTGTAGACCAAAATATTTGCTGGTACTTCCCACATATTTTAACAACACTCCTCACCTTTGGGTTCAATATTTCATTTTGTAATTTTGAAAGTATTCCAAGTAAGGATGATGAAGGAATGTTGAGCAATTGAGAACATTTATTTAATTTCATTTACATGAATGTGAGGTGATATCTTGTGCGGATAATGGTGTATATTTCCTTTTTCATTTGAAAATTTGTTTACCAAAATATTTGTTGTTACTCCCCACATATATTTACAACACTCCCCACATCTGGGTTCAATATTTCATTTTATAATTTTAAAAGAATTCCAAGTAAGGATCACGAAGAATGTTGAGCATTTGAGAAGTTTTATTTAATTTCATTTACATGAATGTGAGGTGATGATCTTGTGCAAATAATGGTGTATGTGCCCTTTTTCATTTGGAATTATGTTTACCAAAATATTTGTTGGTACTCCCCACATATTTTAACAACACTCCCCACCACTGGGTTAACTATTTCATTTTGTAATTTTAAAAGAATTCCAAGTAAGGATCACGAAGGAATGTTGAGCATTTGAGAAGTTTTATTTAATT
Organism: Vigna unguiculata; assembly: GCF_037176805.1. Lineage (NCBI taxonomy): Eukaryota > Viridiplantae > Streptophyta > Magnoliopsida > Fabales > Fabaceae > Vigna > Vigna unguiculata. The sequence continues at coordinate 26,005,925 of NC_140793.1, forward strand.
TCATTTACATGAATGTAAGGTGATGATCTTGTGGAGATACAGGTTCCATTTTTCATTTCAAAATCTGTTTACCAAAATATTTGTTGGTACTCCCCACATATGTTAACAACACTCCCCACCTCTGGGTTCAGTATTTCATTTTGTAATTTTAAAAGACTTCCAAGTAAGGATCACGAAGGAATGTTGAGCAATTGAGAATATTTATTTAATTTCATTTACATGAATGTGAGGTGATGATCTTGTGTTGATAATGGTGTATGTTCCCTTTTTTCATTTGGAAATCTGTTTACCAAAATATTTGCTGGTACTCCCCACATATTTTAACAACATTCCCTACCACTAGGTTAACTATTTCATTTTGTAATTTTAAAAGAATTCCAAGTAAGGATCACGAAGGAATGTTGAGCATTTGAGAAGTTTTATTTAAGGTGATGATGTTGTGCAATTATTGACGATTAGCACATCATAATGTATGTGCCATATTTAATTTGGACATTTGTAGATCATAATGTTGGGTATTAGTCCCCACAAATTTTTTGAAGACTCCCCACTTCTATAGTATTTATGCAGTGTAATTGAATTTCATTAACCGTAACGTTATAATGTTGTGCAGACTTAGAAGCAAAAACATTGTGTATTACATCGTACCTAAATCTTCACTTCCACTCCCTATATATTGGTACATAACTCACCACTTCTAAATCTGTTGATTCATTTGTAACTTTAATACAAAATGACGTTCAGTACGATAACACATTGACTTGTGCTTCTGGTTAACCAAACAAAGGTTAAAAAAAAACTACCTAAGCATATAAAAACAACAACAACCACACATTAGGACAATTATAAATGTTCCAATAGTACTAAAGACATCCAAAATTAAATAACCCCAATTTTAAACATTTATGTTTCCATACTTTGGGTACCCTAGTCTTCAAAAACCCTGTATTGATGCTTCTTTGATTATCTATGCAAAAAATTCCAAACAGAACTTTCACTTCAAACCCAAAAATGGTGGAAGCGTCGCCGTGGGTGACTACTAGTGCCCGTTGTGTTCTCTGGCAACCACAACATTTCTTTGCTTCTCTCTGCCTTTTATCTCTCTCTCTTTTTCTGCTTCTTTGCTTCTCTAACAACAATGCCTTTTCTCTCTCTGTGTCGGTCTGCGTTTTCTCTCTAACACCAAATCTTTGATTTTGGAAAAATAAATTTGTGTAACTTCCGTACGTGCAGCAGTTTGCTTTCATTAAAACAAATTTAATGTAAAAATAAAAAAATTTGTGCTACAAAAAATGTCTGAATATCATTTTCGTTTAAATTATATATACAAAACTTTTCAAGAGTGCAAGTTGAAATTTTGGAGGTGCAAACGAAATGGCCCCCATTTACTTTAAACTTCCCATGCCTTTTTTTTCTCGGTTTTGCTCTCTTTTTCTTTCTCTACAATCGTTCTTCCTCTCCTTTTCTTCTTTTTTCTTTCTTTTTCCTTTGCAGCAGCAATGATGAAAGAATTGCCGCAATAATAGTGACAACAATGGCGTAGTACAGTAAGAAAGGTATTTTAATTTTTATGTCAGTGTGAGGATACAATCAACAATTGAGGAGGTACAAGAAGCAATACCACTTAAGTTTTCCTTGAATTGGAGTCAAGGCCCAAATAAATAATACTGTTTCGACTATGGGTTTTTCTTCCTGCACCCCCAATTTTTCTTCCTACACCCCCAACTTTTTTATAATTCCATTGCTACCCTTTTGGTTTGTAGTTACCAGCTTTCAGAAGCCAGAGTTACTGGTTTTCAGAAGTCGGAGTTATGACCTTTAGAAACTGGAGTTACCGACTTTTAGAACACGGTGTTACCGACTTTTAGAAACCGGTGTTACCAGCTTTCAAAATCTGGTTTTATCGATTTTCAAGATAGGAACAATGGCGAAACATGAATAAAAATTTTACGAGTGCCAAATTTAATTTTTTTATATATAAATTAATTTTCTAGTTAAATAAAAAGTTCTTCATTTTCTTTACTTAAACCATTTTTATATAGTGATTCACGTATGCACTTTTCAATTTCTAACATTTCTAAATCATTGAATTCAGGCAACAAAGGTATTCTAATTTCTATTCCAAATCAAGGTTATCCAACTAATTCATTATGTGCAGCAGAATTTGTAATGCAACCCAAGATATATCCATAAATTTTACCATTTTGGCAGAAAACACAACAACCTTTCAATTTCATAATTTAAGGTTGTACTAATTTGGGTAAAAATATAATTAAGGTTCATGCCAATTTGATAAAAAAATTCCTAAAATCATAATTAGGGTTCATACTAATTTGGGTAAAACTTAATTTTGAAGAAACATTATAGGAGAATCATAAATTTAAGATACATAAACCATAATAAAATATTAATGATTTATGACAGATATTGAGCTAATCATTTATTCCTTACTTTTCTTTTTTACTTTAATACTTTCTTAATGACTTATTGAGAAATAATTTTATTATGACCAGAGATAGAACCTTAATCGTTTTTATCAACCAACATCCATCAAATTAATTTTTATTTTTAAACAATAAAGATATACAACTAAAAAATATATAAATAAAATTATTAGAAATTTTCTTAAAATTAATATAAATAATATAATTATATAAATATAATTTTAAAATATATATAAAAAAATTAAAAACAAAAATTGGGGTTACCTACTTTCAGAAATCGGTGTTACCGACTTTCAGAATTCGGTGTTACCGGCTTTGAGAAATCGGGGGTACCGACTTTCAGAATTCGGTGTTACCGGCTTTGAGAAATCGGGGTACCGAATTTCATTCTTGAGGGTGCAGTGTAAGACACTAGAAAATGACGTTTTAAAAGTGATAGTGGTTTAAAAATAGTGAGACTCGACTATTTTAATATTAAAAGATTTTAGTATAAATAAAATCGTTATAAACGAGTTTCATTATTTTAAAACACACCATCTCTTTAGAAACCACTTTTCTAGAGTTCTCTGACTCTAGAACCACTTTTCTAGAGTTCTCTGACTTCTCTCTAGAGGTTCTGTCTCTCTGGTCGTCTGATTGAAGAATTGAGACCGTAGGATTGATCCTCTCGGAAAGCTCTTCAAATTGGACAAATCAGTTTCTTCATTCGCGTAAGTTGAGTTTTCGCTCTCTTTTTAGTCTTTTTCTGTTTTCTGTTACATGCATGCGAGCTCTCTTCCGCTTGCATGCGACATTTTAATCATCAATATGAGTCTTTGTTGATCAGTGATCATAATGGTAGGTTCTGATGGTTCTTGTGATGTTTCTATGTGTAGATAGAGCATCCTATGAAGTTAGATGCGTTTTGGTGTTCTTTGAGCGGTTTGGTCTGCAGAGTCGGTTTGTCAGGTAAGGGAAACTAATAATTGAATTTAATTAGAGGATACAATGAATGTAATTGTGTGTAATCAAAATTGATTATTTGAAGTGTGATGCAACGTGAATTGTTTGATGTTTGGTATAAGTGAAATTGTGATTGCATTGTGTGAGTTGAGGTTGAATTGGAAAATGAACACTTGACTCATGGCTCTAATTGGTATCATCTCACTTTGATTGAAAACTATACAACACTACCATGGAGGTGCCAATTTGGGTCATGAAATCAAGTGAAACATCTCCCAACGAAAACCAGAATGTGTTATTTTTTGGTGCAAGGTTGAGCCTCATAATTCAAGGCTAAGCCTTGAAAAATGCGACAGGATCAGCGCATAGCGCCAGCCCAGCGGTGCCTAGCATTGAAAAATGCGAGAAGAATGAGGCTGAGCGCCAGCCGAGCGGTGCCTCAGCACTGGGACCCCTGCAGGTCTGGAACGAAATTTTAATGCTGAGGTTGAGCGTTGGAATCTGAGGCTGAGCGCTGAACTGCCAAATTTCATGTGTTTGCTATTTTGATGTGTTTCATTGCATTAACAGATCTGAAATGGATTATTTTGACCGTCTTGGTATGCTTTGAGTGAGATTGGGTGAATATGGATCTGTTGTATGTGAATTATGGAGGAATTTCGTGGAGAAATTCTAAGTGTGGATGAGGTAGGGTATGCAAAGACATAAGGACTCAGTTTTGGTTGGTATCTTGACGCTCCAATAACCATTAAGGCTCATATAGAATATAATGGGTTATGTCGTGAGGAGTAGCAGGAGGTCTTAGCCACTGGACTCGATCAAGTCTTTGGCGCGAAGGAGACTTACCTGGTGTGATGATTGGGTGATAACCCCTTGAGGCCAAACTCTGCAGAGTTTGGGAATCATACACGGTGCAAGCCACCAAGAGGTCCGATGTTAATTGCATATATCCATATAATTGAGTCTAGAACTGAATGGCGTGTGAGTATTGGAATGTTCCTGTGTGAATTTGTGATAATTGATTGTTATTATGTTCTTACCCTAATGTAACCTTCTTTAAATCATTATTAGCTTACCCTTGCTTTCTGTGTTTTTGTCTCGTCTTGTATGTTTCCTTTTGCGATGATCACCTTAATGGTGTGAGCATATATGGTTGCAATGTCAGAGGCACTTCTGGAGGATGAGGAGCCATCGTTTTAGGTGGGAGCTTTAGTGGTGGTCAATTTAGGTACATTTTTATTAGTTTAGTGTAAGTGTATAAGTAATATATTTTTATAGTCATAACTTTTGTAAGACTGTATTAATATATTGTGTACACTGAATTACCTGTTTTGAAACTATGATGAAACTTCCTATTTTTATTAGTCTTAAGCTGCTAAAAATTGGGATATTACATGCAGACTGCGGAAATATTTAATTTATAATTTATTTTTAATTTTTTAAAGATATAATAGTCTTTACAGTCAAACTTGGAAGTGCAAGAAGAAAAATTCGGGGTGCAGTAAGAAAAACCCTTCTACTATTAGATTCTATCTTTGCCCAAACGATCCAACCCTAAAATCAATAAGGTCATTTCTTCCTGCACACCCATAAATTCTCATATTCCCATTTTAGCGTTTATTAAAAATTTACTAAAAATCCTAATAATTTAAGACATCTCCTCCTTCTCCTTCATCTTCACATGTCGGGTGCAGCTTCTCCCTCCCTCCATCTCCATGGCCGCAACTGCATCGCCAGCTTCGTGTGTGAGCATTGTGGGAATGCGAGGTTTGTGTCGTGCGAAAATTGCAGTGAGAGTTGGAAGGTGTTTGACGAGGATAAAGGGTGCTTGAAGAGATGTTTGGAATTCAACAAAAAATGGAGTTCTTGAGGGACATGGAAGTGGTGCAGGTGCCACCTTTCTCTTCATTAAAGAAGACAACATCGTCGTGATGACTGCATGTACTGGATTATTTGCTCTGGAACACTATAATATTTATATAATTTGCTCTCCACAATCATTCCCAACTAACTGTGAGATGAACACGAAGGTTTCCAGAATATGTGGCACTTGACCCATCGAGGCATCGAGGCACTTGACCTCTCTCACTAGTCTGTCCCAACCTTAAATGCCACCATGTTGTCTTATCTTGCATCGTCTAACTAGTTACACTAGTTACAAACACATGTACGATTATTGTTGAACTATCAAATATGTAAACAATTAATTTCACCTCCTTACCAATTGTAGACTCTCCTTTTAAAATAGTATCTTATTCAATCTTGAATAATAAACTCATAAGATCGAACATACTAATCGAAAAAAATTCACTTGAGCTCTAAAACATACCTCACATCTTGCAGCAACATCTCCTAGATGACTTGCACCTTACAAGACACAAAATTAAGGTGGTTTTGATTTTGTTCATCATGTTAATCCTCTCCTCTAATACAAAAAACGCTAAATGTTCACCTCACCCTTTATTATATACATTCTTATTCTATTAAGATAACTTCCACCTTGATTTCAATAATATTAAGTCATTATGAAGAGAAAAAAAAACTTCTCAAAATCAAACTTGTTGATCGTGTCTAGAATCTTGTATTTCTTGATTGTCTTTCTCATGTCCCCACATAGGGTGCCAATTGTTGGATTCATTCAACAATAACAATAAAAGCACATGAACAAAAATAAATGAAAGCAATTATATTATACCAGAAGATTCTATACACAATATACATTCTATATTAGACGTGTATATATATATATATATATATATATATATATATATATATATATATATATATATATATAACTAAAGAAATAAAATAATAGAAAACTATTAAAAGAATTAAATCAAAATACCATACAATACATAGAGTATCTATCTAAACATAAAAATATTACATTCTTTTTAGGAAATTATCTTTATTACTCTTCGCGCGACAATCATAAATAAATTAGAGTGAAGACATCAAAAGAAACTGCACTCAGTTGCATCTAAAAATAATAAGCGTCTCCTTTTCCCTGCATAGATACGAATCAAAAAACCCAAATTCATGTAAGAATTTGTATGCTACTTATTATAAAAGGATAAATTGGATTTGTTCAGTTTATGTTTGGCTTGATAAGTTAAAAAATATATTCATTTCGATCCCTTAAAATTTGTTTTCTAGGACATATCAAATTACTTCTTTTTTCAGTTTACATATCTAATATTATTTAGTTTAGCTTGTTAAATTTAGCCGATAAAAATAATACTAAATTTTGTAAAATTGGTTAAAAAATTGTAAGGACTAACAAAACGTGGTAAACCTTGAAATTTAAACCGACACTTGTGATATAAGATGTGGTAAGAGAAAGTGATAGTCTTACCTTAATAAGACAACCATCCACTCTAATTTCGGAAACAGAGAACCTTGTTGGCCAACGACACAAGTGCTTCTCTAAGGCAGGGCAAGCGTAAATATCCAATCTTTCCAATCTGTTCCATAATAGGCTGTCTGGAAGGCTCCTCAACTTGCAACAAAAGCCAATAGCTAATTGGCGAAGATAAAGAAGATCATCAAAGAAATCAGGCAAGTATTCTAGATTTGGAAGATTATATAATCTCAACCATTGCAGGCCGGTCATGGCTTGTATAGCCTCATCCAAACCTTTCAGCTCTCTGCATCTTTCAATTTGTAATTTCTTCAAAAAAGGACTCAACACCCATCTCGGGAAACGCCCACCTGGGTATGCTGTTACCGTCAAACTCACAAGCTCTTGGGTATCAGGTTGAAGCACTTCAACAATCTTCTCAACATTTTCTCCTAATTTCGTCTCTTCATTTCTGTCCCATGACAACCTCAACTCCTTCAATCTCTTCCTTGACATTTTCGCTTCCATCGCATCCTTTACACTCACTCTTCCGAGATGCTTCATCTCAAGATCTCCTTTCAGCCTCATTCCTCCCAATTCTTCCAAAAGGAACCCTCTTTCGTTGCCAACAAAGAAGGAAGTTAAACTCTTCAGGGAAAACAACTTCCCCATGTGAGGAGGCAAGCTTGATAGTTTGTGGCAACCCTTAAAAGATAGCTTTTCAAGACATCTTAACTCTATCAACCTGTCGGGCAACTTCTGGAGATGTTTACAGTAATCTAATTTCAAGATTTGCAAATTCCACAGTTTACACAGGAATTCTGGAAGAGTTTTGAAGTCACTCTTGGAAACATTCAAGTACCTTAAATGCTTCAAATCTCCGATTGAAGGTGACAATTCTCCTTTTAGTCGTAACTGAAGCACCCGCAAATATTGACATTTCAATACATTAGGAGAAATTTGATCACTGTATTGATTTGGTATTAGATAAGTCCTCAAAGATTTTATTTGCTGCAACCCAATTGAATTCAATTCAATTCTCCGTCTATAATCTGAGAGATGGCTGATAGCAGACGAATAAGTTACTCTAGAGTCACCTATCACACATTCTATATCTTTTGCAACAAATCAATAAAGCTACTGTCACCTGTTAAGCATTGTACATCTTGTGCAACTAAGCGTGCAAGTTTCCTAACATGATAGTGCATCCTGAAACCTGTATTGTTGCCAAATTCATCTGTCTCAATATCTTCAAAAAAGGATCTCTTATGTAATTCATTCCACACATCATCACCAGCATCCTCAGCATCTAACCTTCCATCAGATGAAATGAATCCGTTAGCCATCCAAAGTTCAATTAAATATGGTTTCCTTATTGTTTCAACACTAGAAAATATTGAACAATAAGTAAAGCACTTTTTGAGTCTTATTGGTAGGTTCAAATAACTTAGTGTCATGGCACATTTTACAGAGTCATGAACTTGTGGTGAATTCCAAATGTTGCTTCTCATGACATTGAGCCACTGTTTTCTCTCTCTGGTGGAGTGTAGAAGAGCACCTATTAGTTTTGCCGCAAGAGGCTCTCCCCTACACTTTTGTACTATCTCCCTTCCTATTGCCTCAAGATGAAATGGTATTTCCTCATTTGATTCAAAGACTTGTTGTTTAAACAGTTTCCACGAATCATCGACAGACAGCACTGATAATTTATGATGAATCTCTCCATCCCACTTTCTTCCATACATCGGACTAGGAGTGGTGATACTAGGAGTGGTGATCAAAATGGAAGAACCTTTTTTCCCACAAGCCAATTCTGATTTCAACCTCTGCCAGTCAACATCTACGGAATCCCGATACCAATTGAAATCCAACACAATCAAATATCTTTTTCCGTGGAGAAGACATTGAAGTTTTTTTTGTATTGTGTCTAGATCCAAGTCCTCACAGTCACACCCAATAGCTGCTTCCAAGATAGCTTCTATAATTCTCTTAAAATTGAAATCTAAAATCCTACGCACCCAAATTCTCAACTCAAAGTGGTCAACTACCCCCGGATGATTGAAGATGAGTTTGGCAAATGTTGTTTTTCCAATTCCTTTTGGCCCTTCAATTCTATAGACCGATAAAACATCCATAAATTCATAATGATTACTAATCAAATTCATTAAAATTCTATTTTTATCCTCTTCTCTTCCGTAGACTCGTGGTTCACAGAAGAAAGAGGTAGTTCGGCCCCCCTCAATGACTTCGATTCTTCTCCCAGCAATCATTATCCTACCAGTCTCAATCAAATCAAACTTTTCTTCTTTTTCTTCGAGAATTTCTATTAATTTCTCACTTATCCTTTTCACTCTCTTAGCAATTTTGTAGACAAAAACAATATGCTTGGGATGAAAAGAGGACAAGCTAGAGCACTGTACCTTATCTGATACAAAACCTTTGACCCCACGGTACTCCGACCTCAGTGCTTCATAGTCGCACTCATCAATTATGTCATCCACCATTTTAGCAGCATGTTTATCTTTTGCATCCAATTTCTAATTTCAATGTTTGAAAATTGTTTCTCCTCAGCATCTTCAAGCAAAGGCTTGATAGTAGAGAACATGACAGCAAGCCTCCTCAGATCTTGATTAAAACTCAGAAATGGTTTCAACTGCTTTTGGATGAGTGTGTTCAAATTGTGAAGCACAGATTCAACCACAAACTCTGTCATAATGTAACTCTGGAAGATGAAAATTTGAGAGGGATTGAATGAAGAAGCAACAAGGAGAAATGTTGTGTGGGCTTAACAAGGACAAAAGGTTGCCGAATATGGCAAGGAATAATTTGTAAGCAAGGCAATTAGATTTCTTAAGTAACAAGGCTGGGATCAGTTGTGAAGCAATGTTGGAGTGGTTTCTTCATGCTTAAGGCAGCAAGGTTTCTCACCATCAAATCTTCATGTTGACAATCATGGTTTTGTTGTATAAATAATAAAAAAATAATAATCGATTTAACTCTTATATAAATAAATTACAGAAAGGAAAAATAAACTACCAGGTTTAAAATAATCTTTGCAACTTTGTAGGTACATAATTTTTGGTGAGTGTTATTAGTGTACATGTTATCTATTTTAAAATCATCAGATTGAAGAGGGGTACACTTCTAATAATATTGTATAAATAATCGAAAATGGGTGATGATTTTGGAGAGAGAACGTAGAGTCCTCACTACTCCACAGATTACATAAATTTAAATAATAATATTTTGACTCACTTTTTTTATTCTAATACATCATTTTAATCACTTTTCAATTATCTATTTTGTGTTTTTTTAGTAGAGTAATGTGATAACTTAATGGTGAATCAAAAAAATAAAGTGAATAAAAAAAAGTGTGTTAAAATATCACTATCCTATAAAAATATTGATCTATATTTTTTTTCTTCAACATAAATATATTATATCAATTAATTATATTTTATTTTAAATTATTTTTATAACTAGGAATAAAATTGTAATCTCTTATTTTTATCAATTAAATATATTTTTTAATATATCAATCACAATATACACAAACTTTCATCTCAATTCCATTCAGATTACATTTTTCCTTTAATCCATACAACATCGTTTTTACTCCTCTTTTCTCTTAAATCCACTCTTCCAAATCCGTTGTCAAATCTAAAGAGAGCCTAAGAGACTATGCTTTCAGCTTAGTAATTGAAATTTAATTTTAATTTTAATTTATAATTTGAGATTTTATTTTTTACATTAAATCATTGATAATATAAATATATTAATATATAATTACATTTATTTTACCATACCAATCAAATCTATTACAAACAATTTTTTTTTCTAAATAATCTCACTTTTATTTTTATTTTTATTTTTCACTCCATGAAATCCATTTCTTCTTAATATATGCTTTACCAAATAAGTCACAATAATAAAATAGTAATGAAAATGTCACGTTTCGCTTACGTCTCAAAAAAAATTTGAGATGAATGGATAATATTTACTTTAATATATGAATAATATTAACTTTAAATTTTTAATATAAATATATTTTTAAATTATAACTATACTTTTATTAATTGTGATATAATTTTTTTTAGAATCATTAGTAATGCCCTTATCTTACAAGATAAAATTAATAAAATTATTACATATATTTTAAAGTTTTAAAATTAGTAATTAGAAATTATATAAAATATAAATAATAGTCATTATTTTATAACCCTTACATATTTTTAAAATAATATATACAATTTTATTTTTTCAAATTGTATTAATATTTTATAAGAACATTGAAAATAACTAAATTGAGTTTCAATATTTTATTATTAAAATACAAAATTTATAAATAAAATAATTATTTAGTTGAATTTAATTTTATAAAAGTCAACATCTCCCTAAGAATGACCTTCTTTTTTTTTAGATTTTCTCTGATTAACCAATTCATCTTTCTGAAGATAAAAATTCATCATATGAGTTTTGACTTAGAATACGATAATTATGTCTAATTAGAATTTGTAAAGTAAGTTCATCTTTTACCTTTTTTTAAGTTGTTTTTAAAAGTTTTGCATGCATGTGTTATAAAGATCGGTCACATGTGGCTAGAAAGAGTTTATGATGAATTATTTGTGTAGAAGTAAAAGAGTATGTTTAAATCATTTATTTTTTTTGTGTATTTGTGTTTGTGTGTCTGCATCTTTGTGTATTTGTATATCTTTGTGGTTGTATATCTCAGTGTTGTGTTTGTGTGTTTTTATATCTTTGTGTTTGTCTATTTGTATGACTATGTACACGTTAAAATATTTTCTTTAGCATAATGGTCATTTGACATAAGTATTATAAAAGTTGTTATTTATATGTATTAGAATTACGAAAGAAATTTGTGTATAAATATTTTTATTTATAAAAATATTAAATGACTTATTGAATTGAATTATATGCTAAACATAATTTAGAATTATTATATATTATTTTTATTTTGTTAGTTAATTGTTTTTTATCTTCAACATTAAATTAACTACAGTTATGAGAAAAGAAAATAAAAATAGTAAAAAGGATCAAATATCTGAAATTAAAAAAAAACTTTTTGGAGAAGCTAATGCTAAACATGATTCTATAGCAGAGACAAGTTTGAATTTATTTTAACGAAATGCATTAGTTTTTATAGAATTCCTTTTATCTTATCCTAAAATGAGCTTATAAATTTTGTATATACATATAAGAAGTCACTTCTGTTTGGAGGGTGAAGCATTTAGGACAACTTCTTCCTGTACCTCCATAATTTCAGTTTATACTCCTATAAGTGTTTGTAATGTAAATTTTGTATTTTTGAACGTGTAATTTACAATGATTTTTTATTATACTTTTAAAATGTATAATCTGAAATACACTTATATCTCAAATTATATAGTTCAGATTATATTTTTTTAATTTGTATTCTAAAATATAAAATCTAAAATAAATAAATAAATAATGCTTTCCAAATTATATATACAAAGATTTTTCAGGGTACAAGTTAAAATTATGGAGGTGCACAAAGAAATTGCCCCCATTTAATTTAAACTTCCCATGCTTTTTTTTTTTTTTCCTCATTTGCTCTCTTTTTCTATCTCTACATCGTTCTTCCTCTCCTTCTCTTCTTTCTCCTTTGCAGCAACAGCAATGATGAAAGAAGCTATTGCCGCATAATAGAGGCAATAATGGTGTAGTACAGTAAAGAAAGGTATTTTAATTTTTATATGTCAGTGTGAGGATACAATTAATAAGTGTGGAGGTATAAAAAACTATACCACTTAAGTTTTCCATGAATTGGAATCAATGCCCAAATAAATAAGTACGGTTTCGACTTTTACATTCTATCTTTGCCCAAACGATCCAACCCTAAACTTTCTATTGTACTCTGAACGATTTTTTTAATGGTGCTGTATTATGAATTTGGATAATCTCTTTGTTTATAATAAGAGAAATTCTGTTAAATTGATTTTTTAACTGTTTATTACATATTTTCTATGAAATAAAACAAAAACTAACTACATATTATCCCACACAATTACATACTTTTTTCATTATTTTTAATTTTTTTTATTTTAACTGTAAGATTTAATAATAAATACAATAAAAAAATTGAACAAAACAAAATTCTCGTATTTCATTGTGAATCCAAGTTAGGTATATTATATGATAATTTCGACGACGGTAAATTTTACCAAAAGAGTTGACTGAATAAAAAAAACAGTTCAATGTAAATTGAACAAGGATATTTAGGTTTAGTTTACTACATTTTATTTAGTAACTGAATTCATATTCTGTTTTTATGTTTTGGTAACACGTGTGTTAGAGTTGATAGTATAATTGTATTTGTGTTTGCTGGGATTTAAATTGAAACATTAATTAGTTTTCATCAAACATTATGTTGATATATCTGAAAACCTGTTTTTAATTTAGTTAAAAAAATAAAATTCATTAAAATTTCAGTTACCTTAAAAGCTATGACTGTTTTTGTGTTCAACAGTTCTTTGTTTCGTACTTTAGTTTTGATGCTGGTCTTATTCACTAAAAGAAAATAATCTACTTCTCATAGTTTAAGTACTAGAACAAGGGCTATGCTTGCAAGAGGTGTTTATGCAGTTAGTGAACTTCATTGATTGCATACAAACAGTAAAATCTGCTTTTGACTAGCTTCCCTGTGAACTTTCTTGGAGAACAGTGATTGCTGTCTTCTGTAGTATAAAATCTGATCTTCAACATCTTTCTTGGAAGAACAAAAGTCAATTATCATATGCTAGTCTGTGAAGGATTCTGTTCATCACTTCTTGTTTCTTCTAAATCATAACATTCATAAACCTGAGAGCTTCAGTTTGGAACCGTCAAAGAAGGAGGGAAATGGGGACAGAGAATTCAATCACTATAGTTATCAAGAGCAATCCTAAATTGAATTTGAAAGATCTGCCTTTAATTCACTGATAATACCCTCATTGATTACCATGTCCACATTAAGGACATTCTCATTTCATAATTCTGTGGCCAACATTGGTACATCTAAAGGAATTTCTTCATTAATGTTTGTGGCCAACATTCCTTTCCTAGAAGAAATGGTGTAACATTAATAAGAATATCACAATTGTTTACTGATGAGTCACCATACAGGCCCCATTTGCATGTGCCTTTATTTTATATGGCTCTTTTCTTTTGCCTTTCAGGGTAATTGAGAATTTATTGCAGATTTGATTTGTGGTCCTTGCTAGACAGTATGTTATAATTACTTATTTTTCCTTAATGATTGCAAAAAAAATCCTAAGGTAGGTTTACCTTGTTGTCTATTTTTGGTCCCAATCAGTCGAGATAGACTGTCTGATTTGGGTCTAATCATGACACATGAAGTGATATGCAATATTTTGGATGGTTGAAATGATGGAAACAGTGGGAGCTTTGATTATTACAAATTCTGGCCTATGGGAATTTCGTAAATGAGTTATTATATGGCCTTATTCAAAGGGATAAATATCACAAGAACAATAGTTACATTATGAATGAATATTACAATGGTAATAACTGTTACTGTTATCAAGAATTTCATAGGATTTCATTCTGCATGTTGGTTTCTTTGTTGGTTCTTGACATAGCAGACCCATACATATATGCAGTTATGGACCCATCCTAACTTGATGGATAGAATTTTGGCTTCTTCCCTACATGCTATTGTACTAATAGCGTAAGGTTCAAGACTCAGCCATTAAAATATCAACTAATAATTCATTATAGTTGATTTGAATCGAAATTATATTAGAGACTTTTTTTGATGCAGTTACATTATATTAGAGACTGAGTTGTTGATTCAAAGATTGCTTCTTTCAAGTTCCTATTCGTATAAACAATAAAAGGGTGATGGTTTTGTGACTTCATGCTGTTATATTTTGCACACATAGTCAAAAAGTAACTCTCTTGTATCTGTGATTGAGTTTTTTTAACAGAATGGAGAATCTGAGCCAAACCATTATCAGAATTTCTTGGTTCATAACACTTCAGTTAGAGCAAACCTTTCCTAAAATTCAGATCAGATGTCTGTAATGATCTGTTTTTGTGTTTATTTTCTTCTGCAGTAAAGAATTTTCATTTACTTTTCGATCAGAAAGCTGGACTTGATATGAATGGTACAATTATTGACCCCAACAAAAAATTACTAGAAAGTCAGCATAAATTTCGGAAAACCTCTATGAAAGTGTTTCAAATTTTGTCATGTTTAGTCCAAAGCTGACAATGTTTTTGACGTGCTATCTGTCCTTTGATGCTTGAGCCTAGAAACAAATAATGGAATATTTAAACTCCAATTTGAGCTTTGAGATATAATTTTAACCTGTCTTAAGTGGAAAACAGATATTGCGTGAGGTTTTTCTTGAGGATTATGCACATTATTGGTAAAACCTTTCACGGATATGTTGGTCACCAAGAGCGTCATAAAAAACTTGAATGTTGAAACGAAGATGTGGATGCTGTAACTATATCAATCAGAAAACTCACTTCTAAAAAATTTTTACATTGATTACTCTTCTATTCTTTTTCTTTTCGTGGTGGTGCTATACAAACATGTTACCACAGGAGCATGGTTTTGCAGTTGAGGGTATGATTGGCGATGAAAGAGAAATCTAGGTTGAAACGTGGTGATGAATTTTCATGCCCATGTAAGAATCAACTAGTAGGAACTTCTGACATTCTAGTGGCTATCATATAATACTCTATGAGCCACTATACATGTTTCAGCTTTTCAGTTTGCACCAATCAACTTGCTGATTCTGAAATACTCTGCAATGAAGGGCGCCAGGATTTTGACCTCACTACAGCAGGATTTGCTGAAGCCACCCTTGGCCTTTGTCTCTCTGCCCTCGTTCCCTGCAATTCATTACACTGTTCAGCATCGATGCAAATCAATGATGAGGATAAAAACTTCCAAAATCGGAGATAAAAGTTGTGTCTGCAGCTTAATTTCTAGTAAAATTATGTCTGTCATTGATCATTCATTCGCTTTTCACAGAGTTAAAACATCCAAGCCATGTTTTGCTAAGGATTGCATGACTAATGGCATAAATACATGCATAGTTTGTACAAAAAATATATATTATAGATAACAGTAGAGAGATTCAGCATCTATAGAACCTGTGCCATGTGGGTAGATAGATCAAAATGTTCAGTGGATTCACTATTGGGGTGGACTAAAGAAACAACCTACTAGAATATTCTTCATGGAATAACACTTAATTTAAAGGGAAAAGTGGAGAAGTAGTGTTGACATGAGACATACCTGGTGTGTGGAATCCCCTCCTGTGTGTGGCTCACTGGCTGAACTCTGCTTCTCCGGTTGTGCTGTGTGTGCCTTCTCAACTGTCTCAGCCTGTGGCTTCCTCGTCTTTGCATGCTTCTTTGCTTTCAAAACCTTCATAACCTCTAAAACCAGAAACAGAAGAAGTTCTTAGAATCACATGAAGTGATGAAACCACACAACACAAACACAGAAACCGACCCTTCATCACAAAGATCTGACAGCATCATATATATATATATATATATACCTTGAGTGGTGATGAGCCTGTAGGCATGGCCGAGGTTGAGAGTTTCATTAGGCCGGAGGAGCTTAACTCGGGTGAAACGCACCGTTTTCTGGTCTTGATTCTGGTCCTGTGGTGGCACAGGCAATGGTATTATCAAAGAGACATAGTGACCAGGGTTGGTCCTCATAACCTCACTTGCAGTGACTGGCCAATACAACCTCTCTATCTTCCCACAAGGGTGTTGGATCACAAGCACTGCAGCATCCACAGCTTGGCAATTTCCCATGTGTGAGAGTAGTTTGTGGCAAGAGAGATTGAAGAAGAAGAAGAAGAAGAAAATGGTAGAGATAAGGGAAAATGGATGAATGGATGAATGAATGAATGAATGAAGAGAAGAAGGAAGTGAAGTAAGCAAAGGTCTCTATCTATACAGCTCCTTCTAGCACCCCACAAATATAGTAAAAACAGGTTCTAAGAAACTCTTGGCTCTTTAACCAGCCTCTTCCCAACTAACATGTTATTATTATTTATTATTATGTAGGGTGGTCAATTTAAGCCTAAGATATTTGGCCTTAAATTGCATAGGGGGGCATGACAAAAATATTGTGAAGGTTTTCGTTAATAATTGTGAATCTAGTAAGATAATGTTTGGACATAGTGGTTAATTATTTTAATATTGGGCAACCACTGATTGGCACCGGCACTGGCCTCTAGGAATGCTGCAAATGCCACGTGGAGAGATGAGAAGACGAAGAAAATTGGACGGATATGTTCGGCGATGTCGACGCGGTCAAGGATTAGATTTAAGGTAAGACAAATGCCTCTTACGTATTATCTATATGCTACTACTACATAACCAAAAATCAGAAAATACTAATAATTATTGTAACAATAAAATAAAAATATTATTGGGTACTCAAAGCGTGCGTTTGAACAAGATTCTTTTGAGTGGACGTTGGATAAAGGACACAGCACCATCTTATCCGGGTTTCAGAAACTCGCGTACCTTGTTTGTTTGGTTTCTATAAAATGTGAGCCAAAGAAGAGGTGAAGGTAGAAACTTCTAGGAATTAACATGTTTCAAATTTTCACTAATATTAAATGATATTGCCACATTGCACAACTTTTCTCGAATGCTTCTGAGTCCAATTCAAAGTGTAGCTAGCTTCAAAGTGACCTATAATAATTGATATTGGTTGATTGATGAATGTATAAAAAATATGAGTTTGTTCAAGCGAACTTTGCTTGGGTGCTTGCTAGGCCCTTGCAGCTTTATCCTTTGAGTGCTGTTGAAAGTGGGTTGGACCAAATCATTGTAAGCCATTTTGGTAATTTTTCAAAGTTTCAGTTTGAGATAAATAATTCTTTTCAGACGGCTGCAAGAGTCTTTGATCTCCAATGTGGAGAAACTTTAATTCAGGATGTGAAACGTGACTGGCCCCTAACTATTTTATGAACCATAAATGATAGATTTGAGAATCCTCTTTGATTCATGGAGCAAATTTTGTGCGTATCTTGAGTACTTTGACAACAAGGCACCAAAAGATGCTTTACAATCATAATTTCTCCCCATGATCCCAGTTACATGGCGATGAATACTCGTTAATTTTGAAATTACTAGAACTAATTCATATTTGCTTCTTACTGATTTAACATGGTTAAATATTTTCTGCACTTTCACTACTGCACATTAACCTTGCTTGGCCAACTGAAGCAAGCAAGTAACTATGACCTACGGGACCACCCCCTAGGAAGGGCCTCCATAGGTTGTCTTGTCTGGTTCTGTGTATGTGTATAACACCATATCACATATGGGGAAAAAGTGTTGACATGATATAATTAATTTGTATGTTTTGCTCAATAAATTGTCCATATCTTGGGATGAACAATGCCATGTTGAGCTAAGACAAGAGTGGTAATATTGGTGTAGATCCTTGACTCTTGTGAATCTGATATTGCTTAAACTATGATTGCCCCAAGGTTTGAAATTTTCTTGTTCTGATTCACATGTGTAAACATCTCTGCATAATGTCAGTGTGTGTAAGCCATGTGAGGTGCTGGGTGATTTTGGCTGAAATATTAAATGAGGAAAGGACTGTTTCTTGTTCAAACATGACTCTTGTAGGGGACTACACCTTTGCTATTATATAGTAAGAGTGTTAGCCCTATGTGGCCACCAATGTGGCCGCCATCAATTGTTATTTATTGGGGTCCGAATGCTCTTAATATTCTAATGTTAGGACATGTTTTAAATACAGTAGTTGATGGAATTCAATCTCAATAATGGTTCATATTTGCAACTTGTGGAGGGTACCATATTCAGGTTTTGTAGGGCTTTTCAACATTCTCTCTTTTATTTAAAACTTCCCACCATGCCTCTTATTTGTGGGGACTATTCCTTCTTTTGTTGCTGTGAAGGACATAAGCCAAGAGTTGCTTTCTCCACATTCTTCCCCCCATGATAAAAACAAAAACCAACCATCCAAAAAGCACTTAGTAATGAATTTATTATCTACGAGAAAAGTTCACTGAATCAAAATATCTGAGAGGGAGGAACTTAGGGGCAAAAGCATATGCCACCATGTTGTTTAGGAACAGTGAAGTACCCAACAATGTGCAGGGTTTTTGCAGTGCTTTGTCTCATACAAGTTCAGTATATTCTCATAAAGAAAATCTGCATGTGTCGTTGCATAACCTTTGGGGACACATTATAAAGATTGTGAAATGAAATCTGATATTTATACATTATATCTGTTTAGTGTCTCCAAATCATGTTTGGCTTTCCTTTTTCCTCTCTAAATTTTTTATTGATTCCAAAAAATCAAGGTGCAGGATACTGTCCTCTGTTCAAGGCTTCCTAAACATTGATCACATTGGTCTCACCATATCTGTTTCACACATTTCATCTGCTAACTGTTTGATATTTTATTCACAACATGTGGTTTGGTCATTAGTGTTTTGCCTTAACCAACAATTTATATCAAAAGGGTATGTGCTACGTGACACTCCGTTGTCCTTAAACCAAATGGTGCAACATTGCTTCATCGTAAGATTTTCTTTTCTCATCAATGTTAATATGAAACGTGACACGTGACATTGTTATGTTGTTCCTCATAAAAAAGATCCAAATCCTTGGTGAAAAGACTTGAAGAGAGAATCGGTTTTAATGCCAATGGGGATTTATGTTTGAAAGGGGACCTAACTTTTAGTGAAGAAAAAAATTAAAATATGGAAAATTTATTTTAGAATATGAATATTTTTATGGATTCATGCATGATTTTCTTAAATAACGACGGGAGCTAGTAGTAAATGATTCATTGTCATAAAGGGGTCAAACCTTAGGTTATGAGCTCGAGATAAAAACTTTAAAACAAGCCTTGTAATCATGAATAGGTTCTTTAAAGTTATGAACACACCCAATGGTCTTGTAGAAAGAAGGGGAAGGTTTTTTGGAGGGCCATGTCCATTTTGCAACAGCATTTTAATTAGCTCTTCCATAATGAATTGACCAATTCAAAGTACGGAATAATCATGCTTAACCTTAAAAGGCACCAATAACCAAAAACAAATTCTTCACTTTTAATTTTGAAGAGATTTTAGTGGAATTCAGCACCTATAAGGTGCTTGATGTAAAGCTAGATTTAATTGTATAGTTTATTATTATTATTTTATAAATTTTACCATTTAACTTTCATTATTTACTCATTTTACTGTCAAGTTTTCCAATTTTTATATATTTTAAAGATTCGTTAAATTTCTAACTAAGTAATCCACATGTCATAATTTAAATAAATAGGTCAGTTGTACTTTATTTGGAATTTGATACAAAAAAAATCGCTTGATACTTATACTCCAATTGAAATTCCGAATTGAAGAAACTTTAGTAATCCTTTTTTGCAAATTAGTTTATGTGTTTAAAATATAAAAGAAATATTTATTTTCTACATATGATGAACTTATTGATATTTGTTAAAACAGATTGAAGCAATGCTTATTACAAGTTAAAAGTCATATAAATAATTATTTATCTACAATTGACGCTGTAATTTAGACTAAACACTGGTAAAAGTTAAAATACAGCCTTTTATACTAGATTTTATATTTTTCCTACGAAATTAATTTTCTTGCATGTATTTCAATCAAAATTTTAATATATATATATATATATATATATATATATATATATATATATATATATATAGCATGATCCATTTCCCTTAATTCTCAAAACATAGATTTTCACACACATATATATATATATATATATATATATATATATATATATATATATATATATATATATATGAATGTGGCAATTAATCTCATATGGTGGTTGTACGTAACAATTTTGCTATTTGTTTAAATTATTTTTATTTTCATTTTCGTAGTAAAATATCAATTTAATTTTTTTATCTTTTTTATCTCAATTTTGTCTTTATTTTGAGTAATTTGATGCAATCAAGTCATTTATGTTAGTTGTGGAGTAACAGTAGTGTTAAAGGTGTCACGTGTCAGTTCCTAGATTTTTTATTTTTTATTTTTTTATTTATTTTATTAAAATTTTTAAAAAAATTTAAAAAAATTGGTCACATGTCAATCTAACGTCATGCAAGTTGTAGTAATAGTATGAAATGACAGTGACAGTGCTACGTGTCAATATTATGTCAGGTGTCACTTCCTCATTATCAATTTGGTTCCTGTATTTTTATTTTTATCTCAATTTAGTTGCAATTTTTGTAAAAATTGAGCAATTTTGTCACTCGCCAATTTGAAATCAAATTTAATTTTTATATAAATGTACACAAATACTCCTATCAAAATTGATATTTCTAGCAAATATTTTTAACAAGATTAAGTTTATTTAAATTTATATGTTACATTGAACTATATTTAATATTGTTTTAAAGTTGTTAATAGAAAATAATGCTAATAGAAAAAAATTCATAAATTATATTGATATTTTATTACATCATACTTTAATATTGTTTTTTTTATTTGAATATATATTTCAAATAATTGTATATTTTTAAATAGTGTAAAGTTCAATAATTTTTATACAAATGTTTGAGTTGGTGTAAAAATAAAAATTATATAAATTTAAAAAATAATTTTTAACTAGTTTATGTAACGATCCAAAACAAATAAATTTAATATTTGAAAACAATTTTAAGTAAAATTGAATGGGAAACACAAATTTAAATAAACTTAGTTTTGTTAAAAATATATAATAAAAAATCAATTTGAATAAAAATATCAAATTTAATAAAATTATTTGTATAACATTTATATAAAAATTAATTTTTGTTTCAATTGGGTGAGATACGGAATTACACAATTTTTACAAAAATTAAGACTAAATTGAGACAAAAATAAAAAAATACAGGGATCAAATTGAGAATGAAGAAATGACACCTGGCATAATAGTAACACGTGGCAGTGACAGTGTCACGTGACACGACGTCAGCTCGATACAGGAAAATTTTTAATGTTTAAAAATTCAAAAAAATTCAAAAATTTAAAAAAAAAATCAAAAAATCTAGAAACTGACGCGTACCATCTTTTAATACTCTATACCAAGGATTTAATTGCATCAAATTCTCCGAAATAAAAATCAAATTAAGATAAAAAAAATAAAAGGACTAAATCGTATTTTGCTAAAAAATAAAGAAAAAATAAATAATTTAACCTGAAACTTAACTTTTTTTTTTCGTAAACATTTTATAAAATTTCATATTTATAGAAATGACAAGACTTCTCCCCAGGATTCCTGCACTTGGATGTGATTATGATTTAATATTGCAGTGGACAATTTACCTTTTTGATGGCTACATAACATGCATAGGTCAAAAACTAGTACCTATGATTAGAGTAAAAAAGTCATAAATATAACCAGATTTTTAATAACCAATAGTATTTTCTAAGTTTACTTCTTGTTTCATAAATTAAACCAGATTTTTAATAACCTAATTTATATTAAATATTTCCATGTGAAACTGTAAAATGTGGTTTACTTTTCATGATTTTTTTAATTAAAATAGTAAATTGAACGATCTGATTTATTATTACTAGTAAAAACTTCACATTTTTTATAATAATAAAAAATAATAAAATTATTATAAAATTAAAATAATTTTTATAATTTTATTGTAATTAGTAGCTTTTATTTATTTTGCAAGTAGTTCTATAATTAAAAAATAGTTGTTTAAAAAAATAGTCAAACAACAAAATAATTAAGTTTATAGAAATAGCTACAAAAAAGTAAAATTAATATAATAATTATTTTAACTAAAAATTGTTTATTTAAAAGACAAAATTGAAAGATGAAAATCAACACAAAAAACAAGACATCTTTATAAAGATATATATGTATAAATAAATGAGTAAAAATAAACGTTTTATTCATTAAAATATTTATTTTGTTCCCGCTATTTGATTTCTTTCTCGATATATATATTTCTAATATTTCAACTTTCATTTTAGTATTCAAAATTAATAAATTCACTTTAATTTGGTTAATGTATTATTTCTTCTCTTAATGCAAATGACACTAATATATCATTATTAAAAGTGAAGAGACGTGTAAAGAGGAAAGTAATAGCAACTAGAAAAGCATATTTTTCTTGTAGAACTACTCCAATGAATTCTACACCACAAATAAGAAATAAAAAAGTATTTTCATAAGTTAAATAAATTCATAGATACATAAATCATTTATGAAAATTCTCTTAAATACATTTATTTCTATTTCGAACGTAGGATTTAATATTTATTTAAACAATTTATTTCATTTGCAATTTTTTATATTGTTTATCCGTTCGGTTCTTTTATCGTTCTCTAGTTGTCCACAATTTCGGCTTGCTGGTTAAAGAAGTTCTAATGTTTAAATCAGCAATAATTCGATTGGTAATAACAATTAATATTGTAATAAATGTTAGAGAAAAAGTTTCAACAACCTTACACCTCTATTTATAGTTTTCTATGTAGACCTTTGACTATAATTAACATAATCAAGATCCAATTGCTTTTGAAACCTGATTAATGACCTGTTTAATCTTAACTGTCAATGAACCTGTTTATTTCTAATGGTCGAACATCGTTGTCTGACACATATCTACGTATATCCAGCATTGTAACTTGAACATCTGGCAAATCATTCGTGTAACGTTGTTGAGGCGGTTGGCCACTCGTTGACCTATATTTTTATATGATCAACAGTTGGACTCTAATGATCGGTATATTGTTCTCTTAGTGTCGCTAAGGTGGTTGGCTGCTCATTAGCATATTTTCATATGATCAATAATCGATCGTGACGATTGATGTATTGTTTGCTTGACGCCAATAGGACAGTCGATCACTCGCTGACACATATTTTCATTATTTCTGTAATGATTGACACGTCCAAAGAAAAATGACCGTGATAAACAAGATTTGTTATACAAGTACGTATCAATTCAAAGATAAACTAATTTAAAAAAAAAAAAACTATTGTGTGCCGATCGACGATACAGCCAACTCATTTAGTATAACTCAACCTGGTTACTTTGAACGTCCATCAAGATTTAATTGGCCAAATAACCCATAGAGTATAATTTCCATTCTATTTTTAAAATATTATTTCCTTATTTATTGTTTCTCTGTGTTTCTTCTTTTATATCCAACAAAACGATAATAAGGGTGCTTTTAGTTTTATTTTATTTTTTTTTTGTACTAATGTTACTGCTACAATACGACTATTCAACATGGATCTTGAAAGAGATATCACATTAATTTCAGAATCGATGTTGAAAGTTATCGTTGGAAATCGTGTTTGAATGTCGAATTGATTTGACAAGAGTTTACTTTGTATATTAATTATTTACATAACTCATGTTGAATTATGAAGAAAGTATGAATATAACCACCTTTTGTGACCACAGAACTGATTAAGAAAAAAAGAAGAAGAATTTTTGTGTAACTAAATTTTTCATTAGTTGGTAAATCTTCGGATAATATAACTTTTGACAAAGTGAAATATAAATGGTAATCTGGGTCAATCCTTTCTGAAAAAACACATCGTTGTTGGTTTGCTTGATTTTTCGAATCTACACAGTTCTATGACCATGTGCAAAGAACCATTGTTTGGTGTCTCAAACAAACATCAAAGATTCCATTAACCCACCACACGATTGATGTGATGCACTCGGTTGGTGAATAGTCTCACATGTTTTTCTAACAAGATTTTGAATAATAATATTAATGGGAGCACTGTTCCAATAATTAATGGATGAGAACAAAGCAACGTTTAACAAGACAAAAACTAGAAGCACTTTAGCGTAAAGTTGTGTTTGCCCTTTGATGTTTTATTCGACAAATTCATGCACGAATGGCAAAGATCGATCACTTTTCTTTTCCTTCACTTTTGCCAGTGATGATGATTTTAACTGTCTATTTGGTTCCTCACTAAGAAAGAGATAGGCACGAGGGAGTAAAACCATGTTAGAATTATTGGTGTGGCAAGAATATATAAAGTGATGCTAAAAAAGAGGTTGAAGAAGTGAGAAATCGACACCACGGTTTGTGGTGGTCACCTTGTCACCCACATCATTAGCTTAAATCAAATCCAGAATGGGTTTGTCACAGTTTGTGGGAACATTTTTAGGATCATAATGGGATAATTATGGGCATTTACACAAACATTTGTTGTTCGAGGGTCAATTTTTACGTCAAACCGGGTGACAAACTTTTGTCTTTTCCTTACCCTCCTTTTCTAATGAAATAGATTTGAGGAATCATATTACAAATCCTTCAGCGAAACTGCTTTCGGTAATTACTCACATCGTGTACCACCTTGCCAATTTCTGTTCTATTTTGATTAGCCACCACCTTGCCTTTCCAACTATATATCATAAACATTAATTCTTTAAAAAGATAAAGAATAATTTCGAGCTCTAATGGAGAATACATCAAAAATAAAATCAATTTAAAATATATAAAAAATGACAATTTTAACATTATAAATCAGTTTTGTAAACTAATTTAGTTTAAATTCATTTTTTAATATTAAAATATATCTTGAAGGTTTGTTAGATTTATCTTGTTATAAATTATTGGATCATTCATGAATATCTAATTATATCAAAATAATGAGTTAAGGTGGACTCACATTTTATTTCCACTATATTTATATTTCCTGTCAATCTTGTTTTGAAATTTTTTTATAAAAAATATTTATAAATTTTGTTATGAAAAAGTATTTACAAAAAATTGCTGCGAAATTTTTTACGAAATTATTATATAAAATATTTTTCACATCAAATTTTGTAAGAAATATTTATAAATTTTATAATTTTATAGGTAGTAATTACACACGAAGAAATTATCTACTAATTAAGATTTTTAAACAAAATAATAAAAAAAAAATTCTTACAAATTTTGTCAACAAAATTATAAGAAAAAATCTCATGTAATATAAAAAATTTTAGTAGTGTTTTAAGGATTAATAATATTGTTTTTGTCACTATATTTTTAGTAAATAATTTAATATATTTTTTTCTATTTACGTTTTACTCTCTGTGATTCTTACATTTTTTTTAAAACGATTTAATATAGTATTTTTTATTATTATATCAATGTTAACATAGTTTAGAGATGATTAACTTGCATTTTTTGTGTGTGTTTATTATCTAACCTCGGAACAAAATGAAAGGATGAGAGAAAAAATAGAAAAAATATATATAAAAACCACCTTAAATTAAAATAAATATTAAATTATTCTAATTAATAAATGTATAGGAATTAAAATACTGTTAAGTCTGTTTTGATTTTAGAATTGGTACGAGAAATTAAAAGATGGAAAACTTTTGAGCATTAATTCTCTTAATAATGGATCTTGCTGTTTTCATGGATGGGATCTCTGGAGGCATAAATGCATCTCATATATGATGTTTTGGTATTCCATAAATGGTTCCGTACAAAAACATCTTCCACAGATAAAACATTGGTCATAGGATATTCCATACAAACACTCCCAGACATCTCAAATACTGACAAACAGATCAAACACACAACATTCATGCAATCCATCTCTCTGCCAGGATATTCAATTCATACATTCATTTATATATTAATTTAAAATCAAAACGTAAAAACATATGACCAAAATTTTATCACAAAAATATTATAATAAAAAAAATTCGTTTATAAATGTTACTGATGAGCTCTGATAACACAAAGCTTTCTTAGTTAACTGTTTTCTTTTTTCTTCTATATAAATATAGTTCCAGACTTTATTTAAATATCTTGTCCAATTTCATAATGTGTAAGTAAAAAGCGACAACGAATCACTTGTATATAGATAACCTGAAAATTTTTAATACCATTAATATGAATGTACTAATGTTAACAACAACAAAAAAAAAACATTCACTTCTTAATAATTATTTTATAATTTTACATTATTGTATCATTCTTGGTAAAAGTGGTAAAATATATTAGTTTGGCCCATTCAAAATGGAACATAAAAAGCTTGAATTCTTGACCAGTTTCATCAAAAGACGAGTCAATATGCTGATGGATAGTTCACCCTTTTTTTATTTTAATTTTTCTAAAATTTGTTTATAATATATATATATATATATATATATATATATATATATATATATATATATATATTAAAAACACAATTAATTATGTAAATATTTTGTAAGTTTTTGATTAACTTTGATATTTTTAATTACATAAATTAAAATATTATTAATTTATATTACATTATTTCATTATAATTAATGGTTAGAATTTAATTTGTTAATATTAATGATTTAGTTTATAATATTATTACATATTTACATCTTTAAATTATTTTATTTTAATTTATTATTAGAAAAAACAGTCTACCTAACCACCTTTAACAGATATAATGAATCATTTAAGTTATCTTTATTTTAATTTTTAGTTTTAAAAAAGCAGTCTGTTTAACCCACCTTTAACAAATATAATGAAACAAAGCGAATCGGTAGATTGAAAATATCAATCCAACTTATCAAATTTTAAGAGATATTCGGACTAACTTGGTGTCGAGGTGACTTTATCATCTTTATTTTCAATTATGCATCGTTAACGGTAGAAAATATAATTATTTTAATAGAAAATAACGTTTAATTATTGTAGTGTTGGTTGTTTGAACAATGGGCTAGTTATTGAACTTAGTAAAACAAGGGTGTTGAGAAGTACATCTAATCTAACATAGAAAAAAGGCTTAACATGGTCCAGTATTTATCATTGTATTTTACCCAGTTGAACTGGGCTTTGTAATTTACACCCAAATTTTCCTACAATTACTCCCAAAAATTCTAAATTTATGCCAAATCCTTGACCGAGGGTATTAAAGGAGCTTAAGTTCACAGTACAAGTATTTTTGTTGTGCTATGTTTATAAAAATTTGAAATAATTAAAATCTATGTATCTTAAACGAAATATTCAGTGAAAAATTATTTTCTTGTTACATGTGAATAAAGTAAAATAGAATGAATAGGTTCATATAATTCAAAGTGTAATATAACCATTCATTTTGAATCAATAATAATGCTCAGTTAGTTATGATGTAATAAATCAAATACAAAGTCATTACATTCTTACATGTAAGTTAAAAATAATTTATAGTTTAAATATTTCTCGAGAAAATCCAAGATAGTTTTGCATTTTGGTACAAACCAAATAGCACCGTATAGACAAACATGCGAGAAAATTTCATTCACAATATATAAAATCAATTTTGTATTTAATATGGGTCCCAATCTCGATATCAAACAAAAATAATAATAATCATTTTTTAATTATTATTTGGTTTTGGTTACTTTTATCGTTTTGATCTATGTTTTATTTTTACCTTTAGTTTGGAGAATGAGATGGTAAAAAATTTAAATTAAGGAGAAAGTGAAGAAAACGCATGTTACAACAGCTAAAACAATTAGCAGTAAAAAGAGAGTGTTGAATAGTGATGGGTTTATCAATAAAAAATTCACTAAGAAGAAACAAATTAATGAAATATGATTCAAATAATATAAGTAAATAATATTATTTTCGATTCTAAATCTTAAATAATAGTTTTATGAATTTTTTTATGTGATATTTAACATTTTTATTTCTGCTTACACTTAAATTTTCAATAAATAAATAATAATAAATTTAATATATAATATACATGAAAGATAATATTTAAGTGTATATATTAAGTCGTCTAATGTTAACTTTAAGACTTTTAATAATTTCTTAAGCTGATTTTGTATTACATTTAATGTAATTAATATAATATTTAATGTTATTATGTATTTGATAAATTAAATATGAATGATAAGAAAATAATAAATAAATGAAAGGTCGAACTTATCAATAAAAAATAAAGTTCATATTAATGTTTAAATCTATTATACTTGGTCAACCAAAGTCTGACAATAGTTATTAATAAAAATTAATTAATGTTTAAGTAAACTTAAGGACACTACACTACAAATAATGTGAGTCAAAATGTAAGTTTGGGTACAAATATTTACCCTACCGATACATATGCAATAATATTCATTTATAATCATTAAAATAAAATATGTAATGAAATATTAACTAGATATTCATTTGCGTTAAATGTAATAAATTTAATTTATTTCATCAGAATTTTCATTTGAATAATAATTTGTATATCTATAAAAAAATTTATTTAGAGCATTTACAATATCTGATTTCTTAACTTAAAATTTTGGAGGCTACAATAACATAAGTTTAAGAGCTATAAAAAATAACTTTAATATGAAAAAAAAAAACTAAAGTGTTTAACTAAATATTTCCATATTAAAAAACTTAACTTTTCCGTTATTTTCTCTAAATCAAATTAAAAGACAATTCTGTGTTTATGACTTTTAAGTTTATTTTCAAGTACAAGTTGAGTTAAATAAAGTAATTTAATGAAACAAGTTTCAAATATTCAACAGAGTAAAAACTGCACAAGATCAATATATTCTCTTTCATAAAGGCAACATCTATTTTTCTTTTAAAAGATAAAAATATAAATGCGTTTAAAATTATAATAAGTATGTTAAAAAATAAAGAAACAAATCCAAATTTTAGTACAATAGAGGTATATTTTAACCTTGATATTAGAATGAAGTAATTTATTTTTAAATGTATTTATTTTAAAAAACAAACTAATAGAAAAAACTCAGTATAAATATTTTATTCAGCTCACAAGATTCTCGAAATATTTTAACATGAAATTAATTTCTCCATATATAACAACACATGTAGACATTCACTCGATATTACACGGTATTTTGTATCATTTAAGATCATCAAATGTTTATCTAAACACTGTACTGTACTCAGTTTGAGTAATTACTCATTACACTCATTCAAAATGTTTCCTTTCCAAATGTCTCAGCATTCACATGCTGAGTGTCTCAGCATTCACATGCTGAGTGTCTCAGCGCTCAAGTTCAATGTTCTGCTTATGGATGAACAAAACTCAACAGCAATTTTTCAATGTCATAACAAATACTTGTTAATTCTGATTATGCTGCTTACAAGTTAACAAAACTCAAGAGCAACTTATTAATGTGATGACAAATACTTGGTAAGTCTGATTAGAAAGTTCATATTTGGTTACCCAAAACATCAAATAGAAAGAGCCTTATAGTGCTTGCTTTGAACTTTGAAGCATAACCACAAAATACCAAATTAAAAATCAATTAAAAGGTTAAGTCTTATACATAAAATGAGCCATTGAAGACAATAACTTTGCTATAATGGTCTGAAAAGTAAAACATATATGTCTTGAAAGAGAGCCTTTGAACTATGCACACCAGAACAGCAAAAAACCAAGTACAGTATGATAATGATGTTATGGCCTTTAGTTGGATATCAACACTTTCTGCATACTCCCAAGAACATTTGTACCTCAATGTTGTTTCTTTTGATGGCTACTGCTTTCAGCTTCTGCTTTCTTGGATGCCTTCAAGTTTCTGTACCCTGTGTCAGTTCCGAAAATCCTATACACAGAAAACAACAAAATTTTACACACCAACATCAGCGTTAAAAGTGAAACATACATCTGAAAAGAAAAGCTTGTTCAAGGAAATCATGTAAATGTGGGTTAGGCCATCTCAAATCTTAACCAAATTGTAGACAAATAATTAGAAAACAAAACATTATTTTTGTTTAAGGGTATGGATTACTCTTGTGCAAATAAAGTACAACTCATGCAACTTGATTGGCTAAGTAATAGAATATCTTCTATCTCCTATAACTTTATCTCTATTCTTATAACACCAAAAAGACTAATGCTTTCTTAACAAAATATGTGGAAGAAGACATACCAGTCCATGTATGTAAAGGTTGAGGAGTAGTTTCCAGATTTGGTGTACAGCAACCGGTGATGATAATCATGAAAATCAGCTCTGAAAATGAGGATGCAAAGTTTAACTATAAGAAGTATAATGGAATAAATCCAGTGCATGATGTCAAGGGAAAGGAGCATCACACTCACCCTCCATACAATGGAATGAAGTTTGAAAGACTCCATGGAAAATGGTAACCACAATGCACCTCAACTGTCTCCAGGACTCTCAAAATCATCCATGTCCAGAGAGTCATTAAGTGAGGACCAGTGAGAACAGGACCAATAATGGTAGCAAATCCAAGGAAAAGTATCTCAGCAGGATGAGCATATTCAGAAGTAAGTCCAAATGGTGTAGCATATCTTCACAACATGGAAAAAAAAAAAACCTCTTGGAACTGTGAGCAAAACCTTGAATGGAACAAATGAATATCAAAACCAGAATATGCAGACTACTTACTCATGGTGAACACTGTGCACACTTGTGTACAACCATTTTGTATGCAGTATCCTGTGTCCCCAGTAGAATACAAAATCCTCCAATATGAAGTAGAAGATTATTTGGGTTAAAATGATTTTCCTGCAAAACCAAAAACAAAATATTTTCATGTTTACTTACAAAAAATATATTAGAAATGTTCATATCAATAGCTTTCTGTCATGTAACTCCAAAATGTCTATATACTATTATTACTATTATTATTATGATCACTAAATCACTAAATGAATTCATGAAGTACCAAGATGGCAATGGAAGACTGATCTCCATACCCATGCGCTTAAGTAAAGGATAAGAAATGATCATAACAGGTAGATTGACACCAAAATGGTACAATATCAAACCAGTAATACATTTTTTCTGAGCTGCAGGGCTATTATTTTTTGCCTGCATGAAAGAAGCATTAGTAGTTATATATATTTAACAAACTGATCGCATGTGTGGAAGTGAATCAGGAATACCTATTTTCACATCAAAATGGACACTAGTAGTTCTAACTCCTACTTTTTTCAAATCAAAATAG
Source organism: Vigna unguiculata (assembly GCF_037176805.1). Taxonomy (NCBI): domain Eukaryota; kingdom Viridiplantae; phylum Streptophyta; class Magnoliopsida; order Fabales; family Fabaceae; genus Vigna; species Vigna unguiculata. The sequence goes on from NC_140793.1 coordinate 26,037,571, forward strand.
TTCTAGCTTTTACATTTTTCACATTGAGGATGTGATTTATGGCTGTAGAAAGCTTTCCAATACACTATGAGATGGTTCGGCTTCAAATTGGTGGAAATACAAAAGAAAAAGATGAGACAAAAAAGTGTTATTATAAAACATAAAGAGCAAAGGGACCACATATTTTGAGGAAATGCTTTTTTTTTTTTCATTCTCTGTTTCAATAGTTAATTATACAACTATCTTCTTATTTTCAATTGGTTCTCAGTATTAATTTTATTACAAAAAAACAGCTGAATCCTGTACAATTATGCTGAACTCCGTACTTTTAGTACAAATTTATTAAAGCAAAACTCAGAGTCTTGTAATAAGAGTGAAAACAAAAAATGAAAAGAAAAGTGAAGAAACTCTAACTTTCTCCAAAGTAAATAATTAGATATATAAATATAACAGAAAAAATTGAGAAATGTTCTGTATGTAATGGCATTGGGGGAATTCAGTCCATGCAATAATTCAAACATAGCAGAAATCAATCTTGCATGTGCTGCAAGGGATTCTTTGAATCCTTTCCATTGAGGGCATAAAGACAAAGAAGAAAAGACATAAATGTGAATGGTCGGCCAGAGGGCATTTGGATCCTTTCCTGTTCTTGAACAACATATGATCCTGGTGAAGAGAAAAAAAAAAAAAAACTCATCTTTATCAAAAAAGGCCCACCTGGTAGGATCCACAGTGAAAATTGTATTTTTCTCTCAAACAAAATCACATCATGGTCAGGATCCAAAACCTTCAAAATCCTCATCATGCAGTACACAGAGACAAAGAAGATGAAGAGACATTGGGAAATCTGTTGCAACTCTCAAATAAAACCACATCAAGTGAATACAAAATTGATTTTCCAACCAATAAAAACAGCAAAGAAAAACAACATTTGATCCAGTGAAACATGTCCTGAAATCCAATTGTCAAAGACAGAAGAAGAATAAGGTGAAACCTGAATCTTATACTTGCTGAGCCACCCTGACCTCTCCAGCATCATATAAGGAAGTCCAGACAAAAAGAAAACACCTTCATGCAGAAAGAAAGTACCCACACAGGCCAGTTGAAATTCGCTGAAATGTGTGATCAAAAACTGCAATCACAAGAACATGCAAAGTGCCCAAGCATCAAACACCAGTTCAAAATTTGATTGTGAAACAAGATTGATAAAAGACCAACTTTTGAAGATAACTTGAAAAAGACACATTGTAAAAGCAATCAGAGATGAAACTGGAACAATGGGGTGAGATAGAACCTGCCAAGAAGATTGAACTAAGGAAGCCATGGATTATAGGAGGTACAAAACAACTTGAGAAATGTAAGAGAGTGAGAGAGTGTTTAGTGTGAAGACCAACACAAATAAAAACTAATATAAACCTGCAATGAGACAAACCAAACCAAGTGTGTTTTTCTAGGGGAGGGTCTTTCTTAAGCACCACTCTTATGACAAATGACAAATGTTCATGCATAATAAATTTTGTCCCACTTTTCAGTCTTTTAGTATGTAGTTTTATGATTTAAGTTTTATTTTAGTGCCAAAATTACCTTTTTTAAGAAAATTGTCATGCAGTAGTTTTATATAGTAAAAATATATAGTCATTTAACTATATTATGCAAAAATTATTTATTATATTTATAATTAATTAATTCAATGTAAAATATAAAATAATAGTTAACTTTGATTACATTTGAATATTTTTATAATTATAGCAACAGTAGTTAAAAAATAATGTGATTTATAAGGTTTTAAAAAAATATCATGTAATTTAAATAAAAAGATAATACAACACTTGTACTACTACCAACAATAATAAACATTTTATTTAATTAAAAAATAAATATAAAATTTCTATACTTTAAATGAAATGTGATATATTTTTAATTTATAAATTAATATTAAAGATAATTACATTTTGAAATATAAAAATCATGTTATACTTTATATTTTTATTAGTGTATAATTTATTAATAATATTATTAGTAAGAGTTTTAAAAATAATAAATTCTGAAAATAATAAAAAACTTAGAGCAAAAGCAAAAACTAATTACACTTTTTTTAATTTATTTTTCTCTTAATTCATCCATTTTATTCAAATTGAGAAAAAGTAAAACAAACTAAATTTTTTTATTATATTGAAATATATTGTTATGTCAATAGAATTAATTAATAATTAATAAATTTCTTTTAAATTTTATAATATTTTATCAAAACATAATAATACATTTATTTTATATTTTGTAACTATATTATTATATATGTATTTATAAATATTTAAAAAATAGAACTATAAATATGATAATAACTATAAAAGAATACAGCATAATTTTTATTTAAAAAATTATATTATTTTTTTAAATTACAATAATAATTTCAATTTTACATAAGCAAATAAAGACTTAAAACACTCCAAATTGGTACTATATTTAATATATTTATCCGTAAGAGTAATACTGTAAATTATTAAACATTTTTAATGACATTATGGCTAAAATAAATTAAGTAGTCTACTTGTTTTTTTATCTTTTATTTAGCAATGAAAATTTTCAATTTCCTTAATGACAAGTGTATATATAATTATAATTAACTTTGAGAAAATATAAATAAACATTAATTCTTGTCTGTTTAGATATGATTTGAGAATTTATATTCATTAATTTTTTTATTTATGTTGATTGATTTCATTATTAATTTAATATATTAAAGAGTGAATATCCTAAAATAATTAATTACATAAATTAACTAGTTATGTTTAATTAAGGTAGTACTAAAAAATGTATTTATATTGAATTGAAAGGAAAAAAAATAAATTAAAAATATTTATATTTATAAGATATTTAAAAATTACTTAATATTTTTAGTATAATTAAATTTGAAAGATAATATATAAAGTATACTATTTTTTTATAAAATATAAAAGATTTATACGTGAATTTTTTATTTTGTAATTTGATGATTAATTGATTTTATAGTAATATACTTTGTATTCAGATACTTACTTAATTCATTGGTTTTATATTAATATAGATTAATGGTTAACTCATATATTCTAAGTAAGTTTGAGCACTTGTTTTCCTTTTAAAAAGTATACACAATTTTTTATGTGATGTTTCACTTTAAATTATAATTATTCTATAAAAGATTCATAAGATCGCCAATTAATTTGTATTTAGTAGAAATTAACTTATGTTTAGTAGAAACTAACTTAGACGACTCTTTATGGTTTGATATAGATTAATGTGCATGGAATTGTTGGAGTTATATTAGTTATTTTGCGTTTCTCTTAAATGATCTTTAAAACATTGAAATGAAACTTAAATATGACAATAAAATTTGACAGTTTTTCCTTTTTTAATGTTTTACTTAAGACATTTTAAAGACAATTTATTGTTCCGAAACAAATAGATTACTATTGTACAAAAAGAAAAAAACAGACCTTAAATATAAAGCTTTAAAAACTTCAAAAATTCAAAGTAGATTACATGCGCTTATCTCAAAATTTAAATCATAATATTTTTAATATATCTATATCATTTTTATGCATTACTTTTTTACGTATATTATATAAATTAAGAATTTATAAATATATAAATATAGAAATCATGAATATTTAGGAAATAAAAATTAATTAAATATTTACAATTAAGATGATTACAATAAAAATAATACCACAAAATAATATACTTCAAATAATAGAATAATTTATAATACTTTTATATATAAACTATAATAAAATAATTTTTTTATTATAATAAAATATATAAGATCGAAATTAATTAAATATCAGAATAATCAGGAAAGAAAAGAAAGGAGGAAGGGGTTCATATGCTATAATCCTAGTACTAAATTTCTTTTTGACTATGCTCATTTTGTTCGAATAGGTGTTATTACTAATTGAAAAAGACTTATTAATATTATATGTCTTTTCATCTCCCAAGAATCAATTTAGTGCATTATATATCTTCGTTCAAAGTATTTATTGCAATAAGATGGATAATAAATGTTATGTGAGATTTAATACAATAAGGATAGAAAAGAAACAAAATATGGAGAGCTTAATCCTCAAGTAACGAAACTAATAAAAGAAACTGAAAGAAAAAAAAAATATACAGTATTTTCTAACTGAATGTAATGATTACACATGTATTATAAATAGGAGTGGTGAATGAAAGGAGGAGGGGAAGCAGAGACAATAAGAACAAAAAATAGAAAAGGAATTTGTGAGTGCGAAAAGAGAAGAAGAAGGCAAAAACCTTCACAAAGTAACTACAAATTTTATGGATATATCTTTCACAATAACTAATGAGATGTTCCGACTACTATATTAAAAAATTATTATTTGATAAAAAGATGAAATTAATTTTTTTTTGTACAATAAAATTTTCCTTTATAATACGCTAACAATAACATAACTTCATATATATATATATATATATATATATATATATATATATATATATATATATATATCAATAGTTTACATTTGTGTAATTGTTCATGAAATATTACAAAAATATATATTTGTAAAATATTAAGAGTTCTAAATTAGAATAGAATATTATCTATATTTTTAATATCTCCTCAAGGTATTAATATACATTATTCACGAGTCAATCTTCAAAAGATCCATCAATAATATTCCGAACAACTTTCATGGATTTCCCTTTTACTCATGCAACTGGTACATATGAAAGAAAAAAATGAAAGGAGTGAGATCTTTATTAGTCTTAAATATCAATCTTAATAAACTCTAACAAATAATACAGACACTGAGAGCTTAAAATTGGACCTACAACCATAAAACTTGATCTTGTTTTACGAGACCTATGGATCCATATTCCACTTCTGATGATTCATTTTGAACATCAAAAGTTACTCTGGGAAGTGATTAGGTAGTTGAGTATTTCTCATAAAACATTGGTACAATCGTGATTATTTCTTTCTCCAGAATATTAGCCATTTATCAGCCCATAAAAGAGATATATACTCACTACCTAACATTGGCGATGTCGAGTAGGTATCAGATAGTCTCAAGTTTGACCTATGAATATCCTAATCCATCACGTTATTTTGAACTATCCAAATATTCACCTACTTGGTAAAACTTTCTTAGACCCCACCATGGTCCATGCCTTTCATCCCACAATGTACCAAACTGTGACTTCCCAAATACAAACGCTCTAACACTGGTTTAATATCAACTTATTGAAATCAGACTTAACTCTTACTTAATTGACATATAAAATGGGATGACTATTAAATCATGTCATTGTATAAACTATACACAAAGAATATAAAATAAAAATAATATATATATATATATATATATATATGTGTAATTTTCTTCTATCCAAGCTCACTAAATAAAATAATATTTACTTTTACTTTATTTTTATTATTTTTTAATTATAAAATAATGATAAAATAAGAATCAAAGCCAGAACTTTAAATAAATAACTAGATAAGGATTAAAATGTTATAAATAAATATAATAACAAAAATATAAATTAAATAGGACAAGTGCGTAACTGAAGATATATTAAATGAAATAAATAAACATGGCCAGGGTGGGTAACTGGAGATAAATTAAATATTAACTAAATAAAAAAGACTAGTTCATAATTAGGGATAATTTAAATAAAATAAATGAACAAGATCAGTGCATAACTAGAGATGACTTAAATAAAATAAATAAACATGACTAGTACATAATTGTAGATAAATTATATAAAATAAATAAACAAGATGAGTGCATAAGTGGATATCGACTAATTAACTAAATAATATAAATATAAGAGGATAATAAATAAAAGTAAGTTAAATGGAAGTAAATAGAATAATATATGATTTAAAAATAAATAAAAGATTAATATAAAAGTAATTAGTTTATCAAGATTAATATAAAAAGAGTTTAACCTCACTCTCCCTTTACCTTATTGATTGAATGACACACTAATAATATTTAAAGATGACTAGGATCTCTTTGAATTTTTGCTCTAAACTTTCTTTCACTATTTTCTCTTTCTCTCTTTCCTTTCTTTCTCTTTATATATATATATATATATATATATATATATATATATATATATATATATATATATATATATATATATATATATATATATATATATATATATATATATATATATATATATATATATATATATATATATAAGCCACACATGTGCTTTTTTTTTCAAATCATCATTGCTTCCATTAATGAAAAAATAATGTTTATCTTTTTAGATTTTTTTTTCTTTAATATTTTTTTCCTTCTTATCTTCTCCTTATCTTATCTATTTAGAAGGTTCTTTATTATTTTTAATACACACACTTATTTAATAATATTTTAATTAATATATTTGTACCTAATATTTTTTAATATATATATATAGTCATATTTTATTAGTTTTGTTTTCTTCTTATTGTTAATTTGAATAAGTAAAAACTACATCATGATAAAAATATATTTTTAATGTTTAAAATATATAATGATAAAATACGAAACATTAGTAAAAACACAAGATTTTCTAACTATTATATTTAAAATAAATAATACAGTTTATTAAAAGTAGGGATGCTACAACTAACGTAAGGGGATAGGACATTTATTACCTTATTCTTTTCATTATCTTTTCATCTATTTATAATTATTTTTATTTCTATATTTACCTAGTGAGGTGTCCCTAACTTCATTTTAATTTATATTTTACTTCCCATTTTTATTTATTTATTTATATTCATCTCCAGTTATGCACTAGTCCTATTTATTTAATTTATATTTACTCTCATTTATTTAGATTTATCTCGAGTCACGTACTGGTCCTCTTTATTTAGAAAATGTTTTATAACTAAATCCAGACAGCTAATTAGAGAGAGATAATCTCTTGATATTCTGTAACTAATTTATCGTTAATCTCTAGTTAAGCCCTCGCTAATTGAAATCATAAAATTTGATAACTTATAGCTAATTTGCAGTTACTTTCTCGTAATTTTGCTCTTATAAATTTGTAGATAATATTTGTCACAACACTACTCTCGCTAATGCGTAATTAATTTGTCACATTTTTGTTCTCACTAATCCGTAAATAATTTGTTACAATTCTATTCTTTCTTGCTAATTCGTAGTTAATTTCTTACAATTCTATTTTTTTTAATCCTTAGCTAATCGCTCACAAATATTATTTTGTTAATTACAACTACTTCATAGTTATTCACTCTCTAATACATGAATATATCAACAAAAAGTAGTATATCAACACAATTAAAATAGAAACAATGTTTTTTTATTCTTTTAGGCGCATCTTCATTCTTATTTATTTAAAGGAGACAACAATTCTCTCTTATAAAATTTCATTTGCACTTACATTTGTTTGTTTATAACTTCATTTGCGATTGCATTAATACTTGCATATCATTTTGTGTTTGCATTTGTGTAGCACCAAACACCTTATTAGATGTCAAATTAAAATTTTGCGTATCACATTGATCCAATGGTCTATATGAGTAATTTTTACCTTCTTCAATCCTCAAAATAGATATAATTGACTCAAAACATCCTTAGATAGTATCATTCGATCAATTTGATAACATTATAACTCGAATTTTAGAAATTTGCACATACAAAATAATCCCAAAGTCTCGATCAACATAGACCAAAAATGATCTCAATAAGATTTCATTAACATAATAATTACTCACCAATTATAAACAAAATAAGCCATTGCGTAACAAATCGCAAAACAACTGAGAAATCATTAAATTCAACCACTTCCACAAATCATAATAGATTACGACTTGACCAAAATAAAAATAATAGGCTTCCTTTACCTAGAGTAGGAGTAGAAACCCCTGACTCAAAGGTTACTCCTAAAACTCTAGTTCTTACGGGATACTCTAACTACACAAAGAAAAGTTCTATCAAATACAAGAACACGTCTTCATAATCACAAACAAACAAAGATTCACCTTAAGTTATTTTGAGTCACATGCATGTACCAAAGAGTCACATGCAACTCAAAACAATACACTAACTCAAAAAGAAGCAAAAAGTTAACTTACTCCCTTTTAAATTCTAACTAGTTGGATGTGTAGAGCTCTTTGCAGGGATTTCTCCTACAGTATCTGATCTTCTAACATATGAAGGATAGGGTAAAATATATAGAGACAAGGTAGAGAGAGATTTTAGAAAAAAGTTATAGAGAAACCATGGTTTTTATAGAATAAAATTCAATTAATAGAAAAATCTATTTGTATAACGTTTTAAATAATAAAATAATCAAGTGTTACCTTAGTACTAAAAAACTCATATTTCCTTTCAATTTTGTTTTGAAACTTTTTTCGTGGAAATTACTTACAAATTTTGTTGTAAAATAAATTGTAAGAAATTTCTACTAATTTTTTTGCAAAATATTTTGTATAAAATATTTTGCAAAAAATTTTGTAAGAAATACTAATGAATTTTATAATTTTATAAAAAGTAATTATTTACAAAGAAATTACTTGTCAATTAAAATTCTTAAAAAAATGACAAAAAAATAATTTTTTGCAAAATATTTTAATAAATGCAAGAAAAAATTCATGTAATATAAAAAAAATTTGTAATACCTCTTAAAAACTACTACTACTCTTTACTATTTTCTTAGTCTTTATACTAAAACATGTATGTAAAACACGAATTCTCGCGGTCAATATTAACTTACTTAAATAAAACACAGTCGAATAAATTGCTAAAATCAATATGAAATAAAATGAGAGAGTTAACAAAACAGAATATACAGCAAATGATAAGTTATCAAATAGAAAGAGTAATTATAAAAAAAAAAAAAAAAAGAGTTATCAAATAGTCATTCCCTTTTCTTTATCTTCTTCTATCTCTTCTCTTCTTTAGTTTTATACAAATCGCAGCTTGTATTCACGTTTTTTCTTCCTTTTTTTTCCCTCTCCCTAAATCAATTATTCTATCAATGTTTTTGACTTCAATTCTGATCTTCATCTTCATAATCAGATTTTATATTGTAAATGATAGTGAGTTAAAGAGTAAATATATCTGATTGAATTTTAAAACATAGTAAATTTATTTTTCTTTATAATCTCTATTTTTTTTTATTAATTGCCATCAACTATTTGATGGAGAAATATTTGAGCTATTTTCAATCGTGTTTTGCCATTAATTGCTCCATCTAATATGTTTGGCAGCCTAACTTTTTAATCTATCAAATAATAACTTTAAGTGGCTTTCAAACAAGCCTTCCTCGCTTAAATTATAAGGTTAAAAATTTTTTTATTTTTTATTTTTTAATGTAAATTTGAAATTTTTTTCTTGTCCTTGATCCTTAAACATTAAAAATAAATAAATATTTTTTTTAATCCAATTATGTTAAATATTTTTTATATGTTAAACAAAATTTTAAATTGATATTTGAATTATTCCAATTCAAATATTAATCTATAATATCTTTTAACACTTACTTTTTTTTTCTGTATTCATTCAACTTTAAATTTAAGACAAAAATATATTAAAATTCAACAAGTTTATGGACACAAATATGTTTAAGTATCTTTGCAACATTTTTTTCCCTTCAATCTGACATTTTTCTCAGTTTTCAATGAGTCCAACAAAGAGTTTCACAATTTTACATTTCACCAGTAATTTGTTTATTAAATTATAATTATTTTATTTATAAATTAAGTAAAATATACAAATTAAGAGATTCATTTATACTTTTATTTTTCGAAATACTTTTTAATAATATAAGTACACAAAAAATGTTTAATGAATTTTTATATAATATTTATTTTGTAGGCGTGGTAAAGGTGAGGAATTTATATTTGGATTAATGGAAAGTTGAAAAATTGATATGAAATTAAAGTAGTGATTGAATTTGTTTGATTTGGTTACTTTAAGAGAATACAAATCAAAGAGAGATAGTGTAAGTAAATAAAATTGAATTAGAAAGAGTTTTTCAGAAACAAAAAGCGAAAAAAGATGAAAATTAGAAAGCTTGTGCGAGTAAAACAAAATGCAAGAATCCTACTTATATTAAATTTTTTTGTAGTGTTAAAAACACTATATGACGTTAAAAAAATACTAGATTTTAATTTATTTTATATTGTAAACATTTTTTAATTAAGAGAATATAAACAGTTACATTAAAAGTTTAGTATATTCTAATTTATTTTATATTTTTATGTAAAAAACCATAAGAACGTTAGCTTTAATAACCAACTGGTGCTTGATGATAAAAAGAAAATTATTGTTAATAATATAACATAACATATTACTATTTTAAATTAAAATAATTAAAATATTAATATAATTAGTTGTCTAAGCAGTAGTTTTTTTTTTTTAATGAAAGGATGAGATATCAAATTTTGGGTTAAAAAAAAGCTCGAATGAGGTGGTCATGGGATCATTCACATCTATAGATCTTGTTGACCAACTTGCCTCCATTTCTCAAACCCACAATAACTTCAACACTCGCAGAAATTAAATTACAGCAACACTTATAACAATTATTTTAAAAAAATATACATTAATTGTTTATAAATTTTTGACAATATAAGAGCTTTTACTCTTCTAAATGTTTAAATAATATACTTTGTTTCTTAATAGTAGACAGCAAATGATTCAAATTGAAAGCTTGTCGTGAGTAAACAAAGCAAATGTGTTGCAGTAGTGCCCTTAACAAAACCCGCAGAAAGAAAGCTAATTAATTGTGCTCATTTGTTAAAAATAACAAAAAATTGTGTTCATTTTTCTCCGGAGTTGCTTTCACTCTGAGGAGTATACCCAAGCAAGCTAAGCAGCCACCAGTGCTCTTTCCTAGTATTTTAGTGAGAGGAAAAACTTTATCAGGCAAATGGCCTCATCACCTATTTCAATTGTGAGATAAAACATTCAAGACTAAAAGAATATCAACAAATCGATAAGAAGTAACAATTTATCCAGGATTGTCAGTGGATACCAGGTTATCTTCTCTGTCTCCATTGCCATTTACTCCATTCAATTCAAATGATTTTTATATCAAACAAACAACATTCATCTGCGTAAGGAGAAATTTGGGCATTATCAAGAATATTGGATCACCAATGGGAAACATCCCAAAATTGAAATCGCTGTCACTAATGAAGTTTTTTATAACAAGGCATGAATGTCCAGAAAAAGCCACCAGCACTTTGTAGACAAGACCAGCTAATACAATAATAACACAAGAACACATAAGGAATTGATAGGGCATTTTTCAAATATGCCCTGCAAATAAACTTTCTAATCATCCCCAGATATTCCCAAAAATTTTATTCTAATAGTTCTTTAGCTCACTACTGTCTTCAATTTGTGTGCTCTTCAATGCTTTCAACTTTCTGTAGCCTACATCAGTTCCAAATATCCTAATACGACAGCAAAAATGTCGTGTACCATCGTCAGTATGTCAGTTACCAAAATTTCAGGGCATTAGTGCATCACAATTTGTTAGCTAAGCCACTTTAGATTCTAACCATCATGAAACAAAAATAATTCTTTAAGAGCTACATGCTCAATACTTACCAGTCCATGTAAGTGAAAGTCGAAGAATAATTGCCAGACTTGGTGTACAGCAAACGGTGATGATAGTCGTGAAAATCAGCTCTGAAAGTGATGATACAAAGTTTAACAATAGGCAAAATAGCTGAATAAAGCAAATGGCTGGTGTGTAGTGCAGGAGAAAGAAAATTCCCACTCACCCCCCATACAACGGAAGGAAGTTCGAAAGACTCCATGGAAAATGATATCCACAATGAGCCTCAACTGTCTCGAGGACTCTCAGAACCATCCATAACCAGAGAGTTATCAAGTGGGGCCCGGTGATGGCAGGACCAAAAATGGTAGCAAACCCAAGGAAAAGTATCTCCGCAGGATGAGCATATTCAGAAGTAAGACCAAACGGTGTAGCATACCTTCACAATATTGCAAAACCCTATAGTAGTCTATGGATAAGAAATATAATAAAAGCTAAAATCCAATAACACAAAAATAAACTTACTCGTGATGGACACTGTGCACATGCTTGTATAGCCATTTTGTGTGCAATATTCTATGTCCCCAGTAGAATATAAAGTCCTCCAAAATGAAGTAAAAGATTATTTGAGTTAGAACTGTTTGCCTGCACAAAGAATCCAATCTTGGAAAATAAGCTTAATAGAAGCACATTCCAGACATATTTGCTTTTAAAGCTCCTAACACAGGACTCCTATGTTTAGAATAATGACAGTGCTCAAAAGAACCTGAATGTACCAGGACGGTAGGGGAAGACTACTCCGCATGCCCATGTATGTGAAGACGGGATATGAAAAAATCATAACAGGTAGATTGACACCAAAATGGTAAAGCAACAGGCGAACAATGCATTTCTCCTGAGCTGCAGGACTATTATTTTTTGCCTGCAAGAAAAGAAGATTAGTAACAGTAAATCTTACTCACTAATTGAACAAGGCCACAGGTACAGAAAAAAGGACCAAGAGAAAGAGGACTAATGAGAGTACTAAGTCCCATACAATAAAAGCAAGAAATTGATTGCATATAGAGACCAGGCAAAATTTAACTTCTGGTTTCTTTTCCTTAAATTATGCATATTTGCAGCTGATAAAAAAAATGTAGCTACATATTTAAAAGTGAAAATGGAAAAAAAATTATCATTTCTACCATTATCAGGGAGGTTCAATCAATACATCATCCAAATATAGCATGAACATGTCTAAGAAAATTATGTTACATATTTTGAATGAACATGTTTTGTATGAATCAGCCAATCCAACTGCGGGAGTCAACCCCAAAATGCATTGTTAGAACGTCAAAACATGTAAGACATACAAATAAGGAAAAAGAAATTGAAAACCGAAATCTCTAGGGACTTCTTCACTTGTAAAGACCTGGACAGCATTGTTCTGAGCACAAAGGAAACAATGTGAAGGGAATAATTGAAATGAATACAAGGTGCAAGGGAAGGAACACGTGTATCAAGTCAAAGCAAACAATAAACAATATCGGAGTAGTTTACTTCAGCCATGACTAATGCTCATTTTAAATAGAAAAGCAACAAAAGGCCATCTTGGAGAACAAAATGAAGAATCATCCAACACTGAGATAACAACAACCATCAACAAGAGCAGACCTGAATTTTGTAATTGCTCATCCACCCAGCCCTCTCAAGCCATATAAAGGGAAGTCCAGACAAGAAGAAAACACTCTCATGTAGAAAGAAACTTCCCAAACACGCCAGTTGAAAGTCACTGAAATGTGTGATCAAGTACTGCAGCACAAAGAGAGCGAGAGATTAAGAGAGAGAATGCTATTTCCCAAAAAGCGAAAAGGACCAGACATCAATTCTACTTTTGGTAAACAGTACAAACTATGTAACCATGCAATCTACAGGACAGCAGAGAGTCTAGAGCCAAAAGGCCAAAAAATCAACAATGCAAGAGAAATGACGTCCGTGAACATGCTAAATTATGTGTTCCAGCAAGGAAAGGTCCCTTCACTAACATTTGCTTTACACGCTAAATATTGAACATTGAAAAAATGCATTTTATATTCCAAACCTAACATGACAAGCAGGGGAATATTTCATAAGTATAAGCCGATTACCAAACTCTTTCAGTAATTAACACATACGCATCTAAAAATCAAACAGGGCACTGGATACGTCAACACAGTCCGCACAAACTCCAGGAATCTATTTCACGTGGCGATAACGAAGAGGCAACACAAATCAGGAGCAGTAAGTGAAAAGCATAATTTAAAAGATGAAATACTCTACAATGATCTACAGGAACAATTGAAGTTCCAAATACAGCAATGAGGCATCATTAGGCATAGTATCATGAACACAATCAATCAATAAATCAATCAATCAAGCAATAAAGCAACGTTTATGATTCCTAAATAAAGCCAATAATGTACATGCTCTCCTCATCTACATCAAGAAACAGAGAAGAAGCATGGATTAAATCAAAGGACGAATCCTTCGGTGGAATTGGAAAACTATCGGAAGCACAAAAAGCGGCGACAATTAAAGAGAATGAAAAGGGAGAACCTGCCAGCCAGATTCAAGAAGAGAAGCCATAGACGAGAGGCGATGAGAGAGAAAGCGAGAGAAAGCGAGAGATAGAGAGAGAAAGAGAGATTTGTGAGAAGGCAATGTCTGTGTGCGTGCTAGAAAGTGAAAGAGAGAGAGAGGGAGAGAGAGGGAGAGAGTGGGAAAGAGTGGATGCAGAGTTGCTTTGTGGTGTGTGAGGTTGCGGTGTGTGTATAAATGAGAAGAGAGAAAAAGGCCACAGAACAGAACCAAACAAGTGAAGACAGACTGTAATAACCAATAATCATGCCACCTTGTAAATTACATTTTTAATACTTTCTTTTTACACTTACACACTATTTATAAATTAGTTAATGTAAACATTAATTTTATCTTATTACAAAATTACACAGTATTTATAAATTAGTTAATGTAAACACTAATTTTATCTTATTAAAAAATTGATTTCATTTACCTATTTTTAAAAAAATGTTATAAAAGGTTTAAGAAAATTGTAATTGTGAGTTATGTTTTAAATTTGTAATAAAACAAATTATTTAATAAAAAAAATGAAATTATCAAAATATATGGACAGAAATTGAAAGAATGGTAGTTTAATATATCTTTATTGCCAATGACGAAGATAGTATGTGAAAAACATATCTTATTTCGGAAATATCTATATTAGTATGGGAAGTGAAAGTTTGACTATTGAACTTGTGTATTTTAGTTCAGTTATAATATGGTAGGAAAAAATAATTTTTTTTTCTTTATTAAGACATAAATATAATTATTTCTATTTCTCAATTGGATCTTATAAAGTTTAGTTTAAAGCTTATATATTTCTATTTCTCAATTGGATCTTATAAAGTTTAGTTTAAAGCTAATATTTAGATAAGTTGTCGAGATTAAAATTTATAGATAAATATGTGGGTTTATATATATATTTAAAGCTTGTTTTTGTTATTTATGTAGAAATATTATCTAATTTTAAATTTATAGTATGTGATTGATCGGTTTAAGGCTAAAATGAAAAAAGATTCATTAATATCATTAATATAAAAAATAATTATATAAGTAACCTTAAAAATTTATAAAAAGGAAATAGAAGGGTAATAAAGTTAACATTTTTAGACAGGCTTGATTAAATTAGTTATTATTTCTCTAATTTTATTATTTTTATCTTTCTTCAAAGTCTCAAGAACACTGAGAAAAAAAAATTAGAAAAAGTCAAAGACAATTTCTATAGGAGTGGAGGACACAAGAAAAGAAAATAGCATGAATGAAATGGTCAACAATTTATAGACCGTAGAATTAGGAGGATTATGGATAAAAGATTTGCAAAGTTTTAAGGAGATATTACTTGTAAAGTGGGAATAGAGATATGCAATAAAAAACGAAAGTTTGTGGTGTGAAAGAGTATAATAGAATTTAAATATGGAGATCGGAGAGAATTAAATCAACCCAAATATTAATGTGGAAGGATTTGAAAAAAACATTAGGGTTGCGGGTTCGAACATAGTTTGACAACAATATCACATGCAGTACATAGGAACGAAAACATTAACTAAATTCTGGCATATAGATGGAATACAAATACAAAATTATCCTTTGCTTAAAAGTAGGCTATAGAATACTTCAAATCTTAATATAACAACAATGTCAAATACTGGAATTTGGAATAATAGTGGAGGAGGGAATGACTTGAGTGAGAATTGCTTCAAGTTGAATTATTTAGGAATAAATTAATAAGGTATTTACCAAAAATACAATACCAAGACTATTGGATATAAAAAGGAGAAGACACAAATTTTTTAGTTACTATGGAGAATAAATTTCAACACCTAATGTAAAACACTTCATTTGATAATTATAGTACTAATCTAATAAATGGACAAGTCTCAAGACAGTTGAACATAATTATATCACACAAAATTTCATCTATTCTACATGCCTGGAATAATAATAATGGAAACATTCTTTGGAAAACCATGTGGATAATAATAAAGAGATACATATAGGACCATAGAAATAATGTGTTATTTGGGAATGCCATAATTGGTGGGAGAAAATATTCAAAATTGCTCAATTGAATGCCTGAACATTGATCAGAAACAAATATAAAAATGCTTTCTGACTGGTGTATTTATCCAATGACATGTATTATAAACATACAAAAGTGAAGGGTTGGATTGATGTGTTGCATTGATTTGATTTGATTCTAATATACAGAATTTATGGTGAAAAAGTATTGGTTGTTGCTGGTCTTTTATTTTTGATGTGCAGTATAAAAGGTTGTGGTCACACTCAACACATAAAATACAAGAAAGCAGAAAGATTTAAAATATCAATAGAGACAAAGAGAATGTTCAATTTTCTAATTCAATTTTTGTATATACTCAATTTTTAAGCTTTTTTAATAGAGTTATTTGGATAGACAAATGTAAGATTTTTTTGGATCAAATATCATCTTTATTTTTTATGTGTGGAGTTTTTTAAAGTACATTATTGTACTAATTTTTTTATATTCGGGTTGATGTGCCAAATACATATTTATATTTATAATAAAAAAAATTATAAGACAATTTTATTGAGTTACGTTAAGTACTAAAGTCAAATTCTAATAAATATTAAAAATAGTAACAATAAAATTATTTAAAACTCTTATAATAAAAATTCTATGAGAATTTAATTTTTTGAATAATTAGTAATTAAGAGAATAAATTTTTTTTTTATTATAATTCAATTATTAAAACAAATTATAAATATATTGTTATCTTATCTCACAATTAATTCACCTGATAAAGTTTTTAATTTTATTAAAAATTAATATTTTGTAATGACATAAATTTATCATAAAACACTCCAAAATTATTCACAATATATCTGTCATTGAGAAAAAAATTTATAATGAAAAATATGATTTCATTATAAACAGTAAGGCCAAAATGTTTGGATGAAGGAGAGAAGGAGAAAAAATAAATGAAAGAAAGGAAGTGGAATGGAATACAGAGTTGCTTGGATTAAGAGCAAAAATGAGTAGAAAATTTGTAATAGATGTAATAAAATAAATTTTTAGTATATGTATAAACAATAATTTTTAAAATAAGTTTATAAAAATAATATGATATAAAAGTAATTTTCAAATATAAATTAGAGATATAATAAATTATAAGTTAAAATAGAAATTATTATTAAATTTGGTAAATAAAAAATAATAATTTAAAATAAAATAATTTTACAACTTATTAAAATTTAAATTAAATTTTTATTATTATTTTAATTAAATATTTAATTATAATTATTAATAAAATGTTAACATATAAATTGATTACAATTTTATTCATAATCAATTATATATAAATTCAACCACATTCCATTGATTTGTTCTAATTTTTAATGACTTGAACTCTCTTCCCTTTCCATATTTTCATGCTTAAAGTTGAATAAAAAAAAATAGAGTTTTGATATCTTAAGAATATAATGTAATAATCTTTCCAAGTAGTGAATTCTTATTGTTCAATTCTTTTTTTAATGTTACATTTTATTATTATTTTTCTTGTCTTAAATAAACCCGTTAGCCCATAGCATCTTGCATAACATGGCTTCATTTGGGCAAAGAGGAATAAGGAGTGTTTTTTTTCAAGAGAAAAGTATAATCATTTTGTTGTTACTTTTGTTATTATAAAATAAATTTTTCTATTAGTCAAAAGAGACATAAACATGACTCTACTGCATGCTTGAGTATTTGAACAAAAGTAAAATAAAGGGTTTAGTGTGGTTATATTGGACGCTTTAAAGAATTCTAAATAATGTTTTAACAATTATTAAACCTCATATTGCTTAACTTTTTTCCTCAAGACTATATTTGTTGAGTGAATTTATTTTATGTATAAATTTGATGGGATGAATTTATGGGTGCAGATGATGTTCTTATGCATTTATTTATGAGAGAACAAAGGAACAAATTTGCAGGATATCTTTAAAATCTCATCTCACAAAAATTGAAAAGATTGATAAATATTTAATATGTATTTTATATTACTGTTCATGATATATATATATATATATATATATATATATATTAAATATAATATTAATAAAAATAATAGTGTACTAATTTTTACTATAAAATTAAAATAGTAATTTACATTTTAATTTATTAAAACTTTTTTTCATTATTATATTAATTATTTATAAATTTTTACATTTTTCATTCCTATCTATTAATTATTACATCTAAATCCCTTAAAAAATAATTACTAAACGAATTAATTCTCTCACTCTATCACTCCATCGTATCCATCTATTAGATGATAACACCTAGTGAATTTATTCTTCTTTCATTAAATTATCAATTCATTTAGGGTTATTAAATCAACATTAGATTTTGTGTCCTTCAGCTTGACAGTGACAGAGTGATAACTATTATTGATCAATATTATTATTTTATTAAAAAAAATATATAAATATTTTCTTAATTTTATTCAATTAGAGATAACGATAAAAAATAATAATTATGAAAAATACTTAAATAAAAGTAAATCATGTTTTAAATATTTAATACAGAACGAAATTTTTTAATAAAATTTTAATTAAAGATACACACATTAAAAATTCTTAAAATTTAATTAATTCTGAAAAAGTTAGTCAATTATTCAATTTTTTTCTTTTTAAGAGCGAGAATTTTGGTATAAGGTAATTGTCGTTATGAACCTTGTCTTAAGGTAGCTTTATATTGATTTTAATTAAAATAAATTATTTTAGATTAAATAAATAAATATTAAAATAATCTATTATCTTAACCAATTTAAAAATTAGTTTTTTATTAAATATGTTTTTGTCTTTAAATTAAATTATAAAATGTTTGTTCTTTATATTTCATGAAAAAATTGTAAAATATTATCTCAACAAAAACATTTAGAAGTTATATTATATAATTTACTATCGAAGTTTATTTATTATGTTAAAGACATTATAAATTTCTTTTATTGCCTACAAAAATACTCTACATTTCATTTGTTGGAGTAATGTTTTAAATGGTTTTTATTAAAAATAAAACACAATTTTTTATAATAATTTACAAAGTAAAAAATATATTTAATATTTTTAATTGAATAATATATGTGTGTCCTTTTGCCACCAATAAATATTCTCTAGTTTGTATCGACAACACAATGATTTGAAATTTTGTGACACATAAGCTCAGAATGACAGAGCATGCAGTGTGACAGTCACGGATGTACAGAAAAAATCTTAATAGTCTGAATGAGGAATCTTTTTATAAAGTTAATGAAATAAAACCTTTTTCATTTACAAATGCTAAAACAGGAGGCGATTTCATCCTCTTTCACCAACCTAATATATTCTCATCTGCTGGTTTGGTCATGTGTTCTTGAACATTAACTAAGCCAATTCAGTAATTTAATGTTCTTTCAATAATTAATTAATTAGGATATATAAGTTACAATACATCAGGTTGAATTAGCATACGTTGTGGTCTTGACCGGGTGTGACTTTAGTTTTAGACATTCTTTTCGTTCTAAGAGTCACGGATCTTTTATAATTATTTCAGGGGATAAGAATTTTATTTAGATGTATACATTTTTTTTGATAACGTATTTAAAAGTAATAGTTTAAATTATATATTAGTTTATATAAATATAAAAATTGAGATCTTATTTAATAATATATAAATATAAAAATATCAATAAGACATTTATAATCTTTTTGTAATTTTCAGTATGTTTTTTATAACTTTTATTTAAGAGTTATTTTATTTGTGTATTGTGAAATTAATGTTAGAATCATTCCCATAAAGAAGTTAAGCTATTTAAAAAAAATAATAAAGTTAGAATTAATTTACTTTATTTCTAATCTAAGTTTATCACATTGAAAAGCTCGTGATAAAAGAAAATTTTGCATTTGTCAAATTGATGCCAAATGGATGAAAGTAAAAATATATAATAACAAAATATATTAATTATATATTAATTTGTATAAGTATTAAAAAAAGTGGGGGGCCATCACCCCTCTGTTATGTAGAGAAAATCCGTCTTTGCATTTTAACCTCATACGGACAAAAAGAATTTATATACGGAAAAGATTAGGTTAAAATATCTTTTGTTCTACTTTTTGTTAAGTTTTATTAAATAATATTAATTTTGATTTTGTGTTCAAATAGGTTATAATTTTCGTCGATGTTATTCAATTGGGTTCTTTTTTGTTAACACCGTTTAAATATTATATGTCATAAATAGTGACTGTCACGTGTCACTTCGTAATTTTTTTGAATTTTTCTTTTGAATTTTTTTTTGAATTTCTTTTTGAATTTTCACGCGTCAACTCAGTAGCGTGTCATGTGTCAAAGTCAATGTTCTATATCCAATTTGGTCCCTATATTTGTTATTTTGGTTCAATTTAGTCCCAATTTTGTTTGAAATTGACCAATTTTGTCCCTATTGAAGATGTGACCAAATTTAATTTTTATATCAAAGTTACAATGATGTGAATTTTAATATATTATATAAAAATATTTAATAAAAAATGTGAATTTTAATATAAAAATTAAATTTGGTTTCGATTTGGAGAGGGACCAAATTGGTTCATGTTAACAAATATTAGAACTAAATTTAACAAAAATAACAAATATAGGGACCAAATTGAATATAGAACATTGACTTTGACACGTGGCACGTTGTTGGGTTGACATGTGGACATTTAAAAAATTTAAAAAAATTTAAAAAAATTCAAAGAATAAAAAAAAATTCAAAAAAATCACGAAGTGACACATGGCAGTCACTGTTTATGGTCGTTAATGATTTAAATAGTGTTAGCAAAAATTGACCCAATTGAACAAAATTGACAAAAATTAGGACCTATTTGAACACACAACCAAAATTAGAACTTATTTGACAAAAATTAACAAAAATTGGGACTAAAAAGATATTTTAACAAAAAGACTAAAATAGCAACAAAAGTCTGGTGAGAAGTTAAGATAGATAGCATTTGATCAAGCCCAACTTAAGTGGGTCACTCGGGTTGAGTTTGGCTCAAATTTTGTCCAAGTCAAACCATGGTTGATAGACATCATACCATGTTAAGTTGAATTGAGTCAGGTCCACAAAAGGTCGAGTGGAGTTGGATACATTTAGTGATGGAACTTGGACAAAAAATTGAGAGGTATTGAATTAGACTTTTTTACTTAAATTAGTTTTTTTAATTAAAAAAATCTTCATTTCGTCTACTCAAAATATACACATATGATAGCAGAATCCAAAAAGATATGACTATCATTCACTATCATATTATCATATATAAGGATAGTACGGGTAGTACCCCCTATCCTACTTGAAGAATAAATATTCGTCACGTACCTATCTCTATATTTGTGCCAAACAATTAGAAGAAATAAAAAATAAAAACCGTGTAGTAATTGAGGGTGACAATGTAGGTTTGGCCTAGCGGGCCAACCCATAGTTCTGCAAAAAAAAACACGGGACGGACTAGGATATTCAACCCGTTGGCCCACAGAAGCCCGCAACCCACGCAGGCCAACCCACATAAAATTAAAAAAAATTCATGAACGTTCCAAATTCTTGTATGACTAGAAAAAAAAGTATTATGTATTTTTGAATGTACTAGAATTTGAAGAATAAATCGTATATGTCAAAGTACGAATATGAATATTAAAAAAACAAAAGATGAGTCGCTTCGCAGACCCGCACTTATGCAGGACGAGCTAATCCGACTCGCATTTTACGGGCCAAGTGCGAGCCAAGCCTAAACGGATAGGACCAACCCGCATCATCAACCCTAGTAGTAATATATATATATATATATATATATATATATATATATATATATATATATATATATATATATATATATATATATATATAATATTACTTAATTAAGTATGAATATTTTAATAATTTAAACGAGGACAAATATTATGACAGGGACGAGGACAACGAATATGTATATCCCCATACTCGATTGAAAAAGTCGGAGATTTCCCATACCTATATCTGTGATGACAATTTTTTTTATATTTATTTATTTAATTATTATTATTTCTACAATATACTTATAAACATTTAGAGGTAAAATTATACATTGATACATAATTATACATAAAATATTCACATTTATATATATATATATATATATATATATATATATATATATATATTTACAATATTTATGCATCTTATATCTACACTGCTTAGTACATCTTATATTTCCTATACTAGAAGGGGAAAAAATATTATTTATTTACAGTTTTTTCCCTCATATGCTGACTTTCAAACAGGTGGAGGGAAAATGTTATGGATATGGTTCACTTGGACTGTTGGAGGTAAATTAAAGGTAACTCCGATTTGTCCTTCGATGACAATGGGCGCATTCGGAGCAGAGAGAAAAGTAATGGTAGAGTTTCCCATTTCCTGAAATGTTACAGAATGATTCAATGCATTGGTTTGCCATGCATTTCCCGAAAAAACAGCCACAATGTCGGCAAAGAAAGGACGATATGTTGGGAGCAACCATCTATGATATAGTTACAAATAAGGGTTGCACTTATTATGTACAACCTTATCACTCATATTTTTTTTAATAACGGTACAAACTAATAATTATGCTAAAATTTAACATATATACATATACAATGTTAATTCTTTATAACAGTGGAAACTTTGAAAATTATTTTTATAATTAAAATAATTGGTGCCTATTATTAAATGTGTAGTGTATATATATATATATATATATATATATATATATATATATATATATATATATATATATATATATATATATATATATATATATATATATATATATATATATATATAATGTTACTTTATCTTTGGATGTTACATACTCAATAAATACGGCGATTTTCTGTCGAAACGAAGATCGATTTAATCAATACCTATGAAGACGAGTTTATTTGTCATTCCTACTTTCTCACATTATTTTTTTAAATTTCGAAACAGTTCATTGAAAACATATGTATATTTTTTATTTTATTTATTCTGAATTAGGTAGTTTCAAATAAATTATAAAAATGCCAAAAAAAAAGAGATGAAAATAAATAACGAATAAAAATATTAAAAAATTAACACATGTATGTCTTATAAACAATTCGAGAAACTATTAAAAGAAATCGCACAAAGTAAAACGAATGTGTATTTAAGGATATAATAAGATGAAAAATACCTTAGACATCTAAGAACACTTTTCAAATATCAACATATATACTCAATGGTTGAGAAATAATTGTTTTAGCGAAACAAATGAGTTCTTCAAATGAAACAAAAATTAATAAAAATAAGTAAATAATTTTTTTTATATTACCTAGTAAATGAAATGTTTATGCTATTAAACACTTAAATTGAGAGTATTAAACATACTCATGTGAAAGAAAAATATACAATAAATAAAAATATTAAAAAATAATAGAAATATTCAAATATGAGATATAAATTTTTTTTAATTGACATACATCATTTTAACATAATTACATAAATGTTATGATAAGATGAAAAATATATTGGAGATGCAAATAAGTTTCATGACAAACCAATTAATTAGAAGAAATAAAAAATTGAAAAAAAGAATTATATATATATATATATATATATATATATGATTACTTAATTAATTGTGAATATTTTAATAATTTAAATGATGACAGAAATATGGCGGAGACGGATATTATGGCGGAGATATGTACATCCCCATAACCATCCCCATATCCAATTGAAAAAGTCGGGGATTTCCCATACCCATATCCATACCCAGTCAATGCAGGGATTTTTCGGTCAAAACAGGGACGAATTCGGGCAATTCGCACGGGACAGGTTTATTTGTCGTCTCTACTCTTATATGATAATATTTAGCAACTTATATATTTAGTGAAAAATAAAATAATAATCTCGACTAACATTTAAATGTATGTGGTATATTACCAGTATCTAATACTTTGAAAGATAAATTCTAGATCCTTAAAGATTAAATATTATCATTTACTTAACATGAATTTTAAAGAAAAATAATAATTCAAAATTTTAGAAAGAGTATACATAAATTTTAAGAAAGATTAAAACTCAAACATTTATAGTTATGAAAATTACAATTTACTCATTTTATAAGATTGAAAATTAGCAATTTTAATGTTTAAAAGCGTCGATGATTTCAAACTCTTATACTTGGGAAAAAAAAATATTTAAATTCTACAATTTAAAACAATATATTTTAAAGTTACATATCCAAATAATATATTTAACTATAAAACATTTTATTTTTTTCTATAAAAATGAAGTACTCTCTGAAAAACCGTCTTCCAAACGTAACAACGTAATTTTATTTTTAAATACTCACACCTTTTTAAATACTTATACGTTTTTTCAACCACTTACTCTTTTTCAACACAACTATCAATATTTTTTATACCAAAAACAAGTTTGAAGAGTGGTTTTTTTAGACCGATGGAACATTTATTTTAGAACTAAAATGTTAAAAATTACTTATTTTATATTTTTATGTAAATTATTTCATAAAATAATTCCTCTTATTTTTCTTTTTAAGAATACGCAATTTTCTTAACACCACTAATGACCCAACGAAAGAAAAAAGCACTAATGTTTCATGATAGAATTAACTATTAGCTTCGCAAGAAAGAAGCCTGGGTTAAAAAGATGTTATTGCCGCTACATTGCTTATAGTTAAGAATGAAGAAATTGAAGATTTCTAAATTCGTTTTAGTTACCATGCAGTACCTACAATGAGTCATTGAAGGGTGCACAATTTTTTTACTTCATATTACTTCCTAGCAGCATGATCCAATCCAATCACACAGAGGGGAAGAACTTGTTTAGATTGAAAGGAAGTGAGTAAAACTCTTCACTTCTTGTATCAGTCTTGAACGAGCTGAATCTGTCCCACCAATGCATGCCTCTGTCTTTACGAGTTTGATTGTCTCTGTTGTGCAATGTGGCATCCAAGAACAGTGCCAATGAACCGGCAACAAATGCTTTTGATGAAAATGGGACATTGATCATGTCGTTGAACTGCAAAAAAGGAGATGACTTTAAGTTGGTAAGTACTATGATGTTTGAATAAAAATGCAAACTCAACAGTGAAAAATGAGAGAATGAGAGAAGCTGAATACCCATCTGGCATGGGTGTGCACTGGACCATAGTTCTTAAATGCTGTGTACTCGTTGAAGTATTGTGGTATAGAGAGGCCCATGAAAATAGAGAATCCCAAGATGAATTTAGTTCTGAAGCTGTTTAAATTGCAAAACTGAAGGAAACTGAGGCCTGCAGAACCTGTGTTGAAGGAAAAATATTTGATGATGATGATGATGATAATAGGAATTTGGATTCTCTGTTGGGTTTTTCTGTGTTATTTATCTGATAATAGCAAGTACTTAATGAAAATATGACAGAAAAACCAGATTCTTGAGTTGATCATACATACCCACATAGGCAAAGAAAAGGCAATATAAAGCTGCAACTATTGGTGCTGGGATTGAAGCAAACACAGCTCCAAATTTTCCTGTGCACTCACAAATACATTTAGTACTTACATTGGTTTATCAGGGAGAGAGAACATCAAAATTGCAAGCCTAACTAACCAAGTATGGAGAAAAAGATCATGAATCCTGCTGATATTTGAACAACCCTTCGGCTACCAACTCTTGTCAAAGCTAAGAGTCCAGCATTTTCTCTGGGAAAAAGCCAAGAATAATTCTTATAAGGATTCAGGAATAATATATATTCCTACAGTGAAAATGATACCTCCAGCACATGTAAGTTTGAATAAGAATCTTACACAGAAACTGATGATCCATTCCCTGTTCCGAATATGCCAGATAACAAAATTCCTACCCCCTAATTCATAAGAAGTAGCAACTAGTGATGATGGACAAACAATGAGAAAAAAGGTACATGAAAAATCTAGAGCAAACAGAAAACCAACAAGCCATGATCATGATACATGATAACATTCATTTTAAAACATGATTTTATAATTCATGTATTACATAAAGACAAGCTAACAAATTAGGCCGGGGGAAAATTTGGAATTCATAAACCGTGTTTACCTGCCAACCAACACCACGGCTAAGAACTGACGGTGGCAATGGAGTTGCACTTGCATACCTTGAAACAGCAATAAAAGCACCGGTTGACTGCAGAAAATTGAAATGCATGAGCAACCAACAAACATTATGTAAGTACGCAACATACTGCATAGCATGATTACATTAGTTTATTTTTTTGTTTATGCCAATTTGGATGAAGTGATGGCAAATTTCTTGAAGTAAAGCTCCTAATATCTTTGAATATCTACTTATGTTTTTACAATGTTAAACTGAGGATAGCAGATAGTCTAGAAGTCATTCAATTGTTAATTACAATAACAAAAAATATAAGTAGATTATTGAGAAAATGTGAAGGCATTGCTGTCTCAACATAAGTGCTATGAATATTATAAGATTAATGAGTCAAGTGCAACAGATTGCATGCAAAATAATTGCAGGAAAGTAGGCTAATCAAATCTAAACTACAGGCTTCTGCAGAAGGGTCAAAGTTTAAGATTTCCACTGCACTTGTTCAACAGCAACAAATGTAGTTCACATGCATAAAAATAAACGAACCTCTACTAGTGCAACAAATGAAGCAGCCATCGTAGCAAAAGCTTCCCCAGCATCAAATGTAGGAGCTCCCCATTGGAATGGATATGGGATTCTTATCCTGAATTTTTTATTTTAACAGCACCAAAACTTATGAGTTAGCCAAATTAAATCCATTTTTCCTCGTCATATTTACCCCAATAAGAAAACCTTAAAACAAGTCTCAAGCATTATCAGGGGATCCAAAATATAGAGCTAGATGAAGAAGAAACTGTTTATATTGTTAAAAATCACAACACCCTTACCAAGGTGCACCAGTTATAATGCCAGCACGATCAGTTCTGCAAGTATCCTGAGTTGCCTGTGGTACATGTTTATATGCTCCACCCACAGTTAGAAGATGAGCATAAATCCACACAATTGCTACTGAGAATATAACTGCAAATCGATCACAGATAGGCTTTTGTCCTTTCATCACATGAGGAATGTACTGGACAAAGGAACACCACCACTTTAGAATATAACACTTAAATTAGAGAAAACAAAGTAAAGCAAGAAATACCATAATTTCATCTTTGGTGTGTGTTAAGTACTCAAGGTTTTTTTAAATATGTTCCAAATGATGCAAGCTAATTTAACATCATGACAATTATAGATCACCTGTGAAAATACTAATAAGATTACAATTTCTGGCAGCCCAATCTCCACACATTTTGCAAGCTAGAATTCAAGAAGAAATAACCAAGAAAGTGTAAATCATACCAATTATATAATTCATAGATGAAGGAAAGAAATTAGAAATAGTTCTTGTTGCAAATATCAGTACCACAGGAAAGCCCAACTCATAAAGTCCAAAGCCTGACAGAGTAACCAGGGGAACTGCAGAGAGAGGGCTTAAGAACCTACAAAAGTACAGCAAATTGCTCACCAAAATTATTTGCAGAATGGAAAAATTCCTATCTATCAGTGTAATTGGAATTAATCATGATCACTAACTGGGAGTTATCAAATGAAGGAGGGATTAGTACACTTCTAAAAGAATTAGAGCTAGCCCTGGTCCCATACAAGTAAAATGGAAAAATCTTTTAACATCTGAAAGTATAGTATTGCATGGATAATCTCAAAAAGTTCAATGTGACCACAAGATGGAGGGAAAAACAATTCAAGGATCTAGACAGGAACCAACCTCACTACATTGCGCCAAAGTCCACTGAATCCAACAACAATTTGGAGGGTCGAAGCAACAATAAGCGCACCCTGCGTCCCACGCATTATCCTCTCAAATCTCTGCACATTTATCACTAATCAGATAAACATGGATGATTGATGACACAGCAAAAAGGGCATAACAGTGTACTGAACCAACCTCCTGAGGATTCAGAATGTCACTGTAGCGATTAGCCAAAATTATTGAAATGGTAGTAGGCACAAAGGTGTAGGATCCTCCAATAACTACAGGTAGACGAGTCCCAAACAGTGTTTGGAACAATGTGTTCACGCCAGCTACAAACAACAGAGTCTGGATCATTTTTGCTTTGTCTTCCTGTTGAAGCACAATTGAGAACTTAGTTAGACTCAGCAACCACACAACATCATTCAAAACCATTTACTTTTTACTCTTTCTTTCTTGTCAAGACTTACGTTTCCTCCTCCCATCTGAGTAACTAGAGAGCTTGGTATCAGAACAGTTGTGCCAAGCATCACCAGATAATGTTGAAAACCAAGCAGAATCGCCTCCGCTTCATTAACATCAAAATTAATCATCTCAATGACAATGAAGGCACACTCCATATCCCAGGAAACAAAAAGGTTTTAAAAAGTGTTTTTCCAAAATAATAAAATAAAAAGCCCCACCATCAACCTCATTAGCAATGTCCCCCCATAAAAAAATGAAGAAAAAAAAAAGATCAAGTTTTTACAAAACAAAAACAAAAAGGGTCAAAGAAACAGTGAACTCACGCCAAGGAGGAGGACTAGTGATGCAGTAAGAAACATTTGGAAGTTGATCTTTCACAGGGTGTGGCTGAAGCTCTTCCGGTTTGGGTGGTGGTGCAACTCCTGCCATGCTACTGCTGGAAAAAAAATTCACAACCAAAAGGAATAAAAAAAAGGCTCTAACAAAGTAACAAACTATACCAGTTAGCAGAAAACCAGAACTTTTTTCTCCCACAGACACACATATGCAAGATAATAAATGCTAATGGTGTGGAAAACAAGATGAACACTTTCCTCTAGGGAGTGGGGGAAATGCAGGAAAGGACAATGAACAAGTTCAGCGGTGACAGACACACCTTGTCAGAAACGTTATGCAATGCAGAAAATGCAGGGAGATTTCTTGGCCCAACAAATGCAGAATGTGGAAAAAAGCAAAATGAGTCAGACTCCTCCTTCACCCCTCCTAAAGCAACAACAACCAAAACCAAATTGCTCTCTCACCAAGTGACCATTGCTTTATATTTGTAATTATATTCCAATATTCTAATCTCAATTTTTTAAAAATTATTACTACTATTGCCAGTGTTTGCATTTAACAAGTGATGAAGTTTTGGAAAAAGCATAAGCAGCTTCCACCACCTTAACCTTTAATAACCCCTGATTTAATTTTTGTATTTATTGTTTGACCACAGCAGTTAATATTTTTTTGAAAGCTTTAACTAATTAATCAGAAACTCCTAAAAACAGTCTATCTCACGCGCTTCAGTAATATAATATAACCTTTTAAAGATGTTACTAGTCTAATCTTTTAATACCAATTTTCAACATTAAAAGCAAACTTTTATAATTTCATTCATTCAATGAACTGGGGCCAGTTCAGGAAGAAAAAAAAAAAAAACTCAACAAAACACGGTGAAAATATATATATTTTTGTACTGAGACTGTTACCACAAATTTTTATATATAATATGTATTTTTCATTAAATAAATTACATAAGAAATTTTCCCATTTGACCATACTTTTTGCTTCTCTCAGCCTATTGTACCATAGTTCTGACTAGTGACGCAAATGATCAAAAGCATTGTCTTTTTCCTTGACCCAGAATTTGAAACTTAAAGTTACTACTACCCTTTTGAAGAGAGTCATGAAAATTTTTAATTTTTATGAAAAAATATAAATAATTTAAGCTGAATTTTAACTTCTAAATGTAGATAAAGAAAGGGTGAAATGTTTTCTTTAAAAACTAAAAATGAACTGGAAGGTGCAGACTGAGTGTAAATTGTGACTTTTCATTGAGGTTGCAGGTTTTGTGCAACAGTTTAGTCCATTAATTTTTAGCATATTTTCAGATATTGGCACAGACCTCTCCGACATGTCTCTTTTGTTTGTTCATTGATGGTTTTTCATGTCACTTGCCTCTGAGTTGTCATTATTGGATGCTTTCCCTTCTTCTGCTCAATTAGGAAATCCTTTCTAATGTGACAGTGATCACACGCAGAATGCATCTGTGCCAACAAAAACGTACACAAAGTATAAAATCAGCATCATTCCAACCTCAATATTTGTCTCTCATATCAAATCTAAACACTATCAAGAGATAGCAAGTACTTTTTTGAGTTTGATTTTGTCAGATCATTAGAAATTGTTTTTGTTTATCTGTTCTTAATTTTTGCTGATTAGCTTATATCTTTTCTCTTCAATTTTCTTCAAAAATGTCATCCTGTTAAAGAAGTTCTTTCTTTAGATAATCTGATTTTTAGTTGTGCTTCAATATATTCAACTTTTTATGCATATCTATTTGTGAAGAGAACTTAGTTCAGTAACACAGACAAATTCTCCACCTTGGAATGAATATAGGGATTTGGTTTTTATTTTTGCATGATCACGGGAACAGGTATATATCCCAAGTTACAAGGATCACTGAAAGAACATTGATAGTACAGAGTTTTTCAGTGAGGAATAAATTCTGGCATCTTTTTATGTCAATGGCAATGGTTGCTTTTCATTTATTTGAAATTTCACTTTGCTTAAAAATTATACATTCATCAAAGTTAATGAGGGATTTTTTTTTTTACTGAAGTATTTTTTCCATTTTAAATTTCTATAATTTAAAATATATGAAATACACTTTGGTGCATGAATTATATCATTTTTATAATATTGGTAACTGTTTGCATCAATAGAGTATTCAATCTGCCACTTCATTGCTACATTTTCAGTAACTTTGAAACTTGAACTGTGAATTTTTATATTGTGAAAAACAAATTAACATGAGACTTGAAATTTGTAGAATATATTCTTGTCTTGAAACAAGCAGTGTTTTTTTTTTATATTATATTTTATTAGAAAGTTATTAACAGTTAGTTTTTTTTCTTTTCACAGTTTCACGCGCTGTATGAGATTGAAGTCAAAAACTTTTGCCAATCCTATTAAAGGGTTGACACGGTTTCTTCTAGTATTTATAAACACTTATTGTCTGAGTTATTGCTATAATTTAAATCAATTAACACAACAATAACATTTAATTAATTACGCTCCAACCCCACCAATCTCCTTTGCAATGAATGTATTAAGGATACTAAAAGAAATACAAAATATTTTCTTTGTCCTTAACTTTCTTTTCTTTCTGTTATTTAATTATTTATTGTAAATAAAAATATAATAAAACTTCTCAATTTTAATAAAATGTTTATTAATTCTTTTATTTCTAATTAAAATTAGGTAAAACTTAAAAGTATAAATGAGAAAAAAGTAATTAATATCACGGTGAACTTCAAAAATAACAAATATTTAGTAATCATAATAATTCTTTTAAAAAATGTATTTTTTGAAATGTTATTTTTTAGTTTAATTTTAGACTTTAAAATATAGTTTAGTAACTATAGTATTAGATAATTAAAGTAGCTTAATTTATTTTTAAATATAAAAGTAGACTAGTAAACTTAAATAAGTTAGTTCACTTGCACTTGGTGATCAAGTTTACTTGTTTAGTTTCATAGAATTATTTTATATATTTTTTTTATCAAATCAAACTACCAACAACCCATTTAGCATAGATACCATTAACATGTAATGTAAAATTTATAAATTACCAATTAAGAAATCCTTAAAAAAAAGGTCTTGATATATACTAATAAAATTATCCCTCTCTTAAAATAAATCAACAAAAGGCACACAAAAAATTAACAAACAAAATTAATATTGAGAGGAAATATAAACCAATGGCTAAAAGAATAAAATATTTTAACACTATAAAGTAATTATATTGTTAAAAGAATTTTTGTGATCAAAATTTAGTTGTCATATGATATTTTTTTCATGAGATTTAATGTGACTAACAACTACATCATTAAAAAGAATTTAAGGAGTATTAGTACTTGAATATAATGATGGCAATACTACAGAGTAGGTCATAAATTATATGAAAACCAATATGGTTAAGCATAAATAAGATGGAACATAATGGTACAAATTTATTATACTTATTTATGTGTCGATGTAAAAGTTATACAAATCTATATACACGTTTGAATGTATAAATTTTCATATTTTTTCTTTTAAAATGACACATATGACAATGTTTGTTGCTCTTGTAGTAATTTGGTAAGTGTACATTTGTTTTTTTTTTTATTGACATTTTTAGTCAATAGTTTTTATTCAGTCTCTAGGATATAATTCTTATTATCATGAAATATAACATATTCATGTAACATGATTCAAAGAATGTAACATGTAACATTTTTTTTCTTGTATATTCAAGTCCTTTGAAGTATGATTTATGTAAGAGTGGGAAAAAAGATTGGTTTACCCGATCTAGTCCAATTTTAAACTAAACCGGTTCATTTTAAAACTATTTTATAGATTCTACTTTCTACTTTATATCTATTTTTTATATATTTTTTAGATCAGATTTTTATTTTATTTTTATAGATTTTAAAATATGGGAATTTTAAATTTTAACGTTGGATCAAACTTTTATCCAAACTTATCTGAACCGTATCCTTTATTCCACGATTTCAATTCTCGGAACCCTAAATTTTTTCTCTTTTCTTTTGTTACTCTTGATTGATTCAAGGTATTTGAATCTCTTCTCTCTTCTCCATTCCAACAATGTTGCTCGTTTCTCCTCTGTTTTATCTAGTTTTAAATTTGATTCATTCATTTGTTTGATTTGGTTTTAGAGAACGAACCATACCGTTGTGTTTTGATTGACACTACTACGATTTGATCGAGATCGATACCAACATTGACGGGAACGTTGCTATCCCAGGTTTGTTTTCTCTTCCTTTCTTTCTGCACTTTCACGACTTAAGTTTGGTAGGACAACTTGGTCTAGACAAAACTTACTGAAAATAGGTAGAGCAATACTCTTTGCTTTATAATAAAAAAAAATTGAACATTTTTTAAATTGTTAAGTTGTGAGTTTGCAAGTGTAATGTACTTTCACCCTGTTCAAGAATAGTAAGGAGGCTATGATGATTCTGGTATTGTTAGGTTATCTCTATGAGAACGGGATAGACAAGTTTGTAGGGGATTTTGAAGAATGTTATAGGAAGTGTGTTGAAAGACAAAAGATTAAATATAAAGGTCATATTTGCTTGGATGTTGAAACAAGGTGGAATTCAACATATTTGATGTTAGATGCTGCTTTCAAGCATAAAATGGCATTTGTTGAGCTTGAGTTTTATGATACAAAATATGCTAATGAGTTAGGAAAGGGGATTGGATTGGCTTCTTATGAAGATTGGGAGTATGTTGGGTCTATTCTACCTTTCTTGAGAATTTTTTATGAAGCTACTTTGCGCATCTCAGGTAACTCTTATGTTACTAGTAATATCTACATGTTAGAAGTGGTAGGAATTTGGAATGGGATCAATCATCTCCTCAAGTCCAATGCTACAAGTAGTGCTACATATAAGATGGCTGAAAAAACGAGAAAAAAATATGAAAAATATTGGGGTGAACCTAACAAGTTCAATATATTGTTGTTAATTATTGTTGTCTTAGATCCTAGATACAAGATGGGTTATATGAATTGGGCAATTAATCAACTTTTTGATCCTGAAAAGACAAATGATGGATGGGTGTTAAAGTCACGACTAGATACTTCCTTAAAGTTGTTGTTTGATGAATATAGAAGTCAAAACAGGGGAGCTGAAAATGACACACAACAAACACATGTTGAAGTACCCAATTATAAGCATGATCCATATGGTCAGAATAAGTTTTTGCAAACAATAAGATTAACCTCTTTAAACAAATATGAACTTCAAAAGTATTTAGAGGAAGAGATTGGTGAAACAACTTTGAACATTCTTCATTGGTGGAAAATGAATTCATGTAGATTTCCAATCTTGTCAAACATAGCACAAGAGCTATTAGTTATGCCTGTTTCTACGATAGCATATGAGTATGCATTTAGCATGGGAGGAAGAGTGTTTGATCCATATCGAAGTTATTTATCACAACAAAAGGTGGAGGCACTTATTTGTACACAAGATTGGTTGAAAGACACACATTCACCATCATTGTTAGACTATTATTTTGAAGAGCTTTAATTTATTGACCAAGGTATGTTGATGTTTAAATTATGTAATAATATTATAATTAAATATGTATTAACTAATGATGTTTTTTTTTTCATTTCTGAAAGACTTGGTTTCTCAATAAGATGATGACCACAATATAATTTCTGAGTTAAAGCTCACGCACCATGCCTCTTGCAATTAGTAGGTAACGAATGGACTTCCCTTTTCATATGAATAACTTCTCTTTCTTTGTATTCTATTGTTTAATGATTTTCTTAAAATCTTAAGTTGTATTCTGACATGACACTTTGATGGAACAACATTTATAAGTCACAAAAAATGTGTTAGTTTTATTAAAATTGGTGGGTAGAGATAAAATGATTGAGTGATGCATTAACTTTTGTTGTTATTGCCTTGACATATGAATTTGTTATTATATTTATCATTGGAATAGATTATTTAAATTTCTTTAATAATTCGTTCATGTTTCAGATAAATCACAAGTCAAGTGGGTTGATGTCAACTCTAGTTGCTTCATATATAGATGGTTGTGAAGATATTGCTAATGAGTTTGAGTTAATGAGCCATGGAAGAGATTTTGAACTTTGTAATCGAATGGGTGCTAGTGCATTCTATTTGAAGAGACTTTAAAATTACCATGAACTCTAGAGTGTTTTGGATTTGTTATTTTTTAATGTTAATGATATTGTACGAGGATTAATGACTTTATAATATTTTCATTACCAAATATATAGATTATGGAAGTAGTAAAATTGGAAATTAAAAATACATTTTTTCTCAAAATTTATGCTTGTTTAAATAATATGCATTTTCTCTAATTAAGAAAAAAAAAACTTAGTTATATTAATTCATTAAAGTTAAATTCAAATTTAATTCTAACATCAAAATGCATAAGAAAGTTGAATTCTAACATCAAAATGCATGAGCAAATTGAATTCTAACAACCAATGTTCCTTGACAAGAGAATAGTCAAGATTTGATTTCATAGATTTAACAAACCTCATCGCATCATACTTTCTCACTCCAATATTTTTCTTATGCAATTTAAATGTTCATACTGTAAGTTCTTTAACAAAGATGCAATGTGATGTTTAATATATGAACCTATGTTGTTCAATGTTAGGATATAAGTTCCAAAACCATTTTTCAGTGCTAGAAAATCATCAAAGACATTGATGATCAAGCCATGAAGCATTAACTACATAGATAGAACAAAAGAATCATGGATAAATACATGTATTGAAATGATAAAGCCCATATAAAAGAGATTTATTGTACCCAATCCCAATATAAGAGGCCAATGATTGAACAACCTAAAGTTGGAAGTCCTCCTATATGTTCATAGCTCTAACAACAACAAAAAATCTACTTTTTGTTTCTCTATTAACAAATCATTTTCTCGTCAATTTTACTCTATTTTAACTTTATCCACAAAAATGCATTTTTGTTGGACAAATATACTTGTTGTTGGTCTAGGTCCAATATTGTAATCAATGCAAATCTTTAGTTATCCCTCAATGAGTATATTGTTGGCCCAATCAATATAAAGTTATTTTTATTTAGTGAAATCCTTAATCCTTGGAGGATAATATCTAGTGGTGACTTTTTCTATTTGAAATCTTTAAGTTTTTCCTTTTCTAAAAAAAAATGTGGAAAAGTAAGTAGTGATCCATTTTTGTAATCCTAAATATTTTAACCATGATTTTCAACATAAATTGAAAAGAGTTTATAACAAATATAAACATAAATACCTAAAATTTATTGGATTAATTCCAATAGCACTTTCTTATTATAAAAGTTCATTTTAAATATCTAAAAATAATTTGATCAAATTGTTTACGATTAATTAATTGATCCTTTAGAAAATGTTTGTTAGACTCTTTTATATATATATATATATATATATATATATATATATATATATAATGTTAGTAGAAGTTTGTAACATTGTGAAAGCTTATTACTTTATATGGCATATAAGCATAAAAATAACATCGTTAGATAATTACAAACAATATAAGAATGTAAAATAATCAAATTCATAGCTTGGTCATATTTATTATCATTAAAGTGAGTATGTATTACTTTATTTTAAGTACGGTAGTCATTGTCTCTCTTTGAATTGAAACAACTATTACTTAAACCAACCATAAGCTTGTGTATGCAAATTTTTAATTTTGAGATTGGAATTTCTGTCACAATTTGAAACATAGAAGTGTTGAGAAAATTTTTTGGTATGTTATTATATTGTATTTGAGTGGTACATTTTTGGTAAAGGATTTAATACCAAACATTTTATGGAGAGGGAAGACTCCAATAAAAATGGTTATTTAAGTTTTCATACCAGTATTAATCATCTACAAATACTTCATACTAATAACATATTAGTAAAAAGAAATATTGTATTAGATACAA
The DNA here is from genome assembly GCF_037176805.1 of Vigna unguiculata. Taxonomy (NCBI): domain Eukaryota; kingdom Viridiplantae; phylum Streptophyta; class Magnoliopsida; order Fabales; family Fabaceae; genus Vigna; species Vigna unguiculata. Next base: position 26,074,185 of record NC_140793.1, read on the forward strand.
ATAAAATAATAAAAAAATGACATCATAGTGTTGAGGTAAAAATGGTGACAACAATACAACATAAATGACAATAATAATGATATCAATGATGACATCAATAAATGGTTACAACAATCAAGATAATGATGATAGTTGTGTTCATGTTGACAACCAAAAGAGTGGTGACCAATAAATTCTTTGTATACTTACACATAGATCATTTATCTTACAATTTCCTTAAGTTTGCTTTAATCAAATTTGAGGTTAATCCAATCAATAAACTAAAAGTATATTTAATATTTATCATCTTGAGCATATTACTATAACTTATATTCTTCTTGTGAAAAAAAAAAAATAATGAATTGAAGAAATCAGTAGAAATGTTTTTGAAGGATGAATTGAGTTTTAAAGTCAAACTTATCATTCTTGAATAATAATGTTAAAGCTGAGTACGATAACTCAAAGGTTAAGTGTGAGAATTTTGAGACCAAGTGTAATTAGGTTTAGTGTGAGTCTTCTAAGACTCAATGTAGAAGATCTGATGTGGATTTAATAAGCTATTTTATAAATGATTTTGGGATCTATTGAGTGGAGGTTCAGACCTAAGTTTTGGAGAAAAAGAAGCTTCTCATGCAATGGGTGGACAAGTAAAAAGTTTCCTTTGTACTTTCATGGCTCTTAGATATGGTTTCTTCATTTTTGTATTATTTCTTCGTACTCTTTCTCAACCAAGTAGCTAAATCATTCTTTGTTAGGTTTAGATATGACAATGTTAAATCCTCTTGATATAAATAATTTTTTTTTTGTTCTTGAATACTAGTTTTATTTTTATACTTCGTGTTTGCTGTGAGTTACCACCATAACTTTTTCTAGGAATTTCTTTGTTATTCAAATATACTTTTATTATCTTCCTTTGAGATAAATTACCCGATTAATTATCTTGCTAAGAATAGGTCATGATTTATTGATCATTATTTAATCATTAGGCTACATCAAGTTGTTTTCTTGAATTACAGAAGGCATTGGGGTTTATAAAAGGAATTTAGGTTCATTTCATCTAAGAAATTAAGGCTAAAGATAATTTTGATTATTGATACTAATGTTCGAAGTTAAATTATTTGTTTGAGTATTACATTGGAAAAGAGAGGTGCTTACTTTAGTTTAACTCTAACATCTTTATTCTTTTGCCCATATTCAACTTACTGGTTTATTTGTTTTTCACATTTTAGTATATTAGTGACTCATGGTCATTTTTACAACAAAATTTTATAACTTATTTTGTGTAGATAGTAAGAATTATGTATATTTCTTAATATTGTATAATTTTTTGGAAAAATGATATTTAAATTTTCCATTTTATTACTTGTTAAATTTGATAATTTTGTGATGTAACGATAGTCACAACAAACGTAAAAGAATGCTTTCATTATGAGAGTAAAAGTAGAGAAAGAAAATCTTTCTTATCCCATTATTTTCTATCACAACTTTAATAAAATAGAGATTCATTTGATATATATATATATATATATATATATATATATATATATATATATATATATATTATAATAGTATAAAAAATTACACTTTCATGCTACAATATTGTTAATATAGTATATTTCTTGTCCTGTTTTGGTTAAAAGATAATAGGATAAAATAATTTATTAGAAAATAGAATAAAATAATTTATTAGAAAATATGATAAAGTAATTTATTTCCCACTCTTTCGCCACCTATTTATATTACAACTACAATCATTATCAACACATTTATCATAATCAACTTTTGTGGTTTTAGGCTTAATTATTCTTGGTATTCACTTTAGTTGGAAAGTTTCAAATTGGTGTTCGTTTAAGTTTTTGTTTCAATTAAGTCATAAAATTTCAATTAAGTTTTTTTTAACAAAAATGTTAATGGCATTAACAAAATGTCACATGTCAATATAATAATTTTTTAAATTTTATTTTATTTTTTTAAAACAAAAAATCTTTTTTGCAAAAGTTTTTTTGTCCACATCAAGTCCTTGGTATGACACGTGCTATTGTTACTGTCACGTAACATGACAATGTCAAATGTCAATATGAGTTTCAAGTGTTATTGTTTTATTTTAACTTAGTTCCTATATGTTTATTTTTCATTCAATTTAGTTTCACTTTGTTTCAAAATGAAGCAATATTATCTCTTTCCAAATTTATATCAAATTTAATATTTGTATAATTTGAGACCAAATTGACATATGTCATTGTTCTATCACATGACACTTATAATATCACGTGTCACATTAAAGACTTGACAGGTGGACAACAAAAAATTTTGTAAAGAAAAAAAAAACACATATTAACACGTGACATGTTATTAACGTTTGTAATTTTTTTTAAAAGACATAATTTAAACATCATTTCAAAAGTTAGAACACAACTAAAACAAAAATAGACCAAACAAATAATTAAACTTTATTGTCATCAACACGGTAACTGCTACTATTTTCATAATTATTATTGTCACTATTTTCACCATCATTATTATTACTAAGATGAACAACAAATATATAAAATAAATTTATATTTATTAAAAATAGTAAAATAAATAGAAAAAAGAACAACAAATATTTTTTAATAAAAAACAACAACTATTAGAATAATTATATAGAAACCATATAAAAATAATTGTTAGTTTTTAAAAAATAAATAACTAATTACATTATAAAAAGTAAATTAAAAATAAGTAACTGTGAATAGGAAATCTTCTCTGTATAGTTATAGATTGTGCTTTTCTATCTTATATGTATAACCTCTATCATTATCTTCACTATTATCACAACAAACACCACTACATTATCATGACCATGCCTTCAAGATTATCATGACAATCACCACCATTTCTATTATTGTTATCAGGAATTTTGTCAATATTTTCACCTTCGTCAAGATCATTGGTGTTGTTTAATAAAGCAATATTACCATTATTTTGCAATTATTATTTTCATGTTATTATTACTTCATCTCCTAAGTATACTTAATTTTAGTTTTACCTATAATAATTTAATTACTAGATAAAAAAATCTTTTTCAATCATTTCAAACTTCTACCCCTTATTTTATTTGTATGGTTTATTTTTTTATTTAAATTTGTATGCTTGATTTAGCTAATTGTTTCTCTCTTTCAATCGATCTTTAATTTTATATTAAAATAATTTTCAAATGAATATATTAATAATTTTAAATAACATTATAGCATATAATAATTTTGTTTATTTAATTATAAATATTCTTTTAATTCACTGATCTCAAATAAGTTTTTATTAAAGTTTGTAATACAAAGAAAAAAAAAGTAAAAAACTATTATGAAAATAAAGAGTTAGTCTGAATGTTGTGGCTACAACTGAATAAAATTCTTCGGTGTAAATTTGACTTAGATAATTGTGTTCGAAAAAGGTTTGTGATTTTATTCTTTTCAAAGTTGCATGAATGAACTTGTAATTTTATCACTGTAAAAGTTGTATTTAGAAAATTTGTAACTTTTTTTTATGAAAGTTACACTTTGAATAATAAAATGCTTTTATTGAATATTAATTTTGATTGTAGTTTAATTTTTTTCACAATAATGTTATTATTGGCTTAACAAATTTTCCTAGAAGATAATATTAAATTCAATATCGTCCATTCTATTGATGACTCCCATAATGTACGAGCATATTATATACATATAAATTTATTACTTTTTTTTTTTATTTTCTTTATATTTAGAAAACCCCATTGGTCATTCTACGTTTTTAAAAGGTTGAATTTGATCCTATTTTTGTAAAAAAAAAAAAAAAAATCAATGATATCCTTTTCGTCTAAATCAACGTGCTGACAAAAAGAATGTGCTGAAATTACGTTCGAATCAAACGTACCCTCTTCCATGCTGGAATCACCTTGATTTGGACAGAAAACTAACGTTGATTTGTTAAGACATTAGGCACTAAATTAAATCCTTTTAAAATAAAGAGATAGTTAAGAAAATTAATTTTGAGCCTAATATAACTTCACAAATATACGTTTTTACGCTGGAATTAGCCTGGTTTAGACAGCAAAACTATCAGTTTCAAAGTTTAACCCCGTCTTACAAAATAAATTTAAATATATAATTATGATATAATATTAAAAAATAAATTTTAAATCTAATTCTCAATTTTATTAAATATATAAGATTTTAAAAAGAAATAAAAATATGTAATGTTGTAAGATATAATTTCCTATGCTTTCCCTTCAACGTAGGGGCACCCTAGATAGTTAAAATAGTTAAAAAAACGCTGAAAACCAAGCATTCTAATTATAAGGTCAATGCTGCTTCTGGTGAATTTTGTTCTGATATAGAACGTTGATTTTGCAGTATCCAAAAATTTATTAGAATACTACCGTAACTCAGCAAAAACATCATTTTGTAATAAACATAAAATGTATGACAGGAATTTAAAACCTTGAAACAATATATTTGTAAGTCTTTTTCTATATATTGTTTTCAAATTCATTCTTATTCAATATGTGATCAAACTTATATTTTAAATCCTAACACCAACAACTTACCATGATCCGCAAGTTTGGTTATACTTATAGTAAGAACTTCTACAACAGGACAAAAGGGGACAAAGTTCTCTCTGTCTCACTCCTCTTGAACAAGAGAAAAAAACATTTGGCCTACTATTAATCAAACGCAGAAAGGTTTTAGCAGATTTCAATGTTACATAAATGTAATTGCAGAATTTATCGTTGAAACCAAAAGGTTTGACTACTTGACTGAAAGCATGTGTTTGAAGCTTCAAGGTGAACTAGAAATAAGACAGAATTTCAGTACATAAATAAATGTTATAAGTCAATTTCATAACAAAAGCATGTAAGATGGCCACATTATTTTTTCCTAAAGTATTGCTGAGAGTCCAAAATAAATCAGAAAGGAACTTCCATATGACACTAAGCAGCACATCGAGTTGTTACATAAACAACAATAAGTTTGATTCAGATAGAAAAGATAGCTAAATTTTTCGCAAACTCTTGTTTTTAAATTCCAGATTTGGTAATATGGAATTAAAAACCGTTAGTAATTAAAACCACCATATTAGAATTGAAATCCAGATTTATCAATGTTGAGTTAAAAAGTGCAGGACTGCATCACTGATGGGTCTTTACACTTTGATAAATCTTTCGAAGAGACTTACAAGGAAGATACAATACACCTGGTTCAACCTCACAAAATCAATTTGTAAAATAAAATTGTATCTACTTGTATATTTTAGATTAGTTTCATTGTTAGTCCATGTGAGATTTCCAACATATTCTCTTATCTGTACGTGAAACTAAACACTAACGTAGTTTGAAAGTGACCTGACAGCAAGTGGAGCAATAGGTCCAACAAACATCGAATCTTCATCGAATCTTAAGAACCACACACATTCACACCAATGATGTCTCAAAAGTGGTGGTAAAGCAACCTCCTCCACCAAGTTTTGTCCCTCGAGAAAGTTTCCTGAGAAGCTGAGGTATAATCTATTTCAATTTGAGTCTATAATTCCTGACTGTGAAGAGACTGAGTAATAAAATCTGTCATATTGAAATTGTATTGCATCTACAATCTTATCTGTTCTTAAAAACAATCTTCAAAGCTTTAAGTTTGTTGGACAGAATGATATAGGGCATTTCAAAACAGGCATGTTCTGAATGAGAGACAAAACACTAATCTTCTGCAATTCACTTTCTAAGGGATTCAAAAGAAGAAAAATGAACAATTTCAAAAACAAGAATAGGAATGGTATGAATGGTTTCTGGTGAATGTACAACTAATTGCGATAACTGATTTCTACAGTCATCCTTGCAAATGGATCTTACTGATCTCCTTTTCTCTCTGAATACAAGACATTTATAACTAATTTATGCTAAGTTAGTTAATTTAATCATCTATTATCTTTATTTTGTTTGTAACGGTGATATATTTTTAAATTACCCTTAAATAGTTGGTCTAGACCTATATCTAAAAATATACATTTTTTAATGTTCACATCTTTTTTCCAGTTTTACTTTTTAAATAAATAAATTTTACATTAAAATTATTTTACCATTCAAATGATGGTTATCTTTTTAAATTTAATGACTTTCTCAATTTGATATTTTTTTAAATTTAATAATTTTTTAATTAAAAAGTTACCTACAAAATAAATAAAAAATTTTTATAATAAAATTATAAAAAATATTTACATTTAATTATAATAAAAATGTTATTATTAATTTTATTATTTTTTACTATCATAACAAAAATATACATAGCAATGCTATGTGTTTTCCTGGTGTATATAAAATGAATAATTATACAATTTTACTTTTTAAAACAAAAATCTTCACTTCTCCCAACTTTATACAAAATTTTAGTGAAGGATACTTTAGTAGAAAAAAAATAATTCAGACTCTTACAAAAAGGATAAAGAAATTTAAAATAACGAGTAATATTAGTTATTATATTTATTTATGTGATGTTTTATAATAATATTATTATAGTTATTAAATACGACTGAAAACACAAGTATTAAGCTAACACCCACATGTATGTTTATATTTTTTTTATGATAAATAAAAATAATAAAATTATTATTATTGTCATAAAATAAAAATATTTTTTGTAAATTTATTATAAGTAGTTTTATGTGTTTTGTAATAAAATTATTAAGTTTGAAAAACATATCAAATAAAAAATATTGTTAAATTTAAAGAAACGCTAAGTTGGTAATAAAAAATTTATTTAAAAAATAAATATAACATAAAAATATGAGTATCCTTTATATAGATAATAATTGTAAAATTAAAATAATTTTGTAAATTTATTGTTTGTAGTTTTTATTTATTTTGTAATAAAATAGTCAAGTTTATAAAGATGGCCAAATATACATTTACAGACATTGTCATTCAAAAAATAAAATTGATAAAATAGTTATTTTAATTTGAAAAAAATATATTTATTTAAAAGGTAAAATTAGAAAACAAATGTGAACACTAAAATAAAGAATTTGCTTTATATACAAGTATATATATATAATTATTGAATTTAAAATTATTAATGTACGTTTATTTAACACATATGTTTTTATATATATATATATATATATATATATATATATATATATATATATATATATATATATATATATTTAAGTAGTTATTCGATTCTAAAATTCATGATCTTTTCAATTTTGTATTCTCTAAGATCTCTTTGTGGTAGTTTCGTAAAAGTTTTTTTTTATTTGAAATGTATGTTAATAAATGGATGTGATTTTAAACTATCTTTGAATTACAATAATGTTATATTTAACTTAAAACTTTAGAACAATATATTTACGATTTTTCTTTTATATTTTGTTGATTTTTCTCTTTTTTATTCATTTTTATTTTTTTTAATTCACTTTTATTTAATGTAAGATTTTAATTTCATCTTAAATTCTTAATAGACGGTTTAATCTTTATGTATAGAATCAAATGGTTAAAATTTAAATTTTGCATGGCTGATTAAATTAAGGTGAGTAAATTTTTATATTTTGTTGTGTTTTTTGTTTTTATTTGACTTAGTTATTAATGACTAAATTATTTCTACTTTTTCTTGAAGATATGAGGCTAAGTTTCACTTTTAACCACAACAAAATTTGGGAACATTTTCTTCTACATCCCAAACATAAAATAAGCAAACAATCTTTATTAGTTAAAATAAGTTAAACATAAAATTTATCTCTGAATGGTTTTTTTCTTAAAACAAAAATTACTTCAATGACAACAAATTATCATGGATTGGAGTTTTCAAAATGCAATCTAATTCTAATCGAATAAAATATTGAGTGTAAAATTCAAATTTATTTTCACTATATCACACATCGATTTAGATTTTTTAAATCTAATTTAAATTGAATTGAATTGATATTATATTCATATTTTCAATCACATTAAATCCAATGTGGACTATTCTAATTGATCTAATATAGAATCAACTCAACGTAGTTTGATATAGTCATGGACTAATGTAAATTTAATGTATCCATCGAACATGAACACAATTTAACTTTGCTCAATTTGGAGCTAGACTAACTCAATTTGACTTGGATCTTAACTTATTCAGTTTGACTTGAGTTTGTCTTGATTAGGCTAGGCTCAACCTTGTCTTGATTGGGTGACGTCAGACTTGGTCTGAATTGGATAAGGGCAACCTTGGTCGTAATGGGGCAAACCCAAGCTGAATCTAAGCTCAAATCAGATGAATTTGGTTTCGTTCGACTCGAGTGAATATGAAATTACCTAAACTTGGCTTAATCTGGATCCATATCAGTTCATCTTGACACGAGTCAAGGTCGATTTGGCTCTACCTAGACTTGAATTGATTAAGTTCGACTTTGTTCCAAACCAACTTAATTTGACCTACACTCAAATCACTTGGTTTGACATTAACCTAGATAGATTCAACATGATCTTGCATGAGCTCAACTTAATTCTACCTTATTCAAGTTTGATCGCACTTAACATTTTGTAATTTAAAATGACATAGTTATACTTTAGTTTTGAATTTTCAAATCCAAAAAATATATTCAATCTATATACAATCCAAATCCAATTAAATAAATTAAATTTAAAAATTAAAAATATAAATTTGTTTAAAATTTAATTTAGATGATTATGAATTAGATTTGATAATTTAATTCTTTTTCTCACATCAGGAATCTATATACAAATTTTTCCTATGGTCGATTGAATAAAAAAGAAATTATTTTTTGTGATTCCAAAATTGTACACTTCAACGACCATGTGTTACACTGTGTTGGAAGTTTTTGGAAGTTTCTAGGATTCAAGTTAGAGATTTAGATTTTGATTAGGCATTTAAAAAGTGTGGGATTTGTGGATATTGGTAGGTAAAATTTACAAGAGATACAATTTTATTTATAATATATTTTATAATGTAATGTTATTTATAATATATTTTATAATATAATTTTATGTTAAAATCGAATTTATATTTTAAATAAGCATGTACTATCTTTTCTGAGTCGTGTCTTTACTCTACAGGACTATATTCAACAAATATGCATTTACATTATTAGACAATAATATTTTGTTGCAAGACCTTTACACAAAAAAATCACAACCATGATTGAAAGTTAGGAACTTTTGACAATGAAATGAGAAGCAATGTTGTGGAGCACATGAGAAGGGTCCCACAAAATAATGACCTACAATCCTAGCAACATGATTTATCACTGGCCCCACGAATTCAAGCTCTGGGACACTGCCCTATACTGGGGTACCAATTTTGATTTAGAAGGACAGTTTCCTTCAAACTCATGAAGTCTGGGCAACCAGAGAATGATGTGTGGTCATAGTTTGTACACTTAAGACTCTCGTCCCTAACCCCAACCGACAGCCAAAGAACCAACTTAAGAGACAACCAATATGCCAAATACTAATATTTCTTCCCTAATTTATACTTCATGTTTTAGTTTTCTAAAACTGTTTTAAATTATGCTTCTTGAAATATAATTTTGGAGAGGAGAAAGAAAATATGGAAGTGACAATATGGATGAAAAATAAATTTGTATACCGGACATTGGTGAAATTGCTTTTCAATGTTGATTAAAAACGTTCAGATTAATCAGTCATTAATATGAATATTTTACTTTTTTTTTTTAAATTATGGCCATGGATGAATATTTGTAATGTCTTTATTTTTAATTACTATAATATTTCTATTTTATTTGATATAATTTAAAACATTACTTCACTATATTTTTTTTTGTTTTATTATTATATAAAAGACAATAGACGAAATTAATTCTTGATAGTATACAATTTTTTAAATATTTAATAAATATTTAAGGGAGATAAATTTGATATATGTTTCATGTTAGAGAAGGAAACAAGAACATAACCAATCAAATAAAAAAAATAAAGTAGATGAAAATGATTCTCCATTATTTTATTCATAAAAATTCAACTACACTTTTCATTTTATAAAAGTCATTCTTTCTAAAAAGTTTTCTTTGGTTTCTATCCACTTTTTATCTCATCTTTCATCTATTTGACAATCAGAGACTATTAATAATTTTATGATTGAAATGTTTACATCTCTGACCGATCGAAATCTAAAACAGTAATAAGTTTACCTTTTGTCCTATTTTTGAGTTAGTTTAGCATTTTGAGGCACATATGGTTCTAGGATCCATGCATGTGACTCAAATTAGTTCAAAGTGAATCTTTGTTTAGTTATAATCGTTATGATATGCTTAGATATGTGACATGATTTTGTGCAAGTAGTTAGAACATCATATGAAAACTATAACTCTATAAGAAACTTTGAGTTAGGGTTTTTTCTACATCAGGTAAGGGAAGCTAGTTTAGATTTAAATATTATTGCTATGTGATGGGATTGAGTTGAGTTATTGTGAAATCTGATGTTTTGTCATGTTGAAATCTAATTAAGTTGATTGAGTAAGTTGTATAAGTATGTGTTTTAAGCTAGTTTATTACTTATGGTAATTTTGATTGGTTATGTGACCCAGCTAGATTTGTTAGAGGCATAAGTAGAACTATAATATGTGTGTTTTCATCTAAAAAACGAGTGGAATGCCAAGAAAGATTGGTTAGGAGTACGACATTGAGCAAGAATGCAAAACTTGCATTTGGACGAGCTCATCAAGAATGGTGATAGGCGATACACTCACTAGGCGAAGTAAGGGAATGGTTGAGCAAAAAAAAAATGTCAAAAACCTGAGATCAAGGTGTGTGTTTGATCACTAGGTGAGAAAAACTTTGGATGGACGACTTTTTGAGGGACTTAGCCCTAATGCTCTCTCATTGAACGAGCATACACTTCATTAAGCAAAAATTCTATGTGGAAAACAAAGAGTTCCAGGGATATATTTTTGTTGGACAAGAAATGTAGTCATTGGGCGAGGCTTAGTCCAGTGTGGATTTGCTAAGCTAGACATGCATTCATTGAGTGAAAATATATACTATAACCTTGTAAAAATAGTCTTAAATTCAAGTATTATGTGGTGTTATTTGGTATTAATTATGTGTGATGTGAATGTAGTTAGTTCTAGGGTGAGAATACTACTATGTGGTGATGTGAAAAGTGTATTGATGATGGAGTCCATAATGAGATTATTTTGACTCTGCTAGTATTGGACTCATACAAAAATATTTCGTTGTTTGAGTCAAATGAGGTTTCGGAGCTTCAATAAGAGGTTGGATTTGGTAGATATAGAATTTACCATGTTAGAATCTTTGGTCAGGATGTGACCTGACTATGATATAGTTATAACTCCTAAGAGACAGGAGTGAGTGAGTCTTGACTATGACTATGATGTTATAATTCGGTTTGATTTGAGGAGCACTTCGCAATGGTCTCAGTTCCAACCTCTGTGTCAAAAAGGTGAGAAATTTAAATGTGAAGCAGGGAGAACAAGTTGTTTGAGAGTGGAGAAGGTCAGAGAGAAAGGGTAGAATAGTGGCTGGGAAGTGGAGAAAAGTTGAGAGAAAAAGGGTGGTGAGGAAGCTAAAGGGGGTTTGGGAGAGGGAGCTGGCTTTTGCCTTTTTCTTTTTACCGAAGCATAGATAATAATAAAAAAAAATTGGGGGTGTTACACTCTCTTCCTTACACCTATTTTAGACACAAACTCATTATTTCTGCTCATATCTCTCATAAAAAAATTAATTTTCTCTTGTCTCATTTGATAATAAAATACTAAGTTAATAGTTAACATTCTTTTTTTATCTCACGAGTCTTCTGTATATTCATTTTTCATGAATATAGAAAAAATAATGTACAATGTGTTTTTCTTATAACCGATTCTTAATTGTGACTTTTATCATATATTTTTATTTTAGTAATTATATCTCTCAATTTTTTATTAAATTATGATAAATTATTTTTTAGTCTTAAACTTAAAAAAAATAGGTATATTGCATAATAAAATAGAAGATTAATTTTTTACTGACAGTATGGTTATTTACATTGAAAAAGAAAAAAAAAACTAAAAATTTTAGTTATGATTCAATTATAGATGAATTCAAGAATTTGAAAAATAAAGTGCAATCCTTTATATATGTGTGATTTATGTTATAGTTATAGACTAATTATACTAAATTATGTATTCATTTTTATTTAATTATTGACAATAATTAAATATATAAATTTTCAATGTATTATTTTGACTCTCCAAAAATATTGATCAAGATCCCAACACAAATGTTCAAAAAATACAAAAACATTTCTAACTAAACAAAAAAGCAACTTTAAACACTTTAAATTTAAATAAAGAAAGGTAATACTTATTATTAAAAAAAAATCAAACTTTTAATGAAATGAGATATATTTAGGGATGTCAAAAAAATTCACACTCGCGAATATCCACATATAAAACCCGCTACGAGTATGAAATTGATATTGTAAATGGATACCCACGATAACGAATATGAGTATTTTTTATACCCGCATATTAATGGGACGAGTTCGGATATCATAGTATATGTACTTGTGGATACCCATACCCGCTATACTCTAATTTAAATTAAAAAAATTAATTAAATCTTATTAAAATATTAACACATTGATTTTGAATGACTTTTTTTTATCAATTGGTTTTAAAAAAATCCTCATTTCTTTATCTTTGTAAACTGTCATTCAACACTAATTAAATGGATTATTTGGATTTTAGTTAAAATTTATGAATGTTATGTATTGTATTTGAATTTATGGTTAAAATATGTTGTTGAATATTTTACTTTTTTTTAAATATTTGTGGATATTAAAAAAATATGTAGGTACACATTAGGAATACCCGCACACATATAAGAATAAATATTTATCCAACAAATAGAAAACAAAGAAACTACTACCCGTAACTTATCCGCTCTCTTAACTTCCCATGTATTCAAAGTTTTTCCTTATTCTCGATACTTAAATCAATTAGTTTATTCGTCCAATGATTTTTTATTAAAAGAATAAAGAAATCTTGACTTTTTTTCTTAACGAAATCTCCAAACACTTTCTCTAATTTTTCTCTAAAAATCCAAGCAACCACAAGTGGAAAAAGAAAACCATTTCATTAGTTCACTTTCAATACTCTTGTAAAATATGTTTAGGACATATCCTTCCCCAGCGCCTGATGATATAAAAGAAAATAAGTGTGGTAGAGCATATAGTTTTGTAACAAGGGTTGGTTTGTGAATGGTGGTTGGAAACGTTGAACTGTCACCATAAAGAACTTGCATTTGCCGATACTATTAATGTTTCTGCTCTGGAAGTTGTGCCCATACATACTAACCAGGCTCGGCATAAAAAATTTATTAGACATGTTTTGAATTTTGAACATGGTTTGAATATGTTACCATGTTTATCTTGCTTAGTTTATGATAAGTTCTATATTACAAAAAACAATTTAACAAACCTTATTTTATATATAATTATTTAATAAATTATTATAATAATATAATATTTTTAAAGTTGTTATACTAATTCAGATATTTATATTATTATAATTAGTTGTTCTGTTTTATTTTAAGATATTAAATTATATTAAAAAACCTCTAAAAACGAGTAAATGAAACTATTCACTTTTCATCTTAACCTTTTATTTTATTCTATATTCAAGCTGCACAACTATATATATTTTTATTTATTATACATTTATTTATAAAATTAAGTGATATTTTAAAGAATTAAATTTTAAATTATAAAAAATGAATTCAAATATAAATGAATATTATAAACATAATTTTAATTTTATTAAGTACGTTCAAATATATATAATTGTAACATTATTATAATTAAATATTAAAATAATTATAATGTAACTAATTTTAATATATATATATATATATATATATATATATATATATATATATATATTTTGGCTTAGAGGTTTATACCATATCACTTTCTAATGTTAGATTATAAAGTTGAGTTAAACTTAAAATTCATTTTTTAACATGATATTAATGTTTGTTGGGTTTACTCTGTCACACACTATTGATATTTATTGCACAACTCATTAATATTTAGCCTCATGTTTGAAATGTATATATCTTAGTTTAAAGGAATGGATTGGAGATTTCATATTAACTAAAGATAAGACAAATTTATAATATATAAGTGGGTACACCTCACATTACAATCTAGTTTTGTAAGATTGAGATAAACTTAAAATCTACTTGGTAATCACTATATAAAAAAGTTAGAACTAAAAAGAAATAAAATCTTCTTGTGATATATGATCTATTTCGGGGGATAAATTTTAAAAGATAAATTTAAAGACTTATCAATAATATAAGAAGGTTTTACCTATCTACTACCAGAGAAAACTTTTGAAAATAACAGCAAAGTTGAAGAAAAAAAGTGCTTTTGAAATTAAAGAATGAAACAAAAAGTAATTTTGAGATTGCTGAAAGGACTTATGAATTTGTCCTTTACGACTTGTTTTCAAACAGGAAACCGTGATTGAAGTTCATGTCCTATTTACGAACTGGATATTTCTTTATTTTCACTACCGTTTGGATCCCGTGATCCTGTGTAAAATAAATGAAGGTGGTAACTATCTTATTATTGTGTTTGAAATTGATAGTTGCTACCACTTAAATATGAGTAAGATATGTGGGAAAATAAGTTTGTAATTATACTTCAATTACAATGAGATATAATGAAATATGATTGAAAATGTAATTGATTATGTCTTTTAATAATAATTACATTAAAATTTATTCATAAATCTTATTTTTATTTTCATTTGACACTCTTTTAGACGCCATTTGTAAGCATGCATGGCTTGCCTTTGTCAATTTTGAATATAAATTATCAATCCAATTTCACTTATTAAAATAATTTAATTCACCTTTATTTTTTTTATATTTTTACTGTTCAAATTGAACCTCTTTTATAATTCATTATATATAATTAAAATTTTAAATTAATTTATTTCAATATTCTACTACATTACGTAAGTAAATCACTTCAAAAATATATATTAGTGAAATTTATTTTATATTCATTCTGAATAAAATAATATCTAAAACAAATCAGTGATTTATTTTATAATAAAATTACTTATTTCAACAACGCAAATCATATTTATTATAAATTTTTTATTCAGTTTTTTACTTCTATTGAAGTAATATAATCTTTTTTACTTTTTTCTTCTTCTTTCCCTTTCTCTTATTTTCCATCCCAAATTCCCTCCGAACAAAGGTAACAAAAAAATTAATCACTAACGGTAGTTCGGGCTTTCCAAAACCGACAGAACGGTGAACCAATTCCACAAAAGATTCAAAAAGTGAAAAAAAAAAACAGAGCATGGACCACACAATGAAGAGAAAAAGAAAAACAGGAACTGAAGAAGTAATAAAAAGAAAATTAACAGCAATTTATAATATTGTACACAACAACTTTAATTTATATAACAACGTTTATTGCATGTCCTGACCTTATCCTCTATCATCTCGGCATTAAACAAGGCTGGAACAATGACTGAATAGCAATCTGACGTGTGTAAAATGGCAAAACAAAAATTTTCAGACACAAGAAACTAGAATATCATGCTGCAGATCTAACGGTGCGTTTTATTTTCTCCTAAGTTATCTGAAAAAATTATCCTTATCAGGGTCCCTTTTCTTTCTCTGGCGACTTTCACAGAGTGAAGTTTTCTCTTCATTCTTCTCTACCGACAACACCAGAAACCAGTGATGAGGAGCTGAAGGAAGAAGGAGAGAGAAAAATGGGAAGCACTCTGTTGCTCAAAGATAAATTGGTTTCTTTCATAAAGAGATTTGCTTTCTCCATTTTCTATCTTATGCTTCCTGCAACTCTGCTTTGTACATACCTTTACCTTCTCTCACTTACTCATCATTCCACAACCACCACCGCCGCCGCCGCAACCACCTACCATCCTTCTTTTTCTTCCCTTCATCCTTCTCTGCCTCCATCATCTTCTTCTTTTTCTTCAGGTATGGGCATGAACTTCATTCTGTTAAAACTACAGAATTGCTTGTGGTTTTGTTTTGTTTATTTGATTTTGTCTTTCATCCCCTACCTAAATTGCACCAACATTATGGTTTTTTATTGTCACTCTATTCTGTTGCTTTAGGGGATGCTATTGTATTAAGAAGAAACAATTTTTTAATAGTTTTGAGTATTATTCTAGTTAGGCTAAGCACATAAAAAAACTTTTTTTTTTCATATACCCACAAACTCTTCTTTAATCAGAATTCAACGTTGATTGAAAGGGAGAAAAAGAAAATAATATTAAAACATCGGACTTTTATATTTTATTTGTTGATATGGTTTAATTATTAATTAATGTACTATTATTTTACTTTTTTAAAAAATTAATGATTCATACTAAATTAAGTCTAAGTCAGAAAATAAATTATCAGAATTAAAAAAGAATTAAAAATGAGAGTCAAAATATAATTTTTTTAAAAAGATTTTTAAAGTGTCATATAAGAAGAGAAGAGTTTATTACGAAGACTTATTATGACCATGCCGTGTTTTTGTTATTGTTACATTATATTATGATTTTCATTTTTTACTTTTATTTTTTACTTCCTAACAATTTAACGTAGATTGTTGATTTTTAAAAGAAAATATATATATTGATACATTAATCATTAGTTCATAATAAAAGATATAGTAAAAAAATGAGAATGATACTGTTATTTTCTTTAAATAAGTAAATGACATCTTTAGAACAGGGAGGATTTTCATTTTAATTTTCTCATAATTGTAATTAGTCAGTTGGACTAGTGAGATGGTAGTTTACTATACTTTATTTTGTTTCATGTCTGGTTTTGGCAGAAAAGGACAAAGTTTACCGTGACGCATGTGACTACTCTAATGGTGAATGGGTTGATGACAGAAGTGGTCCTTTATACAATGTAACAACATGTGGCACAATCAAAGAGAGTGAGAAATGCATCTCTAATGGAAGACCAGACACGGGCTATCTGTATTGGAGATGGCAGCCCAAAGAGTGCAATCTTCCGAGGTTTGAACCTCTCACTTTTCTCCAACTGGTAGAGAACAAACACATAGCATTTGTAGGAGACTCTCTGGCTAGGAACCAACTCGAGTCTCTTCTATGCATGCTAGCCACTGTTTCAACCCCAAACCTTGTCTACAAAAGTCCCAACGACAACAAGTTTCGTCGTTGGCACTTCCCATCTCACAATGCAAACTTCTCCTTGTATTGGTCACCTTTTCTTGTGCAAGGGGTTGAAAGATCAAACGAAGGGCCTTATTACAACACCATGCATTTGGATCATGTTAATGAGAGATGGGCAAGGGACTTAGAGTGGTTTGACATGATTGTAGTCTCATTCGGGCATTGGTTTTTGCTTCCCTCTGTTTACTACGAGGGTGGTTCGGTTATTGGAAGCTTAAATTGTCCTGATCTTAATCATACCCAGATGGATTTTTACGTTCCGTTGAGGAAGGTTCTGAGGACTATTCTGAGTAGCATAATTGAGAGAAAGTGTGAGATTGATGTGATTGTGAAGACATTTTCACCTGCTCATTTTGAAGGTGATTGGGATAAGGCTGGAACATGTTTGAAGACTGAGCCTTATAAGAAGGGGGAGAAGGAAGTTGAAGGCATGGATGCTGAGATCAGAAAGATTGAGATTGAAGAAGTGGAGAATGCAAAGGCTAAAGCTAGTGGATTTGGAGGGTTTAGATTAGATATTGTTGATGTAACTAGATTGGCGTTGTTGAGACCTGATGGTCACCCTGGTCCTTATATGAACCCTTTCCCTTTTGCTAATGGTGTTCCTGAACGTGTGCAAAATGACTGTGTTCATTGGTGCTTGCCAGGGCCTATAGACACATGGAATGAGATTTTTCTACAGATCATCAAGAAGTGGGACAAAAGGTGATTGAATGAGGTATTAATATTCTTCGATATATTATACAGATTTTATACTTCTAATGATTTCACCATGCGGATGTTTATTGATCCTGTTTTTTTTTTTTTTTTTCTTTCTTTAATAAATGACGAATATATTTACGTTATATTATGTATCTTGATTCGGGTGTAGGGACCAAACTCCTACTAAAAATCACTCCAATTTTACTCTTTTCTCCTCAATTCCTCCTCTTCAAGTAATCTGCCAAGACTTCTTTACCACACAATCTTCTGCCTAGCTCGATCGGTTGAATAGACGATCGAGGTACCTGTTTAAAAGGCTCCAATTAGGGATGACAACGGGTCGGGTCGAACACGGATAGTGTCTACCCGCAACCCGACCCGTAAAAAAAAAATTCGCCTGTTACCCACCCATTTACTCGTTGGGTATCCGTTTAAAAAATACCTATGGATATTTTCAAAAACCCGTGAGTACCCGTGGATACCCGATACCCGCAAATATTTTAAAAAAATTATTTTATAAATTGTTTAATATAGAATTATAAAAATAAAATATAAAATTAAATTAAATTTTAATTATAATTAAATTTGACATAATAAAATATACTGCTAATTTTAATTTGAATTAAATTTAACTTAATAAAATATAAATTAAATTTTAATTTTAATTTTTTTACGGGTAACGGGTACCCGCAGGTACGGATAGTATGATATCCGTACCTGACCCGTTTATAAGCGCGTATTAAAATACCCGCTACCCGCGAGTAATAAATATCTGCGGGTATTAACTATCTATCACGGATTTTATCCGCGAATATCTGTGGGCACGTGTATTTTTGCCATCCCTAGCTCCGATGCTTAAGTCAGTGTGGGAACCGATCGGTCGATAAGTATAGCTTTTGTAATAAATGCGAATTAAAGATCCTCACCAACCTACCTCTGGGCCCTATTTATAGTTTCCGGTGTGGGCCTGTAATTAGGACTCCTTAATCACGACCCAATGATCCCTTAATCTTGATTACTGACTTGTTTAATTTTAATTAATCTGGCTGACTGGTCCAGGTTTTCTGTTTGGCCGATCGACCGATAGTCGCTTAGCCCAGCGGGTTATCTTCTGAGTTAACAACTTCAAGTGATATGTGCTTAATCTGTGTGGTCGATCGATAGTCCTCTTCGTGGATTCACACGTGATTTGTCTGTGTGACCGATTGACCGATGGTCCTCTAAGGGGTAACACTTGATTTACCTGTGGGGTCGATCGACCAATGGTCATCTATGAGGTAACGCATGATTTATTTGTGGGATTGATCGACCGATGGTCCTTTATGAGGTAACACGTGATTTATTTGTGGGGCCGATCGACCGATGGTCCTTTATGAGGTAACACGTGATTTATCTGTGGGGCCGATCGACCGATGGTCCTCTATGGGTTCACATGTAGTTTATTTGAGTGAACGATCGACCGATGGTCCTGTTTCATATACAAGCCCTCCTAGCCTTGTTCGATGGACCGACGGGTTGTGCGTTGCCGATGGTCCTATGGGACATACAGTACATATGTATACAAGTAATTGTCTTTAAGAAAAAAACAGATTTAAGATAAAATATGTTGGTAATTACAAAAATATCTCAATAACTAAAAATTATCACAATTTAGGTTAAAATTTATTAATATTCACGATCAAAATTCATCTATAGTTATTCATTTATAACTACCGACAGTTTAAAATCTTTTTTGATAATATTTTATTGATAATTACTGACAAAATTAATAATTATATTTAAGAAAAATTGAACCAATTTTTGAATTGGAAAACCATAGTTATACTTAAAAAAAGTTGTCCATTCTTATAAAATTGCAAACAATACTGCTTAAGAAGAATGAAATCATAACAATATTGTAGCAGATCATAGCAATCATATACATAATATATGTTTTTACACACTATGAATCAATTTTCTTTTTCTGAATTATAAAGAAACCAAAGGTTACCCGTTGTTTCCGAGCTAGAACATATTGGAAATGTTTAAATAATATCAACAATATATATTAAAATGATGGCAGGAAATGTTAAATGACAAACTTAAATTCCACTGTTTTTATGATTGAGATGTATGTTAAAAAATATTTCATACGAATCTACGTATTTAAGGTTAGAGGTTTGCACAGTTAAAAATAAATAAAAAAATCCATCAGAAAGTTAGTAATTAATTCAAGAGAAATAGTACTTTGACACCTTGTTAAAATACATACATATGACAATCTTTTTAATAATACAATAATACATATTAAAATTTTAAATTACAAAATAATATAAATATAACTAAAATATTATTACATTGAATTATAATATAAGTGTATTTTGTTTTGTGGCATCAAAACATTATCACTCTAAACTTAAATTTCCTACAAACAAATATCAGTGTAAAGTCAGTTAGGTCCACTTTGGTTTGTTCTTTCTACACCTTTCTTTTTCTTTCTGCACCTCATAAAATCCAAAAATCTCAATTGTATCTTATTAAAACTATAATAAAAAGGTGAAATTATCTCTGCATTTCGTTCTTTTACTTAATTTTGAATTGTGTGGTTTAAAAGAAATTTCTAAATTCAGAAAGAAATAATGTATAATCCAAAATTTATTAAATAAATAATTGAAATGTGTATTCCAAATTTATCTTCTAAATTGCGCAATATAAATTACATTAAAAAAAAATTACATTAACTCCATCAAAGCCAAACAAATTTTCAGAACAAAAGTGAGAGTTTTGCTGTCAAATTCTACTCCTTTATTTTTAGGATAATGATACTTTAATCATTTTTTTTGACTCACTTTTAATCTACCACTTTATTCACCATTAGATCATCACATCACATCACTTAAAAGAATCAAAATAGATAATCTAATGGTGATTGAAGGAATGAGTTAAAAATGGATAAAAAAGGATGGGTTAAACTATCTTTATCCTTATTTTTATGCAATTCCTTAAATATCTCCAAAATTTGATGTAAGTCACCTCCAAAACTAGCAAACTCCATTAGAAAAGAATTCCACAAAAGGCAACTCCTTGAAAAACCCAGAAAGAAAACTTTTGCCACAAAAAGGTAATTCCAAGTAGAAAATAGTTTAAAATTTGTAAGTTTTAGCCTTGTGTAGAAAGAAACAGTCCACAGAATGTACCAAATGATCCTATGCTAAATGAGAAATTCAAATATTTAGTCTATTTTTCTTTTTTTCTGCATGCTGTTGAGAGACTGAGATAACTTACATAAATGGAAAATATTGGTTGTATATATACTTATATACAAATATTGCATTATATATATGCAATATTTAATAATATATTCTTTATCTGTACATTACATTTATTAAAAATTAGGTTAAAATATATTTTGATCTCAATTTTTGTCAAATTTTTTTAAATAAGTCATAATTTTGGTTTTGTATTCAAACAGGTCTCAATTTTCGTTAATTTTGTTCAATTGGATCATTTTTTGCTAACACCGTTTAAATCAATAACAACCATGAACAATGACTATCACATGTCACTTCGTGGTTTTTTTAAATTTTTTTATTTTTATTTTTATTTCTTTTTATTTCTTTTAATTTTTTTTATAAAAATTTAATTTTTTTAAATGTACACGTGTCAACCTAGTAGCATGTCATGTGTCACTTCATGGTTTTTTTGAATTTTTTTTTAAATGTCCACATGTCAATCCATTAGCATGCCACATGTCAAAGTCAATGTTCTATATTCAATTTGGTCCCTTGTTATTTTTGTTCAATTTAGTTCTAATTTTTGTTAACATTAACCAATTTGGTATATCGAAGATCTGACCAAATTTAATTTTTATATCAAAGTTATAATGATGTGAATTTTAATATATTATAAAAATATTTAATAAAAAATGTAAATTTTAATATAAAAAATAAATTTGGTTTCAATTTGGAGAGGGACCAAATTGGTTAATGTTAACAAAAATTGGGACTAAATTGAACAAAAATAACAAATATAGGGACTAAATTGAATATAGAACATTGACTTTGACACGTGGACATTTAATTTTTTTTTTTTAAAAAAAACCATGAAATCACATGTGACACACTATTGAGTTGACACATGTACATTTAAAAAAATAAAATAAAAATTCAAAAAAATTTAAAAAAACCATAAAGTGACACGTGGCAGTCAATGTTCATGGCCATTAATGATTTAAACGGTGTTAGTAAAAAAGATCCAATTGAACAAAATTGACGAAAATTGGGACCTATTTGAACACGAAACTAAAATTAGGACTCATTTGAAAAAACTTGACTAAAATTAGGACAAAAAGGTATTTTAACCTAAATGCGTGGTGACAACCTATACATTTTTAGTCTATCATTTAATATATATATATATATATTGCAAAATTCTAGAAAATGGTATTTTAGAAGTGATAGTAGTTTAAAAATAGTGAGACTCGATTATTTTAATATTAAAATATTTTAGTTTAAATAGAATCGTTATAAACAAGTTTCATTGTTTTAAAACACACCATCTCTCTAGAAATCACTCCTCTAGAGTTCTCTAATTTCTCTTTAAGAGTTCTATCTTTCTGGTCGTCTAATTGGAGAACCGAGACCGTATGATTGATCCTCTCAGTGAGCTCTTCAATTTGGACCGATTAGTTTCTCCGTTCGCATAGAGCATCTTGTGGAGTTAGAGACATTTGACGTTTATAAAGTTGTTTAAGCAGGATACCAGGTAAGAGAAGCTAATTTCTCTGTCTTAATTCGTAAACTTATTAAAATGCATATTTTATGTTTAATTTGTGATTGATTGATGTATATGATATGCATGATTGCTTGTGATGTTGAAAACTATGAATATGTGTGTTTTTCTTGTTAGTTGAGAATAACTGGTGGTTTAAATGTGTTGCATTTAATTGGTATGAATAATTACGTAGAATTGATGTTTGATAATTGAATGATCTCTACAATGGTTTTGGAGTGGAATGGACTAGCTGAAGATGCATAAAACGGATCAGATCAGTTTCTATATAATTTTGCAAAGTTGCACACTCACTCGGCGAGTAGTACTCACTAGGCGAGTGAGCTGATCTACAAAATTATGCAGAACATTGATTTGCAGAATTATGTAGATTCACAAACTCGCTTGGTGAATTTCCAAGTCAGGAACTTCCAGACTTGGGCCAGTGGTTGGGCGAGTGCTACTCGTTGGGCAAGCATGGGCAGTGGTTGAGTGTAGTGGCGGATCTTGACCAAAATTGTTGGGAGAGCCAAAATAATATACTTAAAATTTATATATTTAACATTATTGTCACTAATTCAATAAAAATGGATAGATAATTTAGTATAGCTATAACTATAAAAGAAACTACACATATCTAAAGGATTGTCCATTCTTTTTTCATATTCTTGGACTTATCAAATAATTCAATCATAATTAAATTTTTCAGCTATTTTTTTTTCAATATATATAACCATATTATCTACAAAATATTCATTTTTCATTTTACTAATGTGCATATCGATTCAAAAGTCATTACAAACATTTCATTTCATTGTTATGCGATGACCAACGATATTGTCCTGTTTTGATCTTCACTTTTCTTTTCTTTTATCAATTTTAAAAAATGAATTTTTGCTTTTTTTTCCATCAATATACCTATTTAAGAAACAAGTTTAAGACTAAAAAATTATTTATCATAATCTAATAAAAACTTTAGAGATAACAAAAAATTATGATAATCAAGTCCACTTAAAAATTGTCTATAAAAACTCAAATAATACATTACTTACTCTTCTATATTCATAAAAAATAATATACAAAATGTCATAAGATAAAAAATAGTGCTAAATATTAAACAAGTATTTCAATACCAAGAGAGACAAGAGAAAATTATTTTTTTTTCTTTAAAAATGGAAGAAAGGATATAAAAAATGAGGGCAAAAATAATGAGTTTCTATCTAACTTTTTTTTTCTTCGATAACAAAAGAAATTAGGTGAGGGTGAGAGATGAGTACAACGTATGAAAAACTCAAAAGATAATGAGAAGAAAAAATGAAAATTATCTTAATAATTTTTTTCTTTATTATATTTGATTTTATATTTTATTATTTATTAACATTAAATATTGTACTTTATAAAAGAAATAAAAAGTACCTAATTTAATTTTCATTAATTTTTCAATATAATACTATCTAATTTAAAAAGATACATATAATTAAAAAAATTAAAAAGATACATAATTTAACAAATATTAAACACATATAATTTTAAAAAATTGAAAAAATAAAAAAAAAATAGAAAAGTTTGGGGTCCATGGACCCCGCTTGCTCCATAAGAGCTCCACCGCTGGTTGGGCGAGTGCTACTCGTTGTGCGAGTATGTCATGACCTGCAACTTGCATTCTTAAGTGATTTTGAATGGTATTTTTGTGGTTATAGAAGTTAATTGGGATAATGATTGATTTAGATATGATTAATATATGCAATGTAATATGAGATTGTTTATATGAGATTGAGATGTGTTAAAACTAATTCAAGGAGAATTAGTTATGAATTGTGGTAGTGTATGCATTGAGGTAGAGATTGTCTTGACAGTTATCCTTACGCTCTAATAACCATTTAAATTCTCAAGTAGAGATGAATGAGGTATGTGGTGAGAGGAGTAGGAGGTCCTAGCTTATGGGTTTTTCCTTGACCATAGGTGTTAACAAACTGACTTTGTATGTAGTAGAGTTTTCACTCTTAACACTATTAGAAATACTGTAATTACCAATGGCAATAATCCGTCTGCAACGTCACAAAGTTACCACCCTCACTCAATGCTTCACTCACACCAAGAAATCTTCCAAAGAATGATATAATATCAAAATTAATTTGCAAAAGAAACAACAACACCAAATAGAAACAAGCAGTAGCAACAACACCAAATATGTGAGCACAAATCTGTAACCCTCCTTCTTAACAGAAACAACAATACCATAATTCATAACAACATAATGGAATGGCGAAAAGAAGAGAAAAAAATTCGTACTCACCAACAGCCTCACCGTCAACGTCGCGGCGACATGAAGATGGCAGTGGCGGTAGTGTAATTGAATCCTCATTGGAGACGGCGTGAGCAGTGGTGGCAGCAGTGACACCGTTGTTCTGGGCTCTCCAACGGCTGCGGGTGGCGTCGGGAGTGGGTCGCGGCCACTTTGGTTCGAATTAGGTTCGCGTCCTGGGCTCTCCAACGGTTGCGGGTGGCATCGGCAACGGGTCGCGGCGACAACGGTTCGAATTAGGTTCGCGTTCTGGCCTCTCCAACGATGCGGGTGTCGGTAGCGGCAGGTCACGACGATATTAGTTCAAATTTCGTTCGAAGGTTTGCAGCACCGGTGGGGAAAAATTTTGGGAAAACTGATTCAGGGGGGAAGCTGAGATGCTGATCTTTTTTAATCGACCAACATATCGACGACCTAATCTGTCGGTAAAGGTCAAAAGGATTTACTAACGGCATTACCGACGAATTATTTGTTTGTCATGATTTAATGACGCACTACCGATGGATATATCTGTCGGTAAATTCAACTACATTATCCGTCGGTAAATCCGTCGATAATGACAAATTTGTGACAGACAAAAGTCCGTCGGTAATGATTTGCCGGTAAAGAACAATTTTCTTGTAGTGTAATTTGTCGCTATGCAGAGCATGAGATGTCACTACAAGTGCAAAACTGATTGGATCCAACCTCAATGCATGTATCTGGATTAGTTGAGGTATTTTATAAATATATGTATGTGAATATTTGCTTGTCTATAGTTGTTATATATATATATATATATATATATATATATATATATATATATATATATATATATATATATATATATATATATATATATATATATATATATATATATATATATATATATATATATATATATATATATATATATATATATATCAATATTATATGGTTTGAAAAAATTCTTTAAAAGTCATTAGCTTATCCTTCTTCTATGTTTTTGTCTTGTGTTGTTTGTTTTCCTTTTGCGATGATCACCTATTTGGTGGGAGAAGTGGTGGTTGCAGTTTTAGAGTCACATCTAGAGGTTAAGGAGTCATCTTTTAGGTCGGAAGGAGGTGTTAGTGGAAAGCTGTTGTAAGTGGTTAGCTTGTGTTTAGAGTTAGAAATGTTTGGTATGTATAATTGATATATTTATATAATCCGATCAATTATAAGATTGTATTAATATACTCTATACATTTGTTGATCTGTTTTGAATACTAAGGTGAAATATCCTATTTTATTAGTATTAAGCTTATAAATTTATAATTTACATATATAACGAGAAATGATGAAACTATTCCTCGAACTATAAAAATCTAACTTTTTTGAATTAAAATAAAAATTTTAATAAAAAAAAATATTAAGTTAATTTTATTTAATCATTTAATACATTAACAGTTAAACATTTTAATAAAATTAACGTATCAATTTTAGCTACAATTTTAATTTAACTAATCATATAAAATTTAGTTATTTCTACAACAATCGTAATTTTAAAAAATTAGGATGTCTAGATCTCAAAGGCATTTCCTACTAAAGTAATTCTAAAATAGTTATTTTTCATTTAAGAAAGATGAATGACAGAGATAACAATAAGGATTTTGAGTCTTTGTCAAAGTTTGTCAAAGTAATTCTTCTCTCTCCGCTTCTACATCTCCAGGTATATATACATTGCTGCATAATTTTATCTTGTTAAAACTACATTTGTACCATTTTTGGTTTCTACTCAGGCAATTTAAGTCACTATATTTTGTTTTTCTAATGGCAGTAGATGAGAAGCTATGTGATTACTCCAATGGCAAATGGGTTCGTACGAAAAGAGACCCTTTGTACAATGGTACCACCTGTGTTAAAATTCATAAAACCCAGAACTGTTTATCCAATGGAAGGCCTGATCCGGGGTTCCTTCACTGGAGATGGAAGCCAAGTGAGTGCGATCTTCCAAGGTTTGATCCAAACACTTTTCTCGATCTCATAAGCAACAAGCATGTGGCCTTTGTCGGGGATTCATTGTCCAGGAACCACCTAGACTCACTTCTTTGCATGTTGTCTACTGTTTCAAACCCAGAAAGTGTTCGCCACAAAGGTTCTCATTGGTGGCTGTTTCGTTCTCACAACGCAATCTTGTCCCGCTATTGGTCTCCGTTTCTTGTTGAAAGAAAAATCCCAGGACCACTTTATAACACCGTGTATTTGGATCGTGTTAATACGAGGTGGGCATTTTAGCTTGTGGTAGGCATTGTTAATCGCAATTCCACTTTGTGTCTATGTTTTCTCTTGGTCCTTACATTTTTGTGCAGATGTGAAAGGGCAAGACATTCATAACTGGAATCCTGAATCTTTTGCCAACTTTTGAAAATATTTGTATTCTCCTCCACCTTCACATTGTAGAATTTTGATCCCTTTTATTCAAGGATTTTCAGGCATACTTTTGAATTCAATGAAAACTGGTAGAGTTTCAGAGGATAAATCCAAGTATGGTACTAAAAGTATTAGAAGTTCGTAACACCTCATTTATATATTGTGAATTGGTTTTATCTCTAATCGATGTTAAATTTTCAAAAAAAAATCAATGGAATAAACATAGTATCTAAAACCGGAAGAATTTATTACACATTTGTATGGACTAAATCTAGAGGTTCCAAGACACAGTAGGGAAATTTTTAAAAGATATTACTACAGAGAAAGAATTCGGTAGTTCATTCTTAATAAGTTACATTAGTATTCGTTATCACTTAATTTTTCTGGAAGACGAGGTGATAGCATTAGAAAAGATTAAAAAAAATCTATTGAGCAAATCTGTTAAAGATACTAGTGATTATTGACAAATTAAATTTCCACTCCACTTTAATTAATTTGCTAGAATTAAGTGAAATTAAACCTTGATCGTAAAATTAACTAAGTAACGAGAAAATAGGAAACATATGCAAAAGTTAATTAAGTTAACTAATAATTGAGATTTAAATTGTAAAATTGTAATATCATGCTATCTTACATGGTATTTATGAGTTAGATTTCACTCATAATTTTATTTTAACATACGAGGATCGGTATAATAATCCAATAAAATCATAAAATCATTGCTTTTTTGAGGGTTAAGTATGTTTTTAGTTCTTACTTTGATTCAAAATTAGAATTCGTTTATGTTCGAAACTTTGATACATTTGTTCCTAAATTTTAAAAATGAATGAATATAGTCTTTTTAGCCCAATTACGTTAACTTTTTTTGAGGTGTCGAACACATTTTTCAACAGATATTGAAACGGGAATGTATCAAATGGTGTAACTTTAATAGTAACATGAAACACGTTCGACACGTACAACAATGTTAACATAAGTGGATTAAAAGGACTATATTTATTTATTGTTAAAGTTTAGGAACCAAAATGTATCGAAGTTTCAGACACATATAAATTTCAATTTTGGATCAAACTTCACAGACTAAAAACATACTTAATTATTTTCTTAAATTCATTTTGTACCACTTTTTCACCTTCTTGAGTAAGTGAATTCAACTTAAATAACTTAACTAAAAGTTAAAGTAATTAAAAATTTGCAATATTAGGTGTGTTGTCAATCACATAGTCTAATTATCAATTAATATAATTAAAATTTATTTTTCAATTAAAAATTTAATACAATTAAAATTTTCCTCTTGTTCTGCCAAAGTTTTGTATACACACCAAAATAAATTTTCTATTTATTAAATCCTGTATAAATAAATTTGCTATTTATTAATTCTTGGATAAAGAAACTATTAATGCTCTTTAACAATACAATGTTTCTTAAGAAGATGATGTGATTGTCATTCCACTACTAGAAGAGAGGATGTTTCTATTAATGTACTTCATGGAAAAGATAAAACTAATAAAGATCCTTTTGATTAGTTTTTTTTTTTTTTTATAATTTGAATGATTTATATTAAATGAATTAAGTTTAACAAAATATTGAAAAATGATTAATTTTGTAAATTTAAATTTGAGTTTTTCAAAACTCAAATTAATTGTCTATAATGATATGATGTCATTGATAGCATGAGAGGTAGTTAATTGAACTAAAAAATATACTAAACACTTGATTTTGTTGTGATGATGCGAGTAAATGAATTGTTGAGTATATTCATTAGATTGAATGAATGAGAAATAAAAATGTATTCTTTGAACGAATGGTAAACATGTATAATTCTTTGAAGATTTTGTTTTTTAATAGCTTATGAGTATTGTTTTTTCACCTATGATGATAGTGTGTTGTAGAAAAGCAAATGACGATGACAGTGTCAACAAAAATAAACTCTGAAGAGTTAAGAAAGAAAAATTATTTTTTATTGTAATATATATATATATATATATATATATATATATATATATATATATATATATATATATAATTTTATATCCCTTATGAAGAGAAAGTAATATTTCTGGTTCTAATGTGTGTGTGAGTTATTTTCATCTACAGTAACATTAAATTATTGGAGAAATTACAAATGATGTTTATGAGAGTTGGTTTTTCAATATTTAAAGTGTAAAAGTCTTGAAAGTAGGTGAACGACTAAAGTATCCAACATCTTTCCACAAATCATCCAATAAGTTACGCTTAATTATATATATTTATATCCCTTACCAAAAAGTTCAACACGCTACTGTTTTGGCCTTTTCTTTTCGTAGCACTCACAATAATCAAATTCTTTAAAACTGAACTGCCAAGATGCTCCGAGAGAAGGTAACAATGCTTTAAAACAAAAAAGGAAATTGCATTATGGACAAAGAAAACAAAAATATAACCAATTATTTTGACTGTTTTTTTGTAAAACTTAGACAAGAAAAAATTTAGAACAAACAATAAAACATTTTTTTTTCTGCAAACTACAATCAGTAGAATGTGTAAGTTAAAAAAATATATA
This sequence comes from Vigna unguiculata, assembly GCF_037176805.1. Taxonomy (NCBI): domain Eukaryota; kingdom Viridiplantae; phylum Streptophyta; class Magnoliopsida; order Fabales; family Fabaceae; genus Vigna; species Vigna unguiculata. The sequence continues at coordinate 26,104,043 of NC_140793.1, forward strand.
TATAAATTTTTAAAATTCATAGAAAACTGTATTTAATTAAGTTTTGAATAATAACTTATAAAAATAAGTATTTGTAATTAATTTTTTATTAAAAAAATCCATTTTATTAAGTGCTGACAAATATCTTTTAATTTTAGTGGAATATTCTACCATTTAAATTTTGCCATAAAAGAATGATGTTATCATTATTTGTGTGATCAAATTAAGTAGAATGAAACATTTGCTCTATTCCAAATATAAATATAGATAAGATTAGTTCAACTAATTTGTCTATCAATAAATTTGATAGTAATTCCATTAAAGTAGCATTGACACAAATTTGTAGTAAGATTAGAAACAAAAAAGGAAAACAGAAAAAGCACTGAATTGATAGGTGAGTTCAAAGAGCTAGAAAATAAAAAGTGAATTAAAGACTAGGAAACAAAATCAATAATCACATCTTTCTAAAATAAATGTATCATATTCTTAAAACTTCAGAAAAAAAAATGGACTTTTACAAATTAATTAAACTTGTAATTATTTGATAAATTTGTTTAAATTTTTTATTTTTACTTTTAAAAGATTTTATGGAAAATTTTCCAAATATATCCATTTGCATTGGAAAAGTCTGATCCTATGACAATTTCAAAACATTAGTTAGTAAGGCAGAGAAATCATAGAGAGATCTTTCTACGTGTTTGTATAACCAAATACCCCATGAAACCTGCTTCTCTCAGTCTCTATCCTCCTTTTGACTTTCACTTCACATGATCACTGCAACAAACAAAAACTACACTGTTTTTCTTCGTTCTTCTCTGCTGAAAACACCAGAAGGAGAAGGGGAAAAGCATAAAGCAAGAAGAAAGGGTTTGAACATGGGAACTATCGACTTATTCAACAGAGACAAATCCCTTTTCCTCATGAAGAAGCTTCTTCCATGGACTCTCTGTGTCCTCCTTCCCGTTTCATTCTTTTACCCTTTACCCTTTTCTCCATCTCCTAATCCTCATCTTCCTCTTTCCACCAACAACACCATCACGTACCCTTCTTCTCTTTCTGCTTCTGCTTCTGCTTCTCCACCTTCTTCTGCAGGTATTTCCATGCACACTTTCTTCTTAATCATAAGATTGTAAAGTTCTCGCCTTTTCTTGTTGTATATGTCATATATTCATTCAAATTTTCGTCTTTCGGTCTAACTATGTATATGTATGTGTAGTAAGTTACATAAAAATAGTTAGACTGGCACCAAGTTTAGGACATGTTTGTTTCTGTTTTTAATTTCTGGTTTTGCTTTTAATTCAGAAAACTGTTATCCTGTTTTGAATTACTTTTTCCGTTTTCATAGGTTTGCATAGAAAAAATCAAGAATAACAAGGGAAAGTTTAAAAATTTAGTGATAAAACTCAATTGATGAGTTAATGGGTGGGAAAAAAAGAAGCACCATGGAACTTGACTCTAATTAAAATTATGTGTTTGTGCATTGAATTGTGACATGTGTTACAAGACTTTATTGTTCTTCATTGCAGAAAGGGAAAAAGCTAATGAGACAAGATGTGACTATTTCAATGGTGAATGGGTGAGTGACAGTAGGGGTCCTTTGTACAATGATACAACATGTGGTACTATCAAAGAGGGAAGGAACTGCATAACACATGGAAGGACTGACATGGAATATCTAAAATGGAGATGGAAACCAGTTGAGTGCAATCTTCCAAGGTTTGAGCCTCAAACTTTTCTCCAACTAATTAAGAACAAGCATGTAGCTTTTGTGGGGGATTCTATGGCAAGGAACCAATTAGAGTCCCTTCTTTGCATGTTAGCCACTGCTTCAATTCCTAAACTTGTCTACAGCAATAAAACTGGAAAGGAAAACCAGTTCAGCAGGTGGCACTTTCCCTCATTCAAAGCAACAATTTCCTTGTATTGGTCCCCTTTTCTTGTGCATGGCATTGAAAAATCAAGCACTGACCCTAATAACAACTTGTACTTGGATCATGTGGATGAGAGATGGGCAAGGGACATGGATGAAATGGACTTGATTGTGTTATCATTTGGGCACTGGTTTTTGATTCCAGCAGTGTACCATGAGGGAGATTCAGTCTTAGGTTGTCATTACTGTCCTGGTCTTAATCACACAGAGATTGGTTTCTATGATGTGTTGAGAAAAGCCCTGAGGACCACCTTTAACAGCATTGTTGATAGAGGAACTAGAGGCAGAGGAATTGATGTGATTGTGACAACATTTACACCACACCATTTTGAAGGAGAGTGGGATAAGGCTGGTGCTTGTCCAAAGACTAAGCCTTATAGGAATGAGGAGAAGCAACTTGAAGGAATGAATGCTGAGATGAGAAAGATTGAGATTGAAGAAGTGGAAGAAGCCAAGGCAAAAGCCAGAAAAAGGTTAAGGTTGGAGGCATTGGATGTGACCAAGTTAGCATTTTTGAGACCAGATGGGCATCCAGGTCCTTATATGAACCCTTCACCATTTGTTAATGGGAATGCAAGGCATGTGCAGAATGATTGTGTTCATTGGTGCTTGCCTGGACCTATAGACACATGGAATGAGATTCTTCTGGAGATGATGAAGAACTGGGAAAATCAATTAAGGAGTCAAGACTGAGATATTTCTTATATCTTGGAATTTGAATTCTCTGGTAAATTTTTGTGTTGGTTTCGGTCTTCAAAATATACTGATGATCACTTATCACTGATGTTTTGAAATATGTTAGAAACTTTTTTAATATACTTTTCAAAGTTCACTAGAAGAATAACACAAAAAAACTCATCTGGAATGGTATCTTGTTGGTTGATTATATTTTGGTTTTTCCATCACAGGTGATGGAAATTGCATTGGATGACAGCAAGGGAGGATTGAATTTTGTTTATTCTTTTCTTTCAAAATGGATAGGGAAATGTCACAAACACTATATAACAATTTTTTTCTTTAAATTCTGAATAACTTAACACTCTGATTTCTGATGCAGAAAATTTGATGCATCCTCTCTGTCTCTCTCTCAGTGTGACTAACTATAATATTCATCAAACTTATTCATATCTAAAGAGAAAAAGATGATTTTTCTTATGATTAAAGAAAAATGTCTTAAATATATCTATTGGAATATTATTTTCTCAAATAGATTTATTGGAAAAAAAATTTAAACTCAATATTCTAAATCACTTTTCCAATTTTTAATTATTTTTGTTCTTTCTCTCCATTTTAGAAGACGAAAAAAAAAGTAGAAAACTCTACAGAAATCCATCTTGAAAAATAATGTTTCAGTGGATCTATTTAAGAAAATTTTCTGTAGTATTATTTTTGAGAAAATAAAATATAAAGCTACTAATTTTTATTTTGATATTAATTTTAGTTACTATCGATTTAGTAATACTTATGATGATAATCTTTTAAGAATAGGATTACTTTTGACTTAACTATACTAATTTTAATAAATATTAAAAATAAATTAAATTAGTATATACTCATAAGTTAATATTTTAAATGTTTTTTATTTTTTTGATTGGAGAGAAATAATGTCTCTGAACCATGAGGTGTTAATGGATACGTATATTTTTTAGTGTTGATAATTGAGTAATATAATAAAATTATAAAAGGTTTAAAGTTAAATAAAATATATAACAACATTAATAATAGTAATAATAATTTATCACTGACTCTCACAATTTCATTTTTGTAACTTGATTGATTAAAAACACATTTGGTTTAATAGAAGTTGCAGAAAACGAAAAGTCAACCTACTGATTCAAATTCATTTGGAATCTTCCATTAACTTCTCCACCACTTTTATTGGTTACTAGTTTTTATAAAGACGTAATCAAATTAAGGCAGCTTCTTCCGTCATTTCCACGTATAAAAAATTATTTTTTTCCCCTTTTGAATTATGTAATTTAGAAATTAGAAATAATTTTTGGACTATACAATTTGAAAGTGAAAAATAATTTATAGATTATGCAATTCAGAATTTAAATGATTTCTGAAAGTTATTTTTCCTTTTTAAACCTTTTTCGATTTTTGAAAGTTAAAAGTATCTTTTAGATTGAGTAGTTTAATTTTTTTTTTCAGATTATAAAATCTATAAAAATTTTGGATCATATAATTTGAAAGTAACTTTTTACTTTAAAATTGTATAATGAAAGAAACAAAATGAAAATTTTCTTTATATAAAAGTGTAGAAAGAAATATATGGAAGTACAGGTCCAAATTAATAACTGTTTATAGGCTTTTGCTTTCTTCACCCTATCATTTTCTCGTTGCACCCAATCATTTTCTAAAATGCCGTTTTTACGCTTGTGGTTTTTATTTGTCTCTAGAAGGAGACAATAATGGTTGCACTGTGTGGCCGGTTGGTGTAACAACATTTATTTCCTATGTTTTGATGTTGTGGTTGAGTAGTGGTAGTCATTTGAAGAGTGAGGCAAGGCATAACAGGTAATGTTGAGGTTTGTAGTGTTTTTTCGTGGAGCATTTTTGTTGCAACATCGATTGAGTTTACCGGAAATCAAAATCTAAAGCATCTTTCCGGAAAATTTCATCCGAAATAGGTGGGGAGGTGGGAGATTTATTCCGGAATGTTGTTTCCAGAATATTATTTCCAATGGTAGCTAGAGGAAGTATTAAAATGCAAAATTAGACATATCTCAGGTTTTCACAGATGTCTATTATATTCCTGAGTTAAAAAGTAATTTACTTAGTATAGACTAATTATAAGAAAAAGGTTGACTATTCAAATTTCTGGTGACATATGCGAAGTTCAACACTCCATCAGAGGATTGATTATGCATACAAATGAGTGGAAATAGTATGTTCAAACAACCAGCATGCTTGCACACAACGTCAAAAAATTAGGTTTATTTGTGGCACTACAGTTTGGACATCTCATATAAGGACCTGAATATACTGGCCTGTAGGAAGAAGGTGGTTTGGACTGCCAAAATTGGATTTTCAGAGCAGAACATGTCCTATATGTCTCAGAGGAAAACAAACCAGAAATTCTCTTTCCTGTCACAACACGTGGAGCGCATCCAGATCACTTCAATTAATTTACTCAGATTAGTCAAACACACCGAGATATTTTTCAATTTTGTTGATGACTTTATTTATAGAATAATAATATTTTAACTTACTTTTAACTTATCACTTTTATATTTTTAGATCATTTATTTTGATTTTTTATAATAAAATGTGGTGTGATTATCTAAGAATAATAAAAATGATAGATTAAAAATGAGTCAAAAAAGTAGGTTAAAGTATTATTATTATTACTCGTAAGACATGGGTATATCTTTTACCTAAGAAATCAAAAGTTTTTGACATGTTTAAAACGTTTAAAATTAGAATTGAAAAGGAGACGGGCATGCATAATAGAACAGGTCGTGGAGGAGAATTTTTGTAAAAAAGGATACGCATGTAATTTGTTATTTTTACACCGATTCAAATATTTTCATAGAAATTATTGAACTTTATACGGTTTAATAATATATAATTATTTATATTTAAATAAAAAAAATATTAAAGTATGATGTAATAAAATAAAAATAATTATTTGAATTTTTTTATTAGTATTATTTTTTATTATCAATTTTAAATAAAGTTCAATCGAAAATATAAATTTAAATAAATTTAATCTTGTTAAAAATATTTGTATACCATTTATATAAAAATTAAATTTGGTTCTAATTTGGAGAGAGACAAAATTACTTCATTGTTTACAAAAATTGAGATTAGATTGAGACAAAATTAATAAAAGAACAAAATTGAAAAGGAAAAAATGACACTTAGCGTAATAGTGGCACGTGACACTCCCACTCTCACATTACATTATCAATGTCACATGGTGCGATATCAGTTTGACATGTGATAATTTTTTTATTTTTTAAAATAATTATAAAAGAACCACAAACTAACATGTGATATCTCTTTAACAGTGTTAGTACATAGTAATGGAAAAGATTTGACTGCATTAAACTTTATTAAAATAAGAACCAAATTGAGATAAATAAAAATAAAGGAATCAAATTAATATTTTCTTATAAAATGGAGACCAAAAATATAATTTAACCTTAAATAAATCTAACATAGATTTCAGTGATGACAAAAGCAAAAGTTCATGAAATGTGATAATTTCTTTACCACACATTCTTTTTTTCTTTTTTTTAGATGAAAATTCATCATATTTTCAAAGTTGTGATTCACCGGACAAAGATAAATATATACCTCCATTTCAATGATAAAAATACATATATGCCTCCATTTCATTTACATCTATTAATTTTTTTTTTTCTTTTTCTTGTTATATGATATATTAAAATCGTAACTTTTGTTTTTTCTCTAAACATATATTAGTTGTTAATCAATATTTTGAGCATAGATAAATCATTTTCCGCAATTAGTGTGCTAAAAAAGTTGTAGGTTGTGATGCTACTCTAATCATACAATATAAACCTTTTGGAACAAAAATATTAGTGTGATGATGATAAATTAACAAGTGATAATCTGCACTCTTGGCTTTTCATCATCTCCAGCAAGATCTCATTCCACGAATCTATAGGTCCTGGCAAGCACCAATGAACACAATCATTCTGCACATGCCCAGGACCAAATGGAAAATGATTCATATAAGCTCCTGGATGCCCATCTGGTCTCAACCATGATAATTTTGTTACATCAAGTGCCTCCAAACTAAACCCTCCAAACCCTTTCGCTTTTACCTTAGCATTTTCCACTTCTTCCATCTCAATCCTTCTTATCTCTTCATCCACTTCTCCAACTTTCATCTCCTTCATGTAAGGTCTGGTCTTTGAACAAGTACCCTCCTTATCCCAATCACCATCAAAATGGGAAGGTGAGAATGTTCTCACAATCACATTAACACCATTTCCTTTACCACCTTTCTTCTCTATTATGCTACTAAGAGTAGCCCTCAGAGCCTTTCTTAGTGGACCATAAAATCCAATATCAGTGTACCCAAGACCTTCACAGTTTAAGCAACCTAAAACCTTACCACCCTCATAGAAAACTGAAGGAACCAAAAACCAATTTCCAACTGATAGCACAATCAAGTCCATTTCATGCACATCCTTTGCCCACTTCTCGTTACGATCCAAATGGACTATGTTATGAAGTGGCCCTGTGTTTGATCTTTGAACTCCTTGCACAAGAAATGGGGACCAATAGAGGGACACGCTTGCATTGTGAGAAGCAAAGTACCACCGCCGAGACCCTTTGTGGTGGACACGTTTGGGTGCTGAAACGGTGGATAACAAGCAAAGAAGGGACTCTATTTGGTTCCTAGCCAGAGAGTCCCCAACAAAAGCAAGATGCTTGTTGACAATGAGTTGAAGAAAAGTGTTGGGCTCAAACCTTGGAAGATGACATTGAATCTCCAGTAAAGGTAGCTAGAGTCTTGCCTCCCATTGATGATGCAATTCTGGCTTTCTTTGATTGTCGCACAGGTTGTGCCATTATACAAAGGGTCTCTCTTGTCGCGGACCCATCTGCCATTAGAGTAGTCACATGGAGTATCACAAACATAGCCCTTCTCTGCCAAGATTACAAAACAAGAATGAACTAATATATTTGCACTACCTTGTTGCTAATTTAGAAGACAAAAACAAAGTTGCAATAATATGGTTTAATAAAACAAAATCATGCATGCATACATATATATATATATATATATACCTGCAGAAGGGAGAAGAGGAGTGGAGGTAGAAGAAGGAGGAGAAAGCTTAGTTGGTGGAGATGAAGGAAGAGAAAAAGGGTAAAAGTAAAGAGAGAGTAGAATTATAGGTAGCAGAGGTATGGGGAGTAAAATATGGAGTGTACAAGGAAGTAGTCTCTTGATGAGGGATTGATCTTTGATTGAGTTTGCACCTCTCATGTTGAAAGCATTCCTTATTGCGTATCCTTTCTGCTTTATTTTATGCTGCTCCTACTTTGGTGTGGACCACCAGGATTTTCAACTTTCACCAACCATGGTCAAAACTTCATCTTACTGAATGAATGCACATAAATAATTTATGCACCCTCAAATTGAACATTGAAGTGTGGACCATATAGTGCACAAGGTTCTATTTTGTGTTGAAATTCCTGCATTGAGAAGAACGAGGATAACAATAAATCTGGGGGGTCCTGATAGAGAAATACTAGAATTTCCTCTGATATAATATATATATATATATATATATATATATATATATATATATATATATATATATATATATATTGGATTGCTATAGAAATATTGTGAATGCAGTAAATGAAAAGGCATACAAAAAATATTAAACTTTTATGTAATACATATATTTTCAGCGTCTTTTTGTGTATAGCTGCATTGTGATGGAAAATATATGAAAGCACCAAAACAGATCTGTTAGCTGGCCTTGAGGTGATCCACGCAGTAAATTAATAAAATTATCAAAGTAACGTGGTTGATACGATCATCAAACAAACATAAAAATTAATCTTTTGACTTCTTAATTGAAAAAAAAACTTTGTAATATATTCTTCCCAAGTCAAAAATGATTTTCAAAATTGTAGAATTCAAAAATGAAAAAAAAAACTTTTTGATTATACAATAAAGAAGTGAATAATTATTTCTCAATTGTAGGCCATGTAAATTATACAAAACATCTTAACAGAAAACTATGTATTACTGATTTTCAATGCAACTTGAAAGATTTTGAAGTCACTGCGTTGAACAAAACGAAAACCTCATGAAAAAAAAAAAATAAATGATAAAGGTTATACAATTCTCTCTAGATTCAGCGTTACCATGACTTGATTCAAAACTGCGAAAACAATGCAAAACCTACAAAACCAGCAATTACAATTTCAAAACTATTGTCATCATTCATTATCATCTTTGAACAAAAATCAATGCAAAGACAGAAGAAACCTTGGTACGCACCACCTTTCAGAGTTTTTCCATCGTATCACATTTCAATTTACATAGCTCTAACTACAGATTCGACTATATCGCGGTGGACACCTTGACGGAACCACCGTGAGCCACGACCTGGTCCCTGAGGGCCGGGAAGGGTGTAACGGAGAGTGGCTCGCTTCGAACCCAGGGAGGAGACCCCACCAGGGTCGGGCTAAAATTGAAAGAGGAATGGGAGATGAACACCAGAGGGGGACATGTCTTGCGGAGAGAAATTATTTTTAGGTTATTATTTTTATATTATACAGTTTTAAAATAAAATAAAAACAATTTATTGAATTAAATATGTTTTTCTAAATTATTTGTTAAAATGTATTTTATCTTTAAATTTAATATATTATTATCTTCTTTTTTAATTTTATAAAAATTATGTAACATTATTTTTAGCAAATATTATAAAAATGTGATAGAATTTTACACTGAATTTATGTACTGTTTGTTAAAATATATGTTTTATAACTTTCATAAATTAAAAAAAGAAATAAATATATATTTAATTTAAAAACAAAACATAATTCTCAAAAAATAAAATCATGAATATAAAATTCATATTTTATTTAGACTTTGTCTATTTGTCTAATCTAAAAAATAATTCATCAATATAAAATTCAGATATTTTACTTTTATATTACACACTTTAAAAGTGATAAAATTGAAATTTTGATATTTATAATATGAAGGACAAAAATATGAAAATATATATATAAAAAAACAATTAGCCCAACAAACGGCCCTATAGGCCCAGAAAGATCGCACGCCAGAGGGACTTCATTAATTACAGGTAAGCCTCCCATGACAATAAATGTTAACAACGACATAGGGAACAATTCTTTAACTTTCCTTTTTATCATAAAAATGTCTAAGAAAAATATATAAAATTGGATATAAAAGAAATAGTTCTAACAATATTTTTTTTTTAAATTTAATTTCTTTCTCTATTTTGTTTGAACGTGTGTTTAGGAATTTTAATAACCATTTTTAAATAACAGAAAAACAGGTAAACAATTGACCTGTAGAAAAGTTCGAAAAGAGAAGAAAAGAAATATGTATCCATAAATTTATTAACCATTTTTAATGTTCCTATTTTGACTTGATCATTAGAAATAAACAAAATTTATATATAAAATTGAATTAATATTTAGAAATAGTTCAATCGGGCAAAGTATAGTTACTTAAAGAAACTGAATTAAACTACATTAAAACTAATTTGGGTGAATTAAACTAAGTTAAATTATTGTTATCTTTTTTTAATGACTTAAGTAGTTAAGTTTATAAGCAATTTAATTAAAACATATATAAAAGAGAAATTCACTTTAATGCTTTTTAAATAATTTGTCTATTTTTTTTAAGAAAATGCACTTCAAATACAATTACTTTTAAAAATTTAGATATACACCCTCATTTAAAAGTATGAATTAGCCTCTCTCTCCTTAGAAGAAAACCATTAAAAAACATGAGTCCATGACGGTGTGTATAATTTAACTTTCCTAAAAAAAAAAAGTATGTGTCCTTTTTTAGTAGGACCCCTTGACCTTGGTCCTTGGTAAAGTTCTTCCTGTCTAGACGATTATATCCTTGCAACACATAAATTTGTATTCTTTCACACACCCTCTTCAAAATAAAGTTAAAAAGCATAAACAAATTCATGGTCAAGAAGAAAAGTTGTTCTAAGGAGAATATATGAAAAAACAATTACTTAAATAGTATAATGATATATTAACAAGAGTCAATAATCACTGTTTTCCTTTATTTACACAACAATGGTAGGGAATGAGGACAAGATTGGAATAGCAATATTCTAAGATCATTATTAGAATCCAAGACAATTAGAGACATCATGAGATCCAACTATGTTTTTTATTATTATTTTCTCTGATGAATTGTATGAAGCCCAAGAACCTGCTTCTCTGTCTTCAACTCTCAACTTTCTCTGAGAATTGATTCATTTCAGCTAAGAACAGTAGAAAGAGAAGAAGAAAGGTTAGCAGAAACAAGGGATAGGCTTTGAAGATGGGAATCACAAGCCCATTCAAAGACCAATCCTTGTCCATAACCAAGAGACTTCTTCCATGGACCCTTTATGCTCTTCTTCCCATAGCTCTGCTTCGCTTATACTTCTACCCTCTACCCTTCCCTGCATCTCCAGAAACTGAGCTTCCCAGCTCCACCCCAATCACCATCATCTCCCACTCTTCTCTTTCTGCTTCTGCACCTTCTTCTCCAGGTACTTGTGTGTTTAATTTCATTTTGTCAAACCTATGTAGTTGCTAGCTTGTCTTGATTTATGATGGACAAAACTTGAATGAAGTTCTTTACAATATGTGAGTACTGTTATTCAAGTTTTGTATTTTGTGTAATGAAGATTTGCATTAAGTGTGAACATAGATTATTGAAATGAAACTTTAATTCTGATTGGACAACAAGGTGAAAACATGAATGGGATTGAATCTAAGTTTCATGGAACTGTAATTGGCAACTTGGGATGTTGGATTTGTTGATTCATTAGATTTGGTTACATGTTCTTTATTGGCAGAAAAGGAGAAAACTTATGAGACCCCATGTGATTTCTTTGATGGCAAATGGATCCGTGACAAGAGAGGTCCTTTGTACAACGGTACAACTTGTGGTACAATCAAAGAAGGCCAGAATTGCATAGCACATGGAAGACCTGACTCTGGCTATCTTTACTGGAGATGGAAACCAAGTCAATGCAAACTTCCAAGGTTTGAGCCTCAAACTTTTCTCCAACTTATTAAGAACAAGCATGTAGCTTTTGTGGGGGACTCTATGGCAAGGAACCAATTAGAGTCCCTTCTTTGCATGTTGGCCACTGCTTCAACCCCTAACCTTGTCTACCGGAATGGTGAGGATAACAAATTTCGGAAGTGGCATTTTCCTTCTCACAATGTGAGTGTCTCATTGTACTGGTCCCCATTTCTTGTGCAAGGTGTTGAAAAGTCAAACACAGGGCCAAATCATAATAAGTTGTATTTGGATCATGTTGATGAGAGGTGGGCAAGGGATATGGATCAAATGGACCTGATTGTGTTGTCAATTGGGCACTGGTTTTTGCACCCTGCAGTGTACTATGAGGGGAGTTCAGTCCTAGGTTGTCATTACTGTCCTGGCCTAAACCACACTGAAATTGGGTTTTATGATGTGTTAAGAAAAGCCCTAAGGACTACCCTCAATAGCATAATTGATAGGAGAGGAAGTAAGGGCTATGGAACTGATATAATTGTGACAACATTTTCACCTGCACATTTTGAAGGTGAATGGGATAAGGCTGGTGCTTGTCCAAAGACAAAGCCTTATAGAAAAGGGGAGAAGCAAGTTGAAGGGATGGATTCTGATATGAGAAGGATTGAGATTGAAGAAGTGGAAGATGCCAAGACAAAAGCTAATAACTTTGGAGGGGTTATTAGGTTGGAGGCATTGGATGTAACAAAATTAGCACTATTGAGACCAGATGGCCACCCTGGTCCCTATATGTATCCCTTTCCATTTGCTAATGGGCATCAAGAGCGTGTGCAGAATGATTGTGTTCACTGGTGCTTGCCAGGGCCTATTGACACATGGAATGAGATTTTTCTGGAGTTTATGAAGAAGTGGGGGGAAGAACCTAGGATTGAAGAGTGAGGTATTCTTCATGTCTTGTCAAATTCATATTGGTTTAATTGCTCATTTGATCATTATATTTACAGAAGCTTTCTTGTCTAGTTCCTATACTCAACAACATTCAGTTTTTACACGTTGTTTTGAATCCCTACTCATACCATAACAGATCAAAAGTATATGTTTCAGAACATAGGAACTAGAAGGAAAATTTTTATAATTACAAAGACTACATGAGTAATTAAGTCATGCTTATGTTTTACAACATTTGGTGGATATTGCATTGAAAAGGATCATTTTTTATTCTGGTAGAATAGAAAGAGAGCAACTTTTTGAGAGGGTGGGAACACAGTTTCATTGGGAGATTATTGGTTGCTGTTTTTCTTGCTGGGGCTGCATAATGGAAAAGGAAATAGATAGAATAGTAGTACATGTTGTATTGATGAGGGAGGATGGAGTGGAAAATTATAGGTACGATGAACAATGATGTTTCTGGAATGTGCTAAAAATTGTAGGGTAAGAGTTTAAGCCATTTGGACATGCTATGATTTGGGGTACAAAAGTGTTTAGACGTGTATTTGTGGAGGAATTCATAACACATGTGCAAGTCTTTTTCTGTTTGGTCTGTTTGGTAGCCATCAATTTTGTCTGGTGGGGTATTTCAATTCGGAAGTTTCCTTTTGCTTTGATTTCTTCCGTTGTGTTGTTTTCCTCAGTTCCTTGGAAAATGTTTAGCAAGTTAAACGCTTTGAAAATGACCATGATCCTTGATTATGGCGTAATAAAATGCACCGGTTATGCAGAAACATGCTCAAAAAGTCAATTTGAGACTGCATGATTATTTGAATGCATGATTGCAAAAACGTTTCCACCTAACCACATTTAATTGACACTCGTTGTGGTTGGGAAATATAATGAAGGAAAGTTAACGAAGTTAAGACACCATTTAAGACGTTATTTAATGTATACTTTTTATTCTTAGTTAAAATGCTCTTGGATTTTAGTTATAGAACCTATTCTCATTGAACATAATGGTGGTGAAGTGTAATTTGTATCATGGTTTGGTGTCATTCTCTATGCTTTCTATTTTTTTTTTTAATAAATTTGTATGTGATTACCATTGATAGATTTTGGAATGAAAATATAATGAAAATGTCCACGTTTATAGTAATGTCTAACAATTTTATTTGAAACATAATGGTTCGAATAAGCTAATTAGTGGCTTATTTGATTAGTTTATCAACATAAAAAATGTTTGGTAAATTATTTCGATCAAATTTATTATAGAAATTTCTATTTTACAAGTTATTTGCTAGTTTTTAGTTTCTAAGGTTGAGATCGATGCATAATCTTTATATTTAGTTCATGAACCTAAAAGTTACTTGTTTTACTCATTCTTTAATATACTTTTTCTTTTTATCATCTCAAATTATAAGAACTAAAATGAGTTGTAAACATACAATTAAAGGGTTTAAAACAAGCTAATAAATGTATGTTTAAGAATTAAAACGAGTAGTTTCTAGTTACAAAATGAACGAACTAAATAAGAAATTAAGGATGAATTTTTAAGATTAAAAAAAAGGTTATTCATCTATATTTTTTAGAGTTTGAAAAGAAAACTCCAATTTATGTTTGTTTATAATCATATATTTTTTAAAATAAAAAGAAAAAGAAACATTTGGGCTTATCCAATAATTATTTATAGATTCTGGTTTTAACAAGTTCACACATTTCGGGGGAAGAAACACAACGTAATATGGTCTTAAAAGCCATTCATGCTTGTATTATTTTGACAAACAACGTGGTTTTTTTAATGTCTCAACATTGTTGGCACCTTTGACAACTTGTCAATAATGTTTTTCTTAAACTTGAATTTATATGACTTTTCCTCCTAATTTCACCACCATTAAACCAAACAAAGTGTTCAATTAAATAAGTGTCAACCAAGTCCGCAAATTCATTAAGTTATATATGGCTAAAACAAGCCAATAGATAATGATTTGCTAGCTTTTTACTTTAATTCATTGGTTTCATTTCATCCAAGTTTGTTAAATATGTATAAGTTATGAGAAGGAAAAATATGCATAAAAGGTTTTTTATGTAAAACAACTAAAATATAATTTCGAGATTGATCTATTTGAAATTTGTTTAATATATAAAGTACAATATCTTATAATATAACGAAAAAAATAAAATCTAACATATCATCATAATACACGAATATTTAATAATAATACAAGAGAATCAAATATATGATATCTCCAATAATAAAATTAAAATTAGGAGATATATGATATCTCTAACACTCCTTCTCAAAATGGGGAACATGAAGCTTATGAAGACCTAACTTGAAAGTAACAAAGCTGAGAACTTTGAGATTTTTTTATTGTTGATAATTGTTATACAAGAACAAGTGGATCGTTTTCTCTAAGATGAATAAATAAAGGGTGAGGATAGACATGTCAAAGTGAGTCAACCCGGTTCACCACGAGCCGGGTTGAAAATGAGTGAATCCAACCCGACTCACTTTATGGTGAGCTAGAAATTTTGCAACCCGGCTCAACCCACCACAAGTTGGTGGGTTAAGTAGGTTGACTCACCAACCCTTTTTTTATCACAATGTTCTGCCACATGATACTAATTCTTATACAAGACTTATTGGACAATTGCTCAACCTCACCAACATATGACTGAACATTTGGTTTAGTGTGTTGAGTCAATGTTATAGATTCCAACCATCGATCACTACCAATCTACTCAACGAATATTAAAGTACATTAAATCAACACCAAGGCAAGGGTTTTTTTTTTCTTTCTCTAACTTTGCTCTTCAACTCAAAGGATTCAATGACTTTGATTATCATGTCCTAATACTCAAATACTCAATATTGCATTTTTTTTTTCTGGGATACTCTCTTGTCTCTTAGAAGTCAAAGAAATAAGTAATTGTATCTCAATAACCATCAAAAGAATGAGTATTGTTCTTGCTAGACCAAGATGTACCTAGAAGCACACAAGTCTTCTTACTAGACCAAGGTGTATCAAGAAACTGAAGTGTCCACTTTAATGCTAATGTCGATGTGTCTTCTATCGATGGAGACCGTATGATCTTGCCAGGGAAGCTTACAAAGATACTTCGACGTTCAAGTCAGTTATTGCAAGTAAAATAGTAAGATTGTAATAAGTCATTCTACTAACATTCAATATTATGGTCAAACCATCTCCCTTTTTGACTTTTCTCACATGTCTTGCTTAAGTCCTTCCACCACCTAGATGTATATTGTTTTCTAATGTCACCATTTAAGCCTCTCCAAGATCCATATTTAGATTTAAGGATATCCTTCCATAATCCTTACTCTCCTATACCTAATCTCCATTTCCATTTAGCTAATAAGGCTTTATTGAACATTTCAATGTCTTTTATTCCAACAACCCCTTATTGTTTATGTTTACATAAGTTTTCATGTCTTACCCAAACTATCTTTATACCTTCATGTTGTAGAAAGAAAAGTAATAAAGAGGTAAGGTAGTAATAACTGATTTTATTAAGCATATATGTCCTGCAAATGAAAGAAACTTTCCATTCCATCTTGACAATTTATTTCTAATTTTACTAATCACAAGTTGTCAAAAGGATTGTATACTCGGGCCACCTCCTAAGGTCATTCCCAATTATTAAAATGGTATTTCCATTGTGTTACAATTCAAAGCATATGAGAATCTCAATAAAACATTTTTATCCACACCCAATGCTCCTATTTTAATTTTATGGAAGTTAACCCTAAGACTTGAAGTCATCTCAAAGAATCTAAGCATATTCTTTTTTGGCCAAAATATTTTGAAGATTTGCTTTACACAAAAAGAAAGTGTCATCAACAAGTTGTAGTAGATTAACATTGACACTAATTTTTCCTACTTTGATTCATGTGTACAATTGTTTTCTAGCAATCTGATTTACCATTCCCAATAGTCCTTGTACCACATTTAAAAATAGAAAAGGTATTATAGGGTCATCTTGTCTCAACCCTCTTGTAGGGTTAAATTGTTTAGTTAGACTTCCATTTATTAATATTGAGATGGTAGATGACTTTAAGCACTCCATAATCCATCTAATCAAGCGGTTACACAAACCTAATCTACTTATCATGTAATAATGAAAATCCCAACTTATAGAATCATGTGCCTTTTCATAGTCCATCTTAATTACTACCCCACTTTTCCTTTTTTCATTTTATCTCTTCCATTACCTCATTAGCAACTAGGTCACTATCCAATAACCCTATTTTAGAAATGAATGCAGATTGTGATGCATCAATTACCTTAGGTAGAACTTTCTTCATTTGTATTATATGATCTTGGATATTATCTCATATATGCATCCTACTAATGAAATACGTCTGTACTTATTCGGCCCAATTGGATTATCCGATTTAGGCACTAAAGTGATGAAGATACATTACTAAATAGGGACGTGAGCACGAAGAGATCACATTTGTTTGTTTTGATAGTTGAGAAGTTCCTAATTGGTTTTGTGCTTGTGTCGAGATGTCTTTATTATTTGGCAAGCCGATGTTTCCTCGACCTCCTTATGTATGCTATTGGAATGTCTTCATCATTTGGTAGGTCAAGGTGTCCTCAACCTCCCTATGTACAAGTATCGTACCTTGACCACCACTAACTACAAACTACATCGCAACTTTCATATTCACACATTATTTTCAATTACTCTCTATTGCAATAGCCAATCTGTTAGACACATAGCTTCAAACTTCTCCTTCCATGAATGGATAAAATACATTGATATTGATTGTTTATGTGGTTTATAATAAACTCCAAACATACTTGTTTTCATTTTTTTCTTACAAAAATAACTTACCCATTTGGAGATATTTTTACTAAACTTTTGGATTATAATATCAATTGGAAATTCCACGTCAATCGAAAATAAAACTAGTTAAATAAAAGTATGTGAGAGTAAATTTTACTTTACACGTTAGTTTTATAAAAATAAGTTAAATTTAAATTTGTTTTCTATTAACCTCTTTTCTCCATTGTTTGTATGCTAGGAGTTTTAAATATGTTAAGAGTTTTAAATACACTCTCGAGCTTTGAAGGGAATTTAAAGCCTCGTGATTTTTTGCATTTCATATTTTCCAAAGAGTGTGGGTTGTGTTAATATATCCTTTTCTTGGTCAACTTCTTGGTCTCCATTTTTTTTCATTATAAAAGTTGACAATCTCATTCGCAACATACTATCGCGATACCATAACTTGTTCCAACTCTTTAAATTGGAGTCTGAAATATTCAAAAACTGGAAATATTTGATCATATGCTGAAAGGGCTTCTAAGAATTCACATTCGAACCATGAAATATACCGTCATTCTTTAAGATGCTTAAACCGTATATAACTTTTTTATAGTGTGATATTGAACCTAAAAGTTATGAATCATATTTCATCAAAAGTGCCTCCATCTTTGATGTAGACAGAGTCTGCGAGTCTCTAATGCTATGATGGGTTGGAATGATTTAGAAGAAAAAAAAACACACACACACACACACCTAATTATCAAGTCCAATAATCTCGTCATGACCTAATTATATCTATTTTTCATTTTACACTAAGTTATATCTAGGATTCATTTTTTTTTTTCAATTTATCCATTAAATGATTTTTTTTTAAATTTAGTCATTTTCTTTATTTGAATATTTTTTGGAAACTTAACAATTTTTAAAATTAACTAAATAAAAAAGACCTATAAAATAAATATAAGTTAAATTTATCTACCATCAAATTTAAAAATCATTTATATATATTTTTATAATTATAATTTTATTCTTTTTATGATCATAAAAGAAAGTGAACTACATGTATATCTACTAGTTTTAATAATAAAAAAATTTTATCAGTCAAAATCTCAAATTGTTATCAGAGATATAATTGGAAAAATAATAAATTAAAAAAAAAAGTGAATCCAAAATTTGTTTTTCAATTGATACCAATAGGGACAGAGCAGTAATTATAGGTTTGTTTTTGTCCACTTTATTCCTGACTTCACTTGACCCCTCTTTATGAAGTGATAGGTTTAAGAATCTTAATAACTCTTCTATCTCTCTAACACTGAGTGAAACACAGAACCACCACCACCCAAACACACCCTTTTCTAACTAACTTCGAAGTTCTAATTCCGCCATGGCAGTTCCATCGTCACTGTTTTCCCTCTCATTCCCCTTCGACCCTCAAATCCAAATTCAAAACCTCTCTTTCTCTCTCTCTCTGCCTTCGCACTTCTCTCTCTTCTCCTCCACCAAACCCCGTTTCCCCGCTTTCAAACTCTCCTCTTCCCACTCTTCCTCCTCCCCTCTCACCACCACCTTCCTCACCGACGACGACCTCCGCCGCCTCAGCTCCCTCGAATCCTTCCTCTACCGCCGCGAACTCCCCTCCGGCTCCCTCTCCGTCCGCCTCATGCGCCCCCACGAGACCCGTTCCACCGTTCTCCTCCTCGCCCACTCCTTCGCCGAGTCCTTGCTCATTCCCGCCGCTTACGTCAACCTCCTCGCTTTCCTCATCAACCAGTACCTCCTCCAACGCCTGACGCTCCTGCCCAACACCGCCACGCTCGTCGCTTTCTACACTCAAACACCATCGCCACCTACTGCTGATTCTAAAGAAGACGAGGAAGAACCACTACAAGAAGACGAAGGAGCGCCCTTGGCTGGAACTGTCGAGATCTGTTTCAACAAAAGAGGCGCCAATGCTTCCGTTCCCACGCCCACCCCTCCGAGGGATTCGCCCTACATTTGTAACATGGCCGTGGAAAAGTCTCTCAGGAGGTATCTGCACTCTTACAATTACTTAAAACATGTTTATCTTTCTATATATTGTCACTTTATATTGTTCGAACTGAAGCATTTCTATTCATTCAAGAAATTGAGTCTTGAGTTGGAAGGTTCAATAGGGTGGAAACTTGAATTGGAGCTTGTGTTTTTGATTCATGTTGTGGAACAAATGTGTCTATAAATAGTATAAAAGACTTAACTGGTTCTTGCCAATAATGAAAAGTTCTTGATATGGGCTTTATTCTCAAACTATGTGAAAATTGTGAATGTCTCCCTCTAGTGTAATCTAATTATAAAGAAAGATGTCTTGGTTATGAATAACTTAATGAAATTGTGAAACTATGAGACGAGGTGATTCTTATTGAGGAAGTTAATTGTGTGTTGTCTCTCCATTCTAGTTAGGCAGGAGATAAATGTACTTTTTATATTTTATATGCAATTTTTGCTTCTTTCACAAGGCAATTTGAGTAGGGAAAACCCGCAATTAGGTTTAAATAATTAAGCATTTCGGCTACCTTCTTTACCATGAAAGATTTGCAATATTATATTTAAATATTTAATTTACATCTGTTGACTACGGCCAGAGATTGACATCATCCTGGCAATTGCAGCTGTATTCTTGTTTCCAAGCATAATTCGGCAAGTATACAATGCCATTATCAATTTTAAAATTTTGTGGTCTACCTTTCGTCAATGAATGCATGACTGTTGCAAAGCCTCTACTAGTTGCTTTGAGCATCAGAGTTCATTGTCAAATTATCCAATCTGGCATATATTGTTAATCCTAAATTCCCATGTCTTAGCTAACATTTTAAAACTTTGACTGTTAAACTACCTGAATGTAACTAACCTTCTGAGTGTATGTTTCTGATTCTATTCAGGAGGGGCATTGGCTGGCATCTTCTAAAGGCAAGTGAGGAATTAATTTCTCAGATGAGTTCCTCAAAAGAGGTTTACTTGCATTGCAGAATGATTGATGAAGCTCCATTTAAAATGTACACAAAAGCAGATTACAAAGTTGTAAAGACAGATAGTATTTTAGTCCTGCTGATGTTGCAGAGACGCAAGCACTTGATGTGCAAGGAACTCCCTCTTTCAAGTATGACTTCAGAATCAGATCTGTCAGAGTATGATGAACAAAAGACTATATGAATGTGTATATGGGTTGCAAAATATTTGTCAAGGTAATGTTGTCTTTGTCTCATTTTCCTTGAAAGCTTGTGTCTGTATATGGTGTGTGTTTCCACACAACCTTATACTCAAATACATGTTCTAAGGTAAAGTTTCTTAGTTGTAATTTTGGAATATCTGTTTCAGCATTGATAGCAAGATGGACATGGTGGTTTTAAGTTTGACTGGAGAATAGAGATTGGTATCATGCATCCTTACTTATTTCTCTTATCTTTAGGACAGGGACTGAATGTTACAGGTAAAGTACAGCATACTGTTTTCTAAAGTTTTTATTTCCTTGTCTGGCTTAGACAGTCACGTAATAATGGATAAGATTGTGAAGCTGGTAATGGTAACATAACATGTGATAAAATATACCAAGTCAGTACATGGTTCTTTATTGAAGAACCAGACATTAGATGCATAAAAATTACAAATCTTTATTAACTGTGTTTCTTCAATATAATTAAAACAACAATTTATATGTGTATGGCCATTCTTGGAATTTGAAGGTGACATATGGAACAAGTTGAACCATACCAATCGTATGCCCAAATAAAATATTAATGTTAGAAAGTTGGGTAACATTTTCTGGGAAAGTGGTTTATTTTGTTGAGTTCTCTTACGCACTTGTGTCATGTGACCAAAAGGGGTGCGAGTGACATGAGCGCACGAGTGGTGGTGGAGAAGAGAAAATGGAAATGCTCTTTCTGCCTTGCCCATGAAGGATTGAATTCCTCATCTCCTAAAATCAGCCAAGTTATTATGCTTTGTACTGATCACATTAATCTGTTTGGCGTATATCTGAATGGAAGAACTGTTGGAGTTCACTTTTTATTATCATCAAGAAATCATCATAATTCTGGTGTCTAAACTGTGATTTCACTAGATCATTCTCAAAGTATGCATAACCATACCCAAGCCTTTTGAATTTGTATAGATAATCGTTAGGAGTTCTTTTACACATTCTGCCATTGACGGTCTCTCATTACTCTCAGTTCGAACACATCTTGATGCCAGATTGGCAAACATGACTATAGACTGAATGGTGTAAGAATTTCGAGCCATCTCTGGATCTATCACCTTACGAAGCTTCTTGCGGTCATTCAGTATGTTCCTCACCTGCATAGGAATGATAATGAATTAAAGTCTTCCAGTTTTCTGAATCTAGTGATTCTCAATGATAAGGCTCTATATAACAGAACAATAAAAACAGGGATATTAACTAGGATTCCAAGGTTTTCTCTCTAGAAAAGTAGAACAGCATGGAAAGAAAATCTAGAAACATTTACCGACAGGGTCCCAAATGCCAAGGGAACAGGCAACCTGTCCCAAGTCACTCAAAAAATTTCATAAACCTCTCATATCTCCTCTTCCTCACGTTTATTTCACATTCTTGTCAAGAGTTTCTTCTTTTTCTCTGCATGGTATGCTGTTCCTTCCCCTCTTCATTTCCCCTTTCCTCTTCATGCGTCCCAGTTTGTTTCCGAGGTTCATTCCTTTCTGTTAAGGACACACAGCCCATGTTGTTTCTTATTCGTACTTTAAACTTAGGCTATGCGTCCCAGTTTGTTCCCGAGGTTCATTTCGCTACTAGTAGTGTTCAAATATACTTGGTAGTGGTTGTTGGATGAATCTACAATTCTTGAACATGTATGTGAATGTGTGACTGGGGGTGGGGGTATTTCAAGTGAAAATACTATCTTGTTAAGAAGGGAGCTAAGATTGAGCATTGAATGTCCCATCCCCATGGATGGTGAACATTAGAAGTTTTCTAAAACTAAAGTCAGATCACTCTTACGATAACTATTTCTCTCACTTTATACACACAACTATTTCTATTAAGAAAGTTACTTTTTTGAGAGAGGGGCAAACCTGAGGCGTACAGTACAACCGTTCATAGATAATCAAGACTACAAGGTTTTTATGACATGTATTTTAATATTGACTATTTTTGTGACTCACATTAAACAAGAGTTCTCACTTGATTTGTTTTTTTAATGCATCAATGACAACAACCTAGCCTTTTCCCACCTATCAGTGGCATTAATCAAACAGTTCTATGATGTGTTTTGATCATGTCCATAGAAAACTATTGATCATTGCATCTTCTTTAAGGTTTTGCTTGTAGTTTCTCTCTGTCTTCCTCTGCCTCCTATGATTGAACTATCCCCTATCTGATGTACTCTCGTCACTAAGGCTTTCTACCAATACCACCTTTTTTTTATTTTTCTCAAGTGCATTATTATTACTATTATTTTAAAAAATAATAGCGCCTGGTAACCTTTTAATGAAATATAAAAAATATAGCAGTAAGTTTCGGGGGCTTATATGTTGCTTTTACATTCATAAGGATCGATGCTGAAAGTGTGTGAGCACATGTGTTGGTACATGTCCTACCTGTAGTACAAGGTTTTGATCGTTGGGACCTTGGTTTAGATCCACTGCCCGGCGTCCAGTCAAAAGCTCCAAAAGAACAACACCAAAAGCATAAACATCACTTTGTAGAGTGAGTTTTCCAGTCTGTTGTCAAATGAAATATTTAATAATGTTAGTGTAAGAACACGTATTTAGCATTCCACGGCCACTAGATATAAGATTGCAAGATAGCATTCTGGGATAGACACATCTGATTTGAGAATTAAAACTGTTTATTCTTATGCTGCATTCTTAGATGGAGTGAATGATTTACTAGGCAATATAATTTAGGTAATAATATTTGGTTGTAAGTATCTCAGGCTGAATTGAATCATGCTAATTTATGGTAATAATTCCGTTAGCAGCATCGAAAAGCCGCGTTCTATAACTGTTATGAGAAAATGCAAAGGTTGTCATATAAGAATTTGGGAATTTAGGTAAAGACAGAAAAACAATTTTAAGAACTTGTAAAGACACCGCTATGAAAGTCCTCCAGGCTGGAAATGTTGATCAGGACTGAGGGCACAAATTTCTTTGGGTGGTATGAGTTTAGCTCACGAAACCACTTGATCTAAAAGCATGGGCTGTTATAAAAACGCCTCTTCCTATGGCTAGACAACCGTTAAAATTAAGATGACTTATTAAGTCTCATGTTGGGCTTCTGGTTATAACAAAAAATTCTCTAAATCATTTAATAGTAAATAACCTAATAAGCCATATAAGAAAGCTGAAGACTTCTTTGGGCCTTAGGCTTCTAATGCAAATTAAAATTTCAAGGGTTATACTGTTTTTCTTCCTATGTTGAATTTGCTGACATAATTTGCATGGGTAATTTATTTTTTGGTGGCCTACTGCTAATAGGTAACTAGTATGTACTGCTTTGGTGTTGTTCAACCATTGATATACCTGCTCAGGATTAAGATCTCCATATTCACATATGGTTGAATAAGTATGCATGAGATGAAAGGCAGTTGAAAATTTGGGTATATTGTGCAAATGACCTACTTTGTAGCAATAGCAATAGTATCTTGTGCACATTATACTGGAATAATTGCACAATAAATTACATTTACCCTTGCTGCAAAGCAAAATTTCGTTTTACCTTAAGGGGCGGAAAATTGAAAAAATGAAGTAGTTTTTTTCTTAAAAATCTTGATGGTATAGACGCATACCGATGTATACTCAGGATCAAAATAGCCAAAGGTACCAAGTACTCTGGCAGTCACATGTGTTTCTTGTCCTTCTGGCATTAACTTGGCGAGACCAAAATCAGATATCTACGAAAGATGTAAATTTTATCTCTGTAAATATGTTTGTGAGAATGAAATGTTGAAGACACTATAGGGAGTCTATTTACCTTTGCTTCAAAGTTGTCATCTAAGAGAATATTGGTCGATTTGAAATCCCTATGAACAATTGGAATTCCAACATCAGAACTTGAATGAAGATAAGCAAGCCCTTTTGCAGCTCCCAGTGCAACTTGGAGTCTTCGAGGCCAATCCATGTTTCTTTCCCCAATTCCTAAAATTAGATGTTAATTAATAAAATCTCGAGTTAAAAATCATGCCAATAGTGTATACATTTTGGGTACATAACAAACCATTCAAATGATCTTGCAGGTTTCCATTACGCATATATTCATATACTAGGAATCTATGCTTTCCATCAGCACAGTAGCCTATCAAAGAAACAAGATTTGGGTGGTCAAGTCTGCTTAAGATGTCAACTTCGACTCGGAACTCACGCTCCCCCTCTGCTGCTTTAATTGCTGGCAACTCCATTTTCTTGATTGCTACAACCTTCAGAAGGAGACTTGTATTATTAGTATGTATTCATCTGTATCAAATTCACTGGTTTTGAGCATTTTATAAGAAACATGGTTTCTGTATGGAAGCTATAACCGACATAACAAAGTGCTGTGAACTATGATGAATTCGAGTTCTAAGGGCAATAAACTTCTGTGTAGAGTGTGTTACCTCTCCCGACCGCAATGTGCCTCGGTAGACTTTGCCGAATCCTCCTTTTCCAAGCAGATTCTCATCACTGAATGAACATGTTGCCTCTTCCATCTCCTTGAGTGTGAAAACAGATGATCCATGTAGCCTTTTTGTAGGTCGTGGTGTCTGATCTTCAAGTTGCCAAAGCTGTGCAGGTTTGTAAACCCCTGAATATAAAAGTTTTTAAGTATTACTGTTTGGTTATGCAATAAAAACAGTACTAAATTACAGGCTTAAACCATGAGGGAAAAACATAATAAAGAGCCATTACAGGGATCTGTGTGCTCTTGAGATTTGCTTCTCCGGCGCTTGTTCCAGGCTGAGACCAAACCAAATGGCATGATTGATTGCTCTATCTTATCTGTTCTGTGTTTGAGAAATGAATTGAAAATACAATTGCATATAAATGTTACACACACAGGTGGTTCTGTGAAGAACCTTGAAGTAAACTACTGAGTAATTAGTGAGTCTAGAATAGCTGGCATGTGCCTGAGAAAGCTATATTCCCATATAAACAGCAGTTTGATAGAATGGAAAAGCTGTATGTATGGGGAGTACGTGTGGATGAAGTGAAGCTAGATTAGAATAGTTGATTGAACATCTTCCAACAACAGCAGAAGGAGAGAGACAAAAAGATGTGCTTTAAGGCAAAGAGAGAACTGATAAAAGTAGGTATGGCTTACCTATGGTTGAGATGTGATAGTAAGGGTGGGCCGGGCTTGCTTTGATGGTGAAATGGAAACTGATGCCTCATTCACCAAGTTCTTCATGTTACCGTTTGCATTTTGAAAATCAGTGGCGGTTGCAATGCCCCTTTCACTTGTTCTCTTCATTGCAAAATTTGTTATCTTGTTTCCAAATCTTTCTCTCATATGGTGTAACCGTCATTGTTGTTATTAAAGCGTGTCATCATCATCATTTGAATTAGCTTTTCTTTGGCACCAATAATAATCCATGACCATCTATGTGGGTACCAAAGCCATTAAATACGTTTTGTCGGCTATCATTCATAGCCTGAAAATATGTGGAAAGGAGGATTTGATCATTTTCAGGTGAGGACAAATAAGAACAAGTAAGGTCATGTAATTCTAATTGTTATTTTTCATTAACAGATGAAATTATTTATTTATTATTTAAATTTAAATGCATTTAGCTGTTCATTTTAGAATAATTGGATTCGAGTACAATTGGGTGGATGATTCTGGGAGTTCCATGGCAAGTATCAGATCAAAGTTCTAATCTCAATCTGATCACAGTATAAAGCAAAATAACAGTATTTTAGATTTTACTGTGATCATTGCATATAAAAACCATAAAATTTTTGACTTCAAAGGAGTAGTAAGTTGAGTTTTACCTTTTGACCTGGGGATTACTGAAATTGACAAGCTTGAATTTGAAATCGCATATATAAATTAAAAACTAATAATTAGAAGTCAATATATTTATTTATTAGATGTTATAAAAGAAATATTTTCACGTAAGAAAATGCATGCACGTCAAATCACCACATTATTTTTTTTCCCACTGAAACTCAGATAAATGATTTAAGTATTTATTTTATTGATTAAGAAAACCCAATATATTTAATTACAATTTTTAACAACAATTAAGGTGTGTATCATTAATCAATTGATTGGATTAATCAACAAATATATTTAATATTAAATAATCACAATTTTTTTTAATTCCATGCAATTAATGTGTGCATATTTCCTGATTCTATTAACTAACTATCAGTTAACATATCAAGTCAAAAATAAATATTGATTTTATAATTTGATTTTTTTTATCTATAAAATAGGGTTTTGTCACATGGTATCAGCACATAATTTTCTCTCACTGATATGCCAATGAATTATTTAAAACAAAGCCGTATATTTAATTATATTATTTTATAATGATTAGGTTTCTATAATATGTATCCTGATTGATTGAATTAATCTATAAATATATTCGATCTTGAATAGTTTTTAAGTTTTTGTATTTCGTATAATTAAGGTGTGCATATTTTCTAATTTATTAATCAATCAATAAATAATCGATCTTGATTTTATCGTTTTGAATACAAATTTTAGGATGTTTTTATAATTTAGTTTTTCCAAAAGTGGGTGGAATTGAACCTGATTCATTTAATTCATGGGTTAAACGGTTCGAGCCGGATTGAAGATGGATTGACTCACTTAATCTATCAATAATTTTTTTTTTGTTATAATTATTTACTACTTCCAATTATATAGGTTTACAATTTAGTAACTTTAAATATTATATTGTTATTTAATAATATTTGAATAGCTTGAATGTTTGATTAATTTGTTAGTTAAGTTATATACATTGATAATTTAATCTTTAATTATTATCTTTATAATCATATTTCGATAATTAGGTAACAATTTTGATTTCACTATTATAAATTAAGTCAATTTACTTTCATTGTAATGCAATAAATATATAAAATAAATTACAAAAGAAAAAAATTGTAAGTGAGTTAACTCACTAACCCACCAATTCATGATAAGTTGAGTCGGGTTACAAAATTTTTGGCTTACCAAAAAGTGAATTGAGTTAAACTGATTTTTTTTAGCTCAATCTTTGATGAATTAACCCAGCTAAATTAATTCACTTCGATATCTCTAATTATTCGGTTAAATCTGTCATTATTGAAGATTATTTATTTACTAAATTAAAATCAGATTAAAGCATTATACATAAAAACAAACATAATTATCACAATTGCTAAATCAACCCATGCTTCACATAGCATTATAAATTATTTATTATCAAAACGAAAAAGGTTTTGTTTAAAGTTATTATCAATTAAGGCTGTCTTTCAGGTAGATAGGATTTCTACAAAACTTAGAATTAGTCTAATATTCTACTCAATCTTTCATCAAGGATAAACAATTTTTTTCTCTTCAGACCCTCCTCGTGAATAGAGATGGCAAATAAACTCGTCCCCATTTTGACGGGAAATCCCCACATTGACTGAGTATAAGTATGGGTATGGAGAATCCTCGACTTTTTCAATTGGGTATGGGATATGAGGATCTACATATCCTCGCCATAATATTCATCCCTGATTTCATAATTAATTAAGTAATCATATATATATATATATATATATATATATATATATATATACTTTTATTTATTTCTTCTAATTATTTGGTTTGTCATGAAACTCATTCGCATCTCCATTATATTTTTCATTTTAACATTTTGTAATTATGTTAAAAGGATGTATGTCAATTAAAAAAAATTTATGTCTCACATTTGAATATTTATATTATTTTTTAATATTTTTATTTATTATATATTTTCCTTTCATATGAGAAATTTTAATACTCTCAATTTATGTATTTAATAGTACAAAAATTTCGTTTACTAGGTAATATAAAAAAAATTCTTTACTTATCATTATTAGTTTTTTTTTTTTTCATTTGAAAAACTTTTTTGTTTTGCTAAAACAATTTTTGGTATTTTTGTATATATGTTGATTTTTGAAAAGTTTTCTTAGATCTCTAAGGTATTTTTCATCTTATCATATTCTTAATTATACATTTATTTTCCTTTGTACGATTTCTTTCCATGGTCTCTCAAATTGTTTCTAAACATTTTGTTAAATTTTTAATATTTTTATTTGTTGTTTATTTTCATTATGTAGAATACTATTTCAATATATTTTATCTAATTATTTTTTATTTTCTAACTCATTACCAATCATACTGTAATTTTTTCACTATAATTGTATAAATAACTTTTATTTCTGCAATATAAAAATTTAATGTAATTGTCATGAATATTTTTTTATCACCATCCAACATAATTGAAGTTCAAAAGATACAACATCTATGTTAAAATTTTATTATTATGATTATTATTTATTCTTTGTATCATTTTGATCAAGTGATGTATTATAACTTTTAGGTTAAATTATTCCTTTAGTATCCATTTTGGTAGCAAAATATCAATTTGGTCCCTCAATTTTTTTATCTCAATTTGGTCCCTATTTTAGAAAATTTGATGCAATCAAGTCCTTTCCGTTAGTGGTGTAGTAACGGTGTTAGATGAGGTGTCATGTCTCAGTTTCTGGATTTTTTGAATTTTATTTATTATTTATTTTTTGAATTTTTTATTTATTTTTTAAAAATTTTTAAAAAAATTAAAAAATTTGCCACGTGTCAAGCTAACATCGTGTCACGTGGCAGTAATAGTACCACATGTCACTATTATGCTAGGTGTCATTTTACTATTCTCAATTTGGTTTGAGTATTTTAATTTTTGTCTCAATTTAATCCCAATTTTTTTTTTAAATTATGCAATTTTGTCCCTCTCCAAATTTAAACACAATTTAATTTCTATATAAATGTGCACAAATATTTCTATAACAATTGATATTTCAAGTAAATATTTTTAACAAGATTAAGTTTATTTTAATTTATATTTTACATTAAACTTTATTTAAAATTGTTTTAAAGTTGTTAATAGAGAATAATGCTAATAACAAAAAAAAAAAATCATAAATTATATTGATATTTTATTATATCATACTTTAATATTATTTTTTATTTGAATTTATATTTTAAATAATTGCATATTTTTAAAATGTGTAAAATTCAATAACTTTTATACAAATGTTTTAGTTGGTGTAAAAAGAATAATTATATAAATTTAAGAAAAATTAACTAGTTTATGTAACAATAAAAAACAAATAAATTTAAAATTTGAAAACAATTTCAAGTAAAATTGAATATTGAACAAATTTAAATAAACTTTGTTTGTTGAAAATATATACTAAAAATATTAATTTGAATAAAAAAATTAAATTTAATAAAAATATTTGTATAACATTTATATAAAAGTTAATTTTTGTTTCAATTTGGAGGGGATGAAATTGCACAATTTTTACAAAAAATGGGACTAAATTAAAACAAAAATTAAAATACAGGGACCAAATTGAGAATGAGAAAATGACACCTTGTGACATGTGGCACTATCATGACCACGTGGCACGATGTCAGCTTGACACATGGCAAATTTTTATTTTTTTTAAAAAATTAAAAAAAACAAATAAAAAATAAAAAAATTCAAAAAATAAAAAATTAAAAAATTAAAAAATCCAGAAACTGACACGTGGCACCCCATTTAACACCGTTACTACACTACTAACGGAAAGGACTTGATTGCATCAAATTTCCCAAAATAGAGACCAAATTGAGATAGAAAAATGGTTTAGTTATGCCTTTGGTCTCCATTTTGGAGTCAAAATCTCAAAATGGTATCCAAATTTTTAAAAGTCTCAAGTTGGTCCCCTTTTTTGTTAAAACGTCTCACGTTTGCCATTTCTGTTAAGCCAAGGTTGACGCCGTTAGAGGGAGTGCTACGTGTCAGTTCCTCGATTTTTTGAATTTTTTATTATTATTATTTTTTATTTTTTTATTTTTTGAATTTTTTAAAAAAAATCAAAAAATTGCCACGTGTCAAGCTGTCATCGTGCCACGTGGCAGTGACAGTGACACGTGTCAGTATTACGCCAGGTGTCATTTCCTTAGTCTCAATTTGGTCCCTTTATTTTAATTGGTCTCAATTTAGTCCCAATTTTTGTAAAAATGAGCAATTTTGTCCCTCTCCAAATTGAAATCAAATTTAATTTTTATATAAATGTACACAAATATTTTCATCAAAATTTATATTTCAAGTAAATATTTTTAACCAAATTAAGTTCATTTAATTAATATTTTACATTGAACTTTATTTAAAATTGTTTAAAAGTTGTTACCAAATTAGAAATTGAACTTTAAAAGGTGAATTATGGGTACCTTAGCTCCCATAGAGGAAGCCGTTACCCCCCAACATCATGGTACACTGACCCCTTTTTCTTCCACCTTGAGCTCAATCGCGTCTTCTACAGAGGCTGGCAAGTAGTGGGTCAATTTTATTTTGCCCAAAGATTCAACCTTTTCCCCCTTCTTTTC
The DNA here is from genome assembly GCF_037176805.1 of Vigna unguiculata. Lineage (NCBI taxonomy): Eukaryota > Viridiplantae > Streptophyta > Magnoliopsida > Fabales > Fabaceae > Vigna > Vigna unguiculata. The sequence goes on from NC_140793.1 coordinate 26,134,997, forward strand.
TTGGCTATTTTCGTTTTTGCTTTCTTGACCCCTCGATGAAAACAAATTGTAGATGTAGAATTTCAATCCGATAAATAGTTTTGATGATTGAAAAGAACAAAATGGTTTTAATTTTTATGCAAACCATTATCTCTTGTTGCACAAATATGAAATGTGATCCTCACCCTTTTGGGAGTAAGACAACAAACAAACTTATCTGTTTAAGAGAAAAAAATTAGAAGCAAAAGAGAAATAAGTTAAAAGTAATTTTATATGACAATTTAGATTGTTTGTTGTAAATCAATAATAAAGAGAAATATTTGTTTTATTGCAAATTTTAGTTGTATATATACAAATAAATTGTATGTAATGCTTATACTATAGTTCTAATTTAAATTTAAAAGAACTAGGTTAAAATATTATAAAAGTAAGTTGAAGCAATCAACATTGTAGGCTAAATATCAATTGATGGTTTTGTTTTTAGAGAAATTTATTAAATGGAGATCATGTAAGTGTCACCTAAGTTTAATTTATACAAGAAATTTATACCACTTTTAACCAAATTTTTTGAAGTAAAGTTGAATGTGAAACATAATTTTAAATAAACTTAGTTATGTTAAAAATATATAATAAAAATATTAATTTGAATAAAAATATTTGTATAACATTTATATAAAATTAATTTTTGTTTCAATTTGAAGAGGGACAAAATTGTTGATTTTTACAAAAATTGAGACTAAATTGAGACAAATTAAAATAAAGGGACCAAATTGAGACTAAGGAAATGAACCTGGCGTGACACGTGTCACTGTCACTGCCACGTCACTCTATCACTGCCACGTGGCACAATGACAGCTTGGCATGTGGCAATTTTTTGATTTTTTTTAAAAAATTAAAAATAAAAAAAATTCAAAAAAGAAAATAATAAAAAAATTCAAAAAATCGAGGAACTGACACGTGGCACTCCCTCTAACAGTGTCAACCTTGACTTAACGGAAAAGGTAAACGTGAAACGTTTTAACAAAAAAGGGGACCAACTTGAGACTTTTAAAAATTTGAGTACCATTTTGAGATTTTGACTCCAAAATGGGGACCAAAGGCATAATTAAACCTAAAAAAATTGAGGAACGAAATTGATATGTTGCTACGAAAATGGGGACCAAAGGAATAATTTAACCTAACTTTTATTAGTGTATAAAAAAAAGATTTATTAGAATTTAAAATACTGAAGTAAACAAACATTTAAAATATATTTTAATTTGAATAATTGTTTTCTTTTTATATTTTTTAAAAATTATTTTTAAATTTTATCAACTAGGTTTCATTAATGTTTGCAAATTTAATAAATGTTTTGGTTCTCATGAAATTTTATTTGGTATTATAATCTAAAATGTAAATAATTATAATTTATTTTAAACTTTTATTATGATTATTATTTGTTATTTGTATCATTTTGATCAAATGATGTATTATAACTTTTATTAATGTATAAAAAAAATATTCATTAGAATGTAAAAGATTGAAGTAAACAAACATTTAAAATATATTTTAATTTGAATATTTGTTTTCCTTTTACATATTTTTTTAAAATATTTTTAAATTTTATTAACTATGTTTCATTAATATTTGCATATTTAATAAATATTTTGGTTCTCATGAAGTTTTATTTGATATTATAATCTAAAATATAAACAATTATAATTTATTTTAAAGTATTTGATATTGAAGAAACAAACAACCATCCTTCTAATATTGAATATTTGATAATATTATGGTTCCCTTACCATAATTTTTTATTATTTTATAAAAATTAATTAAAATTAATATTGAAGTAGTAAGAAAATTGGTATGAGTATGAGATTATACCTGTTATCCGGTGGGGATGGGGATGTGACAAAAGTTTGATACCCGTTGGGTTTGGGTATAGGGATGGAGATGAATTTTTTTTTACGAAAATAAAGATGGGATAGCAAAATCCGTCCCCGCCCCGCCCCGCCCCGCCCCACCCCGATGTGATCCCTACTCGTGAATACCTCATCTAAGAACATTCAGACACTTAAGTTATAGTTATTATGTAAACAATAAATGTGGAATAAATGTTTCTTTTCACATTAAATTTAAACTAGTGTCTCCTTTCATACAATTTTATTTATCAAAATCTCAGTGCTAAAAATGAGTATGTCTATCAACATTTCAAATATGCTAACACTTCAAAGCACATTTATTATTGTACTACTAATTATTGTACTAACACTTCAAAACATAAAATAACTAATATGAGTTTGATAAATTGAGAAAATTTTAAATAGTATACTGTTTTATTTTCCAATATTATTTTAGATTTTTTTTTTTCATAATAGATATCAACTTCTAGTATAAATGAGAGCTTAGCTTTAGTTTAAAGTTTGCCATCATAGATTCAATTTGACCCATAATTCTTTATTTTGTATACAAGGATAATTCTTTTTCTTAAACACATAATATGAAAAAGTTTCTTTAAAGTATCAACAGTGGTGAATCTTAACTAATATTTTCGAGAAGCCAAAATAATATATTTAAAATTTATATTTTCAGTTATTGTCATTAATACACTAAAAAAAATATATAATTTAATATAATAATAATTATAAAATCACAAATGATTATGAATATATAATTTAGTATAATGATAAATATAAAAGAAATCATATATATTTAAATGATGGTCTTTTGTTCTTTGAGATTTTTAAACTTATCAATAATTAGAACTAAAATTTTCTGTTGTTTCTCTCTTGATGTAAATAATCATTGTTGGTAAGAAACTTAAAAAGCTCAATTGAATCACTAATGTTATGATTCAGAATGTGTGAATATGTTGAATATGTCTCGTTTTCATCTTCACAACTAACTTATCTTTTGTCACTTTAAAAAATATGATTCTATTTTTTATTCTTCATCAATATACTTATTTAAAAAAAAAGTTTAAGATTACAAAATAATTTATCATAATTTAATCAAAAATTGAGAGATGTAAATACTAAAAGAAAAATCTATAATAATCAACCCACAATTAACAATCTGTTATGGAAAAAAACGTAGTACATTATTTTTTCTTCTATATTCATAAAAAATGAATATACAAAGACTAATGAGATAAAAAATAATGTTATTTATTAAATTAATATTTCACGCGAGGCAAGAGAGAGTTACCTTTCTTTCTTTTTTTTTTCTTCAAGAATGGAAGAGAACAAATGAGAAATGAGAGCAATAATAATGAATACTTTTCTATTCAAAAAACAAAAGAAAACAGTTGAGAGTGAAAGACGAGAAAATATGTGAAAAACTTAGAAGACAATAGGAGACAAAATAAAAAATACCTTAATAAATTTTTTTATTCTTTATTATATTTGATTTTGTACTTTTTTATTTATTAACATTAAATGTTATGTTTTATAAAAGAAATAAAAAGATATTTAATGTAATTTTCATCAATTTCAAATATACTACATATAATTTAAAAAAATTAAAATTTGTTGGCTTTATATAATTTAAAAAAATTAAATTTTTTTACCACTATATATAATTCAAAAACATTTAAAAATTTTATGCTACAAAAGATTTTTAAAAAAATTCAAAATTTTTGGGAGACCATGGCTCCTCCCAGTCCCTCTTAACATCTACCCATGACTATCAGTGTTACTAGCGATTCAAATAAATCTTTGGAGTTTCACCTTTATCCCTCATGTTGAATTTTGAAAGAAATTATATCTCATTCAATTATATCTCTAGAACTTCTACAATGAGTATTAATTTAATTGAATCTCTATTTTATCTATTAAAATTATTAATTTATTTAAATCCTAAGATTGACCAAGTCTTAAGAACATTAAAAATATAACATAGTCACAAAGAGGAAAGAAAAATGAAAATTTATTAATTTGGTAGAACTTCTGATAGAGGACTGATAGAGGACTATTCGTGAAACTCATACAAGAAGAATTCAAAGAGGAATCATGACAATTCGAGAGGTCTATAATGAGGTCAAGAAGTCAAAGAATAATACAACAAATATTTTCAAGACTCATGATGATACAAGAAGCTGACAATCCTCAGAACATCAACATCATACCTTATAGTTCACTTTTAGCATAAATCGTTGGATCTTTATAGTTAGGCTTAATTTTTTAGCATCACTTTTAATTCTGTTTTTATTTTCTTAAGTTGGTTGTTGGAATTTTATATTTGGGCCTATTTTTTTATTTTTTATCTTTTATTTTTTTTTTATTTTTTATCTTTATAGTCTTAGGAAAGTCTATTTATACGCATTTTTGTTAGAACTTTTGTAATCACTTTGGTACTTAATGAAATTGTTTCTTTGGTAGAGAATTCTCTTTTCTTGGATGAGAACACCTTAGTTTCTTATCAATGACTAATATCTTTGTAGCAAATCTTCTTTTACTTATCGATCTTGATTATAGCGTCTTGGTTTATCAATCTTGGATTGGATTGAATTATGGTGTCTTGACTTATCAATCTTTTGAGTGTGAAGTCTACCCTTTGATTCTTATCATAAATGACTTGTTGTGGCGAATCTTCCTTTGCTTCATATCAGTTGTATTTCATGTGTGCTTCATGTTGTAAAAATTGTGGTTTTAATATATTGCAAAATATATGACCATTGATGCAATGCCTTTATCACTTGCATCAGTTTCGATTTTGGCCATTAACTTTTGTATGATAGTTGCTTTTTTTATATTTTCACAAAGCACTTAGAACATCTTTTGATTGTGGTGGAGCTGTTACAATTATCCTTGTTGGCCATGAGATTTTTTAGCCCATCAGAACCCTCATTTGTACCTATAAATAAGTGGTATAGTGCTCCTAAAATATACCTTCTCAATTCTCTTGACTCTCTTTTCTCTCTTTTTATTTTTTTTATATCTTCCTGGATTATTTGACTTGCGCAATACATCGTAAATAAGTTCTTAAGGAAAGTAAATCTACACTCCTTAAAAGATATTCTAATTATATTAATTATTTTTAGAAGAAATTCAAAGTAAAAAAAAATCGTCATCTTCCGCTTAGAATCATATTAACTTCACATATTACATTGAAATGTACATAACTCAAAGAAAAGAGGGCTTATTTATTTATATATATATATATATATATATATATATATATATATATATATATATATATATATATATATATAACTACCACAAATAGATAAAAAAATAAAATAAAGGAAAACTGCATACATCATTGAAGGGACTTTTTTCCACTATTATTGCTGCCAACTGTCCGAAGTTCTCATATTTTCCCTTTCAATCCTTTTCAATATGGTCCAAATGTCCAACATGAACAAAATGTTCAAAGTCTTTCTTGCTTTAGAGAGCTATTTCTTGTTCTTGATACCTATAATTAAAATACCAAAATATAAAAGTTTCTATTTAAACTCAACAAAAAATAAAATAAAACAACAATATCTTCTTTAGTATTTTCGTTTCCTCAATGAGAAACCAAACTAAAATGTAAAACAAATATTTACTTTATTCCCTTTAAACTAACAGGTAAAATGAAATACTGAAAAGATCATCACAATCTACATCAAATCAAATTTTGAACTTACCTGTTATACCCTATTTTGTAATAAAGGAAGATTATGACACGATGATTCCAAGTTTTCAACCTTTTTCTCATCATTGTTCTCCTCTCTGGATTTTCCCCACAGAACAGCATAAAACCCTACCACGATTATAACCCCACCAATCAAACTGCAAACAATTCATTGAAACAAAAATTAATGTAATACGAAACGAAATTTGTTCCTTTGACAGAAACAACCAATTTAGCAAAACTTAGAGTTTTTTTTTCTTTGTTATTTATGTGGTTTTTTAGTTTTGAAAATTTACCTTCCAAGGCCAAGATTCTCCCCAAGAAAAATTGCACTCATGATTGCTGTGAAGATGATTCCCACAGGCTTGAACATAGCACAAAACAAAGGTCCTTCCCTGTGGACACACCACGTGCATAGCACGTAACGTAGCATGGTCGCACCTATTGCCTATTCATCATGGTCACACTCATTTTACCAAGGACACTACCAAAGGATAGGGATGAAAAAAAATCAAATGAATTAAAAATGCACCAATTTATCTTATATAAATAAAACAATTTTCATTTTATAAAGGATAAGTTAAACTAAAATTCATTACCTAACACGTTATCAAAATCCATATTAAAGAGATTTATTTATTGTAAGACTTATTTCTGCCCATCCACAAATATCAATTCTCATGTACGAAATATAAAGAACAAAAATTTAATAAAAAGCTAAGGATTTTTATAAAAAAAGAAATATACACTATTTCATAATGTTTTAAAACTTAGTAATAACATTTTAAGAATATTTTTTATTAGCTAATCAAAATTTAATCATTTTTTTAAATTTATAATTTCTAGATAAAATGATTATTGGATGTAAGAAAATTTCTTATCTAACCAACTCCTTTAAATGTATTTGAGTAGTACTGCATTTTTAGCCATTTATTGGTTACAAAATTTTCAACAGTAGCTGGCAATTTGAAATTGAGAAACAAGACAGTGATGTATTACCTGATACAAAACGACACTCAACCCTGCGTCGAAGCTGAGCTTCCATTCAGTTGGGTCTCTCACAGAAATTAAAGCAAATATTCCACAAGGAATGGTTGAAAACAAGAACTGGAAGAACAGTATCACTGTTACAGCAGGGTATTTCTTTGCTACTGAAGCCTGAAAAGTTTAGTACCAAACGCAAAATCCAATTTAAGTTTACTATTCCTTTTTCAATTTTGATTCTGTGTAAATGTGTAGAAATGATGTAAAATTAATTAGAATTGATTTTTTAAAGTAGAATTAGAATTAATATGTGTTTGATTTTCAAAATCAATTAAATAGTAAAATATTAACGTTGAATCTCTTGTTTCTTTTTTGCTTCTGTATCGAAGAATTGTTGTATTGTCCCATCTTTCTATTTTTTATGCTTTTTTTTTATTGTTATACTTTATATGTGTCTCACTCATTGTTGTAATTATCCAGCATTTTGTTGTGTCCTACATTGTGTTGAAAGAGTGTCTGAGTGAATCATGCACCTTTAGGGATAATTCTCTAGGTTGTTCCACTTATAATTAATAAAGATAATTAACTAACGTTGTGTCCTTTTATAGATTTACCGTCATGTTTTAATTTGTAATTATTTAGGTTATTTATAATTTGATCTAATACTATGTTGCTTTAGGTTGCAACTATAATTTTATTCAGTTTTATGTAAACTATTCTTTAATTTTTTGTTGTGAAAGACTTTGTAGGAGTGATCATTTAAATTTATATTATTTCTATTGATTTTTTTGTTTCAACATACTATATTAAAAGTAGGAGAATTAAGATAAGACATGAGGTAAAATTAAACCTAACCTGATATATGTACCACATAGAAGTAAATAAAGAATCGGCAACGCAGCATATCCCTCCCAAGATCCAATTTAATTGTGTCGAAAACTGAACTTTCATCCCAATGGGTGGACCCTTGTAAAGTATTACAACAAAAGCTCCACTAATTGAGACTACTGTTCCTAACACTTTAGCTTCACTGCTAAAATTTCTCCACTCTACTTTTTCCATCCTAAAAAAATTATAAAGAAATATATCATAAACAAAGACTAGCAAAAAATAGTGTTTAGATATATCAGGATATTGCCTCATTGCATCTAACTTTCAAAACAAAGAATTTTAGGTAGTATGCTTAAAGTTTAAGGATCTCATTCGAATTTTGTCAATAGACAAACATCCTCAAAATCCTGATGTTTTTTCTGAGTTGTTAATGATTTGGAATTCTAAATCAGCACAGGAAAAAAAATGTGGAACCTGAAAATGAGGGCAAGTACAAAAGTGAAAGCTGGAACAAGGTTAAGTATTGCTGATGCAAGAGTTGGAGAGCTTAGTTCTATGCCAATATAAGACATTATCTGTGCTGAACTCCTGCACAGTAAAAAAAACAAATCAGACAATTTGCACATTTCCCAAAGCAGAAACCACCTGAACGAATACAAAAACAAAAAAAGAAAGGGTATGCTAACAAACAGAACATTAACCATAATAACTTCAAACACAAAACACAGAACATTCTTGTTAATTGGAAAATGCGGAAGCATGGTGCAAGGTAGAAAGGAATACTAACACAAAGAGAGCAAGCAAAAGGAAGCTACAGAGTGCAGAGAATGTGAGAGGAGGACGTTCTGACCTACTCAATGTAAAAGGGTAAATTGTTAGAACAATAATATCTGTGTTAGAAACTTTGAGAGAAAGAAGATTTATGTAAGAAAAAGAAAACCTGTGTTGAAACAAGGCAAAGGGAAGAAGGAAGAAGGAGGAGAGAGCCATAGAATAAACAACCATAACATATTTGTTGATACCATCAGTCATGGCAAATTTTATGACCACCATGCTTCCACTTTGAGTTAGCATAGCCAACAACATCCCCAAAAATGGCAGTAATTTTCCTCTTCCACCGTTCACCCATCTCACCATTTCTTTGCGACCTTCTCTCTCACTCTCTTTACCTCATGAAAAAATCTTCTTTTTAATGCTTTCTATTTGAGATTACTGTTTCTCTTCATGTTTTGTCTTATATTTCTGACTCTTTATACGTAAGACTAATTGTGGTATATTTAAAACAAGAAAAAAATTCTTTTGACACTACCTGACAAACCATTTCACAACTCTTATAAAAGTAATACCATAAAATAATATATTTTATGAACAATAATTTCACTTCAAATCTACCATTTTCATTGTTATTGTTGTACGAGTAAAACGAGTTTGACTTATAAATATTAACATCTCCGACCATTAATATAATTTATGATTAGGTGGACGATTACACATTTAAACATTAAATAAATATAAGTACGACATATATCCAAGCTACTCTCTTACAGTAGGATATATAAATTCAAAATATTGTTCATTTATTATCATATTTAGATTTTAAAAGAAAACTAGAAGAAAAGGCATCCCAAAAGATAAAACACAAAGAAAAAGACATTTATCTTGAAAATCATCTATTCCATCAAAGGAAAATTATATCATGAATATATGATCATTATATTTAAATATGAATATTTACGAGAGAAAAATTATCGACCGTTGAAAACCGTAAAATATCTCAAGTTTGCGAAAAAAAAATCAAAAGATTAAAGCATTATGAATTTCGAAATGATAAAGTAACACTTTTCAAAACAGTATATCATATTATTTTTTCATAAACCTCACATCCAAAATGTCGGACAATTTGTCAATAATTTGAGCTACTCAACTAAAGTCATCTATGTCGGGTTGATTAAACAAGCAAGCAACCACGGTTTTATATATATATATATATATATATATATATAACTAAACGTGTAATAGAATTATACGAATGAGAAGATATAAATAAAATAATGATATGATGTAAGAGGATACCTATAATTGGACAACACGCCTGAGAGTTTATTTATTTCTAAAGATAGATCACACTTTTCAATGTCATTTTTGTATGCTTTTAATAATTCATAATTTTTTACAGTTTTTTTTTTAAATAAAGAATAAGCTATACCTAATTTTGTTATATATTTGTTTAATTTTCTGTATATATGCGTCATGAAGTTTTTTCAAAAGTTGCAACAGTTATGCCATTATATGGTGGGGGAGAAAATGATTGTATGTGTTCGTGAGACGTGATTGAACAAATGAATCTACTTTTTGTTATGTTAAAGAATGTTATTAAAAGGTGAAGATAATACTTTAAGATTTAATTGGTTAATGGTGGTGTAAGTGGTAAGAATTAAATAATATATGTAATTGATATGTCAATATTGAAAAAAGTAAAACAAAATATGATAGTACTGAGTAGTTATAATTTATGTTGTAATCAGTGGCGACATAAGTAAGTGGTTGGTTTTTGAGAAGATCTTATGATTCATAATGAGAATGCAAATGAAACCTCAGTTGTTCATGGATTCAATGTTTTTTGAGGTTGATTATACATACATAAATTAGGGTTGTGTGAGAGATGATTATGAGTACAATAGAATTGAAGACATTATGTTATTTTTTAATTTCTCAACAATACGAAATGAAATTAGTGTTTTGAGTTAGGTCTTTATGGATTAAATTTAAACCATTAGTCCTACCAATAGTTCTCTAATTACTTTCATAAAAGTGGTTCTTAATTGGATAATTGGTGGTACTAAAGCAAGAAGGGCTGCACATAGCAGGGATTGTCACAAAAAGAGGTACATGTGGCTCCTTCCAACACCTTTTAATGCCCCTTTGTTCAGATAGAAAATTCAGTTCGATTTCAAACCAAAATTAGAACTTTTTGTGACTCTGAGCTAAACTGAACCCCTTTGTTGAATGCATGTATAAACTACTGTACATGACTGCTTGAAAAAACTAGTTGCACAAGGAAGATCTCCCTTGTACAAACAAGTTTGTTAAGTAATGACTGATGAGGTTATTTTATGCTCTCTCATTTCCGATGGATGTATTTGATATCATATTCTTGCATTTTTCTTGTGAATGAAGACGAGGGTAGTCGTGAACAGAATAACCTGAAAGGAAAATTAATTTTTAACAAATGACAATGTCAACGTGGTAGCATCTAATCGATGAAAGAAAGGTCTGGTATAACTTAAAAAAAGAAGAGAAAGTTTTGTTAAACTTGAAAAGAAAATTTTGTCAAAATTGTTAAAAAATAAATTTGTCAAAATATCATAGTTCAACCTAATAATGGTGACATCTTAGGTCAACATCCTTCAAGCAATGAAAATTATAATTATGATAAGTAAGGGTAATTTTTTATTGAGTTTGGGCTCCCAATTATGCTAAGGTCCATATATTTGGTCAGACCCATTTGACTCCCTTAAGATAAGTGAGAGAGCTTCCAAGTTAGTAGAAGGTGAAAGCATTAAGTGATACTGTGCAATCTCGATAAATTGACGATTGTGGATTCGTTAATCGTTGGATCGGACTGAAAGTTTGACACAAGGTTCGCAGCATATGATTCTTCATTATGACTGTTCGGATTCGAAGGTCTCAGGCTTGAGATATTGGTCCCGTACAGTAGCTCTGTTTTAGGGATTTGTCTCGCTTTGTTCTATAATTAGCAAGATTTGATGCTTTGTTGTTTGGCTGCATGTTAACATTTGTTCCTGCAATTTGTTAAGACTCATTTGTACACTCTTTTAATTATAGTGAACATAGGCGGAACTATATGGTGACAGGGGGAGCCACGGCTCCCCCAATTTTTTTTTTTTGAATTTTTTTATATATATTTATATATTTTTTTAAATTATATTTATATATTATTTATATTAAGTTTATGTAATGAAAAATAATAATAAAAGATAAAATAAAAAAATTAATGGAGACATTGATTTATAAAAGAGATTAGGATTTTTTTTCTGGCTATAAGATCTTTCTACCATATAAATTATCATGAAAGTGTGTGAAGAGAAATAAATACAAAGAGATAGATTGGGAAATAGAGGTTGGAAAACACAGATTGAGATTGAAGTATATTTTCTTGCATGATCTCTCACATATCAAAGTTAGTATCTTATTATGACTTATGTATATTAAATTTATGATTCTTTTTAGGATGTTTATCCCAAATTAATATAAACCCTAATTATGATTTTAGGGATTCTTTTATGAAATTGGTATGAACCCTAATTATAATTTTTCCCAGATTATTATAATTTTTAATTATGAAATTTAGGGATTTTGTGTTTTTCACTGCCTATGGTAATTTTTTTTTTAAGTTTTGAATTTATACAATGTTGCTTATTTAATTAAAGTGGTATGAGTTTTGTTATGTTTTGCATTATGATAATTATGATTTGTGAATATAAATTTTATTTTTTCTAAATAGCCGAGATGTGATAAATTTATATTAAAAAGATTATGATAAAAAGTAAAAAAAAAAATTGATTCTTTTTTTAAAGAAGGTTTGTGATAAAGGTTAAAAAAGATGCATTTACGTTAACTAAACTTGAGAAATTTCATGAGAACCAGGAATTCAAGACAATAAAAAAAAATCTTTAAAGTTCTTAGAGTTGTATACAATGAATTTAAAAATTCATTAGAATGCGATTCGGAAAAAACGACCTCAAATGTGACAATACCACCAAATCAAATTGATGAGATTATCTAAAATGATATTCATGGTTTGATATCATGATATAATAGCGAATGATAATAATATTTTTTTGAATTCTACTATTATGTGAAGAAAAAAGATGAAGAACTTTTTTTCTAACTAAAACATATTATATATAACAAAACTAATTTGGCACCCCTATATTTTTTGTTCAAGTTCTGCCACTGATAGTGAAGCGATTTCTTTGGTCTGGACGACCCATAGTTTTTACCCTTGAATTGAGGAGTTTTCACGCTAAAATTGGTGTATTCTTTGATTATGATTATTGTTGGCATTTTATTGTTATTGATCTCATAAATTCTTACAAATTAGAAAAAATTAATCCAGTGCTGATATTTTAGTTGTGTTTGTTGTTTTTCCATCATTCTCCTAGTGTTAATAAATATTCCTTCAAAGATAACTCCTTCCTTGCAGAGAATTGCATCCGGCATGTTCCGGTTATAGATGGGAAAATAGTTGGTATGATTTCCACTGTAGATGTGGTGCGACCAATGATGGAGCAGCAAAGTGGAGAATTGAAGCGACCCAATGACTACTATATCAGAGGAGATAGCAGAAGAAATCGACCATGTGTACGATTTGGTGTGCGAAAATTCATGCATCAAAATATAATACCCATTTATATTTCATAATAGGCTTAAATATACATTTGATCCTTATTTTTGTCAAAATTATTTAATTTGGTCCTTATTTTCGTTGTTTGTTCAATTTAGTCCTTATTTTTGTAAAATCGCATTCAATCGAGTTCTTTTGACAAACGGTGTTAAAATTATTAACGGCACAGTGACACGGTGGAACTGTTTGGGTTACATGTCAAATTTTTGAATATATGATGGCACAATGTTTAGTTAAAAAGAAATTGGGGGAAAAAATTTGAATTACGTAAAAAGATAAAACATGGTTAAGTGAAAAAAAATTAAAAAGTTTGAATTGAGGGTTTACTGCAGCGAGAGTTATCCTTGAGTGAAAAACTGAAATTGGGTATTGGAGTGGTCGAGAGATAGGGAAAAATTAGGGTTGGTGAGAAAGGGGAAAATTAGGGTTCTTGGGTGGTGGAGGTTCTTGTTCATCAATTAGGGTTCGCGAAGAGGGGAAATTGCGCTTAGAGAGTGATTTGCGATTGAAGCTTGGAGATTGTGCTTGGAGGTTGTCATTCGAGATTGGAGCGTCAACTAGGTTCAGGTTAGTGTTTAAAAAGTTGTACTTTTTTTGTTGATTTCTGTTCTGACTTTTTGTTTGTGGTGGCGAGACATACTTCTCAAACAGGAATTCCAAATCACCAACTGGATTGTACACAAGTTTCTTGCTAGCCACAGTTTTGCTTGAAACCCTAATTTCTTTCCCAAATCAATTTCACTAACTTTTAAACCTACAACGGCCATAAAATTTCACTGTGCCAATGTCACTGCCAACAATTTGACACGTAACCCAAACAGTTCCACCATGTCACTATTCCGTTAACATTTTAACACCGTTTGCCAAAAGGACTCGATTGAATGTGATTTTACAAAAATGAGGACCAAATTGAACAAACAATGAAAATAGAGACCAAATTGAATAATTTTGACAAAAATAGGGACCAAATGTATATTTAAGCCTTCATAATAAGTGGAGTTTGGTATTTTTTTACCACTGTGTGGAACATTACCGAACCCAAATTAATATAATAGATGGAATTTATATGTTTAATTATGATACATATTTATATTATAGGTTTTTAATAAAAGTTTCTCATTTTTTTATATTTGAAGTTTAGAAATAAATGTTACTTATATAAAAATATAAGTACATCAAATGATGAAATACATTACCCTGTACAAAACTTTCTAATTACTAACAAATAATTATAGTATTTAGGAGATTAGAAATAATGTAATCAAAATAAAGTAGTAAACCAAAAAAATAAATAATACAAATGGAATTTTTAAATATTTGCAATAAAATAGTTATAAATAAAGGAGGTTTCAAACCTTCATAAAATAATAATCATCAATAGGAGAAGTTAATACCCTCCAAAAAAAAAAAAATCTCCGCAATATAAATCAAGTACCAAATGTCGTTGTAAACCTCCATAAATAGGTTGTGGCCAACTATATCTACGGAGGTTTCAAAAATGCCTGCAAATTAATATGTAGAGGGTAAAAACCCCCGCAACTTGAAAAAAAAAAACACTCCACAAAATAGTCTTTTTTTTTTTTTTTTTTGTAGTGTACCCAGTGTACTTGTTGAAAAAATTGATTACATATGGGCATCAACACATTAAAATAGTAATGCTCTTCACAAAAGAGAAATCTAAAATAGTGCAATAATGAACAAATGACTTTTCTAACTACAAACCTCAAATCAAGGGTTCCAACGACCAAAGTGAATATTCATATGTCTAGGTTCAAGTGTTTAAATTTCAACTCGATCTAACGGTTAATGAAGCAAACTTTTTCCAAGATGACATAGTGTAAGAAAATCCAACTCGTATAGCAAGATGTTAGCTCACCCAGCGAGAAAACCTCCCTTACCTCTATGCTAGAATTAATTTTGGCACTCGCTCAATAAGCAGTGTGGTCGCTCAACGAGTCTAAATAACATAGATGCACAAATCTACATTTTAGACAATTTCAAACACCAGCATACTAATTTCAATCCATTCAACTCAATATAGCCAAATATACGAAATTTACATATTAATCAAAATCAATTTATCATAGCACCAATAAGCCAAAACACAATTCACATGACAAGAAATTAAAATTGACTTCTATTACCTTAGCTTAACAACCTTTGCTCTCAAAGATGCTCTTTAGAGCTCTATCCAACACATAATAACCTAACTCGATAACAAAAACCTCAATTAGAGATATAACCATATCATCAAAATCATAAAGTAATAAAGATTCACCGAGGACAACCTTGAGTTACATGTATTGTTCTAGAGCTCACATGTAACCCAAGAACTAAAATGCCTAAAAATAATAATGAAAACTTACTCTATTCAACTTTTGATCAGATGATTATGAAGACTGAGATTAAAATTGAAGAGAAAATATAAAGAAAAAACCTAAAGATGAGATTTAGAGAAACTATAATTTTCTAAAAATGAATTTCAATATTAAAAATCTTTATATAATTAAGTCTTTTATGTTAAAATATTATGATGTTTTTCTATAAGAACCACCCATACACTAAAATTATTTTCTAAATTCTCATATTTCTCATTCTCACAAAATATATATATATATATATATATATATATATATATATATATATATATATATATATATATTTTGTTGCGAGTGAAGTGATTTGTGACTTGCAAGTTGGCATGGGGAAACTCAAAACAAGTTGACAAATTATTTTGGATAGAACTAGATAGGAATGGAGTGTCTATAATTTAAAGGACAATAAAAGATGATAATAATATATAACTAATTTAGTAGAAGATAATGAGATTCACCATTTTATTTTTTTATTTTTTTATTTTAGTATTAATGTGTTTCAATCAAACAAACATTTTGCAGTCTATTTTATTTATTTCTATTTTCATTCATTATATTTTTATTTAGTTTGTCTCCGCCGGGGAAGAAAATTTTGAAACTTTTCTACTCAGTTTTTTAATTAAGTTTTAATTTTATTTATAGAAATACGTACATCTTAATCATAAATTAAGTAATGTCGCTTTCTACAACATAATCAATCTTTTATATGAAGTCAAATTTTAGAACATTTTATTTCATGCTTATCCATCTCTATGATTTTTTTTTTAAATAACTCCAAAAACTTAAAAATTCCCCAAAAAAAGGCTTTCGTCGATTATTTTTTCTTTCTATTTATGTAAATTTTAATTTAATCTATTTAATTCATAAAATAGAAAAGAACGGGATAAGATTCAGTGAATATATCATCAACCAAGATCCTGACACTAAATAAATAATTAAAATGTTTTATTTTATCGAATAGTGAAAATTGTTATACTTTGGATGTTTCTAATTATGAAATTTTTTCTGGAATTTTTTTTAATTAATCAGAATATTTTTTCGAGTTGATCCGGTACTGGCCTATCATCCGACAACATAACTTGTGTTCTTATTCTTGTTTAACAAAGAAAAGAGGCTTTTTCAGAAAATTTACAAACATTAATTGCACCTATTGGCATTTATAATGATTACGATTCTATTTTGATGATGACAGGGTTTTCATCATCTCAAAGATTAAATATAAAATCCTACCAAATCTATTTTGAATAAATATGCATTAAAATTTGATTTTCTATTTTTTTTTAAATATAACAATGGATTATGCTATGTTCATAATCCATTAGTTTAAGTCAAACAAAACTTGGGTATTACTTGTCTCACAAATAATTAATTATTTTATGATAATTGACGATTATGTCAATTAAAATTTATTTTTCATAATTTTACAAATAATTGATTATTGACGATAGTGACTACAAAATGTTATTAAATTTCTTTAAAAACAAAAGCATTCTGTTGTTTTCATTAGAAGTATTTTTAATAATTTTGAAAAAAATTAGCGATTTTTTTGAGAAAGGTTTTCTTGGCGAATCATCTCACTGAAAAATCATTCTTCAAGATTATCCAAAATAAAAAATAAAAGTTGCATCTGCTATAGGTGTTCTTTCTATAGTTTTTTTTTATAAATATTTTTCAATCTAGTTTTTTTTTTTTCTATCTTCAATATTTGGTTGTTTGTGTTTTACACGATTGTAGAGTGTTGGTAGGCATTTGAATGTTTGTAATAGTTGTTATTCTCGAGAAGATTTAAAAATTATATATATATATATATATATATATATATATATATATATATATATTCTGTTGTAATTAAATAATTCGATAAAATAGTTAAATTAAATCAAATATAAATTATTATTGAATAAAACTAATATACAAATTTGTATGGATTTTTTTTTTCATTTTCATAATATTATCTTAATTAATTTTGTTTCATTACAACTATTAACATTACTAATATTACCGTCCCTCCCATGAAAGTATTTGTTTTTTTTAATTTCTTAGATTCACCCTCTTAACAATAGAGCAATAGAAAATTCATATTTTTCACATGCCATCTTTTCCATTTCATCCTGGTCCCATGTTACACAGAGTAGTTGAAGATGAATAATACGTTTTTAACAATAAATTGAAACACACACAAATATATATAATACATATATATAAATATAATTCCTTGAATTTTTCAAAATAATTTACAAATGATTTCTAGAGTGGTTTGCAATGGAAGAATTTTGTAAAATTGGGCAACGTTATTATCCAAGTATAAAACAAATCACACCCTTGTGAATGGCACAGATTAATTGAAACACTACGTGTTCCTATCTGGTAACAAAGGAGCACCATGGCTCAGTGATTCCGTGTCCAAGTGCTCCACGCCTTTCGCAATCTCGTACTCCTCTTTAGATTTTCCCCACTGAACAGCGTAAAACCCGACCACGATTATAACCGCACCAATCAAACTGCAAAAAGACATTCATCACAAAATTTTATCAGCAAACAGATTCCTACGACGATGCTAAGTGATTCATCGTCATAAAATTTTACCTTCCAAGACTGAAATCATCTCCCAGAAAGATTGCACCCATCCAAACTGTGAAAATGATTGCAACAGGTTGGAACAACGCACAAAACAAAGGGCCCGCTTTAACTATGCACCACATGACCAGGAGGTAACGCAGCAATGTTGCAATTATTGCCTATCACAATCATAATCAGCATCCAATGAGCAACCACAGCCACCAAAAAAATGTGTGTACATAACATCCTAAACGTGGCTTCAATTTTTTTTATAACTTTTATATTAGTTTTTCATGGCCACAGAAGCAAGGTTAGCTCTGAGCACCTTGAGCACATGGAAAGTAGGTACAGAGTTGATGATTTATGATAACTTACTTGACTTTTCTATAACATATTTGTCAGACCAAACATAGTTTTTATCGTCAATTTCATCATGTGGACAAATTAAAATAAAAAAATACACAAATATAAATGCATTTTTTTTAACAGTGGCTGGTTTTCATTTTGCAGGTGTTATACTGAATGAAACAGTGTACCTGATATAGAATCCCGATCAACCCTATATCCACCCTGAGTTTCCATTCTGTTAAATCCTTCACAGCAAATAAGGCAAATGCTCCACACTGCACCATTGAAAATAGGAATTGGAAGAACACAATCACCGAGACATCCATAGTAGGGTATGTGTCTCCTACTGAAGCCTGAAAAATTAGCACCAAAAGAGACAGAATTATGAATCAACTGGTCTGATAAATTACACAAAATCTAGAACGCAAGGATTAAAGAATGAATCTCAAGACATTTAGTGTTTGATTGAAAGAGAAAAGCAACCTGATATATGTACCACAATGAAGTAAAGAGTGCATCGAGAACACACATTATCCCTCCCAAGATCCAATTTAGCTCTGACGAAAGTTTAACCATTTGGTTAGAAGAGTTGTCCGAATGTGACCTATAGATGAGTGGACCCTTGTACAGTACCACAACGAATGCTCCTGCAATTGATACTATTGTTCCTACCACTTTAGCTTGGCTGCTAGAACTCCTCCATTGCACTTGCTCCATCCTAAACCATTCAATTTAGATAATATACTACATTACAATACTGCAATTTACAATACTGCAATTACAACTTAACCAGATATTAAGAAACGCTTGTTTGTTCCATACTCTCTGATTCTTGAGAGGTTGTTTCAATGTAATTATTTGATATCAGACTTTACTTTAGTAATTAGAGTAGGTCCTAAGATGTTGAACTATTAGTATATCATGTATAAACAGTTTCATCATATGTTTAGTTCTTAACATAAAGAATGAGTTAAAAATTTCACTGACTAAAACTGTAACTGAATTAAATAAGGATAAATTCTCAGTTTATTATAAAATTCAGTTCAGTTGAAATCTACCTTTCTAGATTATTAAAAGGAAGAAAAAGATTCGTCTTGTTTGGTCAAAGGTTAAGTACCAAACTCCAAAATCTTGAAGAAAGAAGCACCTAAAGGTCCTAAAGGAAGTGAGAGAATTACTTGAAGATGAGAGCAAGTATAAAAGTGAAAGCTGGCATGAGGTTAAGAATGGCTGATAAAAGTGCAGGCGAGCTCAGATCTATGCCAACATAAGCCTGTATAGTTCCTAAACTCCTGCACGGTATAAAGTACTATATCAGAAATTTTCTCATTTCCGAGATGAAAGATCACACATGTATGAATGGAAATAGAAAAAAAAAATGAGGGAAAACACAAATACTAACCCAAAGGAAGCGAGCAAAAATAATCGGCAAAGTGCAACGAAATTGAGAGGAGGACTCTGTTGTGACATCCTGAATGAAAAAAAAAAAAGGGTAAAATAATTATAGAAAAATATTTGTACTAAAGTTTGAAAGAAGAAGGTGTAAGAAAAAAGAGAACCTGTGGCGAAAGACGGCGAAGGGAAGAACCAAGATTGCAGAGAGTGCAAAAGTGTAGACAACCATGACATATTCGTTGATATCCTTAATAGCAACTTTGATGACCACCATGCTTCCACTTTGACCCAGCATAGCCACCATCATTCCTATAAATGGCAGTAATTTGCCACTTCCATACCCTGATCTCGTCATTTTTCTCTGACCTTCTCTCAGCCACTTCCACCTTCTCTGTCTCAGTTCGTATCGTCCTTCTTATTCTCACCACTTTTCTTTATATAACACCATTTTTCACTCATCTGTTAATAACAGTAGTATGGTTGGCACTTATAATCTTAATAACAGTTTTACACATTAGATTATAAAATGAAACATGGATTTGAAAGGAGATGAAGGTCCCCATTATAGAGACATCGAACGTCATCCATGACGTTTTCATCGTGTCATTGCCTCAGAAAGAACAAAACTAAGACATCTCACGGTTGGAAATGCGATTCCGTAAGAACGTGGGAAAATGGCACATAATGTTTTTTCAGACATTTATCTTCAATGTATACTTCACGTGATCTATAGTTCTTTTTTTTTATTAATTAGATGTTTAAAAATAAAGATACTAATCACAACATGATTTGTTTAGATCATACACAAAGATCTTGTATAAAACATGTGAAAGTAAAAGCTAAAAAAGAAAGTGTAAAAAAATATAAGAGAAAGAGATAGCTTGTCTAAGTAAATAATTGAAAATAAAGTTGTGGAAGTAAGTCAGAGGATTGATTACATGAGGAGCAGAGGATGGGGGAGGATTTTCAATTTATTTTATAATCTACCTCATTTAATTTTAATGAATGTTAAAATCTAAAATTAAATACTTTAAATAATAAAAAGATGAATTATCTAGGGAAAAAAGATTAAGATGTTTTTTTTAATATTTTCTTCCTCACTTGTTCATATTTTGTTTCTAACGCTATAAAGTATAAAACTTATTGTATTTGTATCTACTTATTTTTCATATATTATATTCTAACTAAAAAAAATACAAATTTATTGTTTAGTTTTATCTCACTTGTTCTATTCCATTTTTTATGATAAAGAGAGATGACTCTATGTTGCTCTATTTGACACTAAAATAAGAGTTTCATACTTGTATCTTTTTTTTTTTTTTTAAGTTGTTACACTCACTAATTTAATTTAAGTGTTCTTATATTTTTCTATTTTAATTCTTTTTGGGGAATTCTTATATTCTTCTATGAAAATTATGTTTAAAAAAATTTATATTTTTATATGAAAATTCGAACATAAAATTAAATCTTATGTATTATATGTTTTCTTATAACCAATTTTTAAGGTTAATTTATCTATCATATATTTCTTTTTTATTAATTACATTTTTTAATAATTTTGATTTAATTATTAAGGAATTGAAAAGTTTAAGGAATTAAGGACGATCTTTGATTTTATTTCTGTTACATTTATATTTATAATAATTTATGCACTATTTTTATTGCATATGTGATGATTATATATTTAAATTTGATAATATTATTTTATTTTCCTAAAACAATTTGTCAAATTCACGATTAGAATGGACTTTAAGTCTAAGTCAATCCTGCAAAACCAACTTATAAGGTGAGATTTGCACTCTATAATTCCCTTTTTAATTTGGGAATACTATAATGGATACCAGAAATATTCACAGATTGAGAAATTGCAAAGTTTGAAATACATGTTTTACTAGTACAAACATGTAATAATGAATATTATGTTAAATTTGTATTCAATTAGACTCATATAATCAAATGATCAAAATATTATGTTTTATCGGTGTAAACAAGTCTTAGTTAATGAATCTAGTGACATAAAACTTGTCTGTTGGTTAAAGTGTTTCTCAATTAGACTCATGTAACCAAACGATAAAACTAATATGTTCTACTGATGCAAACACATGTCTTAGTGAATGAATCTAGTAACATAAAACTTGTTTGTGGACTAAAGTTTTACTCAATTAGACTCATATAATCAAATAATAAAACGATTAGACTATGTTCATTTTCTCCATACTTATGGCCAACTTGAGAAATATTATCAAATATCTCATCCTAATTAATCATATATGTGAAAGTGAAAATTCCAGTAGGTTCAAATTCATCACATCACATATGATTAATTACAATTACAATTATTGTTTATTTTGTTTATTATATGATTATAAATATCAATCAATCAAAGTTCTGACTACTCTCTAATCTATTATATCCACCTTCTAACCATTTCAAACATTTAAAATAAATATTTGGATCAACATTATTTATAATGCAATCAAAATAAATAATAATATTCATTATATAAATTAAATATACAATATATAATTTATATCAACATATATTATGTACAAAAACTTATACTACGTACATACACAAGAAATATAGATTTTTTTTAGTTTTATATAATTTTATAGGAAAGAGTTCTCTTATCAAGAAGATTTTAAAGGAACAATCATACGTCAATATTTAATGAACTCATACAATAATTCAAATAGAAGACACAAGTTAAACCATTATTTTAAGTTAAAAAAATGGATATAAAACAAAATTATATGTTTCTCATTATTTTGACAAAATAAAAGTGCATTTTTAATTCATCTTCAATCTCAAAATAATCAACACTACTATCCAAAAAATGGTGTCAATTGCCATAAGTGACAATTTTCCACACTACACGAGTACATAAAACAAATCTCAGATTCCTTACGACGATTCCGACAAAGTCTCGAAGCCATAATGCCGATGCTTTGAGACCTTTTATACCCATAACAACAATGTCCTACAGTGGGTTAGCGGCACAACAATGTCCTACAGTGGGTTAGCGACACCTCATCAATCACAACACCTCCAACGCTGATCATATTAAGTTCAACATCAAACACATAGCGAATCCAAAAGGATAACCGCGACCGCGACATATTCAAAACAAGACAAAAATATTTAATTTTGTTCTAATACCAAATGTAAAACTAATAGGAAAAAAGAATAAGGACTAACCTTCTGTCATTGCCATTGTCACGAGAATTATGGTTTTAAGTTTCAAACCCATAGTCTCTAAACTTGGACGGGAGGCCTATCTGACATTTTGTTTGATTCCGTTTTCCAAACCTTTCTTTAGAACCAACCTGGAATGCAAACAAGGAAAGGGTTGACATCTCCATATTTGATCCAACAAAAAAAAAAAACCTTGACCTTAGTAGTGATAGAGATAGCACAACTGTAGACAGGGGGAGGTGTAGTATAATGTAGAAGAGAGTAGATTTAATATGACTCAAAACACATATCACATGTGAAATTTATAGAGTTCCGTGTCCATCATGTAATAATTTTCATAATAAATTATTGTCAATTATATGGAATTACGATATCAAAATTTATGCACCAATTATATTGAAATAGATTGTAATTTTTCTCGTCATCATTTTCAACTTGGCACTATATTTTACCATTTGTTCATTCGGCTCTACAGATTGCATATATATATATATATATATATATATATATATATATATATATATATATATATATATATATTAAGCTACACTTCGTTTTACGCTTTCGTTTTTTATTTGATAAACTCTTAATGCATTTAGCCATAACATTGTAAATTTAAGAGAGATGTTAACATAGAACCATGTTTTACATCCATTTAAATATGATTTACAGGATTGCTATGTATGTCTATATATAACTATATCAATCAACTATAAAAGTTTTTAAGTTGAAAAAAGAAAGAAGTTATGTCAAATTTTATGAAAAGTATAAACAATAATAATAAAATATCAATACTTATCAAAGTTAAACAATAATAGTAAATGATCAATATATATATATATATATATATATATATATATATATATATATATATATGAAAGTATTTTAAAAAATATATAGCATGTCAATTTTGATATGTGCAAAAGTTGTATTAAATAGTTTTAGATAAATATGAACTTTTTATTTATAACTTAGTATAACAACAGTTTTTAATCAAAGAATGAGTTTTAAAACATTATGATATAATTAATAGATATTGAGTGATGTAAGAGTATTACTCCTCTATCTATATAATCTATATAATGATAATTACAAAGAAATAATTTTAAAGTACAGATGCTAAGAAAATATACTATATTTTAAAATAAGTACATAGATATTTTGTCTAGAAAATAACATAAAGTTGTTGGTGGTGAGAATGGTTGATGATTGCTAGTTGTCACATGTAGAAACCTAACAACAGCATGTCATTTATTTTGGATAGAAATAGGAATGAGCGTGCATGATTAAAAGGACTATAAAAAATAAAAGATTTAATTAGTTTGATGATACTCATTTTTTTTTAGGTGTGTCAGTCTGGTACCTATTTTTAAAAATGTATCAATTGAGTTTCAACTTTGGAAAAAATGTCTCAATTAGGTCAATTTTAGAGAAAAAATCATTAAGATCATTAATTATATTCATGACTTTTACCATTAAATTTTAATATAAATATCAATACTTAATTTTGTTGTAAGTCATTTTAAATATCAATATTGTTAACAGCGTTAATAATTTTATTTATTGAAAGAGACTTAATTGAAGCATCTTTTAAAAAATTAGAACTCAATTGACATAGTTTAAAAAACGGGACACATTCAAACAAAAGTGGATACCATACGACTATTAAACCAAAATGAAAATAATATATATAATTTAGTAGAAGATAATGGTTTTAAAAAAATAACGAGATTCATGGTATTACTATTATATATTTTATTTACTTTTCCTTTAACTTCATTTTTTTCAGTCGATCATTTTGAATTTTTTAACTTTTAATTTTTATTTAATTTATTCCTGCACTCCACGTTTTTCTTCTTGGTACAGAAAGAAAAAAGTGGGCTGCACTTCCCTAGATGAAAACATGAAAGGCCCATAAAGTCAAAAAGCCTACATAACAAGAGTTCATAAATATAGTATGAATATATTTTAATAAAAAAAATTATAACATTAATATAACAATTTTAATTTTGTTAGTTTTATTCAAATTTTATTAACAGTTAATATAATTAAGGACATGAAAGGTTTCTTAAAAAACTAATTACATGTTAACATTAATTATTTTGTTAATTAATATATGAACTTTTATTTTAATATTAAACACATTTAATTACTTTAATAATTATTAAATTTAAAATAAAATTTATAAAATTAAAAATATTCATTAGATTTTTTTATCATACTTAAAATAAAATATATACTAAATTACTTCTATATAATATTTAATTAAATGTATTTGGATTATTATTTTATTAAAATATATACTAAATTACTTCTATATAATATTTAATTAAATGTATTTGGATTATTATTTTATTAGTAAAAGACATTAGAGTGATCTAATTAATATACAATTATAGCTAAAGACATATATGTCATAAAAGACTAATTGTACAGATATCATAAGTAATATTTTTAATTTAATAAAAGATCAAATTAGAAATATTATAATTTTGAACGTAACCGACAGAAGTTAGGTAAAAGATTTATGATTCCCATTTGTCTTCCAGAGGTACAACAAATTATTCCTAATATTTTTCTTTTCATCCCATTAGAAGAGGAACTAAAAAACAATCTAAGGTGTTCTATATTTAGAAGATTATCTATTGGTAATTTTATTACCTTAATTATTTTTAATAATTGTGATATCCTTTCTGAATTTCTTAAAAATAGAAGCCTTACTTCCCTTCTTCTCACTTTCTCAACTTCTCTACAACCAGCAACCTCCCAACCTCTCTTCTCTGCTGCTACCACCTCTTACTAATTCAACCTTTCTATACTCAAATTCAGGAAGGACCAACCCACAGGAACCTCAGCGACTTCCTCCCTCAGCTTCCAGTCTCCTAGGTAGGTCTCCTATTAAAAATTGGGTTCAATTCCAGCTAGAATTCGCTAGTTAATCTCTGAATTTTGAGTCTGATCGTGTAATTCTTCCTTCTCCATGTTATGGTGATGGATTCTCATAGGTTAAACTGAAAACTCTGCTGTCTTGCAAATTGCTTGATTCCACCAAGTGAATTCTTGGCAAAAAGGTAAGGGAAGCTGACTTTTCAACTAAATTTATGTGAATTGTGTTCATGAGTGATTTAATTGTGTGATTGTGTGTTTAATTGGTGTTTGAGACTGCCTGTGTGTGAAATTGGGTGGTGGATGATTCTGAACGAGCCTGCATGTGAAGAACAAAGAGGAATTCCTGGTAGTTTCGCCCAGGCGAGTAGCTCTCACCTGAGCGAAAATACCAGAAGATCACCTCTGTCACTGCGCGAAATCTCGCCTAGGCGAGCTGGAGTTGCTTGAGCGAGATAACTTCTCGTCTAGGCGAGCCAGTTTAGCCTGAGCGAGAGTTCACCCAAGATTTTTTTAATTTGCCACTGTATGAGGTCTCGCCCAGGCGAGAGCAACTCGCCTAAGCAAGATAAACTCTCTAGCTTAGGCGAGACCCTCTAGCCTAAGCAAGATTCCCTGCAGAAGTTAGCTTTCTCACTGTTTTGATTACATGGTGCTATATTGATTGCCTTAAGATGATAATGGTTGATCTTGTATGTGATCCTTATGCATGATAGACAGTGTGATGGAATTGAGTGTGAATTTGATATGAATGAGAATATGTTGGAGTAGGATTTCAAGGAAAATTCTAAGGAAATGGTTTTAGTAAATGTAAGGGCATGAGGACTCATATTGGTGGCATCCTGACGCTCCTAGTAACCATTAAGACTCAAGTAGAGTATGGTGGATTACGTCGGGGGGAGTAGCAGGAGGTCTTGGTCTATGAATCTGATCCGTCATAGAGGTGATGGGATTTACCTTGAGAGTGGTTGGGTGAATACCCCTTGTGCCTTAAACTCTGCAGAGTTTGGGAACCATCTCAAGTGCAAGTCACCGAGAGCTCCATTGCCACTTACATAATCCGGATATCGAGTCTAGAACGGTGTGTGGTGTTATGGTTGGGATTAATTGGATGATTTTGATAAATTGTGTGATAAATTTTTTTTTTCTGCCTAAGTGTAACAATTGCATGATTTGCTCTTGGTTCAAGTTAGCTTACCCTTCTTGTATGTTGTGTGTTCCTTGTGTCTTCTATTTATGCAATGATCGTCCTTATTGAATGGCGTGAGCAGATATTGGTGCAGGTGAGGATACACCCCTCCGGGACAGGAGCTGAGTATGTTAGACGTTCCAGTAGTAGTTGTAGCCTCTTTTGTTTTGCTTAGCTGACTGAGTGTTTTGTAACCCTTTAGTAATGTATGAGCTGTATGTATTGATCAGTGTATGTATGGTTATTTTGAGGATAACTGTATTATACATTATACTGGCCTAGGTCATCATCTGTTTCTGAATTATTGAAATTTAAATGTTTTGTTTAATAGTATAAAAACTATGAAAACAGGATGTTACAATAACAAATTTAGATTCGTTTTTGTACTCTATTTTCACCACATGAATTTGAAAATGGTTAATGTTTGGTTGTGTTGTAATTTTGGTCATATATGGGAAGCATATCCTAACTATATGAATGATAAAAATATTTGTGCACATCTATATGGTCGGATAAAATTCACGATAGATAGTTAGTACTTGCGGTAATAGATATTTTAATATCCGTTCATAAACGGGTCGAGTGCGAATATCAAATTACTTGTACTTGTAAGTATCTATTACGTACAAAAAATTAAAATTAAAATTTAATTTATATTTTATTAAACTAAATTTAATTAAAATTAAAATTTAATTTATATTTTATTAGGTTAAATTTAATTAAAAATAAAATTTATATTATGTTTTTTATAATTTTATTTAAAAAATAACTTAAAAATGAGGCGTTCATCTCTTGTAAATTTGAATGGAGGTGTCTTTTATCTCTTGTAACTTTAATAGATGTCTTTAGTATAATGACTCTTTACAAGATGAGAGATTACGAAATTGAACTTGGACTGTTAAATGAAGAGGAGATAGCTTCTCTTGGAAGAATACCACTTTTAATATCCAAAACTTTCCCAAATATAAGGGTGATAAAACCTTCGAAGCTTCAACCTACACAATCAACATCTCCACTTATTTAGGTTGCTTTTATATTCTTATTCTTTGGTTGATTAAGACAGTTACAACATATAACTCTATCAAACTAAAAAGAATGGAAAAAAAAGAAAAAATAGAACAATAAATAAATAACTTTGATCAAACTATATGTTCATTTTTGTTTTCTTGATTATATAATCTGGCTATGGAAAAAAATACCAATTAACTAATAATCTTTAAAAAAAAATTACTTAGAAGTGTAGAGAAATAAAATTGGAAATAACTGAAATTTTTATTTTTTATTAACTTAAAAATTATATCTGTTAACCTAAATAAAGTTGAAGTTTGATAGAAAATAAGTTACACTTAATAATATTATTACATTCTTGTTGTCCATGTCAAAAATTTAACCTACCTGTTCCTGTCTTGCAACAAAGGAACATCATGGAATGATGAGTCGAAGTCCTCAACCCCTTCTGCAATCTCATTCTCCTCTTTCGATTTCCCCCACAATACACCATAAAATCCAACCACGATTATAACCGCACCAATCAAACTGCAGAAAGTTCATCACAAAATTTTATCACCAAACAGATTCAGCATCTACGATAAGGGGTTCTTTAATCTCAGCCTTCAAATTTTACCTTCCAAGACTTAAATCATCTCCAAGAAAGATTGCACCCATGAAAACGGTGAAGATCATTGCCACAGGACTGAACATAGAACAAAACAAAGGACCAGCTTTAAGGACGCACCATTGGAATAGCAGGTAAGATATCATTGTTGCAACTATTGCCTATTCAAATCACCAACAAAAAATGAGTACAAAATAACACCTTAAACTTTATAACAAATATTTTTCACACCAACCTTAATCAATTGTAGAAGTTAAAATAAAAAACACAAATGTAAATGTATTTCAGTGTTTCATTGTCATTTTCCACCTGATATAGAACGCCAACCAGGCCTATATCGAAGTTGAGCTTCCATTCAGTTGGATCCCTCACAGCAATTAAGGCAAATACTCCACACTGCACGGTTGAAAATAAGAGTTGAAAGAATACAGTCACTGTTACATCAGGGTATTTCTTTGCTACATAAGCCTGAAAATTTAGCACAAAAAGAAAAAGCAAATCAACTGGTTTGATAAAATAACATCAATTTATTTTAATGTAAAGAGTGTTTGATCGAAAGGGAAAAGCAACCTGATATATGTACCACATGGAATTAAAGAGTGAATATGCAATAAAGAATATCCCTCCCAATATCCAATTTAGCTGTTGTGAAAATTGAAGTATTTGGTTAGAAAAGTTGGACGAACGTGTCTTAAAGATGATTGGACCCTTGTACAGTACCACAACAAATGCTCCTGCAATTGATGTTATTGTTCCTAACACTTTAGCTTGGCTGCTTGAGTTCCTCCAATGTACTTCTTCCATCCTAAACCAAACATTTAATTTAGAAAATTGTTACAGAAACAAGTATTCTAATGTTTCCGATTTGGGTAGAACCAGGTCACAATTAGTACAGTAAAAAAATTACCTGAAAATGAGAGCAAGTATAAAAGTGAAAGCTGGAACGAGGCTAAGAAGGTCTGATCCAAGTGTCGGCGAGCTCAGTTCTATTCCAACATAACCCATTGTAGTTGCTGCACTCCTGCACAGTAAAAAGCTAAATCAGAAATTCCTCGTTTCTGAGATGAATGTATAGAATCTGATAATTAACTAGGAAGTGCAAATAGAAAAAGTAACACAAACCCAAAGAATGCAAGAAGAAAGAATTTGCAGAGTAAAGAGAACGTGAGAGGAGGACGTTCTGACCTACTCAATGAAAAATGGGTAAAGATAAGGAGGGTTAAGAGTATTTGTGTTAAACTTTGAAAGAAAAACTGTGTATAACATGTTTGATTCCATGTAAGAAAAAGAGTACCTGTGGAGAAAGAAGGCAAAGGGAAGAAGCAAGATAGTGGAGAGTGCAAAAGAGTAGACAACCATTACATATTTGTTGATATCATCAATCATGGCAACTTTTATGACCACCATGCTTCCGCTTTGAGTTAGCATAGCCACCATCATTCCCACAAATGGCAGTAATTTGGCACTTCCATTCCCCAATCTTGCCATTTCTTTCTAACCCTCTCTCTCGGTCACTCCCACCTTTTCTCTATCTCATTCGTATCTTTCTTTGTCTCACTCAAAATAAATAATCGACCCACTTCGACTTCAACTGAAATAACTGTTAACCAACGTGTCGGCAATATAATTGACTTTGTTCATTTTTAACAAAATTTTCAATTTAATAATAGAAATAATCTTTTCCACTATTTCCCTTACTTTAAGTGTAACTCTACTCGTAAAATCATTCTATAAAGTTGATATTAAATTTTCAATAGACTTTCATACAATGTATTGATAATGGTGATAACAATATCATAATAGATTCAATAAATAATTAATTTTGTTAATATAGACTTTTAAACAGTTCTCGTACCATTTTTAGATGTAAATTTTAAACTTAACTCAAACATAAAAAATTTACTTTTAAAAGTGAGGTTTATACTTTAATAATGTATTACCTATCTTATCTTTAGTTGATGTAGAGTTTTTTACACATTCTATCACACCGTGATATGGTAGTGGATTACATAAAATGCTCAATAAATAATAAATTTCGTTAGTATAGAGTTTTTAAATGATTCTTATATCATATTAAAATTAAACTTTAAACATAATTCATTATTATTAAACAAGTTTATAAAAAATAAATTTTTATTTGTTTCACACTACTAAAAAAATTCATATTTCTTGTCAATTCTGTTTTGAAAATTTTTTCGTAGGAAATTCTTACAAATTTTGTTGTGAAAAAAAAATTGCAAGAAATTGCTACCAATGTTTTTACAAAATATTTTGTATAAAACACTTTTTGCAACAAATTTTGTAGGAAATACTTACAAATTTTATAATTTTGTAGGAAATAATTACCCACGAAGGAGTTGCCTGCCAATTAAGATTCTTACAAAAAATGACAGAAAATAAATATTTTCTTGCAAATTTTCTTAATAAATTTGCAAAAAAAAAATCATGTAATATGAGAATTTTTAGTATTGTCAGTACTATAAACTTATCTTATCTTTTATCTATATTTTTTTTTCTATCACACTACAAAAAAATGTTTCACTGCTAACAAATTTTAATGACTTATGTAGATACTAATTTACAAAATAAAAAATTTTGCTTACTAAAATAGTCACTATTATGAATACAAAATTATAATTGGTCACTAATTATTTAGAGACCAATTCAGAAATCAATTGATTTGGTAACCTAAACCTTGGTAACTAATATTTAGTGATCAATTTCTTCTAGTGACTAATTGTAGGGCCAAGTTTTCTGCCTTAGTGTTTTAAGGGGCTGCCCTTAACCTAATGGGCCTAAAGGCTGGCCCAAAGAGTAAAAATATACCCTAACCTGCCCTAATAGTCCCATTTCCCCTTCACTTTTAGAAACAGTACACTTCGTGCCTCCGTGAGCAGCCTCAATGTTCTGCTAGGGTTTTGCCGTCCACCCCTTTCCAAGCTAGTTAATCGATTTCTTATATTCCTCTCTTCCACGTAAGTAATTCCGATCCGTACTTTTCCTTCCTGTTGGGTCTTCGTATTCTTAGTTAGGGTTCACCGTGATAACACTGTGTGCACTATTCCACCGTTCCTTTCAGCTCCCAGGATCTACGCTCGAAACCGTGGTGCTCGTAGTCTAAGAGTCGAGTTTCTCCGCTAGCCCTTTTAGGTAAGGGAAGCTAGGACCTTCGTTGCTTGTGTTTTCTGCTGTCTTGTCGATTATTTCGCATCTGTATTGATTTGTGGTCGTTGTGCCCGATTTGGATTGAGTTAAGTATGTCCTGGTTTGCGGTTTTGGCTACTGCACGAGAAGACAGTGGCGAGTACTGGTTTTCTCGCCCAAGCGAGCTAGTCTCGCCTAAGCGAGATTATCAGAAGCTTGCCCCACTCGAATTGTCGCCTAGGCGACTTGAGTTCTTTTTGAGCGAGGAGTGTTCTCGCCTGGGCAAGACCTCGCAAAGTTCCCTCTCCCCTCGTCGCGCCCTCGCCTAGGCGAGATGGGACTCGCCTGAGCGAGAAGGTTCCCCTCGCCTGGGCGAGCCTCGCCAGCTTGAGCGAGGCAGCGGACGGGTTTGATGTGGTGGTTGAATGGATCGTTGGTACGTGGTTTTCTTGCATGATTTAAATATTTTACTAGAAGGATTGCTTGATGATGGTATGTTTAATATGTACATTTGAAATGGAGATGGTGTGTTAATTTATTGGGTACGAAATTGGAAAGCATGAGTTGTATAATTGTTGTTTATGTATGATATTAATGTTATGGGAAATTCTTGATTGGTGGGTGGAACATGTATAAAGTATGGGTAGGGCATAATTCCATGACTCTTGTAGTGAGAGATCTTGGTGGCGCCTCATTTGTTGGACGTAATTCCATGGGCCCTCTTAAGGGGAGTTCCTGGTGGTGCCTAGACAAAAGGACGTAATTCCACGGGGGGTCGTGGTGGTGCCTCAAGGCTAGGGCGTAATTCCACGAAGGCCACGTGGTGGTGCCTCTTGTAAGGGTATAATTCCGCGAAGGCCTCGCGGTGACGCCTCACTGCTAGGACGTAATTCCACTGCCACGTGGTGGTGCCTCATTATGCGTATCCGGATAGTCAGGTCTTGGGGGTTTTAAATGATTTTGGTAATCTACGTGTGAATGTCTGCTATCCATGTTTGACTCTAAGATTGCATGTTGACTATTGTGATATAAGGTCTCTTTATACTAGCTTACCATGTTTGTTTGTTGGATTGTCTTTTATGTGGCTCTTCTCTTATTGCGATGATCATCAATCCTATTGATGTGAGCAGATAGGAGAACATCTGGCAGTGTAAGGGAGATGGTACCACTTGATGGACTGGACGAGCATTGAGCCATTATGGGGCCCACCGCTGAAGATTTTATTATTGCTATGTTTGCTTACCTGTATAAGACTCGTACTGTTAGTTCTCTAGTGTTTTGTTTTAGGCCGTGTGGGACCTCTTTTATGTGTTATTGACATGTTGGGGTACGAGGTTCTTCATTATTCCAAACCTTGATACCCTCTGGATGTTATGCATGTGGCGTTTTAGTTAATGGGCTTCAGCTATTTAATTAAGACGTTACACTAATACCTTGACAGTTAAATTCTAGAAACCAATTTAGAGAACAATAATATTTATTCATATAATTGTGATTATTTTAGTTATTTATTTTGTAAATTAATATTTAATTAATCACCGTAATAACTAAATAATTTTTTATTATTATAATTATTTATTAACAAGATATTTTTTGTAGCGTGATATTTTGATAGTTAATGGAAAACAAACGTCGCCTTCACTTGTTTATGCATCCTCTTCCTTGCATCATGGAAGCAAAGGTTCAGTGATCAGGTTCTAGAAATGGGTGCAAAGTCAGATTACAACTACTTTTAGACGTGCTCCATTAATTTTGAAAAAGAAGTGTGATTTTTAGTTTTCATCGGACGCACACCATCTAATTTAAAAGGAGTAATAAAAGCGACAAGTAGTTCGTTACAAATCTTAATCATGTTATTATCAATGTCATAATTTCCATTCTTTTCATCTTTAACTCTTGTATGAATTTATTTAAAGAAAAAAAATCACAGACACCCAAAAAAAAAGTGTATTAACACTTGATATACTTAAAAGAGAGAAGAAAAATATAGATTTATAGATTATATGATGGGATAAGAAGAAAGAGGTAAAAAAAAGTTGAAAGAAAATTAAATAAGTATAGATAAAATCACGATGTACATATCATTGCTCTTACTTTTATTCTCTATCTCTTTAATTACAGAGTTCTCTTGTTTCTCTAATAATTATACATACCTTAAATTTTCCATGTAAATTTGAAGAGATTTATGCGAAAAAATTATGTGATAAATATTCCATTAATATTTATAAAACAATTAATCATAATTAACTATATTTAATTTTTTGTCTGTTTTTCCTTTTCACCGGCAGGGGTGGTCATGACTAGTCAATTTTTATTTATTTTTATATTATATATATATATATATATATATTAATTTTTTTATAATTTTTTAAATTATATGTAATATATATTGAAAATTGATAGAAATTAAATTAAGTATCTTTCTATTTATTTTATAAAACATAATATTTAATGTTAATAAATAATAAAACATAAAATCAAATATAATAAAGAATAAAAATATTTATTAAGATATTTTTTATTTTTTCTCTTACTATATTTTTAAGTTTTTTACAACTTATTATGATTTCACACTTTTACATGTTTCTTTTTCTGTTTTGAAATAAAAAAAAACAGTTAAATACAAATTTATTATTTTTGCTTTCTTTTCTCATATATTCTTTTTCATTCATAAAGAAAAAAAGT
Source organism: Vigna unguiculata (assembly GCF_037176805.1). Taxonomy (NCBI): domain Eukaryota; kingdom Viridiplantae; phylum Streptophyta; class Magnoliopsida; order Fabales; family Fabaceae; genus Vigna; species Vigna unguiculata. The sequence continues at coordinate 26,169,208 of NC_140793.1, forward strand.
AATTTTCTTGTATCACTTAATACTGGAATATTTGTTTAATAGTTAACATTAGTTTTTACCACATGAGCCTTATATTCATTTTTTTATGATTATGGGAGAAAAATGATTGTATTGTGTTTTTTCATAACTATCTTTAAATTGAAACTTGATTGTCATTGATTTTTTTTTTCTTTTAGTGACTTTTAATTTTTTTTATTTTTTAATTAAATTATGATAAATTATTTTTTAATCCTAACTTAAAAAAGAAATAGATATATTGATAAAGAATAGAAAAATAAATTTATTTTTTAAAAGTGATAAAAAGAAAGTTTTTCGTAAGTTTTTCGTGACGATGAAAACAATTCAAATTCAATATCTTATATTTACGTATCATGAATCATGATACAAATGATCATATTGTTCAATTAGAGGAACATACTTTATATTAATTCTTTGGAACGTGTTTATATTTACATCGAAAAATAAATAGTTGAAAATTTTAGTTTTGATTCAATTATTGATGAGTTAAAAAATATGAAAGAACGAATGACAATCTTTTGTATATGTGTGATTTCTTGTGTAGGTACCGTTATACTAAATTATTTATTTATTTTTATTTTTATTTTTATTGTATTAATAACAATAATTAAATATATAAATTTTGAATTTTGAGTATATTATTTTGACTCTCCAAAATTATTGGTCAAGATCTGCTACTGCTTTTCACCCTATCATTTTTCATCATTCAATAAACAAAAACACATTAAATTAAATTTTAGGAATTATGTATAATATTATGACTTGATTACTGTCAAGCCAATAATAATAGATTCTAATTACCAACTTAAAATGATTATATGTTATGTCGAGGAAAGTTTGTGCATTAAAAAATTTAAGAGAGAAAGTATAAAATAATAAACAAATTACTTTTTTTCTATAAGTTAAATTAATTTATACGAGTGGTATATAAATAAACATGTCAAGAAGCAATGTAATTCTTTTAACAAATTAAATTATAAATAAACTAATTTAAACTAGTTTTAATATATAAATAAAATCTTTATATATATATATATATATATATATATATATATATATATATATATATAAACTTCATTCACACGTTTTATTTCATATATAACATTACAAAAAATCAAATAATTTCATTTATATAATAAGTTGTAATTAAAAAATCATATCTATAAATTTAACATTTTCTTAAAATTTAGACTTAATTATATTTTTCTGACAAATTTAGGACCTTACAATTTAGTCCTAATTAAATTTTTATAGTATGATAACTTCTAAAAATTTTATAATATTTCAATTGAATTAGATTTCTCTGTTACCTATATTAGATCACAATTATATGTATACTTTGTTACAAAAACATAGAGTAATGAGAATCTTGTATATAATTTTCTTTTTAAAATTAATGTGAAGTTATAAACTTATAAGGGGTTAAATATGTTTTTATTCCTCAAGTTGAAGTGAAAATTGAAATTAATATCTTTTAGAAATTTTGATTCAATTTAGTCCTCCAACTTTAAAATTGTGTAGTTCTTAGCTAACATTGAAGAAAAAATGTGTCAAACGATGTAAACAACTTATATGTTATCATAAGATGCGATTGAAAAGTTAAATAAACTTGAAAAAAATTGGTTGAAAGGACAAAATTCACATAATTAGATTTAAATTGTAAATTATAAAATTATAAAGTTTAAAAGTTTTAAAAAATTATAAACTTATAAAATTGTAAAAATTATAAAATTATAATATCGTAAAATTTTAAAATTATTAAATTATAAAATGATAAATTTATAAAGTTTTAAATATTAAAATTAGGAAATTAAAAAATTTAAATCAAGTAAAAGTTCCTGCAGACGTTAGTGAGGAGTAGTACCGAGAGTGCGGAGTTTTGTTTTAAGTTATGTTGTAAAATTGTAAATAGAATGTATATTTGGTGTTTGGACTATTTGGTTATACCAAGTGAAGTATTTTTATTTTTTGAAAACTTTTAGATATAATTTGTATATTGCTTGTTTATGTAATGATTTGGATTTATGCAACTATAAGATTAGTAGTATAATATTTCTAATTAGGATCGTTACCAGTGAGAAAGGAAAACGCAAGACACGACTTGAAAATATATATGAACAGAAGACAAATATTTAATATGATGGTTGTTTTAATAATTGATATAATATTTTTTTCATAATTACCATTATATAACATGATGGATAAATTAAAATTTAAAAATTCTTATAATAAATTGTTATAAATCTACTTTTTTTGCATTTTTTATTTCATCTTGATCTTTATCATGTTATCGTAAATTCTTATAATTCTTAGTACCAATCGATTGTTGTATTTAATTATCCGATTAAAGAAGTGAAAGTCTTAAGAAGAATATATAAAATCTTTAGTATTTAATTTATTTAAATGAATTTAATTTTTGTAGGAAATATATATTTTGATTTTCACAACTTAATTTTATATTTCTTGACATCATTTAATATCGATGATCGATCGATGTATCACTATTCTTTCTTTTTGAAAAATATGAATGTTAAGTAATAAGTCACGTATTAAAAAATATAAACGTGGAAGTTAAAATATTATTGCACTTTTTTTTTAACTATGCTCTAGGTCATTCGATGTCTTACATTATGAAATATATCTTACGTAAAGGAGTGAAAGAAATATTAAGATGTCGAGATATTTAAAATACTTGTTAAAAGTAGAATTCAAATATCAACACACTATAGAATTCTTTTATTAACATGGTCATTTAGATGCGATAAATACATGAAATATAAGAATAAGTAGACACTAAAAGAATTTTTATTAAAAAATAAAGAAGATATGATAGGAAAAAAACTAGAAAAATAAATAAATAGTACAACAAATCTCAGTATTCTTTTTAAAACTATTTTTCTTATTTTTCCACTGTTATCAAACAAACTACATTACTTTCACCTTTTAGAGGATTCTTCTGAACAATCATAATCTTAATCATATACTACTTATTTGCCATAGGAGCTTTCTTCAAACAATTTCAATGGGTGTGCAAGGAGAAATTAATGGTGTCAAGTCAATTACTCTTGAAATAGAAGGAAAACATTTATGATACAGGACAGGACTTCTCTTCAACTATCTCATAATGTCTGTCTCCATCATATGTTAAAAGTCTCCTCAAACCTTTCATACTATCATTGTGTCTTTGTTTTTATTCAGCAAGAGGGTGGCTTCAGAACAAGATGAAGATGAAGAGATAATGCTACAGGTTCCATGTTTCTCACAAATATTTTCCTCTTGAGCCTGACCCCATATCACAGCATAAAACCCAACAGCTATTGTAGCAGCTCCTATAACACTGCATATTGAATCAAAATCCAACAACTTTATTAATTACGAAAAATCTAACATTATTTCAACCTACATTCATGCACAAACATACCTTCCAAGATATAGAGTGTCTCCCAAAAACACAATGCCCATAGCAAGTGCAATCACAATTCCTAAAGGACTGAACATAGCAACATATACAGCTCCCTTCTTTCGACATGCCCATGCATACACCACACTTCGTGTAGCCAGCACTACAATGGCCTACAAAAATCACTAAATAACTATACCAGTAAAATAAGGTCCTAATTATGCAAAATTATTGGTAAACATCAAATAGTTAGTTCTGGAATAAATCCAAACTTACTGAATACAATATGCACACCAATTCCATATCAGGCTTAAGTATCCATGCCTCAGGATTTTGCTCTGCAACGAAAGCTACAACGAAAGACAGGATTACAGTGAAACTGGTAGCAATGGTCATTAGCATTAGCTCCTCTGGGTAGTCCTTAATAGTCCATGTCTGCATCAAAAGACCCGTTTTTGTTATGTGTGAGGACAAAGTGACACTGCAGAAAGAACTTTGAAGATGAAAACTACAACTAAACTTATTAAATCTATGCATAATATATTTCATAAATATAATGTATAGTGGAAACTTGAAATATTTATATTAATTTTATCTATTATGTTGGGTTTTTAATAAACTTAAATGTATTAACCATTACGGATAACTAGCCGTAGTAAGAAACTAGCCGTTGTGGGTAGTTAAGGTACTAGTCGTTGGAGTCTAGATAATTAATAAGTTAGTCGTTTATAGCCATTGAGAGTACACCGGTCAAGAAATGTGAGTCTATAAATTGTATTATGTATTGTATGGATGTATAACAACAATTAGAGGTGAATAAAGTTTTTTCACAAGATTAGAGAGTTGTTGTCTAACAAAGTGCTAACAAAGTGGTATCAAGAGTTAGTTAGCTTGAGTGTCTGAGTGAGAAAAAAGAGAGCTAGAGATTTTGTGTTTGAAAAAAGTAGAGACCTAAGTGTTTGAGAACAAAGAGAGTGAGATGGTCAGTCTTACAAACAGTGTTTCCCTGCCCAAGTTGACAAAAGCGATCAACTATGACAATTGGAGTCTCAAAATGAAGGCCCTTCTTGGATCCCAAGAAAATTGGGAGGTGGTTGAAGATGGTTTCGATGAACCAGCCAACACTACAGGTTGGTCAAATTCCCAGTTGAAAGTGCTGAAAGACGCACATGTGAAGGACAAGGCAGCTTTGTACATCCTGTACCAAGCTGTGGACGAGTCTGGCTTTGAAAAGATTGCAATTGCCAAATCTTCAAAAGAAGCGTGGGATATTTTGGAGAAGGCATATAAGGGAGATGACCGAGTGAATCAGGTGCGGCTTCAAACACTTAGGGGCGAGTTAGAGAGCATGAGGATGAAAGAGACCGAAGGAGTAGCCGAGTACATTACTCGAGTTGAAACCATGGCGAACCAACTTGCTAGAAACGGAGAGACGTTACCCGCTAGCCGAGTTGTGGAGAAGATCTTGAGGTCATTGACAAACGACTTCGAGAATGTGGTGTGCACGATTGAGGAGTCCAAAGACCTATCAAAGCTCACGGTTGAAGAGCTTGCAAGATCTCTTGAAGCACACGAACAACGAAAGAAGAAGAAGTGGGAGCCACTTGATCAATTACTCAAAACGAAGATGTCAATTAAAGATGAGAAAGCTCAGAACACTCAAGGTAGAGGACGATATTGAGGAGGTATAAGAAGCGGTCTTGGTGGTAGAAGTTGAGGACAAGAAGAGAAAGAACAATTCGGTCAACAAAATTGGCACGGAAGATGATGAGGTCCATGGAGAGGAGGTCAATCAAGCAACTCAAATGTTGAGTGCTTCAAGTGTGGCAAGTATGGTCATTAAGCAAAGGAGTGCTACTTGAACAAATGTTTCGGTTGTGGTAAGCCTGGACATTTTGCCAAAGATTGTAGATCTGAAGGTAGAAAGGAAGAGACGATCAACCTCACAAAAGATGTTAAAGAAGAAGTGACATTGTTGATGATGACGCGTAGCTCAGGAGCTGAGCATAAGCAAGTGGTGAACTCGACAAGAAGACCAAGTAGCATGGAGAATTCAGCAAGAAGGCTGAGTATAGTCAATAACTCGACAAGACAGTCAAGTAGTGTGGATAGCTCGGTAAGACAATCGAGTCGATTGCATAGGATGGTGAGACATGCAGATAGCCCACACAGGGTGGTGGAGCATGTAGATACCTTGGACACCATGGTGGAGCATGAGGCCAACTCGGTTAACTTGGTGGAACGCCTACATAGCTCGGATAAGTTGGTGAAGCAAGTGGATTACTCAGATAGCTCGGTGGAGCCGTGAAAAGCTTGAGTAGCTCAAAATTTGAAGAAGAAGAGCTTCTAATCCAAAGGTTAGAGATTGCAAAAAAGAGACTTGCAACAAAGTATTAAAAATGAGGTTAGAGACAATTTAATTCTACAAGCAAGCGTAGAGAGAAAGAAGTAGACTTTGCAAAAACGTCGCTTGAAACTTGAACAAGATGTTTCAAGTTTGCAAGAACAGTCACAAGTAGAGATGGATCTAAGAGCTGCATTGGATGTGCAAGATGAGGGGTGGTGACTTGCAATGGATGAGGAGATAAATGCGATTGGGTGCAACAATACGTGGGAATTGTCTGATCCTTTAAAGGAGGTCAGCCTATTAACAAGAATATGGTTAAGAGCAAGTTATCTACTAAGATAGCAAGGAACCCAATGAGTAACAAGTCAGCCAAAGAGAAAAACAAGTTAGTTAAAGAGAGGAACAAGACGACCAAAGAGAAGATCAAGTTGACTACGGAGAGAGTAGAGAACAAGCAGACTATAGTGAAAGAGGAGTCGTCCATGAAGAAAGCGAAGAACTTGACTATTCATGAAAGGGACAAGCACAATGTGAAAAGAGTTATTGCACGTGGGCAGCCAGGATGAAGAATAAAGAAACGGAGATTGAGAATAAAAGAAGTATTTAAGTTTACGGGGGAGTTTTGTTGGGTTTTAATAGACTTAAATGTATTAACCATTATGGATAACTAGCCGTTGTAAGAAACTCGTCATTGTGGGTAGTTAAGGTACTAGTAGTTGAAGTCTAGATAGTTAATAAATTAGCCGTTTATAGCCGTTGAGAATACAACAACCAAGCAATGTGAGTCTATAAATTGTATTATGTATTGTATGAATGTATAACAACAACAAAGGTGAATAAAGTTTTTTTACAGGTAGAGAATTGTTGTCTGAAAAGTACTAACATATTACCCACAAATTTTATCATGCAATTCTTTATAGTAAAACCTATTTACCTGTATAACAAGAGAGACTGAACAACAAAAAGTACCAGTTGATAGGAGAAATCCTCCTAGTAGCCATTGTGATTGTTGAGATGAGAGAGATAAATTGTTTGGCATGGCACCATTTGTCATAGGCAAACCTTTGTAAAAAGTCACTGTTAATGCCCCTGCAATTGAGACCACAGTCCCAATAGTTTTTGCTTGGCAGCTTCTTAGTTTTAGGTCCAGCTTTTCCATCCTAATTCCTCATACCAAAAAGGTTCACACTTTAATTAGTTCATATAAACATTCAAACTTGTTATTCACAATTTGGTGGAAGTAAATTGATCTTCTAACAACCAATTAATTATGTGGTTTTTCCTCCTTCTTTTAAACATTTCCATCGGTTTACGACTTTCCTTGAGATTTTGTCTTCCTTTTCTATTTCGTGGAAGAAATGACAGGCATCGGTTGCCTCATTCCAAGGTTAAAGGTCCCACAATGATATACACTTCTTATTGCCTCATTACAGCTGGTGCATTACAATTATATCCTTAATTTCTTCATTTACTTATACTGTTATATTTGAAGACATCGACGGGAGAGGAATTTGTAAACCGCATCCAATGTAATTTCTCTTTTGTCACAAAAAAAAAAAAATAATTCTATTGAAAGAAAAGGACTGCATTCATGTATTGGATTAAAATTTGAAATGAAAAAGAAAAAAAAAATGACATTATAATTTAGAGATTAAGAAAATAGTTTACCGTGAAATTTATATCATTATAATTTTCGATTATTTAGTATCAACGATAAATAAATTTGTCTCCATTAATATATCCGAATCCGACTCTATTTTGACTGAGAATTTATGCATTAATTGAGTATGGGTAATACCCAATTTCTAGTGATGAAAATGTACATACTCATTTATTTTCATATCTATCCTAATACTCATTTTGTCTCATATAAATGACTAAAGTATTCATTTACTAGGTCACCTATGGAATATATATATATATATATATATATATATATATATATATATATATATATATATATAATTTTTAAGATATTTTTATTTTATATATTTATTTTTCTTTGTTCGATTTTATTAGATTGTGAATCAAATTGTTTTAAGACGCACATTTAATCATTTTTACCCTTTTTTAATATGTTTATTTGTTGTTTATTTTTATCATGTAAAATATTCTTTTAATGATTTTTATAACATATTTTTATTTTCTTGTGCATTCCATAAGTGTAATTTTTTTTTGTATAAAGACATTTTATTTACTATAGTGTAATAAGTCAATATCATTTTCGTGAACCTTGTCAATTACCTCCCAACATCAATTGAAGTTCAAAAGAGAAAAAATCTATACTAAATTTCAATTATTATGAGTTTAGTTTTTGTTCTTTGCACGATTCATTCAAGTTGTATATTATAATTTTTGTTAGTGTATAAAAAAATTTAATTAAAATTTAGAGAAATGAAGTAAAGAGACATATAAAGGATTTTCAAACTTGGATCATATTTTTTAATAATTTTTTAAAAATAGGTTTTAGTTTTATCAACTTTATTTCATGAATGTTTGCAAACTTAATAAATATATTAGTTATCATGAAATTTTAATTGATGTTCTAATTTAAAATGCATGCAATTATAATTTCTTTCTAAATAGTTAATATTAAAAAACAACAATACATCATTTTGATATTGAATACTTGATAACATCATGTGTTTTTACCCTAATTTTCTATTTTTTATATAAAAAAATAATTAATTGATATTGAGATAGTAAGAAAACATATATGAGTTTATATCCATTACATAGTAGGAATAAAGATGAGTATGATAAAGTGAATTTTCTCTTTGAAAATGAATATAGAACAATAAAACTCATCTTCGTCCCGTTACTATTCCTAATTAGGGGTGGCAATGTGGGCCGACCCGACCCGTTTAGGCCTGGCCCGCATAAGGCCGGCACAACGCGGGCTGGCCCGTCCCGTCCCGCATACTTTATGCGGCAAAAAACACTGGCCCGTCCTGCATACCACTTGGCCCGCGGGCCGGCCCACTTTTTTTTTTTTTAATTTTTATGATAAAACTTTCAATGTTTAAAAATTGAGAAATTTTAAGAAGTTCACAAAATTAAGTAAAGACTTTGGAGAATTAGATGATAAATTGATAATTCAACATTTTCATCATATTCATACTATGACATACACAATGTATTCTTTAAATTTTAGCACATTAAAAATTACATAATATTTGTCTTTTCCAGTTATACAATTTTTTTTTTTAAATTTTATGCAGGTCGCAGGATTATGCGGGTCTGCGGGTTCACTACCCTGACCCGTCCCGCATTTTTTCAGCGGGCCTACGGACCGACCCGACGGGCCAGACCCTAATTGCCACCCCTATTCCTAATTAACAAAAGTAAAATATATTTTTTTTTTCACATTAAATTGTTAATACTAAGATGTTTTTTGTGTTTGGTTAAATATTTTTTTAAATAACATTATTTAATAAATATTTAGACATATACATCACAAATGTATATCAATATTACCTATAAAGATGAAAACGGAACACAAATTTAATATTCATTAAGGATAAAAATAAAAATAAATTTTACTTTGTAAATAAAGGCAAATATAATTAAATTCAAACTTGACCCGTCATTTTTCTTACAATAATGAAATATGAGATTATATTGTAAGTACAAAAAGAAAGATGATAAATAAAGTAAAATTAAATTAAAATAAGATAAAAGTGTTGCTTGAAATATATAGGTAAACAGGTTAAAGTAGATTATATTATTTTTTATAATAATATTTTAAGATCATAAGAAATATATATTTTTTATTATAATTAATATTTTTAATTCGTTATTATATTACAGAAAATATTATTTAACATTAAAAGCCTCCCCACACACAAGCAACAAGTTTATTTCTTTTAAGAAATCTTAAAAACAATCTAACTACAATTGAAATTATCATTCTGTCCCTCTCATAGGCCGGTTTCTATTCAAATCAAAGAAATGAAAGGTCACTCTGCCGACCTAGTAAGATTTCCGTTTACCAACCTTGTAAGAAATCATTTTTCTCTTGAAATTAGTGAAATTTAATACTAGCTTTCTTGGACAGAAATTTTACAACAAAATATTAGCAAATTAAAAATATATGTAATCACTTTTATTTGATACTAATAAAGAAAAGTATAATAGACAAGTATACAGAGATAAACAAGTATAAAATGCTTAAGGTATATATAGAATATGTTTAAATGAGTTTTTTTTTATTATTATTATGTTCTTTCAGGAGAAAAAAAAATAGTTTTCAAAAAATTAATGTTAGTTTATTTATAATTTAATGTGTCAAAAAATTTCTACAGTACTTCTTGAAATATTATTTTTTTTTCATTTTAGAAAAAGGACAGTGAAACATCTAGAAGGTTAAGAAACGCATCGTAACAGAAAAGAATTGGAAACAGACCTGAAAACAATGGCGATAAAGAAAGTGAAAGCTGGAAGAAGATCTTCGATGGCTGAGTAGAGAGCCGGGGAGCTATATCCAAGTCCAACATAGAGAAACGTCTGAATGGAAACGCTAGCAGAAGAACAAAATCATTAAAGACCAAAATTACAAGCGAACGAAACAAAGCGTTTAATGTTTCAATGTTAGCGTACCTGAAGAAGCCAATGAGAAAAATTCTGAAGAGAATGAAGTTATTGAGCGGTGTGGGAGATCTGTTCCTGTAATGAAGGGTGGTTGCAATTAGCAGGAAACAGAATCCGAGGAGGTTGGAATAAGCAGCGAAAACGTAATTGCTCATGCCTTTCGACATGCTTGCTTTCACCAGAGTGGTCGAACCCACAGTCAAAAACAGGAGCACCACCATCACTGTGGTTACCTCTGCGCTCTGCATAATTTTGGTCTCTGCGCTCTACCTTTCGATCTTCGATGTGTATGTGTTGTGTTGCTTTGCGTTTTGTACGTCGTGTAGATTATGATCGTGTGACTTTGGAGTGCGGAGGACATGTTTGCCATTAACTTTATTCGTACTTTTTTGTCATATTAATTTGGAAAATGAATTTTTAGTTACTTGACAACTTTTTTTTTACGATCTTAAATGATATCTTTTTAATTAGTTTTTTATTCTTTCATTTTTTTTCTATTTTAATATTTTAAAATAATGACATCTTATAAAAAATAGTTATCAAAATTAAATATTATTATTCTATTAATTTATTTATATTTTACGTTATTTAAATAGAGATATTTGCTCTCTGCCGTCAAATTATTAATATTCTCGCATTTTTCTTTTCTTTTTTCTTTTTTCAAAGACTACCTATTAAAAGAGATTAATTGAGAAAAGAAAAAGAAAACTATTCATGTTTTTTTGTTGTCATATTCAAGTGTTATACTTTTGGTCTAAAAGACGTCTGTAATAATGTTGAAGTTTTGTAATATAAAAATTATAGAATACATATTTAGAATGTGCTTGATATTAAGTGGCATCACTTTATCTTTAAATTATCTTTAAATATGCGCTTCATAATGAATTTTCAATCATAGTGTAATAGTTTTCTTTTGTAAGAAAACAAATTTTATAAAACTAATATATTAGAATATTAGCGTCAACATTAGACCTTTTGCATTAAATATTTGGGTCTTATGTTTGTCAAGAATCCAACTTAGAAAAAAAAAAACATTAATTTAGTTAGATAAAATATTTGAGGTAAATTTATGTTTGATTATGTACGGGTTGATATAAATTTATGCGGTAAGGTTCAACATAAATTTTCAATATTTTTTAAAATTGAGTTGATTTTGGCTTAAAAATCAAAAGTGAAATATAAAAAAAAATCTGATTATAATTATTTATTCTTTTTACATCAAACACAAATGATAATAATATTCAAAATGGATAAAATAACAAAATGAAAAACTTTCAACATAAAAATTGAGAAAAGTCTACAATCTAAAGGTTTGATAAATATTAAGTATAAGGAAACGTTATAAAAAAATTTGAAATTTGAAACTGAATATAAAAAAATAAAACCCTAAAAAATACTACAAAAAAGAAACTAGTAGTAGATGAACGAATTTTAGAGATTCTTCTTCCCTTTCATACTCATTTTCTTATCCCGAGCAACTTTTATTTTTATTACCTCTGGTTCCAATTCTCCATAAGACAATTATGAGTGTTTGAATCTTCTCTAACAAATTTTTGTATTTTAAAATATATGTCTATTTTATTAAATTTAAATAGTCTACTATCATATATACAATAAAAAAAACTTATCACAAAAAATCAATTTTTGACAATTTTAAATGAATTTTTAAAAAGCTGAATAGTAAAAACTCAAAAATACACTAAAATAAAATAGATACAAGAAATTCAAGATACGGAAAGTAAATATAGAAAACAAAACCGTAAATGCCAAAAATAATGCAGACATTACATTGGATCTTTTTGGATCTAATCAATGAAAACCTTAATTTAAACGATTTCGTGTGAAGTTTTGTTTATTTATAAAAGTAGCACCACACTTTTTTGTTACGATTAATCTCTTGATCTTGCGTAATTTTTTTTATCACCGTCACGTAAATTGTGTGATAGATGTGAAAACTATAACGTTTTTAAATATTTATAACGCAACAATTTTATCTTTCATTAACTTTAGAAAAACTTCATGCTTTATTGTGTTAATTAATATAATGATTTACAATTTGTAGTATAAAAAGACTGTCATATATCAATATCAATATTTTAAAGTTTAACTTAAAATAATAATTTGAATATTGTAAATAACATAATGATTGAAACAAAATGTGATATTAAATCCTAAAATATTATTATCTGTCAAATATTATTATCTCACTATGAATATTTTATGTGATAAAAAGTAAAAGTAATTAAAATTTATTTTATGAGTAGAAGAAGATATGTAACAATAACAAAAAAATAATAATACATATCTAATATAAAATAAATGTGAAAAATGGAATTTTAATCACAGTTTAAGGATAACAATGAAGTAGATATAAAAGGTTAGGAATTAGTATTTTAAAAAATCGTGTCTACACAATGCTATAAATTAATGATAAAAAAGGGTGCTTACCAAATACAGCTAATTTGGTTAGATAAACTTTTAATTAATAAAAAGGTTTCAAACTATAGCTAGATAACTCTAACAAACATAACCTAATTTTTTATAAAGTTTGAGAACTAATTACTTAAACTTAAAATATAGAGATTATAATAAAGCTTATTAAAAATAAGGAATAAAATCACTTTTTTTTTTCTTAAAAATACACAACAAATACATAGATAAATTATGTTTTAGAATACAATTTAGTTTTTTAAAACATAAGTAATTGTTTTTTTTAAGATGATTTTACTTAGTTACCTAATTGAGTTACACAATTTAAGTTAATAAAATTAGGATGACATTTTAAGGCGGCTAATGACCTTTCAAGACACTAAATAAAAAAAATTAAGGTGACTATTCAATACACTAAACCAAAAAATTAGGATGGTGACCTTTCAAGACATTTAATGACCTTTCAAGACATTGAACCAAAAAATTTAGGTGACTTTTCAATGCGTTTATTGACCTTTCAAGGCATTAAACCAAAAAATTAAGGTGACGTTTTAAGGCATCTAGTGACCTTTTAAAGCACTAAACAAAAAATTAAGATTATCTTTCAAGACACCTTAGTAACCTTTCAAGACAATAAACTTAAAAATTAAGGTGACATTTTGAGGCATCTTATGACCTATCAAGGCTAGGGGTGTCAACGGGGTGGGTAGGGTATAGGTAGTAGCTCTCACGTATTCTACTCGTTGGATAAATATCCACTTCGTAGTCATATTCGTGCGGGTATCCATTACGTAGGTACCCGCATATTTTTTTAATATCACAAATATTTACAAGTACTCATGGGTATTTATAAAAAAATAAAATAAAATATGTAAAACATATTTTAGCCATAAATTCAAGTAAAATACAATACATAACATTCATAAAAAGTCTAAATAATCTATTTAAATAGTGTTGAATGACAATTTACAAAGAAATGAAGATTTTTTTTTTTTAAAAACCGATTGATAAAAACTATACCTTCAAAATCAATGTGTTAATATTTTTATGATGTTTTTTTTTTAATTTAAATTATAGTGTATCGGGTACAAATACCACAATACATGTGCTCGTCCCGTTAACATGCGCTATAAAAAATACTCGTACCCATTACCCATGTGTATTCATTTACAATATTGATTTCCTATCCATTGTGGGTTTTATATGCAGATCCTCGGGTACACATTTTTTAGAAATCCCTAATCAAGGCACTAAAAATATTGGCGACCTTTCAAGACGTCAAAGAAGAAATGATAACTTTTCAAAGGGCATAAAGAAAATGAAAGACAACTTCTTAAGGTGTCCAAAAAGGAAAAAAGTGAGACATCAGATAACTTGCACTACTAAACAAAGGTAAAAGGCAGCCTATGATAGTAAAAAGAGAAAGATGATCAAGTATCATCCTAAATGATGATCAACAATCATTCTATCGGTTAAAGGATGATCAAGCATCACCTGGTCGATAAAAATATGATCATTTATCATCCTAAAGAAGAAAGATGATCAAGTATCATCCTAAATAATGATCAAGAATCATCTGATTGGCCAAATGATGATCAAGCATCATCTGGTTGGTAAAAAAATGATCAAGTATCATCCTAAAGAAGAAAGATGATCAAGTACCATCCTAAATGATAATCAAGAATCATCTGATCGGTTAAATGGTGATCAAGCATCATTTGGTCTGTAAAAAGATGATCAAATATCATCCTAAAGAAGAAAGATGATCAAGTATCATCCTAAATGATTATCAAGAATCATCTTATTTGTCTATTGATGATCAAGCATCATTTGATCAGTAAAAAGATGATCAGGTATCATCCTAAATAAGACAAATGATCATGTGTCATCTTATATTATGATCAAGAATTATTTGATCAGTTAAATGGTGATGTAGCATCATCTGGTCTGTAAAAAGATGATCATGTATCATCCTAAAGAAGAAAGACGATCAAGTATTATCCCAAATGATGATCAAGAATCATCCGATTGATAAAATGATGATCAAGTATCATCTGATCAAGGCATCATCCATCAAGTATCATCTGATCAATTTAAGATGATAATGTATCATCTGATTAAGATATAATTAAGATAATTGCATATCATTTGGTCAAACAATATTAGTATGAATTTTAGGCACCTTAGAAAAGTTTCAATTTAGAAGCATCGAGGTAAGTGTTTAGTATCTAATAATAATTTTACATCAATTTGCCAATTGATCGAGGTACCTATTTAAAAATGGCAATAGTAATATTTATGCGAAGTAGATCCTTGATCATCAGAAGTAAGCGTTTAGAAAGTAAATAATATACAACGTTTTTTGAAGGGTGCTATGTGGTAATAGGCCAAATATCGACCACTCATTAGCCCCAATATCAATTGATAAAGGAATTATTTCTTCACATCCTATAGCCTTTTTAGTCTAGATTAAAGGTTATCGGACTATGTAGTGTTAGGTCCAATGCCGGCTGGGTTATTAGACCAAAAGCCGACTTAAATATCAGTTCAATACCAATGAGTGTTGAAAGGTCATGTAAGATTTGTAACTGTTAGTCATTAGAATAATGACTGCAAATTTAATAGAGACAATAAATAGAAATAATAGTATTGAAAAGCCTTAATGGCATGTAAGAAGTTAAGGGAATGATTGGAAGACCTTATAATAGGAGGAAGAGATCGGAAATATGAGAAGGACAACTCTGAAAATTCCTTTTGGCTACAACAATGTAGGACATCACTTCATCTATCTAATAAGAATGTTTGTCTCCATCAAAGTATAAAATTCCTCAAGCCTTTTATGTTATCATTGTGTCTTTGCTTGTATGCAGTAAGAGGATGGTTTCAGAACCGGATGAAGATGAAGAGATAATGCCATAGGCTTCATGTTTTTCACTAGTCTTACTTTCCTCTTGAGCCCGACCCCATAATACAGCATAAAATCCGATAGCTATTATAGCAGCTCCTATCACACTTCACAATGAATCAAAATCGAACAACTTATTAATTACCAAAAATGTAACATTATTAATTTCTTGCTACATGCGTGCACATACCTTCCAAGATAAAGAGTGTCTCCTAAAAATACAATCCCCATAGCAAGTGCAATCACAATTCCTATAGGACTGAACATAGCAGCATATACAGCTCCCATCTTTCGACATGCCCATGCATCCACCACACCTCTTGTACATATCACTATAATACCCTACAAAAATCACAAAAATAAAGTAAAATAAGGCCCCAATTGTACAAAGTTATTGGTCTGCTGCATCAAATAGTTTGTTCTGCCAGAAATCCAAACTTACTGTACACAACATGCACACTAATTCCATATCAGGCTTAAGTATCCAAGCCTTGGGATTTTTCTCTGCAATGAAAGCAACTACGAAAGATAGGATTACAGAGAAACTGGTAGCAATGGTTATTAGCATTAGCTCCTCTGGGTAGTCCTTAATTGTCCATGTCTGCATCAAAAGACTCATTTTTGTTATGTGTGAGGACAAAGTGACATTGCAGAAAGAAAAATGTACATAAGAGAACTAGAAGAATGGAAAATCAATAAAAATAAAATAGAGGAACTAAATTTGAACTTAAAGTCTTTTAGAAGAACTAAAACCATGTTTGTTCCGTTTTTAAGTACAGGGAAAAGCCATTAAGATTTGTTGATATAGTTTTTCTTTAGATAAAAAAGGAATATTAGCCCAAATATTATAATAGATAAACTAATAAGAAGAATGATAATTTATTATGAATTGATTTTCATCACACAATGAGATGAACTACGTTTAGCAAATCTTTCTAATTTCTGTTTGTTTTAATAAAATTCACAGTATTCCATGTTAATTTTTAAAGGGTTTTCTTGCATGGTCATTAAATTTTTACAAAATAGTTAAGATAAATGAATTATATTAATTATATTAATAGGTTTACAAAGCAGGTTTCATTGGGGAGATACAACACCAATGAGACCTGAGTCCAACCACTAAGGCATTAAGGCATTGACACCACTCTCAATTCAAAACCTTAAGACAATGAGTTTATGATGGGTCTTTATTGTTATATAATGCTATACTTTCTCATTTCTAGTTAATGTGAGACTTACTCACTTGGATTCCTAGTAATCTTTTCGGGTGAGTTCCTTCAACTACATTGATACACTCTCCTCCAATAGAAGAATTCCCAACCACAAGTATTCCTTTTCTGTCTTCTTTGTATCGTCGTTCTTCTTAACGAGACACACTTACCTGGAACCCTTACCAAGAAGACTTTCGATATAAGGACCATACTATATTCTTTATATATATATATATATATATATATATATATATATATATATATATATATATATATATATATATATATATATATATATATGAATTTGAATTTGATTAAGATATTATTGTTATTGAATTTTTTACTTGAATTATAAAGATTTTCTTAACTACAAATACTTTCCTTTGTATCAAATCCATTAATAAAATTTGTCAATAAGAATCATCCATTTTATAATTTTTATTATTGGGAATATTTTTGTTGGTAATTTATAATTTCAATAATCGATATTTCTTCTTTAGTAAATCTATCGTCGTTTTGGGCAACAAATTTGTTGTTAAGTATGATGTAAGTTTTTGTATATTAAGAAAAGATAATTGAGAATAAGATAAAGAAGAAAGGAAAAAGAAAAAAAAAAAAAGGAGGATGAGGTGGAAGCTTTGCAGTGAATTAATGTGAGTCGATGGTGATGCAGCAACATGCGAAAAAGTTAATTAATGATCAATTTACTAACAGATTTTTTCACATGGAGATCCGTTAATAAACTTAAATTCCGACAAAAATTTTTGTTATTAACAACGAATTAGATCCATTAATAATATATAATTTTCAATATCCATTTTATTATCGCATAGTGTATGTATATAGGCTTTAGATAGAAATAAATTCTTAATGTAGATTATAGTTTGAATGTTTAGTTAAACCTATTTACCTGTATAACAATCGAGACTGAAGCAGAAAAGGTAGCCACTGATAGGAAAAATCCTCCTAGTAGCCATTGTGATTGTTGAGATGAGAGAAAAAAGTCGTTTCGCATCACACCACTTGTTATTGCCAAACCTTTGTATAAAGTCACCATTAATGCCCCTGCAATTGAGACCACAGTCCCAATGATTTTTGCTTGACAGCTTCTTACTTTCAGGTCCAGCTTTTCCATCCTAAATCCCCACAAGAGGGCCACACTTTAATTACTTCATACAAAAAATCCAAACTTGTGATTCTCCAAATTGATCTTCTAACAACTTTAATTATGTGATTTTACCTTGTTTTCAACATTTCCACCGGTTTACGACTTTTGTCGAGATTTTGTCATATTTTCTATTTTGCGACAAAAATAATTTAATTGTAATTCTATAAATATATAAATTTAATCATTTTAATTAAATTTTACTAATTTTATTTATAATTTTAAACGCAGTTTAAGATAATTTTTTAGCTAATATTTAAAAGGAGTATGTCAAAAAAGTATAAACAATTTAAATGTTATTGCAAAATACGTTTAAAATAATCAAATTTGATTGAAAAAATTAAATTTACTCATCTCTAAAATTTAAAACTAAATATGTCAAAATCTCGAAAAAAACTAATTACTTCTTCCATCCTAAAGCCCACATCAAACACTTCATACTTTAATTAGTTCCTACAAATATTCTCGAAGGATATACACTTTATTAATTTCGTAAAACAATTATTAATTACAGTTTATCTTTATTATTATTTAAGGTTAAAGGAAAAATATATATTTCTTTTACAAAACTTAAAGTATGTATAATTTTTCGTGTTTTTTATATTACTTTTGTATCTACATTTTAATTTCCATACGTTTCTCTCCTGCTTTACTATCCATTCTCTAAATACACATACCAAAATGTGATCGTTATGACAAAACTGAAAATTTATGGTTATCTTAAGAATCGAAAATAATATTTTGATTACTAAATTTTGATATTTTTTATAATGATATTTTTTATAATAATATGAAGTGTTATTAATTTTAAATAATTTTAAAATATTGAAAATAAAAAAATAGAAAATCACGATACCTACGATGAAGAAGGGTAAAAAATGTAGTAGTAAAAAAAATCATTTTTCATATTTCCAAAAAGGTGCATCTTACTACAGCTATATGGAGACGGTTAGAAAAGGCATTGTAACGGTAAAGAATTGGAAACAGACCTGAAAACAACGGCGATTATGAAAGTGAAAGCTGGAAGAAGATCTTCTATGGCTGAGCTGAGAGTGGGAGAGCCGTATCGAAGCCCGGTATAAGAGAGCGTTTCAATGAAAACGCTAGCACAAGAAAAAAAAAAATCATCAAAGACCAAAATTACAGGCGAAGAAAACAGAAGGTGTTAGTATACCCGAAGAAGCCAATGAGAAAAGCTCTGAAGAGAATGGAGTTATTGATCGGTGGGGGAGAGGTGTTCCTGTAACGAAGGGTGGTTGCAATTAGCAGGAAACAGAATCCGAAGAGGTTGGAATAAGCAACGAAAACGAAATTGCTCATGCCTTTGGAGAGGTTTGCTTTCACCAGAGTGTTCAAACCGACAGTCAAAACCAGTGACACCATCATCACTGTGGTTACGTCTCCGCTCACCATAATTTTGCTCTCTCTGCTCTCTCTCTCTCTCTCTCTCTTCCTTTCTCTCTTCAATCTGCGTTCTGTTGTTTTGCTTTTTATCCCTCGCTGTAGATTATGACCATGTTGACTGGAATGTGGACGGCATTTTTCCCATTAAATTTATTCTTTTTTTCATATTAAATTATTCATATTTTTACACATTTAAAAATATCTCCTGTTCTCTCCCTTTTCTTCTTTTTTTTTTTTCAAACAATACCAACCTATTGAGGTTTCTTTTGTCTAAAAGACGTCTGTAATATTGTTGAAAAGTTGTAATATAAAAATACTATAAAACATCTAAAAAATGTTGTTTGATATTAAATAAGTGTGGCAATTTATCTTTAAATAAGCGTTTATAATAAATTTTCAATCAACATATAACAATATTTTTTAAGAACACACTACAAAGACTTTAATTAAGGTTGAGATAAGTCTATGTACAAATAATAGAAGGTCGAGATATATTAGTTCGAACTAAAAATCGAGACAAATTAGTTCAGACTAAAGGTCAAGACAGGTTAGCACTAATACAATTTTGACTTTCTAACTCAGCCTTTATGTCTCGGTTGTAGAGCAAACGAGACATTTAAACACGCGATGGCAATTTTAAAATTTTTGCATCTTTTTATGTCTCAGTTGTCCAATACCCGAGGCATAAACTTTTTATCTGCTTCGGTTTGATTTTCACCCAAGGCATAAGGGTGGATTAGGTTAAATAAACCAAAATCATAAACAATCTTCAATTTTCGTCTTCTTCTCTACGCCGTCGTGACGTCGTGAGGTTCTTCTTCCATATTTTCTCTAAACACAAACCCCTCTCCAAATCAGACCCAACACACACTAGAGCAGGATTCGAGCCCTCTTCTCCTACATTCCCCTTTCTCTGCAATTCCTCTACCCCTCACTTGGCACAATCCACAACCTACAAATTGCAGTCAGGTTCCGGTGGAGTTCCGACGAGCTTCAACGGCAACGATTAAAGCTTCCCCGTGCTCCTCCATTTGAGCTCGTTGCACATCCTCTAGCATTGGGGCTCACACCCTCGTCACCGTTTCTGGCAGATTCCGATGAACCACATCCAACATCAACAGCAACAACTTCGTTGTGGCCACCGGCCTCCACCGCGAGCGCCTCGCTGCCACGCCACCACTAGATTCTACCTCTATTAGTTGTAGGTCACTGTTGTTGATGTTTGTGGTGTCTAAAACCAACATTTGGTTCCTAAACTTAAGCGACTGTGTAATTTGTGTGATTTGTTGATAATTTGTTTTGATTGTGAAATACAATTTTGATGACCTAGAGTTATTGTTTTGTGACAATGCAAATATGGTTGTGCAAATATGTATGGAGAATGGTGAGGATCTGTCATGGCCTTTGGCCTTGAAGTGTTTCTATTTTTTTTCTATTTTATGTAGGTTGAATGAATGAAGGGAGGTGCAGGTTGGAGTTGATGGTGTGATTGAGAAATGATGTGAGAATGAGGGTGAATATGGTGCTTGTGTGTATTTTCTATGTGCAGGTTGAAGTGTAAAGGAGCAATGGGTTTGGGGATTTTGTGTTTGTTATGCGTGATTGGTGTTGGAGATTGAATGGTTAAGAATGGCGATAAAATGGAAATGATGATGGTCGGAGTTAAGTCGTGTTGGTTGAGAGAAGAATGAGATGAGATAATGGGGAAAGAAGGTTTTGAAATGGCCACTGCCTTTGTGCTTTGGGTGTGTGGGTGTTTTAATTTTTTTATATTTTAAATGCCTATATTAGGCCTCAGTTATTCTAGAACCGAGACAATAATGATTGAATATGTCTCAGGTGTGAACCGAGGCGGAAAGGTAACCTCTTTTGCCTCGGCAATATATGCCTCGAGACTTAAACTGAGGTCAAAAAGTCAAAATAACCGCGGCAGAAACTCTCTCATACACTAGTGTAGGAAGGTCGAGACATGTCAATCTAGATCAAAGATAAAGTTGTTTTGACTACCAAAAGAATTTGTCTCTGATTAAGAAGTTGGTCTCTAAATATATTTCTAATCACTGAAATTGGTCATTAATTAAGAATTTTCTTATAATAATGATACACATGAAGTTATTTTGTTAAAATGTGTGGTTAATGGTTACACCTAGAGAAACCATATCCATGTATGAGTAATGTTCTATCTTGAGTAGAAATTGCTTCTTTAAAATGTTATGTCTTGAGTGGCACAACTCCAATATCAGTGTGTGATTAGGACTTGAAATAATCTCTTTTTGTACGCTTGTGCTTGTCTTAAATTTCATTATCTATATAGAATGTACATGTAGTTCAACAATTGCCCGTGGTCCAACTATGTGTAGTTCAACGATTGAGTCTACTATGTTTAAGTTGTGATTTTTTTTTTTTAACTTAAATGGCATAATATATAATATAACATGTGCATTAAAGATATTCAAGACCGAAGAAAGAATCAATAATAAGACCTGTGACTTTCCGATATGTTTAACTTTCAAGTTCTAATTTAATATTTGTTATATATTTGACTTTATTTACAGGAGAAATATAAATAATGTTGAGAATAGGTCCAACAACATTACATGCTTGAAATCATCTTCACAAAACTTTATGTTGACTCCATTAATATATATTTTTTCTGTTGGAGGTGAAAATAAGAAAAATTAATGTGTTTGAATTTAGTGTGTTGAACAAAAAGTTAAGTAGTTATGTAGGTGCTCACTGTACCACCGATCAAACACTATTGAAACTTGGATAAAAATTTTAAGAATGTCAAATTAGAACTCTACATTTCTTCTACTTAAATTAATTTATTTTTTAAAGTGAAATTCGTAAAGCAACTTAATATATATCCATAAAATTTTACAAATTTAACCATATATACAGAAAAATATAACATTCTCGGATTTCATAATTTATGATTATACTAATTTAGAAAAAATATAATTAGATTTATGCCAATTTCATAAAAAAAAAATCCTTAAAATCATAATTAAAATTCATATTAATTTGGTGAAATGGCTATTTCAACTCTTACTTTGGAGATGGCTGCACAAGTAAACAAATATCATGACATGGACCATATATATGAATAAAAATATAGGGCAATTAGTCCCTTTAATACAACAAGTGTTCACATATTTTGATTTTAATACAACAAGAAAACAAATTACAGCCTTAATATAAAAATTTTAATTTCGTTTGAATCATGGGTTAGTCTTTAATAATCGAAACAGTCTTTAATGATCGAAACATGTGTCTATTAAGAGAAACAAAATTAACGTTAATAACAATTAATATTAAAGGAATCTTTTCATCATTTACTTCTTCTTTTATAAATTTAATTTTTTTTTTCAAGATAAATTGCATATCAACCTTAACTTTTTCTTTAATAAATATAGGTGACAATTAATATAAATCAAACACATAATTATATTAACTACTAAGGGAGTTTAAATAAAATTAACATAATTAAAGTTAATTCTTTTTATATAGCAAAAACAAAAATATCACTTATTTCATTTTAAATTCTTAGCTGAATCAACTATTTACCGTGTCATTGGTGGAAAGTAATTAAAGGTGTTGTTATACTTGAAAAAAAAATAATAACAAAATACCAAATACATAACACGGTAAGATAATAATCATAAAAGATGAAAATTTCAATTGGTTGTTATTAATCCGGCTAAAAGGCAGCCAAACCATGTATCAGGTTTAATTTAAATTACAACCTTCACCAACTTTAAAATTGGTAAACAACAATAATAAAACAATAGGAATAACATGGTCTTATATTGCGACACTATGGAGAACAACGGTCTCAATGGTAAGTCCAGGTCCAAAACCAAATAAGACACCCCATTCAAGTCCTTCACCAGTGGTTTTAAGTCCATCTTCAATTGATTTCCTCCTCATCTCATCCAAGATAAAAAGCACGCATGCACTTGACATGTTTCCATAATCACTGAGCACATCTCTAGTGGCCTTCATCTTTTCAGGTTTTAGACCCAATTTTTGCTCAACTTGGTCAAGAATTGCAGGGCCACCAGGGTGTGCAATCCAAAAGATGGAGTTGTAATCAGAGATGTTCAATGGATCGAAGGCTTCAGAAAGTGCTTTCCCAATGTTCTTTGAGACAATCCCAGGAACATCCTTAAGGAGGTGAAATGTGAGTCCAACTTCACGAAGGTGACCATCAATGGCACCATCACTATCTGGGGCAATGGTCTGTGCAGTCCAAACCAATTCAAACAACGGCTTCTCAATTTGTGGAATCGGGTCAGAACCAACAATCACTGCAGCTGCTCCATCTCCAAATAGTGCTTGTCCCACAAGACTGTCTAGATGGGTGTCACTTGGGCCACGAAACGTGACTGCAGTGATCTCAGAACACACAACAAGCACACGGGCACCCTTGTTGTTCTCCGCCAAATCCTTGGCCAATCGAAGAACCGTACCTCCTGCAAAGCACCCCTGTTGGTACATCATGTACCTCTTCACATAAGGGCGAAGTCCCAAGAGTTTGGTAAGCTGGTAATCAGCACCAGGCATGTCCACACCACTGGTGGTGCAAAAGATCAAGTGAGTAATCTTGGACTTTGGTTGCCCCCACTCCTTTATGGCCTTCACTGCAGCCTCTTTCCCTAGCTTTGGTACCTCTACCACCACTATGTCTTGCCTTGCATCCAAAGAAGGTGCCATGTAAGCACACATGTTGGGATTCTCCTTCAGGACCTCCTCCGTCACATGCATGTATCTCTTCTTGATCATCGACTTGTCGCCTGAAACATGAAAAGAATAATTAGATTGATTCAACAACAGATATAATAATCATGTGAAAGTGAAATGACTATATATTGATTCAACAACTTACACATGCGCTGGAACTTCTCCTTGAGATCGGTCATGTGCTCACTGTTTGTGATTCTGAAGTAGTAGTCAGGATAGGTGCTCTGATCAACACAATTTGGAGGAGTCGCAGTTCCAATGGCAAGAATGGTTGCTGGGCCTTCTGCCCTTTGAGCTTGACGAATCTCGGACACACTCACCATCTTTGTTTCCTTTGATAAAACTAACGAAATGGTGATGTTGATGACGGTGTTTGGAGATCAAATCAAGCACTGCACTCTACCGGTAGAGGGGCTTTTCTCTTGGTTGCTGAAGATGTGGGAGAAGTTAGCGTTTTATAGGTATGCAAGTATGCTTTAGAAATGGGTAGGTGAGTTGCACGTTGTATAGTCTACCATGAGTTTGGTGGCATGTTTTAGAAGACCATCTCTACCACCGTTAACTCATTCATTTATTTTTCAAATGACTAACCAATAATGGTCATATTTTATCACTTGTGTGGAACTTTGTCGTGGAGTGGAATGTAGGAATTATTCTCCTACCATGGTTGACTTGTTTTAATTCAGAGTTGATTTATGGTAAATGGCAAGTGAATTAATATAGCATAGGTTTATAATTAAATTGTATGAGATATTAATATTAATTAGCTTCAATATTTTTATCTTGCTGTTGTGTAGGCTTGTATAGTTTTCAAAACCACGCTTAAAAGGATTTGAGTGTGTTTTAGAAGAAGAAAAATGAAAGAAAGTTTTGAATTAAAAAGCATTCCTAAATTAATTAATAAATACAGTTTTTGTGTTGTAGTACTTTTGAAGTTAATTATAAACTGTGGTAGCGCAGATAGGTAGGTTGCATGTGAATAAAAATATCTACTTAACAATTTAAAGTAGTAATATTTTAATTGTATTTACTTTACTTTTTAGTTTAAAATTTTAGTGATATTAATATATTATTAAAATGGGTACTGAATGGAATATTTGTAGTGGTGAAAAATTATTATATTTGGTGAAGTAATATGAACGGGTAGAGTGAAATGCAAATAAAATCAGAGTTCACTAATTATTGGTACTTGGTTGGTTGGTTGGTGAAGCAAGGTTAAGTTCCATGAACCCAGAAAAGAATGTGTGGAGTGAATATTTTAAATTAAAATGAAAGTGGGTAGTTCATTCTTCAACGGTCAACCTAATGGAGCTACCTACCCGTTCTCTAGTTTGCTTCGTGTTCTTTTATTTTTACAATAAGTATTAGATAACATTCTTTCGGTGCATACTTCTACATACCATATATAAAAAACAATTACTAATTAGATATTCAAAATGCCCATTTTATTCGCTTAACATGTGTCAATTTCACTAATTTTTCTGTCAATTTACTTTTAACTACTATTCAATTAATAAAAATATCTTTATTAACTTTATTATCTTCAAAACTGTCACGGTTGAAATACTGCTATTAACATACCTAATTTACAAAATTATCTTTTCAAAAATATTATATTATTAAAAACTATCATTATTATAATTATTCTTATTATTTTTATTACCAACACCAATAATAACAAAAATAATAATAATAATTATTAGTATTATTAACTACAATAATAATTATTATTAACTATAATTATTATTATTATTATTATTATTATCAACTATAATTATTTTTTATTATATTATTATGATTAAAATCATAATAATTAGTTTTATTAAATATTATAATTATTATAATAGTTACTATTATAATTATTACTAATTATAATCTTAATTATTATTATTATTATCATTAATTATAATAATTATTAATAACAATAATTATTATTATTATTATTATTTTTAATAAGAATTATAAATATTATAATTATTATTATTATTATTATCAACTGTAATTATAATAATAATTATATAATTAATAATTATAATTATTATAATTAATATTATAATTATTATTATCAATAATAATAATTATTTTTATATTATTATTATTATTAATTATAATTATTTTATTATATAATTATTATCATAATTATAACCACAATAATAATTATTATTAAAAATAATAATTATTGTAATAGTTATTATTATTATTAATTATAACTATAATTATTATATATTATCTTCTTATATTTTTATTATTTAGTGATATTCAGTTATGCATCGGTCCTGTTTATTTATTTTATTTAATCTCTAATTATGTATTGGTCCTATTTATTTATTTTATTTTATTTATCTCTAGTTATGTACGGATTCTCTGTTTATTTATTTTATTTAATTTATCTCCTATTATACACTAGTTCTGTTTATTTATTTTATTTTATTTTTTTCCAGCTATGCATTGTTACCAGTGGCGGATCTTGACCAAAAATTTTGGAGGGACCAAAATAATATAATTTTTTTATCATTAAATTAGATTATTAGTGTAATGTTTCAAAAAATAATTCTTTAAACTAAACAATTGGATCATTAGATTAGATTATTAGTATAATATTTTAATATATGAAGAAGTGGAATGTATCTGTTTTTATCTTCACGAATAGCTTCCCTTTAATCATTTAAAAATAAATAAATCTATTATTTTATTTTCCATCTATATAAATAATTTTTTTTTCAAAATAATATTAGAATACAAATTTTATCTTATATATTCATAAAAATGAATTTGCAAAAGGCTTGTAAGATAAAAAAATCATGTTAATAACTCTTAAACTAATATTTTATTATCAGGTAAGACGATAGAGAATTACCTTTTTTTCAAGAAAAAAAAAACAAATGAGAAATCAGAAAAAAAAATCATTGTGTCTAATTTTTTTTTCTTCAAAAACAAAAAAGAAAACACATGAGAATAAGAGATGAATACAATTTGTGAAAACTTAGAAAGACAATGAGAAAGAAATACAAAATATCTTAATAAATATTTGGTTTAATGATTTTTTTTGTTTCTTTATTTATCCAGAAATGTCTAGTTGGTTGTCTAATGTTTTTTTAGTCTCAATTTGTTGAAAATTGAAACGATTAATAAAGATGTTTTATTTTGTTGGTACAATTAATATGATCCAGGTGTATGAAAAATCTTTCAAATTGCATCAACATTTTCAAAAATCAGAACCAAATTAAGACTAAAAAAAGGTAGATGACCAACTTTGTTAAGATTAAAGGTTGTGTTTTATAAAAATAAAAAATAAAGTCACAATTTTTAATTTCCATTAAGTTCTAAAATATACTACATATAATTTTAAAAAAACTTAAAAATTTAAAAGATATATAGAATTTAAAATAATTTCAAAAACATACATATAATTTAAAAAAAAATAAAAAATATTGGGGGGGCCATGGCCTCTCCCTGCACTATGAATGATCAGTCCCTGATTGTTACTGTTTATTTATTTTATTTTATTTATCTTCCGTTATGCACTAGTCATATTTATTTATTTGATTTAATTTATCTCTAGTTATGCACGATTATTGTTTATTTATTTTATTTTATTTATCTCCCATTATGCATTGGTCTTATTTATTTATTTTATTTAATCTCCAATTATGTAGTGGTTCTATTTATTTATTTTATTTAATATGCAGTTATGTACTTATTCTTGTTTATTTATTTTATTTAATTTATCTCCAGTTATGCATTGATGATGTCTATTTATTTTATTTAATCTCTAGTTATGTATTGGTCCTGTTTATTTATTTCATTTTATTTATGCTCAGTTACGCACGTCCTGTTTATTTATTTCATTTAATATATCTTCAGTTACACACGAGTGCTATTTAATTTGTATTTGTGTTATTATTTTTATTTATAACATTCTAATTCTTATCTTGTTATTTATTTAAAGCTCTTGCTTTGATTCTTATTTTATCATTATTTTATAATTCAAAAAGAAATAAAATAAAAATAAAGTAAAAGTAAATATTATTTTATTCGGTGAGCTTGGATAGAAGAAAATTTCATGTACATTTTATTGTTATTTTATATTCGTTGTGTATAGTTTATACAATGACATGATTTGATAGTCATCACATTTTATGAGCTTTGTAAATATCCAAGAGTATTCAGTTATGTAAGAGTTAAGTCTGGTTTCAATAAGTTGAGATTAAACCAGTGTTAGAGTGTTGTATTTGGAAAGTCACAGTTTGGTGGTACACTATGGGATGAAAGGTAGAGACCATGGTGGGGTCTAAGGAAGTTTTACCAAGTAGGTGAATATCTAGATACTTCAGAATAGCGAACTGGACTAGGATATTCATAAGTCAAACTTGGGACTATCCGATACCTGCTCGGCATCGCCAATGTTAGGTAGTGAGTATATATCTCTTTTGTGGGCTGATAAATGGCTAATATTCTCAAGAAAGAAATAATTATGATTGTACCTAGGGATGGCAACGGGTCGGGTCGGGCACGGATAATGTCTACCCACAACCAGATCCGCCAAAAAAAAATCCACCCGTTACCCGCCCGTTTACCCGTCGGGTATCCGTTTAAAAAATACCCGCGGGTATTTTTAAAACCCGCGGGTACCCGTGGATACCCGATACCCGCAAATATTTAAAAAAATATGTATTTTATAAATTTTTTAATATAAAATTATAAAAATAAAATATAAATTAAATTAAAATATAATTATAATTAAATTTGACATAATAAAATATACTATTACTTATAATTTTAATTAAATTTAACTTAATAAAATATAAATTAAATTTTTTTTTATTTTTTTCAGGTAACGGGTACCAGCGCGTATGGATAGTATAATACCTGTACCCGACCCGTTTATAAGTGGGTATTAAAATACCCGCTACCCGCTACCCGTGGGTAGTAACTATCCATCGCAGATTTTATCTGCAGATATCCGCGGGCACGGGTATTTTTGCCATCCCTAATTGTACCAATGTTTTATGAGAAATACTCAACTACCTAATCACTTCCCAAAGTAATTTTTGATGTTCATAATGGATCATCAGAAGTGGAATATGAATCCATATGTCTGGTAAAACAAGATCAAGTTTTGTGGTTGTTGCATGAATAGAAGAGGAACTTGCTCAATGAGAGTTGTTCGGGATATTATTGTTGAATCTTCTGAAGATTGACTCATGGGTAATTTCTATTAATATCTTTAGGAGATATTAAAAATATAGATAACCTTTTATTCTTATGCAAGACTCTTAATATTATACAAATATATTTTTTTGTAATATTTCATGAATAATTACAAAGATGTAAAATATATATATATATATATATATATATATATATATATATATGTTATTATTAATGTTTTCATAAGAAAAATCTTATTGTAAAAAAAAATTAATTCCATATCATTTTATTAAATGATAAATATGGTAATCGGGACGTCACAATAACTATAATTGTAATTTTATAACTATAATTATTATTATTATATTGTTATTATAATTACTATTAATTATAATTGTAATTATCATTATTATTGTTGACTATAACTATAATTTTTATTATTTTAAATATAATAATAATAATTATTATTAATTATTTTTATTTTTATTTTTATTATTAACTATAAATATTATTATCAATTACAACTATTTTTATTATTATATTACTATTATAGTAGTTATTGTTATTATCCTATAATTATATTTATAGTTATATTATTAACAACTACATTATTATAATTATTATAATTAATAATATTATTATAACTATTAGTTAGAGAAAGTTACTATTCTAATTATTAGAATCAATAACACAGATATTATGTCAATAATATTAGTTTAATTATTTTGTGTGTTGCAACCATGTTATCTTATTTCTTATTTCCTATATTAATTATTGTATTCAATGATGGTTTGATTACAAAGAGTATGATTGTATTGTATTGTGTTTATATAAACATAACATGTACAATACAAATATGTAGAATTGTATGGCAGTATTCCTCCATTTTATCTTTCTCTATTATTATTTTTAGTTATAAATGTTATTATTATAATTAGATTCACATTTTATTTTTATTTAATACGAGATCATATTTTAATTACAAGTCCTCTTTATTTGTTATATTTTTTATTTATTTTTGTATTTGAATAATTATTTGAATTCAAAAATGTAGTTTTTAAAATTAATAAAATAATAAATTTAAAAATTATTTTGATTATGAATAATTATTTAAATTTAAAATATAATAATTTCGTTAAGCTAGGATTTTATAGGATTAATAGACAAGTTGAGAACAAATAACATCCTTTGATAGATTTAGAGAGTGTTGAAATGAAATTTTATTAACTAAATTATAAATTTGTATAACGATACAAAATATTATATAATCATAACTCTCTTAATTTAATTCTAATTCTATTTTTCAATTTTAACTGTTCAACTAAATAATCCCACAACCCACATATAACACATAAAATTGATATAACCCTATAACTACTTGACCTAGGAATTAATATGGGACAAAATCATACATATTATGTCTACTTGTACTCAAGATTTTATCACCAACAATCATAGGTAGTCTAGTTTTTAATGTAAGAAATTTACAAGAGAAGTAATTACTTTAATTAATATTGTTGAGTTTTTAAAATAATATTACCAAATTTACTAGTATAATAATTTTTTGAATTATGGTTTATTAAAAATTATATTATATTAAGGAATGAAAGGAATATTAAAGTTGTTGAGGTATTTAATACAAACGTTAAAAGTAGAATTTAAATTTGAAGACACAAATTATATGTAGTTATTTTAATTACATGGTCAATCATACGAGACAAATATAAGAATAAAGTAGAAATTAAGTATACACTACAACTTATTATTTGTCATAGATATTTTCTGCAAGAAGTAACATGGTGTGTGCAAGGGCAAATGAATGACTTACATGTTGCTATAGTTCTTCTTGAAATAGAAGGAAAACATTTATGATATAGGTCTTCACTTCAACCATCTCATAATGTTTGTCTCCATCATAGGTTAATTAAAAGTCTTCTATGCTACCATTGTGTCTTTGCTTTTATTCAGCAAGAGGGTGGTTTCAGAACAAGATGAAGATGAAGAGATAATGCTACAGGTTCCATGTTTCTCACAAATATTTTCCTCTTGAGCCTGACCCCATATCACAGCATAAAACCCAACAGCTATTGTAGCAGCTCCTATAACACTGCATATTGAATCAAAATCCAACAACTTTATTAATTACGAAAAATCTAACATTATTTCAACCTACATTCATGCACAAACATACCTTCCAAGATATAGAGTGTCTCCCAAGAACACAATCCCCATAGCAAGTGCAATCACAATTCCTAAAGGACTGAACATAGCAACATATACAGCTCCCTTCTTTCGACATGCCCATGCATACACCACACTTCGTGTAGAAAGCACTAGAATGGCCTACAAAAATCACTAAATAACTACACCAGTAAAATAAGGTCCTAATTATGCAAAATTATTGGTCTGCATAAAATAATTGGTTCTACTATAGAACCAAACTTACTGAATACAATATGCACACCAATTCCGAATCAGGCTTAAGTATCCATGCCTTGGGATTTTCCTCTGCAACGAAAGCAACTACGAAAGATAGGATTACAGAGAAACTAGTAGCAATGGTTATTAGCATTAACTCCTCTGGGTAGTCCTTAATTGTCCATGTCTGCATCAAAAGACTCATTTTTGTTATGTGGGGACAAAGGGACACAGCAGAAAGAAAAATATATTTGAGTGAATTAGAAGAATTAGAAACATCTTTGTTCCGTCTTTATTAATAAAAGAAAAATATAGTTATGAAGATTTGTTGATAGTGTTTAAATAAAAAAGAATATTAGTGTAAATATTAATGGGTAAAGTAATTAACAAAAAGAATGTTAACTAATATAAATTGATTTTCATAAAAATGAAATGAACCACCCAATTTTACCTGTATAACAAGTGAGAGTGAACCACAAAAGGTAGAAGTTGCTAGGAGAAATCCTCCAAGTAGCCATTGTGATTGTTGAGATGGGAGAAATAAATTGTTTGGCATGACACTACTTGTCACAGCAAAACCTTTGTACAAAGTTATTATTAATGCCCCTGCAATTGAGACCACAGTCCCCATGGTTTTTGCTTGGCAGCTTCTTAGGTTTAGGTCCAGCTTCTCCATCCTACATCCTCACAAGAGCTCCAAACTTTAATTACTTCATACAGAAAATCCAAACTTGTGATTCACCATTTGGGGGAAGTAAATTGATCTTCTAACAACTTTAGTTATGTGATTTTACCTTGTTTTAAACATTTCCACCGGTTTACGACTTTTTTCGAGATTTTGTCATTCTTTTCTATTTTGTGGAAAAAATAATTTAATCTCAATTTTAGAAATGTCTAAATTTAGTTATTTTAATCATATTTATTAATTTTATTTGTATTTTGGAACATGATTCAAGATAATTTTTTAGTTAATATTAAAACGAAATGTATAAAAAAAATATAAACAATTTACATGTTATTATAAAACATGTTTAAAATGTTGAAAAAATTTGATTGAAAGAATTAAATTTACGTGTCTCTAAAATTAAAAATTAAATAAATAAAATTTTGAAAAAAAGATTAATTCTAATTTTTACTAAAAAGTTAAGAAAAAGAAATAATATGTAACCTTTTATTTTACTTTTTACTATAATAGCAAGATAGTTTGAGTTAACCTTGATTCTCCTATAAAAAAAATTTTAAAAAATGGTTAATCTAGTTGGAGGACCAAACTACTCCCATCCCTTATAAAAGTCGTTCACTTGTGATAAACATATGTTGCCTCATTTGAAGTTTAAAGGTCCTACAAAATATCCATTTTATTTTATTAAAAAATTATGAATTACAATTTTATTTTATTTTGTGCTATATTTTAAAATTTGTATAATTATAATTTTGTTATTGTTATTTAACTTTAAAAAGAAGAAAATATTATTTTTCTTTCACATTATATTATTGATAATATTATGTTTTCATTATTAATTTTTATAAAAAATATTATTTAATAAATAGTTAGGCATATACCAATTAGCAGACAAAGACTTAAAATAAAACACGAGTTTTATATCAATATGAATCAAAAACACAAATGAATATAAATTTTATATGAAAAAAATGGGTATAATCAAAATTCAAACTTGTCTCTTGTAAGAAAAGACGATATAAATAAAGTCAAATTAAATTAAAATAATATAAGACTATTAACTGAAAAACAGAGATAAATTTATTATGGTTAGATAAGAGGAAAAGAAAAAATAAAGAAAAAAAATTGATTATTATTATAATAAATAATAATTTAAGATTATATACGAAATTTAATGTTTTATTATATTATTTAGAAATCTTATCAATATAATTGACAACAAATGTATATTATTCGATTTTTATGAAGATGAATATTTTATTATGAAATTAGAGTTTATTTTAGTCGAGATTTGAAGTATCTTATCGTACTTTCTTAGTAAACTGATTTTATGACAATGAGTAGATAAAATAACTTACTAATCTTAGTAATTAAAATTAATAAATTTGTTTTTCTTTTTAAATTTTAAACTAATTTAATTATTTACTTTTTAAAAATATGTGAATTTAATTATTTAAATTAATTTTTTAAAAATTAATTTCACGTTTCAAATACATTTACCGGTTTTCCGGTTTCCGGTTAATATAAAAGTAAACATGTGATAAATGGTCAAATAGTATAATATCAAAACAAATCTTCAATTCTTATCAAAGAACAACTAGTAGTCGTACCTTATCGATCTGTCCATTTCATGGTGATCCATTCAAATCAAACAAATGAACGGCCACTCTACCAATCTTGTAGGAAATCCTTTTTTTTTTCTCTTGAAATTAGTGAAATGTAATAGTAACTTTCCTTCGAAGTAATTTTAAGATACTGTAATTGACGCAACAGTAACTAAGTCAAAATATTGTAGGTAATGTTTAACATAAGACTATAAAATAACTATAAGATGAAGATAAATTAATTAAAAATAAATAAAAATATTAAATGTATATCTTACAAGTAAGTTATAAAATTAAAAATTAAAACAAAAGCTGATGTAAATTTTATAAATTACTTTATTTTAATAATTTAAAACAAAATAAGTAATAGAATAAAAAATATAGAGCTAAATATGTTCTTGGTCCATCTATTTTTATTAAAATTTAGAATTTGTTTTAAAATTTTAGTCAAATTTAGTCCCTGACTTTTAAAATGTATGGATTTAATCCTATTACCTAAATTTTATTAAGTTTTTTTTTTATATTTCAAAAAATTATTATAAAATGCATTTTAAACGTTAAATAAATTTAACAAAATATGATTAAAATGATTAAATTTACATAGTTTTAAAGTTATGGACTAAATTAAGCCAAAATTTTGAAAAGAAATTAATTTCAATTTTCATTAAAAGTTGAGAGATAAAAAATATATTAAAACAGTAAGATTGTAAGACCCTAGAAAATGGCGTTTTAAAAGTGATAGTGGTTTAAAAATAGTGAGACTCGATTATTTTAATATTAAAAGATTTTAGTATAAATAGAATTGTTATAAACGAGTTTCATTATTTTAAAACACACCATCTCTCTAGAAACCACTTTTCTAGAGTTCTCTGACTTCTCTCTAGAGGTTCTGTCTCTCTGGTCGTCTGATTGAAGAACCGAGACCGTAGGATTGATCCTCTCGGCGAGCTCTTCAAATTGGACCGATCAGTTTCTCCGTTCGCGTAAGTTGAGTTTTCGCTCTTTATTTTAGTCTTTTTCTGTTTTCTGTTGCATGCAGGCCCTCTTCCGCTTGCATGCAACGTTTTAATCATCAATATGAGTCTCTGCTAATCAGTGATCATAACGGTATGTCCTGATCGTTCTTGTGATGTTTCTATGTGTAAATAAAGCATCCTGTGGAGTTAGAGGTGTTGACGTTTTTAAGGCGTTGACGTTTATAAAGTTGTCTAAACAGGATAACAGGTAAGGGAAGCTAACTGTTTTACTTGAATTTCATCTAGAAATCATTATGATGACTTTGAATTGCATGATTGATTGTTGTATGAGTGCTTGAATTGTATAATTGAGTGTATGCTTGGATTGTGCTAGATTTCTTTACTGTTGTATGTGAGAACAAATTGGGAATCTGGTATTTTTGCCTAAGCGAGCAGCTCTCGCCTGAGCGAAAACACCAGAAACTCATCCCTTGTTCCTGCGCGAGATCTCGCCTAGGCGAGCCAGTCTCGCTTGAGCGAGAGTCACTCTCGTCTAAGCGAGACAACTTAGCCTGAGCGAGAATTCGCCCAGAGTTTGGGTTGTTCTTTGTTTTGAGCCTCGCTCAGGCGAGAATGACTCGCCTAAGCGAGAGAGCCTTTTTGCCTAGGCGAGACCTTCTAGCTTGGGCGAGAAACCCTGCAGTTGAGTGTTATTTCTTTGTTTCTAATGGATGAAGCTATGTTTGAATGTTAAAATATGAACTTAGTTATGATATGCATGAATTGTTATGACTGGTAATATGTGCGGTGAAATTGCATGAAGTTGGAATATGAGAAGAAGTGGTTGAACTAGGATTTCAAGGGAAATTCTAAGAGGAATGTTTTAGTGTATGTAAGGACATAAGGACTCAGTTTTGGTTGGTATCCTGACGCTCCTAGTAACCATTAAGACTCATGTAGAGTATGATGGATTACGTCGGGGGGAGTAGCAGGAGGTCCTGGTCTATGGACCGATCCGCCATAGAGGTGATGGGACTTACCCTGGGAGTGGTTGGGTGATAACCCCTTGTGTCCAAACTCTGCAGAATTTGGGAACTATCGCAGGTGCAAGCCACCAAGAGATCCGATGTCGCTTACATAATCCGGATATTGAGTCTAGAGTCATGTAAATGTGTTGTGGTGGTCTATATGATTCTGGTGATAATGAGAAAGATTGCGTGGTTTCTGTTTATAATTGAACTGCATGATTCCTTAATCAGATTAGCTTACCCTTGCTTTTTATGTTCTTGTCTTGTGTTGTATGTTTCCTTTTGCGATGATCACCTATTCGGTGGGAGCAGATGTGGTTGCAGTGTCAAAGGCACTTCTGGAGGATGAAGAGCCATCGTGTTAGTGTTGAAGAGGAGATTTCCAGTGGGAGCTTTAGCAGTGGTCAGTAGTACAGAGTTTATTAGTTTAGTTTAAGTGTATAAGTGATATATTTTTATAGTCATACCTTTTGTAAGACTGTATTAATATATTGGGTACACTGGATTATCTGTTTTGGAACTATGATGAAACTCCCTATTTTTATTAGTTTTAAGCTGCTGAAATTGGGATGTTACAAAGATAATTAATAAGAACTTGTAAATATGTATATACTTATCTTATGTACATAATCAATTTAAAATCTTAAATATTAAATATGTTCATTTTCATATACAGAGGTAATATCAAAATGTTCAGTAAAAATTAAAATGGATTCAAATAATATCGTGTTAGTGTTGAAGAGGAGATTTCCAGTGGGAGCTTTAGCAGTGGTCAGTAGTATAAAGTTTATTAGTTTAGTTTAAGTGTATAAGTGATATATTTTTATAGTCATACCTTTTGTAAGACTGTATTAATATATTGGGTACACTGGATTATCTGTTTTGGAACTATGATGAAATTTCCTATTTTTATTAATTTTAAGCTGCTGAAATTGGGATGTTACAAAGATAATTAATAAGAACTTGTAAATATGTATATACTTCTCTTATGTACATAATCAATTTAAAATCTTAAATATTAAATATGTTCATTTTCATATACAGAGGTAATATCAAAATGTTCAGTAAAAATTAAAATGGATTCAAACAATATTAACAAGTACGAGGTCATTTATCATCTTTATTCTTCATTAAATTTCTATGTCTCGTCTCTAATTTTATTTTACTAAGTCATTTTCTCTCCTATTTTACTCTTAAAGTTTTGTTTTAAAAACTTTACAAACCCACTCTAAATAAATAATATATATATCGTATTAGTTAAAGATAAAACTCATATCTACTATTTGTTTCTTCTTAGATAAACACTCAATTCAGTGTAATGAATATTGATATTTGTTTTGTTGTTATAACAAGAAGAAAGTGTATAAAAACTTTAATTATGTTATAACTTTATTTAAAGTAATATTTATAAATTATTTTTGTCAACATTATCTTGCAATTAATACGTAAATAATTTATTTATTTTTATTTTATAAATTTAAAATCATTAATTGTATTTAAATATTAATTACATAATAACATTAATCACCAAGTGCTTAATTATATTATGTAATAACAAATATCTAACAACAAAGTTTAAATAAAATTATTAGAATTTAAATTTTCGTAAAATGATCATAACTTTGTTTTATTACATATCTCAATATTTATTATATTTACTTTTTTCTTTTAGAGGAATAACAGGAAAACATCTAGAAGATTAAAAGACGCATTGTAACATAAAAGAATCGGAAACAGACCTGAAAACAACAGCGATTATGAAAGTAAAAGCTGGAAGAAGATCTTCCATGGCTGAGGTGAGAGTGGGAGAGCTATGTCCAAGCCCAGCATAAGAAAGCGTCTGAATGGAAACGCTAAGACAAGAACAAAATCAATAAAGGATTCAAATACACTTAACAAGGACTGTAACAGCAAGCAGAAAAAATGGAATATATAACGCTAGCTAGATGGAGAACAATATGGTTCATCTTAAGGAGAAAGACATGAAATAATTTTTCACAAAGAAAATCATAAACAAAACAATAAAATAGGAATTTCAGCACACGAAACGCAACAGTTCTGAAAACTGTACACAAACGCTGAGAGTGATAGATGCAGATCTTAATGATTCTTATGCTATCTGTTTTGTTCTTTTGTCTGATGCAACTTTGGCCTTTTATGTATAAACATTTTTCTGCTGATAAAAAAATTTACAGAGCAAATTTAGAAGCAAACAGAACAAAGCGTTTAGTGTACCTGAGGAAGCCAACGAGAAAAATTCTGAAGAGAATGAAGTTGTTGAGCGGTGTGGGAGATCTGTTTCTGTAATGAAAGGTGGTTGCGATTAGCAGGAGAGAGAATCCGAAGAGGTGGGAATAAGCAACGAAAACGTAATTGCTCATGCCTTTCGAGAGGTTTGCTTTTACCAGAGTGTTCAAACCCACAGTCAAAAACAGGGAAACAACCATCACTGTTGTTACCTCTGCGCCCTGCATAATTTCGCTCTCTCTCTCTCTCTCTCTCTCTCTCTCTCTCTCTCTCTCTCTCTCTCTCTCTCTCTCTCTCTCTCTCTCTCTCTCTCTCTCTCTCTCTCTCTCTCTCTCTCTCTCTCTCTCTCTCTCTCTCTCTCTCTCTCTCCCTTTCTCTCTTCAATGTTTGTTCTGTTGCTTTGCGTGTTCTACGTCCATGTAGATTATCAACACGCGACTTTGGAATGCGGACGGCATGTTTTTTCAAATACTACCTACTAAAACATTAAAAGAAAGGAACGAAATTCCTTTCATTTTTATTTTTTGTCAAAATAAGTTATTAATTTTTCTTTAAATAACTGTTTGAAGATTTTTTTTTCCAAACATGCAACGGTTCTAATTAAAACTTTTTTTTATGATACATATTATTCATGATATTTATCTAAGTAGCATTATTAATTGTTAGAATATGGTGAAATTCTTTTTAAAGTAGTGTGACGCTTAATAATTAGAAATTTATTAAGTATTGTAATAATTTTAATAAACCGATTGAGTTAATTAAATAATATATCAAACGATATATTAAGTAATGTAATAATTTTGAAAAATATTACTTTTGTGTAATGAAATTTTGTGATTCAAGTATGAAGAAATTATGGATATTACGTACGGATTCAAATCAAATCTGTCGGTGAAATAGTTCTTTCGTCCGTATTTGTGTACGAGAAAGGTTTGTACTATTTATAAGAAAGGTTTTTACTATTAAGAGGGAACTACTTCCCAAAGAACATGTTTAAAAGTAATTTTAATTGAATTTGTAGATAAGGTAATGCATACAGATTCTCTTTCAATATATTTGTCCCGCAACGAGATTTTAAGATTTCTTTAACTACTATAAAATTTCTTTACCTTTATCCTAGTGAATGATCCTTAACATTTTCTATTTTTCTTAATTTTGATAAAAGGATTTAAAATTTAAAATTTTATCCTTATATACTCTTAAATCGTCTTATAACGATAGATCCAATAGATTAAACAAATATCAAATAATCTCGATAAAATAAATTTTAATTATGATTATGATATCATACTAAAAGTTATATTTTAAATTTAATTCAATTTTTTAAATTTATTTGTAAGATAAGATTTATATTTTAGTTTATATGTTTTTAAATCATCTATCTTCTATCAACATTAGACTTCCAACCGTTCGAATATTTAATTTAGGTTTATAATTTACTGCTGAAGGAAAAATTCAGTGGTTCTCGTGAATAGATATGTCTCTATCGTTAGTTGCATGTCCATTTAACGACATTGTACGATCAACATTATTACCATTCTTCGTATCATAAATGAAAGAACTAATACTGATCAAGAGCATCCAATGTAAACACCTTATGTGACAGGTTATATATATTTCATCATATGGTTTATGGTCATAGGCATGGTTATGGATATTGAGTGATTGTGATTTTATATGGTTATATGATATTAGTCTTACATATATAAGATTTTAGACACCACTTTTACACCAAAATCTTAAGGCAATATTTTTATGGATCTTTGTTTTTATATAGTGTTTAACTTTGTCTTTTCTATCTAATGTGAAACTTTTACTCACACTTGGACTATTCCCAACATTTCGGAGGGTTGTATACTTCTAATTTTTGTCTTTCACTTCTCAGTAACAATTTGAAATTTGGTCTGTCTCAGAGAGAATCTATAGCCTAGACCTGTGAATGATTGTGGTAACATCACCTACGTTAGAAACAGAGCTAAGAAAAATTGCTTCAAAATATTCCAGGATCAAGGTCCACTGTCTTAAATGGTTAAAAATTAAATAAATTGAACCAAGCTTTTAAAAACTCTTCAGGTTTGTTGGTTAAATCAGATTTTATTAAAAATCTAAGTGCTAGTGTAAGTCTAGTATTAAATAAAAATGAAAAAGTTGAGTATCATATAGATGAAGATATAAATTCATTGTCTTAAGATTTTAATTTGACAATGGTATCAATCTTTTATGTGTATGTCTCATTGATGTTATATCTATCTAGTAAGTCTGTTGAGAGATCTAACAAATTTTTATACATATTCAAACTTTCAAAAAATATTTACAATAAATAACTAAATCAGACTTAAATGTTATTCTCTTAACAGTTCAATCAAGACCTATAAAGAATATCTATCTATACATTGATGCTTTTGGTAGACAATAGAGGAGCTGCAGAGGAAGTCACAGTATTCTCCTCTGCCACATTACTGTCTTCAGCATGTGCCCACATCACCAAATAAAATCCAATACCTATCGTAGCAGCTCCAATCACACTGCACCAAAAATTACACCCAATGTTATAACACATTCAGCAAAAATCGTTTTTCACAAAATTTGCATCCTTAATTACATGCATTTACCTTCCAAGATAAAGACTCTCTCCCAGAAATATTACCCCCATGCCAAGTGCAATCACCATTCCCAAAGGGTTAAACATTGCTACATAAACTGGTCCCTTCTTTCGACATCCCCATGTGCACACAACACTCCTCATTGATACCACAAATATTGCCTACAAATACATATCATCACAGAAAAATAATGTAACATTAGTATAATACGATACAAATAAAGGTTAAGCATGTTTTCTTCCCTCAAGTTTTAATTAAAATTTAAATTAGTTTATTTTCGAAATATTTGACCAATTTAATGCTTCATTTTTAGATATGTATAGATTTTGTTTTTTTAATCAAAATTTGATAAATTTTTCAAATTTCAAATTCATTTTATGATATTATTTAAGTTATGTATATCGTTTGTCACGTCTTCATTTCAATGCAATTCAAATATTATTCTAAAACGTGTTTTAAATGTCAAATAAACTTAACAAAATTGGGTTAAAAGAATTAAATTCATGTATTTCTAAAATTAGAATACTAAAACTAAAATTAAAAAAAAAAAAAAAACTAATTTCAATTTTCACCAAAAATATATTTAACCTAAATGTAATATAATGTGGTTATACAAGGGTTATATTTACCGAATAAAATACAGCTATGAACTCTTTGTGAGATGTGAATATCCAAGCTTTTGGATTTCCCTCTGCAAACAGAGCAACTATGGCAGATAAGATGACCACCATGCTGCAACAAGTGGTTGTTATCACTAACTCTTCAGGATATTCCTTCACAGCCGAAGTCTGCAGTGTTGGAAAAACATTAAAATATGAAAAAACTGGTGTGTTGATGTTCAGAATGGATTGTTTAATTACCTGAACAATAAGCAAAACTGAAATGCAGAGACTAGAAATTGCAAGAAGAAAACCACCAATGATCCAATCTGATTGCGTTGAAAGGTAAGTTCCATTTCTCAACAAACTGAAATTCAATGGCGTTCCTTTATATAGAGTCACTATGAATGCCCCTGCAATGGAGACCACTGTGCCCATAACTTTTGCCTGGCAGCTATGCTGTTTTAGATTCAGATTTTCCATCCTGAAGGATCAAGAAAGTTTAATTATAATCATGAAATATCATATAAACAATAATATTTTTATAACTTTTTCTTAAAATATCAGATGGTAATTTTAAAATTAAAAAAATAAAAAATTACTTAAAAAATATCATATCAAATTTTAATTATAAAATAAAATTATCAAAATTTAATTGTTAAATCATTATTTTAAAAATTACAGTTAATATATATGATTTTTAATTAACCTAAAAATAAAATAAAAAACTTTGTTTAGAAAATGTATTCCAATTAATACTAAAATTAATCTTTCATAATATAAAAGTGTTACTTCTTATAAAAGAATAAATTTATTTTAATTTTGAAAGTCAACTAATTAATAGAAGAAATGATATTGATTAGGGGAAGAGGAAAGAACCTTGAAAAAAGGGCAAAGATGAAGGTAAAAGCAGGAACAAGGTCAACCATAGCAGAACATAGTGTGGGAGAGCTGTATGAGATTCCGGTGTACATCAACGTCTGCACTACAGTGCTGCATAGTTACCTGAAGGTCATCTTCCAAATAACCAAACAAAATAACTTTTCAACTAAATAGTTCTTCTATCTATTAATTAGAATTGAAGTTTCATCTAAAATATTGACCTAATAAAAGTTTACATCAGCGTAGTTTACCAATTTTTTTTTAACTTTTATATATATAAAAAAAAAGTAGTTTGATTGAAAATTAAATAAGTTGAATGTTAAAAAAATCATTTTAAGTAAATATATTGTCATTCAATAATAATTTATTGTCATTCAATATATTTGTGGGAGGTTTTTAGAGTGAAGATACAGAAAATATTCATGAACTATTCCCTACCTAAAATTTCAAAAAGAAATAAGATTGTTGATGTTTTATCTTACTTATTTTTAATCTAAGGATTTCGGTATAATTTTAATGAATTAAATATATTTTATATGTTTAACTTTTGCTGAAAATTAGAGTTAATTCATTTTTTAAATTTTTAAACAAGTTAGTCTTCATTTTTAACAATATATTGATTTAGTCCTTTTAATCGTATTTTGTTATATTTATTTGATGTTTTAAACATATTTTTCAGTTAATATTAAAACGGAAACATATTAAATAGTATAAACAACTCAGTATAAAACATATTTGAAATGTCAAATAAATTAAACAAAATTTGGTTAAGAGAAATAAAACCATATACTTTTAAAGTTTGTAGACTAAATTGATCGAAGTTTCAAAAATAAATTAATTTTGATTTTGAAAAATTAAAGATAAAAAATATAATTAATTCATTTTAATTTCATAATAATTTATTTTCCAATGTTATCAAATTTCCGATTCAGCCTACTCTAATGTCAATTTTATATATATATTAGTTAAATATGAATATTTGAGTGCTTTGGATATGTTGATACCTGAGGCAGCTAATGGCAAACATTTTACAGAGAATTGATCTTGGGATTGTAGGAGGAGCTCTCTTCCTGTGAAAAATTTTGCAGAGCCATGAAAACTGAATACAAGAAATACTGAAACACAGTGTAAAAAGAAAGTTAGCATTTTTGAGTTGAAGCAAACCTGTGGTAGAAGAAGGTTGTTGGGGCGAGGACGAAGAGAGCGAAGAAGTTAGAATACACAATGAAGACAAAATTACTCATTCCGTTGGTGTTTGCTTGTTTGATTAGAGTGTTGAGACCCACTTCCAAGAACTGAGTTCCAATCATTGCTGCTGTCACACCTAATCCTACACCCACCATTCTCTCTCTCTCTCTCAATCCTTCTTCACTTCTCATATACTCTTCTGCTTTACTTACATTTATACTCTTTTTTCTCTGCATTTTTCGCGTACACGTAACTGCTTTTATTACTTTCACAATACATTTTTTATGCTTTCACATTTTAAATTCAATTTCTTTCCTCCACGCTTCCATTAATAAGAGGAAGGGGTGCAATTATTTGACGCTAACATCATACCGATAATCAAAAATTAAATAAAAAATCTTTATGCTTAGTGTAGAAAATGTATTTTGTTTTAAATTAAATGATTTTTTAGGTTTTAATGCATGGTTGGTTTTTATTTTAATATATCATAAATACTTTTTTCACTTTAGTTCAAGAATCTCTTAACGCGTGTCTCAGTTCTGTTACTTCTACTGTATCCTCTAAATTTAATCAATTGTCATATAATTCAGAATATTCAAAAATAGTATGTATTACTTTTTTTTTGTCTATATTTGAGATATTACATTTGTTATGATAAAAAAAAATATATTCATTGTTAAGAGATAAAATATACAAGTTGACTGATTAGGAAAACGTAAAAATATTAGTGCGATTAAATTGAAAGGAATTGAAATTTATTTACACCTTCTAGCGTTAAGAAATTGTTATTAGGAGTAAAAATAGATAGGGTTCTGTTACAAATATATTTTTAAGTTAAAAACGTTATATATAAAAATTAATTTTTTATTTTTTATTTTTATAAAATCAGTACTTTTGTATAACCTAAATCTTTTATAATAGACTTTTTTTCGGTAAACACAACTCGGTCAAAGAGAATTTTAATTAAGATAAATTTTCTTATCTCTTTGATTTT
The DNA here is from genome assembly GCF_037176805.1 of Vigna unguiculata. Lineage (NCBI taxonomy): Eukaryota > Viridiplantae > Streptophyta > Magnoliopsida > Fabales > Fabaceae > Vigna > Vigna unguiculata. The sequence continues at coordinate 26,213,773 of NC_140793.1, forward strand.
TTGGGTTATGCTTTTTCTTTTTGTTATCATAGAATGTTAGGATTATTGCATGCATGGTTATATTAGGAAATATTTGAAAATATGATTTTCTATTAGTGTAAGTTCATAAGAGTGTATTGGTTTGTTAGGTTTGACTTATAGGAAGCACCATATAGAGGATTTTTTTAGCAAGCTCAAGTCATTATCTTCCTCGGGAGTAGATTTCTTAAAGAGTAAGACATTGTTCGATGAAAAGTTCTATGGATATTGAAATCTAAAATATTATACTTCTTGATAATATTGGAATTAATTAAATGTGTCTATTTAAAATAATATTGAGAACTTAAATCAATTTGTTTTCAAATAGTTTGGTTTTAAATCGAAGGAGTTAACTTTCGGTTTATTTTGCACTTATTTATTGTTTGTTGATATATGCATACATCACTAATTGAAATGATAGACATTAGCCATTTTACATGAAGTTAAGATACCTTCTTCGTGCAGTTTCACATTTAAAATATTTTTATTGTATAAATCGTAAATATTTTGAATTACACTATCTATAAAGTAAATTTATATTTTAGATTATATACTGTATAATATAAATTTGGAAGATAATTCAAAATACAATAATTACATTCCAAATTTTACAATATATAGTACAAATTTATATTTTGAATTGTATAATTCGTAATACAAATTTGAAAAAAAATACAAAATATAAATTACATTTGAGATCGTACAAATCTACAATGTAAATTTACATTCTAAATTGTACAATTCATATTACAGATTTATATTCTTAATTATACAATTCACAATATAAATTTTAAAAAAATAATCAAAATATAAATTATATTTCAGATTATATAATTCGTAATGTTAATTTATATTTCAAATTCTATAATCCGGAATGTAAAATTGAGGCTAACAATTGCTGATACTTTGAAGATGGTGGAAGGTGACATTAAGTTTCCACAAATCACATATTACCCATTGCCTCTTGGCCACCCTTCCTTTTATATATCTTCAACATTAAGTGCCCCAAGTTGCAAAATGATGAAGTTGCAAAATGTTGGGTTATTTTCTTATGCTATAGAGGAAATGGAGAAATTGAGGTGCATGGTGAAGAACGCAGGTGTGAAAAGAGATGAGAAGTGGGAAATTAGGATTTTTAATATTTTTTAATAAAGGATATTAAAGACCTTTCACTAATGCTGTGCGGTGCAAGAAGAAAACATGGGGTGCAGAAGAAAATATCGTTGTGCAAGAAGAATTTGCCCAAATTAAACACTATATAAACAAAATATCCATAAACTCAACGTCGCTATTTTTTGTTTTGTTAAAAGTAATACAAATCTATCTCGTAATGTCATCTTTTAATAAAACTATTCTATCTTTTACATAACTATACCGTTTCTACCAAAAGACTATAATTGTTTGATTTAATTATTGTTAAATAATTCTTGAGTGCTTAGTTTTTTTCTTTTTCCTTTCCATTAAAGGCTACTATTGTAGGTCATTTTAATAATACGGGCCTGGGTTGCAGCCCAGGTTGTCATCACATTTTTTATGGGCTAGTTTACCAAACAATAAAGACAGTTTCTTCCTGTACCTGCCATACATTTCTTCCTGCACTCCACAATTTTTTTTTTCGGAATATATAGTTCATAATGTAGATTTTATTTAATATTGGAATGCATATTTTATTTTGTATTCCAAAATATACAGTTTTTATATTCCAAAAAAAAAATCTGACATACAAAATTTATATTTTAAGTTATACCATCTCAAATATATTTTTATTTCAAATTATACAATCTAAAATGCATCTTTTTCGGTTAAATTTGGAATGTACAATTTAAAATTATAAAAAATTATATATCAAATTGAACATTACGGAATAAAGAAAAATATGGAGAAGAAGGTTGAAATTTGGGTGGTGCAGCAAGAAATGGATAACAATAAATACAGATATTTTAAAAGAACAGCACTGAGTTTGAACAATCAATTAATTTAATTGACCAGATCTAATGAGCAGACAGGTTAGGGCTTTTGCTGTACACTACCTGAAATTTCTATGTTCATATCCCCATGATTTTTTTATTTTTTTTATTACTAAATATACCCTTTTATATGAGAAAAGTGTAAATCTAACCTCTTTAATTTCTGCGAATTCCAAAAAAATAAAAATCATCGAAAGCATGCAAAATTCATTTTGTTCCAATTCTATTAAATTAAGTTGATTATATAGAATATTTTTATCAAATTCTTGATTTCATTGACATAAATTTGAGGTATATTGTGTTTTGTTTCTTCTCGCTCTAAAAAAATGTCTTTTGTAATAAGATTTTTTAAAGTATTTCCCGGAAAAATTCAATTTCAGAAAGTTCTTTTGAAATTGTTTTCGAAAATATTGTTCAGGGTTATCTGGATGATTATGCTTTTAAAATCTGGGTGAATTAGTTTGTATAAATTCTGGTACTGATAAGTTTGGAGCTAAAATAAATTTCGGTACTTTGTTTCCATTTCTTAGAATTTAAAATGTATTTTGACTAACTTTAAAATCATATCTACAATCTTCTAAAATATAAGAGCCGAAATTCAGAAGAAAAAAAAAAGAATTCAATGCTTTTTTATATGCTACAAAGGGCAACTGTAAAAGTTATAAAAGTACTTCTTAAATATCTAAATAAAATATCAGTGTCACCTGGATTCACATTTCAACTAAAATTAATTGATATTCATTAATTAAAATTGTGAACCTTTTTTTTTTTCTTCCATCAAACTTTAAATATTTCGGTAACTTTTATGTCATTTTCATTTTAGAGAATAAATATGATTCCACAATTTACAATTTTGCATGATCCTAACTATAATATCGACTTTAAGTACATTGAAGATGATAAAGGATCAAACATTCTTGATATAAATGACATGAGAATGATTCATCTTTTTCAACCTTTCCTATATTTTAACGAAACGTGTCATTTTTGTTGTTATTCTTTGTTTTCTTTTCATTTCACACCAAAGTCCTTTTCATCTTACATAATCATTTAAATACTTAGATCAATTCACATAAACGTACTATTCTAATATCTAACCTGCTTTTTCTACTTACACTACAAAAAAAATCACTTTAGATAATGACATAAAATTATTATATAAATTATAAAAACCGTGGTTTAAAGATTAGACCACAATTTTTTAGGCGTGGTATAGGTGAGTGTAGTTATAGATAATAGACAACGATTTTTAGTATGATAATATTTTTAAAACCGTTACTTAAAATTCTCACAATAGACAACAATTTTACATGTTGATTTTATACCTTACCTATGTTTTTAGATCACATTTTTACTAGTTTTGCCCATATAGTTTAAAGTAACAATTATATAATTATGGACTTTCATGATATTTATACATCATTTATAAAAATGTTGTTTATTATATGTTTAGGCTACATTTATTTAGCTGTTATCTATTTTAGTGTGGTCTAAACTATAAATTGTTGTTGTGTTAATTTACAAACTATCAGTTTAAGGATATCTAAGTTTATAGAAATCAATCAAGCAAGTTATAAAAGAGGAAAAGAAAAGAGAAAACTCTACCAGACTAATCTAAAAAGTGTGCCAAAATTTGTATAAAAAATTCTTACATCAATGACTATATATTTATAAGAAATTTGTAGACTTAGACTTCGAACATGTCAGCATGCATGAGCATGCTTCTGGAAAACATGGTCATGCTAGGGTAGCACAGGTGTGTTAACATTCCACCCCTGAATGTGTTGCATTACATGAAAAACTCATAAAATTCCCCTACCATGGTTCTGTTCAATGGTAGTGCTAGCTAGCTTCATCACATCTTCTTTTGGTTATTTCCTCTTTCTAAAACATTTTGCTCTATTTACTATTAGCTCTCTACTCCAATCTTCACTACATGCTACGCTCCTAAAACTTTCATGTAACAATGATTCGTTATGAAATTAATAACCATTTTGCAAATCCATTTTGGTTCTTGAGAATAGACTCAAAGCTGATTGTAGTGAAAAATGGTGAAAAGTACATCCTTCAGCTTTTACATAGTCGCTTTTACTTTTAGAACCTGTCAACAAATCTGCTTCTGTGGAACTTTTGGTTAATTATACTTGAGGAATCTCACGCTAGTTGTTGTGTTGTCAACGTTAACTCTGATTTCCTTTTTCATTTTTGTTCATTGTAGGTAGCCAGTGCACTTGCTTATTACGTCACTATCTTCACACTCTCTTCCTTCAAAGTGCACACTAAGTGTAAGCTATTATGGCCCATGCTTTATTCTTATGATCCTATATATAGAACTGATGCAAATCTTCCGTGGCTCATTGAGTAATGATTGGAGCATGAGTTATACAAGATGGTGTCCACTATCTTACGATGAAATGACAAGGAAATTTTTGTTTTAATTTATGGGTACATTCATGAATATGACTTGGTCGAGTAGTTGATTGTTAATATATGTATATATAGTCCTTGATGTGTTTAAAGTTCTTCCCTTCTCACTTTGCAAGAGGGGGATCTCTGAGATCAAAGTTATGTGGTTTCACAAGTATAGGTTAGGTGGATAGTGTGGAGTCAGAGAAAGTGGGGAAAAAGAACTTTTATTCAAAAATGTGAAGTAAAGTTTGGCAGCTTATTCCTATATCACAAAATCAACCACAATCCGCAAAGTGGTTAACTATGTCTTGTCTTTGTCTAAGTTAACAAAGTTGTTGGCAGTTAGATCAATATGGAAAACTGTCTGAAGCAGTGTAACATGGCAGTTTAGGTTTGTGGTGTTTGGTTCAAGTCCTGGACCAATGGAGCCGGAGAGTGTGTTTTCATTCCTATTACCTAATGTTTCTATTCAAATAAAAGAACTTGATTTTTACTGAAGTTAATACGAATATATATATTTTTGTTTCGATCGCTTGTGAATTATATAGTCAAATCTAGCCATAGATAAGTGTAGTTAAGTGCATTCTATATAAGTATCACAGTACTATAAAACTATTAAAAAAGGAAAAGTTCTACACTGATTCGTGGTCGGTGCATGCATATAAAAGGATACAAGATAATAAAATTAATGAAACAATTACACTGTGATATAGATGCTCACCATGTAAATGGATTCAATTTGAGTTATTTTTCCTAGCAAATATGATTCATGCAGACCTGTTTATAATTTCACATATAACATAGCGTTTACACTGTCATTGTTAAAATCAATCTAAGATGAAATATCTTATTGATACAGAAGATGTATTAATTAAGTTCAATGCCGTATCACAATTGTGTCGATCATATATATATATATTTATATTGGCTGGTCCTGAGTCTAGCTTGATCCAATCACTTTATGCAGATTTTATCTTTAGTAGCTTAATCCAATTACTTTATGAAGATTTTGTTGCAGGTAAATTTTACAGCAATCACTCCTCTGACATCCATTTATGATTTGTCGTTCTTGCAGTTAGAATAAAAAAATGTATGCACTTATAAACTAGATATAGAACATACTAGTCTTATTAGACTTTTGAGTATCTTCCATCATCAAGTTAAGTGGACTAGTGTGAATTGAACACCCTCAACCTCAACCATCAACCATCAACCATCAACCATAGTAGTCGGCAACACCATGAGAAATTAATGGTTTCTCAGTATGTTAAGATAAGTTAATAAGTTGAAATGGTAATTTGAGTGCATGAGTGAAAATGTGTGAAAGTTATAAGAAGAGTGTAGAGTTATCCTTTTTCCCTTTTGAATTAAGCAAATGCAGTAGTAATGATTCCGTTTGACTTGAGACAGCCTCATTTAACGTTGGATGTACAGACAACATTAATTATTGATATTGCATGTGTCTGGATGAGTAATTAAAGGGGTATAGAAGATGATTAAAAGGAAGAAGTTGAAATACTGAAGACGAAATTAAAAGTTGTACGTCTGGTTGCATGGTATAGCACAGTTGGTTCCACTGTTATGTCTGTGATGAAGAGTGATAAAAAAAGTTAATTAAGAATTGGAATTTACGGTGTGAAGGTGAAGGTGAGGTCCATATAGGAATAGGTAGCCCCTAAAAAGGAGATGGAATTAGACCTAAAGCTATAATCTGTTAACTAACTACATGTCAAGAAGAAAGTTGCTTTCCATTAAACTGTAGTAGCAGTTGTGGGGCTTGTGTCCTATTGGAAAAGTGAGTAGTCTCAAAGTTGCAGTAGATGGTCAATAAATGTTGTGTCTTAAATAGGTGTTGAAGTTAACATGAGGGTTTGGCAATGTGGTGAATGGCCTAATAATAAAACTGTGGAAGGGAAAGGCATGGTTGAGAGAGTAGGGCATGTAGTTTTGCTACACTTACTTGGAATGGCTATAACACGACACATTAAAAGTGGCGTGCTTGGTCCCCGTCTATCAACAGTTCCATTTTGTACAACTTCAATCTCTAGTCAATTAAGATCTCCCTGAAACGAGATTGCCAAAAAATATGCTGTTCCTTTGCACCGTTCTTTGTCTGCCCGAACAAAGGAAAAGAAAATAGACATGCTTCTAAGTAATGCCTGACATAATAACATCCAGTACTTTCGAATATGCCTCACCCTTTGCCAATCTTTTTTTTTCTTATATTTCCCAAAACATCAACCAAACCAAACTTTATTTCACTGGGCTCTCTCATCTACCAACATCATATGCCTTTTTCTTTCACTTCGGCCTACAAATCAAAAAACCAAAACAAGCCCATTTCACAACCTTTTTTTTCTCGCACGATGATGATGATGATGTTATGAAAGAAGTGAGCAATGATGGAGTGGTACGGCAACATTAGATGGTGCCGTGATTCTTTTATGTAGAAAAAAAGGGTGATGATTAGTATGATTAGTTGCAGTGGAAATTCTTGGTGCAACAAGAACAAAAACCCGAGTTTGGTGGGATGGATGCAGGGTTTTGGATCGAATGGTAATATGGCACGTGCCACGTGGAAGTCACATGGGAGTGTGAAATGAATAAGTGAATAAATGAATAAATGAATATGATATGTGAAGTGATGGTGGAGATGGTTCTGTCCCTTCCCTTGTTGGTTTTTTGATATTGTTGTTGGTGTTGTTCTTCCCTCTACAGGGTTGGTTTGGTGACAGTCCTTTAATATAAGTACATGTTCGGCTACACCATCACCAATTTCACCACCTTTGACGTTGCTTACAGTTGCAGAGGGACAGTGACCACTCAGTGCAACCCATTGGCTGCTAGTACCAAGTACTTCTCTCTCTTTTTGCCCCTTCCCTCACTGCTGCACACATAAAGAAACGGAAAATACATAAATAAATAAAAAGAAACGAAATAGTACAATGTGGGACACCTTCTCTTTCATGCTGGCCTAACCTTGTCTTCCCATCCCTGGATACCATCATCAATAGCACTATCAATTATCTTCAATTTCAATCAAATGCCTCCAATACTATAATTCATCTACAATTTCTTTACAATCAAAATAAACTCTAAGATATGATGATGAGAGTGTAGTTTGGCTAATTCCACTAAAACTTTTGAACGCTGTGCAAGTTTGGAAATTGAACCAACCCCATCTTTGTATGAAAGTTCACTGTTGGGGCCAGTCTCACACTGTCAACTGAAACTCGTATTTAAGCTTTTAGAATAGTTGAATCCGAGACCCAAAAGGGAAAAAATAAAATAAAAAAATTTATCAAGATGTACCAATCTTTATGTTAACATTCCATTCCCTCATAATTGAATTGGGGTTGAGTTTGATTTTTCTTTTTCTTTTTCTTTTTCTAGTTCTTTCTCTCATAGTTAAAGTGTGGATTACTTTGATTTTTTATGTTACTACATGTGTCCAATAAGCTCTAATTAGCTAGGCTTGTTTTTATCCAAATGTGATGTTGTTTGTTTGCATGCATCTATAGTTTTCAAGCAAGTTGCATCCCAGTTTCCAATAATTGAATAGGGTGGTATTGTTTTTTCTCTTTTTGTTTGCTAATTGAGAAGAGAGAAGTTATATGCAATGCACAGGAAGGCTTTATTTTTTTCCCCCCTCTTCCCCTGTTTATGTGTAAGGTTTTTTGCACTATGTGTTTCAAACACTGATCGTCACCAACCAGTGCATTATAGTTCCGGAGGGGCCCATTTTTGGGGACATGCAAGACGTGGGACCACTTTTGTTTATGGGCCATGGCCCACCAACTTTACAGCCTAATTGGATATGCGTCTATCTGAATCGTGAAGGAAGGGTACGTAGTACTCCAATCTAAAAACCCCGTAGCATGTACCATGTTTTATCACGTAAACGTCAACCCTCATCATCATCACCAATTTCGAACTCAAAGATTCATGTATTGTGACTCAGTGAATAATCGTGGTGCTCTAGGTAGAGGTTAATTAGTGAAACAGGTTATTGTAATAATAATAACATACGAAGCCTCGAATACTAACCATGAAAAATGTTATAACGTTTGGAGTTTGGAGTTTGACTATATATCCCATGATTGTCTTGGAGAATACATTGTGATTGTTCATGTGAAAAAGGAATATATTTATTGTGATGAAAACGCAGAGTTTTTTTTTTTTTTTTTTCAAGAGGCAGTATGAGAATGAGGGAGAATAATACTCTGAAGAAGTGTGCCCCCATGGTTTTATATTCAAATCTTTAGTTACGTTTTGGCCATACCCCCCATGTGCCATCCATCTGTAAAGTGATTTTCTTATTTTTGTGATTACAAGGAAAAACAAATCAAATGTAAGTGCTTGTGGTTTGACATGAAATGACATCATCTCAATTTGATATCACCATCCTTTTCCGTGAAAAGAATATATGATCAGGTGCATTTAGAAAATAGGACGTGGCTCTTAAAAAACAAAAACAAAGTTTTGCTTCCGTGATTTTTCTGTCTTAAGGGTAATCATTTGTTCTTCTACATGCATATATAATAATATGACACTATGCATGTCAATAATAATATATGGGGTGTTTTTATTCTTCTTAAGTCAAGACCCATTGATATCACGTCACGTGCACCGGTGGAAGATGATGAAAATTAATAAAACACAAACAGTTGTTATTACCTTGTACAGAAAAGAACATGATGATTAAGGGAGTTAATTAATTAATCGAAGAGATTTGATTAACATGGATGAGTTTCGTAGGACCTCCGTTTTGAGAGGGTAAAGAGGAAAGGGGGGCACTTTAATGTGAATGATCAAATGTCTCTATCTGTGGGGTACCCCACATATCTCAGTCATGTTGTCCTCAACCACAGCACTAGATGCCTATTCCATCTCTCTATCATTGTAAGTCCTTTTCAGTTCCCTGTTGGCTAAAGAAGCTATCATCATCAACCCAACCCCACCCCTTAACACTTGTAATCATTAATTTCCATCTTATTCCCACTTCCTATATATCAAAACTAATTCTCAACTTTGCTTCATATATATATCTCACAAATCCTTCACTTAATTTGCTTCCAAACCTCAAACCTTTTTTTCTTTTGAAATGTAAAAAATAAGCAATATTTATGGTATATATATATACGGTACGTGATTATTAATGATGGTGGTGTGAAAGTGTTTTATATACACTCACAGTGCGTACAGTGTTTAGAGAAATAATTAATGAAAGAAGTTGTTGTTGTTGTGTGTGCATGACACAGAGAAACACTAGCTATGTATTAAATTTGACAAGTCAATAATTTGAAAGAAGGCTAGGTGGCAGCATATGTTTCATGAGGATGGAACAACTAAACGTGTTTTAGTTAAAGGTTAAAATTACAGGCTAGAAGTGGACCTGACCTACTTATAATCCAACTAGTTCTGTCCTAGTTGTCCAACAAATGAGACAATGATGGGTCAGATGTGTGCTTAGGAGCATTGTGAGTGTATAGTAAATATTTTTGTAAGTGTTGGAAAAAGTTTGTTTTCATCACAATTCAACATCTGTATCACATTAACTGCATCATCATCTCTATTAGCTTGAAAAATCCTTCCCATTCTTGATGGATCGATCAATCACTTTCTGTTTGACTATAACCTGAACAAAAAGTTTCTCCCTTTTGCTTAAATGGCATGCAGAGATTGAAATAATAATAATAATAATGACATACGTGTGATATGTCTTAATAGTAATAGGTAGAGTGAGAGGAAGATTGAATAAATTTATTAAAGAGAAGGAAGAAGGTTGAAAAGTTGAAGAAAAGTGAGAAGTGTGATAGTAACATGAGGAAGTGGCTCTTACAGTTACTCTTTTTCCTTTGGGTGGTGGATGGCTACTATGGAGGGTAGGCAAAGCTTTTCTTGGCCAAGATGGTGACTTGCAATCCGATGCTTCACGTGATGCTTTGGAGGTTTTCTCCATTCCAAAAACTACCAACTCCCACACTTTTTCATACGTTTGACCATCTTATTTCCTATTACACTCCATCACACTTTGCTCAATTTCTTCCACCACCTTCTTTTTCATACATATATATCAATAATATAATGTTACACAAAAATATTCATGTGCATTTCGAATATTCATCAAACATCTCATATTTGTATACAGGGAGAACAAAAAAAATTTATATAGAATCTATAGTGTAAGAAAACAAAATAGAAAAAAAAAATATATGTATATTCTCTTATATTATATGCAAAATTAACTTCATACACATAATGATTTATGTAAGTACAACCTCACTTTTTATTTAGGTTTGGTTACCTATTATAAATAATCACAAGAAAATTTTCAATTGAAAACCAATTTTAGAAATAAAAAATATTAGTTATTGTAATGACGAAGTTAGATATCAATTTACAATATTAAAAATTATTTATTACAAAAATAGTCACTATTATGAATATAAGATTATAATCGGTTACTATTAGAGACTAATTTAGAAACTAATTCTTTTGGTAGTCAAAATTTTTGTAAGTAATTTTAGAGACCAATTTAATGACCAATTATAATTTTTTATTCATAATAGTGACTATTTTAATAACCAATAATTTTTAGTTTTCTAAATTGGTTATTATGATGACTAACAATTATTGATCACTAAAATTTGTTATTATTTAAAAGTTTTCTTGTAGTGAAAGATATGTAAACAATGATGTGAGATGGAATAGTTGATGCAAATTATGTTATAGTCGGTTGTTAGTTCAACGTGAACAAGTACTCATTGGAACTTTCTTTTGTTGTCAGTTTATATGATTTTTTTTGTTGTAATGGCTAATGAGGATGAGGATGTGCCTAATTGGATGTTAGATGATACAAGTGTTCTTTCTCAAAAATTTGCAAAAATTTTTACTCTTTTGGTATGGAACATGTGAATTGGGAGAACTTGATTTAGTTGGATGATATGCCACCGGCTAAAACTTTAGTTAGTTCCTTGGAAGTTGTTGTATGATCGTCTACCTATTGTTTTGGAGATCAAAAAAAGTGTTTTTATGCTCTATGTGTGGAATAATATTGAATCTTTGTCTTATTTGTTCTTTCATTATTCTATTGTCATGCGGTTGTGGGAATAGTTGAAGAAAATTTTTTAAGATTTATAGTTTTCTTCTTTGAATTTGGTTGTTCAATTTATGAAGTCTCCTTATAATCATTTGTTTAAAATAATTAAAGCCATCGTCATTACTGTGGTTATCTAAATTATTTAGAGGATGAGAGATTTCAGGATCCAATTGTTTTTCCTTCTGTTGTTTTTCAAATTAAGGAGTTAGTACATATGGTTGAGAATAATGAAAAGAAGAGGAAAGGGAGGAAGAAGGAAAAAACAAGAATCTCGATCATGATATTTATAGACATGTTTTACTAATAGTTAGAATTTGTCGATATATTTTATCAATGAATTTGACATCATCAATAATTATCGAAAACTTTGCAACTTGCCAACAACAATTTTACCAATGAATTTTTTTAGTGTCGATAATTTGTTGATAAACTCAAATTTCTGATTTTAAATTCATCAATAATACATGATTTTCTTGTAGGAAATATATCATAAACTACAACAACATAGTGTAACAAATACAATAACTAAATAGTTCAATGTTTCACTCATATTTTTAACCAAACTTGCATATGGAATAAATCAAGCCAAAAATTATTAGTCAAACTTTAATTTAAGTTAAAAATGACAAACATTTCGCTATTTGAACTTTAAAAGAAATATCAATTAAAATTCACAACATTCATTTCCAACACACGTGTAAAACAATTGAAGATGACTTCCTTCGCACTTAGCTCCTTATATTTTGAGATGACTTGTTTTGCAAGAAAAGAAATTCCAATCTTTCAATTATAAAAGAAAAAGAATTTCCAAAATTTTAGCCTATCAAATTAACACCTCCACTTTTTAAAATTATTATAAATTTAAATTTCTCCGTTAATCTATTAGATGGAGTATATCTCTCACATAATAAGAAAAAGTAAAGGAGATAAGAATGGTAGGAAACAAGAAACTTACCTAAATCAATTTGTATAAGAAAGGTTAAAGTTTAGATCGATGAAATTTTTAAATATATAAAGAATAATTTATTTTATTCCTATTTATAATTTTTTTTCAATTTTTTATTATTCCATTTAATTTAAACTCTATTATCTTGCTTAAAATATATATAGTCATACATCTTCTTTAAAATATCTAAACATATATAAGACCATTAGATTAATTTAATGTTGATGAGAAGTATTAATACCAGTTTTTTATTTTTCAACATTTAATTAATAAGCACTCTATAATAAGGGTGAGGTCCTACCTGGATAATATTCCTCTGTGTCCCATGTAATCACAGTCCTTTTGAACTGAAAAAAAAATACTGAGAGTCTAACTTAGTATTAATTTTTCGTAATTTTTTTCACTATCATCGTATTTATTGAAAAAATAAAATTATTTTAATAAGTATTTCAAAAGGTGACGTGTTTATTATCATTCTTAATGGATATAAAAGAATCTTAAATATTAAATTATATTCAATCGTGAGAAAATGAAGTAATATAAACATTATTGGAACAATTGCTTAATTAATATAATTAGCTAATCACTTAATTGATTCTTTGTCATTAATTCATAATATATTTATATAAAATTGTGCTTGAATTTAAAAAATTTATATTTATATTATTGGTTAATTATATATTTAGTCTCTGAACTTTAACATGAAATTAAGATACGTCTTTGTCCAAAATTTTAAAAATAAATAAATATAGTCATTTTAACTCAATTATGTTTATTTTTCTTTTACGTGTAAAACAAATCTTCCAACAAATATTGAAGTGAAAACATGTTAAACGATATAAACAACTCAAATATGAGCATGAAAGGTGTTTGACACGTCAATAAAAAATTTAACATAATTGAATTAAAAAGACTTCATCCACTCTTTTTAAAAGTTTGAGGACCAAAATTAAATTTATCAAAGTTTTAAACAATAACAAATTCTAATTTCACATCAAAATTTAAGATTAAAAATATATTTAACTATTATTATTCTATGTATTATTACATTTATGTCATATTACAAATTATAATACTATCCTTTTATTTACTTTTTTACTCGGCATGTAATTTTTATATTTTGTTAATCGTTTTCACAATTCAAATGAATAGTTATATATATTTTTCACTCCGCACTTAATAATTAATGCATATCACAAGAATTTATATATATATATATATATATATATATATATATATATATATATATATATATATATATATATATATATATATAAAACCCTTAACCTATATATTATTAGTGATGTTTATTATACTAATGTGCCCCACCCTACATCCAAAAAAAAAATGAAAAAGAAAATGACGTGCTTTATTTTAAGGTACCCTACATCTTTGTGGATTATGATCCATTAAAAGTTGTAAGTCGTGGCATCCAGCTTGAAACTTCACAGTGTGGTGCTTTCCAATTCATGTTTACAGCTTTCCACCAATATTTGTTGGCTGTAAGTAACTCAAAAACTATTTCCAAAATAAAGTATATCTTCTCTACCATTCACATCAACCTAACGTCATAATTATTCATCACACAAAATCTTATTCTATGTTAATTCTAATTTTATTCATTTTATATTAACTTCTAAGGATTATAAATATCAGAATCCATTAGATTAGATTAAATGTTTAAGTTCTATTAATAATTAAATGTGTGGCCTTCTTATATCAATTATTGAATTAAATATTTATTATTAATTCAAAAATTATAACTTATAATTAAAACATAACTTTTTTTAAGTGGTAACCTAACAATTCAAATGTCACAATTTTGATTATAAGTTAATTAACCTAACGTTAACAACATAACAATTGATCTACTTACAATAATTACTACTAGTTTTTGTTTGACAATATTTTTCTACTTTGTGTCTTTGTTTTTCTTTTTGTAATGCATAGATCTAGTTTGATATACATTATAGATAAATAAAATTTATAAGTAATTGATAAAAAGATAAACTAGAAATTATACTGTATATACGTTTCTATCTACAAAAATGAGAAACTTATATATAAAAATCAAACTATTTTATGAAAAGTTGACCTGAGAATATTATTCCCTTTTGGTATATCTTTTGGAAAAAAAATATTATTCTCAGAAATATAAAATATTCGTATTTATATTTTTTATCTCATGGTAATAAGTGATACCCTCACATTTTTATAGAAATAGAATTTACTTTCAAGAATAACTGTCCATTCTCTATGTTTTTTGTTCTAATATTATTTTTTTCAATTTTTAATTAGTGATTTTATTGAGATTATTGAATGTTAACTTGTAGTGTTCATGTCAATAATATTCTGAGATATATGCAATGTTAACTATACCTTAAATCAAATGTGACTACGTGAGTAAATATGCACATTTATACTCTTACATATTTTACTCAACATTTATCATTAACTAATATTATTATGGATATCATAGATTTATAAACTAAAATACCCCATCTCAAATTTAAATTATTTTACTAATAATTTAAATAATCGTTAGAATATATTCTTAGTCTTATAATGCCTTCTTCTACATATAATGTTATTACTACATTTAAAAAAAATCAAATTTATATAACTAGTTCAACAATAAAATATATTCTTTACTCACATGCAAATAAAAATCTTCACCACCAAAATACTATACGAAGTCTTTTTTCTGCTATGGTATCAATAAAAAGAGATCAATAAAAAGTATAGATAGTGTCTTTTATTATTATTATTATTATTATTATTATTATTATTATTATTATTATTATTATTATTATTATTATTATATCAAGATTAAATTTCTTTAAGGCAGGTTAAGTATCTTTTGTAACCCGATTTAACAAAATATGTCATTAGAAAAGGGAAAAAAAAAAAGGAAAGTTGATAAAACCTACATTTTTTTGTTAAAAAAAAAAAAATATACATTGCTTTTTAATTTAGAGACTAATACGAACCCCTCCCTAAAACTATAACGTTTCTACCTAACTCTTCTGCCTTCAGCCACCCAATATTTATTTATTTGTAATCTTTCTTTCACTCTTATATAGTTTTTTTTTTTATCAGTAAAAAAGATATATTGTATGTTGAAAATTTTTAGTCAAAATATACATTACATTATATATATATATATATATATATATATATATGTGAAGTTAATATGATTCTAAGCGGAAGATGACGATTTTTTTTTACTTTGAATTTCTTCTAAAAATAATTAATATAATTAGAGTATCTTTTAATATATATATATATATATATATATACACAACTCTTTCATGAATGATAAAGACATCTCAACCTTTTCTATATTTTTCAATAGAGAATAAGTCTAACTCTCATCACGAAGATGATTATTATGAAAAAAAAATTCTTTGAAATATTTAACATAATTTTAGTTAAACTAGCATAATTTTTTAGTAAGTGGTCCTCAGTCTTTTTTTTTTATTTTGAGGGTTAGTTTTGAAGTTTGTGAATGGTATGTTTATAGTAAATAGAGTGGTTCTGGGCTGTTTTTGGATATGCAGTACAGAAAGGAAACTCATGGTTTTCAAATAAATACTAAGAAAGGTCAATTTATACGATTCAAGGGAGACAACACTTCAACCACAAAAATCAACAACTAAAGGATTCAAATTTGAAAAAGAGCAAAGTTTTCAGTTTCCTTTTTTTTATATTCTTTCCTTGCCTCTTTCGTTCTTTCTCTCTCTTATACTTTTTTTTCTTTCATTATTCATTGTTTCTAGTCCAAAAAGATAAAAAAATAATTGAAAAAATAAAAAGAAAACTCGTATTTTTTTTTTTATGTACTTTAGTTATTGTTACCACTATACACCAAACTAGTACGATTCATCTACCGTGAGAAACAACTCATCTATTAAATAACTTTAGTTTCAACATATCGATAATTATTAGTCATGATAATGTTTTTGCTTCCTCTCTCATATCTCACACAACAATGACATAATCAGAATCAAGATTCTTTGTATTTTTTCTTTCTTTCTTCGTGTTTTTAAAATACATTAATTTTGATATATTAAAAAAATATTTTTTAAGATATAAAAATCGTTATAATCATCAACATAAAAAAAGAAATCAATAATTAAAGAGTTCAAATATGTAAAATCATGACTTATACATGAACTTATCCATCTCATTTTTTTTTCATGTTATATATAAATTCATTACATCCATTTTCCCCCCTTGCATGGTTTTTTCAATTGATTATTTTAATTTTTTTTAAGTTGTTCTTCTCTCACAAATGATTTTCTTTCATTTTTGCCCTAAATAGGAAGAGTAAAGTATAACAAAAAAAAAACAAGAAATAAGGAGAAAGAAGGAATTTACACAATTGTTCTGAAATTTATGAAAGATATTCTGTAATGAACTTTACAACTTGGCATATGCTCCGTATGAAGAATCAATTATTAAAAGTAAAATTGAAGTTGTCGGATTGAGAAACACATAAAATGGTTCATTATCTCCTTAACATGTCTCATTTGAAGAGTCCAATAGGGCTTAATTTGGAAATAGATAATACACATGCATGTCAACTTTGTGCTTTAATTAAATTCTTTTATTTATAATGGAAACACTATGATTGAACTTTAAGTCACTTACTTGGTCATGGAGACTTGATAGTTGCTACAGTGTGTGAACTATTTTCAATGCCTTTCACCCAACACATTTATTAAAACTATTATTCATCACACTCCTATGATCATACATACATACTTACTCAACCTCTTACATTATTTATTTCAATTTTTTTTTCTATTTTTCATAAAAATAAAGTCGTGTTTGTTTTTCTTTTCTTATTTTTTTTTTCAAGAAAAATGGCTTGTAAATTGTAAATGGCTTCCTTATGAAGAAGAAGTGTGATGTCGGTGTTGGAAAGTGGGAACCAACGCTCATTGACATTAGCTTTTGTCCCAAATCACACTCTCATTTTCAAAGTTGCCAATAAAGAAGGGTTTGAGTTTAGGGATCAAAAGTAATTGAAGGGTATTAGTGGAATACAACTAATAAAGATATCAACAACAACAACATATTCTCTAAAATACTCTTTATCATCGCCTAAATTAATGAAATATGAATTTTATTTATTATTTACTAAATTTTACTTCTAATAAAACTTAAAAATAAGATTATATATATTGGAAAAAAAAGTATGTTAAAAAGTATTATTGAGACTCTTTTTTAACTAAGTATTTTTATTTTTATTCTCGTTCATTTTATCCCAAGATCTCATCTCCATATTTGGAAAAAGCCGAGTAGAAAATGTCTTTGAAGACTTTTTCACAAAGACAAATTGAATTTAAGTTATATTGACCTTAATGCCACAACAAAACTTACACTCCAAATAAATAAAAGAGACTTATGAAATGAACTTAATGCCGACAAGAAACCTTTATATATATATGAACCATATAATGTCTTGAATATATTAATTCTTATTATAACGTGTGGTATATATGCATTTTTTTTTTCAGTAAACTACTCCATTTAAGAGATACTTACATTATAGTTATCTCCTTTTATTTAAAAATAAATAAAAAATGAATATACTGTAAATAGTTTAGTGTTTTTGAATATAAGAAACCCTCTTTACACCACTGAACAATTAAAAGGTGGTTCCCAATGATATATTGTCGTTTGTTTTACATTTTTCAATGCCTCCAACCACTGAACATTTGGTTTTAGTATTCAATAGTTGAATAAAATTTTAAACATCTTTATCATCAGCTTTGCACAGTGAGAAAGGTCCCATCCGAGTACGTAGCAGCCAACTGAAGATAATCACTGTTTAAGTAACTAGTTTAGCGACAGTGAGCAAGATCACCAAGAACTAACAATTTTTAGTAATCAATGTTTATTGATTGCTAAGTTCTGAATTTTAACGGTATAGAGATTAAAAGGAAATGAAATGTAATTAAAGCATATATTTGTTGTTGAGAAAAGAGTTGTGTGGAAGAATGGTGTATTAACTGGAGGAAATTGGAGGCAGAAAAAAAAAAAGAATTGATAATGTTGGGAAATGTGAAGAAAGTTGATTGTTTTGATAGACTTTAAGGGTAGAAACAAATGAGTTAGTTAAGATAAGAAATTCCATGACTTCAAGAAACACTGAAATTTAGATATAGATAGATAGACATCACGGATAACCAATTAGGGTATCCTTTATTTACGAAGGCTAAGTAAGTGAAGTGTGAAGGTTATGTGTCTGCTTCTTTTAAGACAAAAAGAGGGGGGGCCGGAGGGAATCTAACCCTAGCCATTAACTATAACCTGTAACATGCCACCAAACATTCCAAAACAATATCTAATTACACTCTTTTCTCCCCTACCAAGTACTCTTTTTTTTATTTTTTTATTTATTTTTTATATACATTGTGCAAACAAATATCTTTGCCTGCTTACAACTATGCATTATAGATCCTGTCTTTGCTTGTCTCCTAATTAATATGCACTTTCCCATTAATTAATTAATTCATTAGTTTATATGTATCTGCTACATTTGTTTATTAATTTAATATGATGAAAAAATGAGACATAGACGTTGGGAAGGATGGGAGAGCAGAGATTCCACTTCCTTTAATTCAAGAAAGGGATGGGGCATCCTTCCAGATTCAACACCTGTTCCTTGACCAAGACTATTGTGCCATTCTTTGCTCCCATACCCCTCACACCATTCTTTTTTTTTTATATTTTATCAGAAAATTTAACTAATTAATGATGAATTAGTATAATAGAGTATATTATTAGGGCATGATGAGTGAATGAGGCAGGTCCAATAAAATCCAAAACTCATTGAATTGTTTTGTAGCCCCCAGCACTTTCCCTTGGCTTACATCACCCATTGCAGAGGCTGTCCCCAACTCTCTACCACTGCTAAGTAACTTTCTCTGCCTTACCATCGTACACATCATGAATTATACATGCACAGTACAGTTTATTTTAGCCCCTTAATCACACCAACCCCTCCGTTTTCTCACTCACACGCGGGACACACATGAAACCATTGTTGTTGTTGTTGTTGGTACATTACACAGGAAGAATCCGTTTGGGAAATCATGGAGACAGCAATGTCTGTCACTGTCATGAAATGAAGGCAATAAATAAATGGTTGGGTTATTAGGTAATCTATAACATTAATGCTTCCCCTAGCTTTTCACGATATTTCAAAACAGTTTATTTTGTATAATAATGTATGGTCAAAGGGATAGGAGTATAATGGCCTGCCTGTCAAGCTTTTTCTGGTGTGTCAGAGTGGGGAAATCAAAGTAATGAGTTCTTCTCCATTTAGTCATTATGTAACTTACACATTCATCACACATGAGAGCCTACCAGGTGCAAACAAACAACATTACCATTACCATCAAACAACAAAGAGTAAAATTTCAAGTCTATAGATGCTGTCGTTGAAAAACTTTGTTTTTCTGATATGCTTCTTCATCATCATTTTCGTTAGGAAAATTTTCCACCACTATACCAGGTTTTGGATTAGCTGGTGTCATTTTATGTACATGCTGCGCTTTCTCTTTGCTTCCTTCCTACTAATTATGTATCACTCACACGTTGCTTTCGACTTCCACTCGAGGAAACTGGGAAACTTGTTACATCAACGTTTGAATTTGCATATCATGTGAAGAATGTGAAAAGAGATGACGGAATACCATGTCTTCCCTGGAACTGAAACAAGGGTTGAACAAGAAGTGTAGTGAGTGAGACTAATCCATTTTCTCATTTGGGTTCAAAAAATAATAACTCTCGGCTCATCCTTTTGGGGTAAGAAAAAATTATAAGAAGACTAATATCTGACACCACTCATGTATGTATATAAAGAAAAAGGATTTTCTTGCTTACGAAAAGTGATTAGCTATCGAATTTACGCATTATTACTGAAACTGGTTAGTACACTGGTTAGTTTGCTACTAGTGGCTACGAGAGTGTGATGAAATAGTATTGAAACAGTAATGTGATGTTGATATTTCGCTTCCTGTAAGGGATATCCTGGCACCACTATCTTGTTCCTCACGTAGCAGACAACCGATCGAACAAAACTACAAATCCTAGTTAATGGAAATATGAAAAAGCAGTGTCTGAGAGATATTAAAGTTAATTAAAAAGGTGGTAACATTTATTAGGTGCGGTGTTGTGGCCGGTTGAGTAGAATAAATGGTTGTGGTTTAGGAAGTTAGCCTGGGACTGGAATCATGAGTACATGCTGATACCTAAGAGTGTCAGGAAACAGAACGGTAAGCGATGGAACATGAATTAATAAAACATATAAAATATGTATATATGTGTGATAAGATGGATGCTGCTGCAGGAGCATTGGGGTTCAGGATCAAGGCTAAGAGTCACAAAGACATGGAGCTACGTGAGGGACAATGTATCATGATGTTTTTAAACCACATATATATATATATATATATATATATATAAATATAATACATTATTGATATTACGTTTGGCCTATGCTGGTGGTGGTGGTGGTGATAGATGATGGTTCATGAATTTGATTGTTTTGAAGTTTGGAGGATATTGAAAGAAAAAATGAGGAGTTGGGGAAGGGAGAAGGAAAACGGGAAGTGGGGTCTGAGTAAAATATTAAAATATTAATTTTTTTGTGTAGAATGAAAAGTATATGGTTCATTTATTTCACCCCAACTTTCCCCACCTAAATGTATAGTATGTGTAGGAGAGAGAGAAAGAGAGAGGGAGTATAAATGTGAGATTTGCTTGTTGGTGGGTTTATATAAAGGAGGATAGGATGTTGCAGTTCCCCACTCTTAAAGATAGCTAGGTGAGGGGGTGCAAGAGAAGAGAAAGAGAAAGAGATCATCAAATTGTTTTGCTTTCTGAGGATTTATTTGATGGAGGAACATCTCACTCCACTCGCTGTTACCCATCTCCTTCAACACACTCTCAGAAGTTTGTGCATCCATGAAAATTCCCAATGGGTCTATGCAGTTTTCTGGAGGATCTTGCCCAGAAACTACCCTCCACCCAAGTAAGGAGAGGGGAATTATAGAGATCAATCATCTCTTCCAAAGACACATTTTTTTTCTGGACTAGCTAGGCACAAAGATCACACACACACTCACACACGTATATAGTTGGTATCTATATATAAATGGACTATTATAGTTAAGTATGTAAATATATAACTATATGAAAACGTTTGTGCTGATTCTTGAATCTTGTTTGTTGGTAATGGTATAGGTGGGAAGGACAAGGGGCTTATGATAGATCAAGAGGAAACAGAAGGAATTGGTATGTTAACTTCCAGTGTTGAGGTTAACTTCAACACTGGTGCAGAATTATTGTGTTTGGTTAACAAGTGTGTGTTTATGTGCATGTAGGATACTGGTGTGGGAAGATGGATTCTGCAATTTTGCTGCATCAGCAGCTCCTGAAATCAACTCTGGAGATTGTCCCTCATCGTCCGTTTATGGGAACTGTGAATTTCAACCCTACCAAGGACTGCAACCGGAACTCTTCTTCAAGATGTCCCATGAGATCTACAACTATGGAGAAGGGTATGATGCATAATAATTTATCCTTTCTTTTTTTCATTCTGCTCCTGCAAGATTTCAAAGCAAAGTAATTATGTTGAATGGAGCAGGTTAATAGGAAAAGTTGCTGCAGATCACAGCCACAAGTGGATATACAAAGAGCCTAATGATCAAGAAATCAACTTCTTGTCAGCATGGCACAATTCAGCAGATTCGGTGAGAAACAAATTAAAACCCCACCTATATCTTCCCTACGCTTGCAAAGTGAACAGCATTAAATGCCAAATTTAATTGCCAACAGAATCATCCAAGTTTAGACATTAATTTCACGTGTTGCAAATTAATACCCATGATTTCATGTTTATGTATATGTTCCTATGGTTTTGGTTTCCAATTTATAAAATCCTCTTTTGCAGCACCCTAGGACTTGGGAAGCCCAGTTCCTGTCTGGTATAAAGGTATGAATGAACTATGAAACATGGAGCCACTCTTTGATTTCACACTGCAGAATCTCCTTTCTCTACTGAATTATTCAAACATTGATTCTTTCAGACCATAGCTCTTATTGCTGTGAGAGAAGGTGTTGTTCAATTAGGAGCTGTTCACAAGGTTTTTTATTTATTTTTTTTCTCCCTCTTCTCCTCCCTCTCTTATTTCTCTCACCCACTTGGCAAAATTTACAATTTGACTCTCCATGGAACTAACTGAAGGTGATTGAAGATCTGAGCTATGTGGTTCTTCTGAGAAAAAAATTCAGCTACATTGAAAGCATCCCTGGTGTGCTGTTGCCTCATCCATCATCTTCTGCATACCCTTACAAAGTAGAAGGAGGGTATGCAGTTCCAGAACAATGGCATTTCCAAGGGAACCATCTTGCACCTCAAGCTGAGTTATATGAGAACAACCACTTCAACTTGCCACTGAAGATAACTACCTCCATGAGCAGCCTCGAAGCACTTCTGTCAAAGCTTCCCTCGGTGGTGCCACCACCACATCCAACACAACCACCACAGTCCCATCATCATCATCATCATCATCAACTTCTGGCATCACCACAGCAAAGGCCACTGGAGTTCATGGGATCAATGCAGAAAGTGGCAAAAGAAGAGTTGGAAGAAGAGGTATACAGACCAGAACTCGACATTGGTGAGAGCAGCACTTCCATGTCAGGGTACCACCACCATCAACATCATTTTCACCAAGATCAGAATAATGTAACTAGGAGTGGAGCCAACGATGGATTTTGAGTTTCACTTTGCAAAAACACATGGAAACAATATCGTATCACTCGCATTAATGAAAATTTAGTCCTAATTATCAACTCCTAACATTGATTGTAGCCGGTGTTTAGCTTCATTGTCATTGTTATAATAATAAAAACAATAATCATAATGATAATAGGATAACAAGATAATAAGCATGATGATGATGATGTTTTAGCTTCGCTATTTTGTGATTGTTGGTAGTGAGAAAGGAAGTTGTGTTTCATGCATGCGTGTGCATATCTGCAGCTGCTGATCATGATGTGTCTGTCAGTCGGTGGGCGTGTGTATGGGTTCGTAGCACGTAGTCACACACAGCGAATCTAGCACAATATTGTACTTAGAAATCAACTGTTACAGTTGTTTAAGGATGTTAAGTGTTGCAAGTAATAATATAATACCATATATTTTGTTTTGTAACTTATAATAAAAATCTCATGAATAAGCCACACATGTTGTGTTGTATGGAAACAAAGAAAAGAAAAACAATATATGGATGTAATGTAACTATAGATATATAGTGGTTTGGTTTAGATATGTTTTTTGGCTTGAAGGGGAGAGATGAGAGATGCGTGAGTCTTGAATAGGATGACTAATAAATGGTATTAATATAATAAAAAATAAATAAGAAATAATGATAATGATAATAATTAACATGACAATAGTCTGTTATTTTTTATTGATACAGTTTCTGATTTCATTTGTGTTTGAATGAGGCTTAAAGAACAGTAACTTTGGAATTAGTATGATTGAGAATGTAGTCTCTATCTTATTTTTCAACATTAATTGCATTCACAATGATTGAATTTTAAAATAGATTAATATAATGATAAGATACATTTACTACTCATCTCTCCAAAATTAGAAGTGTTGATAATTGAATATTCTCTGATATTTTATAATATACCGAAAGGGAACATACATTGTTTGATCAGATTTTCGATGAACATATATTTTTGAATGAAGTTTATAAAGATTTGAAAGACAAAAATTATAAAAATGAAATTAATTTATTTGTAAATTCAAATTAGTTCACGGAAAAGTAATTTGGATACAACTTTTAATAATTTCTCTATTTTTTAATTTAAATATAAACTAATTTTAGTCTATAAAGACATATATTTTATTTTATTTTCATATTTTTCTTTTTTAAAATATTTATGCATAAAGTTTCTTTCATCTAGCTATTGAATATTCTCTGATAAGTTAAATCATAGAAGTTTCTTTCATCTAAAAATAAAATATTTACTTTTGTGAAGAACATAAGGAGGTAGTGGTTGTGATGGTGCAGCATGGCATGCAATGGCTATATCATGCGTATAACAGTGAAGAAGACTTTGTTATTATGTGCACTGTGAAGACTACATGATTGAAAATAATAATGGAGGATGTTGAAGAAAGGACGTAACCAAATTTAGTGTCCATTGTCTATTGTAAATAATTGATTACCAAACAATACATAGCAGTCTGCAGCTGCTACCACCACCTACATTTCGACCTTTTCTCTAACTTGAGTAAAATTAGATTCCCTTCTGTTGCTCTAATTCTTACAGGTTTTACCCAAAAATGTCAACGCATCATTGTACACAATCACTTTGTGTGTGATTTTTATTTGATTTTAAAGTAAAGGTAAAAAATGACTTGGCATTGTTTTCTGCTAAAATTGACTATTTAATTAATTTACTTCTTTTCTCAAGAACAATGTGCTATGGTAAAGTGTGGTGGAGTAACTAGTTATTTTCTAATTATAGAATTTCATTTTGAGGCATAGTATGAGCTATATCAATGAAATACAAAACATTATTAATATACAGATGATGATGATGATGGAAATGTGTCACATATGTTGCAAACAATCAGACTGTCTGGTTTGTCCTGTTTGAATGAAATAAATAATAATTCTATGACAGTATAGAAATTAATAATAATAATTCAATTTATATATAATAGCCTGTACCACTTAAAACTTAATTTATTTTTAAAAAGAAAATATCAACATGACTTAAAGATGGATGTCATCTAACATATATACATATACCTAAAATTTCCTTTCCTCTTTTTCATAAAAGCAGATGTAATAAAGTTTAAAACACATGTATTGAAAATAAGTTATTGTATTTACAAATTAGCATCTAGAAATATTTTTAAGATAAATACTTCTCACAATAAATAATTTCACGAGTATTTCTTCAATCAAATGTCAATAATATATTAAAGTTACACATAGGTGAATAGTATTTTGAATCCAATCTTAAAATAGTTTTAGCACCACTAAATTCAAGTCTTAAAATCCTTGTGAATAACTAACAAAGAATTAAAAATAATATAATACAATTCACAGAGAACAAAACAAAAAAATCAAAAATAATATAATACAATTTAATAAGAACAAAACATCACGGAAAGTTTGAGTATTTTAATAATTGATGTATGATGATTAATTTTTAATTTAAATTCATCAAACATATTCTGAACTAAATAATTCTAAATTTTGTAGAACTTTTCTAAATAGTCAAACATATATAATAGAATAGACAAATTTTATATTTGCATTTGCTTGCAGATTAAGTTTTGAAATATATAAAATAGATGTAAAACATTTACATTTTTAGAAAGATATTGTCAAACAAATTTCGATTATCAAAATTTTATACACTTTAATATACTTGTTAGTTTGGTCTACATGTAAACTTTTATATACTTGTGGATAAAAGTCTGGGAGCAATGCACATTAAAGAGAATAAAAAGCATATGAAAATATATTCAAAGAAAAGACATGTATATCAAAGAGAATAAATAAAGCATGCATGACGAACCTACCTACGCTCAAGTTCAATTGATTAATGAAAGACATTCTCACTGACAAACAAATAAAAAGTTAAGATAAATTCTAAAATGAGTCATTCTCACTGAAAAAAAAAAATAGATGGATAAGAAAAATTCTAAAGCTACCCACTACTTGTGACGTCACACAGTTGGGTTGAGAACTCTCGAAGTTAATGCCACATAAGCCAACCAAGTACAACCATACGACACAAAATGGGTATGAATATCCAACTTAACGTTCTTCATAATACACCAAAAAGACAATCCTGGATCCCTACAAAAACCTAGGCAAGTTGCTAACAATCATCATTGAAGATCAACTCCAAAACGCATATTTTCTTCAAAAGTCAGTCAACAACTTCAAAGAAAATAGAAAATTCAAGAGGCATGTAAACTCGAGGTAGGAACGTAGAAACACCAATACAAGGATCTAATTGACTACGTTCCAGGTATAACCAAAAAACCCGTTATCTTCGTAGTGTGATGGCAATGCAATACACTGATCATTCAAATCATATATAAAACCAGGATAAATAGCAAAGTTAAATTAAAAATATAAATAATGCACACACAAATGTGTAATCTACGGTATTTGGGGCTGAAAATTTTCTTAAACAGTTTTCACAAGCAAAGTATCAATGGTAAGCTGCAGCTTCGTCTCTGAAATGTTTAAGTAGGTTCTCTATACTCATAACGTTATGATCTCCCTTGTCTCTAACTCGCACACTCACCTGGAAAAACAAATCAACTCAGCTTTCCACAGGTAGTAAACAGAATCATTAAAAGATAGCTACATGATCCATAAATAATGAAGCAACAAATGGGCGTAAACACTGATGTATAATTTATTTTACTAATGTAGAAATGAAAAAAAAAATTATATTTGGTCCAATAAGATAATGGTGTTATACTATTAATGTAGTTAACTTCTCCGGACAGATCAGGACCATTGGCATCTCTTAAGAGATAATGCGGGAGAAAGCCTCCAAGATTAGTAGATGATGCAATCTTAATCAGAATTCTTAGAAATGTAACTCAGGTATATACTTGAGCTAAAATGAGGAAAAATGATTAGGTGGTTCTACATTAATATTTAAATAACACATGACCTAAATTGTAAAATTTGAATTGTAATATATAGATATAGATATTGGTTGGATTAGGAACATGGGCACTTAGCGTTCTACTTGATAATTTCACCAAAATGAGAGATACTAGCATCCTTCAGCTCTTCAAATTAAAATCAATCAACACAAAGCTTAAACAGTCTTAACCAAGCTAGTATCCTTAGCCCAACATTGACTTGTTCAGTAGGCCAAAGGTTCTTTCATTCTTAACCCTTTCCGTTTCTGAATTTGACTGATGCTATACGTTTTGCACATGGCATGAGTGTGAATAAAATATTGTGATGAAACTGTTTGTGCATAAGCTCATATAAGCAAGCTTGCTTTCTCCTTTAGACACTTCTAATTAATCCAGACATAATTATCCAAGTGTGAGAAATTCATTAAAAACTGTGTTTACAGTTGTTAGCAACCCTAGGTCAAACAAATATGAAATGTATATGAGGATATGTCACGAGAGAAAAGGACATGATTATTTATGATAAGGGACAAATGAAGAACCTGTCCAGTATTTGCTTCCTCCTCTCCGACAACCAAGATGTAGTTGTATTGTGCTAATTGTGCTTCTCGTACCTGCAGAATGTCACAACTTCTATTTAAAGACAATTCTCTTCAATCAAGAAGCTGGATAAATAATAAAAGTATATAGTACATTGAGAAAAACAACTTACAATTACAGATTTACTAAACATTTAGTATACTAAATTTTTCAAAAAATAAACTCCCAAATATTAAAAACACAAAAACGACTATTAAAGTAGTTTGATATAATAAGTTATAAAAGTGATACTAAGTCATTTGGGACACAACTAGTTTAGTTGCGTTTAAATGAATTACGATACTGTAATTAAGGTTCCAAATGTATAAAAAAAATTGAATAAAATTCATTACATATAAAAAAAATTAAAATATTACAATAGAATAATACATACACTTTGGCAACGTACAAAATCTAGTAACATAAACTCATCAGTAGCTGACTAGTGGCAACAGCTTGGGGCAGAAAAGATACATCCAGTAATACAAAATCCTCTTTGGCAACAAATTAATGTTCTATCTAAACGCTTGTATAAAAAATATGAACCATATAAATGCTGAGTCTCTCCCATTTCAAACTTAATACCAATCATATAACCAATATAAATACTGAGTCTCTCCCATTTTGGGCATTATTATCCTCAGAATGAATATGTAATGAAATCAAACTTCTGGGCCTAAAGGTTTAGGTTACCTTCTTTTGAATCTTCCTATCAGTTGTATCAGCATCAATGTGAAATCCTGCTTGGTGGATCTGATCTTTCACCTAGAAAATTGCAGTCCAAAAAAGTTACATGACCAACAAGCCCTTGCATTTCACATATCAATATATGTAGCATTACAAGTATCCTAACAAATTAATAAACAGAACGATAAAAAGTCAATGGCCTGTTTGATTTAAGAAATGTTTCCTGCCTTTGCCAATAATTACAAAAATGATATATTTCCCTGTTGCCTATTTCCAAATAATTGTACAAGGTGAAATTTTAATGATCATTAGTGAAAATAGAAAGCATTCCAAAAAACCGAACACACTCTAAGATATTCAACTCTTCACGGAGATTGCTTGAACTTTGCGATCAGGTTACAGCTGGAAGTTTACTTGAAAATGAATGTGATGGACTGAACATAATTTAGTTACACAATCGAACTGATTCAATGGTTTCAACATCATACAGAAAAGCTCAGGAATAAACAAGGAAAAGCCAATGTTGCAAAAGCTCCTTGAGAGTACTAGACAGTTAATTTACAGGCATGTAAAAAATACAGGTGCTTCAAGGGATACGTCGTACAACATTTGTACCATTTAATAGTTATAAGCAAATATATAAAAGAATAAAGCATAAAATTCAGAGCTGCGTACCTGTAGTGCATAAGATTGTGATTTTTCAGACACAGGACATACAATTGCTTGACGAGGACTGAGCCAGAAAGGCCATTTACCCTTGTAGTGCTCTAAAAGTATGGCAAACATGCGTTCAACAGATCCTAGAATTGCTCTATGTATCATTACAGGTCTCTCAATTTTGGCTTCATCCTCAGCTGAGAATTCCAACTTAAAACGATCAGGAAGCTGGAAGTCAAGCTGCAAGCAACCACATTCACCTGGCTATTAGATGAAAAGTTATGCAAAACTAAATCATGTGAACAAAAATTTATCTGAGTATGGCGAACCTGCAAAGTTGCACACTGGAATTTCCTACTTAATGCATCAGATACACTGATGTCTATCTTTGGCCCATAGAATGCCCCATCCCCTTCATTCAACTGCAAGGTTTTACACAGAATATAAGCACAAAGATAGTAAAGCTTACAAATGTCACATTTCACAGAAAATAACAAAACAGATTATGAAAATAAAAAATGGGGTATGTACGTGCGAGTTTGCCCATACCAACAATATAAAGAGGAAGAGAAGAAATAGGTGCTGTCATACACAGAATGAAACTGCTAACATAAGCAAATTGGATCATATGGTGCAAAGAGGAATCAAGGACGGCCTGGAGGAATGGGCCTGTAGTAGAGAAAAGGACAAGAGGATCTTGAGGTTGTTAATAGAAACTTCATTTATCATAGGAAGATTGCAGAGAAGAGTGATTAAGTGCAATTATCACCGAATGATGAGAGAATGGTGGGATAAATGTGATGGGAGGATGGGAGAAAACAAGGGGGTAGGCAATGATTGAGTGAATTGAGAGGAATCTATGAATTTCCTTGGTATTGAAGATGAGATGGGTAAACTCCACTTTTGGATATCCAATCTGTATTAGTTCTAATCTAATCAGAATTATAACCGTATTTCAAAAGAATATCCTGAACTATATATCACTGGCATGAAATATTCTATAAGATATACAGAAGAGGACATAATTACCTGCCAAGGCTTGCCAAAATCATCTAAAGCTTCTTTAAGAGCACTTTCAGCTTTATCCCAGGTTGCAATATCTCCTAGGTATTTCTCTGGTCTCTAATCAAGTATCCGACACATGAAACAGTTATTTTTAATTGAAAAAAAAAAACAAGGATTGGTTTGAAAAAACTTTCTATGCTTTTCTCCTTAAGTGGGACGCAGCATAGAAAGACCACAAATTTGCTGTGGAGTTAAAATGAGTATTAATGATTCAGTGCTACATGGAAGTAACGGGACTATAATGAAAGTCCACGTTACCATACCAATTAAATAATAATACATAGTGAATACGTTATTTTGAAAAATTTAATCCAGTGTTAGCACTAATACTGAGAGAACCTACAATAAAAAAAATACTATATTTCTTGGTAAATTTAAATAAGAGACTAGTGTAGCTATAATTATAATTTAATCTACTGGAGAAAACTGTCACATTAATGGGATGGCATAATAAAATCTAAAAACAGTCCACAGGCCACAACAATTAAGATACTGTTGAGAGCCCCTTAAGTTGAGGACTAAGCTTTGAAACTCTGAATTTACTGATTTTGAAAACATTTAGAAAGGTACATGGGCATTAAGAACAATTAAGATTGAAAGCATACCGTTGAAAGCTTCAGCTCATATGTGAAACCAAATATGTTATAGACATAATTGATGAAA
Source organism: Vigna unguiculata (assembly GCF_037176805.1). Lineage (NCBI taxonomy): Eukaryota > Viridiplantae > Streptophyta > Magnoliopsida > Fabales > Fabaceae > Vigna > Vigna unguiculata. Next base: position 26,244,591 of record NC_140793.1, read on the forward strand.
CTTAATGCGTTCCTCACTTCATCCTTTATCTGTAAAATAAACAAAAATCAGTAGCTCAAACTGCAGCTCAAAAGGGACTTGCAAAGATTTATGTTGCATAAATTTAAAGATAAAAACTCACCTGGGACTCCCTGCAGAAAATATGTGCATCATCCTGAGCAACATTTAAATCAAATGTCATTAACAGTATGAAACTCAAACAGTATAGAACAGAAAGTAAAAAAGATAAGGAAATGATCCATATTTTTCCTTTTAATGTTCTTTTGAGTTGTAACCGTATCATATTTTAAAGAAAGGAAAAACAAGCATCACCAGGAAAAAAATGACATTTTAGCTACACTACTATAACAGCGTATAAACACAACCACGGTGTTTAATTTTAAGATGAGCAGATCAATCTACTGTTTCTGTATATAAAATTGTCAAGCCCACAAACAGTAATCCCCAACTTATTTGATAAAAAATGCATTTTCTACTCCAGTATTCATAATTAATGAGACCGAAACATGCATTCAGAATCTCAAATACCAAATTGATATGTTTGTTATAGTTAGTATTCAATTCGCTATGTTTGCCTGCGAAATTGAAAAACCGAAGAATCTAGCCACAATAATGTATAAATATGTATGTGTTCCTGCCTCTGTACCTTGACATGAAAAGTAATGTATTTCGTGGTTCTATATACTAAGCAGCAAATTAATTTTATTGGATTAACCCAATAAAAAGTGGACCCACTTTCATAAAAACTACTGCTAATCCTGATACAGAAGAAAGATTCACCTGTTGAAATCTCCGAACACGTGTCAATCCACTCAGGGCACCACTAGCCTCATTCCGATGCAAAACTCCAAAATCAGCAAAACGGAGAGGAAGTTCTGAACAACCATTGAAAAGTTGAGATAATATTTCATGTAAAAAAATAAAAAATCAGCTCAATCAAATTCAATTCTTCAAGATGATATACACTGACACTCATGAAGCATATCAACCTTAAAACAAACTACAGATGACGGTCTGTTTGAATATTGTTTTTAAAAACGATTCTTTAATTTTAAAAAGAATAAAACTTGCTTGATGACATTACTTCTCATTTGAAGTTTGGGAAAAATGTTTACAAAATTAGTTTTTTAAAACCAAAAAATCAGAACAGGTTCAAGATGTTTTCTTAATCTGTCTTTTTTTTTTTCTGATTGATGTCTCTCAAGAAAGTGATGTCTTGTAGAAACTCAGCACTGTCATAGTCAACCCTTTTGACCTCTCTTATTTTCATCCATTTTCCATAACCTAAGTAAAGGGTTTGCATTGATGATGTTAAGCCATTCTAACAGCAAGTAGTGATGCTGTGATGGCAGCTGGTTGACAGTGTAAGGCATTCCAGCAGTGGAAGAGTGTGGCGGTACATCTAGGTGGTGGTGAGATGACAAGTCAACAAAACATGGAGACACAGGTGTGACAGTGACATGCTATTCTATTGATGGTGATAAGAGCCTACTAGTACAGCATTGATGATGGTCCTTGGCATGGTTGAGCAGTAACAGGGAGAGATTGTGTTATCAAGATATCATGTTATCAAACATATTGTGTTCTAGTTTTATGTTCTCAAGAATAGTTTTCCTAAACTATTTAAAAAAAACAGCTATTAAATACAAAATTAAAAACTTTCAAACAAGACCTTGGTATTTGAGCTCACTTGAAAATAAAAACAGACTGTATCCGCCTCTCACCACCACAAAGGTATAAATTTATACTCAAGTTCAATTTTATCAAGTTAGCTGATTGAAAATGCAAAGCAACAGTAAGATATAAAGTGGAAAAGTAGAAATTCTAGATGAACCATAGTCACAGTTCCCACCTTGGTCGTCCTGTACACAAATGTGGCTTATCATAGGAAGAGGAAAAACTGAAGCCATAATATAACGACAGTGAATACTTATTTTCCATATAGGCAACTGTAAATTCACTTATCTAGGAGCTCAAATATGTGCATTTTCCTAAATTCAAACTGAAATCTGGACTAGCTCAGCCAATGAACATACAAACATGAAAGATTGATACCATCTGAAAAAGATAAATCTCCATCTAAATGAAAATTACCTCTATATGATCGAACCCTGTGTTTAAACATCAGACAGTGTCCTGGGCAATTCATTGGTTTCAACCCAAACTCTTGTTTGTCAATCTAGTTCACATAAAAAAATACACTTTGGTCAATAACTTGATTGCTTGAAAATTAAATGCCTTCTTGGAAGGGTTTTATACTGTTCAGGTTGGGCAACTTAAAATACGTAGTAGAGATATCCTATACAAATCCCAACAACACTATTAGTTTCTTTTCCTACATCCTAATACATGGTCCCCGCCCACAAAGATCATTCATAAAGGTAATAATTACATGAGCACATACATCAACACAAATCTCATTCGTCCAGATTCCCCCATGATAAAGAGATATGTCCTTCAACTCTCTAACCAACATTCTTACAGAAGCTAGCATTAATAGATATTGGAAAAAACATACCTCTAAAATAAACATATCCTCTCTATAATTTGCAGCATGACCAGATTGCACCCACAGATCCATGTTAAATACATTTGGAGATATGACCTGTTGATTCCATTGGCAAATAAATAAGTACTAAGTGCATGGCCTTTTCGTCACTTCAAGAAACTCCTACAATACAGTAGTGTTGGGCCTATCTTTTTTTGGCTTTTCTTCTTCTTAAGAGGAGAAGCTAAGTCAAACATATTTGAGGAAAAAGTCTTTAAAAATCAAGGAGCTTAACGTTTATAAAAGAAAAGGAAAAGCAGCTTTTAATATATTTAACTGAAGTAGCTTGTCTTAAAAATTATTAGATTATACCATAGCCTCCCCCTCCCTATCATCCTACACAGATCAAAGTGGAACAACGAAATAGAGCTTATAGTTTAAAAGAAGTTTTTAAGCTAAAATAGACAAACAACTTCCACATTGTTTTTTAAAGTTCGTTTGCTAGATTTAACTTCAAAGTGACTTCTAAAATCAACACAATGGGCCAGATGTAGCCTAAAACTCAACCTCTTGATAACCCCTGTCTTTGTACTGATTTCTAATGAAGTCCATGAGTTTGTTGTAGACACGAGTACCATGTGGAAGAAAAAACCAGCTTCCTGGGCTGACAAAACAAAGACAGATCAGTCACATAAGCTTACTAAATGTTGCAATAAGACTAATGGCCCCAACATACCTCCATTCATGATGAAGAATAAGCTCTTGCTTCACACCCAAAATCCGGTGATCATACTTTTTAGCCTCCTCCAGCCGATGCAAGTATTCCTAAAAATTCAATAACAAAATGGGGAAAAATAATCAAATCATAATAACACAGTAAGCCTTAATTCAAAAACACCAGTGTGCATGTAGCATAGCACAGAGGAACTAGAGCACCGCTGATAAATGCTACAGGACACTATTAATGACTACTAGCTAGTTATTTACTTATTCCACAAGAAACTGCAATTGATTATTCAACCCACCTTTAAACTCTTCTGATCAGGATAAGATATGCCATAAACTCTTTGTAAACTTTCACGATCTTTGTCCCCCCTCCAATATGCTGACGAAGCCTAGAATTCCAACCCAATTAAACCAAAGTACTTGCCATTGATACAAATTAAAGGATAAATAAAAATAAACAGTGGTTGCGGGAAAACACAGCTTACACATACCTTTAAACATGCAATTGCTTTGACAAAGGATGTATTAGGAATATGGGGTCCACGACACAAGTCAACCAGGGGACCACATCTGTATACCGTGATAGTTTTGTCGGCAGGCAAATCATTGATAATCTCAATCTGATCAGAATAACCACAAAGCCGAAGCGGCAAATTGTGAATTTGAGATATAAAATATTATAGGCGATAGCAAACAGGAAATATCAGAATTAAGAAGATAATAGATAATATCATTAAAAAAAGAAGCTAACCCCACCCCACCCCACCCCACCCCCAAAAAAAGTACGGTATGCTTGCCTTAAACTTATTATCAGAAAACATCTCCAGTGCCTGATCACGTGTAACTTCAATGCGCTCAAACGGTTGCTTTTCCTGCAAATATAATTTTCAACGTTAACACAAAAGTAATGTTTATCAGAATGATGAGTAACACATACAACAAGAATAACAATAAATGTATTCCATTAACTGAGGCCAGCTAAATTTTCAGAAATATTATTCACTGTGAACTTTTCTTTTCCATAAGTTCTTCCAATATTGTTTTCGATCTTCCTCCACCCCTTTTCATGAGGCTATAAAAACCATTAATTACTCTCCTCACCAGTGCCTCCAGTGACCATCTTTACATGTTTCCAATCCAACTCAACCGATTTTTATCATCATTTTCTAAGTATCTGTCACATCAAAATCCCCTCATTTACAATCATTTTGCATCCCATTCTTTCTTGTCCTGATCCATCTTAGCATACTTGATTTTGCTACTCCAACATTTTTCTCTTGTTCTCCATTTAAGTCCACATTTATTACCATAGAAACGTGCTAACGAAATTCTTGGAAACGATAGATAAAAGAATGGAAAAGAGCAACCATATCAAAACATCTAGATTAAGGAGGAAAATCTGAAATCTCTTTCCCTGTACTAGGAATATTTGAAAGTATGAAATGATATGTTTTGATTTAGACATTAAAGTCCATGTTGAAACTCATTATCAGTAAGTGGGCACCCATCCAGTACATGGGTTCTTCAATAAAAACCATATCAAATGGTGCAAATGACTCAACATTTTGTTGCTTCTGGTAAACTAGAGAGAGTGGAAACATGTGTTGCTGATTTGCTTCCACACATGCATTATAAAAAGGGGATCTGAATTTATTTAGAAATCAAACTTATGTTTGGAGCAAATCAAAAATGGGATAGACTTTATATCTTTTTTTTTTCTAAATTAGCTTTTACTAAGGGTCATATGGTGAACCAATAAAAACTTAAAAATAAAAATCATTTTTTACTAAATTAGAAACCACTTCTAAAACAAAAGCAATTGAAAAATTGAATAAGGTTGGCTCCTCTAAAGTGAGGCTATCTCTAAAATGGGTAAGGGTGTATGATATATCTACCTTATTTAACTGAAAGTGCAAAGAGATCTTAAACAAAAGTTGAAGGAAGGGTACATCTTCGCACTCATATTGGGGAAGATATATCCCTTTAGAAGTGCATTTTCATTAAAAATAAAATCACTTACTATTTTTTTAGCATTCCAAACTCAAGATTTGTTCAACAATTAAACCAATAATTCCAAAGACACTCTTGATAAACATTACATTTCCAGATATAGAAATATATGCAGAGGATCAGAAATTTGGGAAAATCTTTGATAACTATGAAGTGTCTGTAAGTCCACAAAACAAGATTACAAGGAGAAATCAACGTCAAGAGAAAAACATTAAGTACCATAACCATTATTCATCATGGTAACCTCTAAAAATCCCAATAGCCACTGTAGCGTCTAAAGCAGCAGTAAACATTAAAAAAAAAAAAAAAGACATAAATAAGATAATAAAGAAGAAGAAGAAGAAGAATACCGCAACAGCCTTCAATGCGCCAGCTTCAATTTGCTTGAAGTGATCGTCATTGAGACCCAAGTCACCGTAAAACGCATCATAATAGAATCCCTAAAATAGAACATTCACTGTCTAATTCAATGCACACCTCACAAAAACATCACAACATAGTCAAAACCATATAAACACGTTACAACCAACAAAAAACACACACGAACCTCTCCTCTTGTAGTGCAAGGTCCAATGCAGAGCTTGCACCCATACTCCGTCTCAAGAGACTGAAAATAAACAAAAAGAACAATACCAACAACAATAATCACTAATTCATCTTAATACAAATTGAGATAAAAATTAACAAAAAACACTTGAACAGAGCTAGACCTGGCCGAGTATGTGTGCGCTGGAGTGCCAGAACGTGTCGCGACCTTCGTCGTCGTCGAACTTGAAGATCTGGAGCTGGCAATCGTCCTCAAGCGGGCGCGCCATATCCCAGAGCACGCCATTGACTTTGGCGATGAGCGCGTTGTTGGCCAAATTCTTAGAGATTTCGCGCGCCACGTCGAGCGGAGTCGAGAGCCATTTCTTCGCCTCCCTCACGCCGCCGTCGGGAAGAGTAACTTTAATAGGATCCGGCGAGAGCGAGAGGCGCTGCGTTCGCTGCTCCGCCTGAATAGTCTCGAACAGCTTGATGCGCTTCGGAATCGCCGCCTGAAGGTAGGCGTCGTCCTTCGCGTGAGCAACCATGGCGGCAACGGCGGAGGAGAAATGGTTAATAGGAAGACGAAGAAGCCGAGAATGCGGACAAGCGTAACGGCGCAAACGGATTAGAGAGTATAGCATAGCATAGTGTGCTGTGTGTGGGTTTTGGCTTCGAATTTTCCTTTTTCTTTATTAGTAAAACGGAAATAAAGAAAAATGAAAACAAATTGTATGCGCTCACTGAGTTAGTGGGTTCAGTGGGTAAAGAGAAAGGTTTCTAGGGTTTATGGTGAGGTCGAGCCCATAATTTTATCTTAAATTTTTTTTACTATAGGAAAATGATAAAAATATTTTTAAAATACTACAAAAACTCCAGTTACAATTTTTAGAAAAATTCTGAAAAAAATATTTAAAGACGAAAATTTTAAGAATGATAATTTAAAATTGAATTTTAACCAACTTGAAATAATATTGTAGAAAGTAATTCGACAGGGTTGGAAGTGGAAATTGTAGTGGCGCTATGTGGCAGTGTTTGGCAAATGGACATTCTATTGAGGGAATGATTCTAAAGTATCAAGTAATGTGTCAACAAGCATTAAGTTCAAATTGCAAGATAAAGATTTCCGGCAAATGAACTAACTCACTCTGAAAAAGTCAATGGATGGAGTATCTTTAATAATTCTTATATTTTACATTAACTTGTGACATAATAATTTTACATATTAATATCAAATGTTATTTACTTAATTTTAATTTAGTACATTTATATATATATATATTGATTCAATTTAATTTTTATTTATTTTATTTTTGTACCAATTTTCTTTTGAAAATGTAGTAATATTATGTTTTTCGAGATAAAATTTATTATTTATATAAATGTTACATTAATTATTTTTATTAAAAATGACTTTTTAACATATTACATTATTATATATTATTAACTTATATTTCGTTAATCATTACTATTTTTTCATAGAATAATATTATCTATTTCTAATTTGAGACCAAATTTATTATTCGTACGAATGTTATACTAATATTTTTTATTAAAAATGATTTTTTAACATATTACATTATTGTATATTATTAATTCATATTTTTTTAATCATTTTTTTATCATTAAATTTTAATATAAATATCAGTATTTAATTTTATAAAAATATTTATACTTAATTAGTTTTAATAATATAAAAAAATATGGATTAAAAAACATATTTCAATTATTAAAAAAGATCAGAAGAATTAAATGGTAATCAATTTTTTTAAAATTTAAATGAATAAAAAATTTAATTGTCAAGTAAGTTCCATACTTATCATGATAAATACTAAGTTTTAAATCATAACTAAAACTTTTAAATTTTGAATAATAATGAAAATTTTATTTATCAAATAAGTTTAAGACGATAATTAACGAGTTCCAATATTAATATAAAAAAATTCATAAATATTAATGTATATGAGAAAATATGGGATGTCAACTATTATTTTGAAAGGTGGGACAATGAAAATTAAAACAATGGTAAAACAACGTAAGCTCAGTCCCAATATGAAGAAAATAATGGTGCAAAGGGAGTAAAAAATATAGGGTTGCAAGAAGTAATGAATGGTGTGTCCAATAAACAAAACATGGAAGCGCAAAAGTATGGAGAGAAGGGTGCACCTAGAAATTTTGATCCTACAATAAAATAAAACTAGGGGTGAAAATATAATAAATCTAGTCAACTGTGATGTAGTGTTTTTTCCTGAGAGATAAACCCTAACTTTGATCACGCCTTGCTCAAGCCACTGCGCGAGGCTAGTACTCATCAGTCTTCTGTTAACAATAAAGGTATTCCATGATAATATACCTATAAAATTATACCAATAGACAGAAGGTAATTACCCACAAACCACATCTCCTAAAGACAAAAATATGTTACAAATTAGATACACTTACGTTGTCAACAAGTTTTTTTGCCATTGCATAGTTGGTGATGTTAATATCCATGTATTTTATTAATTACTGATGGAATTTTACTGTCAATAATTATTTTTATGATAAAATAAATTCACATATTTTATTAATTTTTTTTTGTTAAATATGTTTTTGTCGTGAATATTGAAATCGGTCTATCTTAACAACTTTAAATTAATTTAGTTTCTCATCTTTTTAAATATATGAGTTTAGTCATTTAAATCATAAATAAATAAAATTTATTTGACGTTTTAAACGTGTTTTTCAATTAACATTGAAGTGAAAATGTGTCAATCTATATAGACAAACTCAAATACTAGCGTTTGAAACGTCAAATAAACTTTTATAAAGACTAAATCCACACTTTTATAAAGTTGAATAACTTAATTAGACTAAAAAGTTAAAGATTTAACCGTTTGTTGTGTTAACTTTTCCCAATAAAAAAAATTATTACATAAAAAATCTTTCATCTAATGTAAAAGCTTAAAACATTTAATAAAAATAACACATTATTATTTTATTCTCACAAAATTTATAAAATTATTTTACCAAACGATCATATTTGAATAGTTCCTAAAATTATAATTTCCAAAAATCATAATTTTGAGGTGTGAATTTTTTTATTCCATACAGCCGTTAACATATTATAAACACTCATGCATAATGAAGATATGTGAATTATTTGTCGAAAAAAAAAGTTTAAATAAGTAAGAGTGTTCACCAAAGACAATTAAAAATGGAAATAGGGTGTATATAGGAATATTTTGAAGGGCTATAAGTATGAATCACCTAAGCCCAATACTTCTAACAGTAGCGAGCTTTGAACATTTGGGCTGAATGGTTCAACTTCATCTTTTGGACGATAAAACACACATTTTGATGAATAATATTGAAGGGGCAATCTACTAAGAAAAACGATGTGGGACATGTATATGAAGCAATAGAACAGCCTCAAGTTGTGAAACGACAAAATGACAATTTTGCCTAACATTTTGCCTTTTTTGGTCAGGTGAGGCCTATAATCTGTACTATGGTGTGCAGTTGTAGGGGACCCAAAAACCTTGGGTTTTGGAAGTGACTTCCTTTTCACATGGCCACTATTGGCATTAGATTTGGAACAGCACAATTAGATGCACTCTTCATCATCACTTCCTTGTTATCATCATCATTAGGGTTTCTTTTTGCCCCAGAAGAGAAACCCATGTCAGGTGTCTGCTAAGATTTCAAATTTTCAACAACTATATGGTTGGTCAACTGCTACTGCAACGTTGACATTTTCTCAGGCATGTTTCCTTAAATGCTTTCTTTTGCCTATCATTGCTTGTTTTCCTCAATGTATGAGTTGGGTTTAATCCCAAAACAAGCAAAGATAATAACTTTGTTCAAAACCACCACATGGGTGGTGGTACTGGTGACACTCTCTCTCTCTCACACACATTCAAACCTCAAACTCTGAACAAGGTCTAATTTGAATTTTAGATATCCTATTCTCAAAATGTATAGGGTTCGCTCTCAAATCCTTCTCAGCAATGGTGCTATCACCAACCCCCCTATTCTTTCTCCATATTCTTCTTCTTCTTCATCATCATCATCATCACCCTTTGTGCCTTATGTTTCCAACTACCAGAAACAATCAGCACCATCCCCAACTTCTTCATCGGGGAACAAAATAAGCCCTGCAATTCTTTTCATCATAGTCATTTTAGCTGTGGTGTTTTTCATCTTGGGTCTCCTTCACTTGCTTGTTAGATTTCTCATAAAGCATAGGTCTTCTAATTCATCAATTTCCCAATCAAACAGATACCCTGACATGTCCGAATCAGATGCTTACCAGAGACAGTTACAACAGCTCTTCCATCTTCATGATTCAGGCCTGGATCAGGCTTTCATAGATGCTCTCCCCGTCTTCTTTTACAAAGAGATTATAGGCCTGAAAGAGCCATTTGATTGTGCTGTTTGCCTCTGTGAGTTCTTGGAACAAGACAAATTGAGATTGTTGCCCATGTGTAATCATGCTTTTCACATTGAATGCATAGATACATGGTTGTTGTCCAATTCAACTTGCCCTCTCTGCAGAGGGACTCTGTATTCACCAGGCTTTGCCTTTGAGAACTCAGCTTTTGACTTTGAAAGTCAACTTGAGGAAGATGAGGTGTCAGGCAGTGGTGGAGGTGGGGTTGGGGCTGCTTCTTTTCACAAAACTGTAGAAAGCCACATAGTGAATGGCAAAAGGGTGTTTTCTGTTAGGCTTGGAAAATTCAGAAGCACTAACAATGGTGTGGAGAGAGGTGAATGTGAGAGCAGTAGTGGGAATTTGGATGTTAGGAGATGCTATTCAATGGGGTCTTTTCAGTATGTGGTGGCTGATTCAGATCTGAGAGTGGCTCTAGGCCCTACAAGAGGTGATGGAGGCAGTGGCAGCATGAGACAACTGAAGGGAAGAACAGCTCCAAATGGAAGTTCTTTCATTGATGGAGATATTGAGGGTAAGAAAATCAACCTTGCAAGGAAAGGTGAAAGCTTTTCTGTTTCCAAGATCTGGCAATGGTCTAGGAAAGATAAGTTATCAGGTTCATCTGATTCTCACTTCCATAATTCTACTTTGCCATGGATGAATAAAGCCAGAGGTACTTGATACATGAAGCTAGTTTGTTTTAACTCATTCATATGTTCATTGAAGGAATCCTTTTGTTGAGCTTCTGCTTCCTCTCACACTTTGATCTTACTTTTTATATTTGTAGTGACAGAACTTGTAAATTGTGCCATAAACATAATCAGGCAATGCTCTTTGAGCAGCAATTAATCTCGAGTATGCAGAAAGAATATAACTCTTAATTCTATCATGCATTGTATTATGTGTTCATATTCATATTCATGATACATATACACTTATTAGAACTCTTTTTCTTTCTATCACACAGAACTTGGTTTTTTGCATCACGCTCCTACAGTATCCTCACACTAACTTTTAGGAGGGGGAAAAACTAAATTTACACTATTCCCTATAAGGACACAAAAACTTAGAGTAAATAGTGTATGTTACACAGTACAAAGAGCTTTTATATTACTATCCAGTCACAATCATCATATAATAAATATATCAGTTTTGCTTATAATCACTTTAGAAGTCATTCTGACAACGTTGTGTAATGCATAGAAATTAAACTCAAATGTTTGAAAAAACCATTTTTGTTTGTAATAACATCTTACCAATATAACCACAAGCAATGAGCAGGGAAAAGAGTAAAGTGAGATAGTATTTGAAAGTGGGACCCTGATGCCATGTGATGTGATTATTTGTTAAAGTGTGAAAAGTGGTTTTGATTAGCAGTTTCTCAGAAGGAGGAGGGAGATAGATGAAAGTGAAGTCAAAATGGGGTTGCTTTTTGGATGCTGTGGTTTTCTCTAGAGGCTTGCTTTTTGGGTTTTTGGGTTAAAAAGAAGTGAAAGTTAGAAAGGGAGGATTCTATTCCTTGTTGTGTTGGGTCATTCTTGTGTGTGTGGAAGTTATCCTTTTTGGATGGTTTGTGGGGGAAACTGGAATGTGGGGTGCACCAGATTTTCAGATCAGGATTGTGGAGTCTTCAGTGGTGGGTGGTGGGGTTGTGTTGTGACTCACTCAGTGTTAGGTCTCAATCAAAAAGATGTTATTTATTTGTTTGCAAATTTCTAGGAATTTGGGATAAAAACTAAGAAAAACGAATTTTTTTGCTGTTTTTGACCATTTTTTTTCATGAGTTTTTGAAGTAACTAAGCAAAAATGTGTTGTTTCATTAAGAATAAAAATATAGAAAGTAAGACTATGTCAAACACATCCTAACATTTTATACTTTTCATGGAAAACTTAGTTATGAGTGAGTAGCTTAATAAGTTGGTGTGACTGCTACAATTGTCAACATTCAATCATTACCAATGAAAAAGCATTTTTTTTTAAATAAATCGATTGTGGATATTGAAATAAGAGTTAAATAGGTTTTGTTTTTAACTTTTGTTCATGTTGAAATTGATTTTTGTAAAGAAGTGTGGTATATTTTATCCTAGTACTTAATAAAATTGTTAATAAATCGTCATAGTAACTTTGCTAATGTTATGTTATTTCAGTTAGATGTTTATACAGGCATGTGACACTGTCAAATCAATAACATTAATTTAAAAGTAATATTATAATTCCTAGTATTGAATTGACATAATAAATATTATTAGGATGCAAATACTAAAATTATATTAAGTATCAATTTTAATATCGATCAATTTTGGAAGTATAAAAACTAATGTAACCCTTAAATAAACTACTTTAATCATATTACTATTTTTACAAAAAAAAAACTATTTATACATTGAGAGGAAAAATAGTTAAGAAAATTCTAAATATAAATACAATTGAAATTGCAAACAACTTTTTTACTCCAAAAACAACAAAAATCCTTAAAACAAAAATCAAACCTATTTAATTGTTCCAATTTACACAGTCAATTTGCTGACTTTTGTATATTTTATCACTGAATTATTATTATTTTACACATCTTACTTATTAAGTGTGTAACAAAGTATCGAAATTGTTTTATCGTTGACTTTTAGAAATTTCGTTATTTTGCTATTGTGTGAGTGTATGTGGCATTAACATTGAAGTTTAATACATGTCTTAAGTTTTGAAAGTCTTAGGTTTACTCAGATGTATAAGTATATACTAACATAAACCGGTTTTGTAGATTTTGATTGAGGTTAGATTTTGTTAGAAATGAAAACGTCCTTTTACTAACTCTGCCAAAGGAACAACCATTTGATTTTGAATATTGTTAGCAATTTGCTTATTTTGTAAAAAAAATAAAAAAATCTCTTTTGACCTGTTTGTTTGTACTCATTCAACATACTCCTAAATTCTCTTCTAGATGATATACTGAAAAGATCATACAGTAATAAATTATGAATAAATTAAATAAAAGATTATAATACTACTTTTACACCAAAATCTCTCAAATAATTTATTTGAATTTTGTTTTAATATATTGTTGAACTTTTTTATTTTTATTTTTACTTAATATAAAATTTTAAACTTATATTTGGATTCCTAAATTCCTAACATAGATATGTATATAAAAAGTTATGCGTTCTACCTTTCACCAAAACCAACTAGTATTAATTTATGAATCACAAAATTAAATTTAGATATTTTGCTTGATGTTTTGAGATACATATATTTTGCTTGATTTCTTTTTATGTTTAATAGCTTCTTTTATTCCAAATTTTGTGAAAATTATTTAATGTAATTTTCTTTTATCTTAACGCAGTCTTTATATTTTTAAAAAACAAGTTATTATGTTCTTTTCTATTGAATTGGTATCAACGAAAATGGTGTACATGGTAGTATAAGTGTGTGTTTGAAAATGCGTTCAGAAAGACCAAATCGATTCTTCGACGGAGAATCAAATATTTGCTTCTTATTGACGTGAATATTTTAGTTAATTTGACGTGAATCTTTTATTTGAAATCAATTATGCGTCAAATTGACGCCAAACCAAACACACTCTAAATGACATGATTGTATTTATAAGATGTGTTATGTCATTTATAGTATCACATTGTCATAATTGTGTCTGTATCAATTTAACGAAATAAATTATATTATTATTTTCTAAATAAGAACTACATCAACACAAACAAAAATTAAGATACCACATTAAGTAATTTCAATAAAAAAATAAGAATAAAAAAACTATAAAACTATTTTTTTTAAAATTCTTTTGGGTCAACCTCCTAAGGTTAAATAAAGGGTAAGAAATAGTGCATACCTTAGTACTGGGGCCTGGGGAAAAGGGAAGGTTCTCTCTATCCTTTCATTATTGTCCCATGATAATGGGGTACATATGTTATATCATCTGCTCACAAACCATACCCTACCAAAGCATCACTCACCCAAATTTAAGATTCAAATATAATAACTAGTACCATTGCTAATTTTGGGTGCACATAAATTATATATTTTTTCTCTCATTTATTTATATTCTAAAATAGTTGTATATTATTTACAACTAGAAGATACATGTTAATTTCATATATAAAGTAGATTTGAAATGAGAAAATAAAAATAAAAAGGGAAAAGAAAACATAGTTTAGTATTGGTGGTTGGATGGATCTCATATAGAAACATACCAACTATGCACTATGTACTTGTTATTTATTAAGAGATATTATATTAGATATCAATTAACACGTTTGTCTCTTTCAACTTGATTCAGTATGATGGATAACAACTAATGTTTTTACTGTTTGAGGCAAAGAAAACAAAGGTGGTAGCTAAACCAGTGATTAAGATGTTGTATTAGATAACACAAAATTGTAGAGAAGACATGTTTTAAAATCAAGAACTTTGGATTTTTTTTTTTTTTTACTTTTTAATAATTTTAAAGATGGGTGAAAATCTTGGTAGGTCTGAAGTGGGTGCATATTGATAGTTTTCGATGATATTGTTTAAAAAATTATTTGGCAGCTCACTACCGCTAAATGTCCATTATTGTAATTAATATTTGTGTAACATTCAAAAGAATTAGTTTATTGAAACAATTATTAGCATGTTTTTATTGAAGATTTTGAACTTGGGTTGCATCGTTTAAACTTTATTGTCGGTGTTCTATTTTTCAAAATTAAATTCCAAGACAATCTTTAGACTTTTAGATATGAAAAAGTAACATGACTAGAGGAACATATGAAAGAGTACAAAGGAAAAGATGTGGAAAAAGGAAAAAAAAAGTAATAAAAATGAAGATGTTTAAATTACGAAAAAGTGAAAAGAAATAAATAGAAGTTTGGGAATAATTTGAAACTTTATTTTTGTTTATGTTTAACCTTTTGGATAATATTAACTTATTAGCTACCATTGTTTATTTAATCTTCCAAATACAATTTAAACATAAACATGGCTAGCGTGTTTAGAGTTTGTAAGAGCGAAAAATTGGCACAGAGCTCGAAGAGGTTTGTGAGAAGAAAACTACGTAGGGATAGAGTGTAGAGAAGGTTGTGTACAGAACAATTGTATTTTCAATTGATTATACCGAAATTTTTTTTATATAGACGTCAAAATAGGTCGAGAAAATTTCTTTTATTTTTTCTTTTTAAATAAGTTGATCTGAATTTGGCTTATTTAATATACAGATTAGATGGGTTCAAGTCCAATTGAAGTTGGATTGATCCATAACCTACCAACGATAACTTTATTAAATTTTATAATTTTTTAAATTTTGTTATTATAATTATTTACTACTATTAATCATATAATTTCACAATTTAATATTTTTAAATACTAAAAGATTGTTCAATAATATTTAAATAGTTTAAATGTTTGATTTATTTGTTTATCAATGTTGATACTTTAATATTTAATTATTATCTTTATAATAATATTTTGATAATTATATAAACATTTTGATTCTATTATTATAAAAAATAAACCGAATCAATTCATTTTTATTTTATATCCACCGATATCTGATAGGTCAAAACAGATTACAAAATTTATAAAATTTGACTCAATAAAAAGTGAATTAGGTTGAATTAAATATTTTTTAATTCAATATGTAATGAATCAACCGGTTTATGTCAGGTTACTCATTTTGATACTCTTAAAATTCCCCATCCTTGCATAATATGAGGGCATAACATAGTTTGAAAGTAAACAAAGACGGGTATCGTCCTCTATTTCTCATATTCATGTTTTCGTTATCTAAATAATGTGCTGATTTTGTGAACAAAATTTTCAAACCAAAATGAGGAATATGTTTAGTAAACGCCTAGTCATGAGTTTTGTACCTTAGGCAATCTTCTCAAAAACTGATACGGTTGGACCATTTTTTTAACAGCTCGTGAACACTTTTTCTATTTGTCCAAAGTTCCATTTAACTAAAAATCTTCTGAAACACTTCTCTGTCATCTTATGTTTCCCCGAGTATTTTCAACACAATTTCATCAATGCAATGCACTCTCGACAGTTTACTAAATAAAATGTTTTCCAGTCTCTTATCTTACGAATAGTAATCAATGTATATTTATTTCTTCGTATTAATAAAATAATACAATACAATAACCTTGGGATCTTACACTAAAAATATATACATTTCATGACTGTTGAATGCATTGAATGACTCTTAGTTATTCACCTTGGATCCGTGAAACTAAAATGTTTAAGGTCGAAGGGTTGAAAGATATTTACAAATAGTAATTAAGAACTTCGAATCCACAGAATTTTAAATAAATGTAACAACTTGAAGTTGGATTTTCGATGAGCCAATTCAAACTGACAGGGCTAACGTGCAGAGGAAATTACCATATTGTACCAGATCACCGACTGAAGCCATCTTAGCTTACCTGACAATTAGAGTATTAGCTAAAATGCGTCGAAATTTCTTGAACTGGAATTGTTTAAACTTACCAAACATCACACACTTTGACTCGTATAAATTTACGCTGTACAACATAATTTTGCATGTTCAGAGTTGCGTAGAGTTTTGAACAGACAATTTCTTCAATTGATCTACAACGAAAGCTCTTAAATACATTTGAGCCTATTGTATTGGTTAGAACTCTTAATTTCCATACACTGAAATGAGCTCTATAAAAAAAAAGGAATCACATACATGTTTTACAAATAATTCTCACTTACAAATTTCAATTGAACAGTCAAACGCCGAGCAAGAGAGCTGGACATAATTTTGAGATTACATTTCATTAATCTTTAGGGGGCAAAGTTACATAAAATCAAATATATCAATCGTCTAAAGGATACCAAATTGCATTCAACAACACTATAACTTTAGACAGAAAGACCGAGCGACTACCTCCGAAAAAATAGCAAGAAAGCACCTCAAGTACCCAACATGACACAACTCTCACCGCCTTGAGAGGCAAAATTTGACTTTGACATTCATACACGAATATTTTTGTACTAATGTACATAAACCACCTAGGTAAAAAAAGGTAGAAGAAAGAAGTGAAGCCACTGAATCGACTTCAAACTTAAGCCAAAAAGTGGTCCAGATGCTCCAACCATACCTTCCTCATTCGAAGGAATGAAACATTAAAACTGCACCAGTAGTTATGGAGGGCTGGGGAAAACGAACGGTTTTGTGCATCACCTTAATGACCCCTGATCATTGAGCTTCACAATTCGCGAGGAAAATTATTGACTTGTCCTTCCTCTAGTGTATCCTTGCCATTTATCTTGTACGCTATCCTTGTACGCATGACAAGCGATTTCTGAAAAAAAGAATAATTGCTAGCAATCAAGTCTTCTCTAAGAAGCACTTACATAAATGTTTTGGGAAATAATATCAGCAAGTGTACACCATAATCATACTCACAAAGCACAAACAGAGAAAAGGAGGGGATGGAGGAGTCTAAATCATTGTGGCCAATCTCAGATAAGGTGGAGTGGCCAACCCCAAAAATGGTCTGGCAGATAGTAAATAGCGGTATAGCCACCATTGACACATTAAAATACAACTAACAACATAATGGCTTATGCTACATAATTACACAACAGATAAAATTAATTCAATATATTCATCATTAGTAACTGAAAGTAAGTCCAGATAATGTACATGAGTAAGGGTCGTCAAATCCACAATCGCAAAGCACAAACATAAAAAGGAGCCATGGAGTGGCAACCCCAAAATTGGCTGATAGCAGGATAGGAACAATGACAGATTACAATACAACTTACAATCAATTATGATACATAATTGAACACCAGAAAAGAAAATGTGATTTACTGTATAATGTGCAGTAAACTAAATATATTGGAGTTCAATCCTACACACTATCCTGGTTGACTTTGATGACCAATCTGAAAAGTAGTGATCAATCAATAACCCACATACTCAAATCGTTAGCAGTTTTGCAGCATGTAATATCAAATATTAACATAAAGCATAAACTAGCATTTCTGTTGCAACATGCCATTGATCAACATTTCGTTTAGAATTTAAGCCATACAAGGACACAGATAATTACAGCAAAACAATAACAAAAGAAAAAAAGACCATCTACCTTCCCATGTTGGCTGTTAGTAATTTTCAAATTTTGGGTTATGGACCCATTTCCAGCTGCGGGAAGAGTACTACTGCTAGCTGGATCTAAGTGCAACTGCAGGAACTGGAAGTCAACAAGAAAATACGTAAGTACTAGATGATGGAAGGTAACCAAGCAGTTAAAACGATTTTGAAATCCCATTGAGCAACCAGTAGAACCGAATACCATTATCACGTTAAGAAGTGAACTTTAAATAGAACTTAACCTTACAAAATTGGCTTATAAGGTGTGGTTTGCGCTCACTTATATAATGTAAACTGACCTACTGACCTTATCTCTAGTCAATGTGAGACTTTCAACAAAGATTAAATATGATGGACCTATGAAAGCTCGATTGTGATAACAAATCAACAATTAGCATAAGCTCATAATCATGTTCAACATGATTGAACAAAACACATAGAAAAGGACAGCCATTTTATCATAGAAAAGTTGGACAAGGGTTTGATTTGTGCTCTGTATGCACCTTCACTAGGTTAACTTGCATATATTCTCAATTAAGGATTGTGAAGTTTTTGAAAGAATAATGTGCTATGGAAAACATCTATTCTCCAGCTTGAGGAAGTGTTGGAAATGGGAGCATTTAATGTTTATTATGCTGAAAAAAAATATATTTCTCTTTCAAGGTGTTTATCATAGTTCAGTGTTCCATAGGAAGTTCAGACGTTTAATTGTTCTCTTGAAAATAGTAGTTGTTATTTATTATCTATGTAATCCTTTGTTTTATAAATAAATCAATCTGCTGAGTGGAAAAGATACTCAGGCACTTTCAGAAAATCACCTTTATCATTTTCTCACAATGTTAAAAGAAGTAAATTAAAATTATATCTTTACAATTACAATGATGAAGATCTTAGCACTTCATATAGAAAGCTCAATAGCATATTGATTGGCATACCTTCGGAACAGCTGCCTGGAAAACAAAATCTGTATATGTATTAGAGGTCAAATTCGTAAATGTAGCCTGGATAACTGTAGTTTGTGGGTTTCCAGGTTGTTTTGAGAAATTGAATGTCAATCTCAAGGAGTTGCTCTCAAACGCAGTTATAGATGGATAAACTGGTCCATTGTTTTCTATTCAAGATAAGAAAGAACAAGAAGTCAGTACTTTGACTAAATATCATGCAATGACATTGCTCAAATACTAAACAAAGTTAACAACCTGTCGGTGGGCTGGGGGCAAAACCATCCAATAAATCCATCATAGGAGCAGCATTCGAAGATGCTTTTGAGGAAAGTGAAACAGATGAGAGATCATCCAATGGTAAAACTGGTGCTTTGTTGCTAGAATCGGAGGATAAGATGTCTACTGTAGATGAGCTGGTTGGGGCAGAAGCTGATCCAATAGACAAAAGGTCCAAAAGAACATCATTGCCACTTTTTGAAGCTTGGCCAGCTCCTAAAAAAGCAAATAAAAGTCAGACATGCTACAAATATGTTTGATGGACTTATTCAGTATTAATAAAAAGTTAAATGGTGTTTCTTGAACAAAATCCAAATCACAACAACCACCACCACCACTAAAGCTTATCCCTTTGGGTAGGGTAGTTTACATGGATCAAACAATGTCATTAGGTTTGATCAAAAACTAAATTTTCAATAAATCCATAAGAGAGAGGTTCTTCATAATTGTTTTTATTATGGATCAAGTGGTTTGGAATGTAAAGAAGGCCTCATGAAACAATGTCAATTATGTTGGATGGGTGAAAAGCGAAGATGTATAAATAAAAATGGTAATTACTAAATACAAAAGATATTGTTTTCAGGCATCGCAATACGAACCAGATTGTTGTGATGCTGGAGCAAGATCAACACCCAAAAGGTCCTGAAGAAAATCTCCACCAGAAGAGCTAGGTGCAGGAGCATCATCTGAACTTAGATCGAGTAGATCTACAAGAGGAGCCACAGGTTTGGCAACACCATTTGGTAGACTAACTGATGGTACAGTTGTAGTTGAAGCTGCGCCTGGCAAAGACCCAGCCCTCCTACCAATAAATGCTGCTTCATCCAAAACTGGCATCCTTTCTACAAGAGTAGACCTGCACAATGACATTCTCTTATGAGAGTGTGGTAGAATGTCATACTATTGATATAATCTACTAAGCAGCTTAATTAACCTTACCTAATATTTTGATGCTTTGCAATAATCGCATTGAATTCAATAGCTCTCTGCTGCAATTCTAGCACAAAGCTCCCTTTGAACTGAACAATAATTTCTCTGATCCTCCTATATCCATATTCAAAAGAGAATAAAATTTCCATGTTAAAAATAAAAAATATAAGAGGAAATAAACTTGCAGTTGGTGCATGAGTCTTAGGCATGGGTAGTAAGAAGGTAGGACAACCATGGAAGAAAAGTTCCCCGATTCCTCTCACATATCAAATTGCAAGCATAGGATTTTAAAACTATCCTGAACACAGTATGGTAAGCTTCTACTAGAATATAATATTCCTAATTCCTCTAAAATAAAAAGGGAAGAAAAAGAAGAAACAACAATATTAGACATAAAACCATTCATGAATCTTCACCTAATATTTAAAATGTTTGGGAGTTGGTTCTTGATATGGTGTTAAAGCCTCTATGATCAATTGGCCATGGGTTCAATACTTTCCAACTCCATTATAATAAATAAATGTTGAATTTCAGCACAAAGTAAGATGCTACATTTAGAGCCCAAAGGGCTCAAGCGTGACAGAGCCTGTTAGATACAAAATCATCCATAAGGTTTCACATACAACTTAAGTTTTTGGGAGCATTGATTCTTGGCAAACTCCAATTTAAGGTAAGCTGTATTAGATAATAACAATTTAAAAAAAAAACAGATCGTACTCTGAACATGAAGGGAAACGTGAAGAGAGTTTTAATAATGCAACCAAAGCCATCGCTTTTGTGGTAAGATCTGATGCATGGCGGTTTATGGCAATCTCTACAATGTCAACTGCATCAGACTCGGTCACCTGCAAGCATGAAAAATTGAAGGCTAATAACTTTTAAAAAATTAGATTCAATGAAAGATTTTATTTTAGATTTTCCTATGTGCTGCTAATATGAGCAGATTTAGGCAACGATTGTTAAAAATCCAATCACTGATAAATAAAGCTGCAACTCTCAAAAAAAAAAAACATGGCCGGAACACAAACTCATTCCTCTGTATAAAAAAAAAAATCCAACTATGCAATAAGAACTAAAATGAAAATGGTAAGTCATAATGCTAACATATATAGTTTTAGTACCAACATATCATGCCCAGATTTCATTGAGTTAGCAAGTACCCAGGAGCAGTTTCTGCCAAAGAGCATGTTAAATAAACTAATCAATCATGTAAACTAAATCCCACCCTCGCTCCCCCACACACACACACTTCAATTAGGGAGAATTATAAAACTATGAAAGTGACAATAAGTATAACAAGGACCAGGGACATTGTTAAGACATCTTTTATTAGAAGGTTCAGACCAATACATTTATAAACTTGTTAAATTATTGCTTGTAATCAAAGTGGTATATCATATTTATGCAACCTGAAGCAACAGTTAGACAAATGAATAAACTTCTCAAGCCGTAGCACTCACTGTTATTGGATCTTCTATGTCAAGCATTCCAACATTGTGGACTAACATGTCACCATACTCCCCAATGCACCACACTGTAACTCGAACTAGAGTCTCCTGAGGAAAAGTATTAGGTAATATTATGTGCATGGCATCAAAAGAAAAGTAATAGTGCCTAGATTTTGTCAAAGCTGAAGTGAGCACCTGTTCAGCTGACGTTTGAAATGCTCTGTACAGTGCTCTTACGGTATATCCATGAAGCTCAGAAGCATTGGTAATCACAACAATTAAGGCATACCATACCTCATCTTTTACAAAATTTCCAGCCTACTAACATAGAATAGAGATCAGAACATGCACCCAATATTAAAAAAAAAAAAAAAGCATAGCTCAATGTGGAGACAGCTAGCACCAAACAACAACCACAATAAAAGGACAGCTCAACACATAAAGCTCCCACGATTCAGTGGTCCTAAGAAGTTAAAATGTAGCCACACCCCTGTGATCACATGGATTGTTTCCACAGCTAGAACTTTGTGGCCACCAGATTATAAGGTAGCGACAACCTTATTGTGTCAAGGCACACCTTCCAGACAACATTCTCAATACACCATCAAATTTATTTGGTAGACATTTTCTGACCAACACATGGCATACAACACAATTCTGACTCAAACAAATTGATGCCATGAAATCGTATATACATGGCAGACTTTTAACATCAATACCTGAACCACCATCAAATCATAAAACGACGACAATAAGTTGGGAAATGTTAACATTATTCTTAGAGCAGATTTTAAGCATGCGAATGATTTCATACAATGTTTCATGCCAATTGGAAGCAAATGAACTATCATATTTCACATACAAGGATTTAGCTCCTCTAGGAGCAGAGTTCACTTCAGAAGAAAAGGCAAGGAATTTTGAGCATAGATGAGAATGGTTGATATTACATGCACATGTATAATCATGGATTTATTAAAATCAACTCCCTTAATTTTAGCATTTATGGTTGACATGTCTCACTTTTCCCTCCAGTGAATCACTTTCACTTTAGAGGAATTAAATCTACATGTAAGCCCACATCACTGCCCATTGGATAGCCTAAAAAGCTAGCATGCTTTGGAATTTTTGCCTTTAAAATTTTAATTCACTGCAAAATTTTGTCTCTTATATTTATTACCTCGGACAGAACCTTGAGCATCTGATCAATGTACCAGATCTTCTCTGGGGAAAACCTGAAACATTAATAAATAAATGCTAGTCAACTAAATTATCTATATGTACGCACGAGAGTGTGTGGTGTGTGTGTGTGTGAGTGTGAAATTTAAAGAAAATCTCTAATTAGTTCTAGATTGACAAGGGGTAACAAAGATAAAGGACCAATGCAAAATGGGTCAAATGGCTTCATCTTTATTTTACCAAAAAAGAGAGTGAGAAGAAAGAACAGAAAATTCCAAAATGTAAAGACTGCAAGGCCAACATAGGAAACATGTTCACAACTACCAACGTGAGAAACAGTTATATCTTCTAAAAGAACTAATGCCATAAAGCATGTTCCTTTGACAAATCAAATGTCCTTTAATGAAGGAATATCATAAGCGATCCAGAAATTATTGGATACTGGAAAAAGAAGAAATAAAGTTCACACAGTTGGCATCCTTCTCTTCTCTCCTTGCCCAAGTTAAAAAAAAAAAATTAAAAAATGAAGTATACTGAAAAATGAATGTCATTCAGCATCTTATGACTCACTTCGCTACAATGGAGCAAATTTTCGCAGTAAGGTCAGCTCTGAAATCCTGATCACTGACTTCAAGATAATCTATAAGTTCTTTTGCCAAGGGCTTCACATTAGTATCATTGACCAAGACATAAACAAGTTCAAGGGCTCTTTTCCGAATTGAAGCATCTGAATCCTGAATGGAAGAGTCAAATGATAAACTCATACGATTCTAAAACAAAGCTATTTTTTTGTTACTAAGTAAGAAGACAAATTTAATACCTTCACACACTCTAAAATTGTTGCACGGTGCCTTTGTACTGCCTGACCATCGGCTGTTACAGCCTTCATTAGCATGTTTAATGCCACATATCTAAAGGAAGAAGGTAGAAGAGTAAGATTCACTTCAATAATTAAATTTAAAAGAAAAACAAAAAACAGAAGGATGGAATGAATATAGAGCTTAAAGAACACTAGATGCAATATTAATTATAACCTTAATAAAGTATTAAAAAAATTGAATGGGCACACGATTTATTTTATAGTAATATAGAAGTTCTATGGGCCTTTTTCCGTCAACAGCCAAAGAACCAATTCAGCCTAAGAACAAATTAAGCCACAGCATAGCATATATTTTTGTAAGCAACATAGAAATTACAAACAAGATTTTGACCAAGTTAGTTTTGTAAGGTTGAATTAGGCTTAATCTCCTTTCTAAGAGTTATAATGAAGCAAATGTTGTCAATATAATTGGGGTCCCCGGTCTTATTCTTTTTTAGAAACTTTTTTTATCAAAGAATTACTTCCGTTTTAAAAAAAAAAAAATCCCTTTCTTTGTTACAAGTTTGATCGGCTTTTAAAAATAATCAGAAACTGGAAATAATCACAAATGGTTAGGATCCTTTTACACATGGTACAATCGGATTTTGTCCATCACAAATGAAATTACATTTTAGAATAGCTTCATGTAAAATTAATTACTTAAAATATGGTGATTTTCTGATTGTGAACAAACCTGTTAACTACTACTTCTTTAAAAATCTCTAGAAAACAATCACTAAACTATTTCATACCAAAATCACTGTTTATCTTAAACAAACTGGTGATTCCTTATTTTTTAAATGTGTTAAATTGGTAAGGCAATAATTTGATTGCTCAAATGTTACTGAATCCAGTTTACTATAGATCAACCCAAAATGCACCATCCTTCAATCACATTTTATGTATACCTCTTACAGTGCTAAATTGTGTTTCTTTTAGCTATTCTAGTGAAGCTTGCAATTTGAACACTCAATCTACTACTGTTAGTAGGTTTTGGTTAAAATTTCTAGTTAGTTACGAAAGAGAAGCAATGACGAGAAATAAACCTGATATTGTTGTCACGGTTTGACAAGAATCTTCCCAGGATATTAATGGCTAGTACACGTAAGCCACCATTATCTTCAATGCTCATTATTGTTTGAACACATTCATATAAAATGGCATTCCCTGCAACTTTATTTGACTCAGTCTTCGTAGCCACCTAAAACAGGCAGCACGTGTAAAATTGTCAACCTAAAATTTCAGAAGAGATGGCCACCAACAACAAGAAATAGTAGATTAAAACTCATCTACCCAAAAAACATTGATTTGGGAAACAGCAAAGAAAACCTAAGAATAGTGAAACAAATGACCTAACTAACTCTTGATTACTATAAAAGTGGTTAACACAATTGATTAAAAAACTTAGCTTAGCCAGTTAACTGAAGAAATTCTAACAGTAACTAAATCACATAGTGTAGCATAAATACTAGTTCCTGGGCAAAATTTTTATATAGAATACAATTATAAACCTCCCTCTTTTCTCTTTGGCCTAATTTATAATTCTTCAAAGAACTAGATAGAAATCTACAGCGAAATTTGAAGAAAGAAGAAAACCCAGCTGCTCAATGGCTTCCATTTCAACAGCTATTTACAATGGAAGACACCTCTTCATACATTCACATGCACACAAGAAAGAAATAAAAGATTTTAATACAAATCTTCAACTTTAAGCACATTTAATATAGTAACCTTACATTAATGCAAAACCAAACTAACCAACCATAGATTACCATAAACCTATAAAAAACCATCTTCCTCTGACCAGTGCCACCCAAACACACCAACATCCAAAACCACAATAAATGTTTGATAACGCCCTTTAATGCATTAGCTGGAGCAGAAGTTTAGTACCATTAACTCCTTGCCCCTAAATGTGGTCATAGGATTATGTACTAGTGATTTAGACATAACTCAACCCTATAAACCAGCTTATGAAATAAGGACTACCCCTACTTATACGCCATATTTTAGTATTATCTCTAGTTGATATGCACTTGCATTTTTCTTGATACATTCCCTCATGTCCAACATTATTGGGCATGGTACATGGATAACATGGTGAGTGACCCTTTTAATGAATCTAAGATAAGCTCCAATACCATACTAAAAAGTGGATTTATGCATAATAACTTAGCCCTACAAAATAGACTTATAAAGTGAGAAATGATATAGGCGTGTCAGATAACCAAGCATCACAGCATGACTAATGAGCTATATAATAATATAATATCATAAAATTCACCATAAACACACAGCTGACCTGGGCAAGTATGTCATTCATGCTGTCACTAGCATCAGCATCACCTTCACCCAGCACTCGCAAAAGTTTAAGCAATCTGATGTGGAGAAATGGGTCTGTGATACCAGCAATATCATACTCTGGTGAATATGGACTATTTGCTAGATCCTTAAGAGTTCTGACCAAACCATCTGTGCACTTCTGTAATAATTTGTTCACAAAAATGATTTGTTACAATAAAAGCTTTCCAAATCATGGTTCAATTTGCAGGAGTTCTTCATATTAAAATGCAATCAGAGGTTAACTTTGACCATAAAGTTACACCTATGAAACTTGCTAATATGCCTTTCCAGTTCAAAAAAGTATATACTATTATTTATACCCAACAGAATAGCTTGCAGAAACTAACACATGGTGCTGTGACCTTAGAAACAGTATGTTATTTTTTTAAACAGTTGAGTTTACAAACACCATAATACTAGCTCACAAAAAAAGGCTTTCCAATATTGCAAGGAAATTTCAAATTAACTACCCAACAAATCCCATGTTCTAGATTATAACTTCATTAAATTTCCTTTAGGTTATAACATAGCCAAGAATTCGTGGATGCTATTAACTCCCAAATACCTAGAAGAATATATAGAGAGATTATTTGACTTGCAGCACAAAATATTTGTCATGCTAAGGTTATAGCAGATAAGTTTACCTTAAATCTTCAATATGCAAAGTGAGTTATAGGTAATTACACTATGTGACGGACAAAATAGTTTAAAAGAGATGAAAAACTACCTTCCTAATATTTTCAAGAGCTTCAGTGCTAATTTTACACAGATCTGTACAAAGCTGAACCCCAGTGATCAAAACCCCATGATGCTTCTCCCTAAGTAAGGCAGTAGCAGGATTGATAAAATTTTCCGCCAAGTCTGGAACTTTCTTTAAGATCCTTATAGAGCATAATGCTGCCTATATAACAGTGAGCACAGTTAACTTGTGAATGAATTTTTTTTTGAATAATTAATCATTAGACATCATTCAAGCAGTTAAATGGGAAAGGTTTTACTAATAACTCCAACATTAAATTACATTGCAAGGTTATAAATATTTAGAAAATGGGGATAGGGAGATTGCTAGTACATGTGATAGACAAGACTATGAAACCAATTGTTGCATGCTAAGTACCTAGGAGGAAATTTGATAGAACTTTTACTCAAAATAATGAAAATGAAAGAAAAAAGTACTAGTCGCAAACAGCTTTTTACTGGTAATCAATGACAAAATTGATATTTTACAACCACTCAATGCTTCACATCCATTCTCGTAACTCCACATTTTTTGTTATGTGGTCAGGCAAGATTATACATAGCAAAATTTACTGTGATGTCAAATAGGTGTAGCACGCTGGAACAGACCAGCCTAACCCTAAGATAAGGATTATTATTTATTTTTATTAATACTACATGATGAAATTACAGATTCTTCGAATGGGCATCAAACACAAAGCATCATTGTATTTGTGCATCAGAATTACTTCCTTGAGCCAAATACAATTAAAAAATTTATAGAACAATAATCATCTGATGATTGAAAATAATTTATAGATGCATGTAAGAGAACTCTTTACAATATATAACTCAAACCCTATAAAAAGAAAGAAATAAAGAACTCTAACAAATAAGCAACCTCTTGCAGAATAATCAAGAGAGTTACAGTACTAATCATCATATGGAAAGGGTAGTATGTAACTGTCACTAGGTAGAAGATACTGTCACTATGAAACCATAAAACCATTCATTGATGTACACTGAAAATTACCTTCTTCCTAATATTTGGATCTCGAAATTGCAACAATCTCTCAACCTCCGGTGCAAGATCACGTGCCATTTCCGCTGAACAAATGTTTCCTAAAGCACAAAGGGCAAGTCCGACTATATACTGATTTGTATGATTAAGATCTCTGTGATTCAGTTAAGGTTCCTCCATGACCAATCATTAATATTCTTCCCTTCCCTCATTTTGTTACAGTAGGTAGAAGAACAAAATAACACATTTGTAAAGTGCAACATAAAAATCAGGAAATATATATAAAAATAAAAATAAATCACAACTTTGACTAACAACTGGATACTGTTTCAAAGAATTGGTGACCAACATGAGAACTTCTTGTCTTTCATCCAGAAGCAACATGAGGCCAAGATAACCTATTCTCTTCTCCGGAAATCCAGGAGATGCTATCAGCTTGAGGCATTCCATTTGACCAAAATGTGTGGGGTAACCAAGCATGTGGATGAACATTAACTTAGCCAGATTCCGATGCCGATAATCAGTATCATTTTCATTTATTGCTGCACGAATGGCAGCACACTCTTTTCTTACAACAGCCCGTTCTTCTGCTGCAGTCTTGCAAGCACGGATTGCCCGGATCATGTCCCTACAAGTTGGGATATTGAGAAATATGAACCCGATGTGTAAAAGATATTGATCAAAATTAAAGTCAAACAGAAACTAGAAATTAAACACGTCTCCCCTTTCCAACTAGCAAGAAACCTGGAAAACTTAAGTGTATTTGATCGTTTAAATCAGAGGAATTCTGAAATAAAAAATGTCAATCACAAATACACAAAAGAAAACACATGCATAATTGCAAGATCACAAAGAAAACAAGACCTTGCTTATGTAAGTGACAGCATAGTATAGTTGTAGTTCCAATTCTTCTACACAATGTTTTTTATCAATGCGTCAAAGTTAGTATGGAAGCAGAGAACAAGAGATACTCTAACTATTAACAAATCAATACAATAGTGCTTACGGCACAGCTTATTGCCCCCTTCCAAACCAGCCGAGTGTGTAAAAATCATGATTTAAATTCATGGGAAGACTCGAGCCCGGCCACATATTGTAACTAAAACCATAGGATGCTAATTTACAAAATCATTGCTTCACAAGGGGGAATAATGTAATATATAAAATAAAATCAGCATGAACAACCTCATGACTATTCACATCAGATTCAAATCCATTATCAAACTGGTAGGTCACAGTACTTGATAGGGACAGCATCACTGACATTCTGTGGATGAGGGAGACAAATAAACTAATAAAGATCTATAACTCAGTCGCTTACAATGTTGCAACTACATATCCCTAAATATACAGAATACATATCGTTCAAGAATTGTTCCAACGCTTCTATAATTAGACGAATGAAACTCTGATGTACAATGTTTATTCAAGTTCGGAGCTAGAACCTAGAGTTCAATATGAACATCCGATTCAGAAACTGAGAGAAAACCTCGACAAGCTAAGCACAACAAAACCAGCCACCAAATGAATTGTTAACATGTATATCACTAATTTCAGCTGAAAGAAAAACACAAAATCGCGACCATGCAACTAAAAGAGCAGTAAATTCCAATAAAATAAAAATGCCGACATAATTTAAGATTCTTCCAAACGCAAAGCCCTACTCAACTACAAAACCAGCACAAAGAAGAACAAACATTCAAACATATTGTACATGATGTGAGAATGTGGTCTTGCGTGTTAGCGTGTGCGTGCGTGCACTAGGCGTTGATCCAATCCATGCGACCAAGCGAAGAAGAGAAGGATTTAATTGCTTACCTCAAACGCGTTCCTGAAGAAAACGGGTTCATGATTGACGGTGATTGTGTACGGCGAGAAGCTCAAATCGGATCCAATTGCGACGAGGAGGAATCGGAGAAGGAGATCAATCGGAGATCCGAATCGGCGAAACGAAGAGAGATTCGGATCTGATACGAAGCGAGTGTTTGCGTTGTGTGTGTGTGTGCGCGAGTTCTGAGAATTTTCAGAGGAAACAAAACAACTCGACACCACCGCACCTTTTCTTTCTTCCACTTTTGCAACGATTTTACAATTTTAACGTTTCTATCTCGAATCTTTGAGAAGGAAAAATATGAAAATGGATTAAAATTACAAATTCCAGACAATTAAAAATGATAATTAATTAGGGACAGATTCGTAAATTTGAACCGCTTTTAGCAGAATTTAAAAAATAAAATGTTCCTCAATCCTCACCCTGAGAAAGAAAGATGTTACTTGAGTATTAATTTAATTGTGAGGAAGATGCCTTTGTTCGAGTCGCGAACCCGTAATTAATTTAGATTTTTGTTTATTTCCAGTAATGTATGCATTTTCAATTTATAAAGAAAGTGTTAGAAAACATTTTAAAAATAAAGTGTGTTAGAAAAGAGTCATCTACACCCTTTTGAGTCATTGGGTGCATTTTGAGTGATTGGGCAATTTGAGACATTGGGGGCATTTTCTTTACTTAAGTCAGGGTTTGTTTTATTTGAAATTGGTAATTGAACATTAAAAGTGTTTATCATTTAAATTTGATCAGTTTGAAAATTTGTGTTTTTATTAATACTAGTAAAAACATATCTTATGTACTTGGTCGCCTTTTTATTGCGTAATTACATTTTATATTAAAATAGTGGGTTTTTTAACAAAAAAGACTGTAATTTTTTTTTCAAAATTATCTATAAGGCAGATTTCAAAAATATTATCGAAATAGATTAAATTATGTTCAAAGAAAAAAATTTCAAATATTATATTCAAAAAATAGACTTATACTTTCATACAAAATTTTTATATTTTTCTTAATTTTATAGTAAAAATATTATTTATTTTGAAATTTTTAGATAATTTAATTTTGAAATATTTACAAATTTTATTTTTTTAACAAATAAATATATGTATTTTTAGTTTTAATTTCTTAATAAAATTAAATAAAAAATATATAATTGTATAAAAGTTTAAGAAAAGGTAAGAAAATTTTTAAAAACGATTTGCTATATTATCAACAAACAGTATAAAATTAAAAAATATGTTTATATAAAATTTTTAAAATATAATAACTAAAAACTTCAAAACATATATAAATAATTAAGAATAAAATAAAGAAACCATATGGTAGAAACACTATTTGTATAAGTTAAAATAAAAATATGCATATAAATGGTAGATGTAATAGTTAAAATAAAAATATACATATAAAATGGTAGATGTAATAGTTAAAATAAAAATATACTTTTTTTGAATACGAGTTTATTTTATGATTTAAAATCATGTTCTTTGAACATAATTTAAACTATTTGGGTAATATTTTTAAAATCTAGATAAATAGTTAATTTTGAGAAAAAAAAATACACTATTTTGATAGAAAAACCTAAAATAGTGATAAAAAAATTATTCATTATTTTTTGTCTAACTACACCTTATTGTCACTGACGTTTTTATTACAATATATTATTGCCTATTGGTCAAACATTAATAGTTTATAGATTATAAATTAGTAAGTCTGAAAAAGAAATGACATATAAAGTATTTAAAAAAAAAAATGTTATCAAGAAATCGTCGAAAATAACACAAGTTATTATATTACATACAAAGTATTATATTAACTACTAACATCAGAAGATTAGAAGATTTAGTAGATATACAACAAAATATAGATATAGGATCTAACTCAAGAATAGATTCTCTAAATCCTAGACAATTATACAACATAGGATGGCTAAGTTCTGAACGAACAAGCCTTTACCGATATAGGAGAATAGAAGATTTTCATCTCCCTGACAACACCTACGAGATAATCCCTTAGATATCTCCACAAACAGGAAGACAATTACAAAGTCAACAAGGAAGATATGTCCACATGGGATTAATTACTATTGGAGTCAGATCCTTAGCCAGACATATGATTGAAGCTAGAGCTTTGATAGTTCTACACGATTCAAGATTTCAGAATAATGATTCACAAAGTATAATAGGGATTTTAGAAGTAGATCTAAATCAACCCTTTTCTCTTATTTATCTTGCTCCAAATTTCACGTTAACACTACAAGATTTTATAAATCATATAAATTTAGAAGTACAAACAGTAGGTTTTGGAACCAATTGGATTGGTGAAAATCTACATTTAGACATAACCTTCATAGGAAGAATAAGTAACCATATTTCTTCTATGTATAGAATAAACACTAGACCATTAGAAGAAGCCATCAGCTCTTATGGCACACAATTCTTACCAGCCCAAGCCTTCACAAGAAGAAATGAAGGACATTTATGGCAAACACATTTACCCAGAGAAGAAAATAACCCAATTACAGCCCCTTCATCTGCTATTCTACATAACAGATCGAGAGGACTTAGCCTAAGTTTTGTAGATTACACAAATGTACCACGTCTCGACTTAGAACAAGATAGGTCAGCCGAAAATAGACATAGCACTTCAGCCATCCCTGATAACGAACACATCTCCATGATGAATATAATACAATACGAAGAAGATGAAAATGATGAAATGACTGATGAAGAATGGAATCATCATCAGGCAATTATAGCCATGTATAGACAAGGATTGGCTTGTAAATAGAAATTATCTTCATGTATTTAGATTACAAATAACCAAAACTTCACTAAATATAAAAAATTAAATATTCCATATATTTATTAAAGTTAGGTTGGTCGGTTGGTTCTATCGACCGGTCATATAATCGAATGTGAATACATTGGTGATGTGAGATTACTTAGAAAAAAGTCTTCAGAGATGTGATCGAATGCGCATCCATGGATCGTGTGAGATTACTTCAAAGAAAATCTTCATTCATATGATCATCAACCGCTCGGTTTCCCCCGGTGCTAACAGTTAAACTATCCTCGAGATTCCATCTTGGTCCTTTACACAAATTATGGGTCACATCGTTCGGTCAATCATGTCTAACAATGTCATAATGAATTAATCAGTCATTTAATTAGCACGAAAAGATTAGTAATCATGATTAAAATGCAATTTGGTCATGATCAAGTCGACCCTAATGACGAACCTATGTGAGAAACTATAAATACATGTTAAAGATATGGTTGTTAGGACTTTTGTCTCGCATCAATTACAACATTTATTATTTTGACTGATCGACCCTTGTAGTAAAAAACATCACACCTAAGGAGGCATGGCGTGGAATGAAGCCATATATTTCTTAGTTCAAAACCTTTGGTTGCATTGGATTTGTTCATGCATCTGACCAGAAAAGAAGAAAGCTTGATGATAAGAGTAATAAATGTGTGTTGTTGGGTGTGAATGAAGGATTTAAGGCCTACAAACTTTATAATCTTGTCAATAAGAATATTTATATAAGCAGAGATGTTAAGTTTCAAGAGGATGCAGCTTGGGAATGGGGAGAAGCCTAAACCAACATAATGCTTGATCCCTTGGAAGAAATCGACCCAACAATTGAGGAAGTAATTTAGACATCTCGGAATGATGCAACAACAACAAATACAATAGTTCTAAAATCAAGTTCAAATGTGTCTAATCTTTCACCAAGAACTGTAGAAATTATAGCTGAAGGGAGGGCCAGAAAACCACCAGCATGGATGAGAGAAAATTATGATCTTTAAGTTGTCAAAATGTTGGTTTACTTGGAGACCTTGGATCTTTGGAAAGTTGTAGAAGAGGATTATGAAGTCCTTATGTTGTCGAAAAATCCTTCCATGACCTATATCAAGCATCATAAGGAAAAAAAAACAGAAAGCAAAGGCAAGGTCATGCCTTTTTTATGGGGTTTCTACCATTGTTTTTACTAGGGTCATGACTCTCAAATCGGCAAAAGCAATTTGAGATTATTTCAAGATGCAATATGTTGGAGATGAAAGAATTTGAAATATGCAAGTGCTTAATTTAATGAGAGAGTTTAAGCTTCAGAGGATGAACGAGTCTAACAAAATCAAGGAATATTCATACAAATTGCTAAGTATTGCTAACAAGATAAAATTGTTAGGAGTTGATTTTGCATATTTCAGAATTGTTGAAAAAATCTTGGTAACTATACTAGAAAGGTATGAGACAACTATAGCTTCCTCGAATTCAAAGGATCTTTCTAAGATCACTCTGGCATATGTGTTACATGCCTTATAGGCCTAGGACCAACAAAAATTGTTGAGACAAGATCGTGTTGTCAAAGGTTCTTTTCTAGTCAAATGAAGTTGAGAAGAATCAAGCATCAAACAATGTAAGTCCAACAAACAATCAATTTAAAGGCAAAGGGGGAAAGTTAACTTATCCACCTTGTCAATATTGTGGTAAAAAAGGTCATCCACCTTTCAAATGTTGGAGAATACTAGAGGCAAAACGCAATAAGTGCAACCATATGCGACATGAAGTTGTAATTTGTAAAAGAAAAAATTACCATGATGAAGAAGCTCAAATTATTGATAAAGAGGAGGGGAACCAACTATTTGTGGCTACACGTTTCTTAAGCAGTGAGTCCAATGAAAGTTGGCTAATTGATAGTGGTTGTACCAACCATATAACTTTGACAAGTCATTCTTCAAAGATTTGAGGCCAACTAATGTCACTAAAGTCAAAATAGGTAATGGTGATTGTATCACAATCAAAGGAAAGGGACAATTTTAATAACAAGTTGTGAAGAGACAACATTTATTTTCGATGTTCTTTTCATTCCTCAACTTGACCAAGACTTATTAAATGTTGGTCAACTTATTGAAAAAGGATTTAAAGTTGTTTTTGAAAACATAATTCTTGATTAAAGATGCAGTTGGACAAAATATGTTTGAGGTAAAAATGAAAGGAAAAAGCTTCTATCTAAATCCCTTGGAGGAGGAGCAAGTTGTTTTCTCATTAAAGAAAAATGTCATATAATTTTGGCACAAAAAGGTTTGGGCATTACCATCACCAGGTGTTGGTGCAATGGAGCAAACAAGGGTTGTCACTTGATGTTCCTAAGCTTGATGATCAAATTTCAAATTGCAACGCTTGTCAATTTGGAGAGCAAAACAGAAAATATTTCTTAAAGATGGCCTAGAGAGCATCAAGGAAGTTGCAATTAATTCACACAAATGTTTTAGGTCCTTGAAGAACATCTTCATTGAAAAAAACAACACAAGGCTGATAGAAAGTTTAAGAAAGAAATAACGAAAGTCTTTAAGAAAGAAATGATGGGTTAATGACTTTCTTCCTTGGCATTGAGATCAAACAAGGAGAACATGAAATCTTCATTTCTCAAGAAAAGTATGCCAAGAAGATTATGAAGAAGTTCAAACTTGAAGAATGCAAAGAAATGAGCACTCCAATGAATCAAAAGGAAAAACTATGCAAGAAAGATGGGACTGAGAAGATAGACCAAGCATTTTTAGAAGCATAATTGAATGTTTGATGTACCTTGCAATAACTCGACCTGACATCTTAAATGTTGTAAGTATTTTATCTAGGTTTATGCATTGTCCAAGTGAAATGCATATAAAGGCCGAAAAAATGGTGATTAGACAATTTTGGTATCAAGTTCAAAAGAACTGAAGAATGTAAGTTAACAAGTTTCTCATATAGAGATTATAGTGGTTCAATTGATGATATAAGGAGTACCTTAAGGTATTGTTTTAGCTTTGGATATGGTGTTTCATCTTGGAGTTCAAATAAACAAGAAAATGTTGCGCAATAAAGAAGTTGAGCTTATTCATAACACAATTGTTGTTAACCAAGTCTTGTGGTTAAAGAAAATTTTATTTGATCTTAACATGGAAGAGAAGGAAAGTGCAAAAGTTTTGGTTGATAATCAAACTGCAATAGACATTTCCAATGATCCTGTCTTTCATGGGAAAACCAAGCATTTTAACACTAAGTTGTTCTATTTAAGTGAGGTATAAAAAGATAGAGTCGTTGTTCTAGTTTATTAAAACTGAAAACCATGTTCTTGATTTGTTTACTAAGCCTTCCCATCACTTATATATATTGTGAATTGGTCTTATCTCTAGTCGATGTGGGACTTCCAACACACCCCACAAAATCGGCTCGTAAGGTGAGGTTTGTACCTCACTTATATATTGTGAATTGGCCTTATCTCTAGTCAATGTGGGACTTCCAACACACCCCTCACGCCGAGGTATATTCATCTCGTGGGTGGGACTAAAAGTGGGTTTTAAGCCTAATTCAACCCCACAAAACCGGCTCGTAAGGTGAGGTTTGTACCTCACTTATATATTGTGAATTGGCCTTATCTCTAGTCGATGTGAGACTTCCAACAAAGAGTTTTTTTTTTTCTTTTTTTTAATACTCATGAATATGAATATAGATTTTGAAAGGTATTTTCATATTCAAAAATGTGTTTTAAAACGATCAATTAAGAAAACATTATATTCCAAATTAGATATTTTAAAAGATATTTTCAAATTTAGAAATACTTCATAAAACACTCAATAAAAAAATAAAACATAAATGACACAAGAAATTTTATTATATATTTAACAAGGAATAATTTGAAAATGAAAGTTTTATCGGGACAAGAAGAAAAATGGGTGCATAATATTTAGGCTTATGATGGTATTTATTTTACCACTTCCATACTTTTTTTTTCTTAAACCTAGGTGTAAGAAAAAATAATTATCATTTGAAAATATTTAAAATTTGCAATTCAGATATTTATTATAAACTATGTAATTTAAAACGCAGAAATGTAGATATGCCGTTCATAATATAGTTTATCCAAAATATATTTTTAGATTATGAAAATATATTTTGAATTACATAATTTAGAATTAAAATATGCATTGTAGATAATGTAATTTAAAAATCTAAATATATATTTTAGACTATGTAATCTCAATAGAGGTGATCATGGATTGGATTTTTAATGATCCAATCCATATCTATTTTGGATCCAAATAATTTGATTAGATTTTCGATCCAAATTCATTTTTTCAAAAAAAGTAGATTGAATTTTTTTAAAATCCAGATCCAAATATTTAGATCAAGTTTAAATCCATATCTAAATATTTGGATCAAGTTCAAAATCCAAAATCCATTTTTGATAAAATAAATTCAAATTAAATTTTTTCAAACTTGTGTCCATAGGGCTGACAACATAGAATTTGACAGATTTTTGTCGGGGCCAATGAGGCCAAATTTTAGCACGGGATGAACTTGGATGACTTTCGAAGGAATTTTGGTCGGGGACGACGTGACCAAATTTGGGCCAAGGTCGACTTGACAAAATTTCAGTCGAGATCGACTTGACTGGATTCGACTGAATTTCGGCTAGGGCGATTTTGCCTAATACGACCAAATTTTGGCCAGAGTCGACTTGGCTAAATATGGCCACATTTGAGCCACGGCCTGATCAGTCAAATTTTGGTCGCGATTGTCTCGGCCAAATACGGTCAAATTTTGTCTAGGTCGACTCAGCCCAATGCAGTCAAATTTGGGTCAGGGTGAACTCAACCGAATACTTCCAAATTTTGTCCAGGACCAACTGGGCCAAATTTCGATCGGGACCAACTTGACAGAATTTGGCCTAATTTAGCCAAATTTTGTCTAGGGTCACGCCAACTCAATCAAATACGACTAAATTTGAGCTAGTTCGTCTCAACCTTTAGCGTAACCTAACCAAAAATATAAACTGAAAATTTGGATTGGATATTTTGGATTATCCATTTTGAAAATCTAGATTTAGAGTATGGGTATACAATCCATAAAATATATAAAATGTTGATCAGATTGATATCCAAATCCAATAAAATGGATTGGATTTTTAATAAAATGAATATTAAATGGATTGGATCATGAAAATTAGATTTTTTTGCCCATCCTTAGTTTAACTTTTCAAATCATCCTCTTCTTCCTTCCGCTCATTTAAGAGTTCAATAAATATAAATTATTGTTGTTATCCTCATAATTTTTATTTTTATATGTTAAATAAACATTAATTATTAGTTTTACCCTCATATTTTTATTCTTTTAATTTTATATATATTTAATCTTTTTTTATTAATACATTTTTTTTACAAGAGTATAATTTAAATTTGTTAGTACAAATTTATGGATACATTAACAATTATTTTATTAAACTTCTAAAATTTACATTTAAATTGTAAGCTTTAAAGTTTATGAATATAAATTTTAGGGGTGGCAATGCGGGCCCGGCGCGGCGGGCCTGAAAATTGAACCCGCAAGCCTGATCTGGCCCAGCCCGCATAGGCCCGCGACCCGCATAAAAATTGAGTTATTGCGCACATGCTTTTTTGTGTACTGTTGTGAGACTGAGAAACCAAACCAGGGAACCCGTAAAAACGCACTATGCCCCTTTCCTCATTTTCGTCTGCCCTAAAAATGCAACCCAATCACGGCCAACGCACTGAGCGCACAGTGCTCCCTTCCAATTCACGCTGCTGACCAACCCAATCACGGCCAACGCCGTTGCCGTCGAACGATCTCCTTCTACCGTCGATGATCACTCTGCACCGCGAACCACCGAAGCGCACCGCGAACCACAGGAGTGCAGGTCTCCTTCCACCGACGACGACCACTCTGCACCACGCCCACCGTAGCGCAGCGAAGGAGCTTCTCCCTTCATCCCTTTCACCTGATTCACGGCCACCGCAGCGTAGCCCAGGAGCACCCGATTCACGATTCACGACCACCTCCACCCCCTTCTTGATTCCCGGCCACCGCGGCGTTGTAGCGACTCTCCTCGACCACTCTGACGATTCACAAGGTCACCGCACCAGCAATCACACAGGTTTTGAGTCTTCCTTTCGATTTCATTCTTGTTGCTTTTTATGAATATGCAATAGCTTGTGTGTGTGATGCTTTATATTGTTACTGCTTGAAATGTGTGTTCATTTCGATGTTGTTGTTGCTGTGTGTTGCCATTGCCCCTGCTCAATTGCTAGTTGTTGCTGATTTGGTTTGGTAATGTGTGTATTTTATCAGGAAATTGAATTAGATTAATTTAGAAACAAGAATGACTGATAAGGATGATGTTAAGTTAGAATGGTTTTAAGTAAAAAAAAAGTCCAAACTGTGCGGGCCAGCCCGTAGGCCCGCGGGCCAACGTATATGCGGGGCGGGCTGGCCCGCATTGCCACCTATAATAAATTTCAAGGTATAGTGTTTATAGACGTCTCACGTCTCATGTCGCACGTCTCACGTTGCACGTCTCATGTGGCACGTCGCACGTCCCACGTCTCACATCGCACGTCTCACGTCTCACATCTCACGTCTCATGTCTCACGTCACTTGTCGCACGTTGCACGTCGCATGTCTCTCATGTTCCACGTTTCACGTCTCACGTCTCACGTCTCACGTCTCACGTCCCACGTCGCACGTCCCACGTCTCACGTCCCACGTTTCACGTCTTACATCTCACGTCTCACGTCCCACGTCCCACTCCTATGTCGCACGTGTCACGTGTCACGTCCCACGTCCCAGGTCTCACGTCTTAAGTCTCACGTTTCACGTCCCACGTCCCACGTCGCACGTCCTATCTCCACGTCTCACGTCTCACGTCCTATGTCCACGTCTCACGTCTTACGTTTCACGTTTCATGTCTCACATCTCATGTCCCACATTTTACGTCCAACGTCCCACGTCTCATGTCCCACGTCCCACGTCTCACGTCCCACGTCTCACGTCTTACATCTCACGTCTCACATCTCATGTCGCATGTCCCACATATCACACCCACGTCTCACCTTCCACGTAACACGTCTCACGTCCCACATCGCATGTCTCACATATCACACCCACGTCCCACCTTCCACGTAGGACTTCTCATGTCCCACATCGCACATCTCACATTATTACACTGAAATACTTGATTCTTTCATAAAATAATGGTGTTTTGGTTTACTGGTTGTAGTATGGCTAAGGTTCTTCTTTATTGTTTATCCTTCTTCAAATTTCTTATTGATCGAAAGAAGAGAAAGGACATTATTTTACCGGAAATAGGAAAGCTAACCTTATGCATCAAAAATAATTTGAAGCTTTTGTAGATGTATGTTATCATTACATGGATGACTTTAGAAAAGTGTTTAAATGTTGGCAGCCAATATTTTTTTTATTGGTTTTCTGTTCTGACATTCAATATGCGAAGAGATGTGTCACAAAATTTTAATCAAGGGTGGGCAAAAAATCTATTTTTTAATCCAATCTATTTTTTCTATTATCTAATCCATTTAATATCTATTTTATTAAAAATTCAATCCATGTAAAATCCATTTTATTGGATATGGATATCAATATGATATATATATATATATATATATATATATATATATTATGAATTGGATATCCATTCTCTAAATCTAGATTTTCAAAATGGATAATCTTATATTCAATCCAAATTTTCAGTTTATATTTTTGGTTAGGTTAAGCTAAAAGTTGAGACTGACTAATCTAAATTTAGTCGTATTTGATTGAGTTGGCGTGATCCTATACAAAATTTGGTCAAATTCTGTCAAGTCGGTCTCGATCAAAATTTGGCCTAGCTGGTCCTGGACAAAAATTTGGAAGTATTTGGTTGAGTTCACCCCGACCCAAATTTGACTGCATTGACCTAAGTTGACCTAGACAAAATTTGACCGTATTCGGCCGAGACAACCGTGACCAAAATTTGGTTGTATTCATCCTAGTTGGCTTCAGTCAAAATTTGGTCGAATTCAATCGAGTTGGCCCCGATTGAGATTTGGCCGAAGCAGCCTTGACCCAAATTTGTTCATATTTGGCTGAGACGGCCTAGGGTGAAATTTAGCCGTATTCAAATGAGTCGGTCATGATCAAAATTTGGCTATATTCAACTAAGTCGGCCACGACTGAAATTCGATCGAATTCAGTCGAGTCGACTCTGGTCAAAATTCGGTCGTGTTGGCCTCGACCAAAATTTGACCGAGTTGGTCCTGGCCTGAATTTGGTCGTATTCGGCAGAGTTGATCGCGACCAAAATTTAGTCATATTTAGGTGACGGTCCTAACCTAAATTTGGCCAAATTCAGTCGAGTTGGTCATGACCAAAATTTGGTCAAGTCGGCACTTGCCCAAATTTAGCCGTATTCGGTCAACTAAGTCTCGAACGAAATTTGACTATATTCAACTTAGTCAACTGTGATCGAAAACTGACATATTCAGTCAAGTTGGTCCCGACCGACGAATTTAGTGGAGTCAACCCTGATCAAAATTTGACTGATCAGGACCTGACCCAAATGTGGCCATATTTGGCCAAGTCGGCTCTAGCCAAAATATGGTCGTATTAGGAAAAATCGGCCCTGGCTGAAATTCAGTCAAATCCAGTCAAGTCGATCTCGACTAAAATTTTGTCGAGTCGACCTTTGCCCAAATTTGGTCACGTCGTCCCCGACCGAAATTTGTTTGAAAGTCATCCAAGTTCATCCCATGCTGAAATTTGGCCTCGACAAAAAGTCTGCCAAATTCTATAGTGTCAGCCCTATCAAAAATGTAATCCACATCCATTTTAGATCCAAATAATGGATGTGGATCCAAATTTGTGTCCATAGGGCTGACACCAAAGAATTTGACAGATTCGGCCGAATACTTCCAAATTTTGTCCAAGATCAAGTAGACTGGGTCAAATCTCGATCGGGACCGACTTGACAGAATTTGGCCTAATTCGGTCAAATTTTGTACAGGATCACGCCAACTCAATCAAATACGACTAAATTTGGGCTAGTCCATCTCAACCTTTAGTGTAACCTAACAAAAAATATAAAGTGGAAATTTGGATTTGATATTTTGGATTATCCATTTTGAAAATCTAGATTTCGAGAATGGATATTCAATCCATAAAATATATAAAATGTAGATTAGATTGATATCGAGATCCAATAAAATGGATTTTAAATGGATTGGATCATAAAAGAAATAGATTGGATCATAAAAATTGGATTTTTTGTCCACCCTTAAATCTCAATTGTAACTATATATGTAATCCATAAATATGAAAATATATTTTAGATTTAATAATCTAACATATGTATTTTTAAATTACATAATTTAAAAATATATACATAATAAGAAATATATTTTTAGTTTTTACGATTGAAATCCAAAATATTCATATAAAGTAATCCAACCTATGGTGCTACATTTATTTCCGATTGTATTTCCCTTGACATATTTCTAAATTTCACAATTGAAAACATGAATAATTTAAACATTCGTAACAAAAGGCTATAAAGGTCATATTGGACGTTTCCAACATCCATAAAGGTTGGGGTTAAATATGTTTTTGGTCCTTTAAATTTAAGTGAATTTTGAAATTAATCCATTTCAAAATTTTGGACCAATTTAATCTTTCATCTTTCAAAATACGTAGATTTAGTCCTTTTAATCAATTTTTGTTAGATTTATTTGATGTTTCGTACGCATTTCATGATTGTATTTGAGTTGTTTATACTGTTTAACACATTTTTTCTTTAATGTTAAGTCAAATACTATTATAAAATGTGCTTGAAATGTCAAATAAATTTAACAAATTTTGATTAAAAGGACTAAATCCACGTATTTTGAAAGATTAAGGACTAAATTGGTCTAAAGTTTCTAAATGGACTAATTCCAAAATTCACTGAAAGTTAACAAATGAAAAACATATTTAACCCTAAAGGTTATTAGAATTATCAAGTTGACTGGTGTACCGAATATGATTTTAAGCTACATAAGACGAAGTAAAAATAAAATAAATAAAATTCACAAGATAAAAAAAAACCCATATAAAATTAATTTGGTTAAAATAGGGATTATGGATCAAATCAAACTCATAAATCAATATTTGTGAGTTAGTCTTAAGTTAAAATAGACAGGGTTAGATCGAGATTAAGTCAAGTATTTTATAATTTAATAATTTTTTTGATTTCTTTTTAATTATTTTAAAATTATTTGGTACGTGTCACATTAGTATTGTGCCACGTGTCAAGTGTGACACATATCAAGTTATTGTCTGAATCTCAATTTGGTTAATATACTTTTTATTATGATTCAATTTCAGTCCATCATTTTTTTTAGAAGTATTTCAATTTCATCATTCGAAATTGAAACTGAATTTAATATAAATGTTATAATGATATTTTAATTAAAATTTATATTTTCATTAAATATTTTAACAATGTTAAGTTTATTTAAATTTCTATTTTATACTAAACTTTACTTATATTTTGTTTTAAAATTTTAAATATATTTATTTTAACTTGTTACAAAATTATTCTAAAAAATTTA
This sequence comes from Vigna unguiculata, assembly GCF_037176805.1. Taxonomy (NCBI): domain Eukaryota; kingdom Viridiplantae; phylum Streptophyta; class Magnoliopsida; order Fabales; family Fabaceae; genus Vigna; species Vigna unguiculata. The sequence continues at coordinate 26,287,812 of NC_140793.1, forward strand.
TATACAAATGTTAGAAATGGTTTAAAAATAAAAATTTATAAATTAAAATATAAAATTTTAAAATAATTTTGTAACAAGTTAAAATAAATATATTTAAAATTTTAAAATAAATAAATAAAGTTTAATGTAAAATATAAATTTAAATAAACTTAATATTGTAAAAAATATGTAATAAAAATATCACTTATAATAAAAATATTATTATAATATTTATATAAAAGTTAAATTTGGTTTCAATTTGGAAGGAATGAAATTGAAATTTTATTAAAAAAATATACTGAAATAGAATCAAAATAACAAGTATATGGATAAAATTGATATTCAGACAATGAATTGACACATATCACCATACTAACTTGACACATGACATAATATTCACGTGACACGTGACATAAATAATTAAAAAAAAAACAAATTAAAAATTAATTAAAAACTTAAAAAATAAATTAAAAAAAATAAAATTATGAGCCTGTACATGATACTTCCTTGTTACCGTTAATACCATATTATCTTACGTATTTTTTTAAATATGAACCTGGAAACCTATATAATATTTATGTCAAAAATATGAACCAGTAAAATATTTTAACATATCTTTTATTTTCAAGTGTGAAGTACCACCACCTACTGTGATTCTGTAATAAATACTTCAAATTTTTTAAAAAGTTTTTTTCCTAAAAGTAGCTAACTGAATTAGAAAGATTTAATCAAACTAATTATTAAATTAGAAGAAGGATGTGATAAAATTGTAAAATGATATACCTATATAGAATTTATTGTATAAATAAAACTTGTGTCTTTTTAGACAAAAAAGAAGAAGTATGTTATTATATAATTATACTTTTAAAAGATAATTAAATTTTATTAAACTTTATAGTGTTTTATCTATTTTTTTAAGAGTTATATATATTTTTTAACGAGTCATTTTATTTGATGTAACTGATCTGACGTATTAATAAAGAAACACAAAAAATAATTTTTGTGGTCTCTCTGAGATTAAATACATATGATAAGTAAAAAAATAATTATAATGAAAGTTATTAAAATATTAAAAAAAATAGTAAAATTAAATTAAATAATGTAAAAAATTAAAATTAGCTAAAGTAGTTTCTGTAAATTAAATATTAATTGAAATAAATTAAAAGCTCATAAAATATACTACTAGATATGTTATCAAATACTTTAAAATATTTTTATATTGATCAAATATAAATTTATAGATTACTTAAATAAACCACTAACTACTTTATTATTGGCCATTAATATTCTAAATGTGAATATAAGTTATAATTAAGTTTTAAATATTTCAAAAATTTGTGTACTTTTAAATAATCTTTCATTAATTTTTTATTTATCGGGTATTAAAAACTTTTACATTTTTCAATTGAGTTTTTGTGGTTTAGTTGTTTGTAAATTAGGTGAATTGATTATTATTTTACCTATCATTATGTTTTATTGTCTTCACATGTTAATAAATATGATATTTTATGATTAATATAAAATAATATTAAAACAATAAAAGTTATTTGTAGTTTTATATTAATATACTATTGTTTTATTAATGACAAAGTATTACATATCTTAACATATGTACAGTACAGGTAAAGAAATAAGACGACGGGACAAAATAATAATATATCATCCAATTAAAAAAAATGTCAAAAATAACTTAATTGAAAAAAAAAATTGAGATGGTATGTGCGTACTTACACCTTATCCATTATTTACTATTCTAAATATTAATTAAATAATTTTAATAGAAAGCGTAAAAATAATGAAATATGTGTTTTAAAAGTGAGTTAAGACACTAAGTTTCAGTAAAAGTTTACATAATGCATTTTTTTGAAGGAATCATAAGCCCATATGTAAATCTGGAGATCAAACTTTTATAAGACTTTTTGCATAAATTCTTAAAAAAATGATATCTCTTTATTGTCCAAATTTCATAGTAGTTTGAAACAAAAATAAATATGAAAACAAATATACTAGCACAATAAATATACACTGTCTTCATTCTTGTACCAATTTAAAAATATAAATATTACAAATACTCGGTCAATAGTAAATTTTCTCACAAACTCTAGACGTGTCATCCCTACATAAAAAAATAGCATACACAATTTAAATCTCGAACCCTAATAAACTTGGGCGTATTCACCTAAACTGCCTCTGCTTCGGATAATTTTTAGATTTAATCAGTCCATCAGTACACATTTTTTTCAGAAATTTTAATTTGGTATCTGTTTTTATACAAGTTTTAATTTCGTCCAAACTTTGAAAAAATGTTTCAATTAGAATTTTTTTTTTAAAATTATTAACGCTGTTAACAGCGTCACGTATCACGTGTCAATATCTGATTTTTTAAATTTTTTTTATTTTTTGGCGCGGGTCAAATCTTTGGTGTGACATGTGACATTATTAGTGTCACGTGACAAGGTACTGTCACTTGTCAGTGTCTCTGCCAAATGTCATTGTCTTGATTTCAATTTAGTTCATACATATGTCTATTTGTTTCAATTTAGTCCTCACATATATTTATTTGTTTCAATTTAGTTCACACTCTATTTGTTTCAATTTTGTCCGAATTTTTTTTACAATATAGAAAAATATTGTATCTCCCTTAAGAACAAGTTTATTATTTATATAAATGTTAGATTGATATTTGTTATTAAAAATGACTTACAAAATTAATTACTCATATTTATATTAAAATTTAGTAGTAAAAATCATTAATAACAAAATATGAGTATAACAATTTCAATAATACTCATATTTTTTATTAAAAATAACGTCATAATATAATAAAAGTCATATTTTTTTACTTAGAGATGATATCTATATATAATTATTTAATGAGTTATATTTGGTTTTTAAGGTAGCTTTATTATTTAATAATATTTTAGTATTGGCAGAATCAAAACAAAATATCTTTGTAACAGCTGCGAAATTTCTTTTCCCGTATCAGAATAAATTTATTGGGTTATGTAAAAGTTAATCCTTCAAGAGAGTACAAAGTTGTTTGTTTTTGTCTTCATTAACAAAAGCTAATCCTTCTTTGGAAAGGAAGATGTCTTCTTCTTCAACTAGTAGATATAATTTCAAGAATTTGTTTCAGAATTCGATTTCCTTACTTACTATATCCCGGTGAGGTAATCTAAAATAGTCTTCATTTTACTTAATGGTCTTGTTTATGTGATTCATTTGTTTTTTTTTTGTTGTAAATCGGTTCTTTGCCTGATTTAGATTCCAGTTACTATTAAGGTATTTTTATAACTCAGAGATATTTTTGTTTTGGGTAAGAAATTTTTTATCTTTGATTGCATGTAATATATATATATATATATATATATATATATATATATATATATATATATTACCGTCTAGTGATTTTTTTTTTGTAAATGTGTTTAGGAATATCTTTCTTTCAAAAAAGGTTTTATTGTTGAATGGGGATCGAAATTGTCATTTGGGACAAACTACTTTACCGATCCAATGAGAAATGTTTTTTATATGGATTTTGAAGAAGGGTTGATTAGGAACAAATTGTTTCGTATATCGTCTAATTTTGAAGAATTCTATGATCTGGATGACGTGCATTATATATGTACTCTGTTTTGTGGAGATCATTATTTTCGATTAAGGATTTTTAATATGGCTAGGGATGAAATCTGATATCCCGACTTAGCAAGTGTTGTTGTTACTAAGGAAAATTTAGTATGGTCTCGATTTTTGTCTTCACTGAGGGTGAAGTTATGTCCAACAAAGGTTAGCTTTTTAAATTGTTTTTCAAGAACTATTTCTTATTGTATGTATTTGTTTGCTATGAATATAATGTTGAGTGTTTTTCTCAAAACAATTATTTATCAAGTTGGATGCGATTTTTTACACATTCTAGGAGAAGAAGGTTCTAAATGATAGGGAGATGGAGTTGATTGATCCAATTATGAAAAGGTGTAAGTTTCAATATTTTGTAAAGCCTAGTGGTAGGCTTTATTTTGAGGAATGAAGTTTACTTAATGCTATCTCGATTCTGGATGGAAAGGATTCGTGAAGGATAATTTATTAGTTGCAGAGGATTCCATAAAGTTAGAGGTCGATAGAGAGTATGGAAGGATTATCCATGTTAATGAAGTTTAGAATATTTGTAATTGTCTAATATTTTGAGATGAAGACGATATATTAAAAATATTATTGTGACTTTTATGTTTTAATAAGTACTATGTAAAACCTATATTAATTTATTATAAAATGTCGGTATAATTTATCTTCTTTTATTATGTTCTTTAACAATATGTTATAATAATAAATGTTGAGAATAATAGAATAATGTATTTTATAAGAATGTCAAAAAAATAAGTTATTATATAAAATCATTTAATTATTATAATATTATAAAAATATCATTATTTAAATCAAATGAATATACGTATTAAGGTTTAAATATTTTTTTTGTCCTCATTTTCGTAGTGTTTGTTGCGGATGGTCCTCACTTTTATCAAATTTATAAAATTGTCTTCATTTTCGTAGTATTTGTTGCAGATGGTCCTCATTTTTACCAAATGTTTAAAATGGTCCTCATTTTCGCAATTCGTGTTTAATTTAGTCCTTTTCTATGACATCGTTTAAATCAGTAACGGAACACTTACAGGTGATACTGTTTATATTACATTGTATTGAGGTATATTACGTGTATTGTATATGTGTAGTAATTAGATATTTAGGGATAAATAGGTGAGTTAGGGTTTATCGTTGAACCACCAACATTGCACAAATTGCTACAAGACTATTGCCTCCAAAGATTATAACCAGAGGTAAAGGAAGAAGATTGGACAGTAACATGGGATTGCAGGAAGAAGAAGATTACAACAACACAAATTCGGAATGGATGAAGAAGATTGCAGCATAACCAACTGCCCAATAATTCATTTTCAAAACCCTAGCTCACCTATTTATCCCCAAATATCTAATTACTATACCTATACAGTACACATAATACACTAATACACCCCAGTACAATGTAATAGAAACAGTGTCATCTGTATAGTGCTTCGTTACTGATTTAATCGACATCACAGAAAAGAACTAAATTAAACACGAATTGCAAAAATGAAAATCATTTTAAACATTTAGTAAAAATGAAAACAATCTGCAACAAATACTACGAAAATGAAGACGATTTTAAACATTTGATAAAAAATAAGGACATCCACAACAAAAACTACAAAAATGAAAACAAAAAGGTATTTAAGCCATATATTAATTATTTTGTTCATTTGAGTTTAATTATAATTATTTAACTCATAAAATGATTTATGTATTAATGACATCCATTGAGTATTTTTAATTATTGAGAATTAAAAATGACGTCATAACATCCCTTTTACTAAAATCTTTAAGAATTTAATAATATAAAATGCCATAATGTCAGTCACATGCAGTGGCTCCCAACATGTCATGTCATCCACTTGTAATGAAATCTGGAGTTGGAGTTAACAGACTCCGGTGGTCACTCCAATTATCATATTCCTCCTTCAATTATTATTACTCTCCATTATTACCACCTCCATTCCTTTGTCACTACTATTAACATCTTCTATTCTATCACCTTCAAAATAATATTAACTTACATTGATGATGTGTTCAGGAATTGTTTGTGTTGGAAGAACTGCAAAATTGGTAACTGAAACACTCATCAAATGCAAGTTCAAGTTCTGACATGCTCAACTAGGAAAAAGGTTTTTGCATGAGATTTTTGCATGAGGACAAAACAGAGAAGAAGTATATGTATACTATATATAATATATCTTATATTTTATGGCAGAGAACTTCTGCTGGACATTAAAACATCATCATCACCAGAAGAATATCAAGAAATAGCATGCCAAAATTTCTTGATCTTACCCTCAAACTGATTAAACACTTGGTATTGTGATGACCACCAGCTTCTCCTTACAAGGATCACACTGTTTAAAAGAAATCATTAATTATACTTCCTGTACTTGATATCACTCTCCCCTCTCTAACCAAAGCTGGATTGGGGATACAGTACTTCTTTACTCCTAATCTTTGTGGTTTTATATACTTAGTGCTTGTTGGTATACCCCATAGAACTGATTCGAGGTCGAATGTGGTGATGATGATCATAGAGAGATTGACCATATTCCACAGGCTTGATAACCACAGTTTCCTGCTTCCTATCATGCACTTGAACTGCCCCGAATACTATCTCATTGGTTTCCTCGTGGCTTTGCTCAAGGTAAGTGTGAGGGATTGATGAATGATATTGATGGCGATGATGATGCTTAAGTTGTTGTTGTTGTTGGTGCTGATGTTTTAGTTGCTGTTGTTGATGAAGATCTCCTTCCCATCCGCTATAGAATGCTCTACTTTGCAATAGTTGTTGCATTTTTTCGGCATCCTTTGACATGAAAGGATATGTTTTGCGTGGAGTTGGGGTTCTGGGATCAATAGAAGGAGGCTCGTCTTCTTCTGGGATCACAAAGCTTTCTTGCACAGGCCAAGCATTTACTTGCTTTTGAGGTTGCTGGAACAACGGTTGGCTTTGAAATTCGTAGCTCTGTGGTCTTTTTCTGAAACCAGGAAATAAACCACCCATTATTTCCACCACTGATGCCCCAGCATTGGTAAGAAGCTTCCCAAGGGATCCAAAGAAACTTTCTTCTTGCTTATCTGATTCATCTTCTGATGGAATTAAAGGAGGCCTCACAGACTTCACTGGCTTTTGATATGAACTGGGTGAAATGCCAGACATTGCTGGATCCTTAGTCTGCAAAAGCTAGAGATGATTAAATGACTCAAGTTTTCCAATAAATTCATGTAATTATTGCATCAACCAACTATGCAGTTTTAGAAAACAAAGCAAGTTTAAATTCTGCAGCTATGGCAAAAAACTAAGATAAAAAAGGATAATTTGAAAAGTGTAGCATAACATGAAATGAGAGATCTAGACCTGTCCATGTATAGAATATTTTACTTTCATAGGTAGCTGCATAATAAAGGAAACTATATCTGATTTACTGTTATAATGTATAAGAAGACAATACTATGCACTCACATCTTGAGATGATACAATTGAACCGAGTCTACGCTGTAACAATGCAAGCATATAACCAAAGAAGCCAGCACCAACAAGCATTGCAATACCTGAAAATTGATGGTAATTAGCCTTAATGTGTAATTAAAAGATTTTCTAGAGAAAGACTCTGGAATGATTTAGTTTACCAAGTGGAAATCCATTTTCGTATTGGTAAGCACAGTCATCAAAGTGTAGTTGAATCTCCCTGATGGCTTGGTTCCCCCGGTCTATGACAAGTAGAGAACAACTACTTCCAACATAAACCACATCAAAATCATTAGAAAATTTAGCTTCTTCACTTGGACCATCAACATGGCCCCCTCCACGGCTCCATTTTCCGCCAGCAATTGTTGTGACACCTGAAAGCAGAAATCTCAACTCAACAAAAACCTCTCACCAATGATTCTATAGTGAGAAGTAGAACAAGGGCCTCGCGAGGGAGAGGAGGAGAAAGAATTGTTCAGTTTTAACATAAGGTTTACCTGAATCACTAATCTTTCTAATTGCCATGTTCAATATATCTGCAACATAGATATTTCCACGATTATCAACAGTTATCCCCTTCGGGTGATTCATCCTAGCTTCCCTAAGCCTTCCATCAACATGTCCAGAATATCCTTCAGCAGATCCTGCCACAAGCTTCGGTCTGCTATCTGCAAAATTGAAAAGCAAATGCTATTAGATTTCCAAGTAAAGAAAAATATATGCATAAAAATGGATTTATGTGTGGCAGAGAAATTTCAACAAAAAGAGAAGTACCACAGATGCAGTGAATTCAAAATGCATTACAGTTACACTGTAAAAGTTTGATGCATGTTTATAAATCTCGTAAGCAAGAACTAAAGTGAGATGATATAATGCTTGGCACATAACACATTGATTCAATCATATGTGATTCTAGAATGTAAAAGGGATTCGAGCAAGGGGAACGTGAATCTGAAATGACGGTTGCCAACTACGATCTATAAACAAGTATTTTGACACGAAAACCAGATGCTTGAGTATCAGACAATGGAGAATAATGATCTTCAAGTTCAACTACACAAAAGAGTTAAAAAAAAATGGTCTAAAAACATTGCAATTGACTTTTGCAAGAAATTTTGAACAGAATGCTGCGGTGAAGTAGGTAGGAAGCAAAACCTCACAAGTTTCTATTGCGAAAAATTCAAGGTTTTCTAATACTGCATAATAGATCACAAAGTAGAGAAGCTCATAATTCTTAAAGTGACAGCAAGTCCAATCTCAAGAAAACCTTAGTCTACTGTTAACACAGTGAAGAGATCACCCACTGATGCTGATTTTACAAATTAAATAAAAACACAATCACACCAAATGACAGATTGGACATGGAAAATGAATCAGATCACAAACTCAATCTATCGAATCAAGCATCAAGCGGACACACTTACACAAAGAAAGCGAGGAGGAAATCCTATAAATGTTACTATTAACCGAATCCAGAATAAGAAGGTCCCCATCAGGCAACACCTCAACCGCATAAGGTTCAATTCCAAGCTTGCTTCCATCAAACACAGTCTCCACACTGTACCCACTCTCGAACTTCATCATCGACTTCACACCAAGCGCTGCAACAACACTCCAATCACACATAACCCGAAAAATTCAAATTAAAGAAAAAAAAAAGAGAAAAGACAATGCAATCTACATTGTGCAGATTCATACCAGTTTTGGTGGGTGCCTTGAGCGACCACACCCATTTGGTGAATGCAGGCACGACGTTGGAGACAAACCCACTAACAATCTCTGAAAAAGGAACAAACTTTGAGCTAAAGAAGTTGAAAGGATGAAAGCAGAGTGATAATAGTAAACAGGGCTACTCACTGGCGGGTAATGTGGTGGATGGTGCTGCTGAGACATTACAGAGTAAAAGAAAAAGCGCGAAAGTGAAAGCCAAATGAAGTTTGGCCATTTCTTGTAGTGGAGGAGGGAAATGCAGGTCTGTGAAAGGAGGGGAACCCTAAATCATGGAGGTGAGAGGGGTGATAGCAGAGAGTGAAAGATTGGGTTTTTAGAGTTCTGAGAGTTGAGTCTAGTGTGGAGAAAGAGAGAATGGAAAAGGGAAGAGGAAAGGCAAAAGAGACAAGAAAAAGAAAATGGAAAAAGGAAGAGAAAGTGGTGGACCATTGGAAGGAAGAGTGATTTTAATGGAGAGAATCATGAACCGCCATTATTGTCTACCTTCGTTTCTCTACTACTAGTCTACGCATGTAACTATGTATCCACGACCGTTAATTCTTTTCTTTAAGGTTAAACATATGGTCGTTTCCCTTGGGAATTGTTCTAAAATACGTTTTATTAATGTAATTACACATTTTATTACAAGTTTAATGTTGTGTTCAATTGATGTTTAGAGATGAATGATCTTAGGGTCATTAAGATTATAGATGAATGAGTTGAGAGTGATTAAGGTGTATAATTGCATGTATTTGGAGAAGAGAAAAAGAAAAAGAAAAGAATAGTAAGATTACATTATTTTCTGATTTTTTATTTACAAATATTTAAAGGTGATTTGTGTAAAATTATTTTTTAGATTTGTAATTTATGTTGATTCACGTGCATGTTATTTTTTTTTACTTATGCTCATTTCAAAAGGTAAAGAAGTAAATATTTTGATTTTTTATTATTTTTTTAATTTATTCATTAAAATATTTTTTATAAAATAAATTTAACTCATCTAAATATAATTTTATATTACTTTTAAATCAATGATAATTTGATTATTTTATTTTATTTTTATTAAACTTAATTTTTAATCTATTATATTAATTAAATTAATTAATCACAAACATCATTTCTCACTCACTTGTATCTCTAAAGATCCTTTAAAGTGAACAATATAAACTTCAACATCTAATTTACTTAAATTCATTCTTTTACTTTTTATAAATATTTAATTTACTTAAATTCATTCTTTTATTTTTTATAAATCAATCTTCACACTTGAATAAATTCCTAAAAGAATGATCGTTGTTGATATTTTATTCCTAAATGTAACTGTCTTCTCAAAGGAAAAATAAATAATAAATAGAGATAAAATAAATGGTAAAAAAATAAAGAAAAGAAGACAAATATAAAAAAAAACGTATTATCTGAAGAAGAAGAAAAGTAAATGAAAAACAATATTATTGTTTTTATATTGTATGTATGTATTATTATTTTATAACTTAGTGCAATTAAATAATATAAGATAGGCCAGAGTGTAAGAGTATATTAGATTAAGGACCACAGTGTAGTGTAGTGTGTGTAGCTAATTCACCCAAATTTCTTTTTCTATGTAGAACTTTTTTAAGTGAATCTCACCTTGTTTTTACAAACTAGGAGTGGTTAAATATTGGAGGTAGATATTTTTCAATAATATATATATATATATATATATATATTTTAATGAGTATTTTAAAAGAATGTTTTCTAAAAACTATTTTCAACTTTAAAACAAAAAAAAAATTATTCACATGATCATGATCATTATCATGCTTTTTCAATGGTAGTACTTCATATTATTCAATGCATTAGTTGATGGAGTGTGCTTTCTTGTTGGTGTATTAAAGGGTGATTTATTTTCATGTATATTGAAAATAGAAATAATAAATACATCCACAACATCTTGTAGAAACTAAAACCATGAAAGTTTTTCCCTAATGTCGTTGAAACAGTGACATTTTTGTATTTTTAATTTATCAAAGTAGATAATAGACAACCCTTCCTCCTCCAACTACCCACATTCAAGAAAATAATAGCTAATAGTTACACTTCTTTTCACTTTTAACAATTTGCATCATTATAGCTACCCTTTTTCTCATAAAAAAAATGTTTTGTGGTCCATAACAGCATGAAGCAACGAATGAACCATATGTTCCATAGCCTTGACTTGTAGTTGTGATAAGCTTAAAAATCTCACAAGGGCAAGGAAATGATTAGCATCATGATGAATTTGTAGAATCACCAAGAACTAGTTATTACCATCAAAATTCTCATTCCAATTTCTTCTTTTTTGTGTGGTGCAACCTCAATTAATGATCATGGGTCAGACCAAGTTATGCATAATCCATGATATGATGGTTTTCAAGACCGAGTTACATTAACCAATAATGTTGGCAATATATAAATACATAGCTGGCAATTATGTCGTGCCACGTGATGATATTATTGTCTTGCATATCAATGTGCTATTGCCAATTCAAGTAATGCTTGAACTCATCAAGATCAGATTCAACATTTGATATAATAATGTATGATCCTTCCAAAAACGGAAAGCAAATAGAGACACTGACAGAGCAAGACAAATGTGGCCAATTTTCTATTCTCTGTTTAGACAAACAACAAAAGGACTTGCCCTTTTACCAATGCAGTTTGAGGAAAACTGAGATGTGTCTTAATGAACTAGCTGGTAGACAAAAAAAAGAAATTTTTTCAGAAATTTATTCTTGCAGCATGCTAATTTCTGAATACTATATTCTCCCAAAATTTCATGAGATGGGTCATTTCGCCTTGAAAAGATTCATCACTGTATCATATTCATCATGTGTGTCTAGTATATATATTCAACCTCTATTTCATTTTCTGTCAATCACTCGTACCATGTTTCACACTAATCATGAAATTGGTTTTCTGTTTAAACAATTGTTGTGAATCTGTAAGTAATTAAAGGTGTTTTAGTGCCAAGATGTCGATTCATCCTAAATATGTTTGTCTTGTTGTGTGGTGTCTTATTTGTTTGACACTTTTTGTGATTCCTATGCCTGGCTTGGATTTCAACAATGAGGTGATTCACATAGATATAGGTTTGTGCAAACTTCCAACACCTACCTACGAATAATAAAATAGTACAATATATTGAAATGACAAATTATGTGCAGTAGAAATAAATTAAAAAAAAATCATAAAAGGGTGATGGAAAATAATCTGATGTTATTGATATAATATTTGAAAGTGGCAAAGTTTGTGGCTTTAGCAAGATGTATTGGAACACAGCTAATTCTTCCCTAATAGAGAGAAAGAAGTCACACAGAGACGTGAACAAATTATTATAATAATATAGTTGTAAATTTCTTTTATTAAATTGGTTTTATAAATATGAATTAAATTTAAATTTTATTATTTTAATATGATGTTAGAATTATTGAAAATATATTGTAATAGATATTTAGATTTCATACATTAATAAACTCTTCTTATTAAAATAATTCTATAAAGATAAATAATATTTAAATTTTAGTACTTTAATAAAAGTTATTAGCATCCAAAGGCATAGGTTGAAAAATGGTAACCATCATTATCTTGAAAAGCAAGTAGCCATAGTTAATGACTCTTTACACACGAGAAGAACAGTAGTGTGAGTAATTTTACATGTTAGTAATTTATATTTAATTTTTTTTTTTATTTTCCACATTTGAAATTCAGAATATAAATGTAAAATTTGAAACGTCAAATTATTCAGACAATAAGATTAATCTAGCATTCACGCTATCATACTTTTTTCTTATTTGAGTGAAAGTAGATTCATTTCTTACAGTTTCACATTAATTAAATAAAAGTAATTAAGAAACGCGTTCCTTTAAAAATAATTAATGGAATTTTTCAATGGATTAATGATAGACAAAACTGATGAATAATTTACTCTGATAACATTTAGGAGTGAAAAAAGGAAGAATCTTGACAAGGAAAGTGATGTTCTGTTTGGTTCCGGACCCAGATTTTGGTCTGAAGAAAACCTGGAAAATGAAATTGGGCTAATAGCAGGCCTTTGGGCTATAATTGTAACTGTAAGAAGCCTGAATTAAGGCCTTCACTGAGACAAGTGTGGTAAATAAGTTATATATGTTAATTTCTTGATGAGAAATAGCATACAAACTCTGCATGAGTGACACCATTCACCAATGAGGAAACTGAGAAGAATCTTTTTAGCTAAAACCACACTCTCATGTCATGACTCCAATCACCTTCTAAGTTTTGAATGAATAATAATAATAATAATAATAATAATAAATAAAATATATACAGCAAAAGATAATGAAGAGAAAATGAGATCATTAAACTCTAACTTGATTTACAAATTAAATAAGTTTAAGTCAGATTAAATGTAGGTCGGCTTGTACCAACAATCTTTTATTATTTTTAAAAAAATTACAATATTATTTAATAATATTTAAATAATTAGATATTTAATTAATTTATTTGATTATATATATGATATCACTTTCAATTTCCAATTATTATTTTTATAACAATGTTTTGTAAAATTGATAATATTTTTATCGGTGCCGGACTTTTAAAATATACTTTGGATGTCACAAACTTTTTTTAGATACATACAGATTTAAAAGAGAAAAATATACTAAAATTTAAAATATATTTTTTATTTATATACTAATTCATAAACATTTAAAAAAGTTTTGTCATAAAGAGAATCACCATTACTTTATTATAATATTATAAATAGATAAGTTAAATTAATTCATCTTAATTATACACTTAATTGTTCTGCAATAAATATATAATAATATAAAATAATAAAACAAAGTATTTTAAATAAAATAAATATATAAAATAAACGAATAAAACAAAATATTTTTAAATGAATGCAGTGAATTACAAAATTTGTAATTTGGTTTATTTATACACCTCTATTTCATTAGCCAGGTAAATTTATTGGTAATTTAACAACTATCAGCCTGCGCAAATTTCAAAATAGGTCTAATCTGATGTGCTATCAGTCTAAAGTTGAGTTTGTTTTTATTTTTATTTTTATTTTGTTTGCTTTTTTATATGGAAAATTATTAATTAAATGTGTAAAATTTATTTTTTCATTTATTTAAGTAAAGACAAAAGAGATTAATACTGTATATATGACAACAACATATATAGAGGAAAAAGAAAATGATTATGATTTCTGCCTATCCACTTGATTATAGATCATATGTTTAAAAAAAATTTCGCCATCAAATTCGTTATAAGATATTTATTTTGAAAGTACAAGACTACGTTAATAATTTAAATATAAGTGTATGTCTATGATAAATAAAAGATAAAAAATAAAATATTATATAAAAAAAAATTTATAAATTTATTACATTAATTTTTTAAAAATCTTTTGCATTACACTGCAGAAGAAAAGAGGAAAAAAAATTATTGTGATATTGGCATGCTACTGAACTACAAATTTTAAAATTAGAATTGGAATTTCATTCGCAATTGCATCAAAATGATATTTGAATGACAAGTTTACTAAAGATAGTTCCTTGCTTTCTATAGTTGAATTGTCAATTAAAATTAAAAGAGAGAAATACTGTTTGCCATTACAATTCTTGTTTTAATTTTTCATCTTTTTCATATATTTTTATTTGTGATTATTGTTTGAATAAAAGATTCACTATGGATGGTTCTTAGTTTTTGTAATTAAATTGTTTATTCAAGGTTTAGAGAAGTTGGAATTTTAGTTTCACCACATCCTCAACATCAAATAGTTCTTTATCCATTTTAGATATTCAGAAAATAGGTATAAGCCGGGGCTTTCAAATTTCACAAGAAAAACACGAATATAGGAGGCTAGAAATGGACAAGAAAAATCTAATTTAAACTAAATTGAATGTGGAATGGTGAAATCTTCTCAGTTGTTCACCCACTTTGATTCTTAACATAAACATATTATTGAAATTTCTTAAATATTATTTCTTAGCTTTTGGTAATTTGATTTTTATATTTAGATTTTTAATTTATTTAGATATCTATACTTGCTTTGACTCAATTGAGTCTAAACATTTATTAAATAAAATTAATGTAATTTTTTCTATTAGATTGATATAAATATTGTTGGAAAGGTATTCACACCTCAATATAATACAAAATTTAATTAGTAATTTAGTTTAACCTATCATATTTTTTCACTCAATTAAATCTTTATATTTTTACATAAAGATAATTGTAACTTTTTTGTCAACATCAACTTTATCGAAACTTAGAAACAAACTCAAAAGGTTCATGTATCCATATTCAACATTGCAATAGACAAAATCGAAGGTCTTAGATTTGTGATATTGGATCTGAAGAAGGTGGTCTTAATGAAATTGTGTAATCGAATAAGAAATAAGAAAGGATTAAAGCGGAAGAAAGGGTTTTTGACTTACACGTAGTCACTTTTTATATTGATATTAACGGTGATTTCACATAAAGGGTCACACTGTCTCTATTTAAACACTATTTAAACAAGGATTAAATATGTTTAGTTCCTAAACTTTAACACAAAATTAGAATTCGTCTATGTTCAAAATTTTAATACAATTTGGTATCAAAACTTTAAAAATGACTTGATATAGTTCTTCTAATGCAACTGCGTTGAATTTCTTTTATGTGTTGTCAAGTGACTTTTTTGTTGATATTTGAACTATTTACACAGCAGTTTGATACATTATAGTACAAATGTCAGTCCTGAAGACTGTTTAGCACGTAAAAAAAAAAAAAACACATTTGGGTTAAGATAATTATATCCCTTCATTTTTAAAGTTGAAAGATCAAAATGTACCAAAATTTTGAACATGTACGAAATGTTTAAGAATTAAAAATATATTTAAGCCTTTAAATAATATAGAAACTAAATTGAATCAAAAAATAATATAGAAAAAGAACAAATTATATACCTATACCAAATTACTAATTAAACTTTTTAGTAAACTAACACATGATAAAATTCAAAATAACATTAATGTCAATTTAACTAAAAAACTACATTAATTCAATTTAATAAATATTAAGAATTAATTGAATTAAAAATAAATATAAAATCAAATGAATAAAAAATTTAATATAAAACAAAATTATTAATTAAAATTTTGTTTTCCAAATAATTATTATGCATCTTTAAAATTATCTTTCTTTAAAAAACATATAAAAATTCGCCTGAGTAGATTATTAAAACAAATATTTGATTTTCACACACAACTACTTTCAATCTAGAAATCAATTAATTTATAGGTTTCAATCTTTGTACGAGTTTAATTTTTTTTATCTCTACTTGTAGAATTTATACTAACACTTGATGTTTTAATAAAAAATAATAAAATAATTTTTTTTATTTTTTTGTCATTTTCTTGCTTTAACTTTATACATGATGTCATTATCTTGTCCACCTTATATTTGCCTCTATGAACGATAAGATTGTTATCTTTAACTTTAACATGCCATTATTCATTCATTCATTAATGGTAGCAGTGACACAGTGCAATGAATCCCTCACCACATTTCTTCATTTTGATTTCACATCACCCTCTCTCTCTCTCTCAACACCCATCACTAACATCCTTATCATATTTACTATGCCATTCACACCATATCAAAACCATAATGTTTCACAATTTAATTTAAGTTTTACTTTCGTTTGATTTGGACTTTCAAGTTAGATTTCGATAATATTTTTATTTCAATTCAATTTTTAAATCAGCCTTCTCATTAACATCTTAAGCGAAAGGAAAAAAGGTGACTTACACTGAGGAGATTAATACTTTTATTTATATCTATTTCACATGTCAAAAATACAATTTTATTATTACTTTTCTATCCTTTTATTGTGTCAATTTAAATACCATTTTAGTCTTTGACATAAATATAAATGGATGTTTTTTTGGTCCTAGTTGTAATTAAGAAACACAAATAAATATATTATTAATTCTGACTTAAAGTCTTGATTTGTTGAGTTCAATTATTCATAATGCAAATTGGTATATGTGTAGTAAATATACTAGTCACACATTTATTGGAGAAAGTTATTCATTAAATTAATATAAATATCATTAAATGTAATTAATACTTAAACTGTTTAAATTAACACATTCAATTAAGATTAAGTATGTTCATTTATTTTAATTATTAATTAAATAAGGAACTGAAATTAGTGATATATTATTTTACTTCATTTCTACAATGTTTCTTACTCCCACAGTTTTTTTTATAAGAATAATCACATTCTCAGAATTGTTATACCTTTTTATTTACATGGATAATATTTTCAGATAATAGTGAAAGTTTTTTTTTTAAATTGGTAAAGTGTTGTTTTTCTTACCAATATCTTCTTTTTATGTTTATAGTAAAACATCGAAGTCTTCAACTATGCTTGACAAATATAATTATATATCAATTGTAGTATACTTTCTTGAACGGAGTAGCACATTTATGTCTTTCTTGATCGGAGTAGCACATTTATGTCGTATTTTTCTTTTATTTCCTTTTTTCTGAAAAAATAAGTAATGTACATAGTATGAAAAAATTTATTTTAGTCTTCACTTATATTTTATATATATATATATATATATATATATATATATATATATATATATTATATTGTTAATTATCTTTTTAAATATCAGTTTTGAAAAATATATCAACAAATTATTTTATTCGGTATATAGGTTCAAATTTTATTCTTATTTATAAAAATTATTTTTTTTATGTGAAAAAAAATCAGAGTCTTTTGCCAAAATTAACTTCTAATTGATATGTTCACATTAAGTTGATAAGGTATACTTGCTAATTGATAAGTTATTATTCTAGCTTTATAAGTTTTAACGATATGAGCTAGTTTATTGATTTAGAAGGGCGTTTGGTATAAATGAGTTGGTAAATATAAAATGAAAAAAATATATATAAGTTTTATCATATGAATTTTAAATAAAAATATATTATTATGTAATATAGCGCTAAACTTTTTAAATTAACTTTTATTGTTTTTTAGAAATTTATTTATTTTTATTTCTTAATTTAAGCTGCTGCTAAATTGAATTTCTTTTTACAAAATTTCATTGAGTGTGTAGTTTTGATATAACACCATGTAATGAAATATTTATTAATATGTAGTGTTAAATTTATTTTAATTTGAATTGTTTAAAATTTTAAAAATATTACAAATAATTTAATAATTGATCATGCATACCAGATTGAAATAAGTAATAATAAATTAAACAAAATCATAGTAAAATAAATATTAGAATATGGAAAATAATTTGAAAGAGAATTAAATAAATTAAAAGTTAAGAGCTGATTCAAGTTGCTTAGAACATAATATTCATTGCAAGCATCATATAGGTTATAAAAATAGGGTCTGGACATCTTACAAGACTTCCTTGTTGAAGTATAATTTAATTTTATATAATTTAAGACACCAAGTCACAAGAATAAGGAACACATTTGTTTGTCTCGAAAATATATACTTTTGCGAATAACCAAATAAAACACTAATTAAAGTGTGAGTTATATAAAATTCTTCCAAAAGTTGCAAGATTTTAATTGTGATGTTTTATCGAACTTTTATAGTTCAAATAAGGTAGTTACATATATTTAGAGTAACAAAGTGAAAGTAAGATTATGATGAATGAATTAATTATTATTTTGATATTTGACGTAATTTTGTGTATTTTAAAACACTAAATCTTTATTTAAAAAGTGTATAAAGTTAAAATTAAAATTAAAATGTATATAAGTATTAAATTTTACTTAGCCCAGTTAAAATGCATATATACACACCTTTGATACTTCTTACAATATTGTGTTCATATTATTTGTTGGTAAAGCCTGAAAATATCCTAATGTTCTCCAGAACTTTGATTGTATCTCATGCTTTTTCTACATGCCATGTCTTTACTCCAAAGCTTTGATAGCATGTCCAATTTGATTCTTAGGGTTTTAGGTCTAAAATTATTAATTACAAAATTAATAATTAAATATTTGGAAGGAAATAAAATGTTATCCAACAATTTGAGTGGATTGAATCAAAGAATATTGTGGTGTTACATCAGAAGAAATTACAAGGAAATATTTAGTGTAAAACCATTTAGCTCAATAGTTAGTATTTAGTATTTGACTTTGTGAGTGAGGTTGGAGTGAAGGTTTAAAGGTTAATTTGAAAGTTGGTTTTGTATGATTGACCTAGAATTAAAGAGTTTTGAATGATTGACTTAGAGTTAAAGTTTACTTGAATGTTAAAGTTGAAGAAAGATATCTGAAATCAGATGAGATGGTGATTATGTATAGTGAAGAAAAATAGTGTAACTGTACAAGCTATTGGTGCCCCATGTTGAACAGGGCAAAGATGTGTATGGTCTACAGTTCTAAGCACAACTAAAGCTAAAGGTGGCACCAGCAAATACAACAATTAATGTAACCATGTACCTGAGAAGAATTGTCAGTTCATTTATGAACCGCACTATAAATGCTTCCAAAGCCACGCAAACCGGTTCAGGTGCAACGAATCCTATCTGCAACACCAAGGTCCCACCATATGAAAGGGTAACACTAATAACCTAACATTCCCTGATTCACATGTCAACAATCCTCCCAATAACTCAAGCCATGCTTTCAAAGGAAACTTGGAATTGTGCTAGATTCCTGGGCTTTGGTTTAGATGAAGCACCGAGGCCATGAAGCAACTTCGTGACATCAGCAGAATCATCCAGATAATATTTCGCCTTACTGGGTTTCTGACCAACAGTGCAGGCAAAGATCTCTGGAACTACCGGTAATGATGGGCATGAAACTGTCCTTAATATGCTCTCAAACATGTCTTCATCGGAAATGTCATCTCCCACACACATAACAAAATCTGGGGGGTTACCACCATTAACCATAGTGGAAAGAATCTTTTCAGTTACCAGGCCCTTGTTTAACCCCTGCAGATAATAGAGGAAGACTTTGATAAATCCAATGAAGCTTAACCAGGGGGTAATATAGAAAACTCAAGAACTGTACCTGTGGCTTGACTTCAACAATATGTTGGCCCCGGGTGACAACTGCAGGTTCATTGGCAAGGACACTTTCCAGATGATTTAACAATTCTTTGGCCTGGCAAGAGCCAAAATCAGGGTCCGCATCTTGATGATGCCACACCAAAGCACTTTCCTTAGTTTCAATATTAGATCCATCAGTTGCCTCCGTATACAATTGCATGACAGGTTCCACAATCTTCTTCCAATCAAGATCAGAAGACAAGTGACTAGTTTCCCACTCAGAGTCTTTGTTCCACCTGCAACCACAAAATGAAGAGTCAGACTTTTTTGTTTTGTTTTGTTTTCGGAGGAACCAAAGAAGGAAGGGAGGTGAGGGGGCGTTCAAAATATGGTACCAAATATTTCTAGAACTTAAATAAATACCTTAAAAAGTATCCATGTTCGGCAGCAAGTCCAATCATTTTGCATGAACTAAACCAATTACTTAAAGAATCTCTTGACCTTCCACTCACAATGAAGAGTGTATTTTTAGGATCATTACACATGTCATTTAGCACGGATATGACTTCAGGGCTGGGGGTCTTGTTTATAGAAGATTTTGATACGATAGTACCATCATAATCAAGAAATATAGCTCGTTTATCAGTTCTTTTGTATGCTGAAACAATGTGATCAACAGACAATTTTCTAAAACCAGGAGAAAGAGAAACAACTCTAAACCCTAGGCCCAAACCCATTCCCCAGCACCTTTTGGTGTAATGATCTTTGCATGCTCTCTCCAAATCCTGCATAAAGCTGCGTGCCCAATACGCCACATCATGAGAACTGATGTACCGGTAGTGTTTCTCGTGCCTCAATTGCTTCTCTGAATCATGCATAGTAATAGCTGAATACAGAGCATCAGCCACAGAGTCTATGTTCCAGGGATTGACCCTGATTGCTCCACTTAGAGAAGGAGAACAACCTATGAACTCAGACACAACTATCGTGCTCGTACGGGGAGAATCACTTTTTCTACTCAAAGCTTTATCCATCTGTGCAGTTCCTTGTCTGCAGACAATATACTTGTATGGGACTAAGTTCATACCATCCCTCACAGCATTAACAATGCAACATTCTGCTACAGCATAATAGGCACTCTTTTCAAAACGAGGAACAGGACGGTCAATGAGAATAACTGGCTGATAATTATTTGAGCCATAAGTATCATTAATCCTCTGGGCAATTAAATATGTTTCCCTTTTTGCTTCCAGAACACCCTTGCCTGAACTCCTAGCAGGATTCACAATTTGTATCAGGACAACTTTGCCCTTCAAATCTCGATTCTGCTCCAGCAGCTGCTCAACAGCTAGAAGTTTTAGACTGATGCCTTTAAAGATATCCATGTCATCAACACCAAGAATCACCTTCCTACCCTTAAACTCTTCCTGAATTTCTTTCAGTTTTGCCGATGTAGATTGGAGATTTAATACAGATTCAAGCCTACCCATATGAATGCCTACAGGCAAAATTTTGATAAATACAGTACGCCCAAAGTAATCAAGTCCTATATGCCCACGTTTAGATTCGTAGTCAAGACCTAGCATTCTTTTGCAACAAGAAAGAAAGTGGCGAGCATAATCAAATGTGTGGAAGCCAATTAAGTCAGTATTCAACAAGCCCCTCAGAATTTCATCCCTTACAGGCAAAGTTCGGTAAATTTCAGATGAAGGGAACGGACTGTGAAGAAAGAATCCAAGTTTAACACGATTATATCGCTTCCTCAGGAATGTAGGCAAAACCATCAAGTGATAGTCTTGAACCCAAACAAAATCATCATCAGGATTGATTATTTCCATAACCTTGTCTGCAAATATTTTGTTTGCAGAAACATAAGCCTTCCAAAGCGTGCGGTCAAACCGCTCACCATGATCAGGGAACATAGGTAGCATGTAATGAAAGAGAGGCCAAAGCTGCTGTTTGCAAAAGCCAAGATAAAAGTTTTTCATGAGATCATGGGGTAAAAAGGTAGGTATGCAGTTAAAGTCCTCCTGCAGTTTCTGAGCAACTACTTCCTGCTCATGGGCCTCTATTTCAACCTTGAGGGATCCCACATAGATCACCTCAGTATCAGAAGGAAAACCATCTTTTAATTGTAACAGAATTGAATCCTCATCCAAACTGAAGCACCATTTACCAGTGTCCGTATCTCTCTTAGCCTGCAATGGCAACATGTTGGCCACAAGGATTTTCCGCTCCCGGTAACCAGAAGAACTAACATCGGAATCACCGTCATATCTACCAGAAGCATCCAGGTCAGAAATAACTCCAGGAACTGTCATAATCCTTGGAATAGTTCTTTGTGTAGGAGGCATATCAAGTAAACCTCCAGCTAAGTCTAGTAGGTTAGCATATGATCCTGACGCCATGAATGATCCAAGGTCTTTTCTTTAATGCCTTGAATAGTATGAATTCACACACAAAAGTCAGTTAATAAATAAATTATAAGAAGAAACACATATTCTAAATGGTATCCTACAAAATATTAACAGTAATTGTGCAGAATTATCTACTATTATTGGCCCTTATGAATCTTTCCAGGCACGTTTGGTGGCTTCGGTTTATAAAGGCACTTGAACAATAGCAATTAGCAAAACTTTTTTCTATTGTGTCAAAATAATAGTTGATAAACAATTCAACAATGCTCACAATAACAAGTTGCAACTTAAAAACATAGATTTCCAGCCTACATAACAACAAATAAGATTTTCTCAACATAACTATGATGAATTGATGATCAAGGCAGTTCGGATTATGGACTATTGACTGATAAACAGCAGAAGATGCTTTACAATAATCCATATGGGAATGCTAACTCTAATAAATGCATCTAATGATAATCATTTTGGACAACATTAAAAGGATCATTAGAATTGCTGAAAACAAAACGTAATTATTTCGCTAGCAATTAACAATAACTAAGTACGAGTAACATTTATTTACCCCTAGGCTCCCCAATCCCAAAGAAAAGTAAAGCAAATGAACAAATAGCCATATTTGTAAACCCTGGAAAGCAAGTCCAAAAATAAAATCTTAACCATGCATGATGTAATTTTTTCAACAGATTGAGGAACATGCCAACTTTAGTACTTACCAAAAGGGAACATTATCTCCACAAAATTCAATCTAAGCCACGCATCCATATAAACATAATTGTAGCACTTCATCGGTATTGACACTAGAACTTAGAAAACAATTGTTGGACTCTAGATCAATAATTCTGCAACGACAAGAATGGGTAGAGGAGGTGTTTTTTAAACAAGAATTTCAATTCTATCAATAAATTAACTGTTCTGTTTAAGGTACATCCTCGAATCATGACGAACCCAATCGATCCATTTTCCATGGACATACATTCAAAGGTAGTACATAACAATAATAATAATAATAATAAAATCAATTCACACAAATTATATTCCCCAAAGGTTGCAGACACAATTGAATACGCACCCATTCTCATAAAATTGACTCCAGAGCCATACAACAAAGCCAGTACAGTTAGCAACAAGCAACACGGAAGAACTCTCTTGAATTTTGAGATTTCAATGAATTAGAAACAAGTTTGAACTCTGTTGAATTTTGAGATTTCAATGAACTGGAAACAAGTTTGAACTAGTCCAAACTTGAAACAACGACAACGGGAAGCCATGATTGTGCTTGATGAAATTGGATAACTACAATCAAATAATAATACACATCGGGCCAAAAAAACTAAACCAAAATACATTGGTGGAGATTCCTTTTAGCCGAAGGGTAAATGCTTTCTGCTGTAGGGGACAATAGCATGTCTTGAAATAGAAACAAAGAGACAAATGGAAAACACGGAAGGCACACATAACACCACTCGTTGAAAAATTCATGTGAACCCCAAGAAGCTCAAACCCGTAAAAGAAAAAAAAAACTTCAAAAATAAATATTAAAAAGTAAACCAGAATAAAAGAAAATACACTCTATCAAACAACCACAAACTAGTAATAATAGATTTAAAAAAAAGGAGACACACACCTTAAGCAAGTTTAAGCTATTAATATTGAATCACCACGTTACCATGCTTCAATAATCTGAAAAATCAAAGTTACAATATATAATTAACAACAACTCGAAATTGCAAAACAAATAAAATAAAATAACAGCATAACAGTCTATTAATAAATAAAAGTAAAAATGCGAAGGATCGGGACTAATAAGAATTTAGCAAATAAAATAAAATAAAAATCAATTCAAATTATAGACCTAGAAAAGAAAGAGAGTGGAAAAGCTGAAGATGATGACCTTGAAAAGGTGACGATGAAAATTTGACGGCAAGTTAACGGCGGAGATTGATCTGAGAGAATATGAAACACAGTGACGGAAAGGGTGTAGACGCTGCTGCTTTGCGTTGCAACGAATTCAGAGAGAGAGAGAGAAAGTGAGTTATTGAGAGTGAAGGAGAAGAAGATTGCGAAGAGGTAATATTTTATAGCAGGGGTCACTGTACAACTACAACTTCAGTGGATAGAATTTTTTTTTTTTATTATTATTTTGTTTTTCTAGAATGAAAAATAAATAAATAAATCCATTTGTTTTTTGTTTTGTGTGTAGAGTAGCTACAGTAGACATCGGTTTCCATGTTACAGCATTTTGCCGCACTTCAATTCAATGGATAAGGATTTCCTTTTCGTATGATAATAACATATTATTTAATACACATTTTCTTAATTTAAATTTAAATACAATTAGCACATTTTTATACTAGTTATCAACACTTCATGATATCTTTTAACAAATACAATTGCAAATCTCTTCTATAAAATGTTAAAGATTAAACATATGAATGTAAATAACGGAACAACAACAAAACAAAAATACGAAAAGTGATTTGCCAATGAAAAATAAAATTATCCTTAAAAATAAGTTATATAGTCAGTGTTAAAATGAAAGTTATAATTAGATAAGATAAAATGGTTCGGTTTGATTTGTTTTGACTCGATTCATTTTTGGGCAGTTGAAAATAGATTAAGTTGAGCTGCTATTCTTTTTTTAAATAATTATTTATAAAACTTGTTTGTATATGTATTTATAAAAGAATATTTAAATCATATTTAATTGTATAAGTATTTTTTAAGTTTTCAATTAATTAATTAATATTTTTAATTGTATAAATTAAAATAGTTATTACTTCTGTATGTTAAATTATTCTATTATAATTAATAATTAAAACTTAATTTGTTAGTGTTAATGTTTAAATTATAATAATATTGTATATTTAAATCTTTATAAAAGTATGATATAAAAAATTTAATTTTTTAATTATTTTTAATTTTAAAAAAATAAAATAAAATCAGGTCAGCAAGGTCAGGAAAAATCTGACTCGTCTTTGACATACCAATTTGGTAGATTAGACATATCAACCCAAAACAGACGACAAACAGATTAAAATTTTTAACTCAACTTATCCCATTTTGATGAATCGGACCCAACCCACGTTACCACCTATAATTTTAAATAGTTCATTATACAAAAGTCTATATACAATTACAAAATCCAACAAAAATATTCCTAATAATTATGGATATTAGAAACGAGTATTTAATTTATTTTTAAAATTGAATGACTAAAATAATGTAATTAATGAAAACACATTGATATTGAAAAAAATATTTAAATTATATATTTTTTGCATATTTATTTTAAATTTTAATTTAAGTAATTAAAATTGTTTTTTAAAAATTATTTTTTAAATTTATATTTTCCCGTATAATTATTTTTATTATATTGTGTTTTGTAAATTCGTTTAGATACTTTTGTAGTTAATATTTTATAGTATAACTTTGAAATAATCTTATTTTAAAATATAATATCATATATAGTGAGTGGTAAGAAAATCATAGGTTTAATTATGCCTTTGGTCCCCATTTTAGAGTTAAAATCTCAAGATGGTACCCAAATTTTTAAAAGTCTCAAATTGGTCCCTTTTTTTTGTTAAAACGTCTCAAGTTTGTCATTTCCGTTAAGTCAAGGTTGACGCTGTTAGAGGGAGTGTCACGTGTCAGTTCCTCGATTTTTTGAATTTTTTTTATTATTTTTTTGATTTTATTTTTATTTTTTTTTTTGATTTTTTGATTTTTTTTAAATATCAAAATATTGCCACGTGTTAAATTGTCATCGTGCCACATGGCAGTGTCAGAGTGATGTGGCATTGACAGTGACACATGTCAGTATGATGCCAAGTGTCATTTCCTTAGTCTCAATTTGGTCCCTTTATTTTAATTTGTCTCAATTTAGTCCTAATTTTTGTAAAAATGAGTAATTTTTCTCTCTCTCCAAATTGAAACAAAAATTAATTTTATATAAATGTTATACAAATATTTTTATTAAATTTGATATTTTTATTCAAATTGATATTTTTATTATATATTTTTAACATAGCTAAGTTTATTTAAAATTGTGTTTCACATTCAACTTTACTTAAAATTGTTTTCAAATTTCAAATTTATATGTGTTTTATTGTTACATGAACTAGTTAATTTATGATTTTATTTTTCTATTAACATTATTTTCTATTAACAACTTTAAAACAATTTTAAATAAAGTTCAATGTAAAATATTAATTAAATGAACTTAATTTGGATAAAAATATTTACTTCAAATATCAATTTTGATGGAAATATTTGTGTACATTTATATAGAAATTAAATTTGATTTCAATTTGGAGAGGGACAAAATTGCTGATTTTTACAAAAATTGAGACTAAATTGAGACAAATTAAAATAAGGGGACCAAATTGAGACTAAGAAAATGACACCTGGCATAATACTGACACGTGTCACTATTACTGCCACATCACTCTGTCACTGCCACGTGACACGATGACAGCTTGACATGTGGAAATTTTTTGATTTTTTAAAAAAAATCAACAAATAAAAAAAAATCAATAAAATAAAATTCAAAAAATCAAGGAACTGACACATGGCACTCCCTCTAACGGCGTCAACCTTAACTTAACGGAAAGGGCAAACTTGAGACATTTTAATAAAAAATGAGACCAATTTGAGACTTTTAAAAATTTGGGTATCATTTTAAGATTTTAACTCCAAAATGGGAACCAAAGATATAATTAGGCCACAATCATAAACATTTTTTATGCAAGATACTGAGAGGTAAACACAAGTAAAATAACCGTAACGCTTTTATTTTAGATGGAGTGAGTATGGATAAATACTACACATGTGTGTCACATCCTACTCTTCATATTATGAAATTTATGTTGGTCCTCTTAATCAATTATTATCATGTTTGAACTGTTTAAACTATTATTTTTAAAAATAAAACATATTTTTAACTATTAGAAAATAATTGTCAAAATCATTGAAGGGGCACACATGGTGTGGCTTTTCACTATAATTTATTTATTTATTTTCAACTAAATAACGACTACCGTTGAATATAGGGTGAATTTTCTCGAGTTATTTTGAAAGAAAAAAATATTGTCTTAATATAAAATGCATTTAATACTTTGTAAACTATTTGTTAAAAACATTTATTCGTGCTCTAATTTTAAGCTTAAACAGATTCACTATAATATCATAAAAATAGTTAGTTCTTATAAATTTAGATAAACAAGTTTTATCTCTATAAAAATAAAGGATACAGACAAACAATATATTTTGGCAAATTAATAGCATTATACTAGCAACTCATTAATATTTAACCATTACTTCCTTGACATATTAAAATCCTTCAAATCAATATTTTAGCAAAACTCATTGTTTGAATGAAATTCAATAGAAATCACACCTCATAACCTCTTATATTTTGGCTAAGTGAAATTCAATAGAAAAAATAGAGAACCAATATACATTATAATACTACTACAAAGTTAATAAATTTTTTAACAGAAATTAACCGTCTACAAAGTTAATAAATACTTTATAATACTAAAATTAGAAGAAAAAAATGCACTATAACTCGATTGACCAATAACATTCTAGTTTATTATATACAAATTATAAGAAAAAAAAATCATTAAACTATGTGAAGTCACTTGCTAGCTTGTATAACATGTTTACATAAAATCTATCAACTTTTACTTACATAATAATAATAAGAGTAAGTTAAGTTCAGATAAACTTCTATATAACCACTTATTCTATATAATCACTTATGAAAAAAAAAATTCTTTTATAAATTAAAATCAATACATGTATATGTTGCAAGTTGCACAATTGTTCTCTAAGACGTTAGGTGGGTTAAGTTACAATTCAAGAGTGAGATTTCTAATGAGACAATTATTGAGAAAAAATTTGTTACAAGTGACTTTAATTGTTGTGTGATAGAGGTCAAGTGAGTCATGTCTCAATCAAATTGTGGCACTTAAAATGTTATAATTAAGCAAAAAGAGTTGCGTCGTGACTAATAATTATAGTTTTCTGTCTAGTCGTGATATCCGAAGTTGGTCAGGTCACAATTGAATCATGACGCTTGAGCAATACAAAATTAAATAAAATATATCTAAAAAAATTATTACAAATTAATTTTATACATAACTTAGTTTTAAATTTATTTATTTTCTTTATATAGACAAAAGCATATCCAAAAATCATGTTGTGTTTCTCTAAACTTTGACGAAAATGGAAAAATAAAAATAAATAACAAGACTCGAGCAAGAGGTTGGAAATTTGAGAAGCTAAGTCAACTTGACACTACACAATGTTCTTCGAAGTTCCCCTTTTGGATAACCATAAATATCATATTCTTAATTTCAAAAGAAGCACTAATTACACTTTGCCACTATCTTTACCAACTATACTTCTTCACACATTCTATCATTTTCTTAATCACTATTTCTCCATCTCTATATTCTTTCTTTTCAACCCTTTCATGTAACTCAATTTTATACTTCATCAATAAATAACATCACTTCACTGTAATAAGTGTAATTATAAAGGTCAATCATTGTTTGAAACAGCTGAAATTTGTTCACTTTTTTTGAAATTATACTTTTATGTAAATACTTCTTATTTTACATCCAAATAAAATCATTTTTTTTGAAGCCCGTTTCAACAAACATACTAAATAAAAATACTAACTATTATTATACATATACAATAAACTATTAGGATGATTGAATTTTGACAAAACATTCTAAGTATGGGTGGCAATTAGGGTCTGACTCGTCAGGTCGGTCGGTCGGCAGGCCTACGGAAAAAATGCGGGTCGGGCCAGGGCAATGAGCCCGCAGGTCTGCAGAGACTCGACCCGCATAGGCCTGTGACCCGCGCGGGCCGGCTCGCAAGCCGGCATAAAATTAAAAAAAAAAACTTTCACTTGTGTATATTAATTACTTCTTTTATGGACTCTTGCATTAACGTTTTAAATTCTTGTATAATTGGAAAAGACAAGTATTATGTAATTTTTAATTTTTAATGTGCTAAAATTTAAAGAATACATTGTGTATGTCATAGTACGAATATGATGAAAATGTTGAATTATCAATTTAATATCTAATTCCCCAAAGTTTTTACTTAATTTTGTGAACTTCTTAAAGTTTTTCAAATTTTAAACATTGAAATTTTTATCATAAAAATTAATAAAAAAATAAAAAAAAATGGGTCGACCCGCAGGCCAAGTGGTATGTGAGGTGGACCAGTGTTTTCGGCCCATATAAAATATACAAGACAAGACGGACTAATTCGCGTTGTGCGGATCTTATGCGGGTCGGACCTAAACGAACCGAACCTACCCGCATTGTCGCCCCTAATTCTAAGAATGTAAATAGTCGTAGTTTGAAAATTTGGAATGCTGAGTACCTTATCATTGAAATAGATGGAAAGTGGTAAAAAAAAAGATGGATTAAGTATGCAACACAGAGATGAAATAAAATACCTTAACATAATTTAATATTAAGGTATTAATTTATATTAACATAAACCATTAATATAAATTAACTATTGTATTAGGGTAATCCGGTGGTTGGGTAACATTTTAACGATAAAATTGTTAAATCTTAAAAGGCAAGTTTGGTTGGTGGCTGACACAAAAGAACCAATCTTGGATCATATGCCTATTTATAAACATTAATTAGCTCTGAAATAGAGTTTGACTTCGACATTAAAAGCTTTTATTTTTATAATGATGACAATAGCATTGGAATATGTAGTTTTAGGCAAATTATTTAAGTTTTTTTTACTATTAACTTAATTTTAGTGGTGTAATTAATTACAATTAAGAAATTTGATGATGAGAAGATGTTGGCAACAAGTTTTTTTTTTCACTTTTCAGTCTAAAAACAACTTATAAATAACGAGTAAGAACAAAACAAATGGTTGAATCTAACATCACAATCACATCATTGTAACTTTTTGGTGTAAATTTTCAAAGAGAAAAGACATATACAAATATGTTTTGTTCAACTCTAACCATTTTTCGCATCCTAAAGAGTATAATTCACCAACGCACACGTGTCAAGATTATGTGACCATATAAGCCACGTCACGGTGGAACGGTTTAAAGGACTGAACCGTGCAAGAGGATAGAACTTGGTGTGACTGACACGTGTCCGTGTTGTTAGACCTTATCTGTGCATGGTATGTTTTTTTTTTTAGCTTCTTGCACCCCTTATCATGATTAAAGTACCTTTCTTTAGTGCATCACACCATTGTTGTGGTGTTTCCGTTATCATCTTCGTCATTGCACAAGTGGAAAGGTAAGAAGAAAGGGAAAACAGTCTACGAAGGGAAAGAGAGAGAGAAAATACGTTGTAAAAAAAGTTTTAAAATATATCTTTCTATTTTAATCTTTTCACACGAAATATCGAAGAGTAAAATTGTGACCGAAATAATATCTTATACATTGCTCATTACACATTAAATTTCGAATTCACTCATTATAGCTATAGATCTCAACGGGACATGTAGGATACATGTATCATAGATGTAGGATATGAGTAGTAACTTTTATGTATTTTACTGTGAATAAATATTCATCTTGTATCTGTATTCATATCCATACGAGTATTCGTTATGTGGTTGCTCGCACATTTTTATTTTTTTTAAATCTACTGATATTCACAGGTATCCACGAATATCTATAAAAAGAAAATTTTAATATTTAACAATAAATTTTAACTATAAATTCAAATAAAAATACAATGCATAACATTTATAAACTTCAAATAAAGTGAGAATAATCCATTTAAATAGTGTTGAATGACAATTTACAAATAAATAGAGATTTTTTAAAACTAATTGATAAAAAATAACCCATTCAAAATCAATGTGTTAATATTTTAATCATTTTTTTAATTTTTTTAATTTAAATTAGAATATAACGGTACGAATATCGACGAGTACGGATACTATGATATTTGTACCTATCCTATTAACATGCGGGTATAAAAAATATTCGCACCCATTATCCATGAATATTCACTTTTAATATTCATTTCTTACTCATTACGGGTTTTATCCGTCCGCATATACCTGCATATAGAAATTATTTTAATATCCCTAATTATACATGATGTAATTGTCTCTTACATCAAACCATATTAAATAATTCAATTTTCTCTAAAATTCTAAATCAATACTATAAACACTAAAGTCATTTCAATAAAAATAAATAAATATTAAAATTTTAGTTTTTCGGTCTTTTTAACAATACATTCAATAAAATTAAAATTTGTCGAGCGAATTATTGGTTGTAAACATCAAATCTTCTAAAACTCCATTTGCGGAGAGAAATTTTAACCTGATGAACTGTTTTTCATAATTATTGTTTCTTTTTCACTGAATGATTCTTATGACCGAAATTCTAAAAAAGTAATCTTCTTTCAACACGCTTCAAATTTTCTTAATACTTAGACTATTGAGCGGTTTTAAATTTGAATAATTGAATGAAGAGAAGAAAGTATAGTTTTTCAATATGCATAATCAATTATGTATGAAAAGAGTACTTTATTCATTTTTTTTCTATCTACTTCAATGTCTACAACACATGTATAATATTGGAAAGAAAAAATGAATAATATAAAAAAAAAAAAGATCATGTATGATGCTTGCTTGTAGGGTGTGTTTATTTTGTATGATAAAAAAATAATAAAATTATTATTGTTACAGTTATAATAGTAAATATTAATAATGTTTATAATTTTAATATATATAATTATTTTAATTTTAAAAATAATTAAATTTAAAAAACTTCTAAATAAAAAATATTAATTTAAAAGTGTCATTTAAAGTATGAAATTTACGAAGTAATTATTTTAATTTTAAAAAAATAATTATTTTAAGGTAAAAATAGAAAACAATGTACATCAAAATGGAAAATTCTTTATATAATAATATAGATATAGTAAGAAAAAATTTATTAAATTATAAAATTATTTGTATTAAAAACAGTTATAAAAATGAATAATTTGTAAAATTTTTTATATTTTTATTATACAAATAGATTGTATCATAAATAATTATTTTAATTTATAAAAACAGTTATTAAGAGGATAGAATTGGAAAATCATTCTTTATTATTATTTTTTATTTACTTCTGTGACTACACATGTATCAAATAGAAAGAAAAAGGTCAAATAATCCATATGTATTATTTGTTTTATGACAACAAAAAATAATTAAATTATTATTACTATAACTATAAAAGTAAAAGTAAATAAAAATAATGTTTACAATTTTATTATATATAATTATTTTAATTTAAAAATTATTAAATTTTAAAAAATTATTAAATGAAAAATATTAATTTTTAAAACCGTGTAAAATTGACAACTTAATTATTTTAATTTAGAAAAATAATAATCTAAAGGATAAAAATAAAAAGGCTTAAATAATGATTTGGTTATAGTTTTTCATTCGATTTTTTTAATTTGGTCATACTTTTTTTTTTTAATTTAATCCTTATATTTGTCAATTTTATTCAATTTGTTTTTTCTTTTGCTAACACCGTTAAAATAGTTAACGAGATTGTGAACAGTAACTGTCACGTGTCATTTTTGTGATTTTTTTTAACTTTTTTTAATTTAAAAAGAAATTATTTTAAAAAAATGTCCACGTATCAAGTTCATATCATGTCACGAGTCATTTTTTTATTTTTTATTTTATTTTAAAGTTAAATGTTTTTTATTAAAAAAAAAATCACGTGTCAAGCCAATATCATGTCACGGGGTCATATTTTTATATTCAATTTGGTCATAATATTCGTTACTTTTTTTCAATTTGGTCATAATATTTTTTTTAATTTAATATTTTTGTTCTTCTCCAAATTGAGACAAAATTTAATTTGAATATAAATGTTATATGGATATTCTTATGAAATTTGTACATAATATTTATATACAAATTAAATTTTTTTCCTCAATTTGGAGAAGAGTTAAAATGTTAAATTGAAAAAAAAAATATTAGAACCAAATTGAAAAAAAAGTAATGAATATTATGATCAAATTGAATATAAAAAATTGATCACCTATAATGATATTAGCTTAACACGTAGATTTTTATTAAATAAAAAATTAATTTATTATTTTTAAATTAAAAAATCATAAAATCACAAAATGACACGTGGCATCATAAGCTTGACACGTTAACATTTTTTTAAAATAAAAAAATTTAAAAATTTAAAAAAATCACAAAATGACATGTGACAATTATGGTTCACAATCCGTTAACTATTTTAAAAGTGTTAGCGAAAAATGCCAAATTGAATAAAATTTATAAATATTAAGACCAAATTGAAAAAACCGAACAAAAACTATGACTAAATCATTATTTAAGTCAAATAAAAAATAAATATGTACAATCAAATGGAGAATCTCTTATATAATAGTATAGATATAATAAGTAAAAATTATGAAACTATAAAATGATTTTATTACAAATAATTATAAAAATAAATAATTTGCATAATTTTTTTATATTTTTCATTATATAAATAACTTAACAAAAAAAAAAAACACTCTACCTTATCCTATTTAGCATAATTATTAGGATGACAATGTGGACTTGGCCTAACAGGTTGGCCCACAGATCCGTCTAAAAAACACAGTGCAGACAAAGATATTGAGCCCGCTGGCCTGCATATCCACAATCCGCTCGGGCTGGCCTGCACAAGAAAAAAAAAACCTTGTACTTGTGTATATTAATTACTTTTCTCCTAGACTTGTGTATGATCATTCCAAATTCTTGTATGAGTGCAATAGACGGTGTTATGTATTTTTTGAACTATGTAATTACCATTTATTTTTCTTCAAAATACGTATATTTTTATATATTTTTTATTTTCTACAAAGAAGTGAATTTTATTTTGATAAATTTTAACTATATATATATATTATATTTATTTATATAAATTATATATAAAAGAATAAATTTCCAATGTTAACTATACTGGTTTATTTTCAATTTTATTTATAATTATTATACTCTTTACCATTTTAAGTTATTTTCAGTGATGAACTAGTTGATTCCAACTTTCATTTACAGTTATTATTTTTTCTAACATTAACTTTTTCTATTAGTTCTTCTAACTATTATTTATAATTTTTCATGTTTCTAGCATTTATTTTGTTCCCAGTTACTTTAATATCATTAAACATGGTTAAATAGATATTAAACATATTTTCTCATTTTAAAATATATCTATTTTTCAATAAACACCTAAAAACATTTATTGTGTTTTATTGTGAAATTCCCATAATGATTTGAAAACAGCACTCCATGAGAATGATAGGCAATAGTTTGCAGCCCGTGAGCAATTGCAGCTCTAAAACACGACCCAGTTATTATGTCTACACACTATGTTTTTCATAAACAATTATGTCTGTGACAACTCAAAATCACAATCAACAACTTATGGAGCTCAAAATTAACACCACAAATTTCATGTCTAAGGAATCTATCTTTCCAACTTCGTAGTTTGCTATATATAGAGAAAAATAACATCATTGTACAGAGTATATTCCATGAAATGTTTTTTTTTTAATTTAAATGTCACATCTATGTTTTTTCTCCTCTATTAATTATGAAGAAAATAAGATGTGAGTGGATAGTGTATGTTTTTTCTAATGATTAATCACAAATTACATTATATTAACTATTTTAAAGCTCATTAAACAGATTCTTAAGTCGCTGATTTCTTTATTTTTGGACAACTTTAATTTCTTCTATTAAAAAAATTTACAAATCATGCTTTAAATATTTTATTAATAAAATCATATTTTTGATTTTCTTTTAATTTGTTCACTAACATTTAGAAGTTACACTCAATAGGCCAAATACTTGCTATCTCCATCTTTTATTATTTTTATTGTCCGGGGAAAAGTTAAAAATTAAATTTTATTTCTATAAACGTGTTAAACTTTATTTTTTTGTCTTTCTTAGTATCAAACATAAACTTTACTTCTGTCATTACAAATAAATACCTTAATGTAATTTTTCTCTTAATTATTCTTAAATTTATATCTCTTTATGCATAGACAACTTAATGTCAATTTCATCTCCATTAATTCTTATAATTTACCTTTTATACTCTATTAATTACCAACTCAATATTAAACTGCCATCAAAGAAAAAAAATTATTTTTTTTAAAATACAACCGTTTATTAGTTTTACTTACATGAAAAATTAAGTTTCAATACTTGAAATAAAATTAAGAATGAGGTTGAGTATTGTTTTCTCTTATTTTTAACATCCAATTTTTTGTTATATCTTGATGACTGACTGAGGTTTGCTACTGACTTTAATTTTACCCACCATTGACCAACAAACATGGTAAAAGCACATAGATTCCTAAAGATAAGAGAAAATGACCAAAACTTGTATACTATGTTTCCTTCACCACCTGAGGGTTGTAGCTTTTGACTATCTATAAGATGCAGTATATGTACATGAGATAACTCTATCCTATGTGATCCCAAAAATTAAACTTGATACATCATCCCAACTTCCAGAGATGATGCATGAGGCACACCAGTGACAAAGGAGGGTGCCCTGCTATTTCTTCTAAGGAATTCATACACTATATTAATGGCTATTTTTTTCACCATGCTAGACCCTGGTTTTGCTCTCATGTGTGTCTGTCCTATAATGTAGGCTACCCCACCTTCTCTTGCTTCCATCACCTCCTCCAACTCTTCCTTTGCCTCTGTGTCAATCTTTGGACTCTCAGGTACCAAAAACCTTACCCTTTTCTTCTGCTGCTTTATAACCTTTGGTGACTTTATCTCCTTCACTTCTGATGGCCCTGCATTCTCTACATTCTCAACACTCTCTGCATTCTCCTCACTCATTAAAAGGGAATGTGTAGAACATGTTCCGACAACTGCCATTTTGTCATCCTTTCCGGGTTCATCATTTGAGGAGTTCAATCCTGTTTTTTCTGTGCGAATGAACTCTGCTATGCTGCACAAAAGATCATTCTCAAACTCAACATCATCTTTGTGGACATCACGGTATCCATATCGCACTATGCACCGGTAGAGTCTGAACTCTCTCGGGCCAACACGACCAACCAGAAACCGTTCATCAGGTCTGACATGTGGAACTGGCACGTGTTTGATGCAGAGGAAAACTAGGACTTCATGGAATGCCGGGAGGTTGGTTACAAAGTGGGAGAAGATTACTGGAATTCCAGAAACTAGCTCGGTGTGTATCAGGCCAACCCCACGCACTCGGACTATACCTATGCTGGGACCTAGGCCGAGGAGCCAGTTGATGGAAACCTTGTTTTGAACATCATATTCATACTTTTTGAGTGTGCCGTAGTGCCAAACATACATGAAAGTCAGAAATACTAGAGCCAACGCTACAGGCACCCATGCTCCTTGCAGGAACTTGATAAGAGAAGCAGAGAAGAAGAGAGCCTCAATGGTTCCAAATATGAAAACAAACCCGAGTGCAAGGAGGACATTCTGGTGCCAGCATAGCACAATAACCAGTGACATCAAACAGGTGGTCACCAACATCACTGTGATAACTGCCAAACCTGTTGTGCAAAGTAAAGTGTCATATTCTTGTCAGAAAAAACACATACTGTTAACACACCTCTCCCCCTTCCTATTTATTATTTCAACTCAAACAGAGAACTAAATGTCTGCTTGCTACCAAAGCTAACTTGTTACAATTCCATCTTAGAAATGAATGTTCTTGATGCTTCTGGTTCCATATTATATTGCTGCAAAATTAATGTATAGATAAATAGCAATCAGTGTCATACCTGAGGCATTACCGAGGCGCTTTGTGTCTCTGAAACAAATAGTTACTGCCAAGCACAATATCATCAATAGCCAATTGATCTCAGGTATATATATTTGCCCATGAATTTTTGATGATGTGTGAATCACTTTAACTCTCGGGAAGCAACTTAATGCAGAGCACTGCTTGATGATTGAGAATGTTCCAGTGATAATGGCTTGACTACCAACAACTGCAGCTAGTATGGCTATAACCAGAACAGGCCATCTCAATTTCTCTGGAAAGCAAAAGAATGAAAACGGTCAAATAGCTGAGACTTCCCCATCATCTACTTTCTCCGGCAAAAAGAATGAATTACACCACCTACCTGGTACAGATACGTAAAACCCAAAGTGATAATCTTGCTCAATGTCATGATGTTTAGATAGATAAGCAGCTTGCCCCATATATGCAAGAATTAAAGATGGATAAACCACAGATGTAAAAGCAATCTGCAGAAGAGATGGTAAATAAATAGGCATTAACAAAAGCTATTGAGATTAATAACTAACACTGACAAGAGTTAGATTATACTATGTTTAGTGTATTAATCTCAGTGGGAAGAGAGGTTAAGACTTGTCAAGGAACATAAATTACAATTTAAAAAGTGAACCAGCCATGATAAAAAAACCCAACAGAAGCAAAACTTGAAGATGTCACATTGCTAAGTCTACTACTGTATCGTGTTTACAGTATACAGTATACTAATAAAACCAAATAAAATACCATACCTTGATTGATAATTGGCTAAAGTGCCCAAGATCAGCAAACATGGCTTCTGCTCCTGCAAAAGTGCAATTGAAATGGTATTAATATTGTCAACAAATTGATGTAAAATATAAGTTAACCATCAAGTAGACCGACCAACCTGTGATGCACAGTAAAATTCCACCAAGGGCCATCCAACCTCCCTTCTGAGTTTTCCTCAAGAGTTGGAAAGCATAATATGGAGAGAGTGCTTTGTATACATGGGGATTCCAGTGAAATATATTGTATATTCCAATGCTACTAATGCAGAGAAGCCACACAATAATTACAGGAGCAAACAAGAAGCCAACTCTGTGCGTGCCATAATGTTGAAGAGCAAACAACCCTATCAATATGATGCATGAAGCTGGAACTTCAACATCTGCCAGGCATCAATTTTACAACTTCATATCAGCAAGGAATGTTCCATAGTTCTCACATAATATAGAAGAGTGATATCAAAATTTAAGTGAAAATAAAAAAGCAGATAAAATATATGATGGGCAAGCAAAAATTAAAGCACATTGGACCAGCAATTAATTTTGTCTTTCATTCTCTAATTCTCAAGAACCAAACTCCAATTTGTCAAAAAAATAAAGATAAAAGTTGGTAATGGCCATCCAAGTTTAAAGAAGTTCTGCCACTTGATAACAGCTATAAGACAAGCAATTTCCCCTCATCAGATGAAGGGCACATTTGTTTGGGATTTATTAAATATTTTTAATTAAAATTATAAAACAATATTTTAAAGCTTAAACAGATAGGATAAGAAATCACACAATGCCGAATCAACAAAAAACACAAGAATAGGTTAGCTAAACATTTGTATAATTTTAACAATAACTGATGATTAATCCCAACCCAACCAATAACATTGAAATAACTGTTTGTCACTGTAGCCACAGTATAACTGGTTATTGCTGCAGAGTTAGGCTCATGATGCAGAACTGATCTTAGGATCCCTACAAATAATCTGTTGAAATAAAAATTTATGAGTAAACACATAACCCAAGTTTCAATTATCGCCAGAATTGAGTGAGACCAGTATGGAAATGTCAAATTCAGAAGATACAGCACAGTATTTCACAGTCCACCCAATTTATCAAACAGGTTGCTTAAGTCACATGTTAAATGCAATCCCTAAAGCACTCTCTGTGATTGCGGGTCTTCACGTGTGACTCATGAGGATTTCTACCAAATATAGGATACCCTAAAAGTGCACAGACAAATGCAACAGCATGACTTGTACTTGATGCACAGTTCCTCACAAGACGAGTATTGAGTATAAACTACTAAGCATAGCAACACCCACAAAGCGGAGAAAATATAACATACACAACTAAAGAGAGAAACTTTTAGTGATGTAAGATTATTGGAGAAAACAGAACTTCTTTTTTCATGGAATGAAACATGCTCAGGTCAACAGGAATCTCCTTTAGACAACTGGTAACAAAATTATGCATAAAGCTTCCAATTATGACCAGTATCAAACTTCTAAACAAACTAATATATAATCAGGCACACAAAAAGATCAAGCTGAACTCACATGCGTGCGTCTCCTTCGACATTGAAAGCTCCAATCCAGAAACAGCCGAGAAAACTGCAAGCACTCATCCAAACAATCCAAAGTTCAGCAATAAATTCCCAAAAGTCAAAGAACAAAACTTACATAGATGTACTTTTACTACTGTTCACAAATCAAGATCAAAGTTTCACCAGGAAAACCTACACCCACCTTTCATCCAAACATATATTACGCGAATTATCAAGATGAAACTTCAACTCTAACACAAGAACCACACCAAAAACACACAAAAAAACTGCATCTAAGTTTTCTCCAAAGTCAAAGGACAAAACTTACACCGAGTTCTTCAAGTGCTTTTAGTCTGTTCTCTTATCAGAATCAGAGTTTCATTTCGAGAAACTATATTGACCTTCAATGTAAACATTTATGTAAA
Source organism: Vigna unguiculata (assembly GCF_037176805.1). Taxonomy (NCBI): domain Eukaryota; kingdom Viridiplantae; phylum Streptophyta; class Magnoliopsida; order Fabales; family Fabaceae; genus Vigna; species Vigna unguiculata. Next base: position 26,327,597 of record NC_140793.1, read on the forward strand.
ATATTGAGATGAAACTTCAATTGGAATCGAAAAACACAATAGAAGCACACACAAGGAATTGATTCTACAAAACAATAACGCAATCATTGACCTCACCAGAAATAGCCGGCGTGAGGATGCCATCCCCAATGACCATGCAAGTCCCAATCAGAGCCAGGACTAGTAAAACCCTCTGCAGAACCTTGTGCTTCTCAAACGTGCTTTTGAGCCGCAACGCGAAGCTCCTCTCCGGAGCCGCGCCGCGCGAATCCTTCTTGTACTCCGACAACTCCTCGTCCGCCACCTGGCAATTCGGCAGCGAACTCACCCGCGCGTGGCGGCACAGTAACGAGTACAACGCGAACGTGCCTCCCTCGCCGTTATCATCAGCTTTCAGCACAACAAACACGTACTTCACCAAAGGAACCAGCGTTATAGTCCAGAACACCAGCGACAAAACGCCGAAAACCTCGTCGTTGCTCTCCGTGTGCTTAATGTCCTCCGCAAACGTGCTTCTGAAAACGTACAACGGCGAAATGCTCAAATCACCGTACACTACACCCAGACTCTGGTACGCTAGAGTCAGAACTGTTCTCCACGACTCTCTCTGCAGTGAAAAGAAAAAACTCCACATTCTCAGACAACGACAATAAAAACAACAGCATCAACGACAACGTTGTTCACATCGAAAATTGAAACATTGCTGGTTTCAGAAACTCGTTTGGTTGGTTCTCTCACCTTAGCAGAGTATCGACGAGTTCCACCTTCTAGATCCATCGCATGACTATTCGTGCGTCTCAGAGAACCATTTTCAGGAGAAATCAAAGATCAAACAATTGCTGAAACTAGTTCAGCATTGAGAATTTGTCTGCTATATATATTTTGAGTGCGAAATTATTTAATTCAGAAATTAGAAAAACAAGTAAATTAATTAACCCTGTTTTTTTTTAATTGCAATAATTACGATTTATGAGATAGTAATAATAAATATAACAACAATAATAATAATAATAATATATAAAAAGTAACTTTCAAGATCGATGACGAGGTATTAAAGAAAACGCAGGAATCCAAATTTTTTAGTAAAATAAGAAGATTCAACTATGAGAAAACGACCCTCCCAGCTTGTAGGTTCATTTGGAGAAAATAAAGATGCACACGAAATATGGGTTTCATTATTTTATTTAATTAAGTACGAAGAGGTTAATGGAAAGAAGAAAAAAGAAGAAAAAGGTTCTCTTATTTGAGAAGTTATCGTGCAACAAAAAGAGGTTCACAGGGAAGGCGAAAAGCCACGAATTGTGTGCATAAATTAAAAAAAAAAAACGAACCCAATAGAAGTTTAGTTTGCGTGTGTGTGTGTGTGTGAGAGAGAGAGAGAGAAAGTGAAGGATTCTGATAACAGTGAGAAAAACTTGAACGTTAGTGGTGGGGTTGGTAGGGTTTGGTTAAGTTTATTCTTTCTTCTGGGCAATTACTGATAAGAGCGTGATCTTTTCCACATGCTCATAAACTAGAGGCTTAGAGTGACACGCTTTAGCTTTATTTTTGCAATTTTTGGCTTCAAATCTTGAGAGAGTGTAGCAAGTAAGTGTTAATTACAATTGTGTAAAACTTCAGATTACTTTAAATGCAGAAAAGAAAAAGTCAAAGAATTTGTGATTATCATCTTTGTACATTTGTTTACGTTTAGTTTTGTAATTGGGACTTTTATGGAATACTTTTATCACCAGGAATTACTATTTTAATCTTATCTTTTTTCCATTTTCTTCATCACATTTTATTGCAGAAATTAACTCTCTTCTCACTGTCTGCCAAGACTTTCTATTAAAAAAACATGTATGAACATTGACAGAGGAATAACAGTAGACACAAAAATGGTAAAAAAGAGAGTAAAATAAGAACAAAAATTTATTTATTGATGTTCCCGTCCTAAAGCATATCCTTAGAATACACAGTAACATTTGAGATAAATTTTGATATTTAAAATTATGGGTTAAATACGTTTTTGTCTCTTAATTTTTTGTAAAAATTGAAATTAATTTTTTTTTGAAATTTTAGACCAATTTAGTCTCCCAACTATAAAAATGTACGAATTTAATTTTTTTAACCAAATTTCGATAAATTTTTTTAACGTTTCAAACACGTTCGTGATAATATTTGAGTTGTTTATATTGTTTGACACATTTTCACACTTCAATATTAAATCAAATACTATCATGAGATGCGTTTGAAACTTCAAATAAAATTAACAAAAATTCATTAAAAAGACTAAGTTCATCGTATCTAACAGTTGAGGGACTAAATTGAATCAAAGTTTTTGAAAGGGACTAATTCTAATCTTCACTAAAAGTTAAAAAATCAGAAACATATTTAACTCTAAAATTATTAATGCATTCATAATTTTTATTTAAAAGATACTTAATTGAGACATTTTTTTAAAAATTAAAATTCGGTTGTCATCTTTTTAAAATTAATATCAAATTAGGACATCTAAACAAAAGTATCATACAACTGATTAAACAAAAGTATCATACAACTGATTAAACCAATTTATTAATATGAACATCGGAGAAAACTGATTCACTGTGCAGGTACCTCATCAATTTAACTATGCAAGACAGTTAACAGTGTTAAAAATCCAAATGATTAAAACTGTTGATAACAACACACTATGTTGTGTATGGTAGACATCACACACAAAGAGTTCTTATAGATAAGTGATTATGCAGCATTGAAATTGATAGGGCCAAAGGTTGTTTTCTTTCTTTTGGTAATAATTATAGAAACTGGGGATGTTTGTGTCCAGTGATAATTAATAATTATCCAGTAATGCATAGAAAGAATGTGAAGAACAGCAATAAATGTAATTAGCTTGTAGTAACAGCTGGAGAGAGAGAGAGAGTGCAGAGAATGAGACCCTTTGATTTGAGATGTTTTGTTTGTTATAAAGCTGAAACATTTAATGAAAGGGTGTTTTAATTTTTGTTTAAGTTAATAAAGTAATTGAAGATGATTATGGTTTTGAATAGTTGCAATGTGGTGGTGTTGACCGAAAATTAGAGATGATAGGTTATCAAAGTAATAGAAAATTGATTAGTGTTGTTGTGTATAAGCAGAGTCTCATATTTGCCATAAATATTGGTTTGTGCGGTGGCCGAAGTGGAATCTCATATTCAGAGAAAGTCTACATGTCACTTTTTTAACACTATTTTCTTTGTCTTTATCAGAACCTAATATTTGACAGCAACCACCACTCACTTTTTTTCTAATCATTTTCAACCTTCAGCTTAAAACATTGAAAAAAAATATATATATAAAATGCTAATGGAGATAAAAATAGTGCAAAAACCATGTATTTTCCTTTCTCGTGATATGTAGTTAGAATTAGGAAACATAAATTATTTTCTTAAAATGATTAAACAATATAAATGGAAAATGTTTATTCTTTTAAGATTTCAAATTATACATAATAATTATAATTTTAGGGGTTACTAAAGAATTTCGTAAGTTTATTATAATTTTTGGTGAATTTAGTAGCCTCTAAAAAAGTGTAGTAGTTATATCTAGAAAGTTCAGATAAATTTTTTACGTGTTGAATTATGTCATTTTAAATAATAGTAGTCAATTATCACTGAAAAAATAACTTGTTTAGACGGTTGAAAATTAGAAGAAAAAAGGGTTTTATCTTGACAAAAATAAGCTTCTAATATCTAATTCATTCTTCTCAAAATTTAAGTAGAATATGGGTTATGATTTGTGTGCGTGAGTCAAAGGAATGTCTTAAAATCACCAAGTGTCAAAAGGAAAAAGTAATAATACAAGAAAATATAGATAAAATAAAGTTTTTATTAACAATGAATTTGATCTATTAACAAAAAGTTAATGAATATTAAACATGTTAATAAAGTTATCCAATTAAAGCTTACCATTATTTAAACTTTTTTTTTAAAGTAATAGTAATATTAAAAATATTAGAGTAATTAAATGATAACAACGACATTAAAACTACACACACAAAATTTATTTAATTTTTTTTATAAGCAATTGAAAAACTTTCTCGATGGATTATGTACTTTGTGGAAGGTACACCAATTATTCTTATAAAAAAAATGAGTGTCCCTTTACAGATTACTGAAAATGTGGAACTCTTATGTCAAGTTTTTAACTTTAAAAAGATAGAACTTTGAATGAGGTCATCTGAGTATTAAATGGACATTCATTTTTAGAAGATTTTTATATGTCTAAATTGGTGAGAGATGAAATAATAATGATAAGTGATGTAATGCATATGGGAATAAATGTGTAACTCCCTTGATTGGAATGGTGTAGATACAGCACTTTGGACATTTGTGAACAAAGATAAGGGTTAAATATGTCTTTTGTTATTCAATGTCAAAATTAAAATTAGTCTTTTATAAAAATTTTAAACTAATTTAGTCTCTTATATTTAGATATGTGTATATTTAGTTCTTTAACCAAATTTTTTTAAATTATTAAGTTTATTTGACATTTGAAACACATTTTTTAACTAATATTGAAGTGAAGATATGTTAAACGGTGTAAAGAAACTAAAGTTTGAAACTTCAAATAAACTTAATAACTTAATAAAATTTTGTTAAGAGGACTAAATCCACGCTTTTAATCAATTGAGGGACTATATTGGTTCAAGATTTTCAATAATGACTAATTTTAATTTTCACTCAAAGTTGAAGAACCAAAAACATATTTAACCCTAAAGATAAATAAGAAAATAATATATGGAAACATAAGGTTGACTTTGTGGTAAAGTTGAAAGTGAAAGTAAGGGAGATTGTGAGTTCAACTCCATCTACTAACACTTGAGATGTATAAAGCTAGGTTGATGAGTTTGGAAGGGAATGAAAGAGGTTGTGGGTTCAACTCCCCTACTAAAAACTAACATTGTCAATAAAAAAAAAATATATTAAAGATATTTCAGTGTATTTGTTGTTACAGATATAGTTGAGTAGTTATTATTTGTAATTGAGCTATTACGAAGTGAATTTGGTGGCATATATGTGTATTATTCAAATGTTAATGATTTTGTCGAGACATTCAAGAGTGGACAATAAATTTACCAAGCTTAAAATCTGAATAACTTTAGCTAAGTAGTTGAAAGATTTGATCATTTCCTCTATTTTTATGATGAATAAACTTTATCATTTTGTAAGATTTCGTGAGTTTGATTATATAGAGCACAATTTTTACGTATTTTTCCATGAGTCCGATCACCCGGACAGGTTTGAGAACGTAGACGACTCGACGACACCAACAGACTCGAAGAACTAGACATACCTGACAATTAGGATGAGCCTCATGACCAAGGCGTGCCCGAAGACTCGGACGGGCCTGACAACTCAGACGAATCTGACAACCAGGAAAGACTAGACTACCTGAACAATCTGGACAAACCCGATAACCCAAATGGGTCTGACAACTCGAACGTGCCAGACGATCCAGATGGGCCCCATGACCATGACGGGTCCTATGACCCAGACATGCCTAACGACCCGAACGACCCAACGACCCCGACATGATCGAAGAACCGAACAGGCCCAACAATACCAGGACAGACTTGAAGACCTAGACGAGCTTGACGACACATACGAACCCGACGACCGAGACAGACCCAACGACTTGGACTCACCCGATGACAAGGATGGGCCTGACGACATGGAAGAGCTCGTCTGGATCGTCGGGCTCGTCTGGATCGTAGAGTCTATTTGAGTTGTCGATTTTGTTTGGATCGTCGGGTTTGTCTGGGTTGTCGGGCCCGTTCGGGTCATCGGTATTGTCGGACTCGTCTGGGTTGTCGGGGTCACTCGAGTCGTTCGGGTTGTTAGGCTCGCTTGGCCAATCCGGGTCATCAGGTATGTCTAGGTCATCGGAAAGTTTAATAATATATTTTAAAAAATAATAAGTTTTTCATGTTTAAGTAGCAAATCCATGAGTTGACCCTAACCCATATGACTTTTGTGAAATTCTTGGTACTACAAACTTTTTTGATGGAAACTTTCTTTTAAAGTGAACTTTTTTTACCCTAGCCCACATGGAACAGAATCAAGTCCTGTGGGTTGAGCCAAATTGACACCTTTATGCTCACGTCATAAATCATAGTTACATATTTTCAATAGATGAAGTCAAAATAAATATATTTTCTTACTTGTTTATAAAAGATGTTCATAACATAAGGATGAATTAAAGATGTTTTATGTCTAAGGTTAATTATAAATAATTATTTATTATTTTATTTTTTGTGTTCGAAACATAAATTTAAAAATAATTAATTAATTATTTGAATTCAAAAATAAAATAATAAAATAATAATTTTAATTTGAAAATTAATTAAATTTAAATAAATAATTACTTAAAAGTAAAATTGATAAAAATTTGAACATACTTAAAAAAACTTTATAAATCAACATTTTAATTAAATTTCTTTATGAAATCTTAGATAAAATCATATCTAACAACCAAAATGTCATAAACCATAGCTTTATGAGCCCAAATATGCTTGGGGACGCACTTGTATACACATTTGGGAAAAACATTTTCATTAATTAATATAACTTTTAGCGCATAATATATTATTTCGAGATATTACTTATCATTTTGAACAAAAAGTATCTTTCGATAAATGCTGCTAGTAAACGTTTGTTAAATAGTATTTATTATGTAAATATGTATGTGTAAATATTTTTTAAATATTTAATGTTAATGTATATAAAAATTTTACTCAAAATTATTATATTAATTCCAACATTCCATATTTAATTTTTTTTTCTTTAAATTATGTTTTTTTTTCCATTTACAAAACTTCAACTTCAAATTTTACTGAAAACATTAAATATTTAGTGTTATTAGTATCAACTACTTCTTAGTTGCACACTGTATACCTTTACTAATATGTATTTAACTGACTTAAACTTAAATCAAACACACCAATTTAGAATAAATAAACAAAAATTAAGAGAGAAGGAACATCAGGAGTGGAAGAAGGTTAAAAGTAACTTAAAAAAAAAAACTATTTCTCAATATAAGTCCAAAGCTATATTTCAAAGTTACTAAAAAATATTTCAGTTCCATTTCTAAGTAATTCAACCTCAAAAATTGAAACAAAAAATGGAATTATTTTATCATTAAAGTAACAAATATTATTATATATAATAATCAAATCTAAATTAAAAAAAAAAAGAGTACTTGTAAGGTTAAATTTTACTATTTTAATTTATAATTTTTTTTTCTTCAATTTTTTCTTATAAGAAGATTGACTAAGAAAACGATAAGTTGACATGTGACGTGCATTTTGTCTACAAAAATCTCAATGCTAACTAATAACACAACATTCTCAAAGCATTATGGTCTGCCATTCATACCATTGGCGTTATTCATGTCCTTTTGTTGACTTCATTTCACAATTTACAAAACATTCTTTCCATACCATTCAAAAAAAATATTATTAAAATTATGTGAAACATTTTCACGAAAAAAACATTTTACAAATTAAGAAAAGAAAAAAAAATGTCCAAACATTTGTTTTTAGTGACCTCCATTATATCTTATAACACAGGTCAAGTTTTTTTTGCCTATTAATATTATCTTCAACTTTTCTTTTTTTTAATAACGTGAGACTATTTTAAAATTATGTATAACAAGATTATATATTACTATTATTATTTAAAAAATAATATCATAATTTTTATATTTAAGCTCTTTTAAAGAAAAAAACAATAAAAAAGTGGTTGAAAACCTGAGAATATTCATAAATTGAGAAAATGCGTAATGAGTATATGCGGTTACAAACAAACACTCACCAACGCATACTCGCCTATGCGTTACGCGTGGCCAAGCACGCTTCGAAATCATTTCACAATTATTAAGCAAGTTTCTGAAACCATAATAATATTTGTTTAATTTTTCAAATGATTAAAATAAATATTATAACTTGTAACTTAAAATATAAAATTAGCAGTTGGAAAGTGAACTGATATAATTTATAAAAAAATATATTTATTTATATAGAAATAATGAATTTTGATGGATGAATTGTTATGCACGTCATTTTCTTTATTTTTCTTTATTGTTTGAAGTGGGGAAAGAGAAGTGGCACACTATTTTAATGGAGATTATTTCATCTCATCTTCTTCTTCATCTTGGTGTCTCTGTGTTACCAAAAGGTAGGTCTTTTTGAGTTTATGAAACCTAATCAACCCATACAAAATTAGGCTAAGAAAATGACACCATAGCATATAACATCATTTTCTTCTTATTCATAATTAACACATAAAACTTTACGCAATGGCCCACTAATAATTAATATCAAATTTAATCCACATGCTTCATTTGGTGCTTAATTAGGTATAATCCGAACAGGAGAAAGACTAAATAATAATTATTCCACTAATCACATAGTTGTCAGCGTATACGTATCGATTGTTAGGTCAAGTTCAAAAGGGTTTGGAACTATACATAGCATAAGCAAAAGCAAATACTTCACACAAATCAACACATTGGCTTGAGATTAGCAAATTTATTAGGGTTAGAAATAATCAAGATTATGATAGAAAAGGGAGAAAAATATTAGGTCAAATAAAAGAAAAAAAAAGTTTATGGTATTAAATAGTTTTATTAATTAGTTGAATTTTCTAAAGGTGTGGTAGAATAATAATTCTAGTAATATAAAGAAAAAAAGTTGTATGAAAACGATGTTCAGTGGTCAACAAAAGAATTGGCCATGCTTGCACGAGTTATGTTTAATTAGCAAAAACCTTGTTGAGTGGTCAGTGTTCGTTTCAGTAGAGGATCTGGGTGGACCAGAAAAAAGGGAAAAGAAAATAAATTAGGGTTTCCAAATTTTCAATTCCTTTCTGTAGCTTATTTTTGCACCGACTTTTTTATATATAAATAAAATAATTAATTCTTTTAATAGGTATTATTATTTTTTGGTCTGTGGATGTGTACATTAGAGGAAAATGTTCGATAACACGACGTTTTTGACAGAATATGAAAATGATTTGGTACATAATAGCTGCTACAACAGCTATGCATCGAAAACAATGGTTTATTATTGGTATATGATCTTTATAAGTTATTAATATTTAGTGTTATTTTTAATCTGTACATTAAAAGTCATTGCATGACAAAGAAAATAGACACTATAATAAACAAAATAATTGATTACAACATCATAAAATACTTTTAATAATTTTATAAATAGAAATAAAAATGAGATATTTTCTTTTAAATAAAACGTGAGACACAAAACCATATGGTGGTGATAGTACCTATCACAAAACAATGCAAATACATAGAAAAAAAGTAATGCAACAAAACGAAAATGAGTCAATCTATAATAATTGCTCATCAGAAATATGGTCAAGTTTGACCATAGTTTTTTTATGAGAAAGAAAAAAAGAAGAGGATTTTAGCACTACACATTAAAATGGAGGAAAACTAAAGATGAAATTTCCACTACTCTCTCTAATCAATAAAATATTAATTTTAATCTAATCTATATTAAATCCATTTCCATGTACTAAACGAATCTCAATATAACAAATAAAACTAAAATAAATAGATTAATGATTTAAATAAACTCAATATTAGACGATGAAAAAGTGAATAAACTCATTTGGTCAAAGTTGAAATTAATAACTTAGATGAAACTACGAGGAGAGATCATACATTAACATCAACGCCAAGATTATTGACTTCAGCATGTGCCTATAATCATCACATCCACTCGATTCCATGTCTCATAAATTATGACACCATCCATATATAATTTTTTTTTTCAGCATTATAATTATTACGTTAGCAAACATGTTGCAGAACAATATGCAGAAAAAAAATGTGAAACAACACCTTCATAGACTTAGACTTATTGTAACTCGATTGGACCAACTATTTGAAGTCAAACAAAAGAAAAATTGTTCTAACCCAATTAATACTTCAAGTTTAACCACTATAAGGCATAAATTACCTTATAATGATTTTACATTACTTTGTTAACATTTAAATGATAAATTTTAAAAAAATTATAGTCCGAAATAAATTATGTTAACAAAATACAAATTTAATACAAAAAAAATATATCAATAGGACATAACTTTATCTCAATCAAAATTGTGTCGCATTGATCAAATTTCTTTCTTTATATTAAAATTGTGTTATATTGATATAATTTTGTCTAATCGTATTTAATCACGTTCAATGGTAGTCCTTTTAATGGACCAGGAAACCACGACTCTCCCAATATTTTTTTAATTTATATATATATTTTAAAAATATATTATTTATATAAATTTAGTTTAAAATAGTTTTGTCAAAAATTGAAAATTATGTATTTTTTCTCTTTTGTTATTTTTTGTTCTATTTTATTTGTTTTCTCTCTTCTTTGTACCTCTCTTTCTCATATCTTCTTTCTATATCAATTTTCATCCCTAATCTCTCGTCATTTTTAAAATCAAATTGCACCAAGATAAAATTAAGGAGCTAAGGAACATTTTGGACGAAACAATTTATTGTTTTGAGTAAGTTATTTTTTACTCCTTTTTTGTTCAAAGCAATATGTTTTTCTCTTGTATGTGACTTTTCTACATCATAGGAATATCTCTATTTGTTATAAATAATAAAAACATCATCTAATTATTGATCGAACTCTTCTTTGTGTAGATGGGGTTATTTTAAGTTTTGAAATTGTGTAAAGTAAGAATTTGTGTAAGGGAAGAGCAGTATTATTAATCTATTTAAGGTAAGGGAAGCTAATCATCTAGAAGTTGTTAATTTTCTTAAAATATTGAGTTTTGATTTTGAGATTTAGGTTGGGGTATTCATATTTTTTCTTTTCATAGATAGGTGAGAGGTGACAAATTCATATTAGAAAAATTATGATAAAGAATAAAAAAAATTGTTTTTTTCTTTTCAAGAGAAAGACTTGTGATGAAGATGAAAAAATTGTATCTACTTCAACTAAACTTGAGAAACTTCATGAGAATCCAAGAATTGAAGAAAATAAAAAAACCTCTCTAAAGTTCCTAATGTATGAAAATTCTTTAAAACGTGATTCGTGATTCGGGGATACATCCTCAAATTTGGTAATACTCACCAAATCAAATTGACGAGATACGATTGACTTATATAAAATGGGATTCATATAATGACTCTTTCCGTTTCTATAGCTACAATTGAAAGATATTTTTATATAATAAAAATAATCAAGGACATGTTTAGAAATAAGATGGAGGTTAAATTCTTAACAAGTAGTATGATAATTTGTATTGAAAATTGTAACAAACTTTAGTTCTGATTCAATTATTAAAGATTTGAAATCATTGAAATAGCGTAGAACAACATTATGACTAAAAGTGTTTTTTTTTTCTTTTTTTAATATATTATTGTTGATGATAAACTTTATGTTTCACTTTCATATATATTATTGTCATATTTTATTGAATTCTACTATCATGTATATTTGTTTTGAGTAAAGAAAATGATAAGAGGAAATGAAAACATTTTTTTAATTAAAAATAATAATTTATAAATAAAAAATATAACTTGGTTCTTGCATTTTTTTCAAATTTTGTCACTCTCATCACGTTAATACTATTTATCTTAAATTGTAATCTTTTTAAAATTTACACCAAATTGATAATTATAGTGTTAAATTGTTCCAAAATTAATAGAAGAAAAAAGGTCATTTTTACATGTTGAAGCAAAAATATGTTTGGAATGTGACCTAATAATACTAAAATTGTCTTCATTTGCATTTATAAGCAGTTTCTAGCATCTATAAATAGGCTAACACTTATCTAATAAGGTTTTCAACTTTATGCATTATTCTTCACTCTTTTAAATGCTATTATTGGAATATGACACCATACCCTATTTTGAAGGGAATGTATACACGTTTCATTCTACACCAAGACCAAGGGACCAAATTGCTCAGAGTCTATCTTGTTCCTCTTTATTATGACTTTCTGTGTCTATAGTGTTGGGTTTTTTTTGGGCTAAGTGTCCTCCAATTTTGAGGGCACCCCTAATATGGATAAACATTGTTATCATGTCTTTCTCAGACCCTGTCCCTCAACAACACTGCCACTATTATGCATACTTGGAAAATGCACCTCTTTGCATTATTGGTGTATGATTTTTATGTGTAAAATTTTGTCAATAAATTTTTGGCATAATAAATTTGTTAACGAAATGTTCAATGTAATATAATAATATTTTAATCTATTTTTTTTTAATTTACTTTTAATTTATTATTTTAATTATTATTAGATCATCACATTATATTATTAAAAAATTTTAAATAAACAATTTAATAATGAATTAAAATAATAGATTAAAAGTTGTTTAAGAGTCAAAATATTGTTTATGTATATAATGTATAATCATAACACAATCATTAATCTTAATTGGGTCATTTTCTCGATTGAAGAGAGGGGACAAAGCAGTGTTTGATGTTGAAGACATTGAAGGGCATGATCATTCTAGACAAATGTACAACCAACCAATGACCCTACTTATTTTTAATATATTTTTATTTAATTTTTCAATTTTGCATTTCAAGATATTTCGTGTGATTTCTATTATATATAATTTATAATTAAATGTTAGAATTAGAGTGTATTATTACTATTAAAAAATTGTTTCTACGAACTTTGAACTGATTCATGCATCTCAAATTTATGATATTTTTGCCAATTTTAGGTGACAACAAAAAGACATGTTGGAGAAAAAACATAATAAAAAAAACATCTATCAAACTAGAAAGTAATTTGAGGTGCCACTTTAAATGATACAAACCTTGACTTTCTCAAGTAAAAAGCAAAGAAAAAAAGAAGCCATGCTTTTTAATATCTCACAATGAGTTGAGTAGAGTAGATATTTTACGTATGGAATTATTTTTTTAAAATTAAAAATTAAAATAAAATTACTTAAAAGACTAACTTTTTTATATTAATTTATTTCAAGATGTAAGTATATCTCAATATTGTAATTTAAATCATTACTATGTATAAATTAAGTTCTAATTAATAAATACATTATTTTAATTTATTCTATAAAAACATTAATTAATCAAAGGTTAAATATATTTTTGGTTCCTTAACTTTCAGTGAATTTTGGAATTAGTCCCTTTTCAAAAAATTTGACCAATTTAGTTTTTCATCCTTAGAAATGCGTGAATTTAGTCCTTTTAACCAAATTTTATTAAGTTTATCTGACGTTTCAAGTGTATTTCATGATAATATTTGAATTGTTTATACCGTTTGACACATTTTCGCTTCAATTTTAACTCAAATATTATCATAAAATGCATTTAAAATGTCAAATAAACTTAACAAGATTTGACAAAAAGAACTAAATTCACACATTTCTAAAGATAAAAGACTAAACTAGTATAAAATTTTGAATAAGGACTAATTCCAAAATTCACTAAAAGAGTTGAAAAACAAAAAATATATTTAAGCCATTAATCAATTACAAAAAAAATATTAATGATGAACCATAAAAACCTATTTTATTATCTTAAAAGACTACTTAGATAAATAAAAATTCAACTAATAATGGTAACAAATTATTTTCTTGTGAGAAATACACTGAATGTTACCCGGATGATTTGAAAAGGATACAATGTATACAATGACAAGTTAGGGTTTAAATCAAAAGGGTCAAAGTTATAATTACATAAAAGTAGACATTATTATAATTGAATTAGATATCCGTCAAATTGGGAAGTAAGACTTCTGAATGTAGAAAATAAATAAATAAATAAGTTTTGGATAGCATGGAATCCATTTGATGATATTATTATAATGTTAAATTTAAACAATAGAATAACTTAAAAACTTTATTCTACGTTATGTCATTTGATTAATCTAACATTATGGTGTTATGTCATTTGATTAATCTAACATTATGGTAAAGAAACAAAAAGGGTCGGATACACCTAACCAAACCAAACCAAACGTAAACTTACCCAAAATAAAAACAAAGGTTATGCCGACAAAGGCTATAAGCTGTATACAAAGTTAAACTTTATTTATTATATTTGTTTCTAATTCTTAATTTAAATTATAAAATGACACAATATCAAAGAGAGTTCTGTGTACCCTTAAAATACACTCCACGTATTTATATATTGATAAAGTAACCTACCATTGCTTGTATACCAAATAATATAATAAGTTGAACAAGTTCCAGCTGTGATATCCTCACCAATGTCTTACATTTAATGACCTAATTCTCATCAACTAAAATAGTTAAGGACATATCTTTTGCATGTTTTTCTCTATCTTAATATCTTGTGGATTTATGAAAAATAAAAAACACTATCAATAATAGAAATTTTAATGTTTATGTTGCCACATAAGCTAGGATGGTTAATATTTGGATTTCTAATCTCTTAATTTTCTTTCAAAAAAAAAGTTGGAATTAGTTCCTCTCAAAAATGTTATCCAATTTAGTCCTCTTTTGTTATAAATGTGTACATGTAGTTCTTTTCACCGGATTCTGTTAAGTTTATCGAATATTTCTAACACGTTTTATGATATTTTATGATAGTTTTAAGTTGTTTACATCGTTTAACATATTTATGATTCAATGTTAGTTGAGATGCTAACAGGGAACACATATGAAACATCGTTTAACAAGATATGGTTAAAAAGACTAAATTTTCATTTTTTTAAATTAAAAAATTAAATTGATTTAAGATTTTAAAAACAAACTAATTTTAATTTTCATACTAAATTAAAGAATAAAAAAATATTTAACTCGGAAATTGGATTTCTTTGCTCATATTAATTGATTGTACCCACTTTTTGCATGTTTTTAGTAATTATTGCATAGAGATTTAAAAGTTATGTTAGGGCTTATTATTATTTTGCTTTCATATATTAATGAAATAAGACAAAGAAGGGACAAGAGAATATTTCAGCCCATTAACTTGTATTATTGTTTTGTCTCTTTGGATTGGCCCATTAATAAGAATGTACATATAATTCGTTCATGGAAATCCATCATGTGGACCCGAAAACCCATCTCCAAAGAGTATGAATTATGGATTTTGAGGATGCTAGTTTATGAAATCGTTAAGTGATTTCATTTCATATTAATTTCTAAAATTGCAAGTTTCTAAAGTTAATTGCTTATCATTGCTTTTTATTTAATATGTATTAATATTATTATTCAGATTACTATTCTTTTAACTTTTAACTAAAAGTATTGAAGATGTTTTTTTTTTTTTTAAGTTTCTTCCTTTCATATGTTAGATTTATTGTACCAAAATATTTATAAAGAGTAGAAGAAACATGGAAGATGGAAGATTAGATGGTAAAGTGGATCAGTTTATCCGTTTTAAAATGGCCCATTGTTAAAATCGGCTGGAAATTTTGACTTAATCTGCTAATTTATTAATTTTTTTAAAATTTTGAATAACACATAATTTAAATGTTTATTTAAAGTTTTTAATTAAATAATTAATGTTTCTAATTAAATAAATTAAAATAATTATTATTTTTATACGTTAAATTAGTCTTTAATAATTAAAATTTAATTTGTAAGTATTAATGATTTAAGTTAATTCTATTATATATTTGTGTTATGTTGCTCAAAATTTTACTAAGGCTAGAGCTGTTAAAATGGGTTGGAACCCTCGAGCCAATCCGACTCACTACAGATTTAGGTTGGGTTAAAATTTTTTTACAAATTTTAATACGGGTTGATTTTTAATCCGGCTCACTTAAAATCTGACTCATCCGGGTTGAACCCGTGGTGAGCCGGGTTGGTTCACCAACCCGCAAGTAAAGGGTTACACAAGTATTTTTTATTAAGTTAGGCTTTACTTTGGGTCATGTTACATTATTTTCTTAGCCAACACATAGATAATTTGTATTTTTGTCATTTTGGTTTGTATGTGGATTGTATTAAAGTTTATTTAGATTTTAATTAGAATTATAATTTAGTTTTGACAGAAAAAAAATTGTATTTTTTCAATTAACTGAACCCGTGAGTCAACATGTTTAATCCACCAATCCATGGTAGGTCGGACCGGGTTCAATTTTTTTTGGCTCGTTAATAAGTGAGCCAAATTAGGTTAACTTACTAAATGATCAATCCGTGGTGGGTCGAGTCGGATAATGTCAAGTTACCCATTTTAACAACTCGAAATAAGGCCTGTTTGTTTCGTGTGATGGAAAAGTGTAGACTTTCAATGTATAAAGAAGTGTGAAAATGAGATTTTTTACATGAATGAAGATAAAATTTGGACGTGAACTTTCTTTGCTATAATGAGAGAATTTGAAAGGAAATGAATATTAATTAAATAATATAATTATTATCATTCTAAAATATAATTTTTCATGTATAGAAAATTTATAAAAATTTGTAATCTATCAAACAAGCACACGATTCATCAATTTCCCTAAACTTTTATATGAAATTCTTTATTTTATTATTTTTTCTCTCTTAATTCAAACAACTTTATTTTCACTTCAATTTTCTTTTAAATATTTTTACATTTACTATCCAAAATCCATTCTTTCAAATTCATATTCCAAAACAAACACATTTATATAATAACATTAAATGATATTATAATTTAGTCTTATTTTTAAATAAAATGAGAAATAGGTTGAATAAAATGTATGAAGTAGTCAATGATTTCATGTTATACTTTTAGTATCTCTTTAAATTTGGTGATAATAGCTTTTCACTTTTACCTATGTCTTTTACACATAGCAATGCTCATCTTTTTACACAAAAGCATTTACTTCGAATCCATGAAAATGATAAAAGAAAAAAAAAAATCATTTGCACTGCACAACACAACCACCAAGATATCCATTGTACTTTTACCAAAAATAATAATTTGTTTATGTGATCTCAAAAAGGATAATAACACAACCATGATTCTTTGCTCTCAAAAAGTGCTATCATCCTTAGTTTGTTTTTAAATTCCAATAAAACCTAGAGAACATTAAGGGAAGTTGTCGCAAATTTTTAATTTGCTCGTTTACATAATAAGACAACATTTTTTTTTGAACACTTCTAAAACCAATAATAATGTAAATGATAGTAAGAGGGCTTTTATGTGAAAGCATATGATTGGTTCTCTTTATACCACAAAGTTTTGAATTAAAATTCTTATATTACTCATGGACAATTAATATTGAATATTTTTAGTGTTTTACTCTAAAAAATTCACTAAGTAATATAAAAGTTTTTAGTTGGTGTTGGTGATTGTTAGGACGAGTATAATTTCGAATAGATCAAGAATAATATTTTTATCAATATTTTTTTTATCGAAAAATTAAATGAAAAGAATTTCAATCAAGGGTATTTTCTTATAATAAATAAATGTGGTCTAATTAAATAATATTTCGGTTTAAGATCAATGTACAGTATTTGTAAGATTATTGAAATCAAATCTGAATTAGAAGTCCACATTAGATAAAATGAGTAATTTATTATTTTGAGATTTTGTTTAATGAGGTTTTTCACTCTTTAAAATGTTTTCTAATGAGCAAATATAATTTTATATTTAATATCTCAATATTTAAAAATCACAAATATCAAATATTTGTGATAAAGTTAAATACAAATTTAGAAACCAATTTATTTTATAGTTAACATTAATGATCAATTTATTATAATGATCAATTTAGAAACTATTTTAGTTACCAATTATTTTTAATTTATAAAAATGATTAATTATTTTTTGTTATTAATAAAATATTTTCTTATAGTGAATATTCTTATTTATCTTTTGAGTTATATTCTAGAATATACATTTAAAGAATGTTAATATTTCAATTAAGTTGGTAACTTTTTTATTATTTGGGTTGCAAAGTGAAGATTTTTCACTACAATAATAAATATTATTATTATGATAAATGTAAATTCAATAAATTAACTTTTTATCTAAGTATTATTTTATCTAAGTATTATTGACAATTAAACTAAAAAAAATATTTATATTAAAATGATAATGTTATTAGTGTGTACTTTTCTTAATCATTTATTTGGTAAACACTTATTTTAATTCCTAAAAGATTCATGGTGTGACAATTTAGTCTTTGAAAAAAATTCTGAGAAATGAGTAGATCTTAAAAATGACTTTTGTTACGCACATTGGTCCTTGTGTTAGGGTTTGTTAGTAACTCTATTTGTTTAGTGAATATTTGATTATGGTACTACATGATTATTGTCTCCTTATTCTCTTCAAATGAACTAGAATGGTGAGTTTTTGCAAACTTTTCATGTATAACAAAACATTCTTCTTTTCAAATCATACCTACCACGGTCATCTTAAAAAACAAATGGAAAGTTCATTTTTTTTCATAGATTTTTTAGTCTCTTTGACTAAGGTTTGAAATTGAGGTTTGTAATGAAGTATAATGTTTCACGCTAATGTGTCTATGATTATATATTCAAATGTATATCGAAAGCTACTTTTATTAAATTCTCATTGTATAACACAAAATTTGTCACGAGTACTTACCAAACTAAATACTAACTACTAAAAACTACTAACTTCAAAGAGATAAAAACATACGCATTAAACAAAAAGTAATCTTCAACTGAAGTTCTAAACGGCCAACAACGTAAATTACTAGGAACTGAATCCGTCATCTACCAACTCATTTCATGAAACAAAAGTTTCTCTTCAATGTCATCATCTGAAGCTCTTAACTTATTCCACAGTTCATTAACAGATGGACCAATCCAGTAAAAGCATGAACAGTGCAGCCACACTTGCTCCTTCAGTCTCATGAAAAATGTTCTCAATTTGCTTTAGAACCAATAGCCCTCTTAGCAAAAGATGGCAAACAGAAAGCCGCAGAATGAAGCTGTAGTAAAAAACGCAGACAAAATATAACAGTTCAGTAAGATGAGAAAAAAATTGGTAGTTGAAGTGAAAGGGAAAAAGATCATCATGGTTGGAGCACAAACCTCAGAGTTGTAAAATTTCAATGGTCTAGTTGACTGTTGACTATCATCCTCATCTATCGAATACACTGGATTCTTGAAGTCCACAGTAGGACCCTCAGTTGAACAAAGCATAAAACCAATCATCCCACTGAAATGGAAAAAATCAGAGCAACATAAGTAAGGACAATCATAAGGGTATTTTGTTTTGAAGAGTGGCATGCAAATGGGAAAATAGATAACAAATTTTGAAGCAGCATGCATACCTTGGGTATGTAGGAACAGTGGTCCATGCATAGTTGACAGAACCTTTGAATACCTGGCGACAATTAGCAACAATGCCCTCAATGATATCCATATGAAGCCATATACTTTCTGCTTGAGTACACACAACTCCCCCTGGACGAAGAGCTCTTGCAACCGACGCAAAAAATGGCTTTTCAAACAGTTCTTGAGCAGGACCTTAAAGATTTCAAATATAATCTCAATTAGAAACATATTCATTAACTGTAAAAGACCAGGAATGTTCAATGATTTTACAGTATAGCCTACCAATAGGGTCGGATGAATCCACTATAACTGCATCATAAGTTCCTTCTTCAACAGCCTTCAAAAATGCAACTCCTAGATCACAGAGACAAACCATCTTGAGAAAAGTTATCTTCAGGAGTAAAGTAGTTCAGGAACATAAAAACTATGGAGAGTAGCTAATCATACCATCACCAATATTCAGTGTCACACGTGGATCCTCGAAACCTACAGCTACATCTGGAAAAAATTGTTTGGAGACCTGCAAAGTGTAACAACTTCAATTGTGATATTTAGCTCATATTGCTAATAGATGTTATTATACATTTAGGTTAAGAAGATCAGGGGAAAAGTATGACAATAACCAATATACTTAAGTAGAAAACCCCCTTTTCAAGTTACAAGAATTAGAAAAGAGCAAGAGAAACAAATTATATGCAAGATTAGTCTGCTACTAAAAATGTTTTGCTTTGATTTGAGGTTGGGAATAATAGTTTTATGGCTATTACTTACCTCAACAACCATCTTGTCTATTTCGCAAATGTCTATCTTCTCTACTGAGGAATAGCGTGCTATTTCACGCAGGACTCCACCATCTCCTCCACCAATAACCAAAACCTAACAGAAGAAAAGAAGCAAGGAAAAGAACAATTAATTCCAAACATACATTATACATTACACAGAATGTTATCCAAACATTATATTCCAAAAAAAGATCATTGCTTATAGTTCAAGACATATCTCAAATGCCTTACCCCACGAGTATGATTCTTCCTACTCTCATCAACACATACCATTCTGTACATTTCTAATAAAAAGTAAACTCAACAACCAAATACATAAATGCAGACAATGATATGCTATATAAACACCAGCAGTGCAGCCCAAGTTAGCATGATGATGGGCACATCAACAATCTGAGTAAACAAATCAATATGAACATTTTTTTTTCACAATTCTTCTGACAAACCCCTGCCCTCACCACTGTCTAAGCGTTTACATTCAATGACTAAAAGCTATACACTTCCTCACAATTGTCCTGAAAATATTTTGTTAAACTAAAAAAATTATCAAAACAGTCATACTCTAAATTACCTTTCTGGGGTTTGGAATAGAGCAAAGAGGAAGATGTGTTATCATCTCTTGGTAGGCACACTCATCCCTCTCTGTAAGCTGAATGACCCCATCCAGAACAAGAACCTTGCCATAAGTGGACGACTGAAAAAAAAAAAGAAAAATCATAGAATACATCATTAAATAAAACCAAGACCACAAAAGGGGGGCAATAACAATAAAACTATCAAATTTAACTAAAAGTACATATTCACCTGGAAGACCATGACATTCTGATAGTCAGACTTCCCTTCAAACAGAATCTTTTCCACCTTCAAAGAATGTGCCTCCCCTGCAAAATTAAAACCAGATTCCATCTCACGTGTTATTACAAAACAACAACACAAACATTCACAACAACACCAACAACTTCAAGATGTGCTTCAGTTACTGACATGACATCATATGCATCCTTTTAACCTATATACATATGCACTTCTCATTGATTAAAAAGCAAAATCTCCCTCCTCATAAAATCAGAACAGATTTGAAAAACGAAAGAACAAAAACTAAACATAGTCCAGAACCTACCCAATAAAACCAAACCGGAAAACAAAACAAAACAAGAAAAGAAACATTAGAGAACAGAGATTTGAAAACACTCTATAGTCCGTTATAGGACAAGCAACATGGAACAATCGAAACAACGATTCCACAAAAACAAGTATTTCATACCCAATAAGCAATTAAACGGAGGGTCGATGAAAAGTCTTGAAATTGAAGGTTGAGAGAGAAGGAGGGGAAGGAAAAGAGAGGGTTTTTACTAACCAGGCCACATTGGGCTGATTTCAGAGAACCAACCAGGAATAACCGCAGAGATACCAGGGTGTTGAGAGTGATTGGAGAGCGTTGAAAGGGTGTCGGTAGCGCCATTTTCTCCGCCGTCTTGCTCTTCTTCTCTGGGTCTCTTGACGGGTAAGTCTGAAACCTGAACCACGTTGTTGTTGTTCTCCGCAGCCATGTTCTTCTTTGAAGTGAGTAGGGAACGCACGAACCAGTGTTGCCCTCTTCTACTCCTTATATAGGTGTTATGCAGATGAATGATTAAAAAAAAAGGTGGTAACTTTGGAGATAAATGATAAAATAAAAAAAAGTGATAACCTTAGAGATAAAAAAAACATAAGTAATTTAATAATATCATGATTCATGTCATGTAAATTAGTCATTGAGTTTTTAAATTTGTTTTTTTCGATGTTAGGTGGGAAAACCTAATCTTTGGACCGACACAATCTTGCTCCTTCTCTCTCTTATGCCCTATTTTTTTTAATTAAACTAATTAACTTATGAAATATACTCTATTTGAATTGTTGGTAATATTTTTTAGAGACTGGGATGATTTGATTTGATTTGCAGATTGAAAGACGAAGTGTAAATTGAGAGAGGTATTTGATTTAGAAAATAAACTTAATTGGAAATAAAGATAAAAAATATAACAGATTGAAAGAGATACGAAATATACTAATTGGAAGAAACCAAAGATGATGTACAGTAGATTGAAAGAGACATTAGGTTAGAAGAAGAAACTATCAAAAATAGTTGTTTTAAAATGCATATTCAAACAAGAAAAAATATTGCTTCGAAAGAAAATATTAAATCAAATCTAATTAATTGGATCAGTTACTTGAAAATTGGATAATTAATTACTTTTAGATTGAGACATTGTACTGTTATGAATAATAAATTAAAAACATTAAAGGTAGTTTAAAAGGTAAATTATTTCAAAATCCAATATAGTTACAAATATATATATATATATATATATATATATATATATATATATATATATATATAATAACAAGTTTAATTATATAAAATCAAAACATTAGAAATATTTACAATTTAGTTTAATTTAAAAGTATGAGCAGTTACTTTTTCTTATTTTTTTCTTTCCTTTTTTCTTATTTTTTTAATAAAATCTTCGGTAATAATGCCTAACATGACTTCTTTATATTTATATGTATATTTTAGTATATGATTCATTTATCTATTTATTTATATTTTTAGTATATTAATAAAAAAAGTGTTATATCTTTATAAAATAATTAAAATTTTGTTTAGATTTTTTATTTATTTTGTATATTAAAATAATAAAGAAGTGAAAATATTATGTAATAAAATATCATGAAAATTAGGTTATATTGTTGTAAATGTTATTATTAAAATAATGAAATAATAAATCTAAGTTATGTGATAATAATTTTAGTTTTAAATATAATAAATAGAATTAATATATCAAAAGTATTTAGTATAATAACGTTTTTTATAATTAAAAAAATAAAAATCCATTATGAAGAGCAATAATAATAATAATAATAATAATAATAATAATAATAATAATAATAAACTATTGACAATAATAGTAACATTTATGCTATCAATATTAATGTTAATGCTAATATTAATGATAATAATCTATAATTATATATAAAGATATACATCAACAATAAAATAAAGAAAATAAAAATTACAAGTAATTGAAATATGATATATGATCTCGTAGTAAGTAAAATGAAGATGTGTGTCTAACCTTAATAATAATAAAATAATACCATTATAATAATATCTCGTAATAATAAAAATAATAATAATAATACAACAACTACATATATAAGAGATATACATTTTTTGTCCTTTTTTTATTTTTACAATTTTATCTTCTTAATTATTATTATTTGTTAAATTTAAATAATTATTCATAATAAAAAATTATTTGTCATTATTATCATTTTACTAATTTTAGTAACTATTTTTTTAATTCAAATAATTACACATATATAAAGATAAAATGAACAACAAAACAAAGAAAGTGCAACTAATTGAGATATGATCCCGTAATAAATACAAGTAAAATGTGTGTCTATCAATAATAATAATAATAATATCATTACAATAATATCGCATGGAGATAAAAATAATAAATATATAACTACATATATAAAGCAATAAACATTTTTGGTGTCATTTTTTGTTTTTTCAATTTTATCCTCTTAATTGTTATATTTTAAATTTAAATAATTATTGATAATAAAAATTTTATTTTTTAGTTTTATTATTTTACTAATTTTAGTAACTATTTTTTTGAATTGAAATAATTATTCATATATAAAGATAAATGAACAATAAAATAAATAAAAATGACAAGTAATTGAAACATGATCCCTACGTAAAATGTGTATCTGACCATAATAATTAAAAAATAATAATAACTATTATGATAATTATAGTTCTTAATAATAATAATAATAATAGTAATAATAATACTGATAATAATAATAGTAATATAATAATAGAAATAATTATAGTTAATAATAATGATAATGATACTTATAGTTGATAATAACATAATAATTATAGTTGATAACAATAATTGTTATTATTATAATTATAATTGACAATAATAATAATAATAATATAAAAATCAAATAATAACTATCATGAAAATTAGGTTATGGATAATATATTTTGACCAACTTTTACCCTTAGATCTTTTATTTTAATTTTTTTAATGGTGTGATATGATAATCTAAGGGTGATTGGAGTAATGAGTTAAGAGTGGGTGAAAAAAAAATAGGTCAAAATATCATTATGCTTATGATATATTGTTGTAAATATTGTTGTAAATATTGTTATTAAATTAATGAAGTGTTAAATTCAGTTTTAAATATAATAAATAATTAAAATTAATATCACAATATGGTGTTAATTGATTTTATGATTTTACACTCCACATATATACTATTAAATTGTTCTATCTCTAGTCTAGTTGATGTGAGACTTCAAACACACCCTCCTCACGCTGAGCATCTTGTGTGTGAGTTTAGAAATGACAGGTGAATATCAAAACATCACAAAAGAAATATAATATTGTGAAGATTTTAATTATTCCTACGACAATATTATCATAAAGAATTTAATAAAACAAATAAATTATTCATCATATTGTACTGTATTAAGGCACATTCATTAACATAAATACTCAACCTTACCTCCAAAAGACAAGTGTATTAAGTAATTTAGAGACCTTGCACTTATCACATGTCTAACTTACTTCTCAGAAGCCATATATAGGTATAGATTTGAAAATTATGATCCAAAATCCCATCATGAGTATGAAAGTGAATCAATGGAATGATTAAATTGTGTATTGTACGAGGTTTGTCCTTCTATGGGAGAAGTGCAGATCTTTGTTAGTTAATTTTATGCATTAACTAGGATTAATATGTGTTGGTCATAAGTCATCTTAAACTCTACTAGACTTACATACTCACATAAAGTTTTGCAATCTAGGTGGTGAAAGTTGAAGGAAGTTCGTATAGTGGGATCTGGGCTGAGACCCCTTTTCTAGCGAAGCCATGAGTTAACTCATCCTTGCCATGCGGGGGTTGAAATCGTGCAGTTTGGTATGTTCGGTCTTGGTACTTTGTTTCATTATTTCATAACAAGTGCAAATTTTCTACCAAGTCTGCCTAAATCCGGATATTGAGCCTAAAATCTTATATCATGTATGATATTTGGTTGTTCTATAGATAATCTGCTTGTGTTGGTTGTAAGTATTAAGGATTCCAATATTATAAATATTATAATATAAGTACCTTTGAATTACCCTTTTTCTTGTTGGTATGTTCTCCATGGCGGATCTTGGTCAATATTTGTGGGGGAGCTAAAATACATTCAAAATCTATACATTTAATTGTTGTGATTAATACAATAAAAATAAATACATGATTTAGGATAATTGTAATTATAAAACAAATCACACATCTAAAGGATTATCCTTATTTTGTCAGATTCTTGAACTCATTAATAATTGAATTAGTATTAAAATTTCTAGCGATTTTTTTTCAATGTAAATAATTATATTGTCAACAGGAAATTCATCCTCCATTTTATTTCGCAATCTTCTTTTGATAATTTTCATTATAGAAAATTATCTTTTTGTTAAAGATGTAAAAATAGGAATAGTTAAAATAAGACGAGATGAATGAAAGAGGATCAATCAATTAGATGTAATTGACTTTTCTGTTTTTATCAAAGATTGTTTTTTTTCTTGTTTTCTTCCTCTCGGGTAGCTTTCCTTTTATCACTTTTAAATAATTAATCTATTCTTTTATTTCTTCATCAATATACCTATGTTTAACAAAAAATAAGACTAAAAGATAATTTATCATAATTTAATAAAAATGTGGGTTACATAATTAATAAAAGAAAAATCTATGATAATCAAGTTACAATTAAAAATCAGTTATGAAAAAACACTTGGTGCATTACCTTGTCTTCTATATTCATAAAATTGAATATACAAAATGTTTGTAAGCTGTGGCGGATCTTGACTACAAAATTTGCCAAAACAATATAATTATTTGACTATTAGATTGAATCATTAGTATAATACTTTAAAAAACAACTCATCTAACTGAACAATTTGATCATTGGTACAATACTTTAAAATATGTGAAAAATTAAAATCTATCTTGTTTTCATCTTCACCAACAACTTCTCTTCTATCACTTTTAAAGAATGAATCTATGATTTTATTCTTCATCAATATATTTTTAAATAAATTAATATTAAAAAATAATTTATCATAATCTAATGAAAAATTGAGAGTCGTAATTATTAAAAGAAAAATATATTATAATCAAGTCACAAAATTGGTTTGAAAAAACACATAATACATTATTTTTTCTTCTATATTCATAAAAAAAATGAATATACAAAGTTCATGGAATAAAAAATAATATTAATAACTATTAAACTAATAGTTCATTATCAAGGAGACAAGACAATTACCTTTTTTTTAAGGGAGGAAGATAACAAATGATAAATGAGAAAAAAAGTAATGAATTTGTGTCTAACTTCTTTTTTTCTTCAAAAACAAAAAGAAAACATATGAGGCTGAAAGATGAGTACAAGTTTGTGAAAACCTAAAAAGACAATGAGAAATAAAATAAAAAATATTTTAATAAATATTTGTTTTAATTACTATTTTGGTTTTTGTTTTCAAAAATGTAAGTTGGTCCTAAAGTTGATTTAGTCTCAATTTGGTTATGATTTTTTAGTCGAAATTTGATATTTTTTTTGACAAAAACAAAAACAAAAAAATAATTAAACCTAAATACTTTTACTCTTTATTATATTAAATTTTATATTTTACTATTTATTATGTAACATCCAATTTAATAGTTTGTCATACTATCAAACAAAACATTATATCATGATCAAACATAGCAGATAGTAAGGGTAACGGTCACACACACAAGGTATATGTATCTAGTACAGTCCTCCACACTGCTACATCTATATACACATACATACACCAGGTAAGAGTAGGTAGAAAGGATGCTAAACTACACCCAAACCCTCAAGATATACAGTAGAAATCTAAACTACAGTGGACACTCCTTGCCAGGCTCCAACTTCTATTCAAGAGGGGGTATCTCCATCTGGTTTAAGCTCTGCTCCCACCAAACATAGGTGATCATTGCAAAAGGGATAATATGCAAAAGCAGACAACACAAACAAGAAGGGTAAGCTAACTGAAAGAAATAACGTCAATACACTTCGCAATCAGTGAAATCATTCATAGCATGTAATTCAATCATAATTTATAGACTCGATATCCGGATTGTGTAAGTGACGTTGGAACTCTTGGTGGCTTGCACCTGTAACGGTTCCCAGACTCTGCAGAGTCTGGACACATGGAGTATTCACCCGACCGTTCCCAGGGTAAGTCCCCTCCACGTCTAAGACTTGATCAAGTCCGACGACGAGGACCTCCTGCTACTCCTCACGACATAATCCATCCTACTCTATCTGAGCTTGAATGATTATTGGAGTTTCAGGATACCAACCATTATAGATTCCTTACATCCTTACACACTACAATTCCACTTGGATTTCCCTTGAAATTCCATTTTAACCTCATCTTCTCATAACTTATATTCATCCAATTTAATCATACAATACATCACTGGTAGCATTCCAATCATACAGGGCCTAAATTGCACAAAGATGCATTAAAACATACATTTTTACCAAAGGAAACAGATTTGAAGCACCACTACTGCAGTAGCTCTCGCTCGGGCTAAAAAGTCTAGCCTAGGCGAGAGGTTATCTCGCTCAGGCGAGCCAGTCTCGCTTAGGCGAGATACTAACAGTGGCAAAAGAGAAAAACTGAGCGAACTCTCGCTCAGGCTAGGCTGGTTTGCCCAGACGAGATCGTTATCTCGCTCAGGCGACCCCAGCTCGCCTAGGCGAGACTTCGCGCAGGAACAGAGGTGCGTTTCCTGGTGTTTTCGCTCAGGCGAGCGTCACTCGCCTAGGCAAAAATACTAGGTCATGAACCTGTTCCTTCATGCGGTGGGTCATTTTATCTAATCAAGATCAATTAATCATCAATTCATGCAATTCAAACACCAGTTTATCAATCAAACATGTAATTCAAACTCATCTACAGATTTCCTATTCGAATTAAGGAGATTGGTTAGCTTCCCTTACCTCTATATATCTTTCTAATTAGCTAAGATCCTCCCACCCAAGAGCTTCAGCTGTACCACCTAATGAGTTGGAATTACAGGTTCAAGTATGAGAAGGGTTCCCAACAGCAGAAAGAGGTTTTACCAATTTCGAATTAAACATGAAGGTAAGGGTTGGGAGTGACTTACATGGAGGAAAAGGAGGAGTTGAAGCTGGCCTCAGGTTTAGGTTCTGCAACAGGGGAAGAGTGATTCAGAATTTCTCTTTTGGTAGAGAGAAGGCAGAGGAAAAGAAGAGGGAGAAAGGTGTTATGAAGTGCAAGGTGTTTCTGTGGTGTGGGTGACAGAGAGAAGAGAGATCAAGGAGCTGAAATATTTGGGTTCCTACATATTATGCTTTATAAAAAAATTAAAAAGACAATTTAAATTTCTATCAATTTTTAAAATACATCACTTATAATTTAAAAAAAAATAAAAAATATATATAATTAAAAAAAATCAAAAGTATATACATAATTAAAAAAAATCAAAAATATTTTGGGAGACCAAGGCCCCTCCCTGCTCCATATATAATCCACCATTGTTTGTAAGATAAAATATAATGTTAAATATTAAACTAATATTTCACGCTACGAGAAAAAAGAGAATTGTCTTTTTTTTTCAAGAATGGAAGAAAACATACAAAAAATGAGAGCACAAAATAATAATTTTGTGTTAAATTTTCTTTTTGTCTTCATAAACAAAAAAAATAAAAATAAAACAAGTAAAAGTTAAAAGCGGGTATAATATGTGAGAAACTCAGAAGACAATAAAAAAATAATAAAAAATACTTAATAAATTTGTTTATTTTTTATTAAATTTGATTTTATATTTTATTATTTATTAACATTAAATGGTATATTTTATAAAATAAATAAAAAAGGTACCTAATCGAATTTTCATCAATTCTCAATATATATTTTTATTATTTAAAAATTTTCCAAAAATTTAATTTTTCTACATATAATTTAAAAAATTAAAAAATAAATCAGTTTTCATATACCACGTATAAATAAAAGAATTTCAAAAAATTTGAGGTACATGACCCCTATCTCTTCAATAGTCGGCAATTGTTTGTATTTTTGTATTTTATTTTCATTGATTACCATAACGATGAGCATATGAACCTATATGAACCTATAGTTGATGGTGAAACTAGACCGAGGAATGATAGTTGAATGAAGTTTTTGTTTTAGATTAGTTAATGTACATAAATATGACATGTGGGTGTAGATACTTCGTAATTGAAACTAACATATGTACTTATTTTGAAATACTTTTATATTAAGAATTGTGGCTATAGTGTACATGTATGTTTCCTATATTCATTTGATCAAAATTTGTCCAATATATATAATGTGATAACCCTATTTAAATATAATAGACCTATATTTTGGTGTTATACGTATTATCCAATCCTAAATAAAATTACTTTAAGGCCTAGGAAGTCAAACCTAATTAGGGCATTGGAGACTAATTATTACTTCTGTCAGATTCAACCCGTTAATAATACTTAGCAAAATATTGGGTAGTTCAATGATGAATAATTTTAGAAGTTATAATGTTTTTATTCATTGAACTTTGAATATTAAATTAAAATTTGTTTATGTTCAATAATATTAATATTTAAATTTTGAAAATAAATAAATAAAATCATTTTAATTTAATTATAGACATGTCATGTATATTTTATGTTAGAATTTAAATTCTTATATTGTTTAATATTTTTACACATCAATGTAAATTACACGTTAAAAAAATTATTATAATTAGATTAAAAATATTATATTTGTTCATTTTAAAAATTTTGAAACTAACATCTATCAAAATTTGGAAGAAAAAGAATTGATTTTACGTCAAAACTAAAACAACTAAAAATATATTCAATTTTATTTTTATTTTAATCACAAATAACAAATGGTAAAAAGTTATATTTTTATAATTGAGAAATAGTAAAAAAAATATTTAATGAACACAAATAAAATAAAATCCCTTGTGGGGTCTAACAGAAAGTAAAAGGAATCTGCTTTTCAGAGTAGAAAAGGAAATATGATTAGGGTTAGGATTTTGATCAATAATGTTCATTTCATTTGGAACGTGCTTTCGGCTGCTACATGTTTATTGCCACGTCATTTTAAAAGTATGGCTCTGAATCATAGGGCTCTCAATTAGGGTTTTTTTCCGTTACCATTTTCTATTTATTATGTTATTCAAGAAAACTAAAACCCTATTCTTTTAACCATATTTTCCAATTATAACTAAAATTTCACCTTAAAATATACAGAGAATTTTAAAAAATAAACTACAAATTTAATTTGAGAACATCATTTATAGTATAGTATTGTGTCTATATTTTGTCTTTTTCTTTGGCTTTTTATGTAATTGTAATATTTAAATTTGGATACGGTTAACATTCATTTAAGTTCGTATTTTAATTTTGAGAGTTTGATGTTGACTTAATTGGAATGCGAACTTATAAAATTTTAAGTCTCATGTTACAATATAAAATATTAGGGATTATATAATTATATTTGAAATATTATGAGTCTTGAGAATTTGTAAAAATATGAAAGATATAAGATAAATATAAAAAATATGCTACACGAAAAATTTGTTATTTTATTTTATTCATATGCTCTCTCCCTTTCATATATATATATATATATATATATATATATATATATAAACACAAAAATATTAATTCAATTTTTTTTTAAAATGCGAATTTAGACGAGATGTGAATTTAAATAAATACAGACTTAAAGAAAATGTTTAATATACATTTCATACTACAAATATTCAATTTACAATTTATTACTCTCACGCCTTCTTTTATGCAAGTGTAAATTAATTAATTAAGATTATAATTGACAAAAAATATTACTTTATTATAGCCATAAACAATATTTTTTTAAAAGAAAGATGCGAGTATAACTTACTAAAACTTAATTATAAGTTGCTTTCCATAGTTTTCTAACTTTCACACCATTACTTTTACCTTTAAAAAGGGATAACAGCAACAAGCTTTTAAGAATGACAAATGCATTGTCAAATGTTCTTTGGCTGCTGTGAGTATGGTTTTAGGACGTTCTATTCAAAATATAGGACCTAAAAATTAGTTAAGAAATAGAAATGAGTTTTCAATAAATGGTATTCGAATATTTAATTATTAAAATTTTAAGTTATAAATAGAATTATATTAAAACTATATTTATTTAAAAAAGAAATATGTATTTCTCTAATGCTTAATCTTTAGACTTTTTCTATTTTCTTTTAAGAGATTTTGACTCCATTTTTCATCTTTTTTAATATTAAAGTCTACCATAATACTCTTGGCATAGAGGACAACAACACCAATACCGATCAATTTTGTGAATAGAATATCAAATTCTACTATATTCTTGAGACAATTCTTGATCTAGTTACATATGGAAGATATAGGATTGTATGTGATCTTAAGTAGTTCCTTATGAATCTTTAATCTTTTGTGATTATAAAGATGTGTTCAGATCATTAATATAAACTTTCTTTATGTAATTAGAACATTTTGTGAGATACAGAGCTTATGAGCAATTGTGAGCTACGAGCTCTCTATATTAGGTAAGGGAAGCTAATAATAATTATTGCTTATTGTACTTTTTGATGAATTGTATATTTATACTAGATGTCATTGCATGATGATTGAATCGAATTTTGATTTTTTGAGTTTAACTAATGAAGAAGCCAATTGGGGAAGTATTGTATTGAGAGTTGTGATATTATATGGTGTGTTGAATTGATAATGAGCACTTGAGTTTGAGTAATTAACTACTGATGGTGGATTATGAAATTGATTTGGTACTTATTAGGATTTATAAAAGGGGTAAAAGTGTCCATTAGAGTCAATTGAGCAACCTTGGTACCATTGGGTGCTCACTAGGCAATGAATTCCAGGGGTCTAGGGCACTGGGCGCAACCTTAGTATCAACAGATGCTCACTGAACAATGAGTTCCAGGGGTCTAAGGCATTGGACGCGACCTTGGTACTATTGGTGCTCACTTGACATTGAGCTTCAGGGGTTTAGGGTATTGGATGAGACTTTGGTACTATTGGGCTCTTACTTGACAGTGAAATCCATTGGTTTAGGGTGTGGGTGCTACCCTGGTACTGTTGGGCACTCATTTGATAGTGAGTTCCAAATGATTCAGCGTTGGGCACCCTCTGATACCGCCAAACGCTACCCTGTTTTCTAATACTATTTGTTTTTTGTATAGTTTATAACAATTATATATGTGTGAGTTGAGAAAATTTGTATTGTGGTTTGATATGAATTATATGGAATGAGAAGGTAGTGATTCCTTGGGTGGGAATACTACTATGTGTGGTGATGTGTGTAGTGTATTGACGACAAACATTAAATTGAGATCATATTGACTCTACTAGTATTAGACTTATACATAGGAAGATAACTAGTTGTAAGAGTCAATAGAGGTTCATATATGGAGTTTTGGAAAGAGATCAAACTCATAAGATGTAGAATGTACCCTCTCATACTCTACGAATTAGGAAGCGGGTCAAATATGATATAGCTATAACTCCTCATAGACAAGTAAATGAGTAAAGACAGACGTATGATCTCGGGATTCTACTCAAGAAATACATTAGTCCTCCGGAGTTTGAGTTTGATGTCTATATGTATGTGCAAGAGCCATGACGGTCTTGTGTGTTACAAATCATAGGTTTGATGTTCGATTATGTAGTGATGTATAATTTTTTTTTCGTTTTCTTTTTTAAGCATTCTTTTATTAAAAGAATTATAAAAGTTTTAAATTATCACTGACTTGTGTGTTTGAGTGTTTTGGTATTCATCTGTTATCATCGTGCATTTCATGAGAACAAAAGAAAATGCAAGACTATACTTTAGGGGTGCTAAGTTGATTTCATAGTTTATAATCTATTTATAATTTGTCCGTTAAAAATAATTGGGTATTTAACAAATTATCATCTAAATATATATATTTCTACAATTGGAGATGGGTAGTAATTTTATTGAATTTTACTTTTAGAGAATAAGTATGTTTGAAGAATTTAAAGTGTTAAAATTGCTTGAATAGAAATTGTGTGAAGGGTGTCTATTTCCCTTTTTAATGGTACGAAAGATCAAAACAATAATGCAGATATTCTTTTTCCATTCTAGTCAAAAATAATTTCTCAACTTGCATATATAGTATTTCTTCTATTTATCTAAATAGTACATTTTGTAAGGCTAAGATTCTTTTATTGAGAGTTGATTTCTTTTCATGATCCACATCCGAAAAATTGTACATTATTTGTATTTTTAACAAAAGAAAACAAATATATAAAATTTAAAAGATACAAAACCTTACTTTTTTATATTTTGAAACTTGTATTAAATATCTACACATGTATGTATTTCCATTTTAAATATATAAAAACTCTCCATTGCAATAAATGAGTGGTGGAATGAAACTATATTTCTTCGTACATGCTCTCTCGATAAAAAAAATAATTGAAAAGTGTCCAATTTCACTAGCATAAGAAAAAGGTGGAGAGGATCTTTGTGACACGTGACTTATGCAGTCACTGATGAGAGGGGAGTGAGGGTTTTAAGGTGGAAATTACCCTTACAACCTTGCAGGTTAATAATTTAAAAAAGAAAATCAAACGATTAAAATATTTACCATATCTGATGAAGAATCTCCGAATAAGTCAAAACGGTGTTTGCAAAAAAGATTGACACCGACAATAGGAGTAAAGACGAATTTGAAAATGACAAGTTACCTAATTGTCCAGCAAATTCAGAATCATTTCCATCCACATATAATGCATTATATTTGTAATTATAATAAATATAATTATAGACCGAAATAATTTATTTAAGAATGAACCTACTTTAAATGAAGCCAAATATTTTATTACTTAAACTATAATGTTTATAAAAAAAAGTTAGTTAAATTTTATTTTATAAAAATTATTGTTTGAGTGATCGAAGGTTATCCGGGTTAGTTTCTGACATAGGTACGTGGAATTGACTCTGTCAAAGATTAATCGAGTCAATTCCAGACAAAAGTCGATCGAATCGATCTTGATCGAAAACTGAGTGAGTCAATTATAGTTGAGAGTCGATCGAGTCATTCCTATCAAAAGTTAATCAAAATTTGATTAAATCAGCTAAGCTAAAAATTGATTAAAACAATTAATTAATGATCAAGTAAATTTATTTAGTTAACAGAGTATTACTTATATGTCTAATTATATATTTAAAAATAATATTTTTCATATTTAAAAATAAATCCATAAACTCCCTTGATTCATTTCTCTTGAGTCATTAGGACTGTTGTAAACTTTTCTAATGACAAACTTTTTAGTCTAATGAGCTTTTTTTTTTTCCAACCCACGTGGATCACGATGAAGACATGTGGAGTGACTTTAACAACTCT
Source organism: Vigna unguiculata (assembly GCF_037176805.1). NCBI lineage: Eukaryota > Viridiplantae > Streptophyta > Magnoliopsida > Fabales > Fabaceae > Vigna > Vigna unguiculata. Next base: position 26,362,126 of record NC_140793.1, read on the forward strand.
AAATTTGTATCATTTATCGCTAAATATAAAAGCAAATTTAAGAGGGATCAAGTCAAGATACTCTCAAAATCATTTTAAACGAGTGGCTTTCAATTTTATTGAATATGTTTTTAAACTAACAATTAAATTTTATTTGGTAAATAAAGTTACCATGTTAGACATATGAAATATCAGGATTAATTTGTCTGAAAATGAATTGATTGCCTTTTTATTTATATATTATGTATAAAAGTAATAATTTTTTATTTTATTTTATTCTGTTTTAGAGGTCTTTGATGTGTATAAAGCCTCCGGCCCTAGCCCAATTTAGCACTGCAATAACTTTGGGCCTAACTGGTATTAAATCCATGGTCCCTTCTCTAACTAAATTTAGTAGTACAACAACTCTAACAAGTTTTTTATATATCTAAATATACTCTGAATTTCTTTTTTAATATATTTATGTTATGAATTGTATGATTTAGAACAATAATATGAATTAAATAATTTAAAATAATTTGAATTATGTAATTTATTGTATTATTTATTAAATAATCTAAAATTATGTAAACTAAACTATTCTTTTATTTGCTTTGAATTTATTTTAATATTTTTGTTACATAAATTTTTTTATAATAATAATTATTAAATTGTTAAAAATTTAATAATGAAAAAAGTATTCAAGAATCTTAGCCAGAAACTTTATTTTACAGTTTTTATATTCATAATTTTAATTTTATTTCATAAATAACTCATAATTAAAATCCTTCAATATAAATTTATTATTTTGGTTTGGTCATTGCAAATACAATGCAGTCAAAGTATAAAATAATCTTTAAAAATTCACACTTACATATGTTTATTAGTTATTAATTAACTCAAAGGATGCAACTGATATTTAAATACAACAAGTAATTTAATTTGATTCTTTATTTTTAAACCAAAATTATAACAAAATCGCTATATTGGGAAAGAAATAGACAAAAAGGAAATAAAAAAAAAATGAGTGATATTTTTATATCTAATTTCGGGTTATCGTTTTGGGCGATAGTCATGCACAATGATTTTAATCATAAAGATAAATTATTTAAATTATTTATGACCAATTTGAGTCTAATTTATTTTATATTTATTTCAGGTTTACCTATTCGATTAAAAAAAGTTTGATTTATGGTTAGACTAAACTATTTAAATGAGTTAAATTTTATAAGCTTGTCAATAATAATCAACTTTTAAAACATTTATTAATTGGTTATTCTTTCATTTTACCTTATATGTTAGGATAATATAACTTACCTTTTTAAGGATTTTTTATATAATTTACACACTTTTAAGGTGGTCCATATCCAATAATTCTTTTTATCCATAACTTTATTATGAGATTTAAATTGCTAATTTATTAATATATTTATAATACGTTTTGGTAATTTTATTTTGTATTCACTTTCTATTTTTATCAATTTATGTTACAATGTTAACTAAGTTCTCATTGGTATGTTAGTGAATCATAACATAACCCAATAAAAAATTATTCTTTCACTCATCCTGTATTTTCATATTTTCTTGTGACTTTCACATGATTTATTTAGGATTATCTAATGTAAAATAATAAAAAAGATGGTCCAAATTAGTTGTTGTGAAATTTACACTTTTATGACATGTCTTACAACAAATAACCTACAATCCAGGCAACAATGTATGACCACAACGTGGAGTGTTTTTTTTTTTTTCACTGTCTCCTTCAATCATTAGGTCAATTCTCTTCCTTTTAATGCAATGGATGTTATAATTCATATAAAGAAATTGTTTAATGAATTCAATAACTTGATTCAGAGGCACTTTTCTACTTACTTTTTGCTTATTCAATATTTATATCTTCACACACTTTGAGTTGACACTTTTATTTTATAGTACTCTATCACAATCATATAAAATAGCATATAACCTATAAATTAGCTAACAAACAAAATAATGAAATAAAAGGACACAAAAATAAAAATAAATGTTTTGCTTGAAACATATCCTATGTTAGTTTGACTTGACCCCACTTAACCCTATATATAATAAATTTCAAAAACACCTACCTTTGCTTTCGTACTTAAATTCACAGACCAACCTTTACACCAACAACAATAACCATTAACCCTTGAAACAAAACAAAATCCTAAATAAAAGTTTGGTACTTACCAAGAAAAAGAAGAACAAAATCCTAAATAAAAGTTTGGTAGTTACAAAGAAAAATAAGAAGAAAAAGAAAGTGACTTCACCATTGTCATCTTCAAAAAAGTGACTTCAATACCAATTTAGGATTGGAAAATGATATTTTAACTATTAAATTTTAACAATTTTCTTTTACAATATGATGTGTCATCTTCTAAGTAGTTTTGGAATATTGAGAATGAGAAAATAAAAAAATGGAAAATCATTTAAAAGATACCACCTAAAGTTGTAAGAGAAAGTTGTCAAAATTTAGTAGTTAAAAAATTATTTTCCTTTAAGATTATCTTTCTTGAGTAGCTCATGATTTGCTAACCTTCCATTTCATTGCTTCGCACTCTCAATTTGGGAAAAAAAAATAGCACCATTAAGTGTACTTACACCAATATACACTTTCTTTTTATAAATTAGATCTTCATTTTCACTCCCGCACCTATAATGTCCTCACATTATTTGACCATTTTTTTTTCAAAATAATAAATTCTAAAAGGTTAAATATGTCTTGTGACTTTTAAATTTAAATGTAAAATTAGAATTCGACTATATTCCAAACTTTGATATATTTTAGTTTATAAACGTTAAAAAATAAAAAGATATAGTCCTATTAACTTAAAGGTGTTAATTATTTTTTATATACTAAATGATGTTCCAAGCTAATATTTAACCTGAAATGTATCGAATTGTATAGAAAACTAAAAAATTAACCTCAAACGTTGTTCGACAAATAAAAAAAGTGTAACGTAGTTGGGTTAAGAGGATTATATCCATTCATTTTTAAAGTTTGAAAACTAAACTGTATCAAAGTTGAATATATGAATAAATTTTAATTTTGCATCAAAGTTTAAGAAATAAAAACATAGTCATACCATTTAAAAAAAAAAAAGTCTTCAAATGGACTCAATGACAAAATAATTTCATAAATAAACATGTTAACTATACTTGTTCATAATTCAATTTTCAGATAGTCAAATTTTCATCTCTCATATACGGTTCCAATGAAAAAAAAAACTCAGAATCTAGTTCTTGAAGACTCGGATTTTGGATGGATTCTTTATTTTTCCTTTCTAAGTAGAGAGCAATGTGTTAAAAAAATAATTAAAATTAATAAATGAATATAATAATATAATAAAAGTAATAAAAGAGGGATAAAATAGAAGAATGGAAACATAATAACCTTGCGTCCCGGGTTCCTTTTTCCATTCCCTTTCAAAGTCATCCTCCATCTTCATTTCTCTCAATATAGTATATTACATTATAGGTTGAGATATGTATGAATACGATAATAGAGAATGATAGACTATGTTTGAAGGAACTTCCAAGTTCATGAGTAAGATTACCTTGTTAGCAATATAGAGATGGTGGTAGTGATTTTTTTTAAAGGTCTGGATGTATTGTCTTGATGGTACTCGATTTCACATGTTTAGTGATCCCAAGAAACTCGTACACTTATTTTATCAGAAGGAATTGGATACAATATAGTTAGAGATGATTAAGTTGTAAAGGTTGTGATTTTGAGTTTTTGTATCTTTTATGGGAGGGAAATATCATTGGAGAGGCCTTAAGTAAGGACACACAAATAATTTTTTTGGACAATAATTTTTTTTCTATTTATTTAATTATTATTATTATTATTATTATTATTATTATTATTATTATTATTATTATTTCCTACAATATGTTTATAAAATTTAAAGACAAAATTATACGATGATATCTAATTATACTTAAAATATTCACACACACAAAAATATATATATATATATATATATATATATATATATATATATATATATATATATATATATAAAATATTGTATGCATCTTATAGCTACACCGTTTAGTACATCTTATATTTCCTACACTAGAAGAGGAATAAGTGTTATCTATTTACAGTTTCCCACTCATATATTGGTTTTCAAACAGCTGGAGGGAAAATGTTATGTATAAGGTTCACTTGGACTGTTGGGAGTAAATAGAAGCTAACTCCGATTTGTCCTTTAATGACAATTGACGCGTTTGGAGCAGAGAGAAAAGTAATAGTAGCGTTTCCTATTCCCTGAAATGTTACAGAGAATTATTCACTGCATTGGTTTGTCATGCATCCCCCAGGAAAACAACCACAATGTCGACGAAGAAGGGATCAAGCATGTTGGGAGCAGCCATCTATGATATGGTTATAAAATTTTGTTTTTTCATACACAATCATAAAATAGGGAAGTGAGACAAATATCACATAAAAAAATACAGCATATAATAATAAAATAAAATGAAATGAAAATTCTCCTAAATCCATAAAACTGGATTTTTATTATACTTTTATAAAGATATATTGATTAATTTTGTAGTGACTAGTCAAGATAAATGAGCTCATGATCAACAAAGTAACTCAAAAACATCTCATCTTGAGTAATACTAACTCGTTTAAATCCCGAAGGTCATACCTCCAACTACAATAATCAAATCTTTATTTATCATAAATTTTATTTCAATATTAAACCATATAATTATAGAAATAAATAAATAGATAGAATCAATGAATAATTAAAATAAATATAAATAAATAAAAAGGACCAGTACATAACTGGAGATAGATATAAATAAGTAAATGTGAGTAAATATAAATTGAGTAAATAGGACCAATGCATAACTGGATATGAATATAAATAAATAAATAGGAACGAGAACTAAATATAAATTAGAATGAGGTTAGGGACACCTCACTTATAGAGATAAAAAATAATTATGAAAATAATCAAAGTAAATAAAATGATAGATGTCTCCTCCCCTTACCTTAATTATTGTGAAAGATATATCCCAAAGCTTTGTGAACGATTCATCTTTCTTCTTCTTTTATTTTCTTCATTGCCAATTTTATACTCACAAACTCCTCTTCTCCCTTTTTCTTTCTTTGATCTTACTGTCTCGTTTTCCTTTCACAATCACCACTCCTATTTATACTACATACATAATCATTACGTTTAGTTCATTTGGTTGGAAAACACTGTTCAATTTTTTTCTTCTTTCAAATTCTTGTTATTGTTGTTTCTTATGGATTAAGCTCTCCATTTTTTTTTCTTTTCTAACCTGTAACTGCATTAAATCTCAAATGCATTTATTGACATCTTATCTAATTCCATTACTGGAGCAATGAGCATAGAATTATGGTGAGGGGTTTCTTTTTCTCTTTTTCTCTCTCTTTTTTTTTTCATTACATAACAATATGTCAATTTACTTATTAAATTTATCCATAATATATATATATATATATAACTTAACTTATATATTTTATTTACGTTTCTTCTATTATTATAATAAAAATATTCTTTCTTATTAACATTCTAAAATATTTAATATATTTCTTATAAAATCATCAATTATTTGTATATTTTGGATATTTATAATCTTTATGTTCATAATTTATTATAATAGATATATTATTATTTTTAATAATATGTATATGTTATATATATATATATATATTCATATATATATATATATATATTCATATATATATATATATATATTAATTAATTAATTATAGATACATACTAAAATGCTTATAAATAAAGTAATACATTGATTTATGGATGTTACACAATCTAAATGTTAGATGTAATGATCAAGAACTTAAGTTATGGAGTGTTAAGTACTAAATAAACTAAAAATTTCATAATTAAAGTAAATAGAACTTTTTTGTTCAAGATATGGTTTGAGTATCGAAAAATAAGAAGTTAGAGAAATTGGTTATATATATATATATATATATATATATATATATATATATTATATGGACGACTTAGTTTGTATCAAACATGATTAAGTGTATAGGCACCTAGAGAGGTTCTTTGAGTAGTTCAACATGAAGAATGAAGAGGTTTAATGTGTCATCTTGAGAAAAGAAATGTTGTTAGGAATGCTTGAAGTCATGAGGAGATCCAAGATTGGTAATCAAGAATAGAAAGTCGGAGCCGAGTGAAATTTTTAGAAGTTTGAATTTGGAAGTTTTGTATCATCATATCACGTGGGATGTAATATACAAGTTTGTCAGGTGGGTCACCAATTTATTGTGCCCACACTAATTTAATTAATAAAAATAAAAGGAGGTATTTTTTACGAGCTCTCAACCCATTATGCAATTTAAACATGCAACTCTTGCATCAAGTTTGTTATGAGAGAAAAAATAGAGTGAGAGACAGAGAGAAAGAAGTTGTGAGTGTCTCTGGTGAGAAACCATCAATGAGAGTCAAGAAGAAGAAAAGAAGAACCAGTTTATCTTGTTCAAGTTTGTGCAGAGAAGTTACCTTGGAGAAAAAGTTTTATTCTTCTTTTCATATATTCGGATTCTCTCTGTTGATCCTTAGAATCTTCAAAAGAACTTGTGGTGTACCCATTAATTTTTATTAGTGGAAGATTTTACTGGACTAGGTCCCATGGGTTTTCTCTCCATATTGAGATTTTCCCACATTAAAAGTTTTGGTGTTTGCTGGTTCCTCCCTTCTCTATTTTATGCATTTTATTATTTTGCATATTATTTATTTAGGGAAGATTTGATCTGGATTTTACTTCCGCGCTTGTTTATTTGTTATTTTTGAGATCTTCCCAACAACTAGTATCAAAGCTCCGATTAGAGGTTTTGATTTGTGCTTTGAAAATGGGAGATAATGATGGTGTAGAAACCATGATTAAATTGGATTCTACAAATTATTCAATATGGAAATCTCGCATGGAAGATTTGTTATTTTGCAGAGGCTTGTATGATCCTATTGAGGAAAAGTGTGTGAAAACAATAGGTAAATCTGATGGAGATTTGAAGAAGATAAATAGGAAAACTATTGGTGTGATCAAACAATGGATAAATCAATCTATTTATCATCATGTGTCAGGTGAGAATCTTTCTTACAATTTATTAAAGAGATTAAGTGAGCTATTTGAGTCTAAAAATTCACTAAACAAGGCATTCCTTATTAGAAAGATAGTAAACCTGAAATACAAGGATGGTTCCTCAATGGCAGAGCACTTGAGCAGTTTTCAGAATATGGTGAATCAGTTGACCACAATGGAGATTATATTAGATGATGAGTTATTAGCATTGTTGTTACTTAGTTCATTACCAAACAGTTGAGAGACTTTGCTGGTATCACTAAGTAACTCTGCTCCTAATGAAAAATTGACTTTTGACATGGTCAAAGATAACCTCTTAAATGAAGAAATTAAAAGGAATGGTAGCAATAAGGTTATCTCCTCTTCTCAAAATGAAGCTTTAGTTATGGAGTTAAGAGGAAGAAATATGTACATGAATTCTCGGAAATTTAATAATCATTCTCAAAGATTTAATGATCATTCTCAAAGATTTAATGATCGTAGTAAGTCAAGAGGGAAATCAAGGCCAAAGAAAAATATCACATGTTTCCATTGCAATAAACCAAGACATATGATTAAAGACTATTGGTTCCTCAAGCGAGAGAAGTCAAGGGATAGAGGAAAAATGTTTCATATAATCATTTGAGAGTGTTTGGTTGCAAAACATTTATTCACATCCCTAGAGATGAAAGGTCTAAGGTTTATGAGAAGTCTAAACAGTGCATTTTCCTTGGTTATGGTTGTGACAACTTTGGTTACAGATTTTGGGATCCAGTTGAAATGAATATTATTAGAAGCCGAGATGTTGTTTTTCTTGAGGACCAAACTATTGAAGATATTGAAAAGAAAGAAAAGCCAAAATAGGTTACTCATGGGTTCATTGATGTTGAGCCTGAACCTCCAGCCACAATTGTTGATCATGGGGGAGATGTGAATGTAGATGTGAAGAATGCAGTTGATATGTCTGAGACTAAAGTTAATGAACCGACTGAAGTAGTACCTCATGAACCACTTGTAGAGCCTCTTTTGAGAAGATCTGTTAGAGAAAGACATCACTCACAAAAATATTCCCCTCATGAGTTTGTTTTGTTGACCAATGAGGGAAAGCCTGAGTGTTATGAAGAAGCTATGTTGCATGAAGAGAAAAACAAGTGGTTAAAAGCCATGCAAGAGGAGATGAAATCATTGCATGAGAATCATACTTTTGAATTGGTGAAACTGCGCTAAGGTAAGAGAGCACTGAAAAATAAATGGGTGTTTAAATTGAAATCAAAAGAGAATAACTCACAACCAAGGTACAAGGCAAGGTTGGTTGTGAATGGCTTTGGTTAAAAGAAAGGTATTGATTTTGAAGAGATATTTTCACCCATGGTTAAAATGTCTTCAATCAGTTGTACTTGGCTTGGCAGCAAGTTTAAATTTAGAAATTGACCAACTTGATGTGAAAATAGCCTTCCTTCATGGTGACTTGGATGAAGATATTTATATGGTACAACCTGAAGGTTTTGTAGTCAAATGTAAAGAAAATTTTGTTTGCAAATTGAGAAAGAGCTTGTATAGGTTCAAACAAGCTCCAAGGCAATGTAATAGAAAATTTGATTCCTTCATGATGGATCACAGGTATGATAAAACTTCTTATGATCATTATGTTTTTGTGAAGAAATTTCCTAATGAAAAATATATTATTCTTTTGCTCTATGTTGATGACATGTTGATTGCTGATCATGATAAAAATGACATTCAAAGTCATAAAAGAGTGTTGAAGAATGGAAAATTGTGGCTATCCTAGCAAAAATATATTGAAAAGGTATTAGAGAGATTTAATATGAAAAATTCTAAGCCAGTTTGCACTCCACTTGCAAGTCACTTCAAGTTGAGCTCAAAGGATTGTCCTACAAATGAGTATGAGAAAGAATAAATGCAGAAGATTCCATATCCATCTGCAGTTGGTAGCTTGATGTATGCCATGGTGTGTATAAGGCCAAACATTGCTCATGTTGTTGGTACGGTGAGTCGTTTCCTTGCTAATCCTGGAAAAGAGCATTGGCAAGTTGTGAAATGGATACTTAGGCATCTCAAAGGTACTTCTAGAGTTTGTTTATGCTTTGGAAGTGGAAAGCATGTGTTGAATGGTTACACAGATGCAGACAAGGCTAGTGATGTGGATTCTATAAAATCTACCTCTGGCTATATGATGACTTTTGTAGGGGGAGCAGTGTGATGGCAATCCAGACTACAAAAATGTGTTGCTCCATCTTCTACAGAGGTAGAATATGTTGTTGTTACAAAAGCTCCTAAGGAGCTCTTGTGGATGCAAAAATTCCTACAAGAGTTGGGATTATCACAAGAGAAATATGTTTTGTATTGTGATAGTCAAAGGGCAATCCATCTTAGAAAGAACTTAACTTTTCATTCAAGGTCAAAGCATATTGAGGTCTAATATCATTGAATACGGGAAGCATTAGAGATGAAACAACTGTCATTAAAGAAAATCCACACTGATGAGAATGGGTCAGATATGATGACAAAGATCTTGCAGGAAAATATGTTATATGCAAAGAGACAGCCATATTGGTTGATTATGGTCCCAATTAATTGTTGAGGGGGAGATTTGTCAGATGGGTCATCAATTTATTAGGTCTACACTGATTTAATTAAGAAAACTAAAAGGAGGTATTTTTTTATGGGCTTCTAGCCCATTATGCAATTTAATTATGCAACCTTGCATTAGTTTGTTATGAGAGAAAAATAGAGTTAGAGACAAAGATAAAGAAGTTTTAAGTGCCTCTGGTGAGAAGCCATCAGAGAGAGCAAAGAAGAAGAAAAGAGCAACCAATTTATCTTGTTCAAGTCTGTGGAGAGAAGTTACCTTGGAGAAAAGGCTTTATTCTACTTATCATATATTGGGATTCTCTCTATTCCTTGAAATCTCCAAGAGAACTTGTGGTGTACCCATTAAATCTTTATTAGTGGAAGATTTTACTGACTAGGTCCTGTGAGTTTTTCCTCCATAGTGAGGTTTTTCCACGCTAAAAATTTTGGTGTTTGTTGGTTCCTCCCTTCTCTATTTTATACATTTTATTATTTTTTATATTATTTATTTAGGGAATATTTAATCTGAATTTTACTTTCGCGCTTGATTATTTGTTATTTTTGAGATCTTCCCAACAACACAAGTTAAAATTAGTGAGTTTGAATTTGAAAAATATTTTGAACTTATTAGGCATAATTAAAACTGAAGACTTCACTAAGAGAATTGATGATACTTAAGGGTTAGAAACATAATATGATATGTATTAGAAGATGATGATCTAAAGTAAATATATTAATTGAAACTAATAAAAGGCAAGCACAACACATATTAAAGTACAATCGAGATGTAATTGGTGAGATAATACTTTTAAAAAATTTGACAACCATTTGTCACTATGGTGAAGAATCATTGCTCAGTACGGACAATAACAATTAGACTACCGTACACATTCATCCTTTTCATCTAGAGAATTAAAGATTTATGTGCAAGAGTTAGCTAAGACCAATAAATGAAATAATCAGATTACATGGTATAACGACAAACATAATATCAAAAACTTCGACTCAGTATAGTGTATCATTCATAAATTGATGAACAATTAAGAGATAACTATCTCATTCTTTAGATACAAACTTAGAATTTATTTGTTAGATCAACTAAGAAATGAGAATAAATTTTTAGAATGTTAAAATAGAGGATTATGCAAGTGGTGAAGGGAAACAATATTGAGGGTAAAATTTTTAGAATGTCATAAAAGTATAATGTTTATATATGTATATATTATTATATTTTACTTTAATATTTATGTTATTCTTTGGAAATGTTTTAAACACTTTTTTGGAGGATTATAAATATATTATGTATATGTGCATTTCATTATGTTACTAACCGTTATTAATCATGGAATGAATAAATTTACTAATTTGAGTTATAAGGAGGGAAGCAAAAATTTAAAAAAAAAGAAAAAAAAATGAAATTGATTTTAAGGAAAAGGAAAATTAAAATGAGTAATTAAAAGTGTGAGAAATATATTTTAATTGATCCGAGAGATAGAAAAAAAAGTTTTGTAATATTATTTAAAATTAATTTATGTATTTTTAGTTTATTAAAAATTAATATACATCCTTATCGGTGTGGAATCGATCACCATTACGCATATTAAAATGTTTCAATTTTTTTAATTATCTATAAATATTATCATTTCTCAATTATATATTTCAAATTCTCATTTCAATCGTTTAAATCTCCTTCCATTAACATTATATTTATAAACATTTAATATTTTTAATATAAATTTAGTAATTGAAATTTATATTTTAACTCATTTTAGATTTCATACTACTTTTTTAAAACTAATTTTATAATAATTATATCATCATTGTCAATAATTAAAAAATAATAATAATACAATATATTATACTTCTATTTCTATATATTTTTATTCAATATCATTATTATCAATAATAATAATAATAATAATACTTTGTTTTTTAACTTTATTTTTTTCTATTGTATTTTCTAAATAATTTCAAGATTTAATTTCATCTATAATAATAACAATAACAACAAACCATCCACAATATTTTTCAATTTTCTTCTATCTTTCATTCAATTTGTACACAAAGACTGATTCTATAATAACAGCATTTTTTTTTCCAAATTCTTTTACCTAAATTTTTTTTAAAATCAAATGGTAATTTTCCTTAAATAATTTCTTATTTGTTTTCTTTTTCTCAAATCAATTAAAATTTATTCTCCACATTTTTAATTAGTTATTTTAGTTAACTTTTCGCTAAAACTAATTCCATTTTCCTTTTTTTTTAGTTTTTATTTCTTCCCCTACCTAAAAAGAAATCAGAAACTCATCCAGAATTCTAGAACCTGGGGAGTAAAATTTGAGGATTCTTTTTTTCGTTGAATCAACGAAGGTGCCTTCTCCTTGCACCTTAACGCTTCTTCGATACCCCAAATTTACAATTTTATCCCTAATTAATTTGTAGGTGCAGTGAACAAAAATAAGTGAAAGAACAATAATGAAATTTACTGTAACAACTATTTTGCTTGTCTATGCATCCCTAAATTATTTCATACCTTCTTTCTCTTTGTTTCTTCTCTGTTTCATTCTGAATGTGGTTCCTTCATTTTAATTTTCTCTGCTTCATTCTTTCGGTGGTCCCTGGTCCGAGGTTCGTGTGTCCTTGAAGGTCTTCCTTCAGTTTCATTCATTCATTTTTTTTGGGAAGCTCTCCTCTTATCTTCTCTGCAGGTTAGACAATTTTGTATTTCTTTTTATTCTGTGAAACGGATTTCGTGATACGTTTGAAAAAAAAAGTGAAATAGATTTCAAAATCCGTTTGGCAATTTTTAATTTTTTTTCCAGAGACGGAATTCGTATTCCGTTTCAGAAAAGTATGAAACGAATTTCGAAATTCGTTTCATAAGTTTCCATGTCTTTGTTTTAAGAAACGACTTTTGAAATCTGTTTCATACATTTTTTAAACGGATTTCGAATTCCGTTTCACAAATTTTAATTTTTTTTTCTAGAAATGGAATACATGATCCGTTTCAGAAAATATGAAACGGATCCCAAAATCCGTTTCATAAAGTTTCATGTTTTTTTTTGAAACGGATTTTGGGATCCGTTTCATACTTTTCTTAAACGGATCACGTATTCTGTTTCTGAAAAAAAATTAAAAATTGCCATCTTCGATGGTAATTCTATCATTGATCACGTATTTCGTTTCATATTTTTCAAATATTGTGCTTAATAGGTAATTCTGTCATTGATTTAATGGACTAGGTCTAAATTGATAAGTCTTGTTTTTCTTAGGATATCAAATTTGCCATCTTCCATGTTAGTAATGAGATATTTTGCATTCTGAATATTTTCGCCTCCACCATTACCACGAAACTCTCCACATCCTCCCTGAACCTCCACCACCACAACCCATCCAAGCTTGCCTCCACCACCACCCTCTCCACCAAACACCATGTCATCCACCACAGGCCTCACCACCATTGAGGTTTCTGCTTCACCGGAGAACCACCCACCTCTGCGGCAATGACCATGGCAGAACGCGAAACCCCTCACACCAGAACGTGACCACCATGGCAGTCACCTCCGTGACAAAGATCGATGCTACCTATGTTGTAAAACCACCGTGACGATCACGAAGCCATCGTGAGGCACTCCCACCTGCGACGCCACAACCTGAAATGCCAAAATAAAAAAAACGAAACGGATTTCATGAAAGCAAATTTTTTCATGAAACAGATTTTGATATTCGTTTCATACTCTAGTTCCGGAGCCGTCGTCGGCAACAACGTGAGGCGTTCAACCTCTCTTGTTCTTCTTCTTCCCCATAGGTGCGCAGTGGAGGTTCTTCACCACCTCCATCATATGACACACTACCACCACCGTGAACCACGGTGATCAGAAGCTCCGTCACCATTGCCAAACTACCACCTTATCTCCATGCCAAACATGGGAGTCCCACGGTTCGGACATATGGGAGGATTCCGATTTGTCCCTCTGTTTCTTATTTTTCTCTTTCATTTTGTTGATTGATCAGTGGAAGTTTGATAGTGGAGGTGAGATAAGGATTGGTGATTTTTTGGTATTTCTAGAATGAGGAAGAAGGTGGTGATGGTGAAGGTGTTGATAATGGTTGTGATTAATGTGTGGGTTAAGGTTATGTGATAGAATTTATTAATGTGTATTTGAAGAATGAAAAGATGATGAATGGGTTGAAGATTGAGGTGGAAGATGGATGATGTAACAACATATTGACAATATTTCTAGAATGGAGATGAAGATGGTGGTCTATGGAGGTGCCGAGGATGGTGGTTTGTTATTTAAGTGGTGGTTTGGAATGGATGAAAGGAGGAATATCTAAGTGAAGTTGGATTCTCTTGTGATGAATAACGGTGTGTTGGTTTGGAGGTAGAAGAATGGGTCTCCATGATCCCTTGGAGATGGTGCGGAGATCAAAACCCCACCTCTCCCCTCTGGTTTGTTTTTGGTGTTCAATATGAAGATCCATGAGTTGTCATGATCATGATGAATGGATAAAAGAAAAGTGGATATGTGCCTAATGGAGGGGTATGGAGAAAAGAATCCAGAGGGGACGTGTTAGGGAGTCTTGGAAGAAATAAGATTTCTGATTTCTTATAAGAATGAAGATAGTTAGGTTGAAGCGTGAGTGTGACAGAAGAAGATAGATTAAAGATGGAGATATGAGTTGAAGGAGAAAAAATATTTTCAGTATTTACTGTGGGTCAACTTAATATTTACTGCAGGACAACTTAGGAATTATAATATATGTTTGGAGGTACAGGAGAATCTATTGGAGGTATAGGGAGAAGCTCCCATCAACGAATTGAAGGTGGAAATTCAGTTCTTCGATAACCCAATTCTTAACAAGCCCATTAAACAGATCCATTTGGAGATTTATTTTGCCACTGAATTTAGAAAAATATTTCATTTAACCCTTGAGGCATAACATTTATGGGCACAATGGAGTTAGGTCTAACTTGACATATTTTTTTAAGAATTAGGATCATAATAATAAAATATATAATTTTATCTTAAAAATTCATATAAAATAAATAAATTAATACCTTATTTAATAATTCTTGCAAATCTTCACACATGAGAGGACCGAATTGAGTAATTAATAATGCATGTAAAAAAAGAAGAAGTTATATTAAAAACCAAATTTTGGTAAGAACAACATAGTTTATCCTAAAATGTTGATATATCTAATCATTAAAAATAAAAAAGAAAAATTGTAAATTGTAAAATTTGCATTCATTTTACTCTTTTTTCATTAATTTTGTGAAAACTACATAATTTCTTTTATTTACGTTTTCATTTATTTCCATTTTATTTTTATTAAAAACAAAGAAAAAACAAAAAAGAATATTCAACTTGTAATGCACACCCTTAATAAAGGAAAATCTCTTTTATACACAATTCCATACTATTTTTATATTTTTGTAATTACTTATATATATATATATATATATATATATATATATATATATATATACTTTTTTATTATTGTTCTCTTTTAAATTCAATTAACTTTATTTTCTCAGTTTTAATGTCTACAAAAAAATATTTACAATAAAATTAATTGGTTTATTTTTATAACTTTTATATACATGTTTTTTTTTTAATTCTAGTAATATATTTTATTTTGATAATGATGACAATAATCGTTTTTTTTTTTAATTTTAGTAGCACACGAGGCTGGCCAATCAATGCATTTTCGGCGCACCATGAATCACACTTGTACACAATAAATACTACATTTTTCTCAAAATACTAATAAATATTACCTAACACAAGTAGAAAACGTTCAGATCTCAAATTAGCAATTGAAAATATATTTATATTTTAAATTATTTTCATGATATTTTGAAACAACATGTAAAGTCTGTGATTGAAAAAACGTCAAAAGTAAGTGGCTGCCGAATTTTATATAAATAAATAAAATATATTTAAAATTAAAAAATAGTTTAATACAATAAAAATACTTTTTATTCAAAAATGTAAAGCAAACCATAAACTGTTAACTACTATCTTAAATAATAATAATAATAATATTATTATTATTATTATTATTATTATTAGGTTGCAGTAGTAGTGTGTGACAAGGATAAGGATAAGAACTGAAATTTCAGGAACACAGAAAATAAGAAATAAAAGCTATTAACAGTTCAGACACGAGGAAGAAGAAGAAGAAAAGTTTTGGAATATGAAAGGAAACTGTCAAAGAGTGTGATTGCTGCCATATCACTCTTTTCATTTATTTGACTCGAATTAGGTAACCAAAATGGTTGGTCCACAAATGTTACCAATTTTTTGAGGAGGACAAAATAATAACGTAGTATCATAAATTATGAAGAAATAAACAAATCTAAAAAGTTAAATCCGTTATGGAAGGTGTGAGACATAACATCGTAATTTGTTTGGTCAAGTGTTTATGTCTCATCTTTTATGGCGTGACTGATAACAACATTTACATTGAAACTTGGTTACCGTTTCACACAAACTTCATAATCTGAAACTATAAATAGAGAAGAGAAGAGAGGCAAAACACCAACGAAAGTTAACCATGGCTTCTTCAAGGAGGATCTCAAGGCTGCTCTCTCCTTCTTTTCTTTCTGCTACCACTAATTCTTTGTTTTCTAGAGGTACTACTACTTCTTTATCATCACTTCCAAGATCTTGGTCTCATCTTGTTACTTTCATGTTTGGTTCTTGACAGCATCAAAATTAAGTGATCTTCAATTTTGTAGTATTTTCTGATCCTTATGAACTGTAGTTACCAATTTGTTGGAGATGGTTGAATTGATCAACTGTTATATAATGTATTTTAAAAATTGTATGATCCATTACCAGAAGTGTGTACTCCATTCTGTACTCATTTATTGGTTGGCTTTTTGTTCTTTTCTAGCCACAACCTGTTTCTTTCAAAGATTCACTTCCATTTTTTATGAATAATCCAAATGTGAAAATACTTACCATATTAAGTAAAATCGAGAAAGTTCAACACCATACTTAAAAAAGACTATTTCGGTTCATGTTAATACCTAGAAGAAGGATCATGTCTTTCGATGAGTGTTTTTAGGCCTTGATTTTGATTTGGGGTTTTCGTTAATGGACTTGTTTATTTTTAATCAGACTTTTTAAGGCCATTGACCATTTTTTCTGATATTCAGGTGGAAGTGGTACTGTTGTTGGAGGACTCAGTAAATTCAGCACTACTGCTGCTGCCACTGAAGAACCAATTAAACCAGCAGTTAGAGTAGAACACACTCAGCTCTTAATCGATGGAAAATTCGTTAATTCTGCTTCCGGTTAGTCCTCTTTTTTTCACCCTTTCTACTTTTATCTTCATCTATTTAGTGTGTTTGGGTGAGCACTTGCAAACTGGTTCTGAATGAAGGGATGTGATTTATCTTAGGAAATTTTTTTATATTTTATCTTAAAGTTAGTAAAGAATCTTAATAAATAATTTTGTATCTAATGCACTAGTGAATTTTGTTGAAAATATTTAAGTGTGATTCTAAGTCTTATATTTAATAGAAATGATAAAGTTAAATACTAAAATTCATAAATTTAATGTTTCAAGATTTTGGTTAAAAGTAGTGTTCAGTCAGCTTCTTATATGGGTTAGACTCTTGTTATATATATCTAATATCTTTCTAATAAAAATTTCATGAATAGACCCATCAGTGATATTAGAGTGGTTAATTCGTCTTGGTAATTCCATATAAAGAAAAAGATTCACAAATTCAGTGTTTTGAAATTTTGAATTAAAAATTGTGTCGATATATGAGTTAGACTTATGTATCAATCACATGACCCAGGACCATCAATTAGTTTCACAGGACCACTAGTATTTGAACATTATCCATGTGGTGAATGCAAATTGTTATTCATTATTTTGCACAAAAAGTCAGAATCTTGATGTGGTTATAACTTAATGTTGTGATTCCCCTTACATCAGGCAAAACTTTTCCAACGTTGGATCCGAGGACAGGAGATGTGATTGCTCATATTGCTGAGGGGGACCATGAAGATGTTGATCGAGCAGTTGCCGTTGCTCGCAAGGCATTCGACCATGGACCTTGGCCAAAGATGACAGCCTATGTATTTTCACCCTTACATTTGTTGTTGAACAACGTACAGATTCTATGATCTTTGGTTCCATGTTCATTCCACTAAATCCTTTTTTTGTCTGCTTCTTGTACAAACGTGTAGGAAAGGCAAAAGGTACTGCTACGTGCTGCTGATCTGATTGAAAAGCACACTGATGAGATTGCTGCACTTGAGACATGGGATACTGGGAAGCCATACGAACAAGTTGCTAAAGTTGAAATTCCAATTATTGTTCGTCTATTTCGATACTATGCTGGTATGTTGATTTGAGAAACACTAACAACACTCTTTCAAAAGGGTTTTCTATTATTTTTGCAAACCGGTTTTGTAAAATTAAGATAAATTTAAAGTCCACTTTTTAACGTGATATCAAAACTATGAGTTAAAACTTATTCTAGCAAACTTGATTATTTGTTGAATCTATTTTTTCACCTGTTACTGGACTACTCATTAATGTTTTCTCTTACATTTTGAGAGAATGTATTTGAAATGTCCTATCAACTAGTGATAATGTCAATTTACATTACAAAATACATAAGAAGAGTGTAAATCTCACCTTATAAGTTAATTTTTTAAGGTTGAGTTAGGCTTAAAATCTACTTCTTAACCATTATCGAGTGAAATGATCGAAAATCACAATTTTCAAAGGTCTTCATTTTCACTCAATTTTATAATTGTAGAGAATATGTTTTAACGTGTTAGAAACTTTGCTGCTAACACTTTTCATATTCAAAATTTGTCAGGTTGGGCAGATAAGATTCATGGTATGACAGTTCCAGCTGATGGGCCATATACTGTGCAAACATTGCATGAACCTATTGGTGTGGCCGGTCAGATCATTCCATGGAACTTTCCTCTTCTCATGTTTACCTGGAAGATTTGCCCAGCATTGGCCTGTGGTAACACTGTTGTCATCAAAACAGCTGAGCAGACTCCTTTATCTGCTTTCTATGCATCTAAGTTGCTTCATGAGGTGTGTGTTACATTACATTCCATACTTATTTTCAAAGAGAATTGTTAAATGAAAAGATTTCTAATTGTATATTCAATGTTCACACCAAATTCATCATCTCTCTCAGGCAGGACTTCCTCCTGGTGTGTTGAATGTCATATCTGGTTTTGGTCCAACTGCTGGTGCTGCCATTGCCAGTCACATGAACATAGACAAGGTAATCAGATATTTTTACTAGTATTCTTTTTCACTCTTCCACCCCTTTTGATTCTCAACATTGGCAAATCCTTTTAGTGAAACAATGTGAGGAATTTGATGGTAGAAGAAATGCCAAATAAAGTATTTTTACTCTCCGTTGCAGCTTGCTTTCACTGGTTCAACCGATACTGGAAAAATTGTCCTTGAACTTGCAGCTAAAAGCAATCTTAAGCCTGTTACTCTGGAGCTTGGTGGCAAATCCCCTTTTATTGTATGTGAAGATGCTGATGTAGATGAGGCTGTTGAGCAAGCACACTTTGCATTATTCTTCAACCAGGTTCATCCTAATATCAAGTTTGTTATGTAAAACAATAGTCTTCCATAGAGTTCATCAATAGATTAACTTGTTCTTTTTGTGACATTCAGGGACAGTGCTGCTGTGCTGGGTCTAGAACATTTGTACACGAAAGTGTGTACGATGAATTTGTTCAGAAAGCAAAGGCACGTGCTTTGAAACGTTCTGTTGGTGATCCATTCAAAGTAGGAATAGAGCAAGGTCCTCAGGTAACATACCCTCATACACAGCTAAAAAACGAGTTCAGATTTTTTACTGAGTTTTTAGTGTTATCTTCTACCGAATATTAACAATACCCATATATTAATACTTTAAAACTATTTTTAATATATTTAAGAAGAATCAAAATCAGTGTCATTGGTATATTTTTATACAGAAAAACCCAACAGTTTTTAGTGTTATCTTCTACCGAATATTAACAATACCCATATATTAATACTTTAAAAATATTTTTAATATATTTAAGAAGAATCAAAATCAGTGTCATTGGTATATTTTTATACAGAAAAACCCAACCGAGAATCTAAATTCTCATAAACTCAAAAAGCATGGAAAGAATTACACTAATTTGATATACTTCCTAATATAAAATGTGTGCTCTATTGATGCTAACGTGTGTGATCCAAAAATCAGATTGATTCAGAACAATTTGAGAAAATATTGAAGTATATTAGATCTGGTGTTGAAAGTGGAGCTACACTTGAAACTGGAGGAGATAGATTTGGCAACTCCGGCTTCTATGTTCAACCTACTGTCTTCTCAAATGTTAAGGTACAATGAAACAATAACAAAGTCTGTCAGTTGCCTCTCATTGTAGTAATGATGATTAAAACATGAGTTCTTGTGTCACTGATTGTTAAAACAACCAGGATGATATGCTGATTGCAAAGGACGAGATCTTTGGCCCAGTGCAATCCATATTAAAATTCAAGTAAGAACAATGATTCCTATTTGCAATTAATATCATTATGCTTTCAGTTTTTGTTCATGCACTAATTAGGTTGAGTGTTTGATGATAGGGACATTGATGAGGTGATTGAAAGAGCAAATAACACACACTACGGGCTTGCAGCGGGAGTGTTCACAAAAAACATTGACACAGCAAACACTTTGAGCAGAGCATTGAAAGCTGGAACAGTGTGGGTGAACTGCTTTGACATATTTGATGCAGCAATTCCCTTTGGAGGGTACAAAATGAGTGGTCAAGGAAGAGAAAAAGGAGAATACAGTCTCAAGAACTACTTGCAAGTCAAGGCTGTCATCACACCCTTGAAGAACCCAGCTTGGCTTTGAACATCATTCACTTACCTTTATTTCATTCAAAGATTAATAATAAGTTCCAATAATCAAGAGCATTAAATTGTTTTTATTCATCTCATGGTATCGCATAATGTTCAAATATAATCCAGTTTCCTTTTTCCGCTTGAGAAAATTCTGTGGTGTAAAATTCAATGTGGAGATGGGTTTGTTTGTGTTTGTTGGTGGGATTGGAATCAAATTTGCTTAATGATGTATGTAATCATGTAACCTCGTATTACCTGTTCTCAGAAGACATTATTCAAGTGAAATTGTTTTGATTGAATTGTGATTCAATTTCTAATGATCGTATTTATTTTAGGGATAAATATGTTTTTATTCCTTCAATTTTTAGTAAAAATTGAACTTAATCCTTTTCGAAAACTTTGAATTAATTTAATCTTTTAACTTTGTAAATATGTGGATTTAGTCCTTTTAACAAATTTTTATTAAATTTATTTCACATTTCAAACACATTTCACTATAGTATTTTAGTTTGTTTAAACCGTTTGACACATGTTTGTGTTAATGTTAGTTGAAAAATATATTTGAAATGTAAAATAATCTTACAAAAGTTTGGTTTGGAAGACTAAATTTATACATTACTAAAAATGAGAGGGACTAAATTTATTCAAGATTTACAAAATAAACTAGTTCTAATTTTCACTGCTACATGTTATCAAAAATATATTTAACTTTTTTTTATCATATATAATAAAACGAGAAACGAGATATTTTAATAAATATTCTTTGACACACGTTTATCTATATATGGGCTGACGGCCCAACAAAAGAATAGGACCTATTGGACGCTACCCAAACATAAGACAGATCCATTTTATAAAATAAATTTAACCTTTTTTATAAATTAAAATCAACATATGCACCTTAGAAGATAAGAATTTAAAATTTTAAAAATAACTATTATTTCAAAATTTTCTTTACTAAAGAAAAAATTAGAATGTTTGACCAGAAAATAACGGAATAACTTAACTTAAATTCAATTATGGCCAACCCAAGCCGCAATTTTTATTTATTTACTTAAAGAACAAGGCTCCAACGTTGAAAACGCTGAACTTAGTCTTACAATTCCACGTTGTACACCATAGTAGCTGTCGGCTCCCTCTCTCCAAGCAC
Organism: Vigna unguiculata; assembly: GCF_037176805.1. Lineage (NCBI taxonomy): Eukaryota > Viridiplantae > Streptophyta > Magnoliopsida > Fabales > Fabaceae > Vigna > Vigna unguiculata. The sequence continues at coordinate 26,383,826 of NC_140793.1, forward strand.
CTTCAAAATCACGTTCGCTTCCCGCTTCTCACGCGCCACGCGTCACTCTCTCAAACACTTTCTCTCCACGGATCCACATAACCCCACGTGTCCCTGCATTCAAATCCTAAACTCAAAAACATCAAATCATATCTCGACGCGTGTCCCTCTTTTCACTTCCTATAAATATCCAAACCTACGTCCTCATGAAATCCAATCAAAACAAAACAAAATATCATATTATCCAAACACAAAATACAACGCAAACCTTTCCATGATCCGAAACACAAGCGGGTCGGGTCGCCGGATACTTACTTTCCCGGCGGTTCATCCATGCGAAAGCATCGCTCCCTCTACCCTTCTCCCTTCACTCATCACTCTCTGCAACGCTATCTCCTCTTTCCAGCACAGGTTCTCGTGTTTCCCTTGCAACAAGCGAAACGCGAGAAACGCTATTCGTTTGACCCATCTTCTCCAACCTTTCCTTCATGAAATCCGAGACTGCCATTCGGGTCTTCCTGATCCTGCAACCCTGAGCCTCTCCGAGCTCCATTTGACCTTCCAGAAGCTTCTTTTCCTTCTTGAAGATCTCTCCCGCGAAGGTGCCAAGCTTTACATGTTGATGGAATCGGATCGGGTTGCCACTCAATTTCGGGTCATATCAAGATCCGTGGCCACTGCCTTAGACGTTTTCCCTTTCGGTTCTGTGGAGATCTCCGAGGAAACCAAGGAGCATGTTTTGCTGCTGAACGAACAAGCCAGGAAGGGCAGGTTTGAATTTGAGGAAGAAGACAAACGGGTTGTGATGAGTGTTGTGTCGGGTTTGACCCGGTTTGAAAACCAGGTTGCCCCGGATGAGGGTGATCTGAGGTGGGTCATTGAGTATATTGGGGTTAAAGGGTGGAGTGAGTGTAACAAAGAGGTGAAGTTTTTGGAGGGAGAAATTGGGTTCAAGGGCTCCGATGAGAAGAGGAACAAGGTGACACTTTTGAGTAGTTTGGTAGGGTTCATGAGTTATTGTAGATGCCTTGTGATGGAGGTTGTTGATTCTGAAGAGAGTAACACAAAATTTGAGGGAAGGAGAGAAAGTAGTATTGAAAGTGAGATCCATCTGAGTCTGAGTTGTCTTAACCCGGACGATTTTCGATGTCCAATCTCTTTGGAACTGATGAGTGATCCAGTGACAATAGAGACAGGTCATACGTATGATCGTTCTTCAATTCTGAAGTGGTTCAGAAGTGGGAACATGACGTGTCCCAACACAGCCAAAAGGCTTATCACCACTGAAATGGTTCCAAACGTGGTCCTTCGGAGGTTGATTCAGCAGTATTGCCATGCGAATGACATAAGCATTCCCTTCGTTGATTCGGGTCGTAGGAATCGTGAGAGTACAAGGAGAGTGGAGCCTGAGAGTGTAGCAGCAGAGGGAGCAATGAGAATGTTGGCTAGTTTTCTGAAAGAGAAGATTGAGAATGGAAGTGGGGAAGAAAAGAACAGAGGTGCATTTGAAATAAGGCTTATTTCCAAAACAAGCGTTTTCAATAGGTCTTGTTTGGTGGAAGCTGGTTTGGTTCCTCTCTTGTTGAGGTTGCTGGCATCGATGGATTCGTTGACTCAAGAGAATGCTGCGGCAGCGCTTCTAAACCTCTCAAAATGCGCAAAGAGTAGAAGCGTGATGGTTGAGAAATGGGGGTTGGAATCGATCGTTGGGGTTTTAAAGAAGGGTGTGAAGATGGAAGCTCGGCAGCATGTTGCTGCGGTGTTGTTTTACCTTAGTGCTGAGTATGGGAACCTGATAGGGAAGGAGGAAGAAGCGATTCCATCATTGGTAAATCTTGTGAAAGATGGCTCTTATCGAAGCAAGAAAAATGGGTTGGTCGCAATTTTTGGCCTTCTTAAGCACCCGGAAAATCATAGGAGGGTGGTGGAAGGTGGAGCAGTTCCTTTACTTGTTGGCATCTTGAAAGGTTCTGAAAACGAAGACCTCATCACGGATTCTCTGGCAGTTCTGGCAACTCTGGCAGAGAAGAGAGAGGGAATGTTTGCAATTCTTGAGGAAGAGGCTTTGCATGTAGCTGTTGAAATTTTGAGTTGTTCCACTTCGAGGGTGGGAAGGGAACACTGTGTGGCATTGTTGCTTTCTTTGTCTGTGAATGGTGGAGAAGATGTGGTTGGTTACTTAGTGAAGAGTCCTTCTCTTATGGGATCCTTGTATTCTCAGCTAAGTGCAGGCACATCTCGAGGAAGCAAGAAAGCGAGTGCTCTGATTAGGGTCCTCCATGATTTTTATGAAAGGAGGTCCTCTGGCTTTAAGATTTCGGTTATTTCGCAGGAACAGTTCATTCATGTTCGGTAACCCAGTAGTTTTTGTTCACCTGGGTATTCTTTATTTGTTTGAAATTGTAGATACCGTTGTATAAATCTGTTTGTTTTTTGTACTCGAGATATTTATTGGCTCAAGTTTTAAAGAGCTAATAATCTTATCGGCTTCTGCTTTGCACAGAGCTTGTACACATGACTATAATTCATTGATTTGTATTAATCGAATAAGATTTTATTTTATCATGTTTATTAATAAGGAATAAATTTGGCTTTGTTTTGTTTTTTCCAAGACTTGATGAGCTTTTGTTTCCTTCTCCTGGTATACTACCCTGCAACTGCGAGAGTGGAGGTGCAACGAAAGTGTGGGTTTGCTTATGCTGATTTAAGCTGAAAAGGATAAAGAGATTGTTGGTTGTCAGCATTGTTACTCTTTTCACGCTCGTCAGAAAAGCAACGAATTGATATGGATTTGTAAAATTGATTTTGAATGAAATTGATTTAAAAGTGATGTGGTTTTTGTTTGGATGATATAAAATATTAACATGATTCTCATTTTAGATGTTTGGAAACATGTTTTCAAAATTAATTGAGTGTATAATTATTAAAGTTGACATTCATACTTATATATCATTTTTACAGAGATATTACTATTTTCATGTCTAAAATTGTTGCAAGAAATAATTTGTCAAGACTAGTAGTAGGCATCATTTAACAACATCTTTGAAAAGTGTAATCAATTGGTGAGAAAATATAGTTCCTTATACCTAAATTTTTCACATTGAGAATAATAACACTAAAATCATTATTATGATAACAATACTAAATATAAACATAATTTGTGTTAAAATGCATACCTATTAAGCACATACCAATATTTTTCTCTTCCACCAATCATGTGATGCATCAATTGTATTCTTCATATCGTCTTATCAAGCTTGTTTCTTTACCAAATAATTTATACTGTGTCCTCCAATCTCTTCTAAGATTATCATACTTATTTTTAAACTTTGACTTTATATAATATATTCCGGTTAATTTCTTAAGTTTGATTTAATTATAAGCTACCTCTTCTTAGTAGAATTAGTCATAAAGCTCCCTATTTGTCACTTGCTTTAAACATGATATAATACAATTCTCATTTGCTTTATGACTCCAAACTGTCTTTTCTATTTTTGTAGATTCTAGATATGAACTATTTTTAATCATATTAGAAACCACATACTTTGGATAACAAATTAAACAAATAAATTCAAAACAAATATATCTATCATTAAATAAAATATAAATTCAAAAGATCAAGAGCAATTTTAGTGAGAATAAAATGAAGAAGAATAGTGAATATATAATAAACTATCTAACCTCTCTTCAACATTTCCCATGTGCCAAAAAATTTAGTAGTAAGAATGAATTAATGAAATATTAATAACTTTCAACAATCAAACCCTCTTCTGCAAAGAAAATATTCACAATTAATGCTGACAATAACATTAATTTTTCTAAATTTTTTTAAGAAGGATGTGAAAAAACTATATTCATAGGAGAGAAAAAAATGAACTACTACAAAAAGATAGGTATTAACTCCATAAATGTGGTTACCTAACGCTTTTTAACTTCATTAATGCACTTGGAGGGTTATTACAATATTGATCCCTGTACAACATAGAAAACATTACTCTTTGTAATTTCATCAAACATTTCGTATGACAACTCTTGTTTTCGACATGCAATATGTGATTGATTCCTAAAGAAAGTTTTGGTGAAGGTTGAATCTTTCACAAATTAAAGAAACTAAAATCAAGAAAAGAAGTAAGAGGAGAAACTATCACAATTGGAATAACAAAAAACTTACAGCAACACCACATGCAATGAAGAGAATCTCACCTTAAAAAATATCAGCACAACCAGCAATGAGAGGTAAAAAATAAATCTCAAAAGTGAAACCCTAAATCAACTTTAGTTGACGAGGAAGCTAGAATGGATGACTTCTCTGCACACATAAATCTGTCAATCTTCAAATTGATTTTGGAAAACAATCACACAACCTACTAACATGATTTTGATGATATGATATGCCTTGAAGAATATCAACACAACCAGCAACCAGCTATGAGAGGTAAAAAATAAATATGAGGAAATGAAATCCCTAACTTCTCTCAAGACATGAATATGTCATCTTTAAAATAATTTTGGAAAATAACCAAACAATCTATTAACATGTTTTGGATGATCTCAATATGCATCAAAATTGATTTTTGGTGCCTCCATTAAGCCAAACAAACGGGCACTTATTGTAATTGATTATAGATGTTTTATTTTCTTCATATTTTATTATAATAATAATAAAAATATTTCACGTTTCACTTAGTTTCACCATTTTTATCATAGATTATTTTCACTCTTTATTTATTTTTTCTTTTCTTTACTCCTTCACTTTCCCTCATTGCCCATCCCGTAATCCAAAGAGAAGCTATGTTCTATGCTCACTTTTCTAATTTCCGAAGCCAGGACCACGGAACTTCAAGTGAAAATGCTTCTTTTAATCAGGCAAAGCTGACATTTTGTCAGTGAATAATTAATTTACTCACTCATATTGAAATTTTAGTCTATTTTTGCCTAGTATTAGTATTAGAGTTACTTTGATCGTTAACACAGAATTAAATTCAATAATAAATATTAAATCCGAAACTTACGATCTTATATTTCATATGACCGACGTGAACAGAGAGAGATATTCTGGGACGGGAATATTTTGGCTTTCATCCTCGGTGCATAAGGGCGCCAACGAATACGTACCTAACCAAATTAAGATACAATTTTGGAAGAAAAAGTTGTGACAAAACTCAATGGCTAATTTGAAATCTATACATAAAAATCGAAAACATCATAGTCTTAGCAAAAACATTTTTTTTCCTACAGCATTCTTTTGAGTGTTAAAATTGGAAATTCAGCCACATTACATCGTCTACCAATATAACAAATACAAGTACATAGTTCACTTGTCCTTTTGACATACCCGAAAAGTAATGTTAAATCCAGCCCGGGAGCAAGTACATATTTCACAGAATTTCGGCTCTCTTTTTTACTGTGACAATGTAAACACTGGAGTTTCAAGAATCATGATATTCACTCCATAGACCAAGGCTCCAATCTGATAAAAAGTTAAATTGGACTTGCTACTGAACCGGTACGTGAGACCAGACGAAAAGAAGTCACATTAGAGAAAAGTAAAGGTGAAGTATTATGTTTGACTTATTTGCAAGGAAACGAAAGCACAAGTCCAGGATAATTATAAAAGAAATTCAAAGCTCTAAATTATTCACATGACAAAATTTGCCACCAGATTCTCATGGATGACAGGTTTATCCGAATAACTTCTTGAATGTTGAAGCAATTTTACGATTATGCAGCCATTTTACAATTTAGGGTAAAGACATGTCAAGGGTCATGGTATCAATCCAATAGAAGAAGTGACGAAATAACATACAAAAACTGAAAAATCATGATTTTGACCTCAGAGCTAGACCTGTCTCTACCTTCTTTATTTCAAAGATAAGCATCCTCCACATCTTCAGAACGAACATTTCAGCCTCTTCGTCCAAAATAATCTGAAGACGATCAAGCATTTGGGATGCTTTCACATGTTCTTGTGTACTAGAAACAATATAATCTATCAATGTAGTCTCTTCTTCCCCCAAAAACTCTTTGATTTTCTTTGAAATCCACGGTCTCATTCTTTCATGCAGTTGATGCTGAAAATGAGCAAAATAAAAAAATAAAAATTTAGAACACAACATCATTTTCTACGTTTCAGACTGCAGCACAAACCCAAAAAAAAAAATAACATTAAACAATAGCAGTTTATACATAAAAAATTATAGTGCAAGAGCAGTTCCACTCACTGAGCACGAGTGAAGCAATCTTCAAAAATACAAAATATAAAGCTTAATTACGTTCCTAAAAAGATGAGAAGGTCCCTATCTAGCATCATTTCATTTTTATATGTGTTACTGTAAATCTCAATGTACAATCCTTTGCAGAAGGACACGTTGTTTTTCTAGGCACCCAGAAGAGTTCCTTCCACACACATCTATTGCAATGCTTCAACCTTACAGGATTACAGCTAATGACCCCAAAAAAGTGATCAAGGTATGGATGAACTTCCTTTCTGTAGACTCCTCAAACTTCTGTTGTTTTCCTAGGCTCCTAGAACAGTTCCTCCCACACACAACTACAACAATCCCTAAAACTTTCGGTCAACAACCTTACACAATTACACTAACGGCCCAAAAAAATGATCAAGGTATACCAGTCTGGCTCACAAGCCAAATGAAATATAGATAAGCCAACTCTTCTTTATTAGTTCAAAATCAAATAATTACAAATCAAAATCTGCAAATTGGTATCACATACCTTATCATATACTGCCCAGTCTATCTCATACGAAAACAACTCCTCTTTGGTCTTTGGTATCATATCAATCAATTGTTTAGCATCCAAAAGCCTCTTGTTATCAGAAGTCTTAAGTTTCTCCGATACATGATCTCGATCCCTGTCACGTTCAGGAATTCTGTCCTTGTTTTCATCTCTGTTGTGAGTACCATCTTCATCATTTCTGTCCCTATCACGGTGGTTAGACTTATCATTTGAACGCCTACTTCTATCCCGTTCTCCATCCAGCTTATCTTCCTTGAAATTTGTACTGGATATGCGCTTTGCAAATTCGGCAGCAGCAGCCAAATTTGGTGGTGTTGGACCAGGCACTGTAGGTTGAACAGCCTGCAATTCTTCAGTTGAGTAATCAATTGGAACCAATGGCCTCATTTTTTTGTCCTTGTGTGCATCATCATCCTCCTCTTCATGGAAAACAGAAGGCACAGTTGTTCTTTTCCCTGAACCAACTAGGCCAAATCCCAATTTTTTTGTAGGAGCATTACCTTGTGTATCAGTTGGAGCAACTATGGTTAATTCATCACTGGTGACATTTAGTGCATTCCCATCACCTGCCATTTCAAAGAATTACTACCTTTAATAGTATGAAAGAGAGACAAGAAACCACGATTGTGAATAGTTATGAAAATTACCAGTATGATCTTCACGACTATAATCAGCTATAGTATCTTGTTCAGTAACATTACTTTTGACTTCATCAGTAACCTCTTCAGTAATCATATTTTCGTTACCACCATTTACCACATGCTCAGTTAATAGTTTTAAAGCATCTCTTTGCCGTTTTTGTTCCTCCTCAGCCTTCTTCTTAGCCTCAGCAATTTCTTCCTCTTCCTTTAGTTTGTCAAGCATGTCATCTTCCTTCTCACGCAACCTCTTCTTTCTCTTCTCCTCTATCGCACTTCTACGCCACCTCTTCCTAGAATCTTCATCCTCATCCTCTTCATCATAAAGTATCTCCTTTCTCCGTTTACGTTCCCTTTCCTTCTCCTTCTCTTTTTCATATTGACGCTCTTTCTCTTTCTCTCGTTCTCTATACTCCCATTCCTTCAAATATGCTTCGTATTGACGTTCAGCCTCCTCAATTCTTCGTCTTTGTTCCCTCTCTTTCCGAATACGTTCCCGCTCTGCTTCTCTCTCATATCTTTCAAGTTCTCTTTCCTTTTCTCGTTTTAGTTCCCTATCTCGGTCCCTCTCTCTGCTTTTTCTATCATGTCTTCTATCAGGGCTTTCAGACCTATCCCGTTCACTGCTAGGTTTATCACTGTTTGTCTCTTTCTCACTTTTATTTTCAGCAGATTCTACACAATTTCAAAAGAAAAGTTTCAGAATAATAAATTGATAAACAAAAGAGATAAAGGTGTCCTGACGATAAGATATAGCCCTTTTGTGTCTATAGTCAACAGAGAATAGATACACGAATTTTTCCCTCACCATTCTTCTCTGTATCAACAGAGTCTCCCTCTCTTGTTTTAACAAGTTGTTCTGAGGTTAAATTCACAGAACCATCACCACTTGGCTGTGCAGGTGGTGGAGGCAAAGGTCTTGTCTTCAACCTTTCCTCTATCATCTTTGTGATCTTTTCTAAAGCCTCACGATCCCCTTCTCTATCTTCATCAGTGACAATCCCAAAGTTTGTCACATCATGGGATTCCTTATTTGCTGATTCACTATCCACTTTATTTGAGGATTCTTTCTCAGCCTTTGTACCCTCATTTGCACTAGAAGTTTGTTCACCTTCGTCTTTCTCAACTACTCCTGCCTGAGTTTCTTTGTTCAAGTTCTCAGCTTTTTTCTGAACATACCGCTCCAGGTGTTCTTTCATGGCTTGATTCACATTGACCTATTAAAAAATATATAATAAATGGCTAAAGATCGTTAAATGTACAAGGGAAACAATGTAATTTGTCAGCATAGCTTTTAATATAAGAATTACAGGTCTTGTTCGGATAAACTTTATGCACTTTACTTGTCGGAAAAATGCAGATGCAGTAGTACATACAATAATAGAGCTTAACACACATGGTGTGCACCAAACAGAAACTTCAAAAACAAAAACCAGTATACCAATTCCGCATAGCCCATACAAATAAAATATAAACTCACAAGTCTATGTGTAGAACCCATCATGTCAACCGAATTTTAAGAAACCACTACATATATACAAAGGAAGTACCAATCTTTTTGTTTACACGTCAGTGGCAAACTTAATTATCAAGTAACTCAATCACATTAATGTTCATATTCATTAAAATGACTCAGATCAAATTACTATTAGTATAGCCTTGCAAAAAAATAACATATCAAAGATTATACCTTTAGGATCCTTTTGTTACACAGGATAAGATACGATAACTATCCCATCCTATTGTAGTTTAATGTTTATTGCACCAACATGACATGACAATGTTATTCTGTCACTTTAACGTATTTTTTACCACAAGGAGAAAGCTGGATTAAGTCTAACAAGATACAATAAATTCTATATATATAATATTCACACATATGTTTAGTTTATAATGGAAATTAAAATTGTAAAAAATAATCTCATCATCCAAATATAATTTTAAAGAAAAATATTTACATCATAATATTAACTTTACAATATTTATATAATTTATTTATAATTTTAAGAAAAAGTAATTATATAAATAAAATAAAATTTTGTATAAGATGAGACATACCTTCAGTTCCTGCCCGTCAATATTCAATTTAGTAAGGAGTCGCAAGGCACGGAGAACCCCTTCTGCAGACTCAAACTCATAAAACCCAAAACTGGTAGGTGTTCCGGTGGATAAATCTTGAGGACGTTTCCAGGTCTTGATAGTTCCACATAACTTAAAGGAAATAAAAGAATTAGTATGTTTATAAATTATACATAAGGTTCTAGGCCAACTATGTCTAGTTCATATGAAAAAAAAAATGCTGGAAAGAGAATAATGGAAAGAAATTGTTTTCTTTTTTAATTAAAAGACATGCTAAAAAGTTTATACTAGCTAAAAAGTTTATACTAACTAGACAATTTTTAAAAAATGACAAATAAAAAAGAAAACCATAAAAATTAAGTGAATTTAATGTTTTCCCAAAGCCAAAAGTAGTAGCTTCTGAAGAAGCCCTTAAAGGTGTTGCATGATAGAAACACACACTTGTCGTAAATAACCAAACTCTGCTCCCACCCAAGTAAAGAACAAACTTAAAAAAATTACTTGAAGGAGAGAGAGCATGAACTCATTTTCCACAGTTGATGCAATCTTGCCAATGTAAACTGTGTTTTGAGGCTTCTCAGCTGGGGTAGCACTAGGCGCTACCATAGGTCTGACAACAGGAGGAATAATTGGACGAACAGTAGGAATCCCTGCTACAGGTGGGCGTGATATTGGAGGTATGTTAACTGCTCCAGGAGGGCGTGGAGGAAAGACAGGACGAACCATAGTTCCATAAGGAGGGGGATAACGAGGAATTCCTGTACAGAGTAGAAAAGCGTCTATGCAAATATATTAGACCAGATTATGAATGAATATGTATGCACCATAAACAAATCAGTATAACACTAAAGATATATGCCAGAAAAAAATGTGACAAGAACAATGGAATGCTGTTACCACACATCAAAAGCATAACAGAGATGGCAGCACAGCCAACAATCACCAGCTGAAATGACAACCTGAAGAGAATAATAACAAATTCTATCGAGTTTGAAATTCACACAATGTGTTAAAAGTGCTTACCTTTGTCTGACAACTTGAAACATAGCAGGCTTCTCAAACTATCCCATCCACCAATTGCAAATAGTAACTTGCATAATCTTATGGTATGTATGGTTTAATAAGAAGAAATTTTAGTTGAATTATATGTTCTTTTTTTATACAGCAGCATGCCTTGCAGCATAAAAAATTAAATGAAACTGCAATAGAGAGAAAAGATTGCAATACCTCATGACACAAGGCCAACGTGTGCATTCATTCAGTTGCAAACATTGTCGGTTTCTGGAATTCATAAAGCCATTGAAGGGAAAGTACTCTTATAACTAGCAGAAAGTGGCCTACTAAAACGAGAGCACGACACAACCATACATTATTTATATCGACAAAAGAACAATCACTCTTTTATTTTTTTTTGTCAGCAATGCTCCGCATAATCGTCATTTCCAATTCCATAAAAGACAAGACAAGCTAGAGACCAGGCAAATATGTGCATACCAAAAAATGAGTTGTTTGTAGAGAGGTGTCTTTAAGCAATATGAAGCCCTCCAACCTTTCTCAATGAATTCAATCAAGACACTGTAGGAGAAAACATCCTGTCAACGATGCCCCTTATCTAACCATTAAGAACTCTCTCAAATCTCTCAAACCCACTCTTCCAAAACAAACGCTTCTCCCTCATAAAAAGCATAACAGCTATGCTACCCAGAGCTGCCTTCTACAGTCAGCACTCACCACACATACTCTCAATAATAACAGTCTTCACACATTTCACAGCTAATAATAACCATCACGCAGTAAAGAAACACGTTGAAAATTGACAATTGACAATAAGTATAATTCCAAATTCATGAAACATTGAGACACCATCCATCGAACCAGCGCTATATTAAATTAAATCAAATTAAATGCAAATTCACTGAAACAAACGGAACAAGAATAATTGAATGAATGACCCACCCGCGGGAGTTACGGTCGGAGCTGGAGCGTAACCGTTAGGGATCGGAGTAAAGGGTCGCATGGCCGGGTTGCCAGGTTGAACCTGGTACGACATCATCGGCTGCATCTGCTGTGGCACAGCAGCGCTCGCCACGCCGGGAGGCGGAACGGCAGGATTTTGGTACACCGGGTGGGGCGCTGGGACGGGGGAGAATTGAGGCACCTGAGGAGCAAGCGGGCGGAATGAGGGAGGGAGAACGCCGGGGACCTGCGGTGGAGTGCCGGCCGGAAAGAGTAGTGCGGGCGGCGGAGGGAGCAGTGTTGGATTGGGATTAGGGTTTACCGCGAGGGGAGTAGATGAAGGTGGTGTTGAGGATTGGGGGAGTGGATCGGGTGGGTTGGGTGGTGCGGATTCAGAGGGTTGGGGATTGGGAGGTAGGGTCGCCGGGGAAGAGGCGGAATCCGCCATGGAACAAGAAAAGAGTTTCGGGATTTGTTTGTGAGAGTGAAAATTGACCGTGTTTGTGTTTTTGTCTGCGTGCCCTAAAAATATGACGCAAAACAATGCAATGCACTATGCACAAAGTCTCTCTTTAGGATCAAAAAGTGTGATGATATGAGTCTGTCCGAAATAGAATGTGTTTTACACTATTACAGTTTTGTCCTCTAGGTAAGTTTTTTTTTTCATTCCAAAACCAATTAAGCTAAACTAAGAAGCCTTTGATCATAGAATCATTGTAAGGACAAATATCTGGGAATTTTGAGTTGTTAAAAACTATATGAATTTTATTATGACAAATGATTTGTTCTACTTACCCTATGAACAATTTGATTGTTTTGGAAGGATACTAAAAGCTTTCATATAATTATTAATGTTTACTAATGTATTTAGATATTGTTTACTAGGAAAGAATAAAGAGTGGTTATGAATTATTTGAAAGTTATATTAGATAAAATACCTTAGTGTCATTGGAATGTTTTAGTTATTTTAAGTATTTAGTTTTTATTTATTTATTTTTACTCTTGTATATTCAGATGATATAAGTAATCTACTTAGAGGATACAATAACAATGTCATAATGACTAAGTATGTAGAGACAATAACAACCATCTAATTAAATTATGAATTACAAATAAAATAAATTCAAATATTTGTTTATTAACAACTCATTTATTATCCACCTCCATTAATATCTGAGCGTCTTAACAGTACATTTGGAAACTATTTCATGCTATACTGAACTTTCTTGCAGTACCAGGGGAAGGATTAGGATAAGTAATAAGTATATCTTAATTGTTGCAAAAATGTTTTGTATAAATCATGTGATCATGTTTTAGTTACTATACAAATATAAAAAAAATGAGAGAATAAGATGAGTTATGATTTTTTTTTAATTTTTTATTATCTTTGTAGGTTTATAATGAAAATAAATAAACATGAATAAATAGATTAACAAAATAAAATTAGGTATAATGAGAAAGTATAATTTTAATTTTGTAACAAAATAAAAAATTATTTCATCGATAATGATTATATCGATTACATTCTCATCACATAGGTTATATTCAAACTATTTACATATAAGTACAAAATGTTAAAATGAAGATGAAAATACTAAATGTATTTGTTCATATTAAATACCGATATATTGAGAATATTTTTTCTTTTAATTCACTATTTACAAAACTTATCTTCAAATTGGTAAAAAAATATTATTCATTTTTAGTTTTATGTATAATATCTTGAAATTTATCTGAAGTAAACATGTTTGTTATTTGATGTCAATATTATTTTTTATTAAGTATATGTTAGTTTTAATATATATATATATATATATATATATATATATATATATATATATATATATATATATATATATATATATATATGGGTGTATTGTAGTTTATGAACATTCTTTGTGACTCATTCTTATCAAGTATAATTTTAAAGGAATGTCAAACTTTTTTTAAGGTTATCTAGCAGAGTCTTGCATATGTTTGTTTAAGAAAATAAAGTACATTTATTTGTGTTGAAAGATAAAAAAACATTTAAAAAAAACAATAGGCTTTGTGGATGTAATATGAAAAATAAAAAACTTTAATATAGTTTTACAAATATATTGAATTCATCGTAGAACTATTATTTATAAACTTTAATAACATATATGTTATTATATCACTATATTCCAATTTGATATTTTGTTTAACATCGTGTACAAAATTATAAAATTAAATTTATTTAGTAATCGAGATAACTCATGATGCTAGTAAAAAAATATATGTTAATGGACAAATTCATATGATCATCTAACCAATCCTATGTAAGATTATGACTTTTTTCTGACCAATTAGATACACGATCATTTTATCTCTATATATTTTCTATATATTTTGTTTGTTAAACATACATTATATTTATGTTATTATAATGTTATATACATATAAATTTATGTCGCGGAAGTTTTTTTATACTTTTACAATTAAATAAAATATATATTAATTTAAAATGCATCACAAAACAAATTAAATTATATTAATTACATATTTAACAAAAGGAAAATGATATTTTAACCCACTTTTTTTGACCCATTTTTAACCCACTACTTTTATCACTCTTAGATCATCTATTTTAATTGTTTGTAGTGATGTGATGTAATGATCTAAGGGTGATGAGAGTGGTGAGTTAAAAGTGGGTTAAAGTATCATTATCCTTAACAAAATAAAGGGTTATGTTAAAAGCTATTGTGTATAATCCCATCTTTACAATTCCTTGTTTTCTTCCTTCTAACAAAAAAAAATGTGAGTTCCTTACCTTTAAAACTTTATTATAACATCTCAAAATTTACGACATAATTATTCAAATGAATTTGCAATTAAATAAACACAACTTCTCAATATTTTAGATTTGTTAAAACAGATGCGTCTAATCTACATAAATCAATATGGGAGGTGGATTGGATTTTCAAGATTTTATTGTTTTAAGAGATTTTGAACTGTTTTTCAATCTTTATGAATGCTTCAATATATTTAAATTTATCAATTGCATTAATGGATTAATTCAAGCAATCGGCAGTAACAGAAAAGATGAATGAAATAAGAGAACACAATAAGTTTTATACTGGTTAATTCAAAATGAATCTACATCCAATCTTCTTCTAAGAACATGAGCTTAGAATGATTCCACTAAATCAATAGAATTCCAAGAATTACAAAATCACATATATATAATCCTATACTCTAATGACCCAAGAACTTGATTCATCAATCAAGAACTATCCCTAAATGCAATGCTACACACAATTGCAATTAGCCATTCACCTACAATTAAATAATAATGAAAAGAATAGTAATTCAAAAGAAATGAACGAGTACAATTAGTTTTGTGCAAACATGGCAATTGGTCCTTAATGTTAAGCTTAATCTCCCAATATTAACTCCATCCTTAATCTTTTTGAACGCCCAACAGAATAGTCTCTTCAAGAATTTAAGAATTGTCTTTTCTCAATCTCTCAAATCTAGTTTTGTATGCTATGTCTCGTATCTTTAAAAATGAACTCGAGATTTGATTAAAAAAGGAATTTTGCTTGTTAGATTAATGGATTAGATGTTTTACCTAATTGACTATTGTGATTGAATTTTGATTATAGTGCCTGTAGTGCACTTCAATAATCCATTAAATAAGTTGTTTATCCATTAAGGACTTCTATAACACTCAAGTTTTTGCAATTAAGAATTGAATTTGTTGATCTAGACAGTGCTAGGCTTGACTTACATTTATTCTAAGCATGCACTATTTATTTAAATGAAAGATCTAACTTATCACTATAGTCAATGCCTAACCACGTTGCTTAACTTTGAACATCATCAAAACTTCAATTTAGTGAGTAACCTCCCCCTTTCAACAAGATTTTCATGAATCATAACTAATTATGCCAAAAGAAATCAAGTTGATAACAAAAAAAATTAATGTTCATATATTTAGTTTAAACTCGCATAATCATTCTTTAATTACTTAAAACTCTTGAACACTATCATTATATTTTTTGTGTCATAAAGTTCTCGATTCAATACAAATAGTGTCATTAGATTGTAGATCCTATGATACAACTTGTGTGTTATCCTACCTTTTTTGTCAAAAGATATTGTCACGGTGATCTAAAATTTAATATAAATTTTAATGAATTTAGTAGTGATAGATTTTATAACGAAATTATTAATAAAATTCAAAAAAAAAAGTAAGAAGTTTAACTTAAATTCATATTAGTAAATGTAATAGTTGTAAATTGAATGAATAATTTTTATTAAAATTTTAAAGTGTTTATGAAAATCAACATAATTAGTTTATCATATGCCTAATTGTAATTATTACAAAATTAACGAAGGAGTAAATTATGATTATAAAATATATTTAAAGACTAAGTTGCAAGTAACAAAAGAAAAAGTAAGAACCAATTTGCAATTATTAAAAAACATATAAGGGTCAATTTGTAGTTTTCACAAATGTTAAGGACGTATATGGAACTATATTTTTGTAGAAAACACTTAATTTTACCAATATTATTTTTATATTATATACATAAAAAATAAAGTGCTGAACTTATTCATTATGTGCTTCACCTATCAAAAGGATGATTTGTTTTTCAAGATAATGTATCCAAATATTTTATGATGAAATGTTTTCCACAAACTCCACGGAGAAGTGGAACTGAAAGTGGTAAACAAATAAAGTTTCAAATGTCAGATACACTAGATGTCTTATTTCAATTATAAAAATATTTATCTAAAAATATAAAAAAAATGGTATCGCATGTTTATCAACTTATAAAATTGAAAATTTTGAATTTTTATTAGAAATGAAAAATTGGTTTGGCATTCTATTTGCATTCATTTGTTAGTAAAATTTGTATGTATATAGAGACGTTGCTATATATAATTGAAGAGGCCTTAGTTTTCATGTTAAAAAAAATTACATAGGAAGTGATTTTGTATTAGCTTTGAAATCTATACAAAAGAATGGCTATTGATATTATCGCGTCTGCGTGTACATATTTTTTAAACATGTGTGATATTATATTAGTATAATGTAATATTATTAAGTTAATATATAAAATAAAATTATATTTTTAAACATAAAGTAAAAGATATTGAAAGAATAATTGTTAATAAATAGAAGAAAAAAGAAGCAGAAATCTACAATTTTATAAATAATTTGTAAAAATAATGATTAATTTTTAAAATTTTAATAAATAATTATATGTTAAAAAATAAAATTGATATGAAAGATGAAAATATGTGACGAAACATTATCCTCTTTTCTTATTAATAGTTTTTATATTAGTAGACCAATTTATTCCTCTTAAGATTTTACTTGAGCAATTTGTATGATATGAGAACACTTTTAGTTTTTTATTTGAATTCAAAATGCAAAAAAAGAAAAAAAGTGAAGATAAATTAAAGAAAAGTCTTGGATTTTCTGACTTATTTTCAAAGAATTTCAGCACGTGTGTCTTGTCAGACCCATAATCTAAACCGGTAAGAACAAATTTTTTCAAATGTATGAAATTATGAATGAAGATTATTATAACATTGCTGAAAAAAAAAATCAAAACCACTTTTAAAATTAATAATAGCTATTATAACAAAGAATATCATCCATATATGATATATGTATACAATAATAATGAAAATAATAAAAAAATTGCAAACAATTATCAACCCAAGTGGCACGTGACAATAGAATTGATTTCCGACAAACGAGTCACACTAACTGCTATTCCAAACACATACACACACGTTTTGAATATAAATTGTTAAGGATTTTTCATCTTTATTCTCAACTTTCGAGCAACTTGTGCTGCTTTAGGATGACTCGGTCGCTTGTTACTATGGTACTGTTCTACCTCAACCCAATTCATAACTTTCAATATCAGAGACTGAGGAACTTTCCTCACATCCCCATCTGATGCATCCTTCGTTTTCTTCAAACCCGTTTCCAAGGCCTTCTCGATGAACTCCATAAACCAGTTTCCAGCTTCTGTTTCAATCTGCTTTCCCAGTTTGATTGTGTTACTCAAGCTGCATGATCCCCCTGGTTTCTTATTCTCATCATTTTCAATTATAGGTTCAAGAGGCATCTTTGTAAACGGGGTAGAACCTTTCTTCTCCAAAATCTCCTTTCTTAGGGGCCTTTTTTGCTCCTGCTTTTCAGGAATGGCAGCCATTGACTTGTTGTACACAGCACAACCCCTTCTTTTCGACAAGTTTGAGGATTCACTGTTCCCAGAATGGTCGTAGTTCTCCACTACTTCATGCAAAACCTGCGGTTCTTGCTTCAACTCTGAAGCTGAAGTAGCAGCTTGTATCGACACCATTTCATTAACCGCTTGCACAATCTCGTTATGGAATTCCAAAAACCGTTCAAAACAAGCCGCAGGAGCATCAGTTCGAGCTGACTTGCATAGATTTGAGAACGTCCTGAAAGAAAACAAAAGCAAACAAGACATTCCCTACATCAGTATGCAAAACAACAAAATAAAGACCATTTCATATTGTCTTTATTTCTCCAAATGCATGAGAAAGAAGCATACTTGAGGGACCGAACTACTGTCTCAGTAGCTGAAGCATCTCTTAAAGCTTGAAGGGCAATCTTCTGAGCTACTTCTCTCTGCTGTACAGCTTCCTGCGAAGCAAAAACAAGTTTCTATTCAACCATTGAACCAAAAAGGCAAAAAGATAAACATAATTTATGATTCTACCTTTCCCAGAGAGCTGAGCTTTCCAGGTAAATTCACGGGGAGGCTAAGGTTGTTGCAATTATCAAAAGCTGAATTAGTAGTAGACTGAGATTGGGGTTGAAAAGTGACATTTGAATCCAGATTGTGATTCTTCAACCGCGGTGGGGGAGTCCCACTTTTCTTCTCCTGCACATGAAATGAAATTCACAACTTTCACACACAAGTCCTAACAAATATTGAAGAAGATAATGAACTAACATAGTATTGATGTGAACAATGAAAGAGGAAAAGAAAAATGTACCTACAGCTGACTTGAAGGGGCTAGCAGCAGGGATTCTATGTTCTCGTTCGGAAACACTCCTGCTCCTGCTAAACTTGCCATTGGAAGAGACAAGAACACAGCTTTTCCTCATCAATGCAGGACTTTCCCCTTTGGCATCACTCATCTTGGCAAGAAGCCCTCCACCAACAGAGCATCTCACAGCAGAAACTGGAGTACCCTCTCTCCCAACCTTCCCTCTAACCAAAGGTGAAGACATTGCCGCGTGTTGAAAACCCCCATTCCTCGCTTTCACAGGGGTACACTGGTCAAAGTCCAAATTCACCGGCTTGAACACCATAGGAGAAGAAACCGAAACCCCATCACCACCACCACCACAACCGTTATTTCCCCAAGACCCTCTTCTGGGAACAGAACTGGGCTTCTGGGCCCTCAGACCCATCAAGGGCTCGGGCGTGCCCACCAGAGGGTGTCTTCCGGGGAGGGGCTTGGCGCCGCGGAGGACGGGAACCGGCGAGCCCGGTTCCAAGCAATCGACGTAGATGAACTGGCCGAGCTGCATCTTGTTGCTGAGAACGACGTCGTCTTGGTCGGAGGGAAGACTCGCGTAGATAGAGTGTGAGGAATCGGAGACCTTGATGTAGAAGCCCTGTTTGGGGATCAAATTCTTCTCGTCGAGGTCGGCGGGGACGATGTCGGTGACCTGCAAGAGTGAGCTGCGGTGCTCGCTCGTCGGTTTCACGCCCGTGTTCAGACCGTTCAGGAGCTTCAACACGATCCCCGGAGCGAGTGTTGCCATAATAGTGATGATGATGATGATGATGACTGTGTTGGAATTGGAATCTTTTGAGGTTGGGGAAAGGGACGAAGAAAAGAATGAAGAAAGGAGGAGCGTGGTGGTGTTCTTGGTTGGGTTCTTCTGTGTGTTTTTTTCGCGAGACAAGTGGCCGTTGATAACGGTAAGTAGGGTTATTTGTCTCGCTTTTCGAATTTCGGAACGTTGGGATAACGGTCGTATTTTTTTTGCGGTGAGAAAGGAAAATAATAATAATAATAGTAATATAATAATGCATGAAAAAAAATAGTAATAATAATGCATGACAAAAAAATAAAACCTTTTTTTTTTTATTTAGTTTGTTTTTTAGCGTTGATTTTTCATGCATTTCAAATTACGGTTGGTTTTAGATGAACAATAAAAGAAGATTTTTACGAAAAATATGAAATTTCCTTGTCCATATAATCATTTCACTCTTGTAATAGAGGTTGTTTCATAAAAGAGAAAGTTTGAGTAATTTTGCGGTGGAAAAAAACGAATAATTTAAAAAATATTTATACTTTATAAATAAATGCTATTATTATTTAATTTTATTGGTAGTATCATTTATTTATTATTTTTATCATAAAAGCAAAGCAAGTAAAAAGAAAAAAAAAAGATAACAAGGAGTTATCTAACTAATTGTGCGACACGCTATAAAGATTAAGAAGTGAGTTGCTTGCACATAATAATCATGTAATGAATTTTTTGTTGAATAAAGTCTATATCTATCTTAATATTAAAAGATGATTTTTTCTATAAAGAAGGTTGAGTTGGATTTCGCTTAAATCCGTCAATTAATCCAACTAAAATAGTTTGGATTGAATTTTTATAATTTTTCTATCAAATTCAGATATTGTGAATCGATCAATAAAGAACTAAGTTGGATTAATGCAACTGGAGGAAAAGTAAAACATCTTCATCAAATATTTGAAATACAGTTTTGTAAGTTAAGAACTCGATTATTATGAAGTTTGTTTTTGTAGTTCGACATTGTATAAAGTACTTGCATGTCATAACCAATCTTTACAAATGAAAATTTATTTTCCCTTTCAAAAAAATAAAAAATTGTAGAGAATTTAATTTATAATGAGTGTACCATTGAAATAAAAGTTGATAGACTTCTTAAATTAATATATATAAATTTAGGATATATAAAAATGTAGTTTAATAATCTATTGATGAGTACACCACTAAATTTTTTCTAAGAAAACTGAAATAATAAACAAAGAAAGTGATATTTAATAAATATGACTTTTCTCCGTCTTTATATTTTTTAAAACATACAAATAATAAATTAAAAATAAAATACATTGTATAATGAATGATTTAGGTTGAAAAGACCCAATACTCAAAATATCCAACTCAAAGTAATGGAGTTGAGTGTGATTGGTTAAATTATCCAGACACATAAACATCCATACTTTTACTTTTAACTTTTAATTAATGCAAAGTTTTTGTTGTGATAAATTAATGCTCATTCAAAAAACAACTTGAGATAATAAATATATTTTTACTGTTATTTAAGGGTTTGTTTAAATGTATTTAACAAACTTCCAAAGATGGAGTAGTATAGTTAGTAATGTAGGTAACTTTGAAGCTCATAAAAGAAAACATTGAACCTTCTTTTGAATATGATGATTTTACTTATTTGTCTAAGCCATTAAAAGCAGCAACGGAAACAAGTGGCAAATATGTCAATAAAGCGTATCCAGAAATCTCCAAACCCAACCATAAAATAATTCAAAAACATTCAATATTATATATTTCATACTAATAACACAATTATCCAAAAAAATGTATACATAAACTGGTTTTAATTTATGAAAACTGTTACGGTAAAAATCTAGATAATCTCACCGAAACAAAAATAAAACAAAACATTCTTTTAACCTGTGAAATAAAAAACATTAAGGCCAGAAAAATCGCTCCCTTAATCCTGAGAGTTAACCTTTATCTATAAACAAACAAGTTACAAATATCATAACTAACTAACCAAGATATCTCTCATATATAAAATATTTTAATAAAATATCAACTATTAAAAAGAAAATTTAGGCCCAATTCCTAGGTCCATAAAATTTCATTAATCGAGTTGGGTCCCAAATGACTAGGACGGTACACAAATATTACCATTGCTATATAATTTGAGTTATATTCCATGGATTAACCTTCATTTTGTAGTTGTATTCAAAGTTCATTCATCATATTTAATTCAACTAATGGGCGGTGAAGAGTCGCTAAAACGACAAACCTCAAGCTCGGCTCGAAGACGGTGAAGAGTCGTTAAAATAACAAACCTCGAGCTCGGCTCGAGGCTGGTGAAGAACCGTTAAAATGACAAACCTCGAGTTCGACTCGGGAGCGATGAAGAGTCGTTAAAGCGATAAACCTCAAGCTCGGCTCGAGGGCGTTGAAGAGCGTTAAAACAACAAACCTCGAGCTCGACTCGGGGGACGGTGAACAGTTGTTAAAACGAGAAGAGTCGTTAAAACGACAAACCTCGAATTCAGCTCGGGTGCGGTGAAAAGTCATTAAAGCAAGACAAACCTCGAGCTCAACTACAGGACGATGAAGAGCCGTTAAAATGACGACCAAAGCTCGACTTGGAAGCGGTGAAGAACCGTCTAAATCGACGATCCAAAAAAAAAAAACAGGACTTCTTTTTTCAACCTTTACGCCTAAGATACTAATGCTCAAGGCTAGAAGACTGTGTACCGTCCAAGACTCGACCCGATTCATGAAACCCTATCTGCCTAGGAATTGGCCTAAGTTTCCTTTTTAATAGTTGATATTTTATTAAGATATTTTGTATGAGAGATATTTTGGTAAGTCAGTTATGATATTTGTAACTTTTTTGTCTATAAATAAAAGTTTAACTCTCACGGTCAAGGGAGAGATTTTCTGGCCTTAGTGTTCTTTAGGTTAAGAGAATGCTTTATTCTTGTTTCGGTAAGAACATCCAAATTTTTACTGTAACAAAAACCTTTTTCTTTATCAGTTGTCTTCTATAATATGGAACTGGAACCACATTTTATCTTTTACTAGAAGTGTTTATCGATAAATATATCCACACAAGCCTAGTGTTCCATTTATTGGCCAAAGCTTACTGATATTTGCCAAAATGTTGTGTAGAAGAGTTGCATGATGAATGTGATGGAAGCTAGTCAAATGCCTAAGGCTTAAAGATTTAAAGCTACATGAATCTTACGTTGATCTTTGAAGATATGAAGTAAAACGAAATTCAAAACTGTCACAGAATGACAACAACAGGAGATCACATGACATAATAGAAAATTCGAATAGAAGATTCGTACATGATAAGATCACTTCAAAAACTGGCATACATATTACACTGAAAATTCTCCCAAATTGAGTGTTAACAGTCGGGAATAGTGTCAATTGACTGATCTTTCCAAAAGCCTCAACAACAGCAAAAACACCTTGTAAATTTCAGCAAGACAACATATTTTGACAGTCTCAATAAAGAAAAATAATGAAGTTAAATTATTAATTGCAGAACCTACTAGAAACAAGTATTGAAACAAAACCTGCAACTGATGGTATCTGGTGGCTCAAAAGCACAACATCATTACCAATGCCATGTTATAGGGGTGTGGCAAAACCTGTTACCATATAAAGTAAATGTCAGTGTTTTTGAGTTAAAAAGGAAGTTCCTTAGCACTCCACTTTTCGGCAACATTTAATACCTCAGGGGCACTAGAGACATTGGGAAAATGACAATTTTTTTATCTTTTAGAAGATTACTCTGGAAGACCTCAAAGAGCAATCCTATCAACTCTATATACAACATTTAAGCTATTAAAGTGTTATATGAGGATAGGCTTTACACAAAATTTACAAAGCAACTTTTGTTATTATATAAAGGGAAATAGAAAAACAAGGAACTTGTGCAAGGCAGTAAAGAACTCTTCGGAAAAAGGAAAAAAAGATATACTTTCACACAGAGTCAAGTAGACAAAATATTGGCTTCATGTTATTTTATCAATAAACCTATCCAAATCCAATTAGCTGCACCATAATGCCCTGGAACAATTATAATGTAGCATAACCAAACATTCTACTGAAACTGTTCTGAGGGTAGAGTGACACTGTTAACCACCACTTGTTTCACAAAATAAGGATAGAGTTAAGTGTAGCGTGCAGTCAGAGGTGGTGGAGCTAAGGGGTGACTTGGAGATGACATGGGCACCCCCAAAATTATTAATTCTTATTTTAAGTTTCGTATATAAAAGAATGTGACTGGGAAATTTTTTTCACAATCCATTTGAGTTCTAAAAGTCTTTGTGATGGTTTCTTTAAGACTTTTCTTTAGTGAAAACTCGTTTTGTTGCTGTATGCCCTGCACAATTAAGGCATCTATAAAAAAACATCTAGGCTAGTTGAATATCACCATTTCCGACAAGTGTTGCTATGGATCCCCTCTTTTGGCACTGGCCTGAGTAATATAAAATCATTTTTAAGGTTATTCCTTTGTTTTTTTCACTTGGCTAGAAATAGTATCTCTCAATTCTCATCTGTTTTCCCTCACGACATTAAAAGTGATTCCATAAACACACTTTGATTGAGCCAATGTTAATTTGATAAACTCCTTTAGGTATGTCAGGGCACAGAATGAAGATGATATTTCAAAATGTCCCTTAGTTGTTCCATGCATAATCATTATGTATCCTTAACCCATCCTAAGCAACTTACAGAATTTCTTACTTATTCACTACAAGTTGAACGTCAAACTTGCCGCTTACGTAGTTAAAACATTGTTTACAACTCGTGTGGTGTAACTGAATCAAATTAACTCTTCTAAGCTCTAACATTAGCAATTGGAAAATATTTTACCAATTTCAGTTCCAAATGGAATTGGGATTCGTAACATAGTAAACAGATAACAAATGTAAGTATCATCTCAAACACCATTACAACTTAACATACATCTACGTCACAAGAATCAGCATGTCTTGTGACAAACCATGCAATGCATACAAGAACAATATTCTTAAGGAAAAATTAATATGGTTAAACTTGGATAAACATCATCCTATCTTATACCTGAAATTCCAAATCGAAACAAGTTTGGTAACCCAAAAAAGCGGCTATTAAGATTAAATGCATGGTATTGACAATTAAAATGAGAGAAATGCAAAGAACACACCATTTTGAACACTCTCTTTCATTTCGTGAAATTTATTCAAAACCAAAAACTTAATGGGGGCCATAAATCAGAAAATTTATTTGAAAATCACACATACCAGCAGCTATTGTAATTGATAAACTTTGAAGTCCAAAACGTGAAGAGAAAAAAGGGAGAAGGGGAAGGATACCTTCTGAAAGACAACCCCAGTTGGTATTGTGCAAAGAAAGCAGAGAAGTGAACAAAGCAGAGGCAGTAGCACTATGCAACGGCGTCAGAGACAATTGTGCACCAGCCAACTGCACCGGAAGCCTAAACAGCAATCACAACAACAATTTGTGACCCATTTGGATACTCACAATAGAGTGAAACAAAAAGGGGCAAAGGCAATGACATGGTGCAGTGAAAAAGAAGTGAAATTTACCGGGAAAACGAGAGGGAGCGTTCTTTGGGAGGAGAGGGAAGTTCATTGAGCTTAATGGGGTGTGAAGATCGACGCGAGAAGAGGGTTCTGGAAGCAGAAGAAACTCGTTGGATGGTTTTTCTTGCAGAATTGGCCGCCACCGCCATCTTCTCTGCTCTGTACCAAAACTTCTTTCCACTCTCCTGGGGTGAGAGAAGGAAGAGCCTACCATATTATGGGCTCGGTTTAATCAAATGGGCCTCTGTTCAAAACCAAAAAAAGCCCTTTTCTTCAAAAGCAAATTGAAAGAAAAAGGAATTTCTTCCTAAGTGAAATGAATTAGTTATTCTTTATTACAAAATTTGTACCTTTGATTTCCAAATTTACATTAAAATTTGAACTATTTATAATATAAATTTGCATGAGTTATACAATCCAAAATAAATTTTTCTATTAATTTTAATAGGGGTATAATTAGAATGTTCAAAAATATAGGAATGTAAGAAAAAAAACATGTGGTGCAACAAGAAATTCCCAAAGGAAAACTCATCCACACTCTTTTCGGGGCAAATTTAGATGGACTAAATTAAGGTTTTGAGTGTTTTTTCTTTATGCACTGTAAATATTTTTAATCGCACCTCCAAAATTTTTAAAATAGTCATATTTTGTAAAATTGACTTCTGGATTACTAGTTATGAAATTTTTTGGATTAATTTTAAGAAATTTTCTGAACATAATTTTTGGAAAAAACTTGTTAAAACATAAAGTATTAAGGAACAAACTTTCAGAAATAAAAATTTTCAGAATACGCTTTTCATAATATATAATATATTTTGAAACAATTTTTCTAATATATATGTAATACATCTCAGAGTTCTCTCCTTCGTCTTATGAAGTCATTTTCTGTCATTTAATTAGTAATAAAAGAGGAGCAGGAATTTGAGTGTTGATTTTTTCAAAATTTTAGTCTTTGTTTTTAAAAAGAAAATGAAATTTTGGGTATAAACTAATTTTTCAATTTTGCATATGTTTTGTTTATTTTATTTTAGTCCAGCTAAATCATGAATTTAACATATTTAATGAAAGTACCATTAATAAATGATTTAACTATTAAGTTAAAAAAAATAAAGAAATAAATATACACAAAAGTTCAATATAAGGTCAAAATTGTGAATTTTTAAAATGCGAGAACTAAAATCACGAAAAAAAAATAGAGGAATAGATTATTTTAGCATTACTTTTCATTCCAACAATTTCAATTTTTTTTTTCTTAATCTAATGATTTGAAATAGTAATTTATTTGTAACCATTAGGAACTCCTGCATCTTCTTTCCCTTATGACAATTAAGACTCAGACCAAATACTTGAGGAAGATCCCGAAGACTTGGTTTCTACGATAGTCTCCAAAAGAGGACAGTAAGGTGTTCTTACCTGTGACACAGTAATTTTACTCATAACTGGATAATAGACTGAAGGGTAAAAACACACAACGTTCAAATACAGACCACGTCACCAGATGACTTAGACTCTAGGTAACCTGTCACTTGAAAACTGGTTCAACAAGTTACATATTTCAAAGTTTT
Source organism: Vigna unguiculata (assembly GCF_037176805.1). Lineage (NCBI taxonomy): Eukaryota > Viridiplantae > Streptophyta > Magnoliopsida > Fabales > Fabaceae > Vigna > Vigna unguiculata. Next base: position 26,410,176 of record NC_140793.1, read on the forward strand.
TCTATAAAAGAGTCTTTAAGTTCCTTATGCTGGGCAAGAACTCTGAACCCCTCTCTCTCTCTTAACCCTCCTCTTTCTCTCTACCTCTGCCTTCTCTCTACTTGTCTCCCGCTTGTCTCTCCTCACCTTTCCTCTCTTGTATACTCTATTTTCAATCATAAATAAACGAGGAATTTCAGATCTCTCTCCCCTCCCTCTGGAATCAAAATAAAACGTGAAAGTATAATAATGTGGCTTTTCTGAAACATTTACCGGAAATAATTTGTATATTTGTTATAATCTATCTCTTTTATTTTGTGACTATAATAATTGAGATTCCTGTATTCAGAAGAGTCAAATGCAAGAAGAATGCATAATTGAATGAAGCATCACTGAGTTATGTGGTGTTTAGATAAATGGGGCAAAAGAAAAATAAGTTTTGATCCATGTGCCTTAATTAAAAATAGAAAATTGATGCATGATTGAGTACTATGTTCCTGTGATGTCACTATTCAATTGTGAAATTGAGGTAAGTTTGGTACTGGTTTGTGTAACTCAATCTAGGTAAGCTTTTTCGAGTTCCATTAGAAAAAGGAATATTTTGAACACTTAATAAAATAATTTTTTTATAAATTTAATTAAAATATTAAATTTATAAAATAGTTAAAATTTAATTTAATTATTTCACTGTTTGATTAAGAGAAGTAAATAATGGGATGAAGAGTAAAATTAGTTCCAAATAATTTCGTCTCTTCTCTACCATTAAAATTTATAACAAAATAAATGTTTGTAAGAGTATAAAATATTCGATAGATTTATGATAAGTTATTTATATTACGATTAAAAATTAAACTTAATTTAAACGTAAATGTATAAAAAGTATTGATTAAGATAGATAAAAGGTCTTTAAAATATTATTGTAAGAAATAGTTAAACCGTTTGGAAGAAAATTAGCACTATAAAAACTTTAATTCAATATAATTTTCTAATCTATAATTTATACAATGAGAGAGGGATTTGTATTATTAAAGAGTGTATTTGGTGCATGGGTACATCTGTATTTATTTAATATTTGTGGTAGGTGGGCCTGGTTTGGCCCTTTAATGTTTGGGTGATACGATTTTAAGCCCATTACTATCCCTGCATAACTTTCTGTACCTCAATAACTTTCTTCCTACACTTTCATAATTTATTGTTTATTTTAAAAGTTGTATAATATAAAACCTTTTTTTAACATTTAAATTATAGTCTGAAAATCGTTTTTTAAGAGAAAAAAATATTTTTAATTTTTTTTTGTAATTTGATTTAATTTTAAATTATACAATCCAAAAATAAATAAATAAAGTTAATTTGTACAATTCAAAAAAGATAAAATGATTTTTTTATAGAAATACAATAAGAAAGTTATGAAAAAACAAAGAAAAAGAGAAAAGAAGTAGATATAAAAGGAAAGTATTAAAAGTAAAAACAAAAGAACCAAAATTCTCTTTCCTTCTAAATGTGTGAAGAAATATACAAAAAATAATAATCTATTATATCGTTCACCTAATTAATTTTATATATTTGTAGTTATTTTAACATCAAAAAACCTCATATGAGGTATAATTCTTTCTGTATATAACAGACAAATAATAAAATAATATTATAGGAAAATTATTATTTTTTATTATTTATTTTCAACTAATATGCATTTTTATTTTTCTTTCACATTTATTTCTTTTTCTCTCTATTTTATTACCGGAACAGAATATTTGAGATGGTAATGGGAAAGTGTTTCACATACTTTAGGATCACTAATTAAAAAGTTCTGAATTAAACTCGCATCTTAAATTTGAAATCCAATATATGTTTCAGGCAATGAAATGTTTCACACAACATTTATTTTTTTTTAAGAATGCACTGAACATTCACACTCCCAAACGTTAAACAATTACTGACACTATCGAGATTCGACACAGAATATAATGTTTGAGGTCATCATTTATAAACCGCTGGAGGTTGTTGCACACACGGCTGGTAAAACGTGTGGTGAATAGTCAACTATATATCAATTTGATGCAAAATATAAACATTATTTCTCAAATAATTAAATTTAAATAAATGATTAATTCACAGATTAAAACAATAAAATAATTATTTAATTTGAAGAACAGTTAGTTAAATATTAAAATTAAAAATATATATATATAAAAAATGTTTTTATTAAAGCTATAAATAACACGTTCCTTTTTCCCGCTGGTTGCAATTCAATTAGTTCATGAATTAATTATAACATTTATAATGTTAATGATTCTTAAATTGTGAATTTATCATGAATCATAATCATTTTGTTCTTAAAAGTCTGATAACTTTTATAGGCAGATAAAGCCATCTATGTGAAGAAGTGCAATAACTTGAGCATTAAAATTCTGTACTGGAAGTGAGTCAACTGCTAATAATATACTGAGACCACAATAAATTTCAGTATCATTTATTCCTGTCAACAAACTCTCCCATTAAAGTACTTATATACAGGCAAACACAGAAGCGCTGCATGTGCTCACATTTTTTTAATTTTTATAAAAATTTATGTTAAGATGAATAAAAAATATATAATTAATTATTAAAATAGACTTAAATATAAAATTTGAAAAATAAAAATATTTACACACAAAAAATTTGAACATAATAATTAAAGACAAAAGAGATTTTAAAATAATAATTAAGAATAAAATGAAAATATTGAAATGTGAATAAAAAGAGGATATATATATATATATATATATATATATATATATATATATATATATATATATATATATATATATTGAATATTTATATATTCATGTATGAAACCTTTTTATTTAATTAGTAATATATTGTCATCCCTTACTTTTTTTTTTAAATGGTTCTTGTAGAGGTGATATTAATTTAAGGATTAACTATATTTTTAGTTCTTGAATTTCGATCTAAAATTGGAATTTGTCTATGTTTAAAATTTTAATATATTTTTGTACATAAATTTTAAAATAAATTAATATAGTTCTTTTAATCTAATTACGTCATTTTTTTTAGGTGTCAAACACATTTTAAAGTAAATATTGAATCGGGGATGTGTCAAACTATAAACAACTTCAATATTAACATGAAACGTGTTCAAATATGTTAAAAAAAAAACTAATGTAATTGGGTTAAAAGAACTATATTCATTCATTCTTAAAGTTTAAGGACCAAAATATATCAAAATTTTAGACAAATACGAATTCTAATTTTAGATCAAAATTCAGGAATTAAAAACATACTTAACCCTTTATTTAAGGTTTTGATATGAGATTTAATACAAAGTTCATATATTATACATTTCTAAAATAGAAATGAAATGTCTGAGTGAAACTCGTTCAAATAATGATCTATATAAAGAAAGTCAAATATCATGTAAGTTTTTTTTTTCCTAACATCATACATAGATAATATCTTATATCATTTACATTGATTAATATGTGATGGGAAAACAATAACAAACAATATAATTTCCCCTAACTTGCAAGAATATATGAGGATCAATAATTAAAGAGCAGCAATAATAAATCACCAAAAGCACAAATAAAGGCACCAAGATTTTTAACGTGAAACCTCAAATCAAGGGTAAAAACCACGAGTCGTCCAGACCAAAGAAATAGCTTCACTATGATCAACAAGAGTACAAAAGAGCCTCAATCAATAGCACAAATTAGTGCCAACACCCAACCAAATAACAAAGCAACAAAGTTTTCAAAATAGAGAAGAACAAGAGAGGAAAATCTATAATATCACTGCTGCAGTGCGAAATTTCAGCCCGATCCAACGGTGAACGAATCCGCAGTGCCGATTGTACTGTGACAGCTCTGTGAAAAACGTGAACAAAATTTTCCCTCTACCTCTCCCTCTCCTTAGGGCTTTCAGTGTGTTCTGACTCTATTGTTTTGCCTCTCCCTTTATTTTATAGTCTCTCTCCACTAGGTTAAGTGAGATATGAACTTCTCAAGTTTTGGATCTTTTCTCCACCTAGGAAGGGAGCCCAATACCCAACAATATGAGCGTACAAATATTTATCTTAAATTGGATATAGAATAAAAAAATAATCAAGAGAAGAACGTATTAAAAGGTAGGAAAAATTGTGTGTTTTTTAAAATATCTCAGTCACGCACAATAATAATCATGTTACAAATCAACTTCTATACAAAATTACATATGGGGTATTCTAATCAAAAGGCAACAACTTTTATTTTTTAAATATAGAAACATTAAATGAGTTTAATATCGCTAAGATTTTCATATTTATAATTTCATATTTAACAAATCAATTGTTCCTTAATTTATATCAACCAAGCAATATCATTATCATTGAAAGTAGGAATCTTAAAGTGGGTTGACCAGTTTTCTTTTCATTTATTCTACATTTAACATATAAAAAATGGATTGGGTTGACCTGTGAATTGTGGGATAATTTTATTGATCCATTTTATCTAATCATTTACCCGTGGATTTGTAGCCAATCCACATAAATAAAATTGAAAAAGAAATATGTAAATGTTGTAATAACTTGTTTTAATATTTGACGTCTTTGATGGATTGATGTTTCTATCAAAGTTATATTCGCATTAAATAAATATATCAAAGTTAAACTTCTTATGAATAAGAAAATATTAAATAGACAAGAGAATTTTCTAAAATATTTAAGACGGTTCATACTGTTCCATCATTGATGGACACGAGTTATGAGAAGCATAACTAAGTGGATAAGTAAATTAAAATACCAAGATTATCGAAGAAGGGAACTTACATAAAGTGTGTCTAGTACTAATATTTTAAGCTGAATCACGTATTTGTAGTTGACACGTATAGTGTTAGATATTTTATGAAACTTTAAAAATACTTATTAATAAAATATCTAATTTATAAAGTCATGATATATTATAATAAAATCTTTGAATGATGACCAATTTTAATGAAAAAAATAATAATTAGTTATTATATAGTGACTAAATTGATAACTAAAAATAGTTTCAAAAAATTATAATTGGTTTCTAAATTAATAATTAAAATATTTTTAATTATGAATTGATTTTTAAATTAGCCACTAATATTAGCTATCAGGTTTTGACTATCAAAATAATTAGTCTTAAATTAAGAAATTTGGATTCGCACATTGACAATCATATATTTATTATATTTGTAAGAATTATTGTATAATTTTCAATATTCATATATCACGTATTTATCACGTATCGTATCTTATTATTTTGAAAACAAACGTATCGAGTATGTGTCGTATCCGATACACGTATTATATATGTGCATCATAGATGATAGGTGAAGGGCACTAATGATAAAGGAAGAGGTAGATGAGTAAAGTGTTGAAAATCAAAGACTTTGCAGAAGAGGTGTTGAGTGAGGAATGAAGTGAGGTTGACGAGAGAAGAAAGGTACAGAGGAAGATTAAAAGCATAGTTAAAAATGTGTGTCCAACGAGTTCTTAAGGTTGAAGGCTAAGACAGTAAGATATGAATGCGTTATGTCACCGTCTGAGTTCAAAGTTCAAACCCTACAAAATTGTAGCCTTTGCAGCACGGCAATGTTTGTGAAGTATCATTGCTGTGCCATGCCCTTCTTTCAACCCAAACCTGCTAAATCATCAATGCACAACTTTTCTTTTACACTTTCTCTTCTCCACTTTCAAAAATAACAAGAGCAAGAAAACAATAATACAAGTTATATTATTTTATTATTCCTAATATGATTAATAAGATATTGAATTGTGTAAATGTATTTTTGTAAGCATAAACGTAGAATATGATTCTATTATTGATTCTGATAATCAATCATAAGCAATATCCCATACTGATAATCATGCTGTAAAAAGTAAATGGAAGCGTACCTGAATTGGCCATAACGATAATATTAGAGAGCACTAATGATACAATGATCTTCCTCCTGTAGAGCACCTTTATTTCTCTTTGGTTTTCTCCCTTGATGGGGATAAGGAGAAAGGATCAGGAAAAGTACGTTATGACTCTGTGTGTGCTCTCAGAAGGGGACCACGACCATTTGTAAACTGAATTACTTAAGTTTTAGTATTTCTAATTTGACCCCTCATCAAAATAGAAATTACTAACTGATCTCTACACAATATTTATTTTAATGACATATGCCTTTAGCCAAATCTTTAATTTAGTCAGATCACATTTATTATTTGGCTATATAAATAATAGCCCTAACACATTTAATTATGTATCATATATATGCATGACCCAAAATTACTAACAATTTTTAGTTCCTGAGGTATTTTGCGACATGGGATCTATTGGGTGTATCAGAGTGGAGGGCAAGGGAAGTTGAATGGGAGTTGTCCGTTCCTAGGTGGGTGTGAATGTTCTGATCTCATCCAAGTTTGTCTTGTAGTTATCGATAGGAACAACGATCGCGTTCTCGAGATATTGTCTGTTTTGGGACGTGGAGTTCCATCATGATTTTATTCTTAATAGACGTCTTAGAGGGTGGAGGGAGGAAGGAATATTTAAACTGCGCTTGACATCGACTCTTAAGCGATATGAGACTTATTGGATATATCGAAACAATCTTTGTCTCAAATTTTGATATGATTTAATTCTAAAACTTAAAAAATGAATGAATAACTTTCATCACCAAATGATGTTAAGATTTGGTTGCCATGTGTATCATTTTTAACATTGTTTGGTGAAGAGGATTACATCAATTCATTTTTAAGATGTGAATATCAAATAGTATTAAAGTTTGGGATAAAAACGAAATCCAATTTTACGACATAGTTTATGAAATAAAAATATACTTAACTCATTAAAAAAATATAAAATACTAATAAAAATAAAAGTATAGAACTGATAATTAAATTATTCATATTTATTATATAGTTGAAAATCCTTAATTTGTGTCTAATACCTAGGGATGTCAACGGCGGGAGGGAGTAGAGTACGGGTAATAGCTCTCTCGTGCATTACTTGTTATATAAATATATGTCTCGTACCTATATCCATATCCTACGGGTATCCGATATGTGGGTACCCACATTTTTTTTCTAATATTCACGGATATCCATAGGTACTCATATGAATTTACAAAAGAAAAATTTAATATTTAACAATATATTTTAATCATACATTCAAATAAAAATACAATAACATTTATAAATCTCAAATAAAATGCAAATAACCCATTTAAATAGTGTTGAATGACAATTTACAAAGAAATAAATATTTTTTTAAAACCAATTGATAAAAAATAACCCATTAAATTTCAATGTCTTAATCTTTTAATCATGTTTTTTATTTTTTTAATTTAAATTAAAATATAGCGGGTATGGATATCCATGGGTACGAATTCTATGATACTCGTATCTGCCCCATTAACATGCGGGTATAAAAATATTCGTACCTATTACCCACGAATATCCATTTATAATATTTATTTCATACCCGTTGCGAGTTTTATTTACAAATACCTCTAGGTACAAATTTTTTTGACATCTCTGTTAATACCACTAGTTCACATGGTTAAGAGATGTAAAGTTAACAAATATGCGGTTTTTTTGAGTATTTTTTAGGAAAAAATATCTTTTTAGTCCCTCAAGTTTAACCTAAATTTGGAAATGATCCATGGTCGACACTTAGTCACCGTTTGGTTCCTCTACTTTCAAAATAATTGTTTTTTGTCCCTATTTCTAGACGACGTTAAAAATAACAAACGTGTCTCACGTGTTATTTAATTTTGTTTACAAAAAAAAAAAACTAGCGTCAACCTAGCCGGCGCTTTCACGAAAATTAGAAAAAAAATATTTTTTGATCCCTGAAGTTTGAACTTAATTTGGAAATTGTCTCTTGTTGAAACTTAGTCAGTGTTTGGTCCCTGTACATCCAAAATCATTGTTAATATATAATAATAATAACACTACTATTAATAATAATGATTTTAAAAATGCAGAGACCAATAATCAAGTTTTGACCAAAAACCATTTTCAAATTTATCGAATAAAAAAAAAACTATATCAATGAATAAATTATTTCTTCAAAATACGATTTTAAAATAGAGTTATACTTGTATACAAAGGGAAAAAAATTATGTTTTTATAATATGATTTTTAATTTTCTTTAATAAAAATTCATATTTTATAAAAAGAAAATTTCACTTGTATACTTTTTTAATTATTTCATTTTTAAAAACTTCAGCTATACATAAAAAAAATTGTTTCGGGGTAGGGACCAAGAGCCCACTAAAAGAACTCCACTTCGCGATATCTTCCTCCTCTCCAACGACTTCAGCAAAGTCCACTCCTTAGCTCGATCGGTTGGGATGGCGATCGGGGTACCTGTCTAAAATACTCCGATGCTTAAGTTAGAAGGGACCGATCGGTGTGTCAGATTACCCGTCGTAATAAATGCGCAATTAAGATCCTTACCAACTTACCTTTGGATCCTATTTATAGCTTTTGGCATGGGCCTGTAATTAGGGTTTCTTAATCACGGCCCAATGATCCCTTAATGACGATTAATGACTCGTTTAACCCATAATCGTTGGCTTAAGTTATATGACCGTACGACCGATGGTCGCTTGACTGGGTTAAATGACGATGTTCTCGACAAGCTAGTAATGTGTTTTACCGATCGCCCGTTAGGTGTTTTTATGAGGTCCGTCGCTGTTGTTTTACTAGTGAACCGATGGACTCTAAAGGTCAGAGGGTCTATCGTCGCTGTTGTACCGATGGACCGATGGTCTCTAGAGGTCAGAGGGTCCATCGTTGCTGTTCTACCGATGGACCGATGGTCTCTAGAGGTCAGAGGGTCCATCGTTGCTGTTCTACCGATGGACCGATAGGCGCTCAAGGCTGGAGGGTCCATCGCTACTGTTCTACCGATGAACCGATGGTCTCTAGAGGTCAGAGGGTCCATCGTTGCTGTTCTACCGATGGACCGATAGGCGCTCAAGGCTGGAGGGTCCATCGCTACTGTTCTACCGATGAACCGATGGTCTCTAGAGGTCAGAGGGTCCATCGTTTCTGTTCTACCGATGAACCGATGGTTCTTTAATGGTGCTACACGGTTGTTCGCTTACCCGTGAGATCGATGGTCCCCTGGGGGTTAGGAATGGCCGATTGACCGATTGGACATACTGTACACAAGCCCCCCCAGCCTTGAGCGATAGGGATGAAGCGAAGAGGTTTCTCAGACCGTGGTGCCGATTGACCGCTGGCGTTTCTCAACGGTTACATTGCCTCGTGGAACGTGCCTGGCAGTTATGATCTGAAGCGTCGCGAAGCTGGGACCGTCGATCCGAATGTGATCGTAGGGTCCTGGGGCTGCCACGTGTCACATGGTCCCCCCTATAAATAGGTTTGTGTGGCTGTCGTTATTTTCACGCTTTCCTTTCTCTTTCTAGCCGAGCTTCCGATCGTTTTTCTCTATCTGTAGGTAAAAATGTCTTCAAGCGAATCGGATTCAGATGGTCTGTCGGGTGGAGCGGTCAGGTATTCTGGGGGCGCTGGGTCGGTTTCCGCCCTGTTTGAGTCGTCTGAATCGGGAACTTCGCTCGGGGGAGTGTCGAGCGGCGCGAGTTCCCTAATTCTCCTAAGTGGCAGTTCTGAGGCCGATCCACCGGTCGCAGAGGCGGCGGAGCAGGTCGCTGCTTCTGATGAAAGCGGGGACATCATCGGGATTGACGTTGGCGACGAAGGGGACGAAGTCAATCTGCCGGAAATATCGGGATATGATTGGGCCCCCTATGAGCCGCGTACACTCGTGACAAGGTTTCGCTGGGGGAACGATCTGGGGGATCTGGTCGAGCGGACCAGAATATTCAGCGAGGAGGTAGAGGATGGACACCTTCGGGTCAAGATATGCGCCGGCAACGAGAGAGTGTGTCACGGGAAGAGAGAGGCGAAGCTAGACTTCTTCTACGTGTACGCCTGCCTTTTCCATGATCTAGGTTTGAACGTGCCGTTTGCCGATTGGCAGATGGCAGTCCTCCGCCAGATCCAGTGTGCACCGACGCAAATTCACCCGAACGCATGGGCGTCTATGCAGGCGTTCGACGTCCTTTGCCGGGCGGCCGGCCTGACGCCCACCATGCCTTTGTTCCTTCATTTCTATAAGACGCGGCCAACGGCGTCTAAGGGTTGGGTTTCGTTCCTCGGGGCGAACAAGAGCTTGCTCACCCTCTATCTTGCCTCCTATAAGGGTTTCAAGACCGGATTTTTTAAGGTCGCGATTCCCCACAAGGGAAGGAGATATATCTTTGACGAGCAGGATCGTCCTAAGTTTCCGCTTTATTGGACGGCGCTCCCACCTCCCACGGATGCTTGGGCTGAAGAACAGTTGACACCGGCCGAGCGGGCTGACCTGGCCGTCCTCAAGACCCTGCCCGACAAGATCCACCCGCGGCCGCTGATCCAATGCATCCGCTCCCCGGACTTATCGAGGGCGGTTTATGGCTAGTTGTTCTGATATTATCGATCGTCGATCTTGGTCGCAGTTTAACTTATTTGCTTTGCTGTTTTACAGATATAATGGCTCAGACGACCGCTGCTAACGCCGAGTTCGTGGCTCGTGCTAAGGCTCGACGGAGGGGGGAGGATACTGCTGAGGAGGTGGTGCCGATAACGACCGCCCCTGCCGGGACTTCGGGCGCCGTCTCGCGGCCTCGCCTGATTGTGAAGCGGCCCGGTTCAGGTGCTGGCGCTGCTGCTGGGGACAAAGGCAAAAAGTCTAAGAAAGATGACTCCCCGTCCGACCGACCTCTCAAAAAACAAAAGAAAGGGGAGGCGTCTGGATCCCTGGCCGACGCTTTCCTCGGCGGCGGCGTGCGCCTTGATGACGAGGTTTTTCTTCAGTTGGGACCTCGAATGACCGAGGCGCTGAAGGACGTGTCTGAAGAGGATGCCCTTCGGACCGCCGGGGAGCTCACTCTCAGGCTAGCTGCCCTGTACACCAAGTTTCCTCGCCCCGAGCGGAGCAGAATAGAGGATTTGGAGAAGGAGCTTGCAGCGGCCAAGGCTGAGCTCAACGAAGTGAAAGCGTCGGCGGCTGACCTGAAGACCCAGTTTGATCGGCTCAACGGTATTAAAGCCGAGCACGCCAAGTGCGCCGGCCTATTGAAGGCTGCAGACGATCGAGCGAAGGCGGAGCAGGCGAAAGCAGGTGAAGCCGCTGATGACCTGCGCAAGCTTCAGCGACGCTTCGATGATCTTACTCTGGAGCACATGGCCGCCGCTGGTTCAGCTGTCGACTGGCAGAAGAAGGCGAAGGACTTGGAGGCCGAACTAGGAGTGGCCGATGAGCAAGTATTTGCTCAATATGAAGCGGGCTTCCAGAATGCCGTCGACCTTGCTGTCTTTTACTACAACTGCTCTCCCGATCGGTTCGATGTTCATATGGGGGTGGTTGATGGGAGGGTTACGAGGGTCTTCGACCGGCTGGACGAGGTCAATGACCCACCTGTATAAGACTTGTAATTCGTATATTTTGATATAACCGATCGAACCCGATCGACCGTTCGATTGATCGCGTTCGCTCGGTTATTAGGTTACTTTTTGACAAACACTTATGTAAATTTTTAGCCCCTTATTTATTTCATCGATTGACCTGCTTTCATTCGTTTATTGCTTCACGCTGGCGACCGGCCGTACTTCTGTTGTTTACTAGCGTTGGCGATCGGCCGTCTTAATTGTTTATCCTGTTAATTTGGGTTGCACTTAGATTTGGGCGGACTGGACGACCGATGGATCTCTTGTAAAACTAGCATGATTATCTGTTCTGTATGGTTGTCATTTGTGCGCTCAATTTTAGTTTTTTAGATCGTTGGTGTGGTACCCTCGATCGGTTAGGACAGCTCGTGTCACTCGTTTACCCGTAGGGTGATTAGATCGCTGGGATCGGTGCTGACAGAGCGGGTCTTCCTCTTGGAAGTCCCCGTCTCGATCGGTCAGGCTTTGCTCGGGTCCCGTGGAGAGCCCCATCGGTCAGATTGTTAGATGAAGTATGAAACGCTCATTTTATTCATGATTAACTGTAATACATTTTGATGTGTGACGCGTTCCATGTGTTGGGTATTTCTTTGCCGCTCAAGTGCTCCAGCCGATAGGCTCCGTTCTGGAGGCTCTCGGTCACGCGGAACGGGCCCTCCCAATTTGGTGTCAGCTTTCCCTGTGTTGACTTCTTTCGTGCGTCGTTGGTTTTTCTCCAAACTAAATCTCCCTTGACGAAACTTCTTGGTTTGACCTTCGCATTATACCTTCTTGCCACCATTCTCTTGCACGCTTCAGCTCGCACGGCCGCCCGTTCTCTTCGTTCGGTTGTCCAATCTAGCTCCTCGCGCATTCGTCCACAATTCACCTCCAAGTCTTGCATTTCCCGCCGAAGGGTCGGTTCCCCAACCTCGACCGGCAGCATGGCGTCTGTACCATATGTCAGGTTGAAAGGAGATTCCTCGGTCGTCCCGTGTGGCGTGCATCGGTAGGCCCAAAGGACTTGTGGCAGCTCGTCAACCCATGCTCCCTTGGCCTCTCCCAATCTTTTTTTTTAACTCAGCCACTATAACTTTGTTCATGGCTTCAGCTTGACCATTGGTTTGGGGATGCTCGACCGAGCTGGTAACATGTCTTATCCCTACCTGCTTATAGAAGTCCTTCAGCTTTTTGTCAATGAACTGACGACCGTTGTCAGTGATGATCGTGTGGGGAAGGCCGAAGCGACATATAATGTTGCGCCAGACGAAGGAGTGAACCTGCCGAGCGGTGATATTAGCCAAAGCCTCCGCTTCGCGATATCTTCCTCCTTTCCAACGACTTCAGCAAAGTCCACTCCTTAGCTCGATCGGTTGGGATGGCGATCGGGGTACCTGTCTAAAATACTCTGATGCTTAAGTTAGAAGGGACCGATCGGTGTGTCAGATTACCCGTCGTAATAAATGCGCAATTAAGATCCTTACCAACTTACCTTTGGGTCCTATTTATAGCTTTTGGCATGGGCCTGTAATTAGGGTTTCTTAATCACGGCCCAATGATCCCTTAATGACGATTAATGACTCGTTTAACCCATAATCGTTGGCTTAAGTTATATGACCGTACGACCGATGGTCGCTTGACTGGGTTAAATGACGATGTTCTCGACAAGCTAGTAATGTGTTTTACCGATCGCCCGTCAGGTGTTTTTATGAGGTCCGTCGCTGTTGTTTTACCGGTGAACCGATGGACTCTAAAGGTCAGAGGGTCTATCGTTGCTGTTGTACCGATGGACCGATGGTCTCTAGAGGTCAGAGGGTCCATCGTTGCTGTTCTACCGATGGACCGATGGTCTCTAGAGGTCAGAGGGTCCATCGTTGCTGTTCTACCGATGGACCGATAGGCACTCAAGGCTGGAGGGTCCATCGCTATTGTTCTACCGATGAACCGATGGTCTCTAGAGGTCAGAGGGTCCATCGTTGCTGTTCTACCGATGGACCGATGGTCTCTAGAGGTCAGAGGGTCCATCGTTGCTGTTCTACCGATGGACCGATAGGCGCTCAAGGCTGGAGGGTCCATCGCTACTGTTCTACCGATGAACCGATGGTCTCTAGAGGTCAGAGGGTCCATCGTTGCTGTTCTACCGATGAACCGATGGTCCTTTAATGGTGCTACACAGTTGTTCGCTTACCCGTGAGATCGATGGTCCCCTGGGGGTCAGGAATGGCCGATTGACCGATTGGACATACTGTACAAAAATCATTCAATTGATTTTTATTTTATAAAAGTTACCATTTTTTTAAATATAATTTTTCTTTTTTTATAAGTTTATAATCAATCAGTTCATTTATTTAAATATCAGATTTCCTAACAGAGAATACTACCATTTTAACCGATAAGAATTTTCTGTAGAGTAAGTTTATATTTTATTATTTTCTTGAATCACTTTTAAAAATCTTGTATGCATGTGATGTGATGTTATGTGATCGCATGCAATTTAAAAAGACTCAAGATTAATTTCTATTTGTAATCATTATAGTGTGTTTAAATAATTAATCTGTTTTTTTGTACAGATAAAATATCATATGTGAAATAAAGTCTATGAAGCTTAGTTGAATTAAAAACTTAGAGTCCAAATAAGAAAAGCTAACTTATTTTATACTGTACTAAAAGAATAAATACTTTTGAAATGAAATGTCATGAATTATCTTTGATGCATTATAAAGTTTGATGATGATGTTGAAATTTTTGGTATAAAATATATTAATTTGAATTGTTTTATGTGATTGAGAAACAAATATATATATATATATATATATATATATATATATATATATAAATTTAGACCATAATTTCTATATTAAAATGAAAAAATAATCGTGTTTGAAATCAAGAGTTATCCATTTTGTATGATTTTTTAAAATTTATCCAATTTAATAAATTTGAATAAAAATTACACTGATTTAATAACAAAACCGAATTCTTAGTGAATAAACTAAATATTGAGTGTTTATTAAAATGATAACATAAATTACAATTTAGATTTCTAATATAATATTTTAAACTCTCACACAAAAGATATATATATTTGATGGTTTCTAAAATTATAGTAGTCTGAAACATAATTATTGATAAAATATTTTTGGTATTGAAGGTTTGTAATTATTTCGTGACATATTCCTGATTATAAAAGTCCAAGTGAGACTGAAAGGCTACGATGATTTTGTTGAAGAAGATGCTACCATCATTGTTCAATCATAATTTGGATTACAATATTCTATTTTTCTTCTCAACCTCTGAAAAGACAGGTGCAAAACAATTTGAATCGGAAGAATGTTGTACTTATTTGATATCTTTAATTCAAGGTGTACAGAATGTAATGAAGATAGTGTTCATATGATTGTAATATTTTATTATTAAACTCTCATGATTTTACTTTGAATGTCATTTAATTTTTGTGTGAATATTTTTATCATTTTTTTTTATCACACAAATGTTTTTATAATTTTTTTCTACTGTGAGCTCTTAAATATTTTGTTTCATGTGTATTATTTCATGTATAAATTTTGCTTTTATGATTAAATAAATAGTTTGTACAATAGTAATAAAACGTCTTTGATGTAGATACAACTCATTTCAAATAATTTTGAATATAACATTGTACCATATATATATATATATATATATATATATATATATATATATATATATATATATATATATATATATATATATATATAGTTATTTTTACAAATCACTCCCTTAATTAGCTATGGTGAAGGCTGACCATAAGATACATGATGTAATGAAGGAAACTTGTTTGTAATATGTTTGGAGATGTCTTGAAGAAACAAAGTCTAAACACATAATCAATAGAAAGTGGGAACACATTGGCTAGGAAAAAAAAATCAACCTTTAAAATAGAAAATTTGTTGTTTTTAATCAAAATATTTTATTAGCATAAAAATGACATTAATAAAGTGTGATTGTTATAATGTAAAGCTCTTTACAATGTCTAAAAATTTTATATATAAAAAAACTATAAAAATTTTTGTATATGAATTAAAATACCAAATTACGTCCTCCCTAGTACTACGAGCGGTGGTTAAAAGAGAACAAAGCAGACCCCAACTAAAAAGATAAAAGTAAAGCAATTTTAGTTAATTATTGGTTTCTTAACTAATATGAAGTTTAAAAAGGAAAAGTAATATTGTAATCTTGTCTACTATATTTTCTTCCAAATTCTCTTTATTAATTTATAAAGAAAGTAATGGAGGAAAAATTAAATAATTTAATATTTTGAAAATTTTGAAAATGCAAAATAAATAAATTATTTCATATCAACCTTAAATATAAGTGAATGTGACCTAATTTTATTTCATTTAATCGGCGATCCTTAAATTTATCTCATTTAATTTAGAATTGAATGGTAATGTTTTTTTTTTTTTTTTCAATTGTAGTTTGGTATAATCAAAATTTATGGGGAGGTGCTGCTGTTCTTCCATAACAAGAAATCATACCTCATCCACACAGCACACTCATTGATTATTGATGAGAAGTTAGGTGAGTGTATTTAATTTATTCCTTGGGTTTTGCACAAACTTTTAATGATGCATATAATCCTCAGGCACTACATTAATGCATACTATAAATTTGTACACGGGGCAGTTGAAACATTACTTGATATTCTTTACCAAACCCACCTTCTTCCTTCAGCATTTTTTTTTTTCAAATATGCTATTTATGAATTAAACATTTTTTTATTTAAAAAAATATAAAACTAAAGCAACATGATTTCGTCCATATTTTAAAAAAGAAAAAGAAAAGGAAAAAAATTGTACATGTACAGTTGACAAGAATCTATCTTTATTAACTACAAGTTGAAGATCGAGAAGAAGATTTTGGATGAAGTGAAAAAAGAGTTTTCATGAGGCAAAGGTTTTTGAACATAGTATAAAGCGTTAAAGAACATTGAAAATGTTTTGCTTGGCCTCTGATGTTTCTTAACGTTATTGTATCGATTTGAAAGTAAAAGTTGAGATGTGTTGGGTTGAAACGAGCATCGTATTCGTTCTTCTTTTTGCTTTAATGAAACACCGGAATGAGTATCTGTCATGCACCGATGATCCACTATGTGAAGCAGTAAAATTTTTAATGATGGAACCGTTGTGCTTTCGCTTTCGTCGTTCCTCATGCACATTGCATTCAATTAGTAGTGATCCCAGCTCAATCTTCAAACTGCTACACTACCAAGTCAAGATCTCTCAGTGTCACGCTCATACACGCATGCTTACGTTTCTTTCGAACGTTCATCTACTCTTATCGTGTTGAAAGTTTTTCATAGACCAAAAATAAAAAAATTAACAATTTCATAATAATATATAAGCATATATAAGTAGAGGTAAACCTCGTCTCACATATCAGTTTTGTGAGATCGAATTAAATTTAAATCTTAATTTTTAATGTAGTAAAGTGCTTAATCAATATTAACTTTGACGTTATAGCCGCAGTATGCTTTCACTTGAAGTTCAGTTTTCACACTGGGTCTTCTTTGGGGACACAGTGACCCTTGTCCTAAATTTTTGTGGACAATTGATAAAGATGTGATACAGTAGATAGTAGATGTTCATGTTTGATATCAAGTACCAAACACATGGGGGAGTTGGGGAATACAAGGATTTCAATAATTCCATAATTTTCGGTATGACATGTACCACTATAATTGTTGTGAACCCTTCTTAGTGATATCATAATACTATAAAGCATTATGAGTAATAGGAAACAGTATCTTACCAACTCATCATGCAGCAGTACTAAGAATCCAATAATAATCCCAGACCCTTTTGTAAATTGAACCGTTTTCCAATCATTAAAATGATAGAACATAACTGGTTATGTATGTTATGTAATTAACATTGTTAATTTCCATGATTCAGATGAGGAGTGAAAAGAAAGTTCTGAATTTTTCAACCACAACTGCAACCCACACAGCATGCAATCATGTTCAAGTGGTCAAGTGCTCTGTTCTAGCATCATTGACATCATGTGTGTGCATATTGGATCTTGCTTCATTCCAACTTCCCTTTCCTAATGTCGTAAAGAATAATTTAGCAGACACATTCCAAATTTGTCACGTACAAAAACTTAATTAATTAAATGACTAGAATGAACTTTTGTGCAGAAGATCCGAGTCGATACAACTGTAGAAGCGTATGAGATTTGAGTTCACGAGTTGAAATTGTAGGGAGTGTGTGTCCTTGGAAGTGATAGAAAGAAGGAGGGTAGTGTATTTTAAAATGGAGCAAAAGGAAAGACAAAGGGGTGATTAGACGTTTAGTTGAAAGAGAACAAAAATCGCAATTTGTGTGCTCAAATTTTGAGATGAGCTTAGAAGTGAAGCCAAGGTGCATGGACACACTCTCATTATTATAGTTTAATTTGTTAGAGTCTCGTTTGGACATTGGGCAACAATAGCTGTCCCGTGAACTCCTCCCAGACCAATACAAGAGCATGTTTTGGGGGGTTTAAGGACCACCTCATCCTTCACTTCACATGCCTTTGTATATATCTGGAAAAACCCTCTAATTCTCCTCCCTCTCTACAATTTATCAGCATGCACAATCTGGATCCTGTGTCTTTTTGTCTCCTCATCGACTCTTCTCGTGTCAACAATAATTCAACCACAACCAAACATTCACAACCACCCAAACTCACAAATAACCACTACAAAACATACATACACACACAACATCAAACTCAAAACAAAAAAGTTAACAGTAATCATAACAACAACAACAGTCATGAGTCATGAGTCATGGTTGGAGTAAATAATAATCATCATCTTCATATAAATTAATATACCTTCTTCTTCTTCTTAGTAAAACCCATAACTCCCAACTTTTCTATGAATTGAAAAAAATACATAACTTAATTTTCAAACTAAAAACAAATAATTCAAGGGGCTAAGTTTTCTTAGCGCTTTTGACACTTTAGCTTTGATTGATTTCCTATAGAGGTGATTCTTATTCAGAGATATTCTCAATCGGCAATGGTCCAGGCCATGTCGTTCTGGAAGATCCAGTGGCAAACCTCGATCCGACCCGGGGCGGACCCGAGAGAGAGAAAGGCTCCGTGGGTGGGGCTCCAATCGGAGGTGTCCAAGTGACAGATGGCAATGCCGTGGTTGATCTTGGTCTTCGTTTTCGGGTCGAGAAGATCCGCTTGGTAGAGCCGAACCTTAGGAACCGCGTGGCAGTAATAGAGGAGGTACGGGAACAGGCTCTGGTGGCAGGACACGGATTGGGTGACTTTACCACCGTTGATTCCCGTAACGGGTCCCACCATCACACTCTTCTTCGACCCCTTCACGTTCTCCGTGCTCCGAACGGCGACGTTTCGCCCTAAAACGGACGTGGCGAAGTCGATCATGTCCTCCAGAGACCCAACGCACCGTTTCGTCTCGCCGCGACTCGGCGCACGCTCGCATTCCTCCAAGCTCTCGCGCATCATCCTTTCCATGGAACCGTTATCAGAGGCTCGGAACACGCGCTTCAATTCGTCCATCTTGGAAACGGAAAACGGTAATTTGGACAAAATGCTCCGGGGCAAAAACGACCTTTCCGGCATTTTATCTCTTATGTCAGGCATCGGCATCACCGTTCCTTCCTTCATCATCTTCTCCCTGAAGAATTTACCCGGCTCCACCCACTTATTTACCATCTTGCCACTCGCCGCGGTTGCCGAAACGCTCAGCGTTGTGCTCACGTTCGTGTACTTCGAGAACGAGAAAGTGGGGCCTTCTTTTGAGTACTCCTTGAAGGTGTTGTTCACGCCGTACGAAGTGAAACCCACCTTCGTGCCGCCGTTCGAGGATTTCGCGTACGAGATGAACGCGTCGGTGCCTTCGTTGAAGGATTTGCCGTAGGTGCTGAAACCGATGTCGGCGGCGTTTGCGGATTTCGCGTACGAGCTGAAGGAGTCGGCGCCCACGTTCGCCCTGTCGCGGTAATTGGAGAACTTCTCGACGGCGCCGTTTCCGCCGGCGGCGTAGTTGGAGAACGTGTTGGTGGGGTTGTTCATGTCGACGCCGTAGCCTTTGAAGGTGTCGTTGGGGGCATTTGCGTTTTCGGCGTAGTTGTTGAACCCGGAGCCCACAACGTTGGACCCTGTCCCGTAAGAGTTGAACGTGTTGGTCGGACCGTTGCCGTTTTTACCGTACGAGGAGAACGATTGCTCTCCGGCATTGCCGTTTTCGGAGTAAGAATTGAACGACTGGGTTCTCCCGTTGGCGTCGTCGGAGTAGGAGGTGAAATCGAGATTCGGGACGTTGGTCTCGTCAGAGTAGCGCTTGAAATCGCCAGTTCCGCCTGTGGCTCCGGCGGCGTAAGTGTGGAAGCTCTGCTGCACCACGTTCCCCTCGGTGCTGTAGCTCAAAAAACTGTCCTTGTGCCCGGCGGAGTCCCTGCTGTAGCGCCGGAAATCGTTCACCGGAATATTCTCCCCTTCTGAGTAGTTCTTGAACGAATCCACTCCACCGGGTCGACCCGTTCCGTAGTTGGTGAAGTTCTTGTCTCTGTACACAGCGAAGTTGGCGTCTTTGTCGTGCTTCTCAAGGCTGGACCCCACCTCCGGGAAGCAGAGGAGCTTCGCGGCGGCGCAGAATTCCGGCAGCCGCTGGTCAAGCGCGTTCTGAGCCGCGAGTTTCACAAACGCCGCGGACTCCACC
Organism: Vigna unguiculata; assembly: GCF_037176805.1. Taxonomy (NCBI): domain Eukaryota; kingdom Viridiplantae; phylum Streptophyta; class Magnoliopsida; order Fabales; family Fabaceae; genus Vigna; species Vigna unguiculata. Next base: position 26,430,365 of record NC_140793.1, read on the forward strand.
GCACTCAGCGGCGACGCCTTGGACAAAATAAACGGAGGCTTGGGCAGCGTGCTGCGGATCTCTTTGTCCCAATAGCGAATCGCGTAGGCTTTGGGCGTGAACGGGTTTTTGTCTCCGTCGGCGGCCCCGGCGAACGTGACCTGCATTGAGTGAAGAATACCCTTTTGAGAAGTGGCAATGGCATGAATAAAAGAATCGGAAAAATCCAGACTTGTAACAGTGACAGTGAGGAAAAGCTGTGCTTACACTGAGAGATGAGAAGAGGATAAAGAGACAGAGCAGCGTGAGTTGTTCGTTCATGTTATTCTCACTCCTTTTTTTCTCTTTTTGTTCGATTTTCCCCTTTTTTTCAATTTCCCGTGAGTGAGAAATGAGGGGAAGAAAAAGAAGGGTAAGAGACTTGAAAAGTTTTGTGGTCTTGTGAAGCTGTACTCAGAAATTTATATTACATGAGTGTGTCCGAGAGAGAGAGAAAGAGAAGTGTGTTATGTGAAGAGTGAAAGTGTAAGAATGTGACTTTATATTGGGCCTTCAATGTTCCATGCTCCTGTGTGTGAATGCTGAGAAGTTCCTGCAATGTACATTCACAAAAATTCAAAACACGCACTATTAATTTGCTGTGGACATTAAACTATTGATTATTTACTCTAATCACAGTGGGTGAACTGGGAAGAGTGAGTACAAATGGTGCAAAACAAAAAGAAGAGGGTAATAGGAAAAAGTGCAATGAGGCAATAATAGCGATAATGGAAAAAACTTATAGAGTAGGCATTGAATTTTTTTGGTTACGAAAGGAAGATGAAGGGTTCACCTCACCTCTTCTTGATTGCTGCAGTGTTTGCATGAACTAGAAATTTTGATGCATAGCCACACATGGGGATGTGGGCGTATTTATAGGCATAGAAAAGTGAAAACGCGCATTCTAATTCTTATGCACCATACGCGGTAAAAGATTGAACTAGGAATGTGGTTCAACTCTCTTTTACTTCGCACCACTGATTTTTTTATTTATTTCCTGGTTTTACTATTGGTAAATAAATAAAGAATTGGTGTAAAAGAGAAAGAATGTTGGATATTATTGATTCACACATCACTGCATAGCTGAACAATGTCAACCATGAGCAGCAGAAAAAACTTGATGGCTTCTCACGCACTTGAAATGCATCCTTAATTGTGAAGTAATTTCCGGTCAACAAAAGATCCACCTATATTGCACTCCCTGCTGCGCTAAAATTGCTCATCATATAAACACTTACTCTTATTCAAAACATAAATGCACACTCACTTCTTGTTATTGGAGAAACTACTCCTATTTAAAGTGTGTTTTTTATATATTTGGATTAAATTTGTTTAAAAATTACGAAAATAAACAAGTCAGGTAAAACAATTACCAATTATAGACTAAGTCACATGGACTAATCACAATTTCAAAAACAAAATCACATAGAATTTCTTTTTCATAAATTCACACAAAAAAGTTGTATGAAATATTACAATTTTACTTTGAAGTTCTAATAAGTCATAACTTAACTCACCTCCAACAATATTATTTTTTACTTATTTTTTAATTTTTTAACAAATTTATGATATATATATATATATATATATATATATATATATATATATATATAACAAACTAATTTGGTTTTAAGTACATATGAATATAGATTTCCTTTTGATCACTAACTTCTTGCTTTTAATTTTCATTTTTTTCTTATTAACTTTAATAATGGTGTGAAATAACTTATATATTCATATAACCAGATTTATTATTTTTTTAGGTTAAAATAATTTGTTAGTTTTTTTTTATCAAAATTTTAATTTGATTTTCATATTTTTATTATATATCAAATTGATATTATGATAAAAAATGAAAATCAATGAAGTATTTGAATTTTTTTTTATAACATAAATAATGAGTAAATGAATGACGGTGTAAAATTGATTTTGACAAGTTTAAAACGCAAATTTGTGGATGTATATATGCTCGTATTTACTACCATTATTATTGTTATTATATAGGTATTAATTGACAACATAATTAAAGTTGAGTTTAAAACATCTTATGGATACCGTAATATAGTATAGTCATTTTTCAATTTTGATTCGCCGAGCTCTATGTTTTCTGTAGCAAACTTTATTTTAAAATACATATTTTTAACTTTCATAGTTGAAAAATCAATATAAAAAAAATGCAACTTATCCATAACAAAGTAATATTTGTAAGTCAGTGATTAAATGAATTTTATGTGCACAATTGTCTACAATGCTATTACAGAGCTAAGTTACATATCCAAATTATTGATAGATTATTAATTTTTAAATAAAAATGTACATTTCACGTTTCATACATGATCAGCTTAAAAACTTAATTATTTTTTACTATAAAAATAACATTACTTAACTATTATTTTTATTTTGCATTTGAAAAAGAGTTACTATATTAAAATTTGTATTAAGTTATACTATCACAAAAACGAGGTTTTAATGACAACTAAAAATTGTTAACGATAATTTTAGAATGTTTAATTTGTCATTAAAAATTAATATTTTTAATAATGTGTGTATAGAATAGTTGACGAATTTACTATGTTCAAATTTATGTATTAGTAGAAAAGTATACCACAATGAAAATACAAACCTTTTGAATCAATTTCAAGGATTTCAACAAAATAATTAATATAAACAATTATAATGCAATCAAAATATATTTTAAAACCATAAAAATGCAATATGTTTCTCACGACAAAGATAATCTAATAAGAGTACCGATGATGACAACATAAATCAAATTGAAATACATTTGTGAAAATACAATCAATGGAGTTTTTAAAGGAAGACACAACCAATAATGAGATAATGGGTGATGGAAAACTATAATGGATACTCATAATAACGAGAACATGAATTATTGTGATGAATGTGAAGGTGGACGCCGACCAAGGAGAAGGAAGGAGAAGAGAAGAGAGAAAAACGAAAGAAACTCGAAGAAGAAATATTAGACGCAATGCAATATATAAAGTTTCATAGACAATTATTTTTTCAATCATTGTTATTAAGCATCATCATTTTAAGTTACATATAATGACGAGTCAAAATAACTATTGTTATATGGTATGTAGCTATGGTGTCAAATCCATAAAAAAAAAAATGTCATTATAAGATACTTAGGACAACGATTAAAAATAATAATCATTATATGTTTAACACGAAATACAAATGTCACTAGTGGATTTTTTACGATAATATTTGTATAGTTGTCGTTGTATAACGTTGTACTTGCACAATCAAATTTGATCCAACAAAATTCTTCGTGAATTAATCTTTCCTTTGATGGTCATGTAGGAATTCATAGAAGTATCACTTGAACCATGTCTTTAACTTTATTTGTCTAAGATAAAATAAGATAGCTAAGCATTTGTGCAATTATGTTAAATATGTCAATAAGATAAGCTACTACCATTATTCATGCTAGTTTGCCTCAATCACTTTGAGTAATTAATTTAAGAATCAAGTGTTAAAGGATGTTGTAATGGATTATGTCATAAGATTAATCTTATAGTTTAGGTATTCTATTATCATTATCAAAATATAATAATTGTATAGCTTTGAAAGCATAGTATAATAACAAAACAATTATTGTGAAATTAATTAAAATTGTGGTTTATAGGATATTAAAAAGTTTATAGTCTATGAAGATGAAAGAGTCTTTATTAATAAAATTTGTTAACACTTATTTAAGTTACAAAAGACAATAAAGACAATATTAGTGATCACTTTTGTATATCATCTTTATTAGTCAGATGATCAATTTGGCTGAATAAATGTTTGAAAATATGTTTTGGATGTTTAGTATCTCAAACTTTGGTATAAGATTTTAGCATGGTTTGAATATCAATATAATACAATAACCTATATGAGTTTGAGTATGGATTGAATATCAATATAATACAATAACCTATATGAGTTTGAGTATGACTCCTTTTATAGCAACAAATGGAAGAAATCTTTCTACTTTGATCATATACAATGTAAGTCATATATGGATCTACCAACAATGAAAGAGGACTTGGAACAAAAAGATGCACATTGATAACTCAACTAAAATCCAATTTGATTCGAACATAATGATGAATAGGCAAGTTGATAACATAAGGAACAAGGTGCAATTACTAGTAGGTGATTTGGTTTGGTATTGGTCAAATTGTGATCTTATAGACAATACTTAGCTCTGTCACAAGGAGTCATAAGTTAGAAATGTAATATTTTAAGTCATATTTTGTTCAATTTTTTTCAAAAAAGTTATGTTTAATTTTTCTTTGTCAAGCTTCTTTCCCAAGGTGATGGAAGAATGCTCTAAGCTCACCAAGATGATAGCAGAAACACCAACTAAAACTGGACATTCATAACCAATAAATTATTCAATATAAGAGTGAAATATTTTTGCACATCCTAGATGTTTTCTCCTTGAAACATCATGAACTTAAAATATTGTTGTACCAAAGTATTCTTTCTTCTTATATTAACCTCTTATTATAAGAAAATTACAGTCAAGGACTATTCTCCCTCAAAAATCGTTCATAGATATACAAAATAAGATATGTACAAGGGAATCACCCTTAGCTAAGTCCAAGTCATTAAATTATTGAGGAACAAAATATAACTATTATTCCTTAATTGATTCCTAACATAAGACACTACTAATTCACTATAAACAATCCACTTTAATCTACAAAAAATATTTGTTGATTTTTTTTACACCCATAGATACTTGTGGATATTTTAATTTTAAATAAAATTATTTAAAAACAAACACTTACAATATAAAATTAATTTTAAAGTGAAAAAATAAATTACTCACTAAAATATTAATGCAATGCAAATTTGAATGAGTTGTACAAAAATATAAATTTAAAAAAATTAATCTTTTTTTAAATAACTTTAATTTTATAGGCCTATACAAAAATAAAAATATATAAAGTCAAATTTATATTATTCTTCAATAATTAATATTTCTTTTACATAGTAACTTTATTTTGATCACTTGATTTCAAAAAATTTTAAAATAAATCTCATTAATAATTATTATAAATAATAATTATGAGCGGATAACATGTATATGCAAATCAAATACCATAATATATGTATTCACTTCATCAACAAACAAGAAATTAAATATTCCAATGTATTCATTACTTGAAAGTATCCATTAAAAAATTAAAGATATCTATTTAATATCTTTCACAAATTATATTCCTGAATACAACTTTTGTTAGTCATCTCTAATCATAAAATCAAATTACTTCATTAAAGTATAAGTTTCAAACTTTGATTTGTGATTTTAAAGTGTCATCAATTTCTATAATATACTATCACACAATCTCCCCTATGGCTGGGCCAAAAGTGAGAAAACAATAAAGAGGATGGTTATGTGATATTATTATCATTAATAAAAATAAAAAAAGAAGCACGCATTATTAAAATACTGATTTAAAAAAAAATGGTAATTTTAAAAAGAATAGAAGGCTGATATGAGACGTTTGTGATTAAGTGAGAAGAGTTGGGAGAATAAGACAGAACGAGAATCACAAGTGAAGGCGGTGAAGACAGGGAGGGACACGTGGCAGTTGATGATTAGTGAGCGAGCATGTTTATTATAAAATTGAACGCGTTTAGCCGCTAATAATTTTGTTTTGTAATTGCCCCCAACCTTTTCGTGATCCATCTTTGGTGTTTGCAACAAGAAATGCATAATGGTGAAGGACAGTGACAAAGGCTCGTGAAAATGGCACATTTTGCAATTCATGGAAGGAAAAAATGTTACTTTATAGATTTTACTTGTTTGCATTTGTGCTTAAGGACGTGTTTCCTCAGTTATTTCGAGATATGCTTTGTTTGAACTATGTCACTTCCGATTGTGACCAAATTTTGCTTCTTCTTTTTTTAATTTCTCACCTTAATTTCACCTTCGTAAACTAACACACCAACCATTATTATTTCTTATGTTCTTTTGTTTTTCTCCTGTACAAACCGTCATCTGGGATTAAAAATATAGGTCTTGTTAAATTCTAGTGCTCTATAAAACCCTAGCCATGTTCCCTTTTGCACAAGTGGATAGATTATGTTATAATATCATAAGATGGACAAAACAAATATCTTTCATACTTCTTTCTATTTTAATTGTTTCATAATTTAATTTTATGCATTGAGACAAATATCTTTTGGAGCAAAATTGGATATTTATGATTATACAATAGTAATCAAATAATACCGTATAAAAATGAAAATTTATAAATATATTATCTTAAAAAAATTGTATTTGATGTACTGAATCTCTTATTTATATATATATATATATATATATATATAGATTAAATATATATTTTATTGGTGTCATCTCTTTTCGATAACTAAGTTTAAACCTAGTTTATCATTATAAAATAAATTTGTACAACAAACTTTATTTATATATAAAGTTAAATATGTTTTTGGTCTTTTAACTTGAAATGAAAATTAAAATTAGTTAATCTTGAGAAATTTTGGTACAATTTTGTCATTCAACTTTAGAAATACGTAAATTTAGTTTTTTTTTAATTCAATTTATTTGACGCTTGAAATACGCTTCTCAATTAACATTGAAATGGAAATGTGTCAAAATCTCTTATAAATTCAAATGTTATCATGAAACACGCTTGAAACATCAAATAAAATTAACAAAATTTAGTTGAAAGTAATAAAATCACACATTTTTAAAGTTGGGAAATGCTGAAATTTAAAAAGGGACTAATTTTAATTTTCTCTAAAAATTAAGGGACCAAAAACATATGTAACATGTATACACGTTGGACGGATGAAAATAACATGTCTTGAAAAGTCACGCATCGTCTATGATAACCTAGCAGGTGGATGTTAGTGACTATATAATGGAATCTAAGTTCATGATGTTCCTTGTCCTAAGTCAAAGACACTTTGAGCTAGTGTTTGACTTTTCTTATTCTCTTGTAATAGTGTTGTGAGCTATAGCTAAATTGAGGTTGTGAGTGTACTTGGGATCAAAAGAACATGAGAGAATTGTCTATGTATTTTTTTATATTATATTATTTCTTTATTAATAAAATGATTCTGAGGATTTTACTCAGCAATGCACTCAAGTTGGCGTTAGTATTGTAGATAAATGGAAGTGATGGATGGTGTGGTAACTCTACTAATGTTATGTTTTAAGAAGTATGAGAAAGGATAATTAGTGAGAAATAGTTTGGAATCTGTGAATAGTTGGTGAAAGATAATGAAAGACACATGTGGAAGGAGAAAGGAAAAGGAAAGATGATGATTGTAAGAGATTTGTTTGATATATAAGGTACGCGGTTTTTAGAACACATGTGATGATGGACCCAATTAACACGCATACTCAATACTAACAAAATGTGGAAAACAGAATACACAAGAATAAGAGGAAAATGACAGCATCAAATTTTTCATCTTTTCGGATATCACACACCATCACCAATACCCTCTTTCAATCTTTCAACACTCATCTTGCAAATTCAAATGCTCAATGTCAAACAATAAAACACCCCTTTACCACAATTAAACGTGTCAAGTTCTTTGGTGTGTTCTTCACAATTTGATGGCACATGGATTTTGTACCACACTCAGAATAAAGTACTTGTGCTGTTTCTGCATCATTCTTCCTCCATTGGCTAATTTTCTGAAACCATCACAGAAAAGAAACGACTTTGAATGTCACATTATCACATAACTTTATCACTAAATAGTAATGCTTGTAATATCAATAACAACAATAATTATTTGCAGAATGATCTGAATACATTACCTGTGATAAAACTCCAGTATTTCCAAATATATACACTGAAAACTCAGCTTCAATGTAAAAAGATTGAAACAAATTAAACTAATAGAAATTCTTGTGTAAGTTTTATAACTTCGAAAAGTATTTACAATAATATTAAATCTTTTGTCATATTACCTACATCTGAGCTAAGATTTTTAATATATTTTATTGTACTTTAAAAGTCATATATGTATTGTAAGATATAACGATTAATAATGTTAGTAATAATGATTAATCGTTATACCAATAATGCATAACTTTTTATACTAAAAAGCATAATATTTAATGCCATCAACACCCTCTTTAGTTAAACTTTTAATATCTTTATAGAAGAAATTAAAGTTCGTTGAACTTCTTTCATAAACTAACATTAACATGTGCATCTTATTTTTTAAAACATTATTCATTGCATCTCTCCCTAAGTTCATAGACTAACATGTAAATTTTAATTTTAATTACAGAAAAATCAAATTCATTTCATGGTTTTGAATATATTTTTTTCTATCTAATTCTTTAATCATTGTCCTAGAGGTAAAACTGTATAAAACATGAAACAAATTTGGTAAGTTCACCTTTTGAGATCGTTAGTTGAGTTCAATTAATTGCTTGAATAGATTGACACAGTAGTAGCAAATTAAAGAACAAAACCTTAGAAAGAAGAGAAAGAACATGAATAAACTAAGATTCTTATTTATGATACATGTTGGTTTATAAAATTTGTGTTTTCCCTTTTCTCTGCTTGATGCCTCTCTCAACTTTAGCTTTAATTGCAGAACATAATAATTCAGTCTTTAGTTCTGTCACGTTCTTCATCTCAATAGCAGTAAGAAACTCTGTTGAAATCAGAATGGTTGTAGATAATGGGTGACTTTTAATGTGTTTGTTCACAAATTAAACAAAACCACGAGCATATCTCTTCTTTTCATAGAAATTTCACCCTTTGTTTAATATATATTTTGAGAACTTTGTCAGCTAAACTTTAATTTATTTTAACACTTAGTTATATCCAAGTCAGTGTTTCTTAACTTTAGTTTTTAAGCAAAGTTTTCATCATTAGTGTAACTCATCCAAATGCAAGTCTATTGAACAAGGACCATACAATTTTATAAGACCAAGTTAATGGTTAGAAAGATCTTAGTATTATTATGAGTGTTGTGAAGATCTTAGTATGTGAAAATGACGACAGAAATGGCACTGTCACCAACTTCCCCATATGTGGAATCCATCAATGAGTTTCAGTATTGCAGCACATGAAAAAAAAATGAAATTTCTGAATTGGATATGGGAAATGAATGCTCTGCTCAGGGTCATGATGATGAGACTTGGAAGTACTTGCATGTCTGATAAGACTAGTCAACAAATTGGTTCAAAGTTTAAGCATTTGACTTTTGAACAAATGGTCAATTTGTCACTGTTATTTAAGCAATGTTCTAACAAGAAATATCTGACACGAATTGTATTCATTTGTTATTCTTAACTTATGAGTCTACTGAGGAAAGGTTCACCGGAAAGATAAATATCACTGATAAGATCTGAGTTTAAATCACATCAGCATATCATTTTCGATTCAAAATCTTAAAATAATAGTTTTGTGGATCTTTTATCTTATATTGTTCAACTTTTTCATCTTTATATGTACCTAATATATACAGAACTTAGATTCACATTTAAATTTTTAACATTAACCGTTTTTTATTTTATTATATTGTTCAACTTTCTTATTTTTATCCAATATGAGACTTAAACTCACTTAAATTTCCAACATTAACCGAAGTTAAAATTCATCAATGATTCAGGCATGGTACAGGTACCTCTCACACCCACCATCATTTATGTTCTATACTTTTGGTTTTTAGCTAGATATGTACAAAGCAACCTCATTAATTGTGAGTAGGGGTTTGATGCATCAGATGTGATTTTGAATAGCTTCAAATACATCTCTGGATGAATTTATTCTGAGTTTATGATTTCTTGTACTACATATCGTATCAGTTGGCCCCAGAAATTTGGCATTCTCCATCTTCTTTAATCAGTTAATGGTGTATATTCAGAAAATATTACTGTACTAGCACCTATGCTGCTATGCACTTTGTCAGACAAGAAGGAACGGATTAAGTTGCCATAGTTATATTCAGTTTATCCCTTCTTCCACAAAATATCTTACCATTATTGTCGAATATTTTTTATATGGAGTTTGAATTTGAATATGAATTTGTATGTAGGTAATTGTGAGACATAATAATACATGCCATGGACCCAAATGTGATCCTTCAAACAAAAGGATTGTTTTCAAGCACACTAGTTGAAATTGTCTCTGGCCAATATCTGCAGCTCTGTATTGCTGATTCACACGTTTTCCATTATCTTAGTGTTTTCCAACTTTTCAGAGATGTTCATTTCATTATTAAAGCAAAAGAAGAGTTGTAGAGCATTTATTTATCTCATCTCAGTACCCCACATGCCTAACTTGGTTTCCTGCATGCTCTGATCTGTGTCTTTCTCTCTATGATCCAATATTTAAAATGGAATACGATTTCACAATTAATTTTATCTAATAATGAAAAAGTTGAGTACCATATAAAGATGAAGATCATAAACCTATCTTAGGGATCAGAGATAGTATATTAGTGGAGTGCAAACCTCACCTTACAATCCGGTTTTGTGGAGTTGAATTAGGCTTAAACTCCACTTCTAACATGATATCAGAGTCCTTGGTTAAAGCGTATCCTAGCGAAATTTCTGTTTCTTGGGTATATAGTTCCACCCGTTATCTCGGACCGCTATCGGACTACCCATTTCTAGTCTCATGCACGAGATGTATATACCTCAACGTGAGAAGGTGTGTTGGAAGTCCCACATTGACTAAAAATAGTATACAAAATGGAAAACGATTTTGTAGGGCACTTCTAACAAATATACAAAATGGAAAACGATTTCACAATTAATTTTATCTAACAATAGAAAAGTTGAGTATCATATAAAGATGAAGACTATAAACCCATTACCTTAAGATTTTGGGTCGGAGATAAAGTCAATACCTTATATAGATTGGACTCAGGTTTCATTGTTATTGTGTTTCTCCTATGAATCTATCCATATATAGATCCATTAGTGGTATCACATCCACACAATTCACCTGGAAAAGAAAATGACTTATGAATACGTAAGTAGAGGCTTGTTGTCCTATTTAGCATTGGACCACATAACGTGCCCGCAAATTAATCAAGATGGCAAAACATAACTGTAACTGATATGATTAGACCTCTAACACATGACAAATTTGGTTGAAACTTGCATGTTCTGAAGTTCCACAAGATACAGACTAGCTATTACCTAATAATCCCAGAAATATTCATTTGAGCAAAAAGAAACCATTTATTTGATTCCAGAGCAAATAAGTCATCACTACATTAGTATAACCTAATCACGTGCCATGATTGAATACATAATGAAATACAAAATCACTTTCCTAATCCCCTTTATTTAGTAATGAGTGTCTAAAACTACTACTTGCTTAACTTTTGCTTACAGTTCTTGCGTGGGAACAAGTAATTATGACGTTCAGTTCAAAAGAAATACTAAGCACAATTCTTTCATAAACCAAAACAGTTGTTTCAACTTTCAATGAGGAGAACTCTTCATCTTAACTTCTAGAGTTCATGTGATGCCACGTGCATTCTCTTTTCTTGGTTAAAAGACAAAATCATTAGTAAGTTTTTACCTTTAATTTTCTATAGTATTTGTATAGAATAAAGATTCGGTAACTCTAATCTATGCCTTCCCGATAATATTCTTTTATTCTGCTGCAAAGTGTATCTCACTTCTCTTTTCTTTTTGGACAGAGGGATTTGTCAGTTCAATATTTTACGTTGAACCTTCAAGAATAAATAAAATGAAAAAGTCAACATTCCACATGCTCTCGAGTAGAAAAGCAAGAAATGTTCCGATCCAAGTAACTAGTTCTCTAATATTGAGAGTGAAGCAGCATCGTTGTCTTTAAATTTCACAAAAATATTTGGGTAATCCATTCCAATCAAACACTCACTTCTCTCATGAATTTAAAGTCAATAATCAGTAGCTTGATTATAGCAGAGACTTCTGTATGATAGTGTTTTTTAGGACCAAAACATTGTTATTAAGCATGATTTCAAGTTCTGTGATCTCTTACAAATGGATTAAAAATGGTTTAGTTTAATTAGAAGAATAACATGTGCTTCATGCTTCCCTCATTTTTTTCTCATTTTCTAAGTCCTTCACCTTCTGTTTCATCACACTGGAAGATTCTACTTCTTGCGTGCATGCATGAGTGGAAAGAGAAAACAACAACAACAACCAAAGTCTTATTCCCTTAAGTCAACTACGGGAACTCCAACATGTTCCTTAAAGACCGAATTTTGAGAGAGAGAACACAAATAATAAAGGAAAACTTAAGCATGATGTTATAGAAAATCAGTATGCTTGGTTCTGTGTATTTAACATCTGTTTTTAGTACAAAATCTCGCCATTAGTACAAAATCTCAGCATTCTGCAGATTCATAAAATAATATGAATCATGAAACTTTGATCTACAGAATGTTATCAGATGTAGAATATGTGGCTCAGGCTAATCTTTCATATTGTGGTAATGAGAATATCATCTTAACTTGTGTCTAGAAAATAGATCTGTAAATGCACCCTACAAAGAGTTAGCAAGATATCAAATCAAACTTCCTTGTGAAGCCAAACTCTGTCATACACTGAATGCTATCTGAAGTACTGACCCATTTTTCACTTGTTTTGCCACAAGATAAGCTTCATATTGAAGTCTCAAATGCACATGGTATTTGATAGCTATGGACCACGAAAAGGTTTTCGGTTTGGATTCATTAGCACTATATATCATGCAGATTAAGAACCGATTAGTACATCAGTATCAAAATCAATGAGATGAAGTTATATGCAGTGCACTAGTCTTACTATTAAACCGATTATTTACTTTGTATAAAAGTAAATCAAAGACAAGAAATGGTGAAGGAAGAAGCATGTCATTTTGCATAAAACAAAAACACATGTAGTTTGATTTTCATTATTTTTGTTACAGTTGAGAAAAACTGTTTTAAAAATTCAACGAGTCAAATAACTTAGGCAGTGCAAGGTGGTATATTTGATTATTTTAATTCTGTTGGTGTGTAAAAGGTGGAAATTTTATGTAATTTGACTCGTTCAGAACACAAATAATAGTTATATGTTAAATTTCATTCAGTATAAAATTCTGTTAATAATATTTCTCTTATTAGGAACACGAGCATTAATATCTAGGGAAATACTTTTTTAACGATTTTGATAATTTCTTTTACGATATAAGATGACACTTTTTAAGTAGTTTTTCATTTATTTTTTTTATAAAAATATATTTCTTTAATCATTAATTCCTATAGTGAAAGGAAAATAATTTTTATTTTAGTCTTTGAAAATGTTACTCTTATTTTTTTAATAATAGATCCAACCACCCTCATTCCAAACTCAAGGCCATTATTGGCTAAACAATAAATCTCCAACAATCGAAGTTGTTACTGTCTTGTCACATCCATTTGCAACTCTTACCTTGTAGTACATCTACTATTACACAATATTATGCTATTATGTTGCTAATTCTTGTAATTCCAAATGCTAGTTACAAAAATTTAGTGAGATTAAATCATTAGGAATTAAAAAAAAAGTTAGAACTACCATATTAAAAAAATAATATAAGTCGAAAGACCCCAAAATTATTGTTTTAAAGACCTACGCATTTAGACATTTAATACGTAATGCATCACTCTCGAGTGATTTGTAATTGTTTTCATTTTGTTTGTTTGTTTTCAACTTGCTTTTGTTTATAATTCTTCTATAAATTGAATAGTTGGCAGAATATTATCCACGGCCAAAAGTATCTAATATACTCAATAAGACTTAGGGTAACATATCCATAAACTTTAAGGAATCAAAAAGTAATATGGTTTTATTTGTATATATAATGATGAGTAAAAAACAAAAGTTGTATATATAGTTTAGCTAGATAAGATATAAGACTTTAGGGTAACATATCCATAAACTTTAAGGAATCAAAAAGTAATATGGCTTTACGGTTATTTTTTATAAAATTTTCTTATTTAGAAAATCTCTTCCTCCTTCGTGTAAATGAAAAAAAAAATCAATTCTAAATTCGATTATTTAGAAATCGAATTCTAATTTTTTTTTCAACCGGTTTCCCTTCAATCACAATTCACATCTTGACATGAAACAAAATGTACCATCTATGTAAATATTTGACATAATGTATTCAAATAACTTTATAATATATGTATGCTATTTGAATGAAAAATTATTGCATTTACCAACTAAGTATCACAAAATTCCTATGTATACCTTTTGATACATATAGAAGCAAAAGAAAAGCATCACTTTAGTGGCAATTAACAATTTAAAAAAAAAAAAAAAAACATCACTTGTATACAACTAAGACAATGATAAAAGTCAAAGACACATTTGAAACTTGTAAGAAAGCTTGAACAAAACTAAAATGGCATGCCCCATTTGGTAAAGCTTTAGCATTAGTTAGAAACCCTTACTGAGTTCTGAACTCTACCCTAAACAATGTAGAACACATATATATGGTTAAGCCTATTTCATTTATCTCATCCTAATGTCGGTATCTATTTGTCCCGAATCAACCATACAAACTACATATTTTAAGGTGGTAGTTATGAGGCACCACTCACTACCTTCCAAAATTTTCACCAACATTACCAATTTCATATGCAACTATCATGACGTTCATCACTCGTCACATTTTGTTACATATGAAAACCTTTCTTTCTTTTTTTGTTTCCATCGATTCCTCTTCTTCGTCAACGATCTTCTTCTCTTGTTCATTCCACTATCCTTTGCATTAGCCATGTGAGTGAGTGGTCCTTTTACTTGTTCAAAGGGTATGATGATAACGTATGGAGCTTGAGTCCCTTTGGTACAAAGACAAATTAAGATGGTGTGTGGTATTATAAATTAGTAGGACCTACTATTGGAGCATGCCCACTTGTTTTTCATCTTTTGTTCTGTACAACTAAGCAACTCTATGGTAGAAGGTAGGTATATGGTATGGTAAATGAAGATGGATAAGCCAAGCTTTAATTTTTTTCCTTAAATGTCTCTGCATTAGAACATAATATACTCATCTTAATTAAAATATTACCTTAATCACAACCTTCAACCTTGATGCCTTGCCCAACTACTTATATTGTAGGCATAAGTTTAGATTCTCTAATGAATTTTTTGGTATTGTTTTTTTTAGGATCGAGCGCTTATCACCCGACCCACTTGATCTCTTCTGTCACGGGACAATTGATGTCAGCTATAACAATCACTCCCTCAACAATTGTCTTATTAGAAATTTTACTCTTGGATTGTGACTTGGCCCACCTAGCCTCCGTTACGGGACAATTGTGCAATCTGCAACAATCTTCTGTTGAACGTTAAAAATACAACAGAAGAAACAAAAACTCAACAGAAAATCCAAATTCGTTTCGCACACACTCTCTCTTAATATCTTTGTCTCACTTAATTTGTGTTTTTTAATCTTTTCAGTGTCAATTTGCTAAACATTTGTTCAGTCGAGTGTTTTCTAACACTCACAACATTGAGATTAACTAATGTGGGTGTTCTTGCAATTGATTACTTGTTTCACCTGAGTACATGGTTGGCTTGGTGTAGGGTATGGTTTGCTTGGACCACAAGCCCCAAGATAAGTCCTTTGTGGTGCGTCACATTATTATTGTCAACACAATAAGGAATGTTTCATGACTTGTGTTGAATTATTAGTTTTGAACAGCCCCAACAGTTCACACACTCCATTGTTGATGAAAGTCTGCAACTTTATTCAGACCAGAATATGCATAATCATCACATGCTAGTAGGACCTTGAGTTTCAAAAGAAATTGTCAAATCATTTTTAGTTTTGCACTATAACCAGTTGCAACAATACACATAACATAACGTAATCTTGCACATTATCCCATTAGAACATTACGGAATGTTTAATACTCGTCCACATTTCCACCAAATGATGTTACCTCTTGTATAATTAGTCTTCAAGTTTTATGTATTTTTAATTTAGTTAAAAAAAAAATTTTTCATAAATAGAAACACATTTAAAACTTAGTCAATCTAGGACTTGAATTTCTACCAGTAAGAGTACCAAATGGTAGACCTTATTCATCCTATACTGATCCACATTTGAGTCGATCCAATCCATGATGAATTGCCATTGAAATTGGTCAGGCCTGTCATCCCTATTGTTCAGAAAAATAAAAATATTTAACCACTTTCCTGTTCAATTTTTTTAATCAAATGTAAAAGAAAAAAAAAATATATATATATATATATGAAGGAAAAAGTTTAAGAGATAACCATAATATAATTATTTGCATATAGTTTAAGAAAAACATGATAAAATGTAGAGAGGCCCAACTTGAGAGATTAACATATCTCATCCTTTGTCAGGGCGGCACCCTACACGGGTTAAACAGGTTATCTAGATCACGATAAAAATTGAGGTTAAGCATGGAGTATATCAAGTATAAACACCCACCAACCATACATAATATTTAATCCATTGTAGATGAAGATAGATATAATCTAAAATGTCAATAGATAGCACAACAAAAAAATATGATCTGGAAAGAAGCTAGCAACTGTTGATACTACTGGCTTCTCAAATCCTATTCCTAGACTAAGCTGAACTGTGAAGAGCATGATTAGATGTCTCAGATACAAAAAGAAACAAAGCTAGATTTCTTTGCTGGATTTGTTTTATTCTCATAAGAAATTCCAGGATGTCCCAACAAGTCATTCTACAACAACATTCACAAGTTCATACTCGATCAGAGACAAGTTGTTATCTTCCTTAACACTGAAACTAGCAGGTTCTGTCACTTCCACTCGGCCCCACTTGTCCACAGCAAGCCTCATTGATCCTTTGAACATGTCAATTTTGGCATTTCGCAGGATCACAGTAGCACCCTCTTTCATCAAATCCACTGAACATAACAAAAATTGAAAACATGACAAAATGTTCAACATCTCAGCCAAAAATACATTACTCAAATTATTCCAAACCAACACTTTAAATATTCGTTTAGATTGCAATTTAATTAGAAAATTCTACATGAAATATTTTCAAGATTGTTCTTCAACTTCCAACCTAAAACTTCATTTCAACTTTCATGTTGAATACAAGTTCACAACTATTACACTATTATTGTCAAGGGAGAATTAAAATACAATCTAAGACTTGTAATATAAACAGTCATTAAAAAGGAGTTATAAGTAAATAACATAAGGCACTAGACCAAAATATGGACTGTAAGTAACAACAGGGTAGATAAAGGGAAGAGAAACTAACTGAGTTGCAGAATTTCCGAGGGAAACGTGTAATTCTGTTATAGAGAAGGTGATCAAAAGGAGAAAGAAACAACAGGGTAGATATGACTAGAGAAGAAAAGGGTATGCAGTTGGACTAGAGATTTTGTGCATCTACAGAACTCTGGATCTTTTATGTTTTGCATTTATTTGTCCCAGGGAACTAGTCTCGTTACTTTTAGGGGGGGAAATCGATTCATATCAAGGAATAGCCAATTAATTTTAGCATTTCAAACCACTCGTTTGGTTATTTTGTTCCTAAATGGGAATTACTTTTTCCTATTATTTATTAAATTTAAGTTCTCCATCATACATGATCCCTATAATATCCTGAGAATACTGAACTTCATCTATTAGTAAAAGTAATGGTCCAAAAACACATTCTATACACTTCCACTATCATGAAAAAATGACAGTCTTAATGTAAAAGAAAGCAATCAGCAGACATACACTTCGACTTCATGCTTGCTACTCTTTCTTCCAAAACTTCGCATCTGTAAACATAGTTTCTCTTTTGGTTCTACACTTCTCAGACCTCAACCATAGGGAGAATTCAAAAGCAGGAACAAGTAATAAACAGGAATAAGCAATATTGCATCTGCAATTCTGCTTCATTCCTTAATGTTTGCAAGGGAGAGAGCTTCTTCGCTTTTAACTTTCTTCTCAAACTCTCTTTCACCCGCTCCAATTCCCCAAAGAACCTCAACTTAATTTGTTTCTATTCACAGCCTAAGTAGTAGGTATATCCAAAAGGACATACAAAACGTTGTTAGAAACTGGAACACACATTATTTCCTGATTATCCCAGACTGTGTAAGCCCGATTCAACCCTAAAAAAGCAGCTCTTTAGTAGTGATACAAAACCCACATATTATTTCCTGATTATCCTAAACTAAATAAGCCCAATTCAACCCTAAAAGCCATTCTTTAGTAGCAATACAAAACCCATACAAACAGTAGTTATACAAACTCCTGAGTTGGACAAAACAATACTCACATGTCAAGCAAGTGCACAAGGAATTGATTATATATTATTTTCCCACCAATTTCACATATATGCCTTAAACTGTAAAGCCTTGCTAAATTTCACAACAACAATAACTGAGAAACAAAGAAATTGAATAAAATTGCATTTCCAGTATTCATTCAGATAAACAAAAAACCACAACCAGGATTTATCTTACTACTTAAAATGCCAACACTAAATAAGATAAAAATTTGTTCCAATCAATAATAATCCCACCATTGTTGAGATCAACGTTCTTGTCTTCAGTTGCAATAATATAGCGAAGCATAAAACTCAAGAATTACATAATATAAACTATCAAGCATATCCCCATGGACTAAAGAAGTGAAATAGAGAGGGAATACATAATGAAACTTTTAACTAGAGCAAGAGTTTAAAAAGCACTGTCAACTATGAAACCCAACAAAACTAAACTAAAGCCTTCAAAACTGCACATTGATCGGCTTCAATTGTGGTTAAATCAGTATAACAGTATATATATTTTTAATATTATAATATAACAAGCAATAAACCAATGAAAAATAAATTAGGTAAAAATTAAAAGAAAAATAGCAATTTATATATATGTAATGATTCATACATGGTAAAAATTCAAGAAAAAAAATAAAAAATAGCAATCTATAGATAGATCTTACATTACATATAAACCTAAGATCATTTAATTATTTTAAACATGTTTTAGAATAAAAAATAAAAATATTTGAGGTAAAGTTTAATCAGTTTTTTGCAGTGGTTCTTACCTTTTAACTAGTCTTTTTCTCCACCATCTTTTTATATTGTTTAGATAAGTGAACTAACTAATTCCCAATTGAATCAGCCAGTGCAGTTTTAGTAACAACACTAAAACACTACAAATTCTAGACAACCACTGTTGAATAAAATTTAATGAGACCTTGATATATTTTAGTTGAACCAAGAAAGTAGTATAAACCAGAATGCAATAACTTATAGAAAAAATAACACAAAGCAGGGCTTCTCTGCACTAGATCCTGAAATGTGTAGTTTACCGGAAAAAGAAAAGGACACAGGCAAAATTAGGGAAGCCCCTGAATGACATTGTGTCTTTTGCTACCATTCTTCCCCCAATTCAGTTTTTCATTTATATATCTCCCCAGTACTTCAAGTCTTACACCTTCTCTGAGTTCAAGATTTCAACATTCAGCCCCAAATCTCAAGTCACATGAATTTCAGAGCAGCTAATGTAGGATCGTATCGGATTTGGGGCAAATTTGGGTCTAGAACGAAATTGGATATGAACCCTAAAACGGATGGGGGAAAAATTGGAGGACGTCTATTTGGGGGTTTGTGGAACAGGAGGAAAGCACGCTACTTGGAGGAGGTTCCTAGGTAAGTGAGGAAGATCCGCCACTTTGAATCGAAGATTCAAAGATAAGGACTGCTGGTTCTAAGGAGAACCTCGAGACTTGAAAGAAAACTCACATTTTCATAAAATTCAAATCTGAATACAAAGTGTTTCACAGGGATTTATATACTATGGGCCAAAACACCAAAAAGTACAACACGACTAATGGTCCTATAAGGCCCAAACATAAACATTACAAAAAAAGTTCATATTTTACGATCCAAAGCTAATCCGAGATCTCTTTGAAGGTCCTAGACATGATTCCATCAGCTGCTCTGAAATTCATGTGACGGCCCTAGCCATGCCTCCACCAAAAGGACATTAACACATGTCAACAACTACTAATTTACTCAGATTTGACTAATTGTAGAACTGATCTACTCTAACAGGCATGTGAATGTACTCTTAATCAACAATTTAGATTATTTGGTATACGGAACATTAACTATACAACAACAGAATTCTTATGATAATCATGTCATTTCTAAATACAACACATAATACACAAATAATTGGATAAAATAATCAAGACACTCACAAGAACCAAAAACATAGATCACAGAGTGAATTGGGAGAGGCCCCTGAAGCATATCAGAAGATTTAGATTACTAAGAAACTGCGTTTTCCTACAACTAAAAATTACCTTTTCCTTTGATAACTATATGTGTACGTTATATAGAGATATTTCTATTGTTACCAAATGCGACCAAACAGGAATTTGAGCTTTTTTAGTCGGATAACAAGTTAACAACAGACTGGTTTAAATATGCTAAACACAGATAGGAAAAGACAGATTATTCCTTATTTTTCCCTAATTTCTATAAAATTTTGAGACAAAAAAGTTTATATGGTTGATGATGTTACTGCAAGAAAAATGATAACGGACATTAATTAGGATATTTTGGGTACAAGAAACAAGAAAAACACGCAACAGCAATTACACTGATTCCTCTATTGCATAAATTTTTGCAGTTATTTAGATCATCTAGTGCACAATTAACTACAAACCTGAGACTTCCAGAAGACTTCATATGGTAAATTCTCTATCAAATTCCACTAACTGAATAGGTATATATCTTTTATAGAAGTTTCTTTTAAAAAACAAATCTATAAACGTTCAAGACCAATGATGCACAGATACATTATGCATATCTGATACATATCATGTTTGATATGGAGGGTATGATACACATAAGATACATATTTGAAAATATCTAAAAATTCATTAGACATAATAAATATGTAACTACAATTATCCAAATCCAAATTTAAAACATCTTTCTTAGATATTGCTAAAATAAATAAAAGATTATAGCCCATTGCATCAAAAATTACTTTCTACTATTTACATATATGAATAC
This sequence comes from Vigna unguiculata, assembly GCF_037176805.1. Taxonomy (NCBI): domain Eukaryota; kingdom Viridiplantae; phylum Streptophyta; class Magnoliopsida; order Fabales; family Fabaceae; genus Vigna; species Vigna unguiculata. The sequence goes on from NC_140793.1 coordinate 26,451,403, forward strand.
TACCATAAATCTCATTCCTTTCTTAAAATCATTTACGAAGAGAACAAGTTGTACATTTGGTGTATCTAGGTACAATGTTTCTTCATCGCACATCCTTATATGTTTCATATAGTTGCATTGAATTTTCATAAAATGCTTTGCAGAATTGACACTTCACCAAAAGATATCAAATCCAAACACTTACATACTCCACCAAGCATCTCCTATTGTTCAATGAAGGACTTAGGTCTACAATACTCAAATCCCTATCAGCACATTCCCAAGAGCCAAGACCATCACAACTTCTACTCTACAACATTTCACTTGTTGACACTTCACTCAACTTCCTCATTAGCTCTTACGCTCTTATATACTTCAGTACACCGAACATCTCACTCTACTCAATGTAGGACTTAGGCATCTCAAAATAACAAACAGTGTCAGATACCTAAAAAAACATAGAAGTGGTTTTGGTGATTTATATATCCAAAAATGCATAGATAAGCTAAGTGAAGTATCTGTTATAGCTCAGGACAATTCATCTTCAGTTCACAGCACATACCACAAACAGTAGCTACAGATGCACATAAAATTCACAGAATAAAGCAACTAATGCATGTCCCAGGACAGATGAATGTCCAGAACTAACCGACATCAAAAACAGAAATGGAAATAGCTGATGGCCAAAAAATGGACAAAACAGAACACTAGACATATGACATTCGCTTATTCAGTGCAAAAGAACCAAATAAATAACGCCCCTTCGCTCAGCCAAAGGAAAAAACAATGACAACAATAAAAAAACACCATGCAGTGACGGAAAACATGAATATGGACAGCTTTGTGAAAGCAATAACACATATATACCTTGATCATTTCTGGCAGTGAATATGATCATTCCAGTCTCATCACCAACCAAACATTCAGCAATTCGCATTTGGCGGGACTGAGGACCATCAGAACGACCTTTCTGCATCACCATCTTAGCATTGACCACCTTCACAGTTAAAGTGTGCCCACTTGTCCCAGGGCGAAGCTGATCCACCTTGGTGAATACGGGCTTCCTCAATCCTGATTTTGAATCTGCCATGCTTCAAGTCCTACAAAAGCACAAGAGCCTCCACTAAGACAGCATAAAACTGCGGAAAAACACATTATTCCTCCCTAGAAATACCTTAACACATAACTCAACCTCACCTAACCTAACCCCAGGTTGAAGGGGCAAGAAAGTTCAGAAATTTTCAATGTCCCAGGAAAAGATATTGATAATAACATCGGGTTAGTAAAAGGGTAGAGAGGATAAGATCCAAACTCATACCAATTTCTCAGTTTCATCAAACATGTTTAAGAAGTTTGAAATAACAGTCATATGAAAAAAAAAAAGAAAAAAAAATTCGAGAAACCCAACCGTCAGAAATGAAGTTCTTTAAGAAGAAAAGATGCATGAGTGGAAAGGAAAGAAGTAATGAAGTGAATGAAAAATGAAAGATATGGGAAAAGGAGAAGGAGATTGGAATGCAACCTGAAAATTGGTGTGAGGGAAGAGAAAGATGAGAAACTGAGACTCAGACTGAGATGTCAAGTTTTAACAAGTGAAAGGGATAGCTATCGTTGTCACTCGTTTCCGCGTTTTGTCTTCAATTGAGGCACCAAATAGAAACAAGTTAGGTTTAATTATTTTTTAACTATTATTTATTTATGCATTAAATATATTTTTGATTTTTCAATTTTTAATAAAATTTGAAATTAGTTTTTTTTTTCAAAAATTTTAATCAATTTAATCATTCATTTATAAAAACACATGAATTTGATATTTTATCAAATTTTGTGTTAAGTTTAATTAACGTTACAAATACAATTTACGATAAAGTTTGAATTAATATTAAAGAGAAATATGTCTAATGGGATAAAAATTCAAATATTATCATCGGATGTCTTTGAAACGTCAGATAAATCTAATAAAATTAATTTGGTTAAAAAAATTAAATTTACATATTTTTAGATATAAAAGATTAGATCGATAAAAAGTTAAATTTTTAAAAGAATCTAATTTCAAAATTCATTAAAACTTTAGAAAAAAATATATTTAATTCTTTTTTATTTACGTTACTCCTTTAATTTCACTTTTAATACAAAATTCAATCAGTTTTCAATCTTTTAAATCAATGTTATTATTTTAGTAATTACTACTTATTTAAATACTTTTGTTAAACTGAAAAATATATTAATGTTTTATTTGACAGTTGAAAAATAATTTAATATTATTTTTGTCCATGATCAAATTTATTTAATGTAATTCTTTAATTTTTCTTTTGACTTAATGTTTTCCTTATATTTGTTAAAAATAATTTATATGATTCAAATTAATATCCAGTTGTTAAAGATATTTTTTTGTGTTTGCTTTAAAGGTAACTAAATAAATGGATGTCTGGTGATAAGGAGGAATCAGGTCTTGTTTATTTTGAAAGATAAAGAGGTAAAATTAGAAAAATGTGAAGGTAATATGTGTAAATCATTGGATGGATATAATAGATAAAAAATATATTTTAAAAGATAAAAAGGTAAGATTATAATTTTATTTTTATAGTTAAAATTAATATAAAATAAAATATAATTAGTTAATTTAATTTAAAGTAAAATATGAATGATTGGTTTTTAAATAAAAAAAATTAATTAGTGTAATTAATTTGAAATAAAATGTAATTTGTAGAAAATAATTTTAATTAAATATTAAAGTGTAATAAAATTATTATTAATTAATTAATTATTATTGTCATTATTATTTTATTTAGATGTTATATTATTTTTTTCGCTAATATTATTTTTAAATGCTTTTTATTTCAATAAAATTATTTATTATTATTATTATTATTATTATTATTATTATTCACAACATTTTTTTTAAAATGTTATTTTGATAACTACACAACGAATTGTGTTTATTTTTAAATCTCTTCATTCTTATAAGGATCAATCATTTTTCTTATCCTCAAATCATATCTTTCAACTCAGCGTAAATATTATCAAACAAAGGTCATTTTTCCTTCCATTTACATTAAACATGCCAAATATAAGCAGTAACCTTGATCAAATATATACTATCTAACATAATGGGTTCTTTATGTGACATGTAATTTACATTGGCGTATTATTTAGGTTGTTTTTTCTTTAAAAGATAAATTTGAAAAAAAGTAAATGGATCGACTCAACGGTAAAACAAGTAAAATATTCGTTTTAGGATTCTAAAAAAGTTAAAAAAAAAAAGTGTACTAATATGTCTCTATTAAATTAATTGTAAAATGATGTTTAAAAAAAGGTTAAAAAAATATTATTAATATAACTTTAGTAAATTAATTATAAGGTTATGTTTGAGAATAAAATTTAATTAAATTATTGTTAGTGTCTTTCAAATTTTATTGGTATTATAAATGATAATTAATGAGAGAATATCTAACCGGCTCTGCCAGATTTATATTCTCATAAGTTTCCAATCCCCTTTCATTGAAAACTTATGAGAGAATATCTAACCGGCTCTGCCAGATTTATATTCTCATAAGTTTCCAATCCCCTTTCTTGTAAACTTATGAGAGAATATCTAACCGGCTCTGCCAGATTTATATTCTCATAAGTTTTCAATCCCCTTTCTGGTATCAGAGCGAGAAATCCTTGGATACCTTTTTGAATATTTATGTGATGGAAGTGGCTTGTATTCGCTAGGATACCCTTTGTAGATCGGGCAGGTTATGGCCAGAAGAGCCAACAGAGCCATAAGTCCCATTTGATCTGCCTCTGAGGGTTGAGGAATACTTTGCATATTGCGACACTCTTTACATACATATTTTCTTGATTATATGTGTTTAAAAATTGTAAAAAAAAAAAAAAAAAGAGTTTTTGAGCCTTATGATTACTTATATTCTTTTATAAGTATTACTCTACAGTGTATTCCGTAGATTCCTGCCTCTTATCTCTTACTACTGCTTTTCCTCTTTGACTATACTGCTTCTATACTGCTTTTCTGTTTTGCCTACACTGTTTTCTTATTTTTCTGTTTTTAATGGATAACATACAGCCATTTCTAGGCTCCGATTACAAATCAGCTCTAACTGCTGTTGAAAAAATTACAAACTCTCCTCCTGTAGGTTATAAAAAACCTACTTCAGAAGTAGACCCTGTACACACAGTCCTTATAGGACAAAATAACACTATAATAGCTCTTCTAGAAGAAGTTTCTAGAAAATTGAATCATATGATTGATTCTACTAAAAAGACGAACTTGTCCAAAGACATAGATGGTCTTATAAAGCAAGTATCAAAACTATCTTTAGGGACACATACACATATAAAAGCAACTCCTAAAAATTCACAGAAATTTATCAAAGTTACAACTAAAAAAGATTCAAAAGCTGCAAGTACCAACGCAGCACCTTCTTCAAACAATGAAAATAGTTTGTAATGATGACACAAACCAATACGTCTACACAAACACAAACTGATAGTATTAATATGAATAGTACAACAGAACCTAGTAGCACACAAAGATTCCCTGGAACCCCCAGAAGATTAAGGGAACACCAGACTAGAAGTCAAAATCTTATACAACATCCAGGAATTTTAGATAGATTCTTAAATAGACAAAGAACTACTAACATTAGAAGATTAGAAGATTTAGTAGACATACACCAAAATACAGATATAGGATCTAACTCAAGGATAGATTCTCTAAATCCTAGACAATTATACAACATAGGATGGCTAAGTTCAGAACGAACAAGCCTCTATCGATATAGGAGAATAGAAGATTTTCATCTCCCTGACAATACCTATGAGATAATCCCTCTAATATCTCCACAAACAGGAAGACAATTACAAAATCAACAAGGAAGATATGTCCACATGGGGTTAATTACCATTGGAGTAAGATCCTTAGCCAGACATATGATTGGAGCTAGAGCTTTAATAGTTCTACACGATTCAAGATTTCAGAATAATGATTCACAAAGTGTAATAGGGATTTTAGAAGTAGATTTAAATCAACCTTTTTCCCTTATTTATCTTGCTCCAAATTTCACATTAACTTTACAAGATTTTATAAATCATATAAACCTAGAAGTACAAACGATAGGTTTTGGACCCAATTGGATGGGTGAAAATCTACATTTAGACATAACCTTCATAGGAAGAATAAGTAACCATATTTCTTCTATGTATAGAATAAACACTAGACCATTAGAAGAAGCCATTAGCTCTTATGGTACACAATTCTTACCAGCTCAAGCCTTCACAAGAAGAAATGAAGGACATTTATGGCAAACACATTTACCCAGAGAAGAAAATAACCCAATTACAGCCCCATCATCTGCCATTTTACATAACAGGTCTAGAGGACTTAGTCTAAGTTTTGTAGATTACACAAATATACCACGACTTGACTTAGAACAAGATAGGTTAGCTGAAAATAGGCATAGCACTTCAGCCATTCCTGATAACGAACACATTTCCATGATGAATATCATACAATACGAAGAAGATGAAAATGATGAAATGACTGATGAAGAATGGAATCATCATCAAGCAATTATAGCCATGTATAGACAAGGATCTTTAGATCTCTTTACAAACACAAATATTGAAGATATTTATAATGAAACAGACGATATCATAAATAATTTTCTTGATAACCTATATTTAGACAAAGAAGACAGCTCTTCAGTAATATCAGAACCTTTATCTACAATAGGTTTCGTCAATACAAGTGTAGGATCAATAAACCCCAACAGTTATCAGTTAGAACATGTTGGTACACAAAGCTATTCTACTGGATTCATACCCAGAGAATCCCCAACAAATGTTACTTTTACAGATAATCAATATACAACACAGGGGAAGAGGCTCCCAATAGAACCAAATTTCCCTTTGCCAAATCTTTTATTAAATATAGGAGGAATTGACCCTCAATTATTACCAACATACATTGAACAATGGACTGCTACTGTAATCCGTGATTATGGTATCCATTACGAAAAGGAAGTTCAGTCTTCACAGGACATGATTGCCAAAGGTGAAACCTACTTAGGTGATATAGCCAGAGCATGTTGGGAATCTTTTAAAAAAAATTACCCAACAGAATTAAATACATTAGTAATCGAACCAGGTCCTAACATTTATAATTTCTGCTCTCTAATACAAAGATTACTCACTTCTCAATCTGCAAATGATGGGAATACACTCAGACAACAAATTTATTTAGGACATCTAGAAAGGTTGTCTATAACATATTTTGGAAAAATCAAAGAATTTTTACAAGATTATCTCATGTATGCCTCTATAGCCGGATGTTTTCATGATATAAATGTTGGAGAAAAGATGTTTCTCAAACTTCCAGGAAAATTAGGCCAGAAAATCAGAGAATCTTGGAAAAATGATGAGGTAACTCCCATGTTAAATAACCTCTCAATAAGAATACAACATATTATGAAAGTAATGGAAGATACTTGTACACATATTGCAATACAAAAACAACTAAAAAATTCTGATTCTGGAATTTGTAAACAAATATACACTCCACAACAATACAATCAAACTAAAAAAATATATGTCCAGAAGAAAACCTAGACATAGCCAATCTTATAGTCATAAGTCTCAATCGACTGTACAAAGACCAATTAATTCTAGAAAAACTTATACTATAAGATCCTCAAATTCTAGGAAACCAACTCTAAATCCTAACAGACACGTTAGAAAATTTAGAGAAAATAAAAATTACAAACAAACATTAAAATGTTATGCTTGTAGCCAAACTGGACATTTCTCAAGAGATTGTCCAAACATAGCAAATCTTTATACAAAAGAAGCAGAACTCATCAAATCTTGCCATATGAATCTTCTTCCGATCGATGAAGACATATCTACTGATTCTGAAATATTATCAGTAGTCAGTATAACAGAATTCAATGATGAAATTAATTTAGAAAAACAACCCAAAAATTATGACTTAATAAATGATTTCACAAATAATGAATTTATCCAAATTTACCCTAAAGAATATGATTTCGAATTAAATGACAAATATAATGAATTAGGCGAAATATTAGATGATTCGGGATATTATCTAATGAATATAACTGAAACAAATATATGTCATCATACATTACAATACTTTTCAGGACCAACATCCATTCCCTGTCAGTATTGTGATAGGTATTTTCATAAATCACAAAGGGCCCATTGTCCTTTATGCTACAAAAATTTTTGTATAAAATGTATTACAACACATCTAAAAATACAAGAAATACCAATCTTTTTAGAACAAAAAGAAAACATAAAAGATAAAAACATAATTGATACTAGGACTTCAATTTTAGAAACCAGAGTAAATAACCTTGAAGAAAAAATCCTTCGTCTAGAACAAATAATCCAAGATTCTGAAACAAACACCATCTCAAAAAACATACAAAATAACATGATGGGAACCACAGAATGTATCCCATTGGTTTGCAACGAAAAACAACTAATATCTGTTAAAGTATTAGTAAAATTAAATTTTCCAAAACAAAACAAAAACCCTGCTAAGGAAGAAATCATACAGGCCCTCTTAGACACAGGATGTTCTGAGACAGTCGTCTGCAGAACAAAAGTACCTTCATATATGATTACTAAGAGTAAACATATACAAAAAACAAGAACTATGTCTGGAATAGTAATGATAAATGATGAAGAAATAAACAATGTTTCTCTTCAATTCAGTACAAATTGTGACCTATTTGGCCAAAAAATACATCTTAAAACCATGCGTGTAGAAAATTTGGTCCCTTCAAAACAAAGCATGATTATTGGTTTAGATTTTATATTAGGCCATAATAGAACTATCACTATAAATAAGGATTATGTCATTATTAGTGATAAAACACAAATGTCACCCATAATTAGTGGAGACAGCTATACAAAACCATCCTCTGATGAATGTTCATGTACAAACACCAGATGCTCAGAAAAGTGTGATTGTATGAAAGAAGATTTAGAATCCATAGATTATTGTTCAGATGACACTATGGACTCTTTTTCATCCATAAAAATATCTAAAATAATCACTTTTGATAATATCCAACAGATTTTGGATAGGTTAAATAAAACCAGCATAATAGGAGAAGATCCCACTAAATTTTGGGATCGTGATCCTGTTACTTGTAAATTAAACATAATCAACCCCGATTTAATTATAAAGACTAAAGATATTCAGTTCAATAATTGGGAACAGGAAGAATGTCGAATGCATATTGACCATCTTCTGAAATTAAAAGTAATAGCTCCAAGTGAAAGTCCTCACAAGAGTCCTGCTTTCATAGTAAATAAATCTTCCGAACAAAAAAGAGGTAAATCTAGAATGGTTTATAATTATAAACGTTTAAACGATAATACAGTTGAAGATGGATATACAATTCCGTCTAAAGAAATTCTTATAAATCGTATTCAAAATGCAAAATGGTTTTCAAAATTTGATCTCAAAAGTGGATTCCATCAAGTAAAAATGGAACCAGAATCTATAAAATGGACAGCCTTTTCCTGTTCTGAAGGATTGTACGAATGGCATGTGATGCCTTTTGGTCTTAAAAATGCTCCTGCAATTTTTCAAAGAAAAATGGATAACATTTTCAACGATTTAAAAACCTTTACATGTGTCTATATAGATGACATACTAGTTTTTTCCAAAACAAAAGAAGATCATTATCTCCACCTAAAACAAGTATTATACAAACTTGAAAAATATGGCTTAATTATATCAAAAGGAAAAATGGAAATTTGTAAAAATTTCATAGAATTCCTTGGAACAGAAATAGGTAATGGAACCATAAAACTCCAACCTCACATTTCTAAGAAAATTCAAGACTTTCCTGATAAAATGGAAGACATAAAAACCCTAAGATCTTTTTTAAGACTTTTAAATTATGCCAGGGGTTTTATCCCAGATTTGGGAAAATATACTGCTCCTTTGTACAATAAAACTTCTCTAAAAGGAGAAAGAAAGTTCAATTCTGAAGATATAAAATTGGTTCAAAACATAAAACAAAAGGTAAATAAATTACCTACCCTACAATTACCATTAGATTCAGATTATTTAGTACTTGAATGTGATGGATGTGAATCAGGATGGGGAGCTATCCTAAAAAGAAAGAAAAATAAATATCTGTCAAAAGAAAATGAACAAATATGCAGGTACGCTTCTGGAAAATATACTGTGAAACCACAAGTTTATCAAACCAGCACTGATTATGAAGTCAATGCAATTATACACGCCTTAGAAGCATTTAAATTATTTTTGATAAATAAACCAGAAATAACCATTAGAACTGATTGTGAAGCAATCGTTTCTTATGGAAAAAACCAAATAAATAATGACAAAAAACCTCACAGGCGATGGTTACTTTTTAGAGACTATATAAATTCCGGAAAAATTATAAATTTTGAACATATTAAGGGATCTGACAATATGTTTGCTGATATCCTTTCCAGGTACATCATACAAAAATAAGACTCAAAGGGTCTTCTACACAATCATAGATATGAATATGTTACACATCGAAGATCCTGAAATCCCTCCTGGATTCCGGGTCAGGGTCAGAATACAAACATTATGGCCACAAGGAATTAGTCCTAATTTTAGTCCTAATCCTGCCATCGAAATATCTAAACTAATAAAAAGGTTTAAGAGAAAGTTAACCAAATTAAGGAGAAGAAGAAATGAATTATTCCCACATAATCCTTTCCAATATGCTTTTACACTTGCCTCGTACAAGGGCAACATCTTGGTTTTGGAACAACATCTACAGAGGCTTACACATTTTATTGCTTAACCTGTTTACTTCTATATTGCAGGTACAAATATTCCAAAATGGAATTTATACAAAATACAAAGAAAGGACCATCAGGTCCTAAATTAGTAAAGTCCCCCTTCGTGGTGGAACAATACACAAAGTATAGCAAACAAGAATTGCCAATACTCACAAATACCTACCATTATCCTGGTAGAGAAAATACAAATGTCAAATTAAATGTTTTAATTGACAACATATGGAATATTCCAAAATACACAGTTCAAAATGAACACCAAGTCACTAAGGTGAAACAAAGCATCATTAGTGCACTATACAATTTCTGCAATGCAGATAACAAAGGAGTTTTGTTAACTTCACCAGTCTCTCCCTCTGGGAAATGATTTACACATTATGCCCTAATTACAGGGCCAAACAAAGGAGTTTATACTTCCTTCAAAGACCTCTCTGAGGCAAAACAAGACCAATTTTGGTCTACTTACAAAGGCTTTAATTCTTTAGAAGAAGCCCAAATGGCGTTAAGACTAGAAACCATTGATGAAGAAAAAATAAAAACAGGGCTGACATTTGAACCAAAAACCCAAACACATATCTATGCTGCCTCTTGTAGCCTCTCACCACAAATGAACCCAAACATTTTCCTTGCAAAATTTGAAGTCATACAAGAATTCTTGTTTGAAGTTCATTCTGAAACACAAAATTACAACGGATTATTTGTAAAACCTCAGACATATTTCGACACAAAAACACCATGCCAAGAGTCTTCAGACTATTGCAAAACAGTTACCACAAAATGTACATGTCAAATAAAATTTATTTTTAGAAAGGCTTTAATTGATTTAAAAACCTTCAAAAACCAATTATATAGAGACATAGTCATATGTCCATCACTACTATTAGAAGCAGGATGCCTCCAAACACTTCTTATCCCACCTACCAAAAAATTCAGCTCTCTAACCCAAGAGATAAACTCGGTAGTAAACGAAATACAGGCAGAATATATGACTAATATCTGCTTACAGATCACTTCTTCTCCAAAAAGCGCCACAACCCCTGATAGTGTGGCAACACATGTCATAAAATTGTTCACAGAATCAAACCCAGAGGCACATGTCCATCTAGAACATGGGCCCTTGAAAGGATTATCACTCAACAAAGAAAAGCTATACCAGTACCAACTCTGGAAAGCTTACGTTGAAGGGTCAAATTGGAATTTCTCTAGAAAGGATAATACTGAATATATCCTTTTAAAAGAAACCATAAATACCAAGATATACTGGAAGAAATTTATGGGAAACAAATTTCATCCTTTCCCTATAGAAGCCAGTCCTATACTGGTTAAAAGATTCGAAAAAGAAAGAATATACAGAGAAATTTATGAAGAAACAGGAAGCCACGGTCAAGGAACTCCTGGATCTTCTTTCCCTTCTGATAATGAAGACTCAGACCATATACTTGAGGAAGATCCCGAAGACATGATCTCTACGGTAGTCTCCAAAAGAGGACAGTAAAGTGTTCTTACCTGTGACACAGTAATTTTACTCATAACTGGGTAATAGACTGAAGGGTAAAAACACATAACATCCAAATACAGACACGTCACCAGGTGACCTAGACTATAGGTAACCGGTCATTTAAAAACCGGTGCAACAAGTTACAGGTTTCGAATTTTTCTCTATAAAAGAGTCTTTAAGTCCCTTATGCTGGGCAGGAACTCTGAACTCCTCTCTCTCTCTAAAATCCTCACTCCTCTCCACCTCTGCCTTCTCTCTACTTGTACTTCCCCTCTTTCTACTCTTGCATACTTCCAATCATAAATAAACGAGGAATTTCAGATCTCTCCCCCCTCCCACTGGAATCTAAGTAAGTTTAATTTTTTTATGGAGTAGTTTCTTTCTGGGCATCTACGGATGCCTTGAGTAATATTTATTAAAAGATGCGGTAATCATTTAAAGGCTTAAAAACATTTTATGTACAGAATTTTATCATTTTATGTACAGAAAACTTATGAGAGAATATCTAACCGGCTCTGCCAGATTTATATTCTCATAAGTTTCCAATCCCCTTTCATTGAAAACTTATGAGAGAATATCTAACCGGCTCTGCCAGATTTATATTCTCATAAGTTTCCAATCCTCTTTCTTGTAAACTTATGAGAGAATATCTAACCGGCTCTGCCAGATTTATATTCTCATAAGTTTCCAATCCCCTTTCTGGTATCAGAGCCAGGTTTATCATTTATAATACCAATAAAATTTGAAAGACACTAACAATAATTTAATTAAATTTTATTCTCAAACATAACCTTATAATTAATTTACTAAAGTTATATTAATAATATTTTTTTAACCTTTTTTTAAACATCATTTTACAATTAATTTAATAGAGACATATTAGTACACTTTTTTTTTAACTTTTTTAGAGTCCTAAAACGAATATTTTACTTGTTTTACCGTTGAGTCGATCCATTTACTTTTTTTCAAACATAATGGGTTCTTTATGTGACATGTGATTTACATTGGCGTATTATTTAGGTTGTTTTTTCTTTAAAAGATAAATTTGAAAAAAAGTAAATGGATCGACTCAACGGTAAAACAAGTAAAATATTCGTTTTAGGACTCTAAAAAAGTTAAAAAAAAAAAGTGTACTAATATGTCTCTATTAAATTAATTGTAAAATGATGTTTAAAAAAAGGTTAAAAAAATATTATTAATATAACTTTAGTAAATTAATTATAAGGTTATGTTTGAGAATAAAATTTAATTAAATTATTGTTAGTGTCTTTCAAATTTTATTGGTATTATAAATGATAATTAATGAGTTCAAATATTTATTTAACAAAATATAATTTTATTTACAAAAAAGATAATGATTTTATTTTCTTCTTTATTTTTTGTTTCTATATAACTTTTTTTGGCTCTCCTTACTTTCTTCTCTTATAAAAAATTTTCTTTTAAGGTTTTGGCATATTACATCTCTTGAATCCCATATTGTGTGTATGTACCAATTTTTTCATCATCAAATTTGGTTAGTATGTTTTTTCTTTCTACTTGTGTTGTTGTTTTTATTATGTTTTGGCATTAAAATTATAAGTGTGTTTCTTTTGTTTAATTTTGTTTTTCAGTACTTCTGAATTTACGAGTTTCGAGAGTTTGTTTACATATATCTCGACAATGAACTAAAATTTTTCTACAAAATTATTAATTAGAGTAGGGGTTAGTCTTTTGGTGGATGATATATTAATTAGAGTATAATTCAAAGTTGGATTTTGTGTAAAAAGATAATTAAAGTTTAGGAAAAAAAAGACTTCTGATCGAGTTGAGAATAACCTAAGTTTAGTGAAAAACATATTAGACACAAAGAAATAATTTGATGAAAACATTAAGAATGAAATTGTAAAATCTCTTCAATAATAATTTAGAATTGATTACATTTTGTATATTGTAGATAAAACAATTATCCCACTTCAAAGTATATTTGAACAATTTAAATCATATAAAGATATTTATGTTTTTTATTTAGTGTTAAAAAATTAAAGTCACTAGATTCTATATTTCTTTTAAAAAATGTTTGAACCATAAAAATATATTTAAAACATGATAATTTATTGGATATCGATGAATTTGATTTGTTTTTAGAATTAAATAGAAATTATAGGTTTGAAAAATGATAAACCAATTGACATTCTTATTCAAATAAAAAGATAGATTCTTTTCAAAATGTATATATAATTTATAGAATATTGTTAACACTTTTAGTGTATGTAGGCGAAACAAATTTTTTCACAATTAAAATAATAAAAACTTATTTAAGACTAATAATATTTTAAAAAATATTAAATAAATTAACTTTATTGTCTATTAAAAAACATATTAAATAATTATTAATTATGATAATTTAATAAATAATTTCAAAATGTCAATTTTTTTTAAATTTGTTTTAGGTTTAAAACTCTCTACCCGTCGGGTACTTTGTATAATTCCCACATATATGAATAAAATGTCGTGGTTTCGTTTGAGCTTATAGAAATCCATGAGTTTTGTCCAAGCTCATCTAAGTCTAGGGTTCTTCAAATCCCTATTATACATGACAATATGTGCCCCAAATATCATTTAGAACCTAATTCTTTAGCAAAAGCAATTGCAAAAATATGGCCTACATAATCGAAATTCTACATACTCAGATAATATGAGCAAAAACATTTGACAAATATGCAACAACACAATAAAGGAATGGAAAAAAATTAGCTTTATAAATATGAAAGAAAGTTAATTTAAGAGGTTGAATACAATGTATGTGCTGATGAAAGAAAAATAGATGGATGGTGGTAGGGGTGTCAAAAACGGGTCAACCCGATCCGTTTTGGTTCGGTCTGCATGTGGCTCGCCAAAAACGAGTCGGGCCAGGTTGGTCCGCCATGTCAAAACGGGCCGAAAACTGTAATTCGTCCCGTTTTCGGACGGACTGGCGGGCTGGCCCGTGGGCTGACCCATCTCTCTCTTTTTTTTTTAACCTTTTATTAAAATTTTGTTTATAAATTTATTATATATATATATATATATATAAATTTATTTATATAATATAAAAAAGTATTATTTTTTAATTATTTTTAATTTTAAACATAAAAAATAAATAAAAAAAAAACGGATTAGCAGGCCGGCCTGCGAACTAGCCCGTTTTGGCCCGCTAAACTGACGGGTCAGGTGGACCGGATTGCAGCGGGTTCATGGGTTGGAAATTCCAACCCGGCTCACCCTTTTTTGGGCGGGCCTGGCCCATTTTGCCATCCATAGATGGTGGCAAAATTATTTTTTCATTTCATCATTATTTAAACAAAAAAATAAATAATTTTTTAGTTCATTTTCAGAAGAACAAAAAAAACTAAAGAAAGGAAATTTAGAGGTTATTCTCAGAAAAGGTGGAAAAATATATATTGCAGGCAGTGTAGTGAGATCGAAACACATTTGATTTATCTCATTATGCAAGTGCAAGATGTAAAAGTTGACTATGGTTTTTCCGTGTAACAACACTTCCAGAATTCTCCATAGATGAACTTGCGCTACAAAAATTAAATCTATGAAGAAGATTCCAACAAAATAAAACCTTTAGTCACCTACTCAAAAAGAAAAACTTTGGCTAATTTGTTATTCACTATTGGAAGTTACAATAATAATTGCAGCTTTGAAATTTCAATTCTAAAAATACAAAAATTCTTAAATGTAAATATTAAGAAAAATGATATTTAAGTATAGAATTAGATTGACGTTTAATATTTATATTCAAATTTTCAACATATATTTATATTAATATAACATTTAGATATATACATGTGAATTATATATTTAATATATATATATATATATATATATATATATATATATATATATATATATAATATTCACTTAAATCCGCATTTTGATCTTGAGAGTTGATGGGAACTTAATTGGGATATGAACTTATGAAATTTTAAGAATTATATTACAGTATGAAATATTACGACTGTTAAAATTTGTTAGAAATTGTAAAAATAGAAGAGATATAAGATATATGATAGATATAAGAGATATGTTACAATAAATATTTGTTATTTTATTTTATTCATTTTTCTGTATAAAACAAAATATAGCAAAATATAAAGTCAAACAATTTTAGGTGTTTTTTTTTTATGAAAATAAAGTAAAAAAATTATTGATTTGAAAATTTTTTCCTTTTATATATAAATTTAGACAGAATACAAACTTAGATGAATGTGTACTTAAACAAATATTTAATATATATATATATATATATATATTTATATTTATATATATCGGTGTTATATTACTCTATTTAATATGTTGAATTAATTTTAAAAAAATAATAATAGATAACTATTTTGTAATTAGTAATAATTAATATTAAAAAAATTCAATTGATTCACTACAATAAATTTTAAAACATTCAAAGAAATACATTGTATTAACATTTAAAATTAAAAAGCAATATTTTATTCAAATTATTTTTTGTATTTTTTAAGTTAATTAAAATATTATTGGATCACAAAATCCAAATTTGACACCAAAAATAACAATATCAGCAAAATCAGTTTTCAAAGCCATTTAAAAAAAACAGTTTCCAAAAAAAGTTTATCTTTGTATTAAGTTTTATGTAAAAAGAAAAGTATATCCAGCATTCATGATATTTTAAATTTAAATAAATTAATGTTTAATTGTAAAAAGTATTATAAATTATATTCAGACTCATATTATTATCATATATTTATTTAATACTTTTAAAAATAAAATATTTTATTAAAATTAATTTCTTTATTTAAGTTAAATAAAAGATTGTTAAAAAAATCTATCTTTATTTTTAACATTGCGACATTCCATTTTAAATAGAGTAATCTACTAAAATTAAAAATTAAGCATCACATAATTATAAAAGAACACATGTTATGAAACATACATGTAACTATTACGTTATTCATAATATACATGGAATGAAACCTTAGGCACATCACGATGCCATAAAGAGAACACAAGAGTACTATTGTTTTGCAAAAAACTGCTCATAGAGCAAGGAATTTAAATTGAACAAAGAGTTCTTCAAAATAGGCTCAACAGTGAGCCACAACTCAGACCATGGGGACCACTCTACATAGCATCGCAAAAGGAAAAACCAAACAGAAGACATATACCAAACAGACAGATAAGCTAGAGTAAAAATGTTTTAATCATGTTACAGGGCAAATAAAAGCTAAATCAGATTAAAATCATGTGAAAGCAAACAAATACATGACTCTTTAACTTGATTATTCGGATATAGAATTCTAAAGGAAGTATGCACCTATGGTGGTTTCTAAACTCTGGAGAGTCTAGATGCAAAGGGTTATCACCCAACCACACACAAGGTTAATCCTCTAATGTCTTGGGCCCAATATATCCCAAGACTAGGACCTCGTGTCACTCTCACCACATAAACATTCTTCTCTATGTGAGCGAGTGTGAACAATTATTAGAGTTCAGGATACATTCCCTTATCTCGACATCTCCTATATCAAAGTATACACTAACCACCATCACCAAGAGTTTCCCTTGAAACTCTTTTACCAACAATTTCCACATGTCATCTCAATCATTGAAGTCTCATGCCAATCCACCACCAACCAAACAAGTCATCTTTTCCATTTCATACTCAACATAACAAGATTTCATTTAATCTCATACTTTATAAATGCATACCATGACATACATATATCACAAAATAATATTCATCCCAAATAAGTGAGTGCCAACATTTAAGTATCTGCAATTCCATACAATCAAGCACAACACAACCATAATTCTTACACCAAAATTCATAAGAAAATTTATGATCACAAAACCAAAATCATTGCAGTAATGTGTGACACATTTCTCAAGCTATAGTCATCTAACCGACGATCCAATCAGTCAAACAAAAAAATAGCATGTTATGAACCAATTGTCCAAATTTGAGCTCAATCCAACGGTTAATGAATCGGGAAAGTCATGTGCATATTAGAAAAAAGACATAGTCGCCCAGCGACTAAGGCACTCACCCAGCAACCACCCGAAAATACAAAAAATAACGTCAAATATAACAGTTTCACAAATATTTGAATCACTAACTTGGAAATACACTAAAAATTAATGTTTTTCTCAATCTTGTCTCATATTTCACAAACACTAATTACATAAATTAAAAATTATATAAATACAAGGATAAATTTCCTTACCTTAATAAAACTTAACCAAACGAAATAGGAATAAACAAAACAAGGAAACTTAACTTTCCTTATCAAATATAAAAATCAAATACTAATATATTAATATCACAAAAGTAAAAAAAAAATTATTACATCTGATCTAGAGAATAACTTTAAATCTCCATTGTGGAGAACAAAGATTAACAAATTGAAAAAATAGTAGTAGGTAAGATAATATAATTTAAGTTTTAAATCAACAAAATAATATTAAGGACGACCATAAAGTCCGCACTCCGAGAGAATTGACCTGAATTTAATAAAAAAAGTTAAGCTAATCATGTTCGGGTTCGGGCATACTGTAATTCCCGTCTTGCTCTTATCTCTGTTTTCAATCTACTTTACCATTTATTTTTTAAGTTATTTTATTACACTAACAAAAACGATTAATCAATTTAAAAATATTGTTCTCAAGCTTTCACTTTAATCAATAAATAAGTTAAATTTTTACCAGTAAATATTCCATGAAAAAAAACTAATGACACAAATTCCAAAAAAAAGTCGGAGGTTTCCAAATTTTACAATATTTTATATAAAAATTTGTAATAATGAAATTAATTATTTATAATTTTTATATTTTTTAATATTAAAATTAACACATAATTAATAACTTGTATATATTAAAATTTTAAGTTTATCTAAACTCAATACAATATAATATTAAAATTTTAATTCCGTACCGCCGTCTTTTATTGGAACGGGATGCGGTGATATAAACCCAACCCAATCCAAGGCGACAAACTTTGATACCTAGTTCTAATATGTGACGTCAGATTAAGTAATAAATAAAATATGAAGTAATAAATAAAATATCAAGAAATAAAATAAAATATTTATTTGCATAATTTTGTTTTTGTTCAACGTTGATAAATGTTACCTTTGCATTTATCTCCTTAAAACCCGACCTCGACGCTTGTGTCTCAGTCTCAGTCTCACTTTAGCTTTCAGTTTCAGATCTCTCTTTCATCACACCAATTTCCAGGTCACATTCCAATCTTCAATCTCTTCGCTTTTCTCTGTAATTTTCGTTCCCCTTTTTATTCAATCTATTACTTTCTACTCCACTTTCATTTCTCGAATTTTATGTAAAACAACTTCTCCTTTTAATTTTGGGTTTGTCGAAAGTTTTATATTTTTTTCCTGTGAATTTTGTTTGAATGCATGTTGGAATTTGAAAGCTGGTATGGTTTGGATCTTATGCTCGTCGTTGTCACGAATTGATTTTATTATCAATATTTGCCCCAGAGATTTTGAAAATTTCAAAACTTTCTTACCCTTTTAAACTGGGGTTAGGTTAGGATGATTTTACAGACTTCGATATGTTTATTTCGTATCCACTTAACTGGGGTTTTCTCTTATCTTGAAATTTTGGATGAGAAAGGTTGGATAAGCGAGCATTTCTTGTTCAAAACCTATGTACTAAGAAACTGTTAATTAAACCTTTTATTTTAGGCTATGTGTTAAGATCTTACAAGATTGTGCTAGCTTGCATTACTGCTGTTTTTATGTTATCTCAGTTGATGTTTTTGTGGCTTTGTATAGGATTTGAAACATGGCAGATTCAAAATCAGGATTGAGGAAGCCCGTGTTCACCAAGGTTGAACAGCTTCGCCCAGGAACGAGTGGGCACACTTTAACCGTGAAGGTGGTCAATGTTAAGATGGTGATGCAGAAAGGTCGCTCCGATGGTCCTCAATCCCGTCAAATGCGAATTGCTGAATGTTTGGTTGGTGATGAGACTGGAATGATCATATTTACTGCCAGAAATGATCAAGGTATATATATCACTGCTCTCACAAAGCTTCCCCTAGATACATGTTTTCCTTACTGCATTGTGACATTGATATTGTCATCGCATAATTTTGTACTGCACTCTTGTTGGCTTGATCTTTTCTTTGACTGGAGGAAGGAGTGTTCTTTTGTGATTTTTCATGGAGTGTTCACATGTCATGTGTCAAGTGTTTTTGATACATTTGTGGGCATCTTGCGTCTTTGTTTAGATGTTTGTTACTTCTTGTATTTTGTCTGTGGTCATGTATCAGGTGCTTTATTTTGTCAATTTCATGGCCATTTGTAATTTCTGTTTGGGGTAGACTTTGTGAACCCGATGTTAAAGGAAGATGCAGATGCAAGATCGCCTTCATTGTCTGCATTGAAATTTAAAAAATACCTCAATCCTGCTTTTGAACATGCATTCTGATTCTGCTCTGGGCCTTTAACAAATGCTGCCTTAAATAATCTAACAGCCCCTCATGTTGCTGAGTCAACCTGTTAACCTCTTTTTCCAACTTTGAAGGATTGGTTGTCCCCTTCAACCAGGGTAGATCTGGTCCCCTTGACAGCTGAATCCATCAACTGCATCAGCCCCAAAATATCAGCAATCCCTACCGTGTCAACTGCAAACAGTGGAACACCTCTACTCTTCTCTGTACTCTATTTTCTTTAATACACAGTGTGGACAGGGTACTGTGGAACTTGTTTCCACTGTTCTACCTGCTGGACTTGGTGTTTCAGCCTCAACACTGCAAAAGGAGACTTAGTGAAAACTCTCCAAAGTCACATATTGCAATCCTCCCACCCAAGCTGGTTTTGGGTTGCAAGATTGCCACCAATGGAACCAACCAAGCAACCATCCTTCCAAAAAACCCCAATCTTCTGCATCATTTCTTCCATCATAGTTTCCAACTTTCACCATGTCTCTCAGAATCTTGATTCTTATTTACAACATCTTTTCCATAGTTTCCAGTCTTCCCTACATTTTTTTTGCCCACCATTGAATTCCTTGACCAATCCCCATCAATTCGAGATACTCACAGCTCCAAGATCTGAACTTTGGTACTAGTTGATACACTTGGCACCCAGAATTAATAGATTCACGCAACAGTACAGGGGAAAAAGAAAGATTTTATTTTGTAATAATGAATTCTGGGAATCCCAGAGTCAGTCTTCTCTTCCTCCATAATGAGTTTTTGCTAAAAACTGCTACTGCGGTATCTACCCTGCTACTTATAGCAATTAACTCCTAACTACTACCTAATTGGCCCATGTAGTCTAACTAATTGACTTGATGGTCAGTTAAGTTTTTCTTATTCTTTATTTTTGCTGATGTGAAGTTTAGAATAGCAAGTATGAAATGGAAGTTTATACCCACTGATTACTTTCTTTTACATTGAGACTCAGGGACATTTAGCATACAAAAATACCTGACTTTGTATAAAATATGTTTTTGGACCATTGATGTTACTAATAAATGAAGTTCAGTCGTCTCATGATATTATGGTGATAATATATCATAGAATACTTTATTCTGCCAACTAATAGGAAAAACAATTCCCAGGTAGGATAAAAAGTTGCTCAAACAATTTAACAAAACAAATGTTTTGGAATTTTAAATAGAGCGATTAATGGGTTATTCATCGATATAAATCGGTTGTTTCCCTAAGATCAATAAAAGCTAGCTCCTTGAAGGAACAGGAAAATGCAGGAAATTTAAGATAGGTTTAGGGCTGTGAAGGTACACAGAACCTCTAGCCCTAGTACATCCCTTTTCCTCTTAATTCCTGTTTACCATGCTGTCACTTTTTCTCTATCATCATAACAAAATTCGCATGCTCTCCCCACTTCTCCCTATCTCATGGAAATTCTGGTATATTTTGTCACTATTCCCTTGAGCCACCTTAGTGTGGTATTGTGTTCTTTAGGCAGGAATTCTTATTTAATCACTTGTGTAGTTGTACATAATGTGAAAGTTCAAATGAATTCCATGTTTGTAGTTGAAGAATAATTTCAAAATGTTTTTATGTAGAAATTTCTGATTAAGTAGGCATGTAAGGAAATATTTCAAGCATGATTTAAAATGTTTGATTTGATTTGCAAATATTATATGTCTCGGTGCCTATGAATAAGTAAAGTTTTGTTTAAACATTTTTGTTGTGGCTCCACATTTTCAGTGGATTTGATGAAAGAGGGCTCTACTGTGATCCTTCGTAATGCGAAAATTGACATGTTCAAAGGATCAATGCGACTTGCTGTGGACAAGTGGGGCCGTGTTGAAGTAACAGATGCTGCTAGTTTCACTGTGAAGGAAGATAATAACTTGTCTCTTATTGAGTACGAACTGGTGAATGTTGTTGTGGAATAACTTGTTTTGGAAACTGTGGAACTTCTACTTGGAATAAAAACAACTCAAGTTTTTCTATGGGACGTCTCAGCATGGCCATCACATTCACCTCAGTTTAGGAATAGAGATTTGAGAAGCCAGTACAGTACCAACACTGCATCTTACTGTTGCAACTTCTTGTAGCTTCAACCACTGAACAAACGGTGACTGTTAGTGCAACAAGAATATGAGAATTGGCTTCCAGATCATGCTTTTTGTTATGCTATCTGTTGACAATTTTGGATTATGTGTATCAGAATATTATACATGGCAGGTGAATGTTTAAATTTTATGTAACCCTTCGTTTAGTCTCACTCTTTATCGTTCTAGCCTTATTCTTGCGCCAAGTATATTTGGGATCGTGTTGCAATATAATCAATTAATTTTGGATTTCGTTTACTGTTATTTAAAAATGGCAGGAGATAATTCTTTGAATAGAGAATCTTAGCTGCAAACTTCCTGCTTGAAAATTAATTTTTAGGTGCATTTGAATTTTTGTCTTAATCTCTATTTATATCATTTTCATCGCTTGGAAGGCAAGAAAACCAGTGGAAGAAAAAAGATAGGGAGAGATACAAAGTTATCGAAAGACTTCTCCTTTAACATGCAAACAAAGTAGACAAGTCAAAGACTTCTCTTTTTTAATTTGGAGAGAAAATATCAAGACAGTTTAATGGATAAAAGTGTTTTCATTAATTGCATCTTTTGGTTTGTTTGTGTCATTCTATATTCATAATTAAACAACCTTAAAATTCAGCCTTTTTTCTGCTCTTTTTCTTTTCTTCCATTCCTTTTTCTTTCTTTGTTGAACTTTATTTTTTACCTTTCTTAAATCAAACAAAACATCAGTGTTAAAAAATGTGTTTAAAATTTAAATAAATACTAGAGTTTTACATCATTTGGCACACATGGACAAGTATTAAGGATGCAATAATACTCTAATGGTTCAGCATTATCTGATGTATTTGTTATTGTTACACCACTCTGCTAGTTTTTCAAATTCCACAAATTAGTTTCAACACTTTTAGAGTCTCTTGTGTTTTTGGATACCCTCTGAATGTTAATGCGTAACACGCAAGAAAGAACAAAGCTAAGTTCAAAGTTCAAGAAATGTGCAGTGTAGGTATATTTCATAATGTTAAAGGGTGTATAGCTTGAGGAATATACTGTCACTAATCTGCAGTAAGTATAAAATAGGACAAAAAGGAATTTTAGACTACCTATTGATGAAACCCTATCTAATATGATGATATACACATCATTTTGGAACTGGTGTAGCTGTTGAAAGCCCTCTCCTTTTGTTTGACTTCTTATTTTCTCTTCATTTCTTCATGGATTTTAGCTTTCAACATGTTTGAAAGTAGCTGATTTTTTCATTTAGTTCCAAATAGGTGAGAGTGGAAAACCCAAACATTTTAAGTCATTTTCTTTCTTTAGATATAACAATTCTTAAAATGACAATTGTTTTTTATTTTTTAACTTTTTTGAGTTCCACAATATAAGTTCTAAAATTTTGTTCATTGATGTTAGTATTTGAAGTGTAATATGGATGGATGCTTTTTGTAATGCATAAAATGGAGGTTTGATGAAGTTATCAGCCATTTTGAAGTCATCAAAGTAGGAAGGCATAACTGATATATAATTAGGAGCATGAAGTGATTGATACATCAGCCAAAATGAAAATAAATAAAAGTAATGTATTATTTATTCATAACAGAGATGATGAGAATGGTACTTTGTTGGAAATCAAA
The DNA here is from genome assembly GCF_037176805.1 of Vigna unguiculata. NCBI lineage: Eukaryota > Viridiplantae > Streptophyta > Magnoliopsida > Fabales > Fabaceae > Vigna > Vigna unguiculata. The sequence continues at coordinate 26,474,884 of NC_140793.1, forward strand.
ACTAGTTTACTAGTTGTTACTACTACTACTACCTCACAGACCATTATTCTTTCTGAATGTCTGAATCTTTTCTATGGGAACCCTCAGCAAAAGTTTAGATATAATGCAGGTTTGCAATGATGTGCTGCTGAAGAGACAAATCTTAAATAGATATAGAGGGCATAAGCTTGTAGTTCAAATCCCATAGCTCAAAAGTGCCCTTAACAAAATCATAATGTGCTCCTTTCAAAACTAGACTTTTGTTCACCACACCAGCTCTAACAAAAGGATAACTTAACAGATTCCCAAGTGACACATTCACAGCTTCCTGCATTGCAAATTACAAGTAAAGGTAATTATCATTTTTAACAGTGACCCTAAATTTATGAATAAGTTAATGATAAATACAGACAAAGAAACACTTAAATTGACTTATTTTAACAAAACGATTAGTTATATTTCTATGTAATGCAAACTAACATGTCTCCATTTTTCCTGTTTTCAATCCTCTCCAACTTGTTAAGGGGTAAAGAATAATTTACTTACCTTCTCACAGTTAGTGCACTGCTCTTCGAAGCTTAATTCACTTGTTTTAGTCTTGGACCTTGCTGGTGTACATATTTGGACCCATTGCTCTATGAATTCACTGAAACATCACAGAGGAAAGGAAATGATTTTTAAGGTGGTTATGTTCGTCATTTTTCTGATGTCACAAAGATTAAGTATGCACCAATAGTAGTTTTGTTCACCAAAATCACTGTGCAATAGGGGAATCTTGTATGAAAGAATCCAATGACTAGTTAGAGAGGATTTGCACTTAAATTCCTCAAAAATGGAATCATTCATGTAATATTTTTGTTTTCCTTTCTCATGAATATGCATTGTGATTTGACATGAAAAGTAAGGGGAGCAGTAAAATAAGAAATGCTTCTTCTGCATACTATAATGTTGGATTTTAATTTGTTCTTGGTATATACCCAGCAACATTTCAAAAAGGTTGTTTTTATCTGGATTTGTTAAGCCTTCCAATTATCCACAATTAGGTAGAATCATGGTGTACATTACTTTATATCCACTGTTATAAATGGTGGGATATGAATGATTATTCTACTGAAGTACTAAACATTTGGAGTAATGCTTTTAACACATTAAATTCTATTTACAAGCAAGTATATGCACGAGAGAAAAAGATATGCATATAAAAAATGTATGCATATAAAATTATTTTGAAAATATGTTGTACTATAACTTTATATTCTTTTAATTATGTGTGTGAAAAAGCAATAGTAAATCACCTACTTGGAAGCTTCACAGCTTAGATTAATTTCATGGTGTGTATTGCTATTATTCATCCTTCTGGCAAAGTTGTTCTGGAAAAAATCATATTCACTTTTCTATATGCTTTTGATACTGTTCCTTGGTTAAATTTTGGTCAAAAAAGAGCTAAAAAAACTGTTGTGAAACAGCATTTAAGGTTTATCCAATTATTATTTATTCCTTCTTTTAAGATCCATTAACAATGAGTTAAAGCCCTTTTAAGGATGTTCCAAAGAAATCTTAGTAGTAGCAAAAATGTGTGAAACTTGCCTTGCAGTGGACCCATCATCTGGGATAGACATGAGCCCCTTTATACCTCCACAGCAACTATGTCCAATAACAACAATATTCTCCACCTATATGTTACAATACCCATATTAGAATCTAAAAAAGACAAAAAGAATTTGCAAAAAATTATATTCCTGTTTTAGTAAGAGACATATATGTTCATAACACCATCGCAAACATGTGTTCCACTTTCGTCAAACTAGATATAAAAAACCGTCAATTTGATACGAGATGCTAGCATAACTCATACAAAAATTATGGAAGACAAAACATTTTATATTAATTAATAAAATAAAAAGAACATGTTGAATAAATTAAATAAATGAGTGAACATATTTATTATATTGGGAATAATACATAGTGGGAAGGTGTGGTAGATAGGGACTAGATGTTGAGTTATGATTTATGAATTTGACTATCACTATGTGAGTAGATAAATGCGTGGTAGTTAGTTGAACGTTTGCTTTTTATCATTCTTATGGCAACAATTCAAATATTCCTTGTCTTCATCAAATAGAACAAGTGATGCAAGTTGAGATCGATGCGTGTGGATCCCAACAAATAATAATGCAAACATAACAAATTGAACCAACCACTAAACTTTTTTTTTCCTTTCACTCGACATTCACCATTATCGAGTTATATGATAAAAGTTTTTAATATATTTTAAGATATCAAAATCAATATATTGTATTTATGAAAGAAAACAATATTAAAAAAAAGTCGTCTTTATGAAAATATATTCCATATAAGATAAGCATAGGAGGAACACAATAATGAGAAATAATTACCTTTAAATGCGTGACTGCATATTCAATGGCTGCCCCAGCTCCTGAATACTTCGTCTATACAATAACGCAAAGCCAGTAAAAAAAAAAAATTGAATTGACTTCAAACACCAAAAAAGGTAACAAGAAAGGAAGATGAATTTGGACGACAAATTGCATGTTTAATTGCGGTACACAGTCAAACGTTAAACCTTGTCATACGGTGGAACCATGTTGGCAATGTTTCGGACCATAAAGGCTTCGCCAGGTTGGAAATCCAGAATATGGGATGGACAAACTCTCGAGTCCGAGCATGCAAATACCATAAACTGCATAACAATGTTATATAATTTTGACCAGTGGCAACAAAAATATATTAAATGGGAAACTGGCTGCATGAAACAATGATATAAAAAGTAGATTCGGTTGATTCCGTCGAAATACTAGATTAATAGATTGTTAGTTAAATTAGTTAGTCACTAGTTCGACCATATAAAATGGTGTAATAATGTATATCCAAACTAAGTATAGATGTTATATTGTGTTATAACTTACTATAATTGATTGGTCAAATGATAAGCATATATATATATATATATATATATATATATATATATATATATATATATATATATATATATATATGATAATTTATATAATTCAAGAAAAAATGTATAGCCAGTATATAGTGTATGTAGTTGGCTAATAATAGTTAACACATGCCTATGCTGTACAAAAGTAGGAATAGAATATTTCATTAATAAATTAAATTTCAACACAAATTAACGTAATGAAACCCCTAAGGGCAAAAAGGAATAAAGAAAAAGAAATAACTGGTGAATATGCAATTAATAAGATGACTAACCTTTGGGCTTTGGCCTTTGGCAAGGTCGGCATAGAGACTAGGATTTCTCCTGAAAATATATACGAAGAATCCTCCCAAATATCAGAAATTTGTAATTCCCCTAATTACTGATTAAAAATTGAAGTAAAAACAGAACATGCCTTAATTTCCGCAATGACAGGATCAAACTCAACACGAAAAGTAAAGTGCCCTTTTAGCAAAAACAAAACATCATTCGACATTGGCCATCTCATGATTTCCATTTATGTATGGAAAGAAACAATATCTGCTTACGTTTCCACTTAATATGTAAACTTAAAGTTCCACTTTCTATCACGCTTTCCATTTTCTTTTGAGTAGTGTGACGGGAAAGGGATGAAAGAGGAACATCTTTAAAATATTTTGATAGTCATTAATTTCATTTTTTTTTATTTTGTTCTTAGCTATTATTTTTTGTTAAAAATATAACAATTATTGCTTTGAAAAATTAAGGATTAATTTAAGATTTGATTCAATAACAATTACTTATAAAAATTTAATTAGAATATATTGAGGGTGTAAAGTGATTTTTTTCCAGATGTGTAAAGTAAAAATTTACATTATTAATATTTGGATTTAATTATTGCTAAAGTAACATCTCAAAAGATCAATTATAGGTGTATATAACTACTTTTTATTCTATAATATTTAGAGATAGAATATGATGCTTAGGAAAAGTGTTCAAAATCAAATATCCTAATAAAAAGTTTATATGAGGATTAAATGAGAGTTTCTACATGAAAAATAATCATGTCAGTAAAGAAGTTGTCAACTATTTCGAAATTACTATGTTATATAAATTTTAAAATAACTATTATAAGAGCCAATAAAATTATTATGATAATGTATGATAGAATGGTATATTATTCTAACTATTTTATCAAACACTAAATCTTAACTTTCTTATGAAGATATTTATTTTGTTGTTGATAATTTTAAAGGTTCAAAATCCAAATTTCTTTCACCATTATTCCATCACAAAATAGCAAATTCTTATCGAGAAGTTTCCTAATTGAATAATGATAATAAATGAAGGAAAAGACACATACAAAAATTTCTCATTCCTAAAGGTGATGAAGCCCGTTTTGATCCTCTCCTCCGGGACACACCGCTTCGCACCGGCAGCCTCAAGCTCCGCCGTCAGCTGCGAGATCTTTAAGGTGGCGACGTCGCCGAGTTCAGCCTTTTCACTGTTAAAAAAATAACAGAAACCGTTTCACAGCGCCAAAACCAAAACGCGTACGAGGTGGCGTGGGGCCCGCGTGAGAAGAACGAAGAACCAAACCACACCACCTACCACCTCCTTCTTCTGAAACGCTCTATCTATCTCTACGTGTGGTCGTGTTTGTCATAAAAGGACAGAGAATCAAATGACGAAAAAGGACAGCAATGTTTGTCTGAATTACCTGAGAAGCTTGGTCAGTCTTGCGATTGCTTCGCCGAATGATTCTCCTGCCATCTCTTCCTTCTGTTTTGGTCTCAAACAACACAATATAAAACATTCAGTGAAATCCAAACCTCAAAAATTCAAAACAACGAAATGATCAATCTCTTCTTAAAACTATTTAATAATTAATCTGCCACACATATAGTGAGATGAGATCATAATCGATCAACACACAAGAATTCTACGCATTTTGTTTTTAAGCTCAACAATAAATCAAAATAACTCATCATCTAACTGAATGATTAGCGAAAATTAAAATTAATCAATCACCGTAAGCGAGAATTGTAGAATATTACGTGATCGGAAACTGGTGAACGAAGAAAAGAAGATAATGAACATATATGTGTATTAGTATTACCTTTTGAGCTTTCTGAGTTTCTGTTGGAGCTACAGGTAGTGGTTAGTTTTGGAGGAAAATAAGGATGTTTGGTTTGTGCCTGTGTTTGTGTCTGTGATGTTATATGCAGATACGAGTGTGACGGTTGAGTTTTCCTTGGGCGTGTAGAGTGAGCAGAGGGGAATTAGGATTCACCTTTGGTGTGCCACTAAACACGGGTCTTAACTCATCACCAACATCACACATTTTATTTCATTTATTCATCAATAAATAATTCTCTTTTTATATGGTTAATTAATTCCAATAAAACTTGGTTCACATAATTTGTCAATCAAAAACATAATTCAGCGAAAATTTCTCAATAATATAATATAATAATAATAATATCGGTTTTATTTTTAGAATTTTTTTCAGTATAAAAATGCAAAAAAGATCCTTTATCTATTGTTATCCACCGTCTTCACGTTGACATGGAGTTGCTTTGCTCTCATGATAAGTCTTTTTTGTTTTTTTTTTAAAGTGCTCCAAAAGTGATATAACTTAAAATAAGAAAAAAAATCACCTCTTACCCCATTTTCTTGCAATATAAAGTAGAACTAAAAATTCATGCTCCTACCAATTTTTCTACTTTCTTTTTTTCCTTTTTTTTTTATGAAAATAGACATTCAAAATTGATAACTGAAAATTAACATGTGTTCTGAAGATGTGGTGTTTTAACCTTCAAATATTCTTCACATATCTCACTCAGTATTTATTATCAGAGTTAAAATACTTAATTTCTTTCGTTTTCCTTTTATGTTCAATAAACAAAGAAAAATATATTTAGCAATTCATGTTAGTATTATTTTCTGATTAAAATAAAATTTAACCTTTGAAATTTACATTCAAAATCATCATAAATTATAAAAATTCTGATTTCAAAACTGCATCTAAATTTTACTATTTTATGTTTGGAAAGGTTGGCATGAAACATTTAATTATTATTGGTAATTAGATAAAGAAGGGAAATGAAATGGAGTTTGGTGTGGATCGGGAATCACCCAAAGTAGAAGTGTGGTAGAAAGTGAGAAGTAGTGATGAACAACTATGAGTCATGCATTTCATCAATAAAGAGAAATATTAGGGAGAATTAAATTATTACATAATATATTTATGTAACATTTGTTCAACTTGAACTATGGAATTATTTTCTCAATTTTTTATTTATATTTTATTTTTTTATTGTGATAAAAATTTAAAATTTTTAAGTTAAATTTATTCATGGATATATTTTTTTTTTTAGTGTAAACTGACTGGTCAACCAGATTAATTAATCACTATCCATCCCACTATTGACTCATTCGATTGATTAGATGAATAATAAAATTTAAATAAGAGAAACTGAAAATGTAATCCAAAAATATCTCCTCTTGAATTTAAAAGTATTATTTTTTTTTTCCAAAGTTGACACAATTGAGAGTAACATCATAAAAGAAAGTGATGGATACTTTAAATGCAATTAATTAGCTATTACGATAGCCTATGCTTATACTATATTCCAATGAGATTTCAATTTCAATTTAACAAAAGGCAATTACTAATATTCCAGAATTATTATTCTTTATGGAAATTTTATTAAGTAGAGGAAAATTAAAACATTCATGGACTCCACAATTCATTTTAGCTTTAAGTTCAAATTTGAAAAGACAAACTGAGAAAAATAATTTGTTTACTACTTTAAAATGATTATATATTATATTATATTATATTATTTATTCATTTATTTTATTTTAGTTCAATCACAAACTTTATCAGTTAATAATTACATTTAAGTATTAACTAGTGGCAGAAGTCTTTAATTAGTGTGTTATTTGATTTGTAATTTGAATTAAAGTTAATTTTAAAGATTATAAATTAGAATTCTTGATATTTAAGTTAATATTATAATTCATATTAAAAGTAAGGCTACAATTTTAGAGCACCGCAAATAAATAAAATTAAAGCTAATATTAGAATTAGAATTGAAATTTATTTAAACTTATTTAGTTAAACTAAATCAAAATTAATTACAATTAAGATTAGATAATTTATTAGAAAAAAAAGTGTACTGAAAAATTAATATTAGTTAAAATAATATTGGAATTAATACTATAAATTATTAATTAGTTTTAGCTAAACAGATTTTAAATGTAAAAGTACACATACGTTCTTTCTATTAAAAGGTCTACATGTTAAAAGTTTCACATCAACTTAAAAATAAATTTAATTTATAGCATATAAATAGATGCAAATCTTACCTTATAAATCAATTTTATAATATTGAGTTATGCTCAAAATCTACTTCTTAAGATTTTTATAATCTTATGTTGAAAATCTTCATATGTCTATTAGTGGTTTTTGTTTGTAACCTTTATTTGAAAGTAAAGGGATACAGATGCCAATGTGGGCTTAGCTCGACGGGCTGGTCTGCCAAAAAAATATGGGATAGGTTGAGATATTGAACTCGCTAGCCCGTATAACCTGCGGTCCGCGCAGACTGACCTGCGATCCGCATAAAAAATAATTTGCACTTGTGTATATTGGTTACTTTCTTTCTAAACTTCTGTTTGAACATTTCAAATTCTTGTATGTGTGAAAAAGGCAAGTGTTGTATTTTTTAATGTGCTAAAATTTGAAGAATAGATCATGTATGTCAAGATATGAATATGATGAAAATGTTATTATCAATTTATCCTCTAACTCCTCAAAGTTTTTGCTTAATTTTGTGAATTTGTTAAAATTTCTCAATTTGTTGAACATCGAAAACTTTATCATAAAATTTTCTTTTTTTAAAATAAAAAAAAACAAACTGTCTCGCGAACCCGCATTTATACATGACAGACCAAATTTTTTAGTCCACATTTTTAACACGGAGTAGGCCAGTCCGACCCACATTTTATTGATCAAATGCAGAGTAAGTCTAAACGGACGCCGGACCTGACCTTATTGCCAATTCTATAAAGGATGTAGATAGAGGACGAGTATTTGACAATAGAAAAATTATGTGGTTTATCTTTTTAGTTCCTTTGTATTTTTAATACATGTAATGTCTAATAACGTAAATTCACTTAGGGCATAGTTTACGTTAGGTATTTTCTAAAAAAAAACTATTATAATCATATTTATTAGATTCCTTCAAGAAATCAATTAGTTAAATTCTAAATATTAGTAAAAATGAGGTTTTGAGTACTGTTACTAAATCCTTCATTGAATTTGAATCGTCAAAATTCTTGAAAATAGTTAAAACTTTCAAATTTTTATAAAAAGCACATTTGTTATTTTATATATGCTACAAAGAAATTGAATTTAATAAATGTGAATTAAATAGTCGTAAATTTACATATTTTTAATTGAATTTTATTCAACTATTTAATTTTTTTTTATATTTTTAATTAATTTGTATTACTTAAACTTTTTTTTAATTAGATAACATGATTAATATATTATCTCGTCACTTTATTATCTTATTTTATATATTAAGAAAATTATTCTTTTTAGTTAATATAAAATAACATTAAAATAAATAAAAATCACTTCCTATTTTACATCGATTATTTTATTAGTTACAAAAAAAATATACTTATTAAGACGTATAGATAAGAAAATAATACAACAGTAATTATATCACTTAATGAAAAATTCAAACAGTAATTAATAACTTTGTTAAAAAATATTAAAAATTTTAAATATCCAATTAATAAAACAAATCAATAAAAACTGTTTAATGAAATCTTTAATAAATGAAAAACATACCGAGACAGTCTTGCCCGTGCAACAGAGCATCATACACTTTTTGAATGAACCAGCCATGCTTCTCTTTCTCCTCAAGAATCCTCTTTTCCCTGTCACACACACACACACACAAACCAATCTTCTGAACATGAAAAACCACAAATCAAACATCTTCAAGAACCACACAAAACTAATTAATTTCTTGTTGGGTCAAAAACAGTAAAATTTAACAATCACACTATGTATATTATAACAGTTACACACTAAAATATAAGTTAGGACTTGACATGTTTGAAAATTCTGATACACATTCTCAAAGTTCAAAAGGTATGACAGCACTTTGTTGGAAAATGCAAACTTTGAAAGGCAAATCCAAATGCAGTACATATTAAACCAGAAAATTGGTAAAGTTTTGACAAATTTATAAGAGAAAAGTAAAGAGAATACCAAAAGGGTAGTTAATTTTTTGAAGGATTTGGACCTGTGAATGAATGAGAGAAAGATAGTGGACCAAGAAATGGTAAGAAAAAAGTGCAGAATGGGCACAGAAAAAGAAGGAAGAAGGAATGAAAAATGAGTTTGAAGAGAATCACTTATTTACCAAAAGATGATAAAGAAAGCGAAAGGTGAGTTAATATTAGCTCAGGGGTTGTAATGGACACTGCTTTCTTATCTCAATTGAAGAACAGTGTTTTCTACATCATCATTGCATAAATTTCTTTTCTTTTTTTTTCTACCAAAAAGAATATTTTCTGAATATGATTTGTCATGTAATGGATGTTTGTGTCGTCCCTTCAAAATTTCACTTTATTTTATTCCTACTGGCCAAAATTTCATTGTCTTGACCTTCCAGATTAATAACCATTTTTTTTCATGTTTTACTGCAAATGTTATTTACCAAATAGTTTCCTTCAATTTGTCTGAATGTCTCACTCTTTCAATAATATTTTCTTGCCTTCTGCTTCTTTTTTTCTTTTCTTTTTTTCAGAATTTTATTGTCTACTGAGGCACTAGAAACTTTGTCTGTTTGTGTGCATTTTATTTCTGCAACGAGTTTCTTGTCTAGTTTTATTAGAAAGTATGATGACATAAAATAGGATTAATGATGTCTTACATCCCTCGTAAATTTAGAAATTTTAAGTTGAGTTCTTGAAATTTTAAAATATTTCAATTAAATTTCTGTGTTAGATGTGTCTGTTACTTGTATAACTTAACATCCATCATGCACTGTCATTTTGTTTAAATGTTGTGACATAATAATATGATATTGTAAACTATCATAATGACAAATAGATCTCTATCAAGAATTTATTTTTGTATTTATCTAAAATTATTTTTAAAATTAATAAAAATTATAAATTAATAAAATATAATATTACAAAAAAAAAATTAAATAATTATCAAATATAAAATAAAAATATATAATTTTATGATTTAAAAATTTAAATTTTATAAATTTATAATTGAATGATTTTTTAATTTTATAGTTTTTAATTTTATAATTTTGCAATTTTATGATTTACAATTATATCATTTTATAATTTAATATTTATATAATTTAATAATTTATAATTTTATATAATTTTTATAAAATCATATTTTTATAATTATAAATCTAAAAATATATTTTATATTTAATGTTTTATATAAAATATATATTTTATATTTTTATGTTTTATATAAAATATATAAAATATATTTTTATGTTTTATATAAAATATTTATTTTTATATTTTATATATTTTAATAAAATTATTTTTAAATATTTATATAATTTTATAAAATATATTTTTAAATATTTATATAATTTTATGAAAATATAACTTAAGATGAGTGATGCAATGAAAATAGAAAGAGAAGTGATTAATAAAATATGCTGAAATTTATTGGCTAGGATGCATGCTCATCTATAAATTGAATATTTATGAATTATTTAATGTAGATTGCATAATAAGCTTATGAAATTTAACTGGATTTTATTTACCGTTAAACCTTGACCTACTCATTCATCCTTAGACATTATGTTTATAAGACCCATGTGATGAAATTAGGATATAATGAAAAATATGAAATAATTATTTTTTTTATGAGGTGTAATTTATTATTTGAATAAAACTGCACAAAGAAAAAAATATATAATTAAGATTGTGAAAAAAAAATTGTATGTCCCAGAAAATATGATATATCTTTTGAATAAAACTAATTTTCTTATTTAAAGGTATACAAATTGTCAACAAAATTAATGATTTAAAAAAGAATGTTTGTGAGAGAAATTGGTCAAATTGGTATACTAATAACCAGACAAGTTATTAGTAGAACATAACTGAAATGATGAGAACAAGTTTTATCACTTTAATGACCATAACTTTTATTTTTAACTCCGACGACTTAGTATGTTAGCATTGTTGGTTCTTTGAAGCATAGAAGCAAAGGTTAGAAATTTTTCATGCATCAACCAATGTATAATACTTCTGATAGGATTTTGGATATCAATGATAGTATTATTAACATTTAACTAGATTTTAACTATTGTTAAACATTAACTTAAATATCTGATATTAGATCTTATATTTGTAAGACTTTTGTGACGAAACTATGTCTCATGAAATGCAATATTAAATACTTATTTTTATTATGTCTCATGAAATGCAATATATCATTTGAACAAAATCGCACAAATAAAAAATAAGTAATTAAAATTATAAAGAAAAAAAGTGAAATATTGTATGTTTCGTCATATGTGATATATATTTTTTCAACAAAATCGCACAAAGAAAAAAATATGTAATTAAAATTGTAAATAAAAATAAGTTAAACATTGAATGTTTTATGAAATGCCATATATCTTTCAAACAAAATCGCACAAACAAAAATAATTCAATAAATTAAAACATTTGAGTAAAAAAAAAAGGTTAAAAATTATACGTCTCAAAAGTGTAATATATCATTTGCACAAAAAAAATTACATAATTAAAATTGTAAAGAAAAAAATAATAATTTAAAAGAAGTGTTTGTGAAAAAAATTGTAAAAAGAATTAGTCAAATTAATACACCAATAACCAGTCAGGTTATTAGTAAAAATATTACTAACGTGAGAGAATATTGCACACAAAAACTATATAATTAAAATTGTAAATAAAAAATAATAATTTAAAAGAAGTGTTTGTAAAAAAAAATTATAGAAAGAATTGGTCAAATTAATACACTAATAACCAATCAGGTTATTGGTTATTAGTAGAAACGTTACTAACATGAAAAAATATATTTTACCACTTTAGTAACGGTTAAGTATATTAGTAAGAAACTTGGAGATAAAGATGAGCAGAAAAAAAAAATGAAATATATACCCCCCTCACCCCACACTTGAAGGAATGTGTGATGAGGAAAAACAACCAAAACAACATAACTAATCCTATATTAGCCACAAATCAAATTTTCTTCTTTTTACTTTTATGAAAAACAATCTATTCTCTATCATCCTATTTACTATGTCACTATTAAAGTTATCAACAAGATTCTACTAATTTTATAAAGAAAACTGAACCGATTCTCATCCTTGATTCCTTTGATTTATTAAATTTGAAAGGTATTTCCATCCACTATTATAATTTTTTATATTTTATAGAATTTTTCTTGCAAGTTTATTATAAAATTTTACAAAAAAAACCTTATTTTTACTAATTTTTCATACGAATTTTAATAAGCAGTAATTCTTTTATAGATAATTAATTCTTACAAAATTATAAAATTCATAAATATCATTTACAATTTTTTTTTTGTGAAAAATGTTTTGTGTAAATATTTTAGAATAAATTGATAGCAAATTCTTATAAACCATTATCCATAACAAAATTTAAGTGTTTTCTAATAAAAAAATTTCAAAATAAATTAACAAAAAATATATGTTTTTTTAATAATAATACGAGCGCCATCCTGTTTTTCCATATCATTACAACTGCAACAATACTTTATTTAGTGTTAGGATTTGCATGTTTGAAACTAGCTTGTGAACCTTTGAATAGCTTAAAGCAACTACAACTGTCTCACATTTATTCAATAAGAGTATATCAGTGGTTTTAGGAACAAAAACAAACAACATCACTTAAATCTGCAATTGCATTACTATCAAAGTTAAATGTAGTGTTAATGTGTAAATCAGGGAAAAAATCCAAGTCAGTTGTATCAACTTTCAAATTCATCAATAAAAAGTGTATCATATGAGCAAACATTATCAAAAGTGTAAGTAGATGTATGAACATGATTAAAAGTATATATAAACCAAATCAACAACATGATTAAAAGTTCATCAAAGTTACATATTTTGTTAAAGTTAATTTTCATTTTTTTATATTCTTTATTGGTATATTTATCTAATTTTATTATCACATTGTTAACAAAAATAATAATTTAAAATAAGTGTTTCTGAGAAAAACTATATAATTAATTGGTTAAATTGGTACATTAATAACCGGTGAAGTTATTAGTAGAATTTGTACTAATGTGATGAGAATAAGTTTTACCACTTTAGTAACCACTTTATATTTATAGCAACCTCTTTCATATAAGATCTTAAACATAGAACAATAATAATTGTTCTAATTACCACTTTAGCATTGTTGATACTTAGAAGTATAGAAGCAAAGGTTAGAAAGTTGTCATGCATCAAGCATTGTATCATACTTCTAATATTCTAATAGAATGTTGGATATCAATGATAGTATCAATAACATTTAACTGAATTTTAACTATTATTAAACCTTCACCTAATTATCCGTTGTTAGATTTTATGTTTGTAAGAGCTACATGATGAAACTATGATACAATGAAAAATATTAAATAGTTATTTTTATTATGTGTTTTATTTCATCTTTGTTTTCTTTGGTTTTTCCTGTTAACTTACGATTTGTGTTCTATATGAATAAACTTTAGAAATATTGAATAAGTTAACTAAGTAAAAAAAAGTTAAACATTATATGTCTCGTGAAGTTTAATATATCATTTGAACAAACCTGCATAAAGCAATACTATTTAACTAAAATTGTAAAGAAAAAAACTGAAATATTGTATTTTTCGTAAAATATGATATGTCTTTTGAACAAAATCGCACAACGAAAAAATATGTAATTAAAATTGTAAAGAAATAAAAGTGAAACATCATATGTTTCTTGAAATATGATATATCTTTCAAACAAGACTGCATAGATAAAAATATTGAATACGTTAAAACATTAGAGTAAAAAAGAAGTTAAACATTATATGTGTCGTGAGATGTAATATATCATTTGAGCAAATCCCTACAAAGAAAAAATATATAATAAAAATTTTAAAGGAAAAAAGTGAAATATTTTACATTTAGTAAGATACGATATATCTTTCGAACAAGATAATACAAAGAAAAATATGTAATTAAAATTGTAAAGAAAAAAAAAAGAAATATTGTATGTTCCATGAGATGTAATATATTTTTCAAACAAAATATATTTCAAAAAATAAAAAGGAAAATGATATGTTGATATACAAAAATTGATAGTTGAGCTTACAAAGTTACGGGGTAGTGATTTTTTTATTTCATTTAATTTGTAATAAAAGTCCACGTTGGCTAAGGAAGGAAATGGTTTGAAACAAAAAACAATTCAACTAAAGTTAGCCATTCAACCAATACCACTCTTGTGTTACGAACGACACACAAATAACAACGACAAATAACTCAATTTAAAGCAGACCCAAAAAAAATTAAAATTAGACTTAGGGATTTCAAAACTTACGGAAATCGAGCTTCCATAACATTTAACAACCTTTCAACAGTAGGGTTCCAACCAAAAATGACTCATTTCCACGTCAATGGATACAGACGACGAACCAATGGTGTTTTCATCCAATCGGTATACGCATACCGTTAAGACGAACAACAACAACAACAACAACAACAACAACAACAACAAAAACAAGAAGAGAAACAAATAATGAAAGGGTTTTTCAGAGAAATAGAGGTTCAACACTCTCTCGTGAGATTGAAGAAGACAAAAGGTTGAAAAAAGAAGGAGGAGGAAGTTAAGTTGCAAAGCTTTCCACAAAATCATTTTTGTTCAAACGATCTTTGATTTCAAACCATTCCCTTCCTTAGCCAACGACGACTTCCATTAAAAATTAAATAAAAAAAAAATCACTATCATCACGTAATGTTGTAAGATAAGTTAACAACGTATCATTTTCTAAATGGAAAATGATACTTTAACCTGAGTTTTTTAACCCATTTTTTACCCGCTGAGGTGTCAGTGGTACGTGAAATTTTTTAAATTGTTTTTGAATTAAAACAAACAGTCGTGATTTGGCGGTTCTAAGGCGTTTCTGACAGAGTGTGGTAGTGGGTAAAGTATTGTGGGGCCCGCGTGCGCGTGAGGAAATCAAATCCAAGCAAGCGGTGTCGAACACATGTTCCAGAAGCGATGGTGGTTTGACGGAACCAACTCACAATCTTCTACAAAAAATCCGAACTTGGTAGCAGAAGAAGAACGACAACCACTTGGGTAGCGGAAGAAAAGAAGAGAAGGAGGTTGTAGTATTTTTTCAGGTGGGATTTTGTTGTGGTATTCATGCGCGTGCGCATCAGTAAGAAGAACGAAACCCTTGTACAAAAAATTCGAACTTACGTACAGAATAAGAGGAAGAAAAAGGTGTGGAGCGAAAGAAAAGAAGAGCACGACATCGACGGTTCGTTTTCAATGCAAGTATTGAAGCGGAAACCTTGTGCTTGCATCCATTGCATTCTTCAAATGAATGGTATAGTGTGAAGCGTGGGTGGTAAGAGACAAGATTCACAGTTTGTGGTGGTTAGGAAAATTTTGGGGTCGGTCGCAAACCCTTCGTGGACCCTCGAAAGCTCTTCATGGTTGGTGGGTCGAAAACTGACTAGTGGTGTTTTTTTTATGAATGTCACGTTTGTCGTATTAAATTAGACAAGCAGCTAAAGCATTATAATGTTTCTTTTTTTATGCAGACCATTGATCTGGAAGGTGGAACAATACAAAATTTCTTCCGTTGTTGTTGGTTAGTTCGTTCTTGGTCCCGTTGCAGTTATTGGGGTACATTGTGTTAAGACTTTGGCAAGTGTACCAAGTCGCGCAAGTAGTAACCGGTAAAACTGGGATATCGTTTCCCAAGAGACTTGTGTATACTAATTAATTGCGTAATTAGTGACTAATTTAAACTAATGAATAAATCCATATGTTGGGTTTTTGTATGCAAGAAATTAAATAATTCATAAACAAGTAAAATTGAACTTGGATATTTGAAGACTCTAGAAAATGGTAAAGACTAGAAATGCAATGGATTGATATTGTTGGAGTTAGACTTCACCTACTTCACTCTCATGTATATTAAACAATAAAACTCTTCTCCATTAATTACTAATGTTAACCCACAAGTTTACTCAAACTCTAATCCCCTTAGTTGAATGAGCCTAGGTTCCCTTATTTAGAGTCAATTCCTTGAATAAACAAACCCGCTTTACAAATTAGGGTTTAAGACAACTAATGGGTCAAGTTCCATTCCTAGATACAATTTCCATTAGGTATCTTGTTCCAATTCTAGGTTTCAAGAGATATTTTCCAATACCTAATGACCCAAATATCATGCAATGAATGGTTAAAACAAAGCAAGCTTTAAATACATGAACAAAGATACTAGCAATCAATGGAAGAAGCATATATATATTCAAACCATTCAAAAATACATGAAAGTTCAATGGCTACATCTAACCCCAACAAAAATGGGTTTAGCTCTCCATTGTCATGGAGAGCTCAAGCTTACAAAATGGAAATGGAAGAGGAAGGAGTTACAAAGAGGAAGAGAGGGTAGTTCCCACTAGCCCTAGCAGCCCTCCAAGTGCTCCAAATCGCGTTGCTCGAGCTCCAAAATGTCCAAAATAATTTTCCCCTCACGAAAACAGAAGAAAAAGGGCCATTTGACATATCAGCGAAAACTGGCGCCTGGAAAAAGTCTCTCACTGCCAGGCGCTAGCCATGAAACAGGGGCCAAAATTTTCATCTACCGCCTGGCGGCGTCCAGCCGCTAGGCGGTGAGCGGTAGTGGCGCCTGGCTGGCGCTGGCTCTGTGTCGCCGGGCACTTCCTGTTGACATTTTTGCTCTTCTCCTTGCTATTCCGGGTCACTCATTTGTCTGGACTTTTGGAGCAAAGCTTCCAATCTACAAAAAGGACACAAAAATGGGGATTAGTGGTATATTTAGATCAATGTAACCCAAAATGTATTTATTTACAAAAGTAACGTAAAATTGAGGATTAAGTAGGTTAAAAGCTTTAGAAGAGATGATTTTGCTAATGAAATATAGCTTGGATAATGGTAAAAATTAACATTATCACATTGTTAGTTGTGTTGTTGTTGGTTGGAAGTTTGTCGATTTTGGGTAGGAATTGATTAATTATATTTCATAATGTGTTGATGATTTAATGATGTAGGATGTTGTGTTGTAATATGTGATTTTATTTGATTCTTTTCTTATTCAAGTTTTGATTGTTGTGAATAGATTTTATTAATGTGGTTCTTATTTCAATTTACAAAACATGAGTGAAGATAGTGGGCAGAGTGAACATAGATGTTAGTGATAATAGTGAGAGGAGTGAAGGTAGTGACGTGAGAGAATTCATTGATAGTACTGAAGTAAGTTAGTTTTAGGATACAATGTTTATTCATATTGAATTGAAAGAATCACTTGTAAATATTGGTTGTGTTATTTTATTTTGCAGATTTTGTTCAGACATTCTTGTAGAACGACATATTTATGTTTATTGAATAACACCTTAAGTGTGGAGCAAAAGTTATGTATCGAAGGAACACAATTTTGGTGGTTCACTTTATTGAATGATTCTGTTAAGATAAGTCGAAATGTTCTTAATTTTTATGCAATTTGTCGGTAGAAAGAAGAGGTGATTTTTTACTTACATAAATTTTTAGATATATGTTTAAGATTAGGATCGAGGATTGTTGGAGATGTACTTACATTGAAAAACGAACCGTCGAGGTCGTGTTCTTCTTTTCTTTCGCTCCACATCTCCTTCTTCATCTTATTTTGTTCCCAAGTTCGAAAGTTTTGTATAAGGGTTCTGTTCTTCTTACTAACGCGCACGTGGACAAACACCACAAAAAGATCCCACCTGAAAAAGTACCGCAGCCTCATTCTCTTCTTTTCTTATGTTATCCAAGTGGTTGTCGTTCTTCTTCTGCCATTAAGTTCGGATTTTTTGTAAAAGATTGTAAGTTGGTTGCGTCAAACCACCACCACTTCTGAAATATGTGTTCGACACCGCTTGCTTGGATTTGATTTCTAAAAATTGAAGGAATCAAATTTTTGGATTTCGTGAGTGCATTTGATTTCCCCACACACACGCGGGCCCCATAATATTTTATCCACTACCACACTTCGTCAGAAACGTCTCAGAATTATCACAATTGTTTTTTTTTTAATTCAAAAACAATTTAAAAAATTTCACTTACCACTGACACCTCAACGGGTTAAAAACTCTAGTCAAGTATCATTTTCCAAAATTCCAAAATAAAAAATATGTAACAAGATCACTGTAATGTCATATAAATAACAAAAATTAACAAGATAACTGCAGTTAAATTCATCACCTGTTCAACGAAGTGATATAACGAGATAACTGTCATGTCATCTAAATAACAGAAAAATCTAACAATAAAAATTTAATTAAAAACTTTTAAAATTTTAAAGGCTGTGTGCATGATAAAAATTTAATAAAAACTTGAGTGAAATTTTTTAAATGCATCCGAATCCAACAAGATAATTAAGTCTGACAATTTAAAAGGTATCATCTTGTCTTGAAACCAAACGATCAATATGCCCAAACAAACAATATGTTGAGCAGTTTGCTACCCAACAGTTCAGATTTATCCACATAATACAATTTTCAAGATATGTAAGGTCTTCTGAAAATCTCAGATGAAATTAAGAAATATAATTGCATTGTCTAAGAAGATTGATATTTATTGTTGATTCAGTGGCAGATTCTCTCAAAGGTGCACGTGCATCTCAGCAACCGAATCTCATCTCAGTTGATCAAAGGAAAACTTCACTTAACAAGGTACCAAATATTGATCCCTTCCCTTAGTTTCATCTGCTATACCAGAGTGCCAGAAACAAATTAACAGATTTTTTAGCCGAAACAAGAAGAAGGGTAAATCTGTATGAAAGAAAACATGGATTTGATCATCTTTACAAGAAAAAAAGGTTGGGAAACTGAATAATTTTGCAAATAGAGGGTTTTCGCAATTCATTTATAGTTGAAAATCTGCAGAACACCTTTTTTTTTTTCTTTCTAGTCACTCTTTTTTATTGCGTTGCACGAGATTATTTTGTTTGTTCAAAGGTGGTTTAATCTGGATCTCGTAATTAGCAACCTTTTAGTGCCTAGGTTTGATTTCTGCTGCTCGCAAAGGGATTACCCCTGGGCTGAGAAAGGAGAAGAAAAAGTACTTGGGTTTGATGTAAAAAAGAAGATAAAGTATATGATTCTCTACTTTTTATGGGTTTTTTAATCTTCAAAATTTACAATTTGATTGTTCAACTATTGATCTCTCAGATGTACAAAGGGTCTGATGAAAAACAGTATGTAAGTAATAGGAAGAAGGTAAAGGCTGCACATCCTCCAACCCCCTTTTTCCTTTTTAACTTGCAATTGGTGAACTTTATCATTTATAGGACTTTCTATGGCAGGTTAGAAACTGTGATGTTGCAGAGAGCAGTTTTCAAAGGTAAGAATATAATATTCAACATCTTCTACTTCGTACTTCATCTTTTTAGGATTTAGGGTTTAAGAATCATTTTTCCGAGTTTCCCAGAACTTCCTCAAGCCTGCACAGATTGTAGGTGTTGTTAGAAACATAGAATATAATATCTTAACGTACAATATTAATTGGTTCTGCACGGATTAAATGCAGCATGAGTGTTGATGATGTGGATCCATCTGGGGGTTCATCATTCCAATTAAGAAATTTGAGTTGCTGCTCATTGGTTTGTAAACCAAGTGCTTCTAACATAGCCAACAGATACTTCATGCTTCACAAAGTAACTCAGTCCTGGCCTTCCCCTGCCTTGTGTTTTGTGGAGAAAGTGCCTCAAGATGCACAAAGTTCTCATGTTACAGTTTTTAATTCAGGTGATGGATCCTCAAAATCAGATAATGAGTCAACCTCATCTAAGAGCATGCGGGATGTTCATATTGTAAGAACTAAGAACCACTCATGCATTTCTGAACCTATCTCACTGAACTTCAAAACTGTCTATTTTCAAATTTTTGACACTGCTGGACTGATACTTTATGTGATGAACATCATAGAGACCGTTGACGTTTGCAGATTACTTATGTTTAATAAGTATTCGTTTTGTGTTTTCCAGTCAATGCGGTTGATGGAGGACTTTCTAGATCTTGCTAAAGAAAATACAGAAAAAGATTTGGAAACTTGTGGTATACTTGGTGCCTATCTTGTAAGAATCATTGTAAAACCATAGCTTCGTTGTATTGGGCTTGTCATCATAGAGTCTGTATGAATATTGTTGGAAGTCTGACAATGACTGTATATGCCTCGGCATGAGAGATGTGTATTGGAAGTCCTAAATTGACTAAAAATAACATGATTTAATAATATATAAGTAGATGTAAATTTCATCTTATAAGTAAATCTTATGAGGTTGAATTAGGTTTAAAATTTACTTCTTAAGAAAATACATAGATATTGAGCATGTGTGTTATCATTTTTCTTGTAAAATAAGCACCTTTTTTTTTCATTTTTGCAGGTATTAGTCTCAACTTATCAAGATAATGGGAAGCTAATAGAATATAAAACTGAATCAGAAAATATTTTGAAAAACTTAGCTTCTCGCAAAATTAGCTGCTTCTTTTAAAAGAAAATATTGTAAGCAAACATAAATTAGCTTCCACGTTTTAAAAAATATCTAAACATAATCACTAGAATCACTTTTTTTAAAAGAATTTATTACTAATTGACTGTATACATCAGATTATCTAGCTCTAATAGATTATGTTATTATCAGAACATTTCCACTAAAGAGCAGTGAGTCATACCTCCTGCAGAATCACTCATTATTTTGTGTCTTTGTGTACATTTTGAATATGCAAGATTATTTGTTAGTACTTTATATCTTGTATGATTGTTTTCAATTATTTGTTAATGGTATTTAATAGATTTAGATCTGCAAGATGGTGTGTTATGGAAAAGAAATGAAGAGCCTTATTTGATCAAATGCATTACAGAATTTGAAACTGCTACATGATCATATCCTTCAATTTTCCAGGAGAAGGGAACCCTCTATATGACTACTCTGATTATACCAAAGCAGGAATCTGCTTCGAATTCTGTTAGTATCTGGATCTCAGCCTTACATTCCTCTCACCTATGGATTTAAAATATTTTGGTACATATTTCCAAGAGGGCATGATTTTATTCTTAATTGTTTTTGTTGCTAACTTGATAACTGAATCACAGTGTCAAGCTACAAATGAGGAGGAAGTTTTCAAAATTCTAAATGAAAGATCCCTTTATCCTGTTGGATGGATTCATGTATGTCTTCCTATCTTTTCACTAATGCTAATTAAGAGTAGAGGTTTTTTTCTGGTTTGATTTCTCTAACCCTTTTCTTCTGAACACTTTCAGACTCATCCTTCTCAAAGTTGTTTCATGTCATCTGTCGATCTTCACACTCAATATTCCTACCAGGTGACTGATCCAAGTATTTTTGTTATTAATTATGATATGTGAATCTGCATTTTTCTTGTAAAAGCATTTCTTTGTTCAACTATTGTCTCCTTGTATCAGCATTTAAACTATGATCTCCTTTAAGAATACATATTACTTTTATCATCGAAGTTTTCATTTGCACCATGGTTGCATTAAATAGTTGACATATTCAAATATAATTTGTAGTCTGTATATGATGGCAACATGTGGATACTTAATTCTTTCTGTGAAGTTGGATTGTATATGTGTGTATTAGGAAAGTACAATTACAAAAGTTTTCCTTTGACAAAAGAACTTAAAATGGTTTGTAGGTGATAATTATAACCAACCAAACTATTTAAACTTGAATGGATATTTACTCTAAGTATAGTCTCGTTCTATTTTCTTTTTCCAGACAAATTTTGAACTCACAGTTTGGTGTTATTTTATCAGATGATGATTCCTGAGGCATTTGCCATTGTCTTGGCACCAAATGATAAATTAAGGTCTACCTACTGTATTGTACTTAAATTTTCTATCTTCTTTTCTTGCCTTCTCTTTTTAAAAGTAATTCCTTACTCCAATAATTGCATCCAACTTTCATTTTTAGATAATGAGGAAGGTGAATGAATGTAAGATATTTTGAACAAAACCAGACTATATGTTCCTCTGAATCTGATTTGGATTATAAAAAAAAAACCTATTATAAATCCTAAACCTATTGTTCCTATGTTGTGTCTTCAAAATATCACGATGACCATTGATTTTAAAACTTTAAATCACATTAAAAAAATCTTAAAGTACTAACATATTGTATTTTTAATACTCAACAAAGAAAAATAGAACAAAATCCAGTAGAAAATCTGAATTCTAAAAGTACTTGTGCCTGCTTCTCCTTAAGCACAATAACAAGCCTAATTCCAATTACCAGAAATGGTATATGATAAGAAATCTGGAAACTAAAATTTAGTAATTTTGTCCAGGAGCTGTGGATTATTTCGTATAGCCGACCCTGAAGGAATGAGTATTCTGAAAAATTGCAAGGAGACAGGATTTCATCCACACAAAGAACCAGATAATGGCAACCCTGTGTATGAGCACTGCTCCAATGTGTACAGAAACTCTAATCTAAGGTTTGAAATCTTTGATTTGCGATAAAATTGACATTGAATACAACACTGTATAATATGACAGATTCAAGTGTACTGAAAGAAGAATCCTGATACACAATAATTACGTTTTGTCTAATGTAATAAGGTCGGCTTTGTACCCTCTTGCATGTTCATACTTATTTTGGATTCCAACAGTACACATTAAATTGAAAGATTAATGATAATTTAATGAAGATTTATTTGCTTTCTAGCTCCTTGTCACAGAATTCATTCACTAAGTTCACTTTGAATTCCAGAAGGTTGAAGTTTCTGCAATAAGTCATCACACAAGTTAGATCAAACCAAGGTCCAAATCATTTAGTTGTGTAATTAATTGTAAGAAAACGTAAAATCCTATAATATAGAGTCACATGATCATTTAGTTGTAATTCACTACTGAACACCGTTTGTCACATAAAAGTGGTCATTTGCTGCTAAAGGCATTTTTCAATCTTTAATAAAATATAAAACGAAATTGACACATACTTTAATTTAAAACTAAAATATAATTTTAACCAATAATTAAAAAAAATATTTAATAAAAAATATATTTACAAACTATTAGATCCAACCTATCATATTAAATCTGTGTTATTAGTTCCAGACATGACTTAATGGATACTTTAGATTTGCCTAACCGAAACCAAACCAAGGAGGTAATCAATAACATTTTCTTTTTCACTCTTGATTTCTTAATGAATATCCCGATACATAGGTTAGAAAACCCTTATAAAAGGTACATGTTTGTAGCTTTGAACTTACACGGATAAATTATTTTGGGACGCGTAAACAATAATGCACCAAGATAATTGTTTTTGACATAGGCATTCAAAGTACGCATCCTACCCCTCATGTTATGGACGAGTTTCTTAAAAAGTTCGGAGGTAATTAGGTTGTTATTTCCTATTGCTTGTTACTTGAGAAATAAGCATGTCCTACATGAAGATTGGAATCTTCTTCCTTTCACAACACAAGAAGAATCATAGGTGACGTCATATCCGCGTATCGTGATTCGCTTCTTCTGTTGCAACTTCCACGATTGTACTGTCATATGCAAATAATTTTATCGCATAAACAACTATTATATCATATATGCACTCGTGGAAAGATATATTAATTTAAATAAAGTACTTACACTTTCGTTGTGATAAAAAAATAAATAAAGCTTCTTCACCAGTCTCTTTATTAAATATTAACAAGATTTTCTGTCTAATAATTTATTAATAAATATTACTTAAGGTATCCGTAGATACCTAAAAAAAAACTATTTCATAAAAACTTACTTAGATTCCAAAGAAAGGAGAAAGAAATATGAAATTTCTAGTTTATTTATAGTTGAAAGCAGAGTATACAAGAGAGAAAAGGTGAGAAGAGACAAGTAGAGAGAAGACAGAGGTAGAGAGAAGGGTTAAGAGAGAGAGAGGAGTTCAGAGTTTTTAAACTCAATAATTTAAGTAATCTCAATAATTTCAACTATTCATCTCAAAACTTTTCATGGGATGTCTTATTTAAAAAATATGATTTTTACATTAATTTTTCTCCACCAACGACATTTAGTTGAAATTTCCAAATTCAGTTTCTGCTCTATAAGAAATGAAAGGCAAAGATATTGCTCTGTGTGTGCGTTCTCTTGGTCTTGTTTTGTGTCTTCAAAAGCATTAAGTACCAATTAAATTTTATAAAAAATAAATATATAATTCTATGGTTAGACAGAACAAATTATTATCATATTTGCAGATATGTTTAGGTACACATCACTATTAATTAGTTTAGGTGCGCGGGTAATCTCTGAGAATTATAATTAAAAACGAAAATTAATGTTTTTGGAAGTCAAAGTTTGTGTGTTTCCCATTGGGGTTGTCACTGATGGTTCTGTGTTTACATTTATGCTGCATGCAGAGGGTGGATCCACCGACGTTTTCGACAGATCATTCATATTTATTATGTCTCTGCTTTAAGTGGTTGAGACAAATATCCTCAAATAAATTATAATGTGTCCTTCTAAACAGTTACCTATCTTCATTGCAATTCTCTGCTTATTATAATCGTTAACGAAAAACAGTATCGTCGGCAGGCACAAAAGAAAAATAATATTGCTGGTTGTTATCTCTTTCCACGAAAAAATATAGTAAGTCCAAAAATCTGAACTCTAGAACATTAATTAAATTATAATTACACTATAGCAAAGAGATAATTAATTTCCTAGTTAGGTTGGAGAACTTCAAACAATTATTTACGTACAAATCAATAAAATTTTTGAATCAATGAGATGAGAAAAAAATGATTCTCAGTAAGGATGAACATTCCTGCTCAATCCGTGGGAGTTGGCGAAGAACCCGAACAGATCTTGCCGGTACGGCAAGTAGGACTTGCGTTTATCGTTCTCTTTCCTTGCTCTGTTCATCACGTAATGTTTCTCGTGCGCAGACGACGCTGCGGTTTTCCCCTTCTTCACCTCAACCTTCTTCACCACCACGTTTCTCGCCTTCTCCGCTGGCTTCGCCGCCGGCGCGTGGTTCAAGAACACGAACGTGTCCTTCCCGTCGCTGTTGCTCCGCAGTTTCACCTCGCGGAATCTCCACAGCTTCGAGAATCCCGTGGAGTTGCTCTTCACCGCAGACTTTGGATTCCATTCGCAGTAAGATCCCTCCGGCGGCGGGGCTGTCATAAGTTTGTCCGTCTCCGAAGGCGACGGCGACGGCGACAGAGACTCTTCCGGATGTTCGACGAATAGAGTTAGCGGCGGATGGACGCCGCCGTCGTAATCATCGGAGAAGAGAAGATCCTGGTTGAAAATCGGAAACAACGGACGAATCTGGCCGTTGTCGAAGGCGTCGTCGGCGGAGATCGGCGATCCGTCGGAATTCACAAGCATGAAGCTGAATTCCTCCTCGTCCTCTTCTTCGTCTTCGATTTGTTCTTCTACCTCACCTTCGTTGTGCTCTTCTTCGTTTTTGTGTTCATCGATTTTGAGCTTTGCAATGAAATCGTGTTCGAACTTTCCAGAAGACTCGGCGAACTCGTGAGAAGAATCCCTAAACACGGAGGGCGAAGGTGAGCGCGAAACGGCTTGCATTTTAGTGAGTGTGCTGCGTTTTGCGTTTTGAGTTTTGTGTGGTGTTTGGTAAGAAAACCGAAACGACGGTTACAGAGAAGGTTTTTGGAGATGCAGATATTTGGTTGAAGGGTGGGAAGGTGAATGGTTGGGTTTATATATAAGGGGTGTGAGATGGAGGGTATTGGAATTGTATTTGGTCTTTTGAATTTCAACTTTCAATAGTTTTGGCTTTTTGCGTGTTTTTTTTTTTTTTTTGAGTGTTATCACACGTCCCACGTGGTTGTTCGTTGGTGGAGAATGAAGAACACGTAGACTCGGCTCTTTTTCGTGGCTACTTCGAGAAGGGAATTCCGAATGAGAAGATTTGAAGTCCAAATTTGAAAGGTTGATATTGTTTTTGAAAGGATGAATATTTAAATTAAATTTGTGCATGACTAGTATTGACGATGCAGAGTTCACGGGTTATGTAATGATAATTAATGGAAGTGGCAGTTGCTGATCTCAGTGATGACTTTTGGTTCACTAACTGGTGTTGCGTAATTGCTGAGGTGATTTTCTTGCTGGTGAAGCTTGTGAACTATTTATTGCCTTAATGACAACACGCACGAAGGGTTTAAAATATCCTTACCTTGCGTTTGGATTGGATAGGGTTTTATTATTATTTTTTTAAATTTTGAAATATTTTGTCATTAATTACGTTCTTTCGGTAGAAGTTTTAAAAAGGTTGAAATTATCGAATTTTGTTGAAATAATTGGATTATTTAAAAGTAAAGAATTTCAAATTTTACCCCAAAAGAAAATAAGAATTTGAAATTTTGTTTATTCTCAAATTTATATTTTAATTTTCGTATTTTGGGTTAACTTAAGTTTCAACTGATTTCAATTGATTTAACTCAATTTGGCACGACTTTGATGTCTCAACTCAATTCGATTTGGCCAAACTTAACACAATTTCTTTCGGTCCTACCTAGGTCTAACTCAACTTGACTTGACAAAAAGACTACCCTAACTTGGATCTCAGTTAACTCAGCTCAACTATGTCCAAGATTGACTTAGCTTGACTTACGTCCAAGTTGACTCAGATCTATTAGAGTAGGCCGAATTCACTCAATAAAGCTCAAGGCAACTCGACTTAGGCCAACTTGATTCGAACTAGGTTGGGACAGGCTCTACTCGACCTAGACTAGCGTAGACTCAAATTGACTTGGTTTTATCATAATAGACTCAACCTAGTTTTGATCAGACTTGAGCCCAGTCCAACTTGGTTGAACATTATGACTTAGGTGAACATTGGCATGCCCTACTTTACTTGACATGGGCTTGGTTTGGATCTTATCGACTTGATCCCAAGCCAACTTGGCTCGACTTGATCCCAAGCCAACTTGGCTCGAGTTGATCAGCTAACTCAGGTCAACTTGACTTGATCAAGCTCGAGTTAACTTGACCAACTTGACTCAATCGTGCACGAACTGATTGGACTCGACTAGGCTCGAACCAACTTGACTTGACCAGGCTTGGGCCAACTCAACTCAATTTGGGTTCGGTTAATTTGGCTTGATCGTGCCTCAAGCCTGCTAAGCTTAACATAGGTCTAAACACACTTGACTCAACCTGGGTTCGATCAACTTGGCTTGAATTTTACCAAGAAAGAGTTGACCTGATCTACCATTTTCATAACTTGAAAATAATATTGTTTAATGTTAATTGAATACATTTTTATAAATGTTTAATGATTTTTTTTAAGAACTTAAACCAAAAAATAACATCAATCATTATCAACTACAAAAAATAATCAATGTTGATATATATATGTGTGTGTGTGTGCGCGCGCGCGTGCGTGCGTGTGTGTGTGTGTGTGTGTGCGTACGTGTGTGTGTGTGTGCGTGCGTGTGTGTGTGTGTGTTAATTTTTGACAATTATTTGATATTTAAATAGTTTTTGGAATTTGATGGTAATTGAAATATTTTATCTAAACAAGAAAATTAAAATGAACTAAATTTGATTTTGAATTGCCTTATCCAAACAATACATTTGAATATCTTGGAATTTATAAAATTCTTTATTCAAACACAAGGTTAGGACCTCATATCGGCACACATGTCTACTTATACAAATTAAATTAAAACCGAGTGAACTTATTTTAATTCATTTTAACCTATATTTTATTATTCAAATGTTTAAATTTATCCTTGTACAATTAAAATGAATTGATTTGTCTCAACTTATCTTATTTAGGATAAGTTAATAGAGTCAAAGCCAATCAGTTTGATTAATATGGGTCAACTCATTACGGGTTAAGATAAGAATGAGTTAATTTTGATTTGATTTACTTTTTGGTAAGTCAAAAATTTTGTAGCTCAGCTTGGTCTCCACAAGGTTGTGAATCAACTCACTTAAATATGTTTTCTTGTCTCTGTTTATATTTTTATTTAAAATCAATGTAGGCCTATTTATAGCATTATAATCAACATGCACCAATTTGACAAAACGTTAAATTGAAGAGTAACTTTCAGTTATTCGATTTATTAGATTTTGAATTTTGATAAAACTCCTTTTTTAAGCAATTCATAAAAGAATAAATCATGCAAAAACCTATGAATATCTCAACGAACATGATAGTTAATATAGGATCTCACCACCCATCAATGCACGATGTTCTTCTTAAATTTATTGTTACTCTAGATAACGAGGATATTATAGATTGTGAACCGGATTGTGAACCATATTGGGTTATTAAATATTATAAATATAATAATGAAAAATCAAAGTGTATGGGCAAACATGTAAAATGAACATTTACACCATTCAAATATTATAGTTTCTAAAAAGATCAAGTTATCAACCTTTATAATTAAAAATAGTAAATAATTGTAATAAAAAAGTTATGTAAACAGTGATAAGAATTATTGTTAGTGGATGATGAATCAATTCACTTGTAATCACATTTAACTCATGGGTTAAACAAATCAAGTTTAATTTAACTCACATTAAAAAATAAAAAAAAATTAAACTTTTTTCAAATTACTTAAACATGAAAGATGAAAGTAAGGTTGACTTATATGTTTAAACTCATTTTAACGTCTATAAAGTGAATTAACTCATTTAAACATATCTTAATTTTCGATTGTTTTATATATTTAATACAATACATTTAGATTGGATTGATTCGATTAAACATCTATACTATTATATTTATATAGAGAAAATGTTACTTTTTCTGTGATCATATTTTAATTTGTTAATTTTATTCTTTAATAAATAAATAAAATTATTTATTTATTTAACAAAATAAATAATTGAATAATTTCTTTTATTTTAAATAAATTAATAATTGAATAATCAAGTATATGGATAAAAGAATATATATATATATATATATATATATATATATATATATAATTGAATATTGGTATATTTAATAAATTAGTTATTGTTAGATTATATGTTGGATTTTTTGCTCTTTAATTTAATTGTAAATTGACCATTTATTAACCGAGATGTAGTGATTGACTGAGGTACCTAATGTTTTAGTTCTCTTCTCTTGGTAAAGAAAGTGTAGGATGGAGAAATATTGATTTTTATATTACATTGAACAAGATGAGAAATATACCATAGTTTATTCCAGTACGAGAACTATGCACCAAATAAACATTGTGTAGGAGTTTTTATCAATGCATGGTTTGTGAGCCAAAGAGAATATAGTATGAATTAGAGACTCATTCAACTTTTTTCTAGAAGTCAATCACCGAGGTAACGCGTTGATTAATCAAGTTCTTCAGATTCAAGCAAATAGAAAATGGTATTATTATACAGAATACACTATCTAAGATGTGCATACACGTGCTTAAACTTCATATTAATCAATAAAATGTTGTGGGAGAAACTTAATACTTCTTATATAAATAATGCTGACCCAATATTTTGTTGCGAATCATGGTGTCTTCACTATTTTGGTACTTCATCAACATCTTTAGACGTTCAACTTTCATTTGTTTTTTCGTAAGTAACTTTAATGTTTTAAATATTAACTTAAATAACACGGTTAAAAATAAACCGTAAAATTTAACATAAAATTAGGTCGTAAGATTAGGTCGTAAGATGTTTATTTTTATATGTAAATTCGTCTTAAAGATTTTTAATATACTTATGTAAATTTATGTAAATATATATATATATATATATATATATATATATATATATATATATATATTAAATATGATACTGTATATTAATGGATGATCCAACAATATTTCGATAGTAGGTGTCACACTATGTTCAACATATAATAAATCTCACTAGAATAAATTTTATATTGCTTTGATATCATAAGAAGTGAAATTAAATTTTGGAATGAGAATACAGGTTGACCTGTCCGGTTTTGGTCCGTCTCACGTTTGACCTGCAAAAAACATGTCAGGTTACTTGTTCTGCATAAGAAATACAAACTATTTTCTCTAGTCCGTCTCACATAATATTTGACCCGCAAGCTTGCAAGCCAACTCGCACAGGTATTATTTATTTGTAATTTCCTATCCAGTTATAACATGTAAAGTATTAAGGTATAAAATTTTAACATCCTTATTTTTATTTAATTAAATTAATATAAATACTCGATCAATTCCACACTTTTTCCTACGAATTACAAATTATACAATAAATCTAACGGCTAAAATATTAAATATTCAATTTCTCTTACACTTTTTTTTTAAAGATATGCAGATGAACTCATATGTTTCATTCTACATTGTTATCTTATTCGGTTTTATAAAATTGAGTTATAAACTATGATTACTTATGTAATGTAAATTTACCTTATATGGTAAATACATCTTCAACAAACATAAATATGAATGCAGATGGAAACTAAAAAGTATGTAGATTTTGTGAACTTCATTGAGAAAAGTGAATGAGACCTAAAATCAGGCAACAAAACATAATTAATGGATAACAGATAAATATCCTTCCACTATATATCTTTGTTGGTCTCAAGAAAACAATTCTTTTTTCTTTCTTTTCATGTGTAAACAATACTTGCATAAAAAGATTCTTGTGGTTTTGTTTATGTGAAACGGATAAAATAATTCACTTTGCTTGTTAGCCAAGCACTACGCTGAAATAATATTAAACTAATTTAATCGTGGATGGTCGTTGCCCAAGTTTGACTCGTATGTTTCCATATTTAGCACCCTTAGGCTCACATTGACTTTCAAATTTATGAGAGGTGGATAAGCTTTACTTCTAGAATTAAAGGTGTTCGATAAATTGACCCAAAGAAGTAGATAACGTTTTACTTGGTCATAAAAAAATTCATTAGTATTGCAATAATAGTTTGAAAAGTTGTTGGACTTTACTGCTATTTGATATATTGTAATAATAGTTTGAAAGTAACACAAAATAACATTTTTTTAGTTTTTGTGTGCTATAAAAAAAATTTCTTTGTTGGTATTTTTTTACTTTGTCTTTTACTCCTTACTAATTCACTCTTAATTTGAAAGAACTTTTCTGTTTTTTTTTTTTTTCAAAAAGTAACAATAAAAAGTTAGAGGACTGGTATGAGAACAAATGAAATAGATAAAAGTAGAATACTTAAAATGATGTGTTGAAAACATTTTAATATTTATGATTAGATTGCTGTTGAAAATTGTTAATTGTTTTGATGTGATATTTTTATTCACACCTTTCACTATCATTTCAGTCTAGAAAACAACACTGATTTATTAAAAAAAAAGTCCATTTTTTATAAATAAAAAGTTATATAAACAATAATATTTAAAAATAATAATATTTTAATTCACTTTTTTATTTTTTTTTAATTTATTATTTTTATTATTTTTGAATTCTCTATTTTTTTATGTAATGTAATAATTTAATAGTGATAAGAGTGATGAATTAAAAATAAATTAATAAATTAATTAAAATATTATCATCTAATATTTAAAGATCAAACTGATTATTTAACTATTTGCTTAAAGTTAAATAATTGACTATATGGTTGAACAAAAATTTGTTAAAGTAATAGTAACAATAATTAAAGAACATAAAATAACGTTAGAGAAATAATATCTAAATACTAAAAACTAAATATTGTTAAAATCAAATCTGTCTAATACTCTTAACCATAAAGTTTTAGAAAATTCTGCAAGATAACTCAAGTACAGATCCAAGAAGAATTGATGGTTGATTCTACCATGATGGATCTTGCTTGATTCAAGGAGCATCAAGTCAGATAAATAATTAAAGAACATAACTCAAGTAATAGTAACAATAATTAAAGAACATAAAATAACGTTAGAGAAATAATATCTAAATACTAAAAACTAAATATTGTTAAAATCAAATCTGTCTAATACTCTTAACCACAAAGTTTCAGAAGATTCTGCAAGATAACTCAAGTACAAATCCAAGAAGAATTGATGGTTGATTCTACCATGATGGATCTTGCTTGATTCAAGGAGCATCAAGTCAAATCTGCACAGCTTAGGTGTATTCGTTTCTTGTTTTGTTTTCTGTATTTTCTGATTACAGTTGCTTCAGTGTTTGAAGTGTGGACCTAGGTGCAATTGTGTGGATGCATTGCTCCTAGGGGGAGTTCTTGATTGTTGAATCAAGTTCTTGGGTTTTGGGGGTTAGAATTACATAGGTGTGCTTGTAATTCTTGGAACCTTTCTGTTTAGTGGAATCCTCCTAAGTGTGTTACTTAGGAGAAGACTGGATGTAGATTCTTTTTGAATCGAACCAGTATAAATTGTGTGTCTTGCTTCTTTCTTCTCTCTCATAATCTTTCTTGATTGATTTAAACAGTCCATTAACCCAGAACTGCGAAATTGATTAATTTAGTTTTAAAACCTAAAGATTTATTCAAGATTCATCTCAAACCATATAAAAGCTTGTTAATCAATTCAGATCCCTTTGTGGTTAAGAGTATTAGACAAATCTGTTTTTAACAATTGGCACCAGAGCTGGTTAATCGCACGCTAATCGATTAGAAAGATCCTGTTATGTCTAATACATCTCAAACCTTTGCTGAAGGGGCATCCATTAACAGGCCCCCTCTGTTTGCTGGGGAAAACTATCCCTTCTGGAAAATTCGAATGAAAATCTTTCTTGAATCAGTAAACAAAGGGGTATGGGATGCAGTGGTAAATGGACCTTTTAAACCAATTAAAATAGTGGATGGAGAGACTTTTCCTAAAGAATTCTCACAATGGACCCCTGATGAGAATAAGAGGGCACACAATGATGTTAGAGCCAAAAATATTATATCTTTTGCACTAACTTTGGATGAATTTTACAGGGTATCTGTGTGTGAATCAGCCAAAGAAATGTGGGATGTCTTGGAAGTAACCCATGAGGGCACGAATGAAGTCAAAAGGGCAAGGAAGAATACTCTCATTCAAGAGTATGAGATGTTCAGAATGAAGGCTGGAGAAAGCATTTGTGATGTGCAGAAAAGATTTACACATATAGTAAATCACCTCCTAGCTCTTGGCAAGACCTTTGACAAAGAGGAACTCAATATCAAAATTTTGAAGAGCTTAAATAGGACATGGCAACCCAAAGTGACAACAATTTCTGAATCTAGAGATCTCACTAGCATGAGCATAGCCACTCTCTTTGGAAAATTGAGGGAACATGAATTAGAGCTTGGAAGACTCAAGGAAGAAGAGGATGGAGAAAAGAGGCACACAATAGCCTTGAAGAGTGCTGTAAAATCTGCAGCAAAATTGAAGAAAGCAGAATCTACAGATGACTCTAATGATGATTATAACTTTGACAGTGAAGCTTTGAGACTAATGGTAAAGGGGTTCTCAAAATTTCTAAAGTACAAGAACAAATATAACAGTAATTCTGCAGAAATTAAAAGATCTTCTAGGAAACAAGAAAAACATGTTCCAACCTGCTATGGGTGTGGAAAAATGGGACACATCAAACCTGAATGCCCTGCCCTCAAGCTGAAGCAAAAACTAGAAGAGAAAGGTGAGGCAGACAAGCACAAGAAGAAAAGGGAAGCTTACAACAGTGACTCCAGCTCATCCAGTGAATCTGATGGAAGCATTGAGGAAGAGACCAACCTCTGTCTTATGGCTAGAACAAGCTCTTCTAAGAGCAGTGTGAGTAGTTTCAACTCTAATGATGATGAAAATAACTACTATGAATTACTTGATGCTTTTAATGAATTGCATAAGGAAGCCACAAAATTGCAAAAGTCAAATAATAAGCGTAGAGGATAAATTAAATGGCTTGAAGGTAGAGTAAAGCAACTAGAAGAGGAAAATGAAAATCTGATAACAAGTCTTGAAAAACTAGAGAAATCTAAGAAACACTCTAGGTCCAAAGATGACACAAGCTCTCCCCAATGTGAAAAATGCCCAGGACAACTAGAAAAGATAGATTACCTAATGAAAACTCTCTCAAAATTCACTTTGGGAAGATCAAACCTTGATGCAGTGTTAGGATCTCAAAGGAGTGTGCTTAATAAAGAGGGAATAGGTTACAGTGGCAAATATAATCCATTAGGCACCAGAAGTTTTCTAGATATGAGTAAACCAACATCTGTCATTTGCTCCTACTGTTCTGAACTTGGTCATGCATCAAATTCCTGCTATTTTAAAAATTGTGGGGTTCCTAAAGGAGAGTACAAATGGGTACCTAAAGGAACACCTCAAACCACTAACATGAAAGGACCCAAGTTTAATTGGGTACCTGCATCTTCTCTTTAATCTTTGTTTCAGGTGTGTCTTGATGCAAGGAAAACAATGTAGCTTTTATATAATGGATGCTCAAGACACATGAAAGGAGATGTGAAGAACTTCTGCAGGATATCTTACAAAGCCAATTATTGGTCATGTTATAAGAGGTGATAATAACAAAGGTCAAATCTTAGGCATTGCCAAGGTGAAAAGTTCCTTTCTATTTGCTCTATACTTTCATAAATTTTTGCACTACTGATTTAAACTGATATTGCAATACTTAATTGCTGATTTGATTTATGGTTGTCTGCACTCTGATGTTAACCTATGCTACTGATTTCACCTGCTGCGTTATTAGTATTGTCATACTTTGTATGCCTACTGTGTTCAAACTGTGTAGCTGCTTGCCTAACCTTGACCTTAATCCATTATCGTGTTTTGTCTGAAGCTTAGTCTGTGTTAAGTTCTGCATCACATAGTTGCTACTTAATTTCTCAAAAGGAGCCCGCTAATCCATTATGCGAAATTGTTATGCATTCTGGTTGTTATCCTGGTTGTTATGCATTATCTACTGTTGCATCTTTTACTTTGTTGTGCTATTTAGTTGTTTTTTTTCTGTCCCATATTGAATATGTCTTTTTGCTAATGTCCAAAAAGGGGGAGAATTTGATATATTGATGGTTTATTGGTAGGGGGAGTATGTAATGAAAATGATATCTGTTATATGCCTATGCTGTTGTTTGCTTTGTGTGCTTGTACTACTGTTGTGTTTGCTTAATGTGCTGCAGGCAGGCTTATCACAGTCCATGTTTTGGACATCATCAAAAAGGGGGAGATTGTTGAAAGGGGGAGCCTTTCATCCATAAATGAAGAACAATTTTGATGATGTCTACTGATCTAGGATAAAACATAGCTTGGTCCAGTTAGGATATGCATTAGACAATTAGCTTCTCTTTATCAAATGTATTTCAGGCCTGCTGTGTAATTCTGCATATGATTAGTTTTTTAACTAATGGATTAGCTGTGAGTATGGTACAAAGTAAGTGAAAGTATACTCACGATAATCGATTAGGTAAATTGCTAATCGAATTAGTGACAACAAAAACCTTTGTATAAAAGCTGTTTTGGAATCTGTTTTGGGTCTGGAAAAATTAGAAAGATCACGCAGTCTTCATCTGAGATAGAGCCATCTGAGAGACACAAAGTTTCAGAAGATTCTGCAAGATAACTCAAGTACAGATCCAAGAAGAATTGATGGTTGATTCTACCATGATGGGTCTTGCTTGATTCAAGGAGCATCAAGTCAAATCTGCACAGCTTAGGTGTATTCGTTTCTTGTTTTGTTTTCTGTATTTTCTGATTACAGTTGCTTCAGTGTTTGAAGTGTGGATCTAGGTGCAATTGTGTGGATGCATTGCTCCTAGGGGGAGTTCTTGATTGTTGAATCAAGTTCTTGGGTTTTGGGGGTTAGAATTACATAGGTGTGCTTGTAATTCTTGGAACCTTTCTGTTTAGTGGAATCCTCCTAAGTGTGTTACTTAGGAGAAGACTGGATGTAGATTCTTTTTGAATCGAACCAGTATAAATTATGTGTCTTGCTTCTTTCTTCTCTCTCATAATCTTTCTTGATTGATTTAAACAGTCCATTAACCCAGAACTGCGAAATTGATTAATTGAGCTTTAAAACCTAAAGATTTATTCAAGATTCATCTTAAACCATATAAAAGCTTGTTAATCAATTCAGATCCCTTTGTGGTTAAGAGTATTAGACATATCTGTTTTTAACAAATATTATTTTAACATTCAAAGCATACATAAAAGTGAAAAGTCAAATAAACTATAATATTTAGGTCTAAGCTTCAATAATAGAATAAAAAACACTTTTAACAATAAAAAGTTTAAATTTAGAATAGAATATAAAATAGAATCAAATATACTTTGGATATCGTTTAAATGAAAAATAAAAATAATATTGTTTCTAGATTAATATATTTTTCACTGACCCAAATCCTATCTTATGTGTTGAATAAAACAGTTTACACTAAATTTTACTATTAACTTATTTCTATAATAAAAACGCCAAAACATGAACTACTTAACTTTAAAATCAATTCCAACTAAGACCAATTTACGAATTAAATTGTATTCAAAATTAACTTTATCAATACCCAACTATACACACTAAAGTGTATTTGGTTATGCATTAACTACACTCTTGTTTAACAAATGTGCACAATAAAGGTCTAAAAATACCAAAAGTTGTTTCATGATATATTAAAATTCTTGCTATTAACACTTTTTTCTCTTATATATATATATATATATATATATATATATACCAACCCACTCTCTTGTTCATATTATTATTTAAAAAATTTGAACATAAAAACAATTAATGCAAGAGATACTATGAATTGAAATATATTAAAAAAAAATTATGTATTTGGTCCCTATTATTGTAGAAATATATCGATTTGTTCTTTCTATTTTTTTATTTCAATTTGGTTCCTATTTTAGGATATTCAATGCAATCAATTTCTTTTCGTGGTGCAGTAACAACGTTAAAGGGGTGTCCCACATACTAGTTCCTGAATTTTTTTTATTTTTTTTAATATTTTAAAAAAATTACAAATTTGCCACGTGTCAAACTGATGTCCTACCACATGGCAATGACAATGTGATGTGACAGTAACAATGTCACGTGTCACTATTATGCCATGTGTCATTTCCTCATTCTCAATTTGGTCTATGTTTTTTAATTTTTGTCTCAATATAATCTAAATTTTTGTAAAAATTGAATAATTTTGTTCCTCTTCAAATTGAAAACAAATTTAATTTCTGTATAATGTATACAAATATTTATATCAAAATTGATATTTCAAGTAAATATTTTTAACAAGATTAAATTTATTTAAATTAATATTTTACATTAAATTTTATTTAAAGTTGTTAATAGAAAAAAAATTACAATTTATATTGATATTTTTTTGCATCATACTTTAATATTGTTTTTTTATTTGAATTTATATTTCAAATAATTATATATGTTTAAAATGTGTAAAGTACAATAATTTCTATACAAATGTTTGAGTGGTGTAAAAATAAAAGTTATATAAATTTTAAAAATAATTTTAACTAGTTTATGTAACAATCGAAAACAAATAAATTTAAAATTTGAAAACAATTTTAAGTAAAATTGAGTGTGAAACACATTTAAATAAACTTAGTTTTGTTAAAAATATATAATAAAAATATCAATTTGAATAAAAATATCAAATTTAATAAAAAAATTTGTATAACATTTATATAAAAAATATTTTTTTTTTCAATTTGGAGAGAGACGAAATTACAATATTTTTACAAAAATTGGGACTAATTGAGACAAAAATTAAAATACATAAATCAAATTGAAAATGAGTAAATGACACCTGACATAATAGTAACAAGTGATATTAGGGTATCACTACCACATCACTGTCATTATCATATGGCCTGATGTTAGCTTGACACGTAACAAATTTTTAGTTTTTTTTTTAAATAAAAAAAATTAGAAAAAAATAAAAAAAAATTCAAAAAATCCATAAAACTGAGCGTGACACACTTTAACACTGTTATTATATTACATATCAAATTTTCAAAAACAAAAACTAAATTGAAATAAAAATAAATAAAATGACCAAATCAATATTTTATTATAAAAGTAAAGAACAAAAACATGACTTAAAAAAGAAAAAACCAGCAGTCAATTTTAGTTAAGACCGATGAATACGACCGTAAATACTCTTAGTAATGAATTGTATGGATAATTTTAATACTTGTTAACTTGTTCCTATATTTGCAAGATATGCTTATCAAAATGTGGATAGGTCATGGATCAAAGTAACTACTTTTAAATTTTTTTAAGACTTTTACTTCTTGAACCTCTACAATTTCTGTGTGCACAAGCAAACCCTCCTAAAAATGATACTTTACCTTCTCAAAAAAGTGGCTTCCAGAATATATGTTTTAAAATAATTAAATAAATTTTCTTAATCAAAATAATATCTCTAATCATATATAAAGACAATACATCTCTTTGATGTTCACTTTTATTTTTTCAACTTTACATTGTTAATTGTTATTTTTTAAATTGAAATAGATATTTATAATAAAAAAATTATTTTGAATTTTATCATTTTAGTAATTATTTTTTAATTCAAAAAATATTCATTATAAAATAATTATTTATTCTTTTATTATTTTAATAATTATTTTGTCAAATTCAAATAATTGTTCATAATAGAAATTTTATTTACACAATATTACTTATAATATTTTATTTTACGATAACTAAAATTTATTTTATCCAAACTATATCTATAAGTTATAATTATATATTTATAAATATACACATCTTTTATTTTTTTCAATTTATACATTTACTTTCAAAATTTAAATAATTTGCAAATATTAGAAAAAAACATACATGTGTGATAGGTATGTATTTACGCTAGTTTTTATAGCAGAATTTTTAGAATAGAAATTTCAGAAAATATGATATGCATTACGAAATAGGTTTTTCGAAACACGCTCTCCAAATGAGTTTTCCTCTACATAAAATATATTACGGAAAGAGTTTTTCGGAATGTGTATTTTTTCTGCATTTTCTCTTTTCCTCCTTTACTTTTCTCCTTTTCTTCTTCCTGTGTAGCGATGGTGATGGCGGAAGCAACGGTGACAAGTACGGTGGTGCAATGAAGGTGTTTGAGTTTTTTTTTTCATTATTACACAAGCGCAGTTAATAATTATGGGGTGTAGGAAAGAATAACCTCTTGTTTAAGCCCAATCCAATAGGAGGAGCCCATAATGAAATGGGAGGTTAAGTAAGCAATGGGGTTTCTCAAGTTACAATATAGGGAAAAAAATGAGTAAGAGTGTTGAATTCTAATATCGTCATATGAAGATGGTACTTTGAAAACACAAAGCATACTCCTCAAGTATAACATAATTTATTTTCTATGCTCATGACATGAGTTTTTCTTACTGCCTATTGCTCTAAACAATACACTTAAATATGATAATAGTTAATATTAAACAGAAAATTTTCAAATATTTTGTTGAATATTATGTAATAAAATTCTATTTTTGTTATTATGTGTATGTGATAAAATATTAATAAAAACGTTTCTCTATATTTTTGAAAATGCTATCCTACTAACATTGAAGGTGGTAATAATAAATAAATAATATATAACTGAATATCAAGTTTCCAAAATCCTTGAAGTGTCCGGTGAAACAGTAGGTAACCCGAGATTGGAGGAGGCAAGCATGACAACAAAAAAACCAACATGAATCTTTGCAAACATGAAATGAAACTAACTACCTAAATTAATGCTAAGGAAGAATGCACGTTCATGACTCATGAATGTTTTGCATTTGCATGTTGCAGTCGTCACCGATTCTCCAAATTCATCTTTTTTTCTCTTCCATTTCAGAAGCGCACCACACAGAGAGCTTTCTGAACGCGTCGTGGCTATCGTGCGGCCAATTCCGTTTCCCAGTTTCTAGGATTCGCTGGCGAAGAAGACTTCATCACCCCAATTCGATTAAATGCCATTTTCTAAACAACAAGAACCCATGTTGTTGTTTTTGCTGCTCTTTCTGCTTTGAACGTCTCAAATGCAACCTCTGAAACTTTTTCGAGTTATAATCTCATTGGTCCCATCGGCATTCCCACCTTTTGTTTTTTTGAATTTTCTTGCCATTTCTGAGTATCATCAACTTCAGATTTAATAGAGAATCAGAAATGGCTAACGAATCCTCTTCAAATGGGACGCCTATGTCGGATTCTGTTACGGCTTCAGCTCCGTCACAGTCCTCGTCGCAGCAGTCATCGGACGACGCAGAGTCTCCGCCACCCTCGGAACCGCCGCCGCTACAGTCTTCACCGTCATCGCCTTTACCATCGCCGTCGATATCACCACCACCACCACCCCCAGAAATGTCTTCTCCTCCACCTACCGTATCTCCGCCGGAATATTCTCCTCCGCCGGCACCGGAGAATTCCCCTCCCCCATCAACTCCGGTTGATTCATCGCCACCACCAACTCCTTCTACTTCTCCACCACCAACCGCTTCTACTTCTCCACCACCAACCCCTTCTACTTCTCCACCCCCTTCTACTTCTCCACCCCCGTCTACTTCTCCACCACCAACCTCTTCTACTTCTCCACCACCTACCCCTTCTCCGTCGCCACCTCCGCCTGATCAATCTTCTCCCCCGCCAACACGTTCTCCGCCTCCTCCGTCACCAAGACGTTCAGCTCCACCACCATCTCCCACACCGCCGCCACGTTCCCAACCGTCACCATCACCGCCACCATCACCATCACCGCCACCTCCACAACCGTCAAAATCACCGCCACCTCCACCCCCACAAAATTCACCTTCATCACCGCAACCTTACGTTGCTCCTCCACAGTTCCTTTCGCCTCCAACTCCAACCGCAACTCCACCTTCATCGGCTTTTCGTATTACCTTGGGTAGGGCGGATCTGCAGACACCTGCAGCGTCAGCTCCCCCTTCACAACTGCGACCATCACCACCAGAATTACCACCGCGAATATTACCAACATTACCTCCGATTTTCCATTTGTCTGCTCCCCCGAAGAGCAGCCTTACGCCGCCGCCGGCGGTGACTCCAAGCCCCTCCGGCAATAATACTACAGGACAAATTGTTGGTCTTACTCTAGCCGGGGTTTTCGTCATCGCCTTTATTGTTCTGGTTATTTTCTTTTTATTAAGGAATAAGCGAGAGAACAACCATGTCGTGCCCTCCCCTGGAACATCTAATTTAAGAGGAGCAGGTACATCAGGAGGTAAAGCATATATTTTCTGCAATCATCTTCGTTGTTATTGGTGTTCTAACCAGTTCCCTTCTGCACAACCAAAATCGAAAGATGAACATCAAAACTAATAACAAGAAAAGTTCTTGTCTTTTACAATTACCACTTCAAAACTGATATGTTTTACAATTTGTAGCAGTTCTTTTGGTTTCAAATTTTTATTTTTTAACTGCATATGTATATATACTAATTTTAACTTTTTCTTGGAGAAACTCATTCCATTCTTCTTTATTTCTTCTTTCTTAGGGAGAAGAACCCAAAATACCTGTTGTTATCGTGTCTGATGATTTTGGTGTGATAAAGTGCAGATGTGCTTTACTATGTAGAGGAGCCTGGTTTTGGGAGTGGAGCACAACAAGGTGGCATGCATATAAGAACTCCTTCAGATCCTGCGTTTAGCGGTGGCCAGTTAGTTTTTACCTACGAAAAGATTGCGGAGATCACTAACGGGTTTTCCCGCGAAAACATAATAGGGGAGGGGGGATTTGGGTATGTTTACAAGGCTTCCATGCCTGATGGTAGAGTGGGGGCACTTAAGACGTTGAAGGCTGGTAGTGGCCAAGGAGAAAGGGAGTTCAGGGCTGAGGTTGACACTATCAGCAGAATCCATCATCGACATTTGGTTTCACTTATTGGTTATTGCATAGCAGAACAGCAAAGAGCGCTTATCTATGAGTTCGTTCCTAATGGGAATCTCAATCAGCACTTGCAGGGTAACGTGAGTTTCTGTTTTGTTTTTTTTGTTTGTTTTAAGAAATGAATTTCTTGTTTTTCTTTGTTTATGAAGTGATTCTCATGTCATCATTGGTCGTTTGTCACAGGAACTGAATTTCCAGTTTTGGATTGGTCCAAGAGGATGAAGATAGCAATTGGTGCTGCAAGGGGCCTGACATATCTTCATGATGGATGTAAGTTTATCTTGCATTTCTGCTATGAGATTATCTTTTCTAACATGCAATACATTAAAACAATTGATGGAAGCCATTTTCTCTAGAACATGGTGCCATTTTACTTGAACAATTGATAGGGAAATGACTTTTGCATACTGTGTACAGAAAAACCTAGAACAGTTTTAAGTGGGTCCAATGCAACTTAGATTCTAATGTGCATGGCGTTCAAAAAGTTGTGCAAAGGGCATAACTAAATTGGATATGCATGTTATCCTTGTCAATTCAGTCAAGATTTTCTTTTGGCCCAAGAAGCTCCTTTTCTACCCTTTTCTCAACGAAACTCTGGGGCTGACAATTTATTAATTTTTACATTGTTACTCTCATTGTGTATTCTGTTTGACGAAATTTACTTAAACGGTAGAAAAGAATTGGAGAAAAGTTTTCTATGGCAGAGAACTGGCTGAAAGCTCAGGAGATCTTAAAATATGATTTGATTTTAAATCTGTACCCTACATTATGAAGTTCATACGAAACTTAAAGAATTTCCTGTATTTTTTGAGTCTTGTGGGTTCATTAATCAAAAGATAAGAGGGATATTGACCGTGCTAGATTTTTGTGTACGTTTCTTCAAGCACAATTAACACTAAGTGACAACTAATCTGTATAGTTTTGAAGAAAACTAAAGTATTTTATTTTTCCTAGGCAACCCAAAGATTATTCACAGAGATATTAAATCGGCAAACATTCTTTTGGAT
This sequence comes from Vigna unguiculata, assembly GCF_037176805.1. Lineage (NCBI taxonomy): Eukaryota > Viridiplantae > Streptophyta > Magnoliopsida > Fabales > Fabaceae > Vigna > Vigna unguiculata. The sequence goes on from NC_140793.1 coordinate 26,517,853, forward strand.
AATGCTTACGAGGCACAGGTTGCAGACTTTGGACTTGCAAAGCTAACAGATGATACTAATACTCATGTATCAACTAGGGTGATGGGGACCTTTGGGTAGGTTTTCTCTGTCTAAAACATAAAGAAGTACATTCTAATATATGGACATTCATGAAGGTTGTCACTTGCTGTCAAAGTTGAAGCAACCTCTTTGGTTGTATTCAGAAAATACACAGAAATATCGTTGTTTATCACTGTTATTTTGAAAGCCAAGTAGACATATCTATTTGAACTGGCCTTTTTAGGAGGTTTGAGTATACAGTGGAAGGATAATGATATTTTGATTCACTTTTTTTTACTCAGTTTTAACCCACAATTTCCATCATCTTTAGATCATCACATCACACCACTAAAAAAATCAAAATAGATAATTGAAAAGTGATTGGAGTAGTGGGTTAAAAGTGAGTCAAAAAATATGGATCAAAATATCTTTATCCATAGTGGAAACAATATCAGAGAAAACCTTCAATAGTGCCAAATGCTGAACTGACACTCTAACTCATGCTAGCTTCAATTTGCAGGTACATGGCTCCAGAGTATGCAACAAGTGGAAAATTAACGGATAGATCAGATGTTTTCTCTTTTGGAGTTGTCCTCCTTGAGCTTATAAGTGGAAGGAAACCTGTTGATCCAACGCAGCCCTTGGGAGAGGAGAGTTTGGTTGAGTGGGTACGTCTTAACAGTATTCTTAGTTTATGAAATGAAATACACTCAAGTTTGAATTTGGTTAAATCAATCTTTTTTCACATGATCAATCGCATTAAAAAACGTTCACCTCAAATGATGTTTTCCTCTCTCCACAGGCTCGTCCACTTCTCCTTCGTACACTTGAGACAGGAGAATTTGGTGAACTAGTAGACCCTAAGCTTCAACAACAATACATTGAAAAAGAAATGTTGAAAATGACTGAGGCAGCAGCAGCATGTGTTCGCCATTCTGCTCAAAAGCGACCTCGTATGGTTCAGGTGATAACAATACTAGACAATTTGAACTTGTTTTGTGTTCATCAAAAACCTCCATCTACTTATTTCTCAAAATAATTTTGGCACAGTTATTTGCCTTTGTATCATTTCTATCTTAACTTGTTCAAATCATTGTCCATTGGTTTTTATCAGGTGCTAAGATCCTTAGACAACGGTGATCAACTATATGATCTTTCAAATGGGGTGAAATATGGTCAGAGCACTGTTTATCATTCTGGTCAGTATAATGAAGACATTGCAAGATTCAGAAAGATGGTTAATGGAAGCTTTGATGATTCCGATTTTGATAATCTCAGCTCGGAATTCCGTTCAACTGCTTCAAAAGAAATGGTTGAACACAACTCTGCAAGGATGTCACCTAGTGCGTCAAATAGTGATTCAGAATTTAAAGATCTCCACCACCAAAGGAGCCATACCCAGAACATGTCTTAAGGGACCACATACTATGAGCATAGGCATAGTGGAGTTCAGAGGCTGCTGGTTTTAATCAAACTAATTTTGCCAAACTTCTTCTCTTGAAACCAAAAATAATTTCACTAAATCCCTCTTCGTTATGCCGGCATCATCTTCCAGAGGAACCAGGCAAATTTTTCGCTTACAAAGATGGGAATCATGACCTTCCAAACTTCCCAATCCTTACCACCTTGAAAGTTGGGAAGAATATAGAGATTGTATTCGTTTGCCTTGTGCCAACCAAAAACATTCTTTCTTTTGTACATCGTCAGTTTTGTTGTTTTCTTTCTCCCATTCTTTTTTTTCCTATAGCGGGGGAGATTGAAAGCTTGTAAAGTATAAGTTTGTGGAGTTTACTTTTTAATATCTATTAGGAAGAATGAGTTTCTCACTGCATTTATGTTTTACGGCAGTGACCAGTGAACTGTTGTGAGTTGTGAATATGGAGCAATTCTGAGAGATAGTTCAAGTCAAGGTGTACCTACCATTCATGCTTGTAGTCCATTTTTTTTTCTCTCGAAGTTGTGAATTTGTAGAAAGCAAATGATGTTTCAATGTTACAGAACGATGACTTTAGCTGTTTCATATGCATACAAGTCCTGTAATTCTTTCTTGTAACGAAAATCTTCATGTGGGGGTAGAAACATTGTAAAGTGTGATTACTACTTGTTTCCTGCGCCATCCATGAGCTGAACTTCAAGGAATTAGATACTAAGCTAAGTAAAGAAGCAAATGAATTTTGTCTGTAATGACTTTGTTTCAAATGTTTGAAATGGTCGGGAAATGATTTACATTATGGTCGGTTTAACAAGAGGAAAGTTTTCTTTCCTTTGTGAAAATATGAATTCAAGAAAACCATTCCCTTTTAGAAAAAAAGTCTAGTTTATCCTAAAACCTCAACAGAAGAAAACCATTCTTTTTAGAAGAAAATTAGTGTAAAATGTAACATGTTAAAACTTTTCTTTCGACAGTAAAGAAATCAGAAAAACGAGAGATTACTTCATTTAAGGTTCAGACCAATGATAGAGAAATCAAACCTTATTCCATATACATGTATATATAATAGGGAATAAAACGGAGGAGAAATGTAAAACTTATTTGTCTGTTTCAAAAAAAAAAATCTAAATTTTGGTGATCATAACAAATTTAGTGTTTCAAATTGTAAAAATCTGTTTGTCTGACTAAGCTTTGATAATTTTATTAGGTTTGGCAGATTCAAGAGAGTCAGATGTTGTAGAGCCTTGAAAATTTCTCCACCTGAAAGGCCTATTACATCAACAAAGTTCTTGAAAGGTTTAGGATGAAAGATTGTTCAATTGTGGTGTCCATTGATAAGTCTAATTTATATCAATGTGCTAACAATGAATTTGAATGAAAACAAATAAAGAACATTTCATATGTTTTCCTTGTAGGAAACTTTATGAATAATCAGTTTTATAGAAGACCAGACATTACTTTTGTGGTTGAAATGTTTAGGAGATAACAAATCAATCTATGAATGGAACACTAGAAAACTACAAAGAAAGTGTTAAGATACCTTCAAGGAACCAAAGATGAAAAGCTTCTGTATCATAATAGTTTGAAGGTTATTAGTTACTTCAACTCAGATTTCTCTAGTTGTGTATTGACTCTCGTAAGTAGGCATGTGGATGAAAACATTAAAAACCATCATTATTTTTTATCCAATCAATCCATCATTAAATTGAGTCATTTCTATTTTTACACTCTTTTTACTTACACAAATCCATATTGCAGAGAGAACACAAGATTTTGTTTTCAATATCAAAACAAGGGCATAAAAAGAGTTGAGAAGATAATTATACATTTCATATTGCAGTTGCAGATCTAATAAGAGACTGAAGAACATAGAAGATAAATAGAAACACAATGGTATAGAGAAGAAACAGTTCCCAGCAAGAAGATGGGTTTGTCTACATAATACTTGAGATAATTCCCTTCATGGACCTGGTCTTATTTTTCCTTGGTGACCAAGCTTCATTTCAAAGCTTTTCATGTCACCATGAGGATGTGGCTTCATTCCTCTGCCTGCTCCATGTCCATTAGGCTTGGAAGCTGCAATTCTCTTGTCAAACCCGAATTCAATGTCCACTTCTTTTTGACGGAAGTTGGTGTGGTTCTGCTGCTGCTGATGCTGCTTTTGAGGTTTAGCATGTTTCTGGCTGTGGCTGTGGCTGTGGCTGTGGCTGCGGCGGTTGCAAAGCCTTCCAAGGCAGCAAGCAACTGCAGAAATGACTACTATTATAGCCAAAACAACAAACACTGACCCAAAAGATCCGTTTGAATGGTGGGGTGGTGACTGGTATGTGACACTGGTAGGGTAGACCTGAACAGGTTGCTGTTGCTGCTGCATCAGTGGCTGTGTCTGTGGCTGAACTTGCAAGGACATCTTCAATGAGAGAATTGAGAAGGAAGAGAATAGTTGTGTTGATGATTGAGGGGTGTGAGAATTTTGGGGGGTAGCTAGATTTGGTATTAAAGCTGCAGCTCTTGTTCTTTGAGTGAAGACCAAGGTAGAGTAGTGTTAACTAACCAAGCACACAAGAGGATTAGGTGTGAGAAGTGGTTATGTAAATAGCCTCTGCATTAAGTAGGAATTTTTAATTTGAAAAAGGTGGAGAGGGGAACTTTCTTTAATAAAGAGGGCATCTAAAGATATTCTTTGTGCTCTTTAAACTTATTGGCTCCTATGATTGCTTTGTAAGGAGAGAAAGCAAGATCTTGCAGCATAAGGACACACTACACTCTCAAGGCCCCATGAAACTGCAGCTTTTGTTTACTGGGGCGCTCCCACTCTTAATCATTGAATCACACACTCTATGACTCTATGTAGCCAATACATGCCAAATACTCATCAATCATGATATTTTGTTGTTAAGTGTGCATTACTTTGATGATGAAAGACATTATCTAAAGCGAATTTGTTTTTTTTATGATGTTTTTCTGCTGTGTCTTCGAAATATACTAGTTTTAGGGCACAGAAAACAGTTGTAGTAGACAGTACTATACGGTCAGTTTTACGTACGAAATACATACCTTGGGTGTAAACAAAGTAAATGTGTTTAGGAGCAGGATGATGTTGTTCCAAACATGATGCATAAAGGAACATCTGGTCAAGAATTTCTCCGAAAACTGTGAAAGGGGGACACAGGGAGAGACCAGATTTGTTTTACTAATATTGGGATCTGTGAAAAAGTATCAAGCACTAACCATTCCAATAACAATCTTATAAGCTTAATGGGGTCATCCATGCCCTTTATTCCCCTTTGATATGGAATCTGCTTCTTAGTGTTGTGAGTTGGTAAGAGATATTAATTTTAGATACACTAACTTTGTTATCATTCTATCATACACTTCAGTTAGTTAAATCAGTGCCCAGATGATTCTTTTCTTAAGTCAAATTTTACACTTGAGTGTTAAGGAAAAAAAGTAAAATCATTATCTTCCACTTAGAACTTGATAGGATTGAAAGTACTTTTTGTTTTTTTACACACGAGAGAAGTTTTTTTGTTGAATAGGAGAGTAATGTAAAAACAATTGAATGGGAATTTCATTCCTTTCTTAGCCATAGCAATATGAAGCAGCAATGAATGAATGGGTGATGAAACCCTGACAGTGACATCTTTTCAATGGAGAAAGTCACCATTCAGTAAAGGGAAAACAGTATATATGAAGCAAGAAGCACTTTGAAAAATGATTAGATAAATGCATTAAGGAAGCAAGAGAGGGTTGAAGAAAGGCGAATAATTCCACTTCCACGAAGCAGAATATAATTGTTCGTGCAAAGTTTCGGTTCTGTTTCTTCCAGCGATGCCTCTGGTTGGCACCATGTGAGTTCTTGCAAGGGGAGTACTAAAAGAATACAACTTTAAGAGCTATGTGTGAAGAAAACTCTTGATTCTGTTAAAACTCTCATTTCAATTTGTTATGCATTAAGTTTGTTTTATTTCCATTGCATGAAAAAAAAGGAAAATGCTAATTAGCCTGTGATGAGTATTTGTTGAAGTTGTAAATTTCCTAATCTGGACAAATGATAAAGCCAACATAAAATTACATGTTCAGAGATTCAGTCAAAACTAACAGCATCACCATCAACACCATTTGTCAGCAATGGCATATTTGTCTGCAAAAGGAATTCATACTTGCTTGTCTTTGAGAGTGCAAGAAGTCAGAAATTTCAGTGTAACGTCCAAACATAAAGCACTTTTTTGGGGACCCAAATGCTTCTATTTTTTCTCATCTCTAACGGTCAGAGAATTCGTGATAAACATTTTTTTTTTTTTTAATTTTAAAATTTAAAAAAAGGAAAAATTAATCTCGGTCTTCTTTTTTATGAATGAACTTTTCCATTTATGGGCTACTTCATAATGGATCACTGAGGCCCATCCGTATGTTAATGAGAAAGTTATTGCTTCCCGCACCTCCACAATTACTAACTGTACCCCCCAATGTCACCAATGTTGCCAAGAAAGAAGAAAAGAGGGAGAACAAGGCAGAGGAAGAAGATAAAAAATGTAGAAAAAACTCATTTTGAAATTTTCTTTTTCAAAGTTCTGAAAAGCTCTTTCAAGATTATATTTCATGTACGGCCATTTCGAATAACTTATTTCAGAAAGCATTATGAGTTTAAGATTTTTTTTTTCAAAAATTCTATTCTACAAAATTTATTCTGAAATACATTTTATACATTCCTGCAATTCTGTTTTGGAAATTATATCCTGAAAATTTTGTTTCAAAAATTCTGTTTGAAATTTTTTAAAAAAAATATTATTCCAGAAGTCTCATAAAACTTGTTCCAAAAAGCTTTTGAAATATGTAGTTCTGAAGTCATATTTCCAAAGAGCAAAATGTCATTTCAAAAGTTTTAGGGGTGCATGAAGAAATTGTGGGGTTCAGAAAGTAAAAGCCTAATGGCTAACATGGGTCCACCGCCTTCAGAATAACATATGATTTTTATTTTCGAAACCGTTATTTAGTTTCGCGCGCGAATTCCAGAGAGATTTTCATTTTGAATGGAGTTTTCTACGGTTCAGGAATTGTGCTTACATGTGAGTTTCTTCTTCTGCGAAATGTTCTCATCTTTTGTATTCATTTATTTTTTTTCTATGATTTTCTCTTTGTTTCGGTTTATGTAAAGTGTGTTCACATGCCATTCGAGTTTCGTGATTTGTTCGGTTATGTATGTAACGCGAATCTGCGATTATAGTTAATATCTTCAGCGTATCAGAGGTGCCGATTATCGGAGCAGATTTGCAGACTCGCAGTCATTCTCACTCGCTCTTCATCTTCGCATCCTTCTCTTCGAATTTCAAGTAGGAAAAGTGTTTGCTGGTATTTCGACACAATTTCTCTATTGGGCAATTTATTATTAGATAGATTTTATTCAGTTTCCAGGAAGTTTTCTAGTTAATGGAAAAACAAAATTAACCAAAACGATGTCGATTAGCTCACTCCAGGGATTATAATTATCAGAAGAATTGTGCTAAAAATTAATAAATCTATTGGCTAAAGAGTGGTGAACTTTTTTTTTTTTGTAACAATATTTGAATTTCTTGTGAGAAGTCTCTGATACTGGCATTGGGAACTGCTTAGAGGAATTTCAAGACTTGAGGTTTTCTTCCACGGATTTTGCTGACAATTGGGGTAACAACAATTCAGGATTACCGTCTTAGTTAAACATATTTATTTATTTATTTATTTATTTTTCCTTTTGTGAAACAGATGGAATGCTTTCTCTCAAAACCACCAGTAAGTATAATGCTCTCCTCTAATGTTGGTTGTGCTTTGATCTTATAGAAAATATAAATATTCTGCGTGCACAAAATACAGAAAATATAACAATTATTGTATCTGTGTCAATTGTATTGTTCTTGCCTTGACGTGGGAGGTAATATGCCATGCCAACTATTTTGTCCAAGGGAAATGGTTTTAAGTTGTCCTCATATTATTTGAATAGGTATAGGTACTTTTTAATTTTGATATGAAATCATTTTATATTACTATTAAGTGTGGAAATTTGTCAAATGTTTTATGTTTCTCAGGTGCTTGTGTATTTATACTACGTCACTGCTCAAAAGTGAAGTCAACTATTGGATATATTCCCATGTTTAGTTTAGTCATTATATTATCACGATTCTTATTGTAATCTATGGAAATTGTAGGCATCAGGGATACCGAGATACATAGTTATCAGATAAACCTGAAAGAAAGGGGTTCCTCTAGAATAACCAGACTACCTTCAAACACCAAAAATGGTGCAAAATTCAGGTAAAAGAGCTATCTGAGCTACATTTTGAGATGAATTTGTTGGTTTAGTTCCTTTTAGATGATTTTTTCATCGTATTACTTTGCAGTGGTAGTGAAGCTTATCTGTCTTGTTTTGTTAGCCGTGATCTCATACTGTCTGATATCCATACCTTTATACAGAAGGTATGCTAATTTGTCCCTTTTTTTTGTTGTTGTGAAAAATAAATTACTCGGGATACTTGAAATGTTTGCTAAGCTGATTTTTTTATAAGATCGAAAGTATTAGGCCATATTTTTTGGTGTGCTTGGAAGTACGCTGATAAAGTTAAATGCTATTGAATAAAGTAATTCAAATGTACTGCTTTCAACTAATATGGATCCGATGGAGAAACAACAAAACAACAATAAAAAATAATAAATAATTTTCTCAAATTTGCAAGAATATCTGAGGAGTAATAACAATAGAAAATGAAAGTAATAATCACAAAATAAGACAACAATACTTTTTTTACCCGAAAGATTTAGAACTAAAAACTATGAGCTTAAGCAAGTCAATCAAACTCCAAGATCAAATATTGAAGAGAGTCAGATTAAAAGTGCAAACAAGTGTCTACAATAAATCCATACATCAAATTAATAATGTTCTTAAATATGAGAATAAGTAAAAAGAAAACTTAAATATAACAATCTTACAAAATTGATTTCTCTGACTACAAACCTTCGATAGACGATCCAAAAGGTCAAAATAAAGAATTATATATAGCAAATTTGTTGTCAAAATTTCAGAAACGGTGAACAAATAGAATCGTAATCTTATTGAGGTCGTCCAATGAATATACCAACCAATTTTCTCCATTCTTTTTCTATTTCAAAAACTGGGAAAAATAATATTCTCTTATGACCTAGAATATCCCTCTCTACTTTGGTTAAGTCAGTAGAATATCTCTCTCTACTTAGGTTAAGTCAGATAAAATGAGTTTGACTGCTTTAGACATTTTAAACACACTTGAGAGTCTAACCCAAGGGTTTGCGGTATGTCAAAAGTTTCAATTATTAGAAAGCACCGGTAACTCTAGACAATTCCTAAGGCTATGTTTGTGTCATTTTGCACTTCTCAACTGGGACAGTGTCAAAGCATTTTTGTTTATCAGAAGTTGTTATATTGAGAAATCAAAATAGTGCTAGCGCTTCCAGTTCTACAACCCTACACCAAAAACAGGAAAAATCTTCACCTTATTTGAAATAAATAAAAACAAAAATAAAATAAAAAATTAGCAAGCAGAAATGTTGTATTTTTACCAAGCCTGAATGTGCCAAGTTTGCTGCTGCTTTGTCTTCAATGTATATCAAAATCAATCCTATATTATTTAAATGATTTTGTTGAAGTTGTAATATTTGTTTATCAACAAAATACTCCGGTATTTATACTCATGTTTCACACATTTCATATTCTTCCTATTTCTTTGTTCATTTTGCAGATGCAAATTTTAAAGATTCCTGTAAGTTAAACTGACACAAGTGATGAATTCTCAGTTACATTAATTTCTTTCATATGACTTGAAGCGTGTCAATACTGTTGCTGGAGACCATTCTCCTTCTATCTCATATGCTATCAGCAGTCAATAATGCCACCAAATCAGATAGCCAAATGGCACTTTCTTGTCATTGACATTGTTTAAAGCGACGTTACAAATTTAATTCAGCACCCTTGACTTGACACAGTTTTAATGGTTCTCTTTTGTATTTTTGTCCAGAATATTGCAATTCAATTGGTAGCAGAAGATTGCGATGTTCCTGAATCACGATATGAAAAGATTTTTCTTGCGAATGAGTGCAAGCAGTTACCAGCGTCGGCATCAAATCTAGAACTTCTTAAGTCAGGCATAGAAGACTATGTAGTTAAGCATGGAAATAATTTAAGTAACATGTGTAACTCTTGCTTCCCAAGTTGGTACATTCGTAATCTCAAATCAGCTTCCCATTTATCATTTAGAATCCTAATGTTTTCTGTTCTAAACATGGTAGACTGATTACTTTCCTTCAGTTAAGTCTTTAAGGAGGATATATTTTCTACCTTAACATTCTCTTTCATCATGCTTAGGTGCCATCCTTACAGTTCATAAGATGTGTTGATTATCTCTTGCATATTAAAATTCCCTCTTTACCACTTTTTTGTACATAGGCAGTGAAATGCATAGTAGTTTTGAGTTCTTTGTATGTTGTCATATTCAATTAGGTAGCAGCAGCTTAAATCTATGATAGTTTCCAGACATTTTTTGGTTCCTAACATTGATGTCTGTCAGCAATTGGGCATATGAACTGTAACAGCTTATTATTAATTGGAGCCATTTAAAAAACAAAAATCTATTACATTTTATTACTGATTGCGGTAGAAAAACATATCACATCTAGAAGCCCGTGCAAGAACTTGGTTTGCATGGTTTTTTGAAGCCTTAGATCCTTAAACCATAGCAATTATAGATTTGAAGTTATCTACTTTTCTTTAACCTTTATTTAGGGAGCAACTCAAAGTTGGAATTGGGGTAGCTTGCTGCACTGATAATCGTTTAAACACGGAACTGGTGATGGAGGCAGTCATATTAATAAGTAATATATCAGTGCAGAACATTACGTGCTTCCGGGAATATGATAATAGAACAGAGGTCCGTCATTAAGTCTCTTGAATTTTATGCTTTAGCTATCTCTTTATATTTTATATTTTATCTATTCACTACTTAATCTGGATGATAAAAATGTTTAATGTCAGGTTTTGTATTTCAAGGACTTCTCACCTTGTACAATCTCCCGATCATCTATGAAGGCATTGCAAAGCATTGACTGGAAAACATATGGCTTAAATTTAAGGGGTACAGTAGAGCAAGATGGCGTTACATTACTAGAATGGGAAAACTTGCCTACAGATACACACATTGATATTGTGCTCCACGTATATCATAAACAATATCCAGCATTGGACAGATCCTTTTTATCTTTATCAGAGACAGTTAAAAGTGTTTTACATAGCTTTTTTTTATATATTTATTTTATACTTCTTTCAGACGTTTCTTTGGATTTTGTTTATATTATTTATTTGTGGGTTAAGTGACGATCCAGTAGTTCTTATTCAGAAAATTTTCAAGATCTGGAGTATCATGAGCAGTTTGCCTTTACTAGATAGCCAACATCGTACAAACAAGTTACAAGTCTACAATTGAGTGTTAAAATTACATTTAATATACTTCTAGAGCATACACATTTCCCTTATATCTTTATGAACATTTTCTTTGTGTGTAATAAATAATGTAAATCTTCTAAATTTCTTAACTTTTATGTAATTTATATGCTTCCTTGACACATTGGTAAGACCATGATACCAGCTCCAAGGAAATTGTCTCCACTTCACAGAAACCTTGTTAAGAGAGCAGTTAAACTTTCACTAGATGACTTGAAGGCGAATCATTCCCAGGCTTTTCTAAGTTCCCGTGCCCTTCAGGTGAATTCTTCTCTATCATTCTGCTCTTTATAACACATTTGTGATCTGTGTGGCTCGGTACTTTTACTGTTGAAAGTTTTCCCTCCAACTGAGATTTTGCATTAATATCCTAATTCTTAATTCAACACCTTGATTTCCCATTCAATAAGCTGAATGTTTAGTGTAAATTTCTAGATTATCTCTTCTGGCCTTATATTCAAAATTGTTTGGCCAACTTTGTGGCGTAACATTTTATAATTCGGTTCTTTCACTTTCAGATTCGAGGTTATGCCCCTGATCTCGCAAAAACAATTGCTGGGCTGATATTGTCTTCCAGTGACTTGGATTTCCAGGGAGAATGCTTTTCTCTTCTTGGATTACAGTCCCAAGAAGTTGGAACTGACACTGTGGAAAGCAGTATTGAAGAAAGGATTGTTTCAGTTATAGAGATGAACGACAAGAAACCCTACAATTCTCAACAAGTCGCACCTTACCTTTTCGAAGAATTAGAAAACCCTGTCCAGGAATCTGAATTTCAAGAAAACGATTTCAGCCCCTTGGACTTTTAACTGTTGCAAGGTATTCCTGCATCCCTAGTCCATCTTTCAAAATGGTAGTAGCTGATATAATGGCATATTCATAATATACGTATATAATTTGTAACAATGTGATGTCTGATTTCAATGAAGCTTCAAACTAGATTTTTTTGTGTATAAATTTGATCACGTAAACCATCTTTCAACCTTTATACATCTTTATAAATTTTACAAATTTAAGGAAAGCATTGTGGTGCCTATAACAAAGCGCAACGATCATAAAACAAGTGGGAAAAAAAGAAAATAAAACATTGATGGATCAATATGCCAAATTTTCAGCAGCCAATAGTTTGTTTTTTATTAGGATTATGATTATTTTCGAGCAACATAGGGAGCAGGAATGAAGAAAATTCTGGGCTCAGGAATAGAAACATTGACTGATGACTTCGAGAATGCCTCCTCTTCAACAAGGAATCTCGATCCAGCAAATCTAGGAACTAGTCGTTCTAAATGTCCGACCATATCTTTTACCATCTTGTGTGTCTTTTTACATGTTCGCTCATTGGAAGTATAACTCCACGCACACCAGAGTCATGATGCGGTGTCCCTAATTTAAAAACCATTTGACTTGGGCACAACAGAAATACAACAATTTAGATTGTAAATAATGTACTTGGATTTGTGCAGTTATGCGTGGTTAATTTCACTTTATAATGATGGCTTGGGAAGTTTCACAAAGAAAATGTAAACAGATATTTTTCTTTTATAAAATATATAGAATACTAATACATAAATGCATGTGGAGTTATCTTAGTCCCAACAACCTTGTAAAAGCACAATCTATGCTCTGCTTTTAAAAGAAAAGTAGTAATCCTTTTTTCACCTTGTAAAATTTCTATAGCCAATCTATAATGGAAGCCCAAAAGGCAAAAAAGTATACAATATTTAAATTACGAAAGTATATATTTTAACATATCTTGTAAACAATAAACAAATGTTGAAAGTATATATTTTAACAAATGTTGTAACCGGTAAGAGAAGGGGGTAGCGAATTGGACTATTAATTAAAAAACATGGGAAGTAAGAAAAACCAATAGAATTATGCCTCCCACCAACATTGCTAAATTAACGAATGCAAATCAATGACTCACTAGAAAGAAAATTATTAGACAACCCCCAAATTTTTACTCGTTTTAGAAACTCCTTTGATCATGAATGGTTGATAGTTTAGACAGAGGAATCTCATAAAAGACCGGTACCTTAGCCGAGAAAATATGATCAACAGGATAAAATGAAAACTTAAATATCTTCTGCATTGAGATTCAGCTATATCTTTCGGGTATAGCAAGTTCTAAGCTCATTGCCCATGCTATCCACGAATCGAACATTATGTATGCCTAAGCCTAATCCCCAAAGAATACTTCAACGAACAAAAATTTAAGTATGGACTTACAAAAAAATAAACAAAAATCCCCATTTCATACTCAATATATGAAAGATACATAACCAAAATAAAACTATAAATCAGAACCTGGTGGCGCATTGAATTAGTATCTCCATTACAGTTATGGACATTTCATCCAAACCCAACAGAAAGCTCAGAGTATTACACATCCCAAGAAACAAATTCCTACTACATTTAGCACGAGATGTCCTAAACCACATTACATGAACACATATTTGAGTTGTCTCGGAAGAGGACCAAGAAACAAAAGCTAGATAATGTTCACCCCTGCATCCAGAATACCAATCCGCAAGACTCCCAAAGGCATTAAGCCTGTGAAGGAAAAAAAAAAGGGAAAAATCAGCTAAGTCATTAAAGACGTACAAATTTTCATTAATTTTTAAACGAACTAGGAACTTGGAAGGGTAACAAAGAAGTACTTTTAGTAGTGCCATTTTTAGAAGGAAAAAAATACGAGAATATACCATAGAGCCAAACTTTTGCTACCACTTCCAATGAACTAAACATTATTTTCTTCACTACGCATTGTTTAAATTTTTTTTTTTTACTGTAAACGAGGAAAAAAGATCATTAGCTACCTTATTGGCGATGTTGTTGGAAAGCCAGTCCAGACCTTCATAAAGGCCCTCTCCAGAGGTTGCGCAGGTGCTCTGAATGTACCTGGAAAACCATACGTGAGTTAGATCACAGTATGATACCTATCAATACAAAACAAGGGCTTTGTTCCTAAAATCATATTTACCAGTGGCGCTGTCTGAGAGAGTGGAGACCCAACTTGTCGGTAATCTCAGCAGCATTCATTGCATTAGGAAGATCTTGTTTGTTGGCAAACACAAGCAATACTGCTTCTCTCAGTTCATCCTGAAAAGATTATTAAAACGTACATTTTAAACATTATAATTTCATCATGAGAATACATAAAACAGAAAGTAAAAGAAAAAGGAAACTAATAATTCTAGCCATGGAAGTCTGTCCAATTAGAAGCACTGAATTTCCCAGGAGACTGGCTAAAGAACTAGTCATTCAATTTCCAAAATATGTCATAATAACATCAATATACAATTGTTGTCAGAAATTACGGTCCAGCCAAAAAAATTTTAACAGCAGTGATAAATGCTATTTCACAAGATAAGAGTTTTATAGATACAGCAAAAATATTTGCATTTCCTGCTTGAAACAAACATTAATGTCTGTCCTTCCTCAAAACCCCAAATGAAGTCTCAGAACATTTTGAGACTACATTAAAAGAATATTAATTATAATATGATTCTAAAACCTTTATACCTTGACTAATTTTAGAGGCCCTTTCTTTTGATCCCTATGTGATCCCAAACCTTGTGTAGACGAATGAATTCCCACAATGGCAGGTTATCATCTAACGTTAAAACACTTGAAAATGAAGACATGGCATGAAAGGCCAAACTAAATTAACTGAAGTACCTCATTCAACATCCTATGCAACTCATCTCTGGCCTCAACAACTCTGTCCCTATCATTGCTGTCTACAACAAAAATAAGACCCTGAGTGTTCTGGAAATAGTGCCTCCACAAGGGACGAATCTGCAAAGCAAAAAACATAAGTATTTAGTCTCTGTCTACCAACATTCTTTGTGAAGTACAGTGATGCATAAAAATCAAAATTTTCACCTTGTCCTGGCCACCAACATCCCAAACAGTGAAGCTAATGTTCTTGTATTCTACAGTCTCAACATTGAACCCTGAAACAAAAAACCGTCAACACATATATACAACATAATCATAACATTCTAGCTGTCTGGACACACTAAAGAGTAGAACGACATCCACATCACAACATGGTTTGCCGTTGAAGATTATTTACAGCGGTTAGAAGTTAGGACAAGTTAAATCCAGGATCTCACGTTAAACACCACACAATCACCAAACAATTTAAGATCTGAGTATTCAATTTTGAAGGTTTCCTCACAGATTAGAACCACGTTTATCACACTCCACCATCATCCACATGAATCACCTCGAAGTTACTCATATTGTAAAAATAAAAGAGTATCTAACCAACAGTATAGAATATAGCAACAGAAACAGAACCAAGCGAGGAAAAAAGAGAAACAGAGTCCAGAAACTCACCAATGGTAGGAATTGTTGTAACGATCTCTCCGAGCTTGAGCTTGTAGAGGATAGTGGTCTTACCAGCAGCATCAAGACCAACCATCAGAATTCGCATTTCCTTCTTGGCGAAAAGCCGACTGAAAAGCTTCGTGAATGTCAGTCCCATTTCTCCTTCAGCTTGTGGATCCCTAATTTCACCGTTGAAACAAGTTTTCAATTTATAAAACAAAAACAAATCTCCAAACCGAAAAGGAGAACCACATCAAACAGTACAGTTCCTTCCGCAAATCAACAGACAGTCACATCAACAACACCAGATTCAACCAGATCTCAAACTAAACCACAAAAGACAGCAGCATGCAAATCGAAACAGATCGCACAGAATAATAATAACTTCAACAACAAAAGGATCCGGAGCGACTGATCCAGAAAATCTAGGATCAAAGCATAGAGAGAATAACCGCAAAACGAAGAGGCGAAAGCATAACGGATAACAGTGATTGAATCGGAAGTTAAAGTGCCAAGTGAAAATCGGATTCCAGTGATATGAAGAATGAAGAGATAAAAAAAACGGAAATAAGAGTACGAGATGTTTGAGATTGTTACCGTCGGAGATGAAACGTTCGTGTATGCAGAAATCGCTGAGAGAGAGAAAGAGAGAGAGAGAAACGAAGAATGCTTTGCAGCAACGCGAGATGGAGAGAGTAGCGTCAACGAGAATAGATCTTATAAGAGAGTATTTCCATCTTTTTACTTAAAATAAATATAATAACAAAAGCGATTCTCTGGATTCTTAATTCTTTCGAACCTTTGTATTATGCTGTTTTGCTTTTGAAAATAATAATAATTGATTTTGTATAAAAATATGTTAGTGTGCAATCTCAATATAAGTTTTAGAACCACAAAAAGAGATGCCCAGTACCATAATACAGTTAAATAATTAATAATTAGAACCTTTAAATATGTGATTAATTAGCTGATATCAAGTTCATGTGTGTGGTTATTTTAATGATGCGTCTAACAATAATATATATATATATATATATATATATATATATATATATATAATGCAATAGTTATTTTATTTCAAAATATTAAGTTAATAGAAATTTAAACAGTCTTTAAAAATAAGACTTAGTTATAATTATAATGTTTATATTTTACAAAAGAAAAAATCTATATTTTATTTTTAAATAAGGATCAAAATAACAAAAAAATAAATTAAGAATTAAAATTTAAGATAATTAAAAAGGAAGAACTTATCTTGCCAAAAAAGAATAGAGAACAAAATTATAGGAAACAAAAGTACAATTATACCTCAGTATTATTTTAGACAAGATACAAGAAGGGAAAAACTTATACAAACTTATACTAAAATGATTTCAATTAATATTGCTTAATATTTAAGTTATTGAGAGTATCACTGATTTCTTCTTGAATAGAGGAGGATTAAGAAGATTCAACACTAATGAATGAGTAGTAAGTATATTTATATAAAAAATATCATAGTACCGGTCCAAATGAATCATTCTATCATATTATTTTTTATATTAGTCATTTTTAATTATTACATACATTTCTATTTTTGTATGTGTGCAATTTTTTCTAATTTTATCTTTTAAATAATTATTATTTTATTAAAATATTCATTTTATCATTTTTATTCTTTGCCATTTATTCAAAGTTAATGATTTTTAAATTAAAATAATTATTTTTATCATTTTAGTTTTTTAAATAACTGTTTATTTAAATTAAATTAATTATCTATAATTAAAAAACAAATACAGATACCCTGGAATCACGTGTTTCCCTACTAATATATAAAATCTTTGTTTACTTTACCTTTACCAACTTATTTTTCAACCTTAAATTTTTGTACAAAAAACGTCAAACTTTTAGTATTTGCACTAAAGTTATCATTTTATACAAAAACAAAAATAGATTATAATGATATGGAATAAAATTAAACACCCAAATACGATGAATTGTATTGGCACTGACAAAAGTTAGTACCAGCCAAGTGAAGTGTAGACAACTTTTAATTGGTTGCATTTGGGTAAATGTCTTGTCCATTTTTCCATTACAAGTAGTATTATTTGTTTTGGTTTATCTTCACTTCACACTTTACAAACATTCTTTTTGGGATATCACTCTTATTTTTGTGATAATGCTATATGGACCATGTGATATTGCTACACCCAAGACCCATACATAAATGTCACAAAAAAATTGACTCTAAGCATACTACACAATTATAACCACCTAACCACTTGGCACTATAGTTCCAAACATTTACATAAGAAGTGAGAACATAAAGCAACATCAAATACTCCTTTTCAAGTTCTATCAAATGTTTTATATCTTTTGGTCTTCCTAAACTACACT
The DNA here is from genome assembly GCF_037176805.1 of Vigna unguiculata. Classification (NCBI taxonomy): domain Eukaryota; kingdom Viridiplantae; phylum Streptophyta; class Magnoliopsida; order Fabales; family Fabaceae; genus Vigna; species Vigna unguiculata. The sequence continues at coordinate 26,535,537 of NC_140793.1, forward strand.
ACATCGTCTTATTATTCACTTTATCTCCTCACCCATATTTTTCCATTCTAGGAACCTTCCACTTTCAAATTAAAAATTTTAAGGAATACCATAATGCTTACAAATAAAAATTATGAACAAGTACATATAAAAAATTAAAATATTATTTTTAACTTATATTATTTATTTTATCGAGCTATAACTTATCCTTATAAATTGTTAAGAAACAGATACTTAAACATGTTTTTTGTGTCTTCACGTGGCTTACACTAGAAAAATGGGAGAAGGCATGTGAAGATGGATAATTTTACCTATTAAAAACATCAACAGTGAATTTAAATTTCTTATAAAATTACTTTTCCTTTTATCATGCCAAAAATGATAAAGTGAATCGACCTTGCAGGCCAATGGACCGGTCCACCGAGCCTACTAAGTAATTTTTCTTTTTCACACTTTTATTTTTTTACAAAAGTATTAAAAAAACGAATAAGTTACAATTAATCAAATTTAACACTATTTTAAGTGAAGAATATAGCTGGATAACACCGATTTCATTCCATTCAGTGAAGTTAAAAACAAACCTCATTATTTTGGCAGAGATAGCGACAATCACTAGACAAACAAAGTAAAGCTTTAAATAATGTCATGAATTGTTAATGTTTTGAAAGGACTATATGTTTCCTAACACTTCCATTTGTGGATCAAACCGTCCCACTCAAGGCAAGTTAATCCCAGCAAGTTAAACCCAGGTTTACTAACTTAAAGCAAGCTGAAATAACTAACTCTCACTCCATTTTAGAGATATTAAAATAAACCTGACTAAATCTAATCCCAGAAATTCCTAAAATAGACCAAACCAAACCAAAAAACTTGTAGGTTAAATTGAACCATGCATCTTTTACCTTGCTGCAACTTAAATAGACTTAAGTCAAACCAACCCCGAGTCCTGTTTTATAAAATAATAAGTATATCTAAAAATATTTTATTAAAACATATACGTGTATTTGTATTACATAATAAATCATTATATCTAAAATTAAAATTTATTTCATTAATATAACTTAAAAGTCAAATAGGAACTGACCATACCCAAAAAAGTTAGTCTATTTAGAATATGAATCTATCCAGACCAACACAAATTTATCACGTGGCTCATCCAACCCGAGTCGGGTTGACCCGTGTTTGACAACTCTACTCCCAAATCCAAACTTAAAATCTTGTCAAAATCATGACGTTCAAAGAAAAACTCCTTCAATATGAATTTCCCTCAAACCAAAATTGATAGTGTTAAAGTTAATACAGCATAAAACAAAAAGGCATAATTTAATTCATAATTCCCTCCATATTACCAACATATAATCATATCGGCATTTCATATTAGTTGAAAGAAACTAAAAGCTAACTTCTAGGAACCACATCTAATATTAACGACGGATCATCCAGCATTATATTTTGATGTTGAAATAATCTGGGTCGAAGTGATGCAACCGTACATAACCATCTTCACCTCCACTTGAAAAACTACAAAAGAAAAAGTTTGTATTTAACAAGACCAGTAAACGAAAAAGCCAAACAGTTATTCAGAAACGAGTAACACTAAAGTGCAATGTCGAGTCATAACTATTAGATATTCTGAGACATAATGATAATTGAAGAAAGATGCCAACCAAGGTCATGCAAAATAAGTGGAGAGCTGCATTTGCAACATATGATTTGAAATTACAATACAATCACAATAAATGTGCTACCTTACAACATTGTTCAATCTTTAGAAAGCTAATTATGAAATGCAAGGAGTATCTTCAAACTCAGTTTATGACAATTACAGTTGTATAATACAGAAAACAAATACATAATGCAGCATAAATTTAAAAGTTCCTTCTAATTAAGGGCAAATAGTGATGATATTACTAGGCAAGAGACAACTCAATATAAAAATTTCATCAGTTCATGATCAATCACAAAATCAGAACCACTTCATGTGATCACCATATTATGCATTCTTCCTACATCTAAGACTATACATTCTTCCAACATCTAACAATATCAGATTATGCGCTCTACATCTAATGACATCACCATAACTACTGTCGGAAGTTTAGGCATCTTCATTCAAGGCTATATTTCATATAAAAATATTGATCTGCATATAACCAAGTGTTCAAATGTAGACTTTATACGGTTATGAACAATCACACAAAATATGGGGCTTTGATTGATCAATGGAGTGGATCCCCCATAGAGGTACAGAGAAGTGTTTATTTTTAAACCACACATTCGACAATTATGCACAAAGTAAACACCAGTTACTGAGAATTTAAACAGTTATTTGATAAAGAGAGTGCACATCCATTTTACCAATTAGTTTAACATAATCATGGTTGTTGGTTTCTCTAACAAAACAACAAACGGTAGGTTTAAAGAATGAAAGTTAAGTGATGATGCAATACAAGAGGGAGGTTAAGGACACCGGATATACCTTTTTCCATCAGGGTTAAAGGCCAATGCATTAATTGGTCCAAAATGCCCTTTCACGCCCCCAATTTCTTCTTGAAGAATCTAATCAAATAAAAATACAAATATTAAATAAAATGACAAATGAGTATAAATTTTATATCGTTAGAGAACTAAATATAGCATACGAAGAAAAAAAAAACACATACCTTGTCATAAAATTTGGCTTCAAATTTTCCAGCACGATGATCAGTGGTTGTAACAGCTGATGCGTCCTGACCACCTCCAAGTACCACCTAGACAGGGCATGGAATTCAGAAAATCATACAAAAAGCATAGGACCGAATAACAGAAGGAAGCTAAAGCAAATAGAAGACGTACATAAAAGTGATAGCAAGGATGAAATAGATTGGAATAACATTTAGTTCGTAAATTAGATACCAATGCTAATATGCAAGAATCGGCCTTATGTGGATTGAGGAATAAATCTCTACCAAGAAAGCATGGTAATGAAAATAAATTCAACCAAGTTCCAAAAATGATAGGACACTGATTTCACGGATAAAGACTTCAATCTACTAAAAATTACTCGCATTGGTAAACGAAAAGAATATCACAAACAACACAAGGTTAACTTATTTACAATGCACATATACATACATGATCAAGAAGTGGCGACATTGCAACTGCATTGACTGGCCGTTCTGTGACATAGGTCTTGATAAGAGTCAACGTTCTAGTATCCCAAAGCTAGTTAACAATTTAAACAAACAAAAAATGGTTAGGTAAAAATAAATAAACTCTCAGAAAACAAAAACATGAGAATCAACGAGAAAAATAAATCACGGAAAAAAAAAAGTTAGTACCCTCGCAGACTTGTCCAGAGAGCCTGTAAGAAAGTGTGAACCATCCGCAGACTTGACAAGTGATGTCACTGTCTTTTTATGGCCAGATTCCTTGTCTGACTCCTTAAGCAATTTTCCCGTCTGCAAATAAATGAGAGAAATGATGTAACAATGTTACCAAACTGTAGAGGAAAGAAGAGTGTCCGGTAAAATGGAAGTGAAGTCACCTCAGAATCCCAAATACGAATAACAGCATCTTCACCAGCACTAATGATGGTTCTGTTGAGTGGTCCCCAAACAGCTCTATTTATTCGTCCCTGAGGACCCTTAATGAGAAGCACAGACTCCCCAGTCTCTGAGAAAACCAAGCATTAGAATTAACACAGCAATAGATATAGTAGCTGAGACCAAAGAAACTAAAGTCTCCATTGGTTAAACATCTAATCACACACTTACATGTGAAAAAATAAGAAGCTAGACAAAAGTAAATTTTCCCACAGGTTAAAACTAAAGTGTGTATAAACCAATTCACAGAAACTTTCTGAAACAACTTCTCTTAAAAGCTGTTTTTAAATAATACATAATCTATTTAGTTGGACAAAGTTCCTCATAAAGACTTGTAGAAAAGAAAAATGCAGTTTATACATAAGCTAATTCGTAAAACTCGTTATATAGTTTGTTCAATTTCTGTATTATGTTAACTTGAGCACAAGTAGATAAAATCATTTTATTTTCTTCTTGATTATCACTTCTATAAATCCTTTTGCAGAAATTCGTCCAAACAAACCCTAAAGATCTGTAAAAACAAATTTTTCCGTAAGCACATCGAGGAAAAACAAATCTAAGAAGGGAAAATGAAATAAACTTCTCTATAATACTTAGTTTATGGATAAACTAATTTATAACAGTTTTCAGATAACTTCTCTAAAATCTAATTTTTAAGATATGCATTAGCTTAAGAAGAAATTTATTTCATTTTCTTCTCCTTCTATTTCCCCTAAAACTGCTTAAGAAAAAATTGTTTATCTATGCTCATATTTTCTGTATTTTCTTCTTCTACACGAGTTTCTCAATAAATCTATAAAAACAAACAGTAGATCAGCAAGGGAAAAAAATGCTACGTTCGGAGGGATCCTTTGCAATGCGCTTGACATGGATTGCAGAGGGCAATTCCATAAAAGGATCAGTGGTGATGACAGCGAGCTTATCCCCGACAGAAAAATCGACAGACCGCGCCGGAGAATCAAAATTGAAGGTAAACAGCTGCTGACCGCTCTGCACGTTCCATAGCTTCGCGGTCTGATCCGCACTCCCCGTTATGAGTCGTCCAGAATCTCCTGCACCATTAACAATCAGTGTGAGAAACAATTTTGAAAAGCTGAATTGAAAGTGAAATCAATAGGAAACTTGCTTGAGACGTCGCAGCACCAAACGGCGCCGTTGTGGCCGCGGTAAGTGCCGAGGCGTTCGCCGTTGTCGGCGAACCAGACAGTAGGGTTGTGGTCCTTGGCGCAGGAGAAGAGGAGATCGCCGTCCCTGTTGTACTTGAGGAACGTGAGTGGCCTCTCGTGGCCCTTCATCAAAATCGGCCTCATCTTCGGTTAGGGTTTTACGGTGCCGCGAATTTGAGAACGGTGGTGAAAGGTGAAGCCTCTGAAACGTGAAACGCGAAACCTGAAAGAGGTGTTTGGGGAAGGGTTTTGAGATTTGAGGCAAAAGAAAGAGAAGCGCGGCAGAGAAAGCCGCTACTCGCAGAACGCAGGCACGCACAAGGTAAGGGTATGCAGTGTGTCTCGGGGGCTTAGAGTTCGCTATTTCACTTACAAATCACACAAGTAAATTAATTGAAAACTATTTGCAAATACATGAGTAATGATGTATATTTTTTCTTTATTTCGAACCATTAATTAGCTATTTTTTATTCTTATAATTATTCATTAATTAACTCGGAAAAATATATTTGTAACTTTTATGAATTTGTAGAATAAAATTAAAAAGGTTAAATAATATATATATATATAATATGAAAACAAAAGAGATATTAAAACGATATTGTATATACAAATTAAAATAAAGTATAGCTAGTATATAGAATTTGGAAATGTATAGGAGATTGGATGCATAACTGAACCTAATTTTAAAATATTAAAGAAATTAACATACAATATTTTTCTATATTTTTATGTTAATATTCGGATAATATGTTATTTCAAAATTTTATCAATTATCTATTATCCATTATTTATTAAAATGAGATTGGATGCTTCTAACTGATTTATAATTTCCTATTTTACCTTGTTTTATATTCATATTTCTTAACCAAGATTATCATCTAAAAAAGTTACTCATAAGGATTAAAAATATGTTCTATAATTATAATGATCAATAAAAAGTGAAATATTTTATAATTATTTTCAATACATATATGATTGAGATTTTTTTATTTTGACGGAAAATTACGAGAAGTTTTATAATATATTATAAGATAAAATAAAAAGTAATGAAATGATTTTTTTTTATGCATACATTTTCTTTTAGTTTCAATCTAAATTTCAATAATAGTTTACCTAACTTCGTTATTGTATTTAAATATTTAAATTTGTATTATTATGGAAAAATAGACACAGTATCTAACGAACATATTATTCCACTAGTTTGTAGATAAAAACAATTATTAAATAATATGATAAGTTTACCATTTATCAATTTTAAATACGTCTAAATTTAAAATGTTAAAAACTATCATACTAGTAAAAAAATCTAGAATGTTTGTTTCTCAAATCATTTTTTTCTTACCTTGTCTTTCAATATTGAGTAAGGTATAAATCTTTTTAAGTAAAAGTGTTATTTTCTTACAATACTAGTTTTATATAGTCTTTTAAATCTATAGATATTTTTTAGTGAATATTCGTTGTGGTATATATCTAGTGAGTAATGTCTATGGGTGACTATTAGGGTCTGACTTGCACAAATTATGCGGGCGGGTCTAGAAGTTGAACTCACAAACCTGTCACAACCATGTACGCATAAGTCCGCGGGCCGTGAATACTGTGTGGATCGGTCCGCAAGTCCGCATAAAAAAAAGAGTTAAATATGTTTTTGGTCCCTCAAGTTTCACTCAAATTTGGGATTGGTCCCTTTTTAAAACTTTTGACTAATTTAGTTTTTCATCTTTAGACATGTACACATTTAGTCCTTTTAACCAAATTAAAAGGTGTTTGAAACGTTTCAAATAAACTTAACAAAATTTTATTAAAAGAACTAAATCCACGCATTTTTAAATATGAAGGACTAAATTGGTCAAAAGTTTCAATGAGGGACTAATTCTAAATTTCACTGAAACTCGAGTGACCAAAAACATATTCAACCAAAAAAAAAAAACTTGCACTTATGTATATTAGTTACTTTTTTTATAGACTATTGCATTAACGTTTTAAATTATTATATGACTGAAAAAGACAAGTATTATGTATTTTTTAATGTGCTAAAATTTAAAGAATGCATTGTGTATGTCATAGTATGAATATGATGAAAATGTTGAATTATCAATTTATCATCCAACTTCCCAAAGTCTTTACTTAATTTTGTGAATTTCTTAAAAATTTTCAACTTTTAAACATTGAAAGTTTTATCGTAAGAATTAATTTTTTTTTTTTGAAAAATTAAAAAAATTAAAAAAGCCAGCCAGCCTACGACTCAAATGATGTACGGGGCAGGTCAATGATTTCAGCCTGCATAAATTGTGCGGAGTGAAACAGACTAACTCACGATGTGCAAACCTTATATAAGTCAGACCTAAACGGGCTAACCCAGCTCGTATTGCCATCCCTAGCAATATCTATATGTGCAAATACATAATGAATTAACTGAATATGAATTCGTAAAAATATACGGATCACAAGTGAATCAATCACATAAATATGTGTCTTCTGTATAAATATTTTAAATATTATCATGGATTGTAATTTGATTATGACGATCTTGACATAAAAATACATGTGATAAGTTAGAAGACTTTGTAACAATAAATTAGGGCAAAAGAAAGTAGCTTATATTATATACGTTGATTTAAAATTTTAATTATATTTTCATAAGTGTAGAATGTTAGATCCAATATACAAAATAATAAAACACAATTGAAGAATGTTTAAATTAAAAAAAGGTGACGTTATCACCTTAATGCTAAACATGTAACTATAATCTAAAACATTAAATTAATCAAACAAATGTGAATATATATATATATATATATATATATATATATATATATATATATATATATAAATTTTTGAATGTAAAAGTATGTCACATATTTTAGTTAGGAGTGAGTTTGGTTAAAAGTCAATTTTACGGTGCAATGTCTCTTTTTTTTTTTGTTAGACAAGTTAATAATTTTTTTTTAATCAAGGATTTTCTCATTTTACTTATTTTAGTGTGTCAATTTTTGTAAGGACTTCTACGACACGATTATTACGATATTTAATCGATAGAATTCATAATTTGTAAGATTTTTTTTAATATGATAGAAAAATTCAGCTAATAAATTTTGTGATTGTTAACTTATATATTTTTTTTATAGCTTATTAGTTTATAAATAATCCGTTAAGCTTTTTCTTAGAGTGGAAGAAAGAATTTGAACTTTTGTGTGGATGATATATATAAATATAATACCTGAATAATGTATGGACTCTTTTTAAGCACTTTGTTGACATTTTTCTTTTTCTATATATAATTTTTTCTATAGTTGAAATTATGCTATTTTATTTATTTTCCTTTTAATTTTACCCTGTTAAATAAGTTTTGTTTTTCAATTATTCTTTTTCATCCAGAACGTTCGAAATTTTGTTTAAGGAAATCAATTACAGCACGGCCCAAATTGTTAATATATTTTAGTTTAATTTGATATGTTCACCATGATAACGTTATTTTCGGTGATTGATTGAAACATCATCTTTCTTCACTACATTTCTTCAAGTTTCTGTTAATTTAAATCTGTATTTCGCATAAATCTACATTTTAAAAAAAATTATCGGATTAATAATTTTATGATTTATTTTTATAAAAAAAACACATCAAGTTATTTGAGGATTGTTTTCAATTCATTAACGTGTGATTGTCGATTAGTTATTTTGTAAAATGCGACAAAAGGTAAATAATATCTTAGTTTGATTTATAATTGATGGAATCTTTCAACTCACTCAGGTTGACATTGATGTTGATAACATTTTCTAATTAATTGAAGGTAACATTGCTTTGGTCTACTTCAACTTCATCAAGATGAATTACTTATATCTTATATTTTGTTATATATATATATATATATATATATATATATATATATATATATATAGAGAGAGAGAGAGAGAGAGAGAGAGAGAGTATGAATAAAATAGAATAAAATAACAAGTTCCTCTTCTAACATATCTCTTATATCTATCATATATATATATATATATATATATATATATTATCTTTCATATTTTTCATAATCTCTCAAAAATCTCAACACCCACAATATTTCATACTATAATTATATGACCCATAATATTTCATATTGTAATATGACTCATAAAATTCTATAAGTCTACATCAAACTTTGAAGATCAAAATTTGGAATTAAGCGAATATTTAATGTACCTTAAAAGTTGAAAATCTAATTTAATTGAAACTATGAAAATGGAAATTGTTAGCAAGAGGGATTTTCCATCTATTATATTATTACTGTTAAGTAAATTTTAAAAAAATGCCATCATACTTTTTAATGCACTTTTTTCTAATATATTTTATACAATTAATTAAATTTGTCTAAATTATAAATTTGTACCAGTCTAGTTCTTTGTGTAATGAATATTACGATATTTTAATTCTTAATAAGCTTTAATTAGAGACTATGGTCCTTTCCTATACCCGTTATTATCTATCATATTTGTACTATATGTCCCTCGGTCAAGCGGCCAAATCTAATTCTTAGGCCCATCGGCCAATGTTGAAAAACTATTACATCGAACGGTCAAACAGCCTAAGAATAAGTTGTTAGACCATCGGTCGAATGGGCTCAATCAACTAACCGGGCGATCTTTAAACTATAAGACTCTCGGTCAAACGGTTAAACAAGTAAGTCATGAACAAATCATGTTCATGCCCACCGGCCCATCGGTTGCACCTGGTCGAGCGACACGAACCCTCGATGGCATACCGGTCGATTGAACAAGTACGTGTAATACCTAACTATAACACAATATATGAACCAACCCTCGGTCGATCAATCTCTTTAGACTTCTGAAGTCCCTCGAATGTGTCAGTCGGTCGGCTAGACGTTCATGAAAGGTTTTATTTATCGAAAACAGCATAACTAACCCGACCAAGCGGCCATCGGTCGCATTATCAGACAGCCAATCAATCGAGTTAATTAACGTTAAACAAGTCTATAATCCTGATTAAAAGATCATTGGGCCGTGATTAAGGAACCCTAATCACAGGCCCACACAGAAAACTATAAATAGGGCCCAAAGGTAGGTTGGTAAGGATCTTAATTTCGCATTTATTACAACAGACATTTTGATACACCGATCGGTCCTTTCTAACTTAAGCATCGGAGTACTTTAGACAGGTACCCCGATCGTCAGGAGTGGATTTCGCTGAAGTTACAGGAGTGGAAGAAGGCAGTGCAGGTCGAAGAGGTTCTTAGCAGGCACTTGGCCCCTACCCCGAAACATTTTGGCGCCCACCGTGGGGCCGAGCAGTCTTCTTTGAGAATATACCCATATGGTGACCACGAGGAACCGAAACAGCAACATGGACGGAGGAAGAGTGGCTGATGATCAAGCGGACACTAGAGAAATGATAAGGATGATGCAACAGAGGATGGATGAGATGCAGAGGAATTATGAAGCGCAGATGCAAATTTTACGAGAGGAGAATGCCATCCTAAGGCAGAAGGAGGAAGGAATCCCGTCGACGCCTACCGTACCCGACCCAAACAGGTTAAGTCGTGTACAGCAGCACAGGGACGCCGAACGGGTAGAGAGTCGCCTCCCCCCTACAAGACACGAGCAATCACAACCAGCTCGGATTGAGAAGACACAGGCTTCAAGGGGAAATTCGTCACGCACGGTGGCGGAGAGCTCAGGGGCGAACGACGGGGGCCGCCCATCGCGCCAACCGATCCCCGCGTCGGGATCCTCCCCCTTTACTTCGTATATCTTGGAGACGCCGCTACCGGAGAAGTGGAAAATGCCGACATTTGACAAGTACGACGACACGACCGACCCAGACAATCACATGCGGGTCTTCATGCATCAGATGATGTTTCACGCCGTCAGTGACCCCATCTGGTGCCGAGTCTTCTCAACTTCGTTGACTGGGGAGGCGTTGGAGTGGTTCTCCGAGCTATCGGCCGGTAGTATTGACTCGTTCGCCACATTGAAGGCAAGGTTCGGCACACAGTTCGCGCCCCTGAAACCGGCCATTCTGACGGTCGATAATCTGGTGAACATCCGACAAGAGGATGGGGAATCGCTGAGGAGTTACCTAGATCGGTATAATCGGATGTCGGTCAAGATAAAAGGTCTCAGCGACGAGATCGCGCGACATCACTTCTCTTACGGACTCCAGCCGGGAGTTTTTGCGGACAAGATAAGCCGTAAGAAATCGAAGACGATGGAGGAGATGAGGGAACGCGCGGCCAAATTCATACAGATGGAAGATATGCAGGAGTTTAGGGTAAAGAAGAGGGAGAAGGAGGATGCTGCACTCCCAAAACCGATCACGCCTAGACCGAGCAAACCCGTAGCCCGACCCACCGAAAGGAAGCCGCCAAAGTTCACAACTTACACTCCTCTGGCTGTTCCCCGGGCCAGGATCCTGCAAGAGGCCTTGAGCGCCGATTCGCTCCCCGCGGTTAGGAAGAAGTCTCCGCCACCCGATGCCGACGGCAGTAAACATTGCCAGTACCATCGGACAATCGGGCATACCACCGAAGAGTGCCACACGCTCCGCGACAAAATAGAAGAGCTCATCCGGCAGGGGCACTTGAAGAAATACATTCGACAAGATCGTCCCCCGCGGAGTCCGGTGAGGAACCGAAGCCCGACGAGGAGAGTCCCCCCATCCCGATCTGAGAAGAAGAGGGAGCCCGAGCGCGAGAAACGAAGGAGAGGACCATCCCGATCACATCGGAGTCCGAGAAGGAGCCGCAGTCGTAGCCATGATAGACCCCTGAGGGGATACATCAATACCATCTCCGGAGGGTTCGCCGGAGGAGGGTCGAGCTCCGCAGCTCGCAAAAGGCACGTTCGGGCGTTGAAGTCGGTTCATCTGGTCGAGAGGAAGATCCGTTCGATGCCTCCCATCACATTCACGGACGACGACTTCAAGGCGTCCGATCCCGATCATGATGACCCGATGGTTATCTCGATAGAGGTGGCCGAGTATGGGATCGGGAAGGTGTTGGTCGATCAGGGAAGCTCTGTCAACATCCTATACTGGAAGACTTTCCAGAGGATGAACCTCTCCGAGGACCTGATTGTACCATACAATGAGCAGATAGTAGGTTTCTCGGGCGAGCGGGTCGACACGAGGGGATATGTGGACCTTCGTACGAGGATCGGCTCAAGGAAGGACGACGGAGAGGTAAGGGTTAGATTCCTTTTGGTTGAAGCTAACACCTCGTACAATGTATTGCTAGGGAGACCCTGTTTGAATGCTTTCGGAGCGATCGTGTCTACCCTGCACCTAGCCATGAAGTTCCCGTCGGACAGAGGGACAATTTGCACGGTGCACGCGGACCAACAAGTCGCCCGACAATGCTATGCCGCGGGATTGAGGATTACTCCTTATAGTCGCCTGTGAAAACAGCACCGCTCGAAAGTAGCGATGACCGACCTAGACCCCCGAACGAACACGGAGGATCGGTTGCAACCAGAAGGAGAGACCAAGGAGATCCCGATCGGGAGCCAACCAGGACAGGTCACCAAGATTGGGGGAGCCCTGAGCGCTGAAGACGAAGACCTCCTCAAGACGGTGATCTTGGAGAACAAAGATCTCTTTGCATGGTCGAGCACAGACATGCCTGGCGTCCACCCAGATGTGATGTCCCATAAGTTGGCCATCTTCCGAGAAGCTCGTCCGGTTGCGCAGAAGAAGAGAAAAATGGGAGAGGAGCGGAGGAAAGCGGTCGAGAACGAAGTCAGGAAGCTCGAAGGAGCGGGTTTCATCAAGGGGATCAAATACACCATGTGGTTGGCAAACGTCGTCATGGTGAAGAAGGCGAGCGAGAAGTGGAGGATGTGCACAGACTTCACGGATCTCAACAAAGCCTGTCCGAAGGATGCATACCCGCTGCCTAGCATCGACAGGCTGGTAGATGGAGCCTCAGGACACAACTTCTTGAGTTTCCTAGATGCCTACTCAGGGTACAACCAGATCCCCATGTATGGCCCGGACAGGGCTAAAACGGCGTTCATCACCAACCGGGCCAACTTCTGTTATGAGGTCATGCCGTTCGGCCTAAAAAATGCCGGAGCAACGTATCAGAGACTGATGGACCGGGTCTTCAGGGAGCAGATCGGTCGATCTATGGAGGTGTATGTTGACGACATGGTCGTAAAGTCCCAAACAACCGACGATCATGCACGCGATCTCAGGGAGGTCTTCCACCAGGTGCGCAAGTACAATATGCGTCTCAACCCTGAGAAGTGTGTCTTCGGGGTGCCGGCAGGGAAATTCCTGGGTTTCATGCTGACCGCCCGAGGCATAGAGGCAAACCCGAACAAGTGCGCCGCTATTGTCGAGATGAGAAGTCCAAAAAACCTGAAAGAGGTCCAACGGTTGATGGGGCGACTGACCTCTTTGGCACGTTTCTTACCCAGGCTGACGGAGAAGGTTAGGCCGATACTGAAAATTATGAAGAAGCAAACAGCAGAGAAATGGGACGATCAGTGTGAGATGACGTTTCAGAAGATAAAGGAGATGATCAGTAATCCTCCCATAATGTGCCGACCGGTAGAAGGATTGCCTCTGCAACTATACCTGTCAGTATCGGACGACTCAATCAGTGCAGCCTTAGTACAGGAAGCCTCGGAGCAGCGGCCCGTTTATTTCATCAGCCGAGTATTACAGAACGCAGAAACGAGGTACCCGCAGATAGAGAAGATAGCATTGGCGCTATTGACGGCCGCGCGCTGATTGCGCCAATACTTCCAGAGTCACCAAGTGATTGTCCGTACCGATCATCCCATTGCCAAAATACTCTGGAAGCCCGACTTAGCTGGTAGGATGATCACCTGGTCGGTCGAGTTATCCGAGTTCAGTCTTAAGTACGAACCTAGAGGATCCATCAAAGGGCAACATTTGGCCGACTTTGCAGCTGAGCTCCAAGGATCGATCCCCCTATCGGAACATATTTGGACTCTCTTCGTGGACGGGTCATCGAATAAGCGTAATGCTGGAGCGGGGATCGTCATTGAAGGACCAAACGGCTTCACGGTTGAGCACTCGTTGCAGTTCAAGTTTAAAGCCTCGAACAATCAAGCAGAGTATGAAGCGCTGATCGCCGGGCTAAGGCTAGCAAAAGACTTAGGAGCGACGAAGTTAAAATGCAACACCGATTCGAAACTTGTGGTAGGACAGGTACTGGGAGAATATCAGGTTAAGGATGATTTGCTGCTCCAGTACTATCATAAAGTTGTTGAAGCCATGAAAGAATTCGAAGAGGTGACCATCCATCACATCCCCCGAGCGGAAAACACCAGAGCCGACAGACTATCTAAGCTAGCGGAAGGAAAAGAGAAGGGCCAATTGAAGACAATCATCAGGCAAACCCTGATGAGACCAACAGGAGAATGTGCTGCAGCAGATCGGTCGGCAGGCTGGATCGGGGAGGTGCGAGAACTTTTAAAGAGATGCGAGGCTGGCGAAGAGATCAGACTGACTGAGGGAAGACGAGCACTCCGGTTCGTGATCATCGGAGAAGATCTATATAAGAGAGGCTTCACAGCGCCGCTCCTCAAGTGCTTATCAGCAGACGAAGCGGAGTACGTCATGAACGAGGTTCATAACGACATTTGTGGAATGCACACCGGTCGGAGGACGATGAAAGCGGGAATACTCCGAGCAGGATACTTTTGGCCGACCATGGAACAGGACTGCGAATCCATGATACGCAAGTGCGAAGGATGTCAAGCCCATGGAAATGATGTAAAGAGGGCTCCGACCGAGTTACATAGCTTAACAGCTCCATGGTCGTTCGCTCAATGGGGCATGGACATCGTCGGACCTTTCCCGGTTGGCCGAGCGCAGAAGAAATTCATACTCGTAGCAGTGGACTACTTCACCAAGTGGGTCGAAGCAGAGGCTTTGGCTAACATCACCGCTCGGCAAGTCCACTCTTTCGTCTGACGCAACATCATATGTCGTTTTGGCCTCCTCCACACGATCATCATCGACAACGGCCGTCAGTTTATCGACAAGAAGCTGAAGGACTTCTATAAGCAAGTGGGAATACGGCACGTGACCAGCTCGGTCGAGCATCCCCAGACCAATGGCCAGGCTGAGGCCATGAACAAGGTTATAGTGGCTGAGTTGAAGAAAAGGTTGGGACAAGCCAAAGGAGCATGGGTTGACGAGCTGCCACAAGTCCTTTGGGCCTATCGGTGCACGTCGCACGGGACGACGGGGGAATCTCCCTTCAACCTGACATATGGTACTGACGCCATGCTGCCAGTCGAGGTAGGGGAGCCAACTCTTCGGCGGGAAATGCAAGATCTCGAGGTGAATTGCGGACGACTGCGCAAGGAATTAGACTGGACGACCGAGCGAAGAGAGCGAGCAGCCGTGCGAGCCGAAGCATGCAAGAGAATGGTGGCTAAAAGGTATAACGCGAAGGTCAAACCAAGAAGCTTCGTCAAAGGAGATTTAGTATGGAGGAAAACCAATGACGCCCGAAAGAAGTCGACACAAGGAAAGCTAGCGCCAAACTGGGAGGGCCCGCTCCGCGTGACCGAGAGTCTGCAGAACGGAGCCTATCGGCTGGAGTATCTGAGCGGCAAAGGAATACCTAACACGTGGAACGCATCGCACCTCAAAATGTATTATAGTTGACTATGAATAAAATGAGCGTTTCACGCAACCTCTTCTAACCAGCTAACCAATGGGGCTCCCTACGGGACCCGAGCAAAGCCTGACCGAGGAGATGCGGACTTCTAAGAGGAAGTCCCACTCCGTCAGCACCGATCTAAACGATCTAACTAACCCTACGGGTAAATAAGTGACACGAGCTGTCCCAGCCGATCGGGGTATCACACCAACGATCTAAACATTAAAATTGAGCGCACAAAGGTCAACCATACAGAATAGATAATCAAAACAGCTGTACAAGAAACTAACAAACGCGCGCCGGTCGTCTGGTCAGTTTAATACTAAGCGCAGCCAAACAGAATTAGCAAGTTAAACAATTACACGACCGATCGCCAGCGCTAAGAAACAGTAGAAGTACGGCCGATCGCCAACGTCAAACAATAAACGAACGAAAGCAGGAAAGAGCTAACAGATGAAATAAACAGGGAGCTAAAAATTTACACAAGTGTTTGTCAAAAAATAACCTAATAACCGAGCGAATGCGATCAATCGAAGGATCGATCGGGTTCGATCGGTTATATCAAAATATACAAATAAAAATAAAAATCAATCTTCTGTAGGAGGGTCATTGACCTCGTCCAGTCGGTCAAATACCCTCTCGATTTTCCCGTCAACTACTCCCATATGCACATCGAACCGATCGGGAGAGCATTTGTAGTAAAAGACCGCCAAATCGACGGCACTCTGGAAGCCCGCCTCATACTGAGCAAACACTTGCTCATCGGCCACTCGCAGCTCGGCCTGGAACTCCTTCGCCTTCTTCTGCCAGTCTGAGGCCGATCCGGCGGCAGCCATATGCTCTAAGGTCAGATCGTCGAAGCGTCGTTGAAGCTTGCGAAGTTCTTCGGCAGCTTCACCCGCCTTCGCTTGCTCAGCCTTCGCCTGATCGTCGGCGGCCTTTAGCAGTCCAGCACACTTGGCTTCAGGTCAGGTGCCGACGCCTTTACTTCGTTCAGCTCTGTCTTTGCCGCTGCCAGCTCCTTTTCTAAGTTCTTCATTCTGCTCCGGGCGGGGCGAGGAAACTTAGTATATAAGGCTGCAAGCCTAAGGGTAAGCTCCCGGGCTGTCCGAAGGGCTTCCTCTTCGGACACATCCTTCAGTGCATCCGTCACTCGAGGTCCCAGCTGGAGGGAGACCTCTTCGTCAAGGCGGACATCACCGTCGAGGAACGCGCCAGCCAGGGATCCAGATGTCTCCCCCTTCTTGCGCTTCTTGGACAGCCGGCCGGTTGGGGAGTCGTCTGTCTTGGATTTCTTCCCCTTGTCCGCAGCAGCAGCAGTAGCGCCCGAACCGGGAGGCTTCACGATGAAGCGAGGTCTTGAAACGACACCAGAAGCCCCGGTTGGAGCGGTTGCTGCAGGAGCGCGACCGGTGGAAGGTGCGGCAGGAACGCTCTGAAGAGGCGCCACCTCCTCAGGAAC
Source organism: Vigna unguiculata (assembly GCF_037176805.1). Classification (NCBI taxonomy): domain Eukaryota; kingdom Viridiplantae; phylum Streptophyta; class Magnoliopsida; order Fabales; family Fabaceae; genus Vigna; species Vigna unguiculata. The sequence goes on from NC_140793.1 coordinate 26,552,371, forward strand.
ATCTTCTTCCCTTCGCCGACTCTTGGCGCGAGCTAGAAACTCGGTGTTAGAAACGGTCGTCCGGGCCATAATTTCTGCGAAACAAAAAGAAGATAAGTTAACTGCAATCAAAGTAACGATCGGGAAGATCAGAACAACTAACCATAAACCGCCCTCGGTAAATCCGGGGAGCGGAGGCATTGGATCAGCGGTCGCGGGGGATCTTGTCGGGTAAGGTCTTGAGGACGACCAGGTCAGCCCGCTCGGCCGGGGTCAACCGCTCTTCAGCCCAGGCATCAGTAGGAGGGGGAACGCCGTCCAGTATAATGGAAATTTCGGTCGATTCTGTTCATCGAAAATAAATCTCCTCCCCTTGCCAGGAATCGCGACCTTAAAAAAGCCGGTCTTGAAACCCTTGTAGGAGGCGAGGTAGAGGGTGAGCAAACTCTTGTTCGCCCCGAGGAAGGAAACCCAACCCTTCGAGGCCGTCGGTCGAGTCTTGTAGAAATGAAGGAACAAAGGCATGGTGGGTGTCAGGCCGGCCGCCCGACATAGAACGTCGAACGCTTGCATAGACGCCCACGCGTTCGGGTGTATCTGCGTCGGTGCGCACTGAATCTGACGGAGGACTGCCATCTGCCAATCGGCAAACGGCACGGTCAAACCCAAGTCATGGAAGAGGCAGGCATACACATAGAAGAAATCTAGCCTCGCCTCTCCCTTCCCGTGGCACACTCTCTCGTTGCCGGCGCAAACTTTGACTCGAAGGAACCCATCTTCTACCTCGTCGCTGAAAATCCTGGTCCGCTCAACCAGATCCCCCAAGTCGTTGCCCCAGCGAAACCTTGTCGCGAGTGTGCGCGACTCATAGGGAGCCCAGTCATATCCTGGTATCTCCGGCAAATCGGCTTCCTCCCCCTCGTCGCGGACGTCGATGCCTATGACGTCCCCGCTCTCGTCAGAAACAGCGACCTGCTCTACCGCCTCAGCGACCGGTGGCTCGACATCAAAGCTGCCACTTAGGAGGATTGGGGAACCTGTTGCGCTCGACACTCCCCTGAGCGAAGTCCCCGACTCGGACGAACCAAACAAGGCGGAAACCGACCCGGCGCCCCCAGACCACCCGACCGCTCCACCCGACAGACCATCTGAACTCGATGCGCTGGAAGACATTTTTACCTGCAAGCAAGAGAAGACGATCGGAGATTCGGCTAGAAAGAGAAAGGAAAACGTGAAAATAACGACAGCCACACAAACCTATTTATAGGGGGGACCATGGGACACGTGGCAATCCCAGAACCCTACGATCACATTCAGATCGACGGTCCATACGTCGCGACGCTTCAAATCATAACTGCTAGGCACGATCTACGATGCAAGATAACCGTTGGGACGCACGGACGGTCAATCGGCACAACGGCTCTAGTAAACCTCTTTGCTTCTTCTCCATCGCTCGAGGCTGGGGGGGCTTGTGTACTATATGTCCCTCGGTCAAGCGGCCAAATCTAATTCTTAGGCCCATCGGCCAATGTTGAAAAACTATACATCGAACGGTCAAACGGCCTAAGAATAAGTTGTTAGACCATCGGTCGAATGGGCTCAATCAACCAGCCGGGCGATCTTTAAACTATAAGACTCTCGGTTAAACGGTTAAACAAGTAAGTCATGAACAAATCATGTTCATGCCCACCGGCCCATCGGTTGCACCTGGTCGAGCGACACGAACCCTCGATGGCATACCGGTCGATTGAACAAGTACGTGTAATACCTAACTATAACACAATCAATGAACCAACCCTCGGTCGATCAATCTCTTTAGACTTCTGAAGTCCCTCGAATGTGTCAGTCGGTCGGCTAGACGTTCATGAAAGGTTTTATTTATCGAAAACAGCATAACTAACCCGGCCAAGCGGCCATCGATCGCATTATCAGACAGCCAATCAATCGAGTTAATTAACGTTAAACAAGTCTATAATCCTGATTAAAAGATCATTGGGTCGTGATTAAGGAACCCTAATCACAGGCCCACACAGAAAACTATAACAGGGCCCAAAGGTAGGTTGGTAAGGATCTTAATTTCGCATTTATTGCAACAGACATTTTGATACACCGATCGGTCCTTTCTAACTTAAGCATCAGAGTACTTTAGACAGGTACCCCGATCGTCAGGAGTGGATTTCGCTGAAGTTACAGGAGTGGAAGAAGGCAGTGCAGGTCGAAGAGGTTCTTAGCAGGCACTTGGCCCCTACTCCGAAACACTATTATCCCATATACTCTTCACTATTTACTAAAATGTATCTTAAAATCATAAAATTATGTAATCTTACTGTAACGAACATCGAGTCATAATTTTATATTTTTTCTTAATAAATGTTAACCCACAATAAAAATATATATATTAGTGCCGAATTGACAATTTTTTAACAATGTTTTAAATTTTTTAAAAATGTTAGAACTATATATTTTTCAAATACATTTTTTTATTACTCAAGAAAATTCATTAAAAATCACATAATAGGCCAAAATGTAGATGCAATATCACTGTATAATACTGGAGAGTCAAATTTGAAGTTTTCTCTCGTCATTGCGTAATAAAAAAATATATTAAATGGTAATCCTAATTTCTTAGATGAAATTCTACGACAAACGAATCTAGTATTACATTGCATATTCCCACGTAGTTTTGCAGTTTTTAATAAACTTCACAAAATATGAGATGTAACGGTAAGCGCTCGTGTTAATGAATGTAACAGAGTGTGTGCAAGAAAGAATGTGTAAAATCTTGTTCTGAAAAAATGGGTAATTTTTGGAGAGACTCTTCGCTTCTCTTTCTCTGTTCCTTAAAAGCAACCCAATTCAGTTTCTTCTGTTTCAACTCACAAACAAATAAATCCAAAACATGTTTCTCATTTGACCTTGTCATTCTCACGCTCCCTTCAGTTCCACGGTTACGTGTTAGCAACGTTTCTTTCTTTAGTTCGTTTTTCTACGTTTTCTTCAGTTCCTTCAGTTTCAATGTAATGCCAATGGAACAGTGCAGTTTCCCAGACATTATACTTTTTAACGAATCTTTCTTCTTTTACTTGGTTCTTTAGTTTTATACCAACGGAACAGTGTGGTTTTCGTAGCCTTATTGTTTTGTCTGGCTCAAAGTTTCACTCTTTTTACTACTAATTTGAAGAAACACGAACAGTTTTATTTACTTGTTCTCACTTTCTCTATCTGATGCTGTGATAGTGCCATGCAAAACTTCAAGAACTTGTTGGTGCAGAGTTCTCACTCGTTACTGGGCTCTCAAGACATGGTATTTTCATGTACCCTCCTGAAGTTGATCATCCATTACTCATTCTATATCATACCCATTCAAGCTTTTCTTAACATCCGATGATTTATTTGTTCTTCTGCCATTAACCTTGGATTTTTGAACACTTTTGGTTTGGTAGTTAGAATATTGATTAATCTTTTAGCACTCGTTCCTTTGTTATTGGTTGAAAAATTTTGTAGGATTCAGAAGGTAGTAGCTCTTCCAATCGCCATATTGATTGGAACACTGATGATGAGATTGAGGTGTTTGGAGTACCTTCCTCTGATTCGATCAATTATAGTGAACCAAGTGATGACAGCCATGAACAAAGTGTGACGGTAAATCCTGCATCCAATTGCCTCAATAAATTTTCCAAGTTTCAGGCTTTCATCGCTCTGAAGTTCTAAACATCATGTGCTATATAGAAGAACCAAAGGGCTTTTATGGTTTAATCTTATGTATGATGGTTTGTGTATAACCCTTTTTGTTTTTTTTTTTAATAGGGGACACCCTTTGTTTGAAAAGAATGTTCCATGGGGAGTAAGAATGATTTGACACTTAGTGAGAGAAAAAGGAAAAATCTTTGTATAATGGGTCATATAATATGATAGTAGTGATATAAAGAAACATTTGGAGTATAAAAGTTTCCCACTAATCATTACTCAATTATCAAGGAGGAAATAGAGAGGAAAAAAATGTTTTTTTTTTCTTTCTTTAAACTCATCTTTTCTGTCCTTTTTGCTTCTGTTCTCTTCAGAATCAAGCAAAAGAAATGCATTGTTGTTTATGTTTGAGAAAGTTTGAATCTTGCATTTCTTTTTCTAACGTTGAAGTGTTCTGTGTTTTGTTTAGGAGAGTTCTGCTAGTGGCTCGAGTGCTAAACATGCCAATATGATTCATCATTTTGTGGGCATGGGATTTTCCAGAGAGACAGTAATCAAAGCTATTAATGAAAATGGTTGTTTTTCTTGTTTAATGTATCAATGAATATTTCTACTTTACAACCACTAGTACGGTACTAATGTTCTTCGATGATAAGCTTTGGTTTCGTCCATGGCAGAAGGAGATAACGATGAAGATATTATGGAAACTCTGCTTTCACTTACTGCTGTGAGTATAATAGTACTCGCTGACCATCAAATTGTTTTATCACACTACACACAGTACTCGTCATAAGAAGCGTATTAGAAAGTACAATGATCAAAGAAAAGATGCTTTCAGGCGAATGATTAGTGTTAGTTATCTGAATTTTAGGAAGCATTTTACTCACATTGTGTATATAGATTCCATTTAACTGTTTCCTTTTTCGCAGGAAAAACCCTCAACAGGAGAGAACGATGAGATATTGTCCATACTTGTCGATATGGGATTCACTTTTGAGGAGGCTTGCACAGCTATAGACAAATGCGGTGTGTTTAGTGTATAACTGTTACTCTTATATATGTTATCAAAACTTTTTAAGTTTCTTTTTTTGTTTATCTTTCGTCTCTCCACTATCAGCAGCATTAAAAGGTCTAAGATGGTCAATTAAATAATGAAAAATGAGCCAACTTTTTGTTCTTAATACATTCAGCTTCGATTGTTCTGTTTGCATTGTTACGCATTTCCTTATTAATAGAGGTGATTGATGCATGTTGAATATCTTGACTTTTAACTACTATGCCATGAACAAATACTCTACAGGGTAAGAAAAGCTATGAAAAAAAACTGAGGAAATGGCTTCGATGATGAGCATATAAACTATATGTTGTAATAATAATTTGCATTGTAAGTTTTGTAGAATTTTGTCTGGTGTTGGTTCTTAAATTTTTTTATTTCTCACTAACATTTGGCAGGTCCTAAAGCTGAGATCGGTGATCTAGCAGATTTCATTAGTGCTTCTCAGTTAGAAGAGGAAATTGACTCGCTTCAAGATCTGCCTAGAAATAAACGTGTTGCAACTGCTGATACACAAACAGAGGTTTGGTTTATAATCCTATCACATTGGTTCTGCTTGTAATCAAAATATCAGTGAAGCAAGTAGTTTTATCAGATTATGTTATATCTTCTTCTCTTCTGATTCAGCAAAGTGATTACCTTCATACAAGTAAGAAAGTAAAACTCCATGACAAGAAAGGCAAATACAGAATCAGCTGGTCAAAAGAGAAGGTAACATCAGCAGTTGATATGGGAATGATACATCATCCACCAGGTCCAATGACAGGGTTTGGTGTACCCAATGAAGCCAGTAAAGTAATTTCAAGAGAGCTCCCAAGTGAAGTAACAGGTAAACCATACTTCTATTTTGAGAACGTGGCACTTGCTCCTAAAGGAGTTTGGAATAATATATCACGTTTTCTCTATGAGATTGAGCCAGAATTTGTTGATTCCAAGTACTTTTGTGCTGCAATGAGGAAAAGAGGATATATCCATAATCTTCCCATCCACAACCGCTTCTCTCTGCTTCCTATCCCACCACTGACTATACGAGAGGCTTTTCCTTCGACTCAAAAGTGGTGGCCTTCCTGGGACAAAAGAACAAAGCTCAATTGTCTTCTAACTGGCATAGGTCCTGGCACAGTTACAGATAGAATAAGGAAAACCCTTGAACAGTTTGATGATGAACCTCCACAAAATGTCCAAGAAAATGTACTTCAAGATATTAAAAAGTGGAACTTGGTGTGGGTTGGGAAAAACAAATTGGCCCCTCTTGAACCTGATGAATATGAAATGTTGCTGGGATTCCCAAAGGATCACACCAGAGGCGGTGGAGTCACCCGGACAGAGAGATACCGGGCACTTGGCAATGCGTTTCAGGTTGTCATGCTATTGAGTTTTGCACTGCATGTACTTTAAGTGTTTGTTGTATCATTAGAAGAGTTTACAGAGATGATATTATAACTAAATGAAAACAAAAATCAAACTTTTTTTCTGTTATAGGACAACTCGGTTAAATGATGATTTTAAAAGGTTGAGAACAGATTAGGCTGCATTTTATATTTTCTGGTAGGGTGTAATGGCTTGATTCGGACTTGATTATCTGCCATAAGAACTTGTTAAAATGTGCTAAAAGGAGCATATTTTGGCAAATTATGACAAGGGACTAATTGAAATAAGTTAAAAAGAAGTTACAAGAGTAATGGGTTATAAATAAGCTCAAACAAGCTTTCCATAAGCTCCTCAAAGACCCTCTTAGTTTCTTTGAAAAAGCTCTAACTGCAAGTGAATGGAATTGATTTCAGGTTGATACAGTTGCCTACCATCTTTCAGTGTTGAAGGATCGTTTTCCAAATGGCATTAATGTGCTGTCTCTCTTTTCTGGCATTGGAGGTGCTGAGGTTGCTCTGCATCGACTTGGAATAATGCTTAAAAATGTGGTATCTGTGGAAATAGCTGAAGTGAACAGAAACATTATTCACTGTTGGTGGGAGCAGACCAATCAAAAGGGAAACCTAATTGAGGTCGAAGATGTACAGAAAGTCTCTTCAAATCAGCTGAGGCAGTGGATAACCAAGTTTGGTGGATTTGACCTCATTATTGGTGGGAGCCCCTGCAACAACTTTTCTGGCAGTAACAGAGTTAGTAGACATGGGCTAGAGGGAGAACACTCCTCACTCTTTTACGAATACTACAGGATTCTTGAGGCAGTAATGGAAATGCAGAAAAGTGACCCTGAGTGAAACAACAAAATGCAATGGTGGATTTTGTTATTTCTCACTATTGTATGTAAATCAAAATTTTAAGGTGTGTAACTGAAAATGAAGTACACAGTATGAGGAAAATCCAATAGACTCCCAAAAAAAATGCAATTTTGTCGTTCTCTTTGCTCGTTATACTTAAGTTCTTGTCTCACCAGGTTTTACTTACAACAATGTCGTCACTGAGATTATTTTTAGGAAAGAAAAAGGAAAGGAAAGGCTTAAACCGAGAGTTTCGTATATGCTAACTGATGTGCACAGAATGATATTATTTTATTAAAAAATATAGTTTGAGCCATGGAAGATGTTCCTAACGTGTTCGTGGGACTAACATTGGGAACAAAGTCAAACAAAGAACAAGTTTCAGTAGGATAGATCCAAATTCATAATTTCAATATCATTTCGAGAAATAAATTGTAAACCTAATTCAATTCTAAAAGACTGACTTATAAAATAAAATTTATATATATATATATATATATATATATATAATAAAATTGTCTTATGATCATTGTAGAATTTCCATCCGTTTCAATCACACAAGAAGTCGACGGGGAGCAATATAAGTTGGTGGTAATATGGTCAACAGTCACACAAATAGGTTGAAGACAGTTGATCCAAATAATTGCGAAACAAAGCTAGCTAATCCTATTTTATGAATACGGAATAAAAATAGGTACTTAAGATACAAATTCCATTTCATAATTTTATAGGCATCATTAAATTCCCAAAAACTATCTGTTCTTAACCATAGTAATATAAGCACGCCATATAGTAATCATTAATCAAGTCATGTTCCCTGAGAAAGATGACAAATAATCCTTAGGCATAGTCGATTTTTATTATAGAGACAAATTACTTGGAGTTGAACATTAAGAACTTTAGGTAGATAAATCACACAAAGAAAACAGTGACTTATATATCCCGTTCTTGTTTTAATACTTACACATTGTAAGTTAAGACAGATACACCTCAACACTTGCAGTTTTTATCAATTGGCAAACGGGACAAACATTGATAAATCCATCACAATCCTTACACAAGCACAGGTGCCTACAAGGCATCAACAACATGGAAACTGCCTTTGCCTTGCAAGCTCTGCAAGTCAGATTCTCTGTATCCTGGTAGCTCTTGTGGGTAGAGTTTATAGGCGCACCCTGTATGTTTAGGAAGTTATTAGGATCTATATACGAGGCATCATCATCAACTTCACTATCTCCAAACCCTTCCTTCCCTTGTTCAGCACCTTGTGAAATTGCCTGCTGTAGGTTGTTCCTTAATGCATTCACAACTGACTCATTATACTTTGCTCTGTAATGCCAGCTCTGTGCTTCAATAGCCACCTGCTTTATTCTTTCTGCCAGCTCCCTGTTTTTCCGGTTCATGTTTTCTATCTCCACATCTTTTTCCTTTAGCTTTGCGCTGATACCTTTCTCAATGGAGGAGAGGAGAGCAGTCATGTGTTTTTGCTTCATGTCTCTCACCCCCTTTGACAACTGTTCCTTCTGTGGAAAAGTAATTGGAATAGCATTTCAGAAGACTGCGAACCAAGAATTACAAAACTGATAATTCCATCATTGAAGTATAGCGTCTAGTTCATATATCTTTGTGCAATAGAAAAAATAATCATTCAAAAACTTTTTTATCACACTATTTTCATCACCCTTACTCTAATATTTAAGCATTTCGGATGAAGTGTTCAAAAAGTAATGGTTCTTCAAAAGAGCAACTCCTAATCAACTAGACTATGACTGGACAAACATGCCTGCAAATGCTACTCAAAAAGATTTAGTGGTGCACTTGTAAAAAAAAAAAAAAAAAACACACTAGGAGAAAATTGATAAAGGAAAATGTAAAAACGTCTACTCATAAATGTCCTTATTTCCCCTCTTTTCCCTATTGAATTAAGCCACAGGCCGGCCTTTCATACCCTTCTGATCAACCGTAAATCATTTGTATCGACCACAAACATCACATAAAATGAAAAGCAAATAGGTATCTTCATGTATTACCTGAAGTTTGATATAATGATCCAACTCTTCTTGCTGCCTATCAAGCTCAGTTCTGATATTGTCACCAAGAGACAGTATGATAGACGGTGTGGCAGTCATGCTGCCGCTAGCAGAAGTAACAGATGAGTTATGCTCATCATCGTCATATGAAAGCCTCAATCCTGTTGACACAGGGTTGGGATTTTGAATACTTGCTAATCGATCAACATCCTTTTGATTGACATTGTAATTTAAGGAAATCTGAAGTCTTTGTCTTGACATATCTTCCATTTCCTTGCTGCGTTTATTAGGCTGAATCATGGGGCTGACATGCTCATTTCCGATATAATTAACTGGGTCAACACTACATCCAGCTTGTACTGCAAAAGATATTGCCTGACTATCATTCAGTGATAAGGTAAAAACTATGGACAAAATACTAAACATATGAAAGGACATACAAAATAATTTAAATGGTAGTTTAAGGAACTGCATTAAATGATAAATTGAAACAAATATATAATAATTTCTAAATTTACAAAAGGAAGGGAATTTCAGTGCTAGCAATGACAGTATACTAAATCAGCAGCTTGTTGGTCAAACACAGTACAGGATACAAGTAAAGAAAAGGTACCCCTAGTTCCCAGAAAAATAAGTTTCATGCCAACAACCATTACCATTCCTGTGCTTCAAAACCAAAACATTAGAGCAAGAATGCGGGATAAGTAGTTACTCAAATTGTCAGCATTGATTATGTCCGACAAAATTAGGTGTGACATGCAAGCAATCGAAACACACAAAACCTATATACAAGCAAAAACCAATACAAGTTCATAACCCATTCTATCACAGTAAAACAAAGGAAAGGATATGATATAAACATGCCCAATAATAACAGCAACAAGAGGATTGAATTGTTGAAGTACAAGAAGGAAAGTAGCAGCTGAGTAAAACTCCTAAACCAGAAAATATACCCATAAAAAACGTTAAGGTCATTAAAACGGAGCTACCCTGTTTAACAACCACATTCAAATGATTCAGTGAAAAAGTTTAGTTACATGAGAAAAGTAAAGAGAACTTACAGTTTCCAAACAACTGTAGCTGATTTGATGCATTAGTTTGATGCCGAAATTGAGTCTCATCCAAGAAAACAGGAAGCAAGCGATTTCCATTGTTGCCTCCAAACATTATCCCTGGATATGTGCTTGCCTACCTCGAGTATGTAGCCTTGAAAGAATATTAATGAAGCCACCGATGATTATCTAGAAGAAAAGGGTAAAGGAAAAAGTCAGCATCAACTTTGGATAAAAGTTAACATCAAATATAACAGCACCGAAAACCACATTAGTGCAATACTTTGTGCTATTTGGCTTGTAAGGGTAGGAGAGTTGATGGTCTAATGAAGCATAGTTATAAGTCGGTTTTTGATATGATGATACTTGGTGAATATCTTCTGTCTCCTACTTGTCAAGTAATTTAGAGAAAAAGAACAAAATCAATATACAGATGTATCTACATTTTCAAACCAAAACATGAAAATAGACAAATTTCATCTCAAGTTTTAGTTGCAGATATCTATAAACTAGTGTTTGGGTAGAAACAAAAGTTAATGGTTCAGCATTTAGTGCAAATGTGGCAAAATAAAATATTTGAAGATGATAAAATAAATATTGACTTTCAGCTATATCTAGGTGAAATCCTTTTGCAAATACAAAGGGAAAAATTAGGTAGAACACAAGGAATTCATAAAATTAATCATATAGTTCTCAAGATTAAAATCTAAAGCTTTTTCTGGTGTTTCTTCTGCTTAGAAGCAGAAACTTTGCCAAACACAGTTTCAAAGTAGCTCAATAAATTTAGCTTGTTTAATAATGTAAAGACCAAACCATCAACTAAAAGAAAAAGGAAAGGCTAAACACTCCCCTAGTGAAATATTTTAGGAGCAATATCAAGGTGATATATATCTTCACTTTCATACATTCAGTATACATACTTTCGCAAGAATGCAAACATTCCATGGAAGCAAATGTTGAGTTTCAAACAATAACAAGTTTTGGAGTTCAACAAAAATCGTATATTGAGTTTCAACAATAGCCTTGTCCCACACTAAGCGAGGCTGGATACATGGATCAAAAAATATCATGGGGGCTTAGTTAAAAACCAAACTATCAAGTATGTTATTCACCATGAAATTCCTTTTAATTTGTCCAATGTCCTTTTTGATCTCTCTTTACTGCTTCTCATGGGGCTAAAATTCATGTCATCTACTCTCCTCACCATGCCTCGAGTGGACTTCTTTGCATACCGAATTTCTATCTTCTTTTACTCAATAAGTTATGCTAATATCTCTTCGTATACAATCATTCCTTATCTTGTCCTTCCTTCAGTGGCCACACATCCATCTTCACTCCACCTATGGTCTCATAAGCTAGACCCAAGCTCGAATAAAGGAGAACAATTATGTTAAGCTCTCAACAGGAAGCTTAAAACTTGTTGAAACCCCAATCATGGATCACTCAAGGAAGACACATTCACTATCAATCATAAATAAAAAACAGTTCAACAGTAGGTGTGTGGCCTCCAACAACAATATCTCTGAACTGTGGCCTAATATTCACTTAAACAATCGCATAAAGCACCTAAGCAAGCCATTCTTATGCAGATTCATATTTGAGAAAGTTTTGTGATAAGAATAAATGCCCAGCAATTGTTATATAACCAACTTATAATAATAAGAAAAGAAGTTATAGAAGAACTACAATGGCCTAATGAATTCCCCAGAAAAAAAATTAATGAATGGATTTTGCCTAGAGTAGTTTGGAAACCGGCAAAGAAAATACATATCCCCAAGGCATATATGTCCTTCCCATTTTTTTCTGTACAATGGAAAAAAAAAATGCCCTTGGTTCCGTTTCAACAAAGGAACCATGGACTTGTCAAATAAATCTGATGGGTGTTCATTAGAATTTGATTGCATCAAATGAATTGGCAAGACAAAAGAGTAATCAAAACTGAATATCTAGTCAGCAGATAAGCGAAACAAACAAGATGAACATCATATTTATTGAGTGGTTTATAAATTTATAAACATGAAAGCACAAAACATTTCACTCAGATCAATAATAACTAAAAAAATCAATGGAAAACTGATTAAATGCCGACATACATAACAGAACACGACAACAAAAAATGATTATCTTCGGTTCAGAGCCTCTTTGTGTTGGTCACAAGAGGGAAAGTGGAAAGCTGTAATGCAATCCACCATCAACAGAGCAAATCAGGCACTATAATCTCGAAAGTCAAAAGCTTTGAGGCATCAAAAGATGGAAGATCAATTCAAACAAAAACCCAGTACATACCTTGAGATGGGAACGTTTTATAAGCAAAAAAACACAAAGATCAGGCTGATACAGACACAGAAATAACGATGGAACAAAAGGGTGACTGAGAGGAAAAAGAAGAAGAAGGTAAGAGATCTGAAATGAAAGATTAAGGAAAGTGGATGGATGAATGATGAGAGTTATGAATAGAATATAGGAAGGAGTGGGTGTTGCATAAGAAATGGAGACAACTATTATTAATTTGTGGGATTTTTTATGGTCTGAAGAAATATTAAAATATTTATATTCAATAGAGTATACATAACATTTTTATGATGTATTTACGAAAAAATATTAATAAATCTTAACTTTATTACTTCTTACGTTTTTTACTATTTATTTGGAATTAAAGAATTTATTATCAAAAGACATTAAAAGATTTTTTATGTTGGTACTTTAAACTGATTTACAATGTTTATATTCAATAAAGTGTGTTTAACATTTTTATGGCATATTCATGAACCTACAATTAAAAATATTTAATTTATCCTTATGTTTTTTACTATTTCATTTTGAAGATGAAAGAGATCTTTAATTTACTACTTATGTTTTTTACTATTTATCTAGTTAAAAGTAACACTCCATGGATTGATGTTTTATATTGAATTTTTTGTTTTGAAACAGTTTAACTTCCGTTTTTTTCTTTAATTTCTTCCTCAATTTTTTATTTATAAATGTTTGACCTTTTCCGTATTTTTCTTGAAAACGTAAAATTAGAAGTAAAGGACTTTGAAATTCATACGAAAAGGTTAACATTAACATTTTCTTCAAGTTTGTTTTTATCATCGATAAAAAATTAATTTGTTCGACGTTAATGTTTGGGGTACAGGGATCTATTACCTATTTAAAACACTTATCACCTATCTAAAATACTAAATTTGTCTTAACTCTCTTTTCGTTGCAGCTTCTTTCATTCGGTCTCCTTTCTTTCTCTCTCGTTCAGTTGTCCAAACGATTGAAGTACTTATCCAAAAGGTTCAAATGCTTAAGTCAATTCAAGTCAGTTTGGGTGAAAGCAATTAATATTGTAATAAATGCGAAGAAAAGAACTTTACCAACTTACCAACTTACCTTGGGCCTCTATTGATAGGTTTTGGTATGGACATGTGATTAGGGATTTCTTAATTACGGCCCAATTGTTTTTTAAACTTAATTATGGATTTGTTTTACCTTAATTTCAGACATGTTAGAGTTTACCTTTCGATCCGCCCGACTGATGCTTCTGCGTACCCACAGCCCGACCGACCACGTTGTTGTACTCGCATAGTTGGGTGAGGGTGACCGGTCGCGGTCAGCGCTATTGGTGTTTGCGTAACGGGCGGCCTTCGGCCGCTTGTTCCCGGGGTCATTCGGTTGTGAGCTCCCTGCAATCACTCCAGAGAGATTGCAACATCAACAAGTCATTAGATAGTCCACTTGTAGCGGGCGGCCTTTAACCGTTTATCCTTGGGTCACCTGACTGAGGGTTGTTGATAGGCCATACGGTACAATTAACATAACAAAAAGTAGTTGCTTCTAAGAATTGTCTTAAGAACTTTTGAATCACCTAATCCGTTAACCCTTGAATGCTTGTTAGAGCATTATAGAAACAATACAAAGCACTTTATTTATTGTTCATGTATGCATTTGATTTGGTTATACCAGTTCATCTCTGAAATCTAACAGAGAAATGCAATACCATACACATCATACAAAAGACTATTACAATATATAGAAAAGATGTAAAGAATAATTCTGATGTATTGTTTCAAAGAATATGGTACCATATATATACATACAAGAGTGCTATAATTCTTCATCTATTAAAGGAATGAATGCACAGATTTGCACAGATTTGCTCACAAATATAATAATGCTTAAATTATAGCTAATACAATATTTGACATATCTTAACACCCCCACTCAAGTTGGTGCATGAATATCACACATTCCCAACTTGAATAGAGACTCATTAAACACTTTGCTTGACACTCCTTTAGTGAGAACATCAGCCAACTGCAATTTTGATCTTACAAAAGGAAAGGAAATTATTCCAGCTTCAAGTTTCTCTTTGATGAAATGTCTATCAATCTCCACATGCTTTGTTGTTCTATCATGTTGCACCGGATTATGAGCAATTGCTATAGCCGACGTATTATCACAGTACAAACTCATAGTTTCATTTTATTTAAAGTCCAAATCTGATAGCACATTTTTAATCCACAAAAGTTCAAATACACCTAGTGCCATGCCTCTGAATTCTGCTTCAGCACTAGATCTTGCTACTACAGGCTGCTTTTTACTCCTCCAAGTTACAAGATTCCCTCCTACAAAAGTAAAGTATCCAAAGGTAGATCTTCTATCATCTTTTGAACCTGTCTAATTTGCATCAGTATACCCTTCTACTTTTAAGTATCCATTATTTGAGAACAAAATTCTTTTTTCAGGAGTGGACTTTAAATATCTCAAAATCCTCTCAACAACATCCATGTGAAGCTTTCGTGGGTCATGCATAAATTGGCTAACAACATTCATTGCATAGGTAATATCTGGACGTGTATGAGACAAATAAATTAATTTTCCTACCAGCCTTTGGTATCTCCCTTTGTCTATGTTTGCTGAATTTGAGCATTGAAAGAGTTTATGATTCTGTTAAATTGGTGTATCAACCGGTTTACTCTCAAGCAATCCAGTTTTTTATAGTAAATCAATAGTATATTTTCTTTGGCATAGAAAAATCCCATGTTTTGATCTAGCTACTTCAATACCCAACAAATATTTAAGGTTTCCAAGTTGTTTCCTCTCAAAATCAGATGCAAGGTATCGTTGTAAAGTGAAAATCTCATCTTGGTTATTTCCTGTAACAATCATGTCATCTACATATATAATCAAAGCTGTAATTCTTCCTTTACCTCTCTTCAAAAATAAGGTGTAATCAGAGTTACTAGCTCTATAGCCAAAAGCCTTCATAGACTTGGTAAACCTTCCAAACAATGCTCTTGTGGATTGTTTTAATCCATATAGAGCCTTCTTTAATTTGTAAACCTTCATTCCAATTGAATCTGTCATACTTGGTGGAGAATTCATATAAATTTCTTCTGAAATTGTTGCATGTAGGAAAGGATTTTTCACAACAAATTGTAGAAGAGGCCAATCTTGATTTGTTGCTAGTGACAGAAGTATTCTCACAGTATTGAGCTTGGCTACTGGTGCGAACATTTCTTGGTAATCTACACCATAAGATTGAGTGTAACCTTTAGCCACAAGTTGTGCTTTATACCTCTCAATTTCTTTAGAAAGAGGAAGAGGAGATTCCCCTTCCCCTTCTCATTGGCCGACGAAGGAGGCGAGGAGTCGTCGGAGTCGGTGAGGAGTGAGGCGGATACCATTTTTGCGTCAGTCACGAACAATGTTTTTGCGTCAGCCACAAAAAATTTAGAGACGAGGAGGCAGAGTAGAATGATACCGATAACAAACGTCGTCGAAGCCGTGGGGAAAGGAATACCGAGAGATAAGAGACGTTCAAGCATAGTTCGAAGAGTGTCGGTCGCCGAAATGGAGAAAGGAACGGCACAAACGGCGATGGAGGAAGGAACAACACGACCGATAGTGGAGAAAGAAACGACACAATCGGAGGTGAAGAAAGGAACGGTACTGGTAGTGGAGGAGAAAGAAACGGCACGACCAGCGGTGACCGGCCTCAAGGTAGGAACACGATCGGCGGTGGTGGAGAAAGGAACTGCACAACCGACGGTGGAGAAAGGACCGACGGTGGAAAAAGGAACGACATGACCAGTGGAAGAGTGGATTCCCCTTCTCTTTCTCATTGTTCTTCGACGACGAAGGAGGAAAGTCTATTAAGAAACCTGATTGTCATTAACAGAGGAGAAATTATCAAGCGGAAGTGATGAACGTTGGTGCACATGAATGCACATGGATGCACATGGATGCACAATCCTAAGCACATTAGTATTATCAGATATAGAATCAGAAGGTACCTCTGAAAATGGAGAAATTGAAACGTGACACTCCATTTAACGCTGTTACAACACCACTAACGGAAAAGACTTGATTGCATCAAACTTTTCAAAATAGGGACCAAATTGAGATAAAAAAAATAAAGGGACCAAATTGATATTTTGCTACGAAAATGGAGACCAAACACATAATTTAACCTAAAAGTTATAATACATCACTGATCAAAATGACACAAAGAACAAATAATAAATATAATAATAAAATTTTAACTTAGATTTTGTATCTTTTGAACTCCAATATATGTTGGATAGTGAAAAAAAAAATTCATGGCAATTACATTAAATTTTCATATTATAGTAAATAAAAGTTATTTACATAATTAATGTGAAAAAATTACAATATGATTGATAATGAGTTAGAAAATAAAAAATAATTAGATAGAATATATCGAAATATTATTTTACATGATAAAAATAAACAATAAAAAAATGTTAAAAGTTTACAAATGTGTCTCTAAGAAATAATTTGAGAGACTATTGAAAAAAATCGCACAAAGGAAATCAAATATATAATCAAGGGTATAATAAGATAAAAAATACCTTAGAGATCTAAGAAAACTTTTCAAATATCAACATACATACTCAATGGTTGAAAAATAACGAAAATTATTTTAAGGAAACAAAAGTGTTCTTAAACTTAAAAAAAAAATCAATAATAATAATAATAATAAGTAAAGATTTTTTTTTATATTACATTAATTGAGAGTATTAAACATATTCTCATGCGAAAGGAAAATATATAATAAATAAAAATATAAAAAAATTATAGAAATATTTAAATGTGAGGCATAACAATTTTTTAATTGACATACATCATTTTAACATAATTACATAAATGTTACGATAAGATAAAAAATATATTGAAGATGCGAATGAATTTCATACGATATAAGGTTCATTACAGAAATGATACGACATAAGGTTCATTACAGAAATGATACGACATACGCACAAGTATTGTTATACTATACATCATATATCATACAAAAAAATACTCACTCACGGTTAGTAACGGTAAAACTGACTTTAACTGTCCACTTCCACCTCTTCAGAAAGAGGAGGAGTGGATTTTCTTTCGGCTTTTCATTGTCCTTCGCCGAGGAAGGAGGAGAGTCAGAGTCGTCGCCGATGAGGTATGGAGATTTCGCGTGAGCCGCGAAAGATTTAGAGAATAGGAGACACATTATTATTATTCCGAGAATAGACGCCACCGGAGCGTTGGTGATTGGAAGTCCAACAGATGGTATAGGTTCCATCAACGTTCGAAGAACACCTGCCTTCGACGCGGAGATATTCGTTGAAGCGGAGTAAGGAGCATTTGAGGAAACAACCGCACCGCCGAATAATGGAACGCGACCACCAGAAAACGAAAGTGTACGACGACTACCACCGCATAATAGTACAGGACGACGGTCCGCGGCGGAGTAACTACCAGAAGGAACTCGAAGAGACAGAACTGGCCTGAAAGGAGAAACTAAAAGTAAGGATGCCATTTTTTAACTCCATAATTCATTTTTACCCATATATATACATAAATATATATAAATAAGGTTAAAATACATTTTTGTCCCCATTTTCGTCAAGTTTTTTCAAATAAGTCCTAATTTTGATTTTGTGTTCAAATAGGTCCCAATTTTCGTCAATTTTGTTCAATTGGGTCCTTTTTTGCTAACACCGTTTAAATCATTAACGACCATAAATAGTGACTGCCACGTGTCACTTCGTGGTTTTTTTTGAATTTTTTTTGAATATATTTTTTAAATGTACACGTGTCAACCTAGGAGCGTGCCATGTGTCACTTCGTGGTTTTTTTGAATTTTTTATTTTATTTTTTTTGAATTTTGTTTAATTTTTTTTAAATGTCCACGTGTCAACCCAGTAGTGTGTCACGTGTCAAAGTCAATATTATATATTCAATTTGGTCCCTATATTTGTTATTTTTGTTCAATTAGGTCCCAATTTTTGTTAACATTAACCAATCTGGTCCCTATTGAAGATGTGACCAAATTTAATTTTTATATCAAAGTTATAATGATGTGCATTTTAATATATTATATAAAAATATTTAATAAAAAATGTGAATTTTAATATAAAAATTAAATTTGGTTTTAATTTGGAGAGGGACCAAATTGGTTAATGTTAACAAAAATTGAGACCTAATTGAACAAAAATAACAAATATAGGGACCAAATTGAATTTAGAACATTGACTTTGACACATGGCACGCTACTGGGTTGACACGTGGACATTTAAAAAAAATTAAACAAAATTTTAAAAGAATTTAAAAAAAAATTCAAAAAAACCACAAAGTGACACGTGGCACACTCCTGGGTTGACACGTGTACATTTAAAAAAATTTATTTTTTTTAAAAACATTTTAAAAAATTTTAAAAAAATTTTAAAAAAATAAAAAAAATTCAAAGAAACCACGAAGTGACACGTGACAATCATGACCGTTAATGATTTAAACGGTGTTAGCAAAAAATGACCCAATTGAACAAAATTGATGAAAATTGGGACCTATTTGAACACAAAACAAAAATTAGGACTTATTTGAAAAAACTTGACGAAAATTGGGACTAAAAATATATTTTAACCTATACATTACAACGTCAATCGAATTAAATTTTTTTTTAATTGTTTATTTGTTAATAAAGTTTTATTTATTAAGTGTTAAATATTTTTATATAATTATTTTTATAGAATAATAATTATATTATTATTACATTTATCTAAATAAAAATTAATATCACTATTAATACCAATGCAAACATTGACGATAATATTAATTTAAATAATAATACTAATACTAATTATTATATTATTAATACTAATAATAATATAATAAAATAACGGGCCCTGAAGGAGAACGTATAGCAAAAGTAGGTAACTCTCTTTCTTACTCTCTTTCTTTGTTTCTGGTATGAAGTTGAAGAATAGAAATTCCGATCCCATTGGACTCTGTTTCTATTCTCCTGGAAGTGATTCATCGAACACTGCTTCAGCACAACCAAGTAGTTCCGATGACCGGTAACGAGTTTCGCTTCTTCTTGTCCTGCGACATCAATCTTCCCGTCACTTTCCGCATTGAGCGTCTCGAAGGCAGTTTCCCCTTTTCCAAATTCCCCAATTCAGGTTTCTTTCCCACTCTTTTCTAATTCCTCATGTCACTATTCAATTCACCGATTATCTGGTCAGAGTTTGAGCTCTTGTGCAATCTCAAATCTTCATCGATTGTGCACTTCACAGTTTCGTCTTATTTGCTTATTGCAGAAAACAATGCCCCCGCGGAGAATAGAACCTCGGAGATATATGTGGAGTGTGCGTTGTTCATTGATGGTGCGCCGTTTGGCCTTCCCACCAGAACAAGGTTTTTTTTTTTTAATTAAGCTATTTTGATTCCTGTATATATACTTCACACGTGATGCAACTAGGGTAACACTTTCAATAATCTTTAATCAAAGGGAGAGAGTGTGTTAGAGAGCTAGTGTTATTGGGTGTGTTCCCAGCACTCTTCTAAAAGTTTTGATTGCGTAACCTTGCTACTATGTACTGGAGGAATTGATTTTATAGGATGAGATTTGTTTTTGCTGTTTTACCTCTTCTATAACTCTTTTTGTTTTCATCTGCACGTTCCTATACCCTGGTAGGTCAGGTGTTGTGTTAAAAGGAACGATTTGAATTCAATTGGGTGGGATTTTTTAACCAATTTTTGGAATGTTTACCCAATCAGCAATGTGTTAACAGTGATAATATTACTAAAATTTTAAGGTATTTGAGAATTTTAATATTTTTAAATCATCTGGTGAAGGTTGGAGTCCGCTGGACCACCATTTTGTTGGAATGAGCTCATCACGTTAACAACTAAATATCGAGACTTAACTGCTCAGTCACAACTCACCTTCACTGTAAGTTGCAAATTTAGCTTAAAAGCTTATTTATGCTTCTTTCAAGTAGTGATAGCACAAAACTTGTTTTATTCCCAATTGTGAATTGTTGCAAGAACTAAATTCTGGTTATGTCTGAATTTTATCAGCTTCCATTATACCAAAATTTTCTTTATAATTTGTGAAGTGTGAGCTTCATTATTTTGGTAATGTTGTTGTATGAATAATAGGTTTGGGATCTTTCACATGGTGAAGGATTGATTGGAGGCGCAACAATTCTTCTCTTCAATAACAAAAAGCAGCTCAAAACTGGGAAGCAAAAACTTAGGCTTTGGGCAGGAAAAGAGGCAGATGGGACATCTCCTACTACTACACCTGGAAAGGTAGTGAATGTTTCAAACAAGCATAAGTTTCATTTTCCTTTTTTGTTTAATTTGTTGAAACCTTTCGGTCTTATAAAACATACTTTTGTTTGTTCTCATTAGGTCCCTAAGCTCGAACGTGGAGAATTGGAACGACTGGAAAAGCTTGTGAACAAGTATGAACGAGGTCAAATTCAACGAGTAGACTGGCTGGATCGCCTCACATTTAAAGCTATGGAGAGAATCAAGGAACGTGAAAGCTTGAAAAATGGAAGTTCTCATTACCTGGTTGTAGACTTCTGTAGTTTTGAGCATCGAGTTGTTTTTCAGGTATTCTTTCTTCTTAGTTGTGCCATTGCCTGAAGGTATGTGTCTCACAAAATTGCCGGTGGGATACTTGGTCAAAGAATATATATATATATATATATATATATATATATATATATATATTCGGTAAAATGTCAACATGGTCTACTGGTCCTCCCTCCTCTTATTTGAAATACTCCTGCACAAAAATGGTTTTGTATTTATGATCCCCTTGTCTAGTGTAGCAACGGCGCATGTAATCCCTAGAGTGCAGTATTGGGTTTGCACGCATCTTATATTATAAAGAATGTTAGCACTCCATGCATAGGTCACCTAATTTATCGAGGTATCCTACCATGCATACTGTTGTAAAGTTATCAGTTTACCAAGGAACCCCTCAAGTTATTAATGCAGTTGTTTTTCTTCAAGAATATTATAAACGCTGATACATATATCTTGCATATGCGTTAACTCTTATCTGTTACAAAATGTAGGAATCCGGTTCAAATTTTTTGTTGCCATCTCCTATAGCTTCAACTAATGATATTGTCATTGTCTGGGATCAAGAAGTTGGAAAGATAAATCCATCTGAGCACAAACAGTTAAAGCTGGCTAGGAGTTTGACTCGTGGTGTCATAGACAGGGATCTGAAGCCAAGCTCAAATGAGAGGAAGTAAGCTTAAAATTTTGTTGAAATATAATTTCCCTGTTATATCAATCAGATTAATGTTGGAAATGATTCAGCTTCTCAGTATTTGAAATGGTTAATTGTTCATTGAGACACACACACATATGTTGACTCATTATTTCTTCACACACCCTGTCTCTCTCTTTCAGAGCTTATACAATAACTAACTTTTCTCTTACAAGACATCCTATTAACATAATAAACAACAGATAAATTTTAAGTTATAGCCCATTGGCGCAATTCAAACCATAGTAACTGCTAATTTGCAATCTTGATGATCCATCTAACATAATAAAACATACATAAAATTAAATAGAATGAAACATATATAGAGTTTCACATTAGTACATTATTGCAACATCTATCAGTTTACAAAGAACATTATGCAAACATCAAATTATTAATCAGTCAATCATGAATAAAACAGACAATACAAAGGCAAAAGGAATGAGTTAGTCCTAATATTTGCCATGAAAGTATCAAAGGCCAAAGAAGAAATTCAAACCATTACAAGGGACTGACAGGTTTAAAATAGATGCACAACAGTGGCAGTCAACTTGTGACAAAAGGATAGAAATTTACCTAAATGCAATAGCAAATGGATAGGAGAAGAATTGGAGTTGAAGTTTCTTGGTTGATGCTCTAGCAGGCTGGCAATGGGAGGCGACATCAAGAAGAATGATAGGAGAAGTGAATTACATAAGCAAAAAGCAATTAGGTCAATTTATTCAAACTAATTAAAATGTTTAGATTGTTAATTTCCCTCTTTTCCAAATCCCCCCAATATTGGAGGAAAGCCAAAATTAGATTAGAAGGGATTTTGCTCCCTCCATTTCCCTTTCCTTCTCTTAAAATTAACCAAATAAAAAGGTTTAAAAAATCCTGCCTCCCCTCCATTTCCTTCCACCCAAACAATATGATAAAGAAAGAGGATATGTTCATCGCAGATTTGATGCAACGCTTCAAATACACATGAACATTTTGCTGTATAATAATGTTAGTGTCAATGACCATAGTACTTGTATTACCACATTTTAGTGGTGGGTGGTTCTAAACTGAATGATTTCAGATTTAAGTGGGATTTATTTAATAATTTAACTTCAGTAAAACAATTATATCTGATTTGTCTAAGTAAATTTGCAATTGAAAACTAAAATGTATTTATGTTAAAGAATTGAAATAATGTATTTCTTTCCAGGACCATGTGGTTGTTCCATTTTGAAGGGATCTAGACCATATTTCTGTGCAATAAGTTATAATTTAATTATTAGGATTCCCTTCTTATTTATCTAATTGTCTTAGCTGTAAATTCTGGATTTTTTTTTTTTGTGTCAAGTGTTAGTAGTATCACTTCTGACAAACCTTTTTCATTTCTCTA
Organism: Vigna unguiculata; assembly: GCF_037176805.1. Taxonomy (NCBI): domain Eukaryota; kingdom Viridiplantae; phylum Streptophyta; class Magnoliopsida; order Fabales; family Fabaceae; genus Vigna; species Vigna unguiculata. The sequence continues at coordinate 26,575,339 of NC_140793.1, forward strand.
ATGGGTTCTGTAATGAATAGCGTTTTCTTCCCTCTGTAATATTGTACTTTATCATCTTTATCATATAGGTCATTGTTTAACATTTTTATTTGATCCTTTATGTCAAGATCAATTCAGAGAATACTAAAATATCCACCAACAAGGACTCTGAGTGGAGATGAGAGGCAGCTCTTGTGGAAATTCCGCTTCTCTTTGATGTCTGAAAAGAGGGCTCTTACAAAGTTCCTGCGTTGTGTTGAATGGAGTGATGTTCAGGTCAGCCTTTACCATCATGAAAATTAGTAACAGATATCATGGTAAATGATTGCTGATCAAAAAAAGAAAAAAATCATGATAGATGGTCTTTGTTATGTTGTAGGAGTTGTACTTAATGTATATTAGGTTTTCTCAAGTAGTTAATAGTACATTCTGCACTCATTCTCCACATGTAGCAGCTCGGATCATACCTCACACGTAGTGTATTGGCTATGTTTTTTTAATGAATTAGAAAGATCAGTGCATCTTTCCTTTAGAAAACTCTGTTTTCAAAAGGGTATTAGTGTGACCATTTGCTCTAATGATCAAATGTGGGGTAAAATACCACATAAATCAAGAAAAACTCTAATAAGGATCTAGATTTAAATGGCCTTGCTGTAGTGGCTCTTGATGTAACACAATGACGTTGTTATTGCTTTTTTTTTTTCTCTTGAATTTGTCAGTATCTTATCTTCCTATCTCTATTGTTTTTTTCTTTTTTTCCCTTGAATTTTTATTGCTAAATAAGTGGTATAATTTTTCATTTAATGATGCTGTTTTTATTCAGGAAGCAAAACAAGCTTTAGAATTGATGGGCAAGTGGGAAATGATTGATGTTTCTGATGCACTGGAACTTTTGTCTCCTGTTTTTGAAAGTGAAGAGGTACTTTTCAAGAGTGATCTTAGGCAAAATTGTAACCAATGGTTGTACATCTTGTGTTTATATTAATTAGGTTTGCAGTGCGATGTTGTACTAGTACGGAGAAAAATCTAAGCATTAATATGAATGTAATGCCCTCAACACATTAATAACGGGATACACTTAACTGTCGATATACTTAACTGTCGGTATCAACAGACATAATGAAAAAGAAATTTTACCTGATAGCAAAGAGTATTACAACTAGGGATGAGGGGGGAGAATAATGTATCTTCCATACCTGAAAACTGGAATCACAAAAAGTAAAGGAATGTATTAAATCAGCCTGATCTCTGTGTACCTTAGTGTAATCTCCTTGATACAACCATGAATTGAACAACACCAAAGAAAGGCCATAAACATAATTCCAATACCAAGTGTAGGAGCAAACATGACATTCCACTCCCTGCCTTACTGTTGTTATAGATGTAATGACTTAATAGTGCAACTTCGTTTTCAATCAAAACGCAGAAATTTGTACATCTTTGAATAACCAAATGAGGCCATTTCTCAACTACTTCATTGCAGGTTCGTGCTTATGCTGTTAGTGTTCTTGAAAGAGCTGACGACGAAGAGCTTCAATGTTACTTGCTTCAATTGGTTCAGGCTCTTCGGTTTGAGCGTTCTGACAAATCTCGTCTTTCTCATTTCCTTGTCCAACGTGGTAGGTGCATGAGAATTTAAATGCTATTTAAGGTGCTGATTCTAGTTATATTCAATTATTTTCTGAAAGAAACCTGAATTTTGTCAGCATTGTGCAATATTGAATTGGCAAGCTTTCTTCGCTGGTATGTGGCTGTTGAACTTTATGATCCTGCATATGCCAAACGATTTTACTGCACTTATGAGATTCTGGAGGAAAATATGATGAAGGTTTGAACTCAGTTTTCTTAATATGTACCATTTTCTTTTACAAAGTTTTGCTTCTGTGACACTTGTTATCATGATGAATCATTTTTCCTCTTGTCTACATTAGGAATATATACTTTTAAAGATTACATGTTGCACATTGCTTTATCGTTGCAAATTTGGAATAGCTAATCCATTTTTGCTTCATCTGAACTCTGTATTATTGAAGATCCCATATTGACTAGAGATATTGTCAAATTATAATATATAAGTAGGTGAAAATCACATCTTGTAAGTCATTATGTAGGATTGAGTTAAGTCTAAACCTACTTTTTATTATGCTGTGTGCTTATCTTAATGAAGTATGTTGGATGCCCGAGATGTTAAGTCCTTGGTATGAGGGGGTGTGTCTTACAAGCTGGTTTTGTTGGGTTGTGTTAGGCTAAACTCACTTTCTAATACCTACATCAGAAAATATTTTTATATTTCACCACATTTGAAATTTGTCTCAATCTATGAATAATAGATTTTTTAAATATGTCATCATGATTTCATTTGTGTGGCTTAATTTTGGAGTAATTCATTCTCGAGCATGACAATTATTGTCATTTGTCTTAGATGGCAGCTGGTGTGAATGGAGAGGAAGATGGGTTTAAACAGTGGCAGAGTTTGGTACGCCAGACTGAATTGACTGCTCAGTTGTGTTCGATCACTAGAGATGTAAGGAATGTTCGTGGTAATACACAAAAGAAGATTGAAAAGCTTAGACAACTACTTTCTGGTCTTCTCAGTGAACTTACCTATTTTGATGAGGTAGGTTCTAACATGAAGCTGTATGATCATTTATTGTTTTCATCTTTTACTTTCTTACATTAATAAATCATGAATGTTGAACAATCTATTAATTTCCACTATTTATTTTATTTCCTATAGTTGTATATAGTGAATTTGTTAAAGTTGTTAAAATGTATGTTTATTGTTGCTATGTTTCACTTGTAGCCAATACGATCACCTTTGTCACCTGGTGTCCTCATCATTGGCATTGTACCTTCAGAGTCATCAATATTTAAAAGTGCACTGCATCCTCTGCGCCTTACTTTTAGAACGACAAATGGTGGAACTAGTAAAATTATATTCAAAAAGGGAGATGATATTCGCCAGGACCAGTTGGTATTTCTACTTATCCTTTTTCTGTCTCCCTGTTATGCATGAAAATATACATGTTTTCCCTGTGCTCATTAGCATACATGATAGATATTTGTGTAAATGTTGGTTTTATGTAGGTTGTTCAAATGGTATCACTAATGGACCGATTACTTAAGCTAGAAAATCTTGATTTGCATCTAACACCATACAAGGTGCTGGCAACTGGACAAGATGAAGGCATGTTGGAATTTATTCCTTCTCGTTCATTGGCCCTGGTATGGGGATTTATACATTTCAAAAGCTGTTTCTTATATTACCATGTAATCACTGCTTCTTTTCTAAACTGAAGATTTCTTGCATTGAAATATAGTAAGGATTTGATACATTAAGTGTAACACTTGGTAGTAAGTTGCAGCGTATTTACCTTTTTTTAACTAACAAAGATGTTGGAGATCTCACATTAACTAGTGACATGCCTAAAATAAAATGTATAAGCGGAATGTCAATTTCATCTTATAAGTCAGTTATATAGTGTTGAGTTATGTTCAAATTCAAGTTATAAGAAAAAGGCTTGTTAATTTAATGCTTTTGGTCTAAGTTTTTTGAATCTTGTTTTGTCTTTACTTTCATATCTGCTTCTACACTGAATTATTTCATATTATCAATTGAAGGATTTGAAAATGATTCATTGACTTAGACATTATGACATTGCAGAAAATATTAAAAATAGCTGGAACTTTTTGTAGCTGTGTTTTAGCATGGTTACTTGATTTATGTATAAATTTATATGTTTTAGTTTGTACTATTTCCGTGAAAGATTTTATTTTATACTGTTCTAAAAAAAAAAGATCACGTTGGGAATAGGAATTCAAGTACCTGTCAGGTTGCTAATTACTAATTGATATTGGATATTGAAATTTATTAATTACATATATGCTTAGCTCTTTAGTTTTTGATATTCAATAAATGATCCTGTTTGTTTTAGGATGCACAATCTTGCAATTGCTATACTAATATATAATCTTTTGGTGACTAGATTTTATCTGAGCATCGTAGCATCATAAGCTATTTGCAGAAATTTCATCCTGATGACCATGGACCTTTTGGAATCACAGCCACCTGCCTTGAAACTTTTATAAAAAGCTGTGCTGGCTACTCTGTTATCACATATATACTTGGTATCGGAGACAGGTGATCCCTAATTTTATTCATCACACACCATTTTCCATCCAACTAGTTAAGCATTGGTATGTTGTTTTGATACTTCTAATTTTGTTATTGTGATGTGCTGGTGAGATCACGTATGCAACCTCCCCATGGCCGCCACCCCAAATAGAATGGGGAATTGGTTGTTAGAGTTGGGTGGGTGTGGGTGTGAATGTGAACCAACGATAGTTGTTCTTTTGGGTGTTTCATGTTCTATTAGCTATCAGAAATTTCACAACTAGGATTTGGAAAGGTTGGACGTGTTATTATGACATTATCTGCATCTCTTGGTTCTATGACTTTAGCATATTCAAGAGGTCCTTGTCTTTTGCCCTTACACCAGCTAGGTTGCTTTGGCTTTGTTAGAAACATAATAAATATCTAGGGATGTATATGAGAATAAAATCTCCTATAATTATTTTTATTTATTGTAATCAACTTTATAAGATGAACTCACACCATTCAATCGTTTTTAGAATCTTTTCTATTTATTTTTCTCTTTCAATTGGCTTTTTGACAATCTGAACAAACGCCCACACTCATTCTATCAATCAAAGAAGATAGAGTCTAAAATGGAGAAAGAGGTTGAAAATAAATGAACCAGGCTCTAGATTGTTTCCCCATTTTCAAGTGAAGAAGGATAAGATAGATTACATCACATTATTCTAAATTTTAAGGTTGTTGCATTGTTCACTGAATTTATATTTTGTCCCTATTTTGACTGAACTTTAATTTTTTGGGCAGGCATTTGGACAATCTCCTCCTTAGAAATGATGGAGGTCTTTTCCATGTTGATTTTGGTTTTATTCTTGGGCGAGATCCTAAGCCATTTCCACCACCAATGAAGCTTTGCAAGGAAATGGTTGAGGCTATGGGTGGAGCTGAAAGGTACAGTTCCCGTTGATGATTCACTTTAGATTCAAGGTAGTTGTGATTTGTAGCTTGAATTTTGAGATAGTGATTCATTTCTCTGTCTCCCATGCAGCCAATATTATACAAGGTTCAAGTCCTATTGTTGTGAAGCATACAACATTCTTCGGAAATCCAGTAACCTAATTCTAAATCTATTTTACTTAATGGCGGGTTCCAATATTCCTGACATAGCCTCTGATCCTGAAAAGGGGATTCTTAAGGTGAGATCCCTTATGTTTTAATAATTAGGTAAATAATATGTTAACTTACTCTTATTCCATGACATTATGGATGTACAGCTTCAGGAGAAGTTTCGGTTGGACTTGGACGACGAAGCTAGTATACATTTCTTCCAGGATCTTATCAATGAGAGTGTGAGTGCATTGTTCCCTCAGATGGTTGAGACTATCCATCGTTGGGCTCAATATTGGCGGTAACCCCAGTATTTATTGGGAGTTATTTCACCGTGTAATTAATTAATCAGGTAGTTTTTATTACTATTAGTATACAACTGCTTGTTTTTTATGTATGTCTTTAAACTCTCAATTTAAATCATAATCATGCCAAAGCACCTTCCTTTAGCTCTTAAATTGCAACACTGACATGATTATCAGTAACTGATTGGAACATCATAGTAGCTGCAATGCAATTTTCATCCGCATTTGGTGAATCCGAAGAATTTTCAATTCTTCAAGGTTGGTTCTGTCAAACAGAAAGATCTCCTCTACTGAAAAAACATGTGCACGCTACACAAATTGAACTAAAGTTACTTAGGTCTCTTTCTCACATTGTATCTCCTGTTTCCAGAACCTGATGCTCTTTAAGGCTTCTAAGCAGCTGATATAATATATGCTTTGGAATTCCACAATGGCCTGACTGCAGATGTATATATGCACTTGTAATTTCTAAACCAATTATCCTGAAGGTAGTGATTTTGTTGGCAACAATGTAAATAAAATTAGTTCTTTTTCATTCTTCTGGTTACGGTTGTATCAAGACAGCTTTGAGTTATAAAATGCTTATCATGCCAAACTAATGTTCATTTAGGTCAAATTAATTGTGTCATTTGTAAAGAAACCCTCTTAGGCAGTCTTCATCTATTGTTCGATGTACATGTAATGTAAATAACTTCATTAGTTTAAATCGATCTAACCAATCCGATACTCAAAACCAAACCAATATTGGTTCGAATATGTATTTATCATATCCAAATCCAATTAACCCTAATAAACCAATGACATTTTTACTTATTATTAATTATTATATGTGAAGTTGCATAGTATAATTATATAAATTTTTATATGATTAGTTTATTTAAGTCAATTAAAAAAAACTGTTTAATCTTTCAGTGATAGAAAATGTTTTGGAAAGCCTTGGTATGGTCCACTCGATGAGTATCCCTGGAATTTACCTTCCAAATTGTAAAGAGAAGGTCTTACTCCCTACCGTTGAATGCATGTGGTCAACTGTGTAATCGAGGAAGCCAACATTGACTGACTTTCATGGTTCAGATTCGAAAGAAGAAAGAGTTTGGGATGAAAGTCCGAGCTTTGCTATCAATATTTCGTAGTTTTTTGGTTAAATTTATACTTCTTTTTTTTTTTTTAATTTTTTATTAAAAAAATTTGTACATGTATTATACAAATGTAATTTACCTTTTTTGGCTTTACATTTTGTTTTTCAATTTTATATTTTTATAAGTACCCGCTTTTAAATTAATATCCTAATTGTTTTTTAAATTTAGTTCTTTTTTATGACCAATTTTCTTAAAACTTATTTTTTTAAATTAAAATAACTATTTATATTAAAAAGTTAATTATAAAATAATAACAATTATTTTTTATTAAAAGTTATTTATATTTACTTTTACAATTATAATTTTATTATTATAAAAGAAAAATGAACACATGTTTTCACTAATTTAATTAATCTAAACTGAATCAATTTGTTTCTAATCGGTTTGGTTTGAATGTTGATTTTGTTTATTTTTAAAAAAATTGAAATCCACCTAAATCGATGAAAGTTGATTGGTTTGTAAATTTTCTATTAATCTGGTCAAAATCGACATGTGAATATAGTTATTGTGATTTAAAAAGTGGTAAACTATAAAAAAATGCAACTACATGTTAAAAAGCGCAATTTTATCTAGTACATGTATATTTTGAATTCTTTGATGAATCATAAACTTGAACTTTATGGAATTTAAGAGTACATATGTATGGGGTTAAAGCCACATTTATCTACATAATTAATGTTTGCAAACTGTATACATCCTTCCTTGACCATTTATCTTAAGAAACAAACCACCTATCATATGTATCCAAAAAAATCTCTCATCATACAATTCCATACTTTTTTGGCTTTTGAACCAATATATAAGAGTGAGTAAGCGTATTTACTGATTTTATTACAATTATTACTAAAAATATAAAAAAAAATATTTTATCCTCTAATTCTATATATTTATCTTTCCTTCAGCATATTATTTTCATTGACTTAAAATTTTAAATTTGTCGTTACCACTAATATAAGACTTCACTTGTGTTTATATGAGAGAAAAGATAATCTTACACATGTAATTTTGAATTTTCAAGTTTACAAACATTTGTAACAAAAAATGTATTTCAAAGAGGTACATGAAGATGGAAAAAAGCTTGAAAGTTTTGGATATTTACCTATTACAAAATAGGTAATTTGGAAAGGTATTCTAGATTGTTCCTAGTTATAAATAAGAAAAGATATATTTGTTTTATATTCATTCTTATTATAATACATTCTAAAACATTATTATCTAAATGTAGTTTTGAATTTGAATAATGTGGAATTAAGATTGAATATATTTTACATTTTGGTAATCTCCTATACATACATTGCATTGTACATTTATTCTATGATTCACATTTTATTGTATTTTTGTAATGTTAATAAAATGTTTTAGATTTTACCAAATTATTTATCATGTCAGTAAATATGATATAAAGTGTTAATTATTATTACTTTGCAAACTAAATTTACATTTATCTATATTTTTTTCTTATATTGCTTATAACTATTATTTCTTTCGTAATTTAACCACACACATTTTTTATTCCTTATTAGATATTTGTTGTATTCAACTTTGAGATCGTAATAAAAAAATTAAACTTAGGGAAGATCTCTCTAACTCCTCATAATAAGTCATTTTGTGTAACAATTTCAACAGTAGTTATATAATTTTTCTTTAAAGTATGAAAGCAATTACAAGCAAAATATATTTTATCTCATCCACGGGAAATATATTACTACAATCCCCTTTTATTTTTTCAATCCTTGACTCAATCATGATTGACATAATGTTCAACTCCATCAACATTATTCATACACAAAAAATATATATATATACTCATTTTACATGATAAGTTACTCCCCAATTCTTTATACTACATATTACAACTACAACACTCCTAGTTCTTTTGTAAAATAGATAATCCATAACTTAGTGTTCTGAAGGGGTATTTTTATGATGAAAACATAAATGACAATTTTTAGAATATGTAATTCAAAATTAATCACTAATTACATAATACATGTTCTATAAGAGTTTCTTTTCATAGTTCTAGAATTCTTAAGCTAACTTTTTGGATTGGGTGTTCAAGATTTATAACAATGGTGTATGTTTGTTAGAACATTCAATAATGAATAAGCATTTTGAAGAACACATTGCGTGTAACACGGGCAAACGTTATGTTTATGTAGCAAACTGTTAAACCACTTTTTCTTTATTGTTTATCTTATTTAAATTTATCTTATCATTGTATAACCATTCAATTAGATATTTGGTTAAACTCGTAAAAATAACTTATGACTTCTATATTTTTCTTAAAACAAAAATGATGACTTCTTCGTAGTTTCTTTTCAATTTACCTTAACATATTTAATTGTGAGAAAGAGCATGAAAGTTCATAAAAATAAGTATAAATTTATATGTAATGAGTTTTAGTTAAATAAGTCCTTAATTATATGTTATAAAATCCTTTTTAAATTTTTTAAGATATACAATTTGACAATTATAGTGAAATACTGTTTCTTAGACTATTGAAAGAAAAAAAAATCCGTAAAATAAATTTAATTTTATTTAAAGTGAAATTTCCCTCCAAAAAGTTTTTTTTTTCCCTTTATTGTTTTACTTTTTTTCTTGGATAGAAGGGTTTAAGACTGGTTTTGGTTTGAGCACACATAGTAGAGAAGAGAACTCACAGAAGAAGATGATTATCCCCGTTCGTTGTTTCACCTGCGGAAAGGTCTCTTTTCATCCCAAATGCTGAATTTTTTTGTAATCAAAATGTTTTTACCTTGACTTTAGGGTTTAGTGTGTTTGTTTATTAATGCTCAATTTGTACCGTTTTCTCCTATTTAGGTCATTGGAAACAAATGGGATTCCTATTTGGACCTTTTGCAGGCAGATTACAGTGAAGGGTCGGTACCCTAATTCCTCTCACTTTTTATCAATTTTTTATGTGTTTACTTATCTGATTATAGGATTTTATCTACATGAATAGCCTTTTATTTTGAAGGATTATACTTCTTTGAAATTTGTTCTGTATCTGGTTTCTGTTGAAGGGATAGAGGTGTGCTAAGACCTTGTGCTTACTTGTGAAGTTGTTGTTCGACTTGTTAGTGTCTCAAAATCCGTGTTTGTGTGTGTATGTTTTCTATCTTGTATTTTGAATTTCATTGTGGCTGGAATATTTGGGGTAAGATTTTTTATATTGAAGCATGATTCGTCTCTGGGTGGAAATCGTAGGTAAGAAGTATGAACATAAATAATCTGTATTGTTGGTATTGTACCTTAAATTTTCACTTTGTGTAGTAAATATTGTGGATGAGCTTGGTGCTGTGTAAAAAAATGTATTTTTCATCTTGTGTTTATGCAAATAGATTGTAGGCTTGTAGGGTAAATAAATTTGTCTTCCTGTCATGTACATGTTTTGTATTTGTAGGTTCTGATTCTTTTGCCGTAGCTTTAATTGCTGGGTATTTAAACGGCAGAATTGATACTCATTTCATTTCCTTTTCTATCTTTTTTCCATTTCAACATGCATTTATATTCATGTAACATGTCTAGCTTAGCTGCAAATAATCTTGTTGAGACTTCTTAATGAGCTGATAGCTCATGTTCCATCTTCTCGTACCCCTTCCCCCCAAAAAAAATCAGAGAAACGTTATATCTATATGTACAACAATATTTTAGTGTATCTTTCTCTCTCCTGTACTTCATTTATTAGATGTCACAATGATGGAGAGAGATATACACAAAAAATAACATCGTATGTGATACACATCTCAAAAAGAAAAGAAACTGTTAAGAAATTTAAGTGATAAGCACAGATGTAGACCCAGCTCTTATTGCCCTATTTTCAAGATAAGAAAAGGTCATACATTAAGAATGTAATTAGAATTTGGCATAACTTATCAAAAAGTATTACTATATTTTATAATATTTCTCTTCCTGAACTGCATCCTTTGAGGTATATAGGGTTCCATATTGTAGATTTTGGGATACTCGATTCCCTAATAGAATTTTAGTCTCTACAAAGATCAGTTTTGATGTTTCAATAGTGATGTATTGCAGAGATGCACTGGATGCTTTGGGACTGGTTCGATATTGTTGTAGGCGCATGCTTATGACCCATGTTGATCTCATTGAGAAGTTACTAAATTACAACTGTAATTCCTGTTCCCTCGATTAATCTTTTTGGTGTTTTAATTTTCTTATATCATTTACTTTGTATTGATCATACATTTGTTTGTAGCTCTGGACAAATCTGATCCCAGTTAAGAAGACTTGAGGAATAACGAATGAGCAAGATGTTTCACTTGAATTCCATTCTCTCTGGGCATGTATCAATTTTTTTTTTCCTTTTTTGAATTGTTTTGCTACAAGCTGCTCATGGTTGTGTTCTTGTTCAGGGTTATCTGTTCTATATGATAGGGTATGTTAAGTACTTTTAGTCATTGTAAGGAAAAACTGTATTTTGATGTTAATAGTTCATACAATGATATGTAAAATTTAGAAGACTCACTTGTTTTTCTTAAATATCTGATAATTGGATTCCAATGCATGTCCTAAATTTATGTTTATAAATATTGCTACACAGACTTACTCTGCATAATGAGTTTATGTAAAAACTAACCTTGAAAATTTCACCCCAAATGATAACAGAGAGTATCAGAACGGCCCTTATCAACACAAGCACTAACACCAATTATGTTTAAATTGATAGTTTCTAATTTGTGAGACCGTTTTTATTGTAGATTTTCAACAAAGATTTTAAGCATAAAATCTATTATGTACAAGAGTTTTCACTAGAGATAAGATTTTCGTTATAGAGAATGAGTTTTTCTACAAGAATTTTCAATATCTCTATAATGATTAAAAAAAAGTATTATATTTTAAATTCTCTTTATTTAAAAAAATTATGTTGGATCTACAAAAAGTTACTTAAAATTTTAAACCGATGTTTCTTATTATTAAAACAAAAATTTGAATGAGATTTTATATCTAATTATATTAATTATAAAGTTTCGTGTTTTCCTTATTCTTATTAGTTCGTTATAATTAATATTTTTTATCAATAATTAAAGGAGATTTCGATTTTTTTTATATATTATTGAATTTTAATTTTTGTTTTTATTACTTTTTAAAAGAAATTGTGATGTATTTTTTATTTTGATGCTGTCATGTAAACACTTTAGGTAACACTTAAGCAGTGAAGTAATTTAGATCATTTTTCTAGACCAAAAAAAAAATGAGAAGCAAAATATTAAGAAAATTATTGGGGAGAAAAATATTTTTTTAAAGTTGTTAGACATCAAAATTAGATAATCTAATTAATTTTAGAAATTGGTAACATGTATGATAATATATGGATTTTTATCTAGTTTAGAATAGATAAACTATTATTGTTTGGTTAAGCATTTGTTTCTAGTCAGAATAATATTTTTTAAAAATCCAATTTTCATTTGCAGTAGCAAAAAACAAAAATACATTTGTGGTCAAGAAGACTAATTAATGGAGCTGTCAGATAAAACTATCAATTTAATCACTTCCCAAAGTCTCAAATTGTGAACTCTTAATCCTACTTAATTCATTTTCATTACCAAGAAAGAACATCTTTTCTTCATTTGGGAAAATGATTTAGAGGCAACCTTAATGTTAAGACACAAAACAGGTCTCTTGTCATGTCACAAAAACTGAACTTTCTTCACTCAAATGCTGTCCTTTCAAACATGGAGTTCCTTTGGACCTTTCTTCCACGGAAACCTTCGCCATCTTCTTCATTCACCTGAAAGTTTCACACAATGGTGAAGTATTAAGTAGGCTCAAAGATGCATCTGCATTACTCTAGAATAGTTAACACACATAAAAAACAGTGTCAGCAATTGAATAACTCCTTTGTGACTTTGTGTTAAAGTTACTGTGTTGTCTTATTTAGAATAACTCCATTTAGCTAAAATTTTAATGCATTCTGCATACTTTTAGAATACCATGTTAATCAAAATCTTATACTGATCATAATTTACAGAGAATCTACAAAAAATTCTAGTAAACAGTTCAATGTATCAGTGTCACACAAATTGGCAACCACCATGAGGATAAGTCTTTGTGGTATTGAATGAATGGAGCCTACTTCTACTGTTCCTGTGATATGAAAGAAAAGGACATGCAATTTCTAAACACAGATGCAGTGTCCTACCAAAGAATCTCTTCTTAATAACTACTTTTAATAAGCTAAAACAATCTGTTTCAGATATGAGAGAAGCATTTGTTTTTAATGAAGAAATTGGTGAGTTTTTCAAAACTGTTATGGTTTTACCTCAGCATCAGGAGGGTCCACTTGGGAGTCAAGATCCACAACTTGATCTGTCTGGCTACAGCTTTCTTGATCATCTCCTTTGCACTGAGTTGGGGGAAAATTGGCCCACTGAAAATGACAAATATTTTCAAGATAAAGCTTAAGAAAATCACCAACTTTTTTATAAGACTACCAAATTTGCAAAAGTTGAACCAAAAAGCAGCTTAAGAAATTAGACCTTACATTTTTTGCAGCAGTACTAAATGCTTCTTTGTGAGCCATGTCAGGGTTTTCAGCCTTTAGCCTTTTAATCTCTTCTCTGCATTAAACTAGCACTCTCATTAGAATTCAAACTTTGAACTATGAGTGCTGTAATACAACTTTGTTCATTGAATCATTACTTGATGAAGCAGTTATAAGCTGATGGCGTTCGCTGTCTCTTTTCTGGAGCTGCACACAATCCATGGATAAGAAAGAAAAAAAGAAGCAATTTTCAGTGAAGTATGAGTACAAAAAACCTTGCTTTAAACTCAATAACCCATATCTTACGTACGTTTATTCACAATATTACTCATTGGAATGAGATCCTCTTCCTCACAATCAGAATAGGTCATGAGGGATGCACTGTGGCTGTTCAAAGTCTTGTTACCATCGTGTTGTTCTGGACTACTTTCTTTTGGCTGCAGAAGAGTAAAGACAGCGATCACAAATGCTTTTTCAGAAAGAAAATCAAACAAAATGATGCAAATAATTAAAAAGATGAGTATGTGGGTCATTGGATTCACTCCAACAACACACAAAGGAAACAGACATAGAATTGGAAGGGTAAGCTATCACCTCAAGATGACTAAGAGATGCTAAAAGGTGGAAAGGGACAAAAGAAGCTTTCATCATGTTAACAGAAAGAAGGCTTGTGCAGTGACCACATCTTACTGTCACCACCATTGACAAACTGCTGCATGGAACACTCACCTGCATCTCAAGTTCAATTCAAAACAAAAACAAAAAAATGATATCAACAAATGAAGTTAGAAAATTTCACAGGTGTTTCCACCACATCCAATAGTCACATGAACTTGAGAGGTGAAGTTGAAATGACAAAAGAGTGCATTACCATTAATATAGTGGTGCAGAATCCGCATTGTACGTAACATATCTGTTCAGGAAGATCAAAAAGATGGTTCAGTGATGACATTTGTGAGTGTATAAGAGAGAGGAAGAGAAAGAAGAGATAGAAAAAGATGAAGGTTTAGGTCTTTTGGGACAAGGAAGCATTTATAGTTGAAGATGGAGAGTCATAATGAATGATGATCTTACTTTAATGATTTGTGGAATGGGGTACTTAAGGTGGTTTTCATTGCCGGAAAGCACTCCAACATTGACGTTAAGGATGTGGAGAGTTTAATATTTTGAAGCCTTGTGTAGGGTGTAAAATTACAGGCACACCCTTGAGAAGAGGGTTTATGATAATTTTATTTCCTGTTTGCATGAACATTATTTCTCACTGACAAACTTCTCCATAGGGTTGCAGTGGCCCAAAGTTCTATGGAACTTTGCAGAATGACTAATGTAACTTGTTTGTTTCATGTGTTGTTTTCTCTTTTATTGACACTCCTACCTCTCTCTGTCCTAGATGAAAATGAAAGTGCAGAAAAAACTTGCATTGTGGAAGGGAGAGGAAGTTTCCACAAAGACACGTAGAGAAGGTAATGAGTCATCTTAGGATTTGTCTTTCCTGAATGACAGCAAAAGAAATAGACCAATGAAAAAGGATCCTCCCCTCTTTCTGTGCTCTCTTTGACATCTGTCTTTCCCATCTATTTTTGTTTCACTTTGAGCCAAGATTCTGCATTAACCACATTCATTTCATTCAAACTTTTCCTGCTCTTTCTTTAACTCCCTTCCATGTGACTGCACATGAGTTGGTCTTAGTTTCCCAGAACCAACACTCAATACTCATTCAGCAAAATCAAAAACTACCACAAACAAGCTTTTAGTTTGTCATGTGATAATAAATTAAAGATTCCACATGATATAACTGGATCCAAACTTCACCTTATAAGTTGTGTTTGTAAGGTTGTGTTAGATTTAAAGTCCACTATTTAACATGATATCAGATTCATGTTTTAGAGTCTATCCTAACGAAATATGTTGTTTGTTGAACCTATTGTGCCACATGCTATCAGATTACTTATACTACTTATTAACATCTAGCTTCATGCTCAAGATGCATATGTCTCGGCGTGAATGGGTGTGTTGGAGATCCTATATTGATAAGGCAATTTCATAATACATAAGTGGATACTAACTTCACCCTACAAACCGGTCTCACAAGGTTGAATTAGATTTAGAGTTTACTTCTTAACAAGCAACGTAGATGATGATGTGGTTGCAATTGTCATAAATGAAAATGTTGGTAGAAATCTCCAGCAACTATTTTTAATAACCTTTACAAGTATACTATGCTCCTCAAAATATCAATGCGCTTTGAAAGTGGGAGTTGGAAAGCTAGTATGAAGATAATATTGACAAAGAGATTTTGGTAAATATGAGATTGACAAAGAATTGGTTCAACATGTCTGAAAGTGGATTAGATTTTGTTCCATGGACGTCAAGAGTGGAAGTTTTAAATTTTAATATGAAAATTGGCCTTACAATGTTATTGCAGACAACTAACTTTGGAAATCCTATTCCTATAGGCCTAGTCTTAGAAAATGGGGTGATAATGACTATATCTTTCCACTAACAACCAATTGTTTGAAAATCTTTTACATGTTGTGATCAATAGCCATGTCCTACATACAAAATGAACGGAAGCTGTTTGGTAGGTAGGAATCAAGTACCGAAGAATGAAGATATACTTCTCCAATATCTGCATTATTTTTAAGTCATTTTTATAACCTGTGAAGATGTTTTTGTCTCCTTGCAATTATACTCTCATTTTTTAGCCACTCTCTATAGTTTATATTTTGCCCTTTTGTGCTTTGAAGATTGTCTCAACCCTTGAGAGATGACCCTGTTTGTTTCATCTTACTCTACTCTAAAGCTCATTAGTAACTCACCAAAATGAGTTTGGCCAACCCCTTTCATGTAACCAGAAAGAATCCAAAAAATGAAATGATCTCAGTACAAAAGTCGAATTTGGATTCTCTACTGAGTTTATCTGTATATCTTTTCTGTCGTGCTTTCAAAATATACTAATGGACATTAATTTTGATGGACATTAATTTTGATGTTTTAAAATTAATATATCAATATTATTATATTTTGAATGCTGAGCAGAGAACAGTAAAAAAAATCCATCAGAGAATCTAGACTCGTATAAATCTCATGAAGAAGTAATATTGATATTTCATTTGACAAGCAAAAGCATAAGCAAGTGATTGTGCAGCAAGAACAAGAAGCTTCTTTGTCCATGACATCATCTATCTGAAGATGGCAACTTCTGCTGGCACTGTGAATGAGAAAAAAAGTGAAAATTTTTTTTAATATGTAAAGCTGTCATTGCATTTTGATGCACTTAAGGAAAAAAAGGGTTGGAGCCCTTGACACACGGAAACTTTTGGTTTGTAAATGAAGGTGAGAAAAGAAGTTAAGCATAAAGCTAGAGAGCATTTTGATGGGAAAAATTACCACAAAGCAAGAGAGTAAATTGAGCTTTTCAGCACACACATGATCAGAAGCCGAAAAGGGTATCTCATAATTGTGAGATGTAGTTGTTCAACATCAAGAAAGGGACTAAGTGTATTTGAAGCCTTGAAATTTGAACTAAAACGGGTGAGTCAAATATCAGATCATTAAGCCTTATATGAGGTGTCACTGTTGTCAATTGAAGTTGGATCAAATCTTCCACCTACCCTTTTCATTCACAAAGATAACATTTATTTAGTTACATGTTTCTTTGTTTACAAGAATGAAATTAATGTTCCCTCATTTTTTTTTTTTTGTTTTGTCTGGTTTATGTTCATCATTTTGCCTTTAAGTTTGGGTGTGCTTTAGATTATACATAGGAAATGCTGTAAGTGTAAACTAATACTAACCTATTCATGGCAAAAGATTGTCACAATTATTCTCTTGCCCTAAAAAAAATATGATAGAGTTATTTTAGAGAGTGAAGACAAAGGCAGAAGCATTGCAGACTGAGGGTAGTGAAGTGGCATTGGCCTCTCTTGGGTGGAAATGCTCTCTCCCTCCGTCAAGGTTTTTTTTTTTTTTTGTTTAATTATGCCTTTGATTTCCATTTTGAAGTCAAAATCTCAAAATAGTACCAAAATTTTTAAAAGTCTCAAAATGGTTCCTTTTTTGTTGAAACGTCTCACGTTTGCCCTTGCCGTTAAGTCAACGCCGTTAGAGGGAGTGCCACGTGTCAGTTCCTCGATTTTTTGAATTTTTATTAATTTTTATTTTTTTTTTTTTGAATTTTTTTAAAAAATTAAAAAAAATTGCTACGTGTCAAGTTGTCATCGTGCCACGTAGCAGTGACACGTGTCAGTATTACGCCACGTGTCATTTTCTTAGTTTCAATTTGGTCCCTTTATTTTAATTTGTCTCAATTTAGTCCCAATTTTTGTAAAAATTAGCAATTTTGTCCCTTTCCAAATTGAAATCAAATTTAATTTCTGTATAAATGTACACAAATATTTTCATCAAAAATGATATTTCAAGTAAATATTTTTAACCAAATTAAGTTTATTTAATTAATATTTTACATTGAACTTTATTTAAAATGGTTTAAAAGTTGTTAATAGAAAATAATTCATAAATTACCTAGTTCATGTTACAATAAAACAAATATAAATTTAAAATTTTAAAACAATTTTAAGTAAAGTTGAATGTGAAACATAATTTTAACTAAACTTAGCTATGTTTAAAATATATAATAAAAATATCAATTTGAATACAAATATCAAATTTAATAAAAATATTTGTATAACATTTATATAAAATTAAATTTTGTTTCAATTTGAAGGGGCACAAAATTGCTAATTTTTACAAAAATTGGGACTAAATTGAGACAAATTAAAATAAAAGGACCAAATTGAGACTAACAAAATGGCACGTGGCGTAATACTGACACGTGTCACTGTCACTACCACATGGCACGATGACAGCTTGACACATGGCAATTTTTTTGATTTTTTTAAAAAATTCAAAATAAAAAAAAATTCAAAAAAAATTCAAAAAATCGAGGAACTGACACGTGGCACTCCCTCTAACGGCGTCAACCTTGACTTAACGGGAAGGGCAAACGTGAGACGTTTCAACAAAAAAGGGGACCATTTTGAGACTTTTAAAAATTTTGGTACCATTTTGAGATTTTGACTCCAAAATGGAGACCAAAGGCATAATTAAACTTTTTTTTTAATTAAAAATTAGTTTAAGAAATTAATTCTTTTTAATACATTATTATTGAAAATTATGCTTATCTTTACTTTTTATTATGATGAAAAAAAATATAGAATTATAACTATAAAAATAATATAACTTTTTTTTATAAATTTATTATACATAAATTTTCCTTATTTTGTAGTAATTTTTTTTTATTACTTTCACTTAAATCCACCTATTGATATGAGAAGTTTGATGCGGATTTAATTGAAATGTGAACTTACGAAATTTTAAGAGTTATATAATTATAATATGAAATATTACGGGTCATATAATTACAATATAAAATATTATAGGCATTGAAAATTTACAAAGATTGTGAAAATATGAGAAATATAAAATATGTAATAGATATGAGAGATATGTTATATAGAGGAACTTGTCATTTTAAATATACAAAAACATTTACGTTATCTCGATATTGATTTCCTAATTCTAAAATAATAACTAATTTTTATAAAATAATAATATAAAAACACCAATTGATTAGATTTTTTCATACTGAGGACAAATACATTGATGTATTATTTAAACACTAAATTGAAGTAGTAACAAAAACATTTACGCGATAAATGTGTTCGATGTTTTACTATGATATCATTAAATTTAATATTTATATTAATTTATATAATTAATAAAGTTACTGTCGTTTTCTATATACTTTGAATAAAAAATAATATTAAAGAAAAAAATATAAATTACATACTTTCGTAAAAGAGAAAAAAAAATATAACTGAATTGTGTGGAAGTATATTAATAATAAAGAAGGATAAAGAAGATGAATGGACTTGGAAAGATATAGAATGTACATAAACTATAAAATCTGGATATGGAAAAATACAAAATCCCTGAATTGAGAAAAACTCATATTTGTACAAAATGTTATGAGTGTAAAGATAACTCTTTGTACAATTTTTTGCTTGGAAGACAATCATGAACAACGTACCAACAAAGACAAATCTTAAGAGGAGATGAGTGCAATTAAGTGATGTAACTTGTATTGTGTGGGTTGGAAGAAGAGACTAATACACATATATTTCTTACCTGTGATCTAGCCATAAGATTTGGAACATGTGTAGCAAACGGGTGGAAGTGAGTACATCGCATCATAATCAACTAAAGAATTACTTTTTTATTTACTGACCCTTAATAGTAAAGGAAATAGGTTATGGAAGGGTGTATGGTTTGTAGTTATAAAGAATATATGAGATCATATAAATAATATAGTGTTTAGGCAAGGAAAGCAGATGCAGATGAATTTTTTTCTTTAGCACAACTAAATGTTTGGGCTTGGATGAAACATAAAATTGGTAATGTTAATTGTTTCTATTCTAACTGGATCCATTCTTTGCCCAATTGAGTGTATTCAATCTCTCACATAAAAAATATAAGTTTGCAGTTTAACCTGGTTGGACTTTTAGTCTGGAGTTATATTTGTCTTTTGCAATAAATTTATGATGAGTATTGCATTGACAAATTCAACAAATATGAAATGCAACAAGAATTGTCTAAACATAATATACAACTAAACTAATAAAGAATTGCAATCAAGCAACAACATACTCCTTTCGAGGTTCATCAAGGAAGCAACAATTGGAGGAGCAAAAATAATAATCATTAATTTACAGGTTGATCTACATCAAGCTCACAAGTGAAACATTAGGATTTTGATGAATCTGGTTGTTGTACTTTAATTGTAATATGTGGTTGTTTTATTTTGACAAGTGGTATACATAGATAATTTCTAAAACTATATAATACTGTTTTGAGAAGTACATTGAAACTTCTATCATAGATGTTGTGCAAAATCTTTTAGAAGTATTTTGTAATGTTGTTTAATTATATATTTTTTCTGTATATGGATTAGAACACCCTAATGTTCTATTATATATAAATATATTCATTGCTAACAAAAAAAATTAAAGTGAGACTTATTTCCAGTAAATTAATAACTTATATCCACTGATGTTTTTGTTTTTGTTTTTTAATGTTTTGTTGCATTGATAACATAGTTAGGAATTTAAAATATTATAATTTTAAGGCATAATTAAAAAAATAAGAATATAAAATAAGTATAATAGACAATTTTCATTATATATTTTTATATATAACATGTTATACACTATAAAGAGTAAAGTTATATGATGAACCATCAAAACAAAAATAATGCTTTGAGCACAAAATAATGTTTTAAAATAGTTAGAGAAACTTATGTAATAATTATTCCTATTTTAATTAGACTAAAGTATAAAATAAATTATAAACTAACTAAAATAATTTATCAAATTCAGATATTCGAAAACATTAAAGAAAGACTATCAATTTCATCTTTTTAGAGAAACTTATGTAATAATTATTCCTATTTTAGTTAAACTAAAGTATAAAATAAATTATAAACTAACTAAAATAATTTATCAAAGTCAGATGTTCTAAAATATTAAAGAAAGACTATCAATTTCATCTTTTAAAATTAGGATTGTGAGAAATACATTTTAAAAGTAGAGTGCATTCCTAAATATTGATTATAGAAATTAAAAAAAAAAAAAACTAGTGTACAAAAAAATAATATCACTAAATTATTGTTCATGATTTTAATATTAAAAAAAATACGTCGCCAAATTATTTCTTCAAAAATTATCACTTACTTTTAGAGATACACTTAATATTCTTATTTAACAATAAAGTGGCCCTTTAAAAGTTTAAAAATAATATTATTTTCCGAGGAATGAAATGATAATAAAAAAAATTGGAAACTATTTGGCTTATAGACTGAATTTGATTAGCACTCTACTGTTCTTTAATAAATAAATAAATAAAGAATCAAAATAGAAAGATCTTCCAATAATGAAGAGTGGAACATCATGGTAGGGGTTGGAAGGATTGGTCAAACCCAATGTAATGAAATAAATTAAGAATTGCTAGAACAGGAAAATGAATAATATCCATGTCAATAGCAATAGCAAGAAAGGCACGAAAGGGAAATGTTGAAACCCTAAGTTCTATGAAGAATTTCGACATTGAAAGTTTCAATTTCATCATTCTGTAGACTGTTATTAAACTGGCATTTTCTTTCATAGTGAACACATAGACAAGGTGTGGAAGTGATGTTACATTGTGATAGTCATCATCATCATCCATTTGTTCTATTTTCTTTGTTCTCTACAGTGGTTGAATTTTGATAGATTCTAATAATACATTGTCAATAATATCATTAACAGGTTTTCTAAACGTCCCTATTTCTGGATGTGTTTCAAGCGCAGACTTACAACTTTTGACAGAAAATTGAATTTTTTTCCAAATTGATGAATAATTTTAATTCTGTAACAGAATATATGCAATTACAAAAAAAAAAACTTACATAAATGTCTCTAGGTTAATACGCATTTAACTCCTCCAAGAGTATTACACGACAGGCAATTAATGCTTACTGAATTTCAAAAGATAAAATAAAATGTTTTTCTACCAAAAATGCTTCTATAACCAGTGTAGGCCATTCCGAAAAACATTAGAACGAGCGTACTCAATTCCTATTGACAAAACATTATTGATTGAATCTTCATCTATAGGTTCTATGTATCAACATCTATTAATCAAACTTCTGTTCATATATATTTAAAGTAACTTTCTACAAAAAAATAAATTACATAAAACATTGTTCATTTTGTAAAGAACCGGATAAACAAAAGTCTGAAGTATAAGAATCCCATCAGCAAAATCTTGAATTTATTTTAGCATAAAATAGACTTAAAACATGCATAGAATCAATCACAGACGGAAGAGCTAGAACGCCAGCAATAGCAGAACAAAAATAATAACGAACAATTCATAACAAACGAAGGATCAATTCAAGCACTTTAAATAAAATTTAATCAAATAAAATACCAAACAGAAACTTACCAGGTTCATACCAAATTAGCTAACCATAACAAAAGATTTAAAACTTCTGAACCTCCAGTTGGGGCATAATATTTTGTTTATAACAGGGATTTAAACCTACGCTTCCAACACTATCCGACAGAGTCACTTTCTTTCAGACGAAAATATCTTGACTCTCTATAAATAGGTGGAATCTTTTGGGTTCAATTGCATTCCAGTGAACATTTAGAAATCATAAAAAATACGTATTATGTAGATGACATGATATGGTCAGAAAATACTTAAAATGATATGCACATGATTAAAAACTGTTGTCCCTATTCAGGAAGGAATCTGTCATAGATGTTTAACCCCTTGTTTATAACCTTTTAAATCACTCCATAACTGTCCTTACCTTAGATGTTCCAAAAGAAAATTCCTAAGTAATTTTAACAATTGAAAAGGCCTTAGTAGCAGCTATGCAACCGATATTTTAGGCAAACTAAACGTGCCTAACCTCCAATTCCGAGAAGAATGCATGCAAATAATAGTTACTTCAGTGACGCACGTCAGAATTTCACTGATGGGGATCCAAACACAGAGTAAATCAAACATATCACAAAGAAGACGCCACAAAACTGCACAAGTACAATAACTTTATAAAGCAAATGTAAGTAAAACAAAGGACGCTGAGAAACGACAAGGCAATCCGCTGTATAACAAAATAGTTCTAAACATGAAAAGACTTTTAAATGCAAAAGAATCAATCGAAGTCAAATTTATGAACAAAGCATACACTCCGTACTAATTACCAATGGAATCCACTAAACCATACTTGCCTAGCATCAACCGATATCAACTTAAGAAAGCAACAGAATATCAAGATTCAACAGAACCAGATAACATAAATAAAGTTCCATTAACAGCTAAACCACAACCGGGACAATTCATCAAACACCCTAAAGGCATAAACAGAATTAACCACCATATCATAAACTACCAGCATATCATAGAACAATTAACCGCCATAGCAATTCGATCATAAACTACTTCAACGGAATTAACAAAATATGGATGCGAATAATTGACAATCCAAATCGATAAAGTATTGAGAAAAGCTTAATTAAACCGAAACAGTCGCAACACTAAACGAACAAAACATGAAACAAAACTTTAAGAACTAAAAATAAAAGTAAGAAAAGCAAATCCGTTACAACTTAGGCACCGGCCTTCTGGTAGACATAAGTGAGACCACACTTGCCGCAGTAGTGACGATCGAAATGGTTAGCCATGAAGGTTCCAGCGCCGCACTCAGCGTTGGGGCACTCCTTCCGAAGCCTCTGCACCTTGCCGGAGTCGTCAACCTTGTAGAACTGCAAGACAGCGAGCTTCACCTTCTTGTGCTTGTGCTTGATCTTCTTAGGCTTGGTATAGGTCTTCTTCTTGCGCTTCTTGGCACCACCACGGAGACGGAGAACGAGGTGGAGAGTGGACTCCTTCTGGATGTTGTAGTCGGCGAGGGTGCGGCCGTCCTCGAGCTGCTTTCCGGCGAAGATGAGACGCTGCTGATCCGGCGGGATGCCCTCCTTGTCCTGGATCTTGGCCTTCACATTATCGATTGTGTCCGAAGACTCAACCTCAAGGGTAATGGTTTTCCCCGTAAGGGTTTTCACGAATATCTGCATCGCGACGGAGCGCTAGGGTTTACTTCCAGGGTTTGTTCTTATGAAAGGGAAAATAAACCACCCATGGAGGATTTGTATGGTATTATGAGAATGGGCTTTTTGTAACCTATTCTTCGGTCCAAACTTGCTGAACCCAGTAGGCATATGGGTAATTCTCCCTGCATCCTTTTGTTTTTTCTTCCTGCACCCCGTAGAACATGATAATCTGAAATTATACCTCACTAAAAATGATTCTGTCTGAATTGGCCATATTTTCCGAATTCGGAAATATAATATAAATTTTCAATCCAAAAAAAACATTATATTTAAATTACTCTTAATAATATTAAAAGATTATCTTCACTAGTAAATTTAGATAATAAATAAAAAAATTATACAAATAATTTTTAAATATTTTATGAAAGTATTTTGTTTATCATATAAAAAAAATTATATATCATTTATTGGGAATAATACTTTACAAAATACATTATGGATATGGATCATACAATATAAAGTGTCTTTTTACCAGAATTTAAACCTAATTTTAATGAAGGATATTTTAAAGATTTTATGTAGGTGTAGGAAGAAAAAAGGTGAGCAACGATGTTAAGTTTTCCATCCACTGTTATTTACATTTCCACTCCCCTCTTAAAATCTAAAATATTTGAAAACAATCACATGTGGAAATTATCCAAATATTCCAACTTCAATCATAGTCTATTTTACAGGTTTTTTTGGTAAATTATCCCTCTTTTAAATATGTTTTCCATGTCTTTGAATCTGTGATTGACATTTTACAGCTTTAATCTTGCTTTGAATATGAAGTCCATTTTGAAATGTTTTGGGTTAAAAGTCATTTTTGCTTTCCCACCTCTTGAATTGGTGGAATCAGTAGATGGAGGGAATAATCTAAAATATATGAAAATAATCACTTCTGAAAATTATTTAAATACTCCAACTTCAATCATTGACACCCGTCTATTTTACAAGTTTTTTGGTAAATTACTCCTCTTCTAAACATGCTTTCCACGTCTTTGAATCTGTGATCGACATTTTACAGCTTTAACCTTGTTTTGAATCTAGAGTCCATTTTGAAGTGTTTGGGTTAAAAGTCATTTTGGCTTTCCTGCCTCTGGAATTGGTAGATGGAGGGAGTAATGTGAATTGAATTGATAGGTGTTGCATCCATTAATAAATGTTATGCCAGTTGCATTCTTATAATTTTTTAGTTTCAAAAAAGATGTTTCCTTCCTCTTCATTTCCTAAGTTTCACCATTTCACCGTTTCACCCGGTATGGCATTTTTGTTCTTCAGTTTATCATTTGTGGTTTAGTTTTATTGACTACTACGAAAGTTTTAATTTTTTATTATTAATTCCTCTGGGTTTCCTGAGTTTCATTTGTGTTCTTGAGGTTTTGCTTTGTTTTATAGTTTTGTCGAAGCACTTATGTATACCATATCGATATATATATATATATATATATATATATATATATATATATATATACACATTTTAGTTTCTTCTTTTCTTGTGTTGTATTTTTTTTTTTTGCTATGGTTATATTTTGTTGGTTAAGATTTTCGTTTGTGAAGCTTTTCGAAGGTTTGGAAGGTGTCCTCAGGTTATTCGATTATTAGATTCAACCGAAAGGTAATATCTTTTATTTTCAAATAAAATATTGAAGTATGTGTATTGAGGACCAACCAGGATTTTGATCGTCATATGGAATTGATACTTTTGGACTAGAAGATAAATAAAATGTATTGTTGTTTTCTTTAATTGAAATTGTGAATGTAACGTAAAAAGCTCTTTGTATGCAATCTGAAACTGTGTTGTCTATTTCATCAAATTACACTGTTTAAATAAACTGCAAAAGAAAAAACTGCTCTCCCTCACTATGCCAGAAACTAATGGGCAGTTTCCTAATAATATGGTAGCTAATATTTAGCTCCCACAATCCCCTAAGATTCGGTCAGCATAAGACCGTTATTCAGAACAGAAATTTAAATAAAACATAACAAATCTGCAATTTAAAAACATAGAAAATATCTCCTAACAATCCCTCTCTTAAACTAAATGTCCAAAGACTTTAGTTTACATCTGATGCTGCGATCATGCCCAACATACGTCTGATTTTCATAAATTGCTCTAGCTTAAGTGGTTTGGTCATTATGTCAGCAATTTGATTTTGAGTACTGCAGTGAATCAGCTTGATTCTTCCTTCTTTGACAAGGTCTCTTAAGAAGTGAAATCTAACATCAATGTGTTTACTCCTACCATGAAATACTGGGTTTTCAGACAATTTAATAGCTGAATTGCTGTCGCACACAATGAGAACATGCTTTTGTCCTTTAAAACCAATAGTCTCCAAAATTCTCATGATCCAGATACATTGACATGCACATGAAGCTGCAGCTATGTACTCTGACTCTGTAGTAGATAGTATCACTATTGGTTGTTTTTTGGATGACCACGAAACTGCTTCGGTTCCTAATGAAAAAACAAAGCCTGATGTGCTCTTTCTATCATCTACATCTCCTGCATAATCACTATCTGTATAGGCCACTAGAGTTATATCTTCTCCCCTTTTGTACAACATGCCCAGCTCTATAGTCCCCTTTATATACCGTAGGATTCGTTTGACAGCATTCCAATGACTTTCTGAAGGATTCTCCATGAATCTGCTAATTAGGCTGACCACATACATCAAATCAGGTCTGGTGGCTGTGAGATACATAAGGCTTCCAACTGCTTTTTTGTAGAGTGTGGCATCTACTTTAGGTCCTGTGTCAGTTCTGGAAAGCTTCATTCATGGAACAATTGGATTCTTTACTGGATTGCACTCCACCATATTAAATCGAATCAATACTTCATGTGCATATTTTCGTTGACATACAAAAATACCATTTGTATTCTGCAAAACTTCAATTCCCAAAAAATACCTCATCTTTCCCAAATCAGTCATATCGAAAACTGACATCATAGACTCCTTAAACTCATCACACATACCTTGATCATTGTCAGTGTAAATTAAATCATCCACATATAGACTTACAATCAGAATTTTACCTTCTTTTGCTGACTTTGTGAACAAAGTATGTTCACAAAAACATCTTTCAAAGTCATTTTGTAAGAAGTATGCCTCTATTTTGTTGTACCATGCTCTAGGTGCTTGTTTGAGCCCATAGAGTGCCTTCTTCAATTTATACACCTTTTCTTCCTGTCCCTTTTCTATAAATCCAGCTGGTTGTTGAACATATATTTCCTCCTCCAGTTCTCCATGAAGAAATGCGCTTTTCACGTCCATTTGAAATATAAACCACCCATTTTGAGCTGCCATGGATAAGATTATGCGAATAGTATCTAGTTTGGCTACTGGTGCAAATACCTCTGTGTAGTCCACTCCATAATGTTGTGCATAGCCTTTTGCCACCAGTCTTGCTTTAAACTTGTCAACCTCACCGTTCTCCTTAAGTTTGGTTTTGTAAATCCATTTTACTCCAATCGGTTTTACATCTTTGGGAGCATGAGTTAACTCCCAAGTTTGATTTTTTCTATAGCCTTCATTTCTTTCACCATTGCCTCTTGCCACTTCTTGCTTTTGATTGCTTCTTCAAATGTTACTGGATCAGTTTCAGCTACTAGCATAGCACTAGTATTGCTATCATCGTATGTACTGCATCCTTCTTCATAGTCTGCCATCCATACTGGTTTTCTTCTATTTCTTTTTGCCCTCCCTTCAGCTGGAATCTCAAGTGTGGGAGTTTGAGAATCGTTTCTGACATCTTGTGATTTTGGTTGCTCCTCCTCTAGTTCAGATTGTGAATCACTGCTTTCTTCTGCAGCAATTTCTGGATTATTTTCTGCTCCACTCTGCTCCCAATTCCAGCCTTTGTTTTCTTCAAAAACAACATCCTTGCTGATTATTATTTTCTTGTTGACTGGATCAAAGAGTCTGTATGCCTTTGATTCATCACTGACTCCAAACAGAATGCAAGGTTTGCTCTTGTTGTCAAGCTTAGAACGCTGCTGGTCTGGTGTGTGGACATGAGCTAGGCAACCAAACACACAGAAGTAGTCAACAAAGGGTTTTATTCCACTCCAAGCTTCCTCTGGGGTCTGATCTTGTACTGCAGATGTAGGACTTCTATTCAAAATGTGTGCACACCATTTTGTAGCTTCTGGCCAAAAAATTTTTGGAACCTGTCTTCCAATCAGCATAGTACGAACCATATTCATGATGGTTCTGTTTTTCCTTTCAGCAACCCCATTCTGCTGGGGAGTGTAAGTTGTCGTTAGTTGCCTCCTTATCCCTTGATTTCTACAAAACTCCTCAAATTCTCTTGAGCAAAACTCTCCCCCTCTATCAGTTCTTAAGCAAATAATGCTTTCTCCAACTTCTTTTTCAACTAAGGCCTTGAAGTTTTTGAACAAGGAAAACGTTTCAGACTTCTGATTTAAGAAGTATAGCCAAGTTTTCCTTGTTAGATCATCGATGAAGCTTAAAAAATATCTCTTATTGCTGCTAGAAGTTGGTTTGATTGGCCCACACAGATCTGCATGAACCAGTTGCAATTTCTTGGAGGCTCTCCATACTCCTTTTCTGGACATTGAATGTATGTGTTGTTTTCCTCCCAAGCATTGTGTGCACGCCTCTTGAGGAGCTGTGATCCGAGGTAATCCTATCACCATTTGTTTAGAGGCAAGAGTACTCAAGCCATCATAGCTTAAGTGTCCTAGCCTGTTGTGCCAGAGTTGAGAGTTGCTTTCTGTATTCATTTGAAGACACATATTTGCTTCCATAGTTGCTGTTAAGACAAACATCCTGCCAGTATTCATTGGGATTTCACATAGAACCCCTTTCTCAGGATGTGTAATGGTACAAGTGTTGCTTTGAATTCTGATGCGCAACCCCTTTTCCTGAAGTTGTCCTATGCTCAATAAGTTGTTTTTCAGTTCAGGAACGTAATATACATGTGTAATAACATGCATCAAACCATTCACCTTCATTTTAATGGTTCCTTTCCCCATTACAGCTATATGAGTGTCATTTCCCAGTTTCACTTTGCCTCTAAAATTCTCATCTAACTTTGAGAACCATCCCTTGTTGCCACTCATGTGGTTGCTGCATCCTGAGTCCAAGAACCACTCATCTTTTTTTCCTTCTTTTCCTTCTGCTAGGACCATTAGTAAGATTTCTTCTTCATGTTCATCCTTATCCTCCATTTCTGCATAATTTATTTTCTTCTCCCACATTGGACACTCATATTGAAAATGTCCAAGTTTATGACACTTGAAACATTCAACTTCGTTCTTGTAAAATGTTTGTCTTCCTCTTCCTCGGCCTCGGAAGGCTCCTCTTCCTCTCCCTCTTCCTCTTCCTCTTCCATTCTTCTCATCAAATATTGTTTGCATAACCTGTTCTTCTTCCACTGAGCATGCCATTCGCTGCTCATGCACCAATAGACTACTTTGTAATTCGTCTATAGTCATGGTATTCATGTTGTTGGATTCCTCAATGGAACATACCACATAATTGAATTTCGTAGTCATAGACCGCAAGATTTTTGCAGTGATGACACTCTCTTCCATACGTTCTCCCACTGCTTTCATACTTTTGGCTATCTTTAGAGTGCGGCCAAAATATGAGTTCACCGATTCTCCTTCCTTCATTTGCAGTGTCTCGAATTCCTTTCGTAAAGCCTGCAGTTGCGCACGTTTCACCCTTGTAGAGCCTTGAAATTTTTGCTTCATAGACTCCCATATATCCTTGGACGTTTCATCATTTAGTATTGTGTCCAAAATCTCTCTATCTATTGCTTGATAAAGATAATTCTTTATCTTCAAATCTTTCAGCTGTTGTTCCTCCATTCGTTTAAGCTCCGCTTCTGATGCAGTTGCTTTGTCTCGGACAATATCAATGTCGTGCTCCACCAAGTTCCAATACTCCTTGGAACGCAAGAAATTCTCCATTAATTTGGCCCAATGGTCATAGTGACCATCAAATTTGGGAATGGCAGGTTGAACGTACTTGCTTGTGTCTGCCATTTCTGATAGCACTCACTGTTTTCCCAAACCTCACTAGTGTATCACTCTTCCCAACCCAGTTCAGAAAACAAAGCTCTCTAGTGTTTCTCTCTCTCACTCACAAGTAAGTTTTGGGTTCAGGCCTGTGACGAAGCTCTTGATACCAAATTGTGAATGTAACGTAAAAAGCTCTTTGTATGCAATCTGAAACTGTGTTGTCTATTTCATCAAATTACACTGTTTAAATAAACTGCAAAAGAAAAAACTGCTCTCCCTCACTATGCCAGAAACTAATGGGCAGTTTCCTAATAATATGGTAACTAATATTTAGCTCCCACAATCCCCTAAGATTCGGTCAGCATAAGACCGTTATTCAGAACAGAAATTTAAATAAAACATAACAAATCTGCAATTTAAAAACATAGAAAATGTCTCCTAAATGCAAAATTTTATATATTGTGGTGATTGTGGTTGTGTTAGTGTTATTATCCTGTAATGGTGAAAAGGGAATATTTAGGTTTGCGGAAGGAGAAATATCGAAGAGCCCAGGTCGGTTTTTAGTTGATGAGATTTCAGATTTAGAATTTAACTTTATTTTTCCTTAGGCATTGGATCGCCATCAAAACTCGAAGGGAAGTGAAATGCCAAGTTTGCTGAATATGAGAATAAATACTCATAAACATAAGCATATTTAAATTTAATAGCATTCCATCTTTCTTCGCTGCACTTTTTTCTTTTGTTTTGATGTCGTTAATAACTTTAGTTGGCATTTCAGAACAGAGTGTTCAAGAAGCTCAGTGTGAAAATCAAGTATTCTTTACTTGCCTATATTTAGTTTTTTGATAAAATTGCTTCTCATGGTAGTTCTATAAAATCATTTTTATTTTTGGTATGACTTATGGTATGACTCAACAGGAACTGTGCAAGGCCCATGGGAATTCTATTCAGCAATGCCAAGAAATGAATGTTAAGAATTCACGAATTAGATTTTTGCAGGTGGAGGCCATACGAGGGTGAGTTATTTTTTGCATCCCTTCCATAGGAGTTATTTTTAGTTTGTTTTTGGAAAGAGGACAAAAGATAAGGGAATGAAAGAAAAAAAAAATTGTAGAGTATTTTATTGATTTAATTTAAATGAGAAGAACGGTTGAGATATTATTTAATCATCCATCCAAGTTGTTGTTAGAGAATTTTTTAAAGTTGCCTTTCTATTTTTATAACTTATTCAAAGATCATCAGTGTACTTTTTTTATGAAGTGACTATAATCCTTGGACTCATTCGTAATTTAGGAACTATTAATCTGACTTGTCTTTCACACCACTCATTCACAGATCATCCCTTCAAAACTCATCCCTCCTAATCATTATTTTTTCAATCAAACCAAAGTCACAAATCTCATGCAAAACCATTGCCATCATGCAGTGAAAGCACTAAAAAAATCTAAACAACACTGCAAGAAAGTGAAAAAGCTTTGGGAGCTCTGCAGCACTTATCAAGATGCTGCCATTTCCTAAGCACATGGACACAAACCTACCTAATTAACTCAACAACCTCACAAACTCTGCACCACTTACAATTCGGCCAACTTCCTTTGACTTTCTCTTGGGGGAGAAAATTCATACACAACACCTTGCTTCCATTAGTCAAAGAATGTTCTTCGAAAATAGTAAATGCTTCACATGCACAATGACACTATGCAATCCCATCACAGATTGTCTCTCTCGTGACAAGAAAGCACATGAAAAAACAAATTAAATAAGCAACAGCACCACCGTTTTCAAATTTGAAACTGGCCTCAAAACTTGATATCAAACAGATTATTGACTACCACATCACAGTCTCTCAATGATGTGGGTGTCACCAACGAGAAAACAAACACATTTGAACAGTACAAATCTAGATTTAAACACAGAATAACAGATTAATTGCTAAAGTTTAATCAGTATCCAATTAGAAAAACCAACCTAACACATTTGAAAAACATCAATTATCCTCAAAATAAATAGACAAATAAAATAAACACCATTCCAATTGCGAAGATAAAAAACCCAAACAACAAGAAAACACCGACGAGTTTTCACAAATTTAACTTACACAATCCAATCCAACCCAAAATCTCAAATCCAAATTCATCAAACTCTAATTTAATCTTTTCAAAATCCTAGACCTCAACATACAAAAACAACCTTATGAATAAGTATGAGTCAATTTCATTCTAACAAAAATAACAATATATTGAAGAAAATGAGGAGAGCATCAAAGTTTCAAAGTTTCACCAAAACAGTACAAATGGAACCTATCATTCCCAATTTTATATACTAATAAAACGACATTAATTAGAATTAAGCATCAGCTTTTTGATAAACATAGGTGAGGCCGCACTTGCCGCAGTAGTGGCGATCGAAGTGGTTGGCCATGAACGTTCCGGCGCCACACTCAGCGTTGGGACACTCTTTGCGGAGTCTCTGCACCTTGCCGGAGTCGTCAACCTTGTAGAACTGCAACACAGCGAGCTTCACCTTCTTGTGCTTGTGTTTGATTTTCTTAGGCTTGGTGTAGGTCTTCTTCTTGCGCTTCTTGGCTCCGCCGCGGAGGCGGAGGACAAGGTGGAGGGTGGACTCCTTCTGGATGTTGTAGTCGGCGAGGGTGCGGCCGTCCTCGAGCTGCTTTCCGGCGAAGATGAGCCGCTGCTGATCCGGCGGGATGCCCTCCTTGTCCTGGATCTTGGCCTTCACATTGTCTATGGTGTCCGAAGACTCTACTTCAAGGGTGATGGTCTTCCCCGTGAGGGTTTTCACGAATATCTGCATCGTTGCTGAGACCTAGGGTTTCGATGCAGGGTTTGTGCTGCTGAGAAAATGATGATGGAATTTACAGAGGATTTATATACTCCAATGGAATAGGGTTTTTTGTTGGGCTGTTCTTGGGCCCAAAGCTTGTTCAACCCGGTCCGCATATGTAATTAGATGTTACGTTTTTCATCTAATGTTATTTACATTTACTTAAAAAGTTTTTTTTTTTTTCCAGAAAAGTTACAACTATTACATTGTATGGTTCAATATGCGGAACTTGTTACTGAGTAGATTACAATATAGATAATATCAATTACTAACATGATAGAAAACATTAAGGTGATTTAAGTAATTATCTTCTTATGGTAAGTTTGGTGTTTTTTACTCACACTTTTTTTTTTTTTTGAAAAATAATTTTGTAATTGTGGGTTATATTTATATTGACAACAAATTTAAATTTATTTTATGATTAAATTAAACTTATGAATGAATAAATTTGAACTTGAAAAAGAAATTTAAATATTTATAAATAATCTACACAATGAAACTTTATAAATGTTAATAGAAAATAAGAGACTGAGATAACAATATATAAAAAAATAAACAATATTGTGAACATGCATGACAAAAAATAGGCACACTCATGACAACAAAAATTTGGGCGGACTTTATATATATTAAAAGCAGGAATTCAAAGTTGTTTTGCAGTTATGTATAACATACTTACTCTTACAATTAATATTTCGTCTTTTTCTATTGTGACTGTTTTGGGTCCGGTATCCTAAGTTTTTAGTTCATAATGAGCCATTTTTTCATGCCAAGATTTTTTATGTATTTTGTACTGTGAGCTTTGTATTGTATTTAGAGTTTTAACCCTAAACGTACTCTACTATCATGCACTTGTTTTTGCATGTTTTGTATAGGAGTTAGGACACCTTAATTGTCCTGTTTTATTTAATTAATTCCTTTTATATGACAAAAAATAAATGACAGCAAAAAAGTGGTGGAAATTGAAGGTTAGATTATATTTTTCATTTACATTATCTAATAAAATATCAAATAGATCATTTTTGGCAATCATGTACCAACAAACATAAAAAAATGTTACGTATTAATTCGTGGTATTTTTATGTAATTTATTTATTTATTTAATATATTTTTGAAAAAAAATCACATGTTTAGTTGACGTTATGTCATGTGATATGGTCGTGATAGTATTATATGTCACCGTCACATTAAGTGTGATTGTCTTAGTCTCAATTTAGTTCTCTATTTTTTTATTTTTTAAATTTAACAATTTTGTTTTCTTCTAAATTTAAATCAAATTTAATTTTTATACAAATGCAATACAAATATTATTATTAAAATTTATATTTTTATTAAATATTTTTATTAATATTAAGTTTATTTAAATTTATACTTTACATTGAATTTTAAATAAACTTAATTTTTTAAAAATATTTAATAAAAATATTAATTTTAATATAAATATTTGTATAACATTTATATACAAATTAAATTTAGTTTCACTTTGGAGAGGGACAAAATTGTTTAAATTTTAAACAAATGTTAAAAATATTTAATAAAAATATCAATTTCAATAAAAACATTTTGTATAACATTTATATAAAAATTAAATTTAAGTTCAATTTGGAGAAGGACACAATTACTCATAAAAGATTGGTACTAAATTGAAACAAAATAAAAATAAATGGACCACATTGAGGCTAAGGTTATGAAACTTGGTTTGATAGTGACAAATATCATCATCATTGTCATATCACACTGTCACAACGTCAGTTGATACCTGACAAATTTAAATTTAAATAAATAAATGCACAAATTAACATATAACAGTTTTTTAACATTGTTAATATTGTACTAACTGAAAAAGACTTACATCAAATTTCTGAAAATTCGGATCAATTTGAGACACATCAAAGTTTGTTAGGTTTATTTGATATTTCGTATATATTTCAGAATTGTATTTGAGTTTTTTATACTGTTTGACACATTTTTGCTTTAATGTTAAGTCAAATACTATTATAAAATACGTTTGAAATGTCAAATAAACTTAACAAAAGTTAATTAAAATAACTAAATTCACGTATTTCGAAAGATGAATGAATAAATTGGTCTAAAGTTTCAAAATTGACTAATTTCAAAATTTACTAAAAGTTAATGGACCAAAAACATATTTAATCTAAACATATATAAGAAAAGGAAAAAAAAAAAGACACAATGAAGTAATGTGAAAAAATTATATATGAAAGAAAACAAAATAAAACAAATGGAATATTATCATGCTAGCATAAAAGCGCAGTGACTATATAATGAGCTTCTACCCCTATCAAAGATGAAGTCACATGTTTAAAGCAGAATAAACATATTTAGAAGTAAAATTTCTTTGCCTTCTTTTGATTTTAGTTTTATGTTAACTTTTCTTTTGTTGATTTAAATTAAATTAACTTGTTGACTTGGCTTAACTTGTTGATCCTTGACCTTGGAAGTTTGCTTTGTAGGTCAAGTTTGGATCAACGGGAGATAATACTATTTTAAGTAAAAAAGAGTCTTAGCTTTAAAATCACACACACCTAACGACTATCTTGGAGAGTATTATGATGCAAGGTTGACCTTCTTCTTCTTTGGAAGGTCAAAAGCACTCTATAAACTCCAAAATGAAGATGTGTATTTATTGTTATAATGAAGAAAGATAACCACTCAAATAAACATAGAAATAAAAGAAGAAGAAAATAATTGAAGGACTCTTTAAGTTTTATATAAAACATTATAGAATAACTATTATCATTACCATAATTACTCGTAATTATATTATAAATGATAAAATAGGTGAATTAATCGTAGACACAAAAGAAATATATATTTTTTATATAGTTATATAGATTACAGATATTAATAAAAGAAATTTTTGAGTAGACATAAATATTTATTATTTTTATCTTTTAAGCGGTTATTTATTTAAATTTAATTATTTTTCTAAATTAAAATAGTTATCTTATAATTTTATGTTTAAATAATTATTTATCTATATTTATGTTTTTTAAAATTAAATTAATTATATACAATAAAAAAATATAACTGATAACAGGAAAAAAAGGAAATATTTAGTTTTGTTAAATGTGTTTGTATTTTATGCTACTTTTTATTTATATTTTATTATAAATTGTGTGTTATAATTTAAAATATTATTAAAATTAAAACAAGTAAATGATTGTCAGTGACAAATCAAGAGTAACTAAAAAAGTTGATATTCTATCTTTTTATAAACCCTAAAGTTATTATGAAATAAATATATCGAAAACAGATTTTTTTAGTTTTTATTTAGTTAAAGAAGAAGTCCCACCACCACTCCTTCCTTTCCGTCTGCTCTTGATAAGATGGTTTCTATGTCAATCGTTTACATTCATAAATTATATTTTAGCTTAAAATATTTTTCTTATTTATTTCCTAGTAAAAATACTTTTTATCTAAAATTTTAAATTTAAATAAGGTTTACATTTTCAAAATAATTGATATTTTCAATTTTAAAACACATATTTAATATCTTTTATTAGTTCAAAACGTAAAATTTATCTTATTCTGTTTATTTACGTGAAAAAAATAATATCTTTTACCTGAAAAAAACGTAAACACATTAAGATTTTGTTTTTCATTTAACAAACCAAACATTTTTTTTTTCAACAGAACACACAAAAGTCAACAAAAAGTAACTAACCTTAAATAAATAAATAAATATATGCAGCACAGAGAGGTGGGAAATTTATCTATAAATATAATACTTTCATTGCATTGTAAAGAACAGAGGAAAAAGCTTCTCCGGTGAATCTTGGTTGATCCCAAACCTGCGAACTGGGATCAGCCACTTGCGAAGCAAAATCAATTGATTGAATACCTTTCTCACTGTTAATCATTTGATAACATCACTTCAATTTGTTGGTTCATTAAATCACTCTTAACATATCTTCTTCTTCTTCTTCTTCACTTTCTGATACGTACCCATATAGAAGGAAGAAACAAAGCATCTTCTTTCAGAAATTCTTTCAGAAATCAGTCCTCTGCCGCCTTTAATTTTACTTCTCAATTTTCTCTGTGAGTACTTCTACTCTTTGCTTATTTATTTATCCATTCTTCTGTGTCTTTTCAGTTGGGAATCAGTAATCTGTTTTTCTATCTTCAGTTTGATAAAGTATCAAACTTTTTGGATTTTCGTGAAAATTTTCAACTAAGGAATCTGTGTATTGGCTTAGGTTATGGGAGGGGTTTTCAATTTAATCTCTGTTTCGTGAAATTGACTTGAACTCTTCTCGATAAGGATAATCTTGGCAGAATATTGTTTTGCTAATCACTCGTGTATCCAATCTTAACTGGGCGCATACAAAATCATGAAATTGGAGGAACTTATTTAGCAAAGGAAATATAAGTAACTGACCACTTTCTTATTATTAACAGATCCACTATGGCACTGCCGCCAGACACTACTCTCTTAAGTTATTGGTTGAATTGGAGGTTCTTCTTATGTGCACTCTTTATTTTAATGGCTATGGGTCTAGCATCATTTTTGATATGGAAGTACGAAGAATGCAGTAAACCAAGGAATGGGAGAAGAGAAAGACAGAGGGAAACAGCTGGAACTCTTTACCAGGATGAAACATGGAATACATGCCTTAAAGGGATTCATCCTGCTTGGTTGCTTGCTTATAGGATATTTTCTTTTGTTGTGCTTTTGTCTTTGCTCACTACCAATGTGGTTGCTGATGGAGGTGGCATATTTTACTTCTACACTCAGTAAGATTACATTCACATATCCTATATCTATTCTAGTCTTGATGCAACTATAGCGATGATATGAGCTAAATAAGTTATGAACAAACTTACTTGAAATTTATATTTAATTTGCACTTGTTGTTTTATTGCTACCTCAACAGCAAGCTAGACACTTAAGCTTCCTTCTTGATTAGTTGGTTAGAAATATGCTGATTACTTCTTTTTTGTTTAACAGGTGGACGTTTACTTTGGTCACCATTTACTTTGGGGTAACCCTTATCATCTCTTACTCATCTGATATTATAATAAAATTGCATTTTCTTTTGGTTTTAGGGTGGAACTTGTTCTAGTTGGGTTATAATACATTTTGTAGGTTAAAGGTTTATATGCACCTTAGGAGAAAAATTTGAATCTGTCAGTTAACTTTTCTTTTCTCTTGTTTTCATTTCATTCCTTCTCCAAGTGACTTCTGCTCTCAATTTGACTTTCAGTATGGATCTTGTGTCTCCATATATGGATGTTTCTATAAACACAAAACAATTGATGGCAACACAGTCAATCAGGAACAGTTGGATACTGAACAAGGCACTTATGTGGCTCCTACACTCGATGGTACTCCAGAATTACCTAACCTGTATAAGAATTCCAATACCAATCGGGAGCCTCACGCTCGGCATATTGCTCGTGTATGGGGTTATATTTTTCAAATAATTTTTCAGGTAATCTTTTTTTTTTTTTCTGGATTTTATTGGAGTATATATTTTTGTGCCTTACATGATTTTAACTAATGTAGTGATGTATTTTAACAATTGCAAATTGACATTTAATCAGATTTTTTGTTAATTAGGACATGAAATGCAACTGAGAATTTTCAAAGGAATTAGTTTTGTGAAAAAGAAAGTATGATTGGAGATGGCAGCCTTAAACCAGACATAAGATATGTGAATTTGAAAAGTTATCAGGCTTATTAGGAAAATTTTATCTGTTTGAGATGGAGAAAGCATGGGTTGCCGAACAACATTTTTGAACTGGATTTTCCAAAGACCCAAATAGAATTTTTCCAAAATTAATCATGACACTGTCAAACATTTGATCATAGTCTATAGAGTCTTTTGAGAAACTTATTTTATTGGCATTTTATGTAGTCACCATCCTCTATCTGCATGTACCGTCTCTACCAAACATTTTTAGGGTGTTTCACCAACTAAAACTTATTATGGGACAGAATTGTTTGTATACACCCTCTTTGTGTTGTTTTGCTAAATTTGTTTTACAGATTGAGCATCCTTAGAGAATTGTTTTTCCTGTCCTCTTAGTTGCTCTTTCCCCCTTTTCTTTCGTAGTAAGCTATCCTTACCCAGATAGCTAATTAATCAATTAAATTCTAGTTTGAAAGTCCCAGTTACCTATTTGATTCTTAGAGAACAGTGTTAAAAGATGTATTAAAATATAAATTTGCAGATAAAGGCTTCCACAACGATCATAAGTTTGTAAAAGCCCGTGATGCAATCTCTCTGTCAAACTTGTGTTTTTTATAATGTCCTCGTGTTCACCTCGCTCTTTTTCTGCTACTTGATTAAACACTATTGCATGCTGTAAAAAAAGTTAAACACTTGCATGTTTATTATCATTGTCTTATTAACTGGTTGAACTCAGGAGGCAATCTACTGATTTATTTTCATTTTCTTTTTAAAATATATAGACTTGTGGAGGCGCTGTGGTGCTCACCGACATTGTATTCTGGCTAGTCCTTTATCCATCTATGACAAAAAAAGATTTCC
The DNA here is from genome assembly GCF_037176805.1 of Vigna unguiculata. Classification (NCBI taxonomy): domain Eukaryota; kingdom Viridiplantae; phylum Streptophyta; class Magnoliopsida; order Fabales; family Fabaceae; genus Vigna; species Vigna unguiculata. The sequence continues at coordinate 26,614,518 of NC_140793.1, forward strand.
GTCTGGAATTTGTGAGTATTATTGATCTTGTCCCTGGTCTGCCATTTATCTTTTGGTGAAGAAAATTATACTTAATGTACTAATAAAGGTTTTGGAGAATGTTTGGCCTTTCCTTTCTAGTTTCATTTTTGAATGTGTAAATTGTTCACTTTTGGTTCTAATAGAACAGGCTGGTCCTCTGCTACTCAGAACATATTTTCATAATGAATCCTAATGCTTGCACTTCTCAATTTGCAGATGGATGTTTGCCTACACTCTCTAAACGCTGTATTCCTCCTCGGTGAAGCATTATTGAATTGCATGGTGATTTTTTATTGTGTTTTATCTGTTAGCTAATGTCATTTCTCATTACATACGTACTTCAAATTTACGTCTACTTCTTAACACATGCAGAGATTTCCAGTGTTTCGATTTGCATATTTTGTTCTGTGGACGGCTATGTTTGTGCTTTTTCAGTGGATCATCCATGCCTGTGTTTCCTTATGGTAAAAACAAGTATCCCATTTTCTGATTTTTGCTTTTCACTTGGCCCAATTCTGTTCATAATTTTCTATCCGTTGTTCCAGGTGGCCTTATCCTTTCCTTGATTTGTCATCCCCATATGCAGCCTTATGGTATGTTCTCAATTTCAGTGCATCATCACAACTCAAACAGAATCTGTAAAATTAAAATTTAACTTCAACACTATTTGACATAAGATTTCCCCTTCAAATATGACAATCTTAAACTGCAAGCAAGGAGCAATTTATCATGTATCAACATTGCATGTTTATCTTACATGTTACCAAATGCAGCACTAGGAAATGAAATTAATTTAGGCATTCAGATGATGATATGATATTTATCTGGCTCTCTTGTGGTGCTTTTAGGTACACAGGTGTGGGTGTAATGCACATTCCATGCTTTGCAGTCTTTGCTTTGATAGTGAAGTTGAAACACTTGTGGTTGTCAAAATTGTTTCCTGGTTCCTGCCAGTTTGTACGGTGATTTTTTTATTTTTTTTATCATTATTTGTTAGTATTTGTACGATGATACATTCATGAACAGTCATCGGAGTAGAGCTGCCTTAAACATGGCTAAAGCATATTTTAACTTAGAAGATTAGATTAAAACACCACCTTCCTCCAAAAGTGTTAGGATTTGTGCGGCATGTGGTTGTTATTTGCTACTTCAGATTGAAGAAGACATGGAACTTCTCTGCTCTGCTCTAACCATGTTTGTGATATCTTCCATCCGAGATAAACATTTCACAGTATACTCCTACATTGATCAAATCAATCCCAGTAAAATGTTACAAAAAGTGTTCTTTTAGTATTCAGTATGGATATGAATTGCTTCTGCGCTGTTATGCCAATATGATTCTTCAGAGAAAGTACACGAGTTAAATTTTCAATGGATTTTGTTAATTAATTAATAAGAAATTGTAATAAAGATGGTTTGTTTTTAAAGTAGTTGTTATAAAAAATAATAAATTTATATGATATTTTGTGATTAGATGACAGAGTAAAATTACAAGTATTTTCTAATTACGTTTTCCTTGAACATCAACTATACTTGCACTTTCGATTATCACCCTAATTTTTTGGAATAACAGAGTGAACATATTTCCTTTGTTTCGTTATTTTTGAAAGTGCTTTGTATTAAGTCCACGTATTAAAGTAAATCTGGGTAATTTACTTAGGAAAAAGCTTCAAATTGTAGTAATAAGCAAGTCTAATATAAACTCTGTTTAATCTAATAAATCTGCAAACTATGCTGTTTCCTTAGTTTTTAAATTGAAAATTGATTGTTTTGTTTTGTCTGCTGGTTATGTTCTCCCAAGAAAATGAGTCAGCATAATTTGCAGTAACTCGACAACTAAATAGCAAATCCTGAATAGAAGACGGGTTGTTTGTCGTATTGTAATCAGAAAAAAGAAAGAGAAAACAACAAATGTGAGTGCCAATATATTAGTATCCCATAGCAAACCGATGATTGAATATAAATAATGATTCTCGCACAACAATTAAAATTACTTACTCTCTTCATTTGGGATTTCGGGGCCCTACCACATCCTTATGCACGTGTTTTCATCAACAGAAATTAATCACTTAATCATTCAACTACTTACCCATAATTAAATGAGCAGCAGTTAGATGATTGCATCATTGGGATAATGAAATGTCTGGAGTTGCACTTTTCCCGTATGACGACCTAGTAACTTTTCTTGGTTATGTCACCCAACGTAAAGTAAAAGTCACCAAAGGAGAAAAATAGCCAAAAGGATATGAAATAAAGTTGAGGACATGGGGTCCCAAAGCCTCTGAAGCAGAGGCAGAGAACAGTAAAAAGTAAATGAGTAAATGAGGTAAATACAAGTACCGATACAATTAAACGAAAAATTGTAATCCGATCAATGTACCAGAACTAACAATGAAATAAATCCTCATTGATTCCTACTCTAACCAAACACCCAAACCCCACCCCAAAATCCCTTTTCTTTTAAGCCTCTACTCGTCCAGACAGCACTTCGAATGAGTACAACCAAGATAAACAACACTACTCCATTCACTAACTCAACAAAAATCCGTGAGCTTTAAACACAATATCTAGCTTATTGCTTTACATGTTCTCTGATAAACTCCTCCAGCTGAGATATTTCCCCAGTTAAACCAGAAGCATCTGCAGCTGTTACTTTGTTAGAGCACTGGGTAAAAGAAAATGGCTCACCCGGTACCCCCAGGGTGAACTCATTTGCAACGTCAGCATCTGATATCGCACTTCTTGATGCCCGCAATTTGTCTCTGGAAAATAATGATATGAAGAGTCAACAATAGAATTGACAGCGAAATCATGGAAACAATCAGGTTATCATATATTAAAAACAAATAACAATGCACATTTTCAAAATCCAAACAAACCGATCAGTATGTGAATGAAACTTCAAATATTAGAGTAATTAAAAGGAAATACAAGATACTTCTTCAATATGAACCAATCAATAACAATAACAGCATTGACATATGAATGTGTATATGTTCCATCCAACACAGAGAGAGCGCATAAATATTATCAACTGGACAATAAAACGAAATCATGGAGTAGTTTCTGATTGATAAAGTGAACTGAAATAAAAATATATGGAACTTGAAGGCATACATTTCCTTCTCCATCTGTCTTCGGATAAACTCTTTTGTATGAGCAGTGACTTTGTCTGTTTTGTTGCAGAGAATAAGCACTGGAATCTTCTTCCTCACAACACTTCCTTTAGTCAATAGATCATACAGATACCTATAAATAAAAAGACAATGTTAGTATCCTTGTATCTGACTTGCTGACATCTTCCTTAGGAGTGGTAGAAAATGATAAGTTATTTTATATCATAATGCTAAAATATGTTGAGTACGTCGATGCTAGATAAAACTTGCTTCTTGCTAATATTGACAAAATATGCTAGATAAAATAAAGATGATAATCTAGCAACTAAATGGGGGAAGGAATTACTCTGAAGCAGCTCGACAGTTCGGTAAAAAGTCCAAAGCGTCAACCACAAAAACTATCCCAGCTGCTTGAGGCAAGTACTCATCCAGTTTGGGTCGGAGCCGAGAATGGCCGGGAACATCAACAATATGAACAGGTTTTATCTTGCCCTTCTGTCAAAATAAAAAGGAAAATATGACACTATTTGTTCTATTCTATTGTCCGATTCCACAATCAACAGACAAACATAAGATATGACAAATAAAATTTAAGCTACAACTGCATCTCGAACAAGTTTCTTTGAACAACAAATGGTAAATATCGATGAGAAGCAAAATCTATTGTATATTCAAAAACCGGCTTAACTTTGTAATTTTAAGCAAGTATTCAAATATTGTAGGAAGCTAAAATGTTACCCTTGTTTTCTCATTGTGAAGAATAAAAGTATCTTCATTAGGCTCCATTGATGTAACGGTACCCTCATGAGTAGAGCCATCCCTAAGCTGCAGTAGGCATGAAATGTGAGTCAAGAACATGATGTTAATTTGGAAAATGTCAATACAAAGAAAAGTAATGCCTGATATCACTTTCCAAGGAGTCTGATTATATCCCAAATCTACTGCTAATGTTACAAAAACAATTTGATTTTGGACAATTCTTGCATGAATACAACAATTATAGGCACAAAAAAAAAAAGAAACTCAAGATGCATCGAAATAACAATAAGAAAACACAAAATGTGGTTCAAATCTGTGCTGAAAACTTTTAAATGTTATCATGAACTTTTTTATTTTGACCCTAGACAATGTCCTCATACAAGCTCCATTGGTCATAATTAATTACAACTGTTTCCTTTAATGCATTTTCATATTCATTGTTATAATTCACAACAAACAATCAAGGCACCAGGCTATATACATTTCAAAAACTTGCGAACAATGACATAACCTGACTCTGAGTCCTTCCTAAAGGGTAAAACCTAAGAAAACAAAATTATATCAGTTTTCAGATAAACAGAAAGAAACCAAACCACACGGATTAATCCCTTAAGGTACTGAGATACATCTAAGGATCTGACCTCTTTCAATTGTCCCAACAAATATTTTTCATACACACAAACTTGAAAGATCCTAACCACATACTTAAATGACAAGGCTATCTACCAACCATCTCACACCATGTTGGTATCATTACTAAAATTTCAAACTGTGATGAAGGCACTGGACTACATTTGAAAAACATGTCACAATGACCTAATATAGCCCTTAGTTCCTCTTCACCACGAGCAAAAGCGAATTTTATTTTCTAATTTTCAGAATAACCAAACCAACCCTAGCCACAAACTAAACTAGACTAATTCGAGGATTAAAATCAGAAGCAATGAACTCAATAATTGTGATTTGTAGCAAATACCTGATAGAAAAGAACAGTTTTTCCACTCCCACTGAGCCCTGTCAACACAACGGTGTTTGACTTGGACCGCTTGAACAAACGTACTACAAACAGAAATCAATAATGAACAACGTGAAACCAATAAACGATTAGAAGAGTAAGAATTAAAAAACAACGTATTTACCAGAGAGAAGAAGCAGCGTTGTGAAAATCGCGATGGCAGCAGCAACGTAGAGCTGATTTGGGGGAACCTCGCGAAGACGATCCATGGCCAGATGCGACAAGTGAGAAAGTTGTTCCTTCCACTGCTCCAACTCTTCCATTGGGAACTCGAGTTTTTGGCGTTCGTTTCAGTGTTGCGCTAGATATTCTCCACAAAGATAAATAAGCTCAATAAAACTCCCGATTCTCAGATAAGAAGATGCAGAGACAAGTTTTACCGCCGTAGACGGCGGTTTTCGACAGCGCTCTGAATTTTCCGATTTGCAGATCTGGCGTGTCGAGTGTCGAGCAGGAATTCTTATGAGTATGATTCCAAAGGACAGCGCGTACGTTTCAATTTACAGTAATTTTGTGTTGTATAAAGGATTTTCCTATTTTATTTCATTATTGATAATACATTAAATTATAACTAATAAAAATGAAAATATCTTCTATACATGTATTTATACTTATCTATAAAAAAATAAATTATTGTTTTATTTATTTTATTTATTTTATTTTATCCTTTTATTGGTCGTTTAATAAATTTATTTTATGACCCATTTATTTTACTGTATTGACAAATTTCTAAAACTTATTTTTTTAATCATTTAATACTATTTATATCTATTTTATTACAACATATTTATGAAAAAAATCATTCCTTTATTTTATTTTTATCCTTTCATTTTATTCTAATTAATTAGTCATTTATTAAATTATTAAAAAATATTTATTTCTTTTATTTTTAAACTAATTAGTCTAAATACTTTTAATTTTTAATTTTATTATTTTATAACTTCTAATTAATTGATTATTTAATAAATTAATAAAGAATATTGATTATAAATTTATTTCTAATATTACAGGTTTTTATATTCCAAAATAATAATCTACTCATATAAATAACATAAATCTGTTATTTGTTTTGATTATTTATTTATTTATATATAATCTCATTCATAACTTACTTTTAGTGGTATTTAAAGCTGAACTATTATTTTGTCGATCCATATAATTCATCATTAAAAAAAATATAGAATATCTTATGCCAAATTCTTTTAAATAGTGAATTAAAAATATGCACTTTAATCCAATTGCATTCTTAAAATTTATTTTAAATAAGTTGATTTCAAAAATAACAAATAGATAAATAATTCTTTTAACATGTATTTTTATACACATTTTAACTGTTATTAAAAAAAATTAACATATTTATTAGGTTAAAAAAAATATAGAATATCTTATGCCAAATTCTTTTAAATAATGAATTAAAAATATACACTTTAATCAATTGCATTCTTAAAATTTATTTTTTAAATAAGTTGATTTTAAAAATGAATAAATAGATAAATAATTCTTTTAACATGTATCTTTATACATATTTTAACTGTTATGAAAAAAAATAACATATTTTCAACATATTTATTAGGGTTAAATATGTTTTTTGTCCCTTAACTTTCAGTGAATTTTGGAACTAATCCATTTTGAAATTTTGAACCAATTTAGTCCTTTATCTTTCGAAATATGTGGATTTAGTCCTTTTAATCAAATTTTATTAGGTTGATTTGATGTTTCGTACACATTTAATAATAGTATTTGACTTAACATTAAAGTAAAAATGTGTCAAACCGTATAAACAACTTAAATATAATCCTGAAATGCGTATGAAACATCAAATAAACTTAACAAATTTTGATTAAAAGGACTAAATCCACGTATTTTGAAAGATGAAGGACTAAATTAGTTCAAAGTTTTGAAATGGACTAATTACAAAATTCACTAAAAGTTAAGGGATCAAAAACACATTTAACCCTATTTATTAAGTTAAAGAATGACTTATAATCAAAGTATTAGTTTTTTTATATAATATTTTTTCTTTTATTATTAACTATTTAATTATTTAATGAAATAAAACTTAGAAAAATATATTTTACTTTTATTTCTTAAAATACTATAAAAAATCATATTTCTTAATATTATAAAAAAATTACATTCTTTTATTATATCTTTTATTATTTTCAATTTCAAAATATAACGACTTATAATTTCGGTAAACTGGAACAAAAGATAAAAACTAACAAAATAATTATCTTCAAATATGCCAATTAATGTATTTGGGTTGTCATTAAATAGTCTAAAAACATATATTAAACATACATTAATTAGATGAGTATAGAAACATATATTAGATGAGTATAGAAAAAGGAAAATGATATATTGACAACAATTTTTTAACAACTTCTTTTATTATCTGAAGTGACAGTGTTTTTTTTATTTTTATTTTTGCACAATTCCACGTTGGATGCTTGAGTGCGAGAGAGAAATGGAGGTTGATGGAGTGACAAAAGTGGGTGAGGAGTAAGGAGAGAGAGGAGTGGAAGTCATGAGAGAAGTGGAGAGCAGTTTGTTCTTTTTCCATCCCCAAGTTTGTTCTTCCTCCTTTCCACAAGTTTTTTCTTCCCCCATCTCCGAAGTGTCTTCTTCGTCCATCCTCCTAAGTTTCTTCTTTCTCCATTCCCCAAGTTTGTTGTTCCTCCGTTTTCGGTGTTATTTTCCGACGGGGTTCGTCATTTCTTCGTTGGTGGAGAAAAAAAGTATTGTGTTTACCCACAACAACAAATTCGTGGTTTAGGGTTTAAGTTTGTGGAAATGAAGCATTTTTGTTTCCTTTTTTGGAGAATATTTGATAAAGTGTGGATTTTTTTTGTAACATTGTTGTTCAAGAGCCGAAGCGGAAGGACAATTGTAGAAAATAATCACTCTGAAGCGGAATCTGCAGGATTGCTGTTTCCAGTTTATGTGTGAAGCAGTGGGTTCGTAAATGCGAACCTGCATTTTTCTGCATTACTTTGTTATTCCCCGTCGGGGTGTGCGTAATAGCCATTAGATTTTGAGAATTTAACATGTTTGCATCATGGTTGAAGTGAGTTGGAATAAGGTGTACCCATTTAAATAAATGGTTCTGTCACTCGTTATCTCACATGTAAGTGCAAAATAATGATTTAAGTTTTGCTAACCTATGCTAAATCATTTGAACAAAACCTTTTCCTTGGTTGACTTTCTTTATAAGTATCCATTTCAACAGTCCTTTTGGTGACATCAATAATTTATAAAGTTTGTTAATTAAGTGATGTTAGAGAAAGATATAACGAGAAATTTTGCAGATTGTGCCATATGTCTTGCATACGAAAGAATTGCAGTTTATGTGCAAAGCGGTGTTATCCTAAGCGTGAACTTGCACTTTTGTGCATTACATTGTTTTCCCTCACCCTCATGAAAATAGTAGCTTAAGTTTTCAAAAATTAACATGTTTGCTTCGTGGATGAGGTGGGTTGGTATAAGGTGAACCCATTTTAATAGATGGTTGTGTCACTCCTCATCCTGGATTTAAGTGCAAACCAAGGTGTGCAGTTCTGCTAACCTACATTAAATGATTTGAACAAAATATTTCCCATTCTTCACTTTGCTTATAAGTATCCCGTTGGTGGCGTGAGTAATTTATACACTTCATTAATAAAGTTAAATCACACCAAGTACTAAGAAATTATATTTATAAATTTTGCAGATTGTGTCATACGTATTGCATAATAAAAACTTTCAGTTTAAGTGCAAAGTAGTGTTATCGTAAGTGCGAACCTGCACTTTTCTGCATTACATTGTTTTCCCTCACCCTCATGAAAGTAGTAGCCCTTAAGTTTTGAGAATTTAACATGTTTGCTTCGTGGATGAGGTGAGTTGGTATAAGGTGAACCCATTTCAATAGATGGTTGTATCACTCATCATCTTGAATTTAAGTGCAAACCAAGGTGTGCAATTCTGCTAACCTATGTTAAATGATTTGAACAAAATCTTTCTCATTCTTCACTTGGCTTATAAGTATCATATTGGTGGCGTGAATAATTTATACACTTCATTAATAAAGTTAACTCACACCAAGTACTAAGTAATTATATTTATAAATTTTTCATATTGTGTCATATGTATTGCATATGAAAAATGCAGATTCCACATAAACAAAGTAATGCAGAAAAATGCAGGTTCGCATTTACAAACCCACTGCTTCACACATAATCTGGAAACACCAATCCTGCAGATTTCGCTTTAGAGTGATTATTTTCTACAACTGACCTTTCGCTTCCGCTCTTGAACAACACTATTACAAAAAAAATCCACACTTTATCAAATATTCTCCAAAAAGGTAAAAAAAAATGCCTCATTTGCACAAATCTAAACCCTAAATCATGAATTTGTTGCAGTGGGTAAACCTAATACTTTTTCTGCTTCACCAACTGGGAAATGGTGAACCTTGTCGACAAATAACTTCGAAAACAGAGGAACAACAAACTTGGGGATGGAGGAAGAAGAAACTTAGGGGGGTGGACGGAGAAGACACTTCGGAGATGAAGAAAGAAAAAACTTGGAGGAAGGAGGAAGAACAAACCTGGGGATGGAAAAAGAACAAATTGTTCTCCACTTCTCTCACGACTTCCACTCCTTTCTCTCTCCTTGCTCCTCACCCACTTTTGTCACTCCATCAACCTCCTTTTCTCTCTCGCACTCAAGCATCAAACGTGAAATTGTGCAAAAATAAAAATAAAAATTTAAAAAACACTATCACGTCAGGTAGTGAGAGAAGTTGTTAAAAAACTATTGTCAATATATCATTTTCCATAGAAAAAGTATATATATGAGTTTAAAAATACACATTGCCTAATTCTGCTTATATATTAATTAGATGGGTATAGAAAAAATTAGACAAGTATAGTAATATACATTAGACAAGTATAGCAATATACATTAGACAAGTCTATCCATATACCAATTAGACGAGTATATAAAAAAAATTAAACGAGTCATTTTGTTCATTAATTAAACGAATATAAAAAAGTTATTAAACTGCTATTGCAATACACATTAGATCAATTTGTCCATACACTATTAAATTAGTATAACAAAAAACAATAGACAAATCTAATAATATACATTATACAAATGTGTCCATGTACTAATTAAATAAGTATAGCAAAAACATTAAACAAGTTATTCCTTTAATTAATTAAACAGATATAAAAAAAAATAGCAAACATGTCTATCGATGTATTGATTAAACAAGTTTAACAATAAGCATTAAACTAAGTAGACAAGTATAACAAAAACCATTAAATGAGACATTTCATACATTGATTATACAAGTCTAGGAATACTCATTTGAGGAGGCTGTTTAAACTTTGATAGACAAGTCTGATGAAGGATTGACCCCAACCAAGGATGAAGGCACATGCTTAAGAAGACTAAGCATGTTTAGAAAGGAAGTTCACTAATCCTTCATCCCTTTCATTTGTGTTTGTTATTTTTTGATTCCCTAAGTTGGCTTAGTTGAATCAACTTTAGTTGACTTGTTGACCTTTGACTAGGTTTGACTTGTTGACTATAGTTGACTTGACTTAAGCCAACATGCTAATCTATGTTTATTTGCTTTGTAGGTTAATTAGGAGTAAGAAAGCAATGCTAGGTGGCGCATGGTGATTGGGGAGCATAAATGATGTGGATGAGAGAATAAAGCAAAGGCATAAAGCATAAAGTAAAAGGCATAAAACAAGTGTACCTATGTACCTTTGGTCTCCTTTGTTTTTAGCACACTTTGGCCACTTTTTGGAGACATATGAGACACATTCTTTGTCTCCTTTTGTGCTAGAACGAAATTAGCCTTACACACACCATAGTTGGCTCTTTTGTCTCTCATTTTTGTAACCTTATTTGACCTAGTTTCTAGAAGCTAGGGTTATGTTTTTGTAGAGACATCCTTAGGTATCTTTTATTTGCTTAGAGGCCCCTAAACTCTTCTATATAAGGGGTGCTCCTAGACATATAAAAGGGTTGAACATTTTGAAGTAAAAACACTCTTGTGTCTCAACCATTTGTGAGAGTTTCCTCCCTTGGGAGTGAAACTTTTAAGCCTTATCTTGCATAGCAAGTGGCGGCACACATCCACTCATCTTCAAGGTTGTCATGGCTTCTAGCCTAGCCTTGTAGTGGCGTGCTTCTCACATTTTTACCATTTCTTTCCTTTCCATTTTATGTTTTCTTCTTCCTTTAATTGTTCTTGGTTTTCTATGGTTTATGTGCTTTCCATTTCCTTTTCATTTTGAATCAATCCATCATCTTCTTCTCTTGAGCTTTGTGAAAGGAACCTTCACATCTAGATAGCTTGCTATCTTAATGTCCAGTGGGGATTTCACTTAGCTTTCTTAATCAACTCACACCATATTCAATATTCTTAAAAAGGAACAAGATAATCCTTCATCAAAGTCTACCAACAATAATGATGAGATGACCTTATCAGTATACATTAGGCAAGTCTATCTATACACAAATTAGACAAGTTTATTAATACAATATGAGTTTGTCTTTCATTAATTGAACGAGTCTTGCAATACATTTTAAACAAGTTTAAACAAACACTAATTAAACAAATTTCCATATTCTAATTAAACGAGTTTAGCAAAAATCATTAGATGAGTCATTTCATACATTGATTAGACGAGTATAAGAATACTCACTAGACAAGTTTGTTCATTCACTGATTAGACGAGTCAATCAACAAACACTAAGACCAATTTGTCCATACACTGATAACACGAGTTTAGAAAAATACATTATAGCAAATATTTTCATACATATATTAGACAAGTCTATTAGTATACATTTAATTGGTTAGACGAGTGTTTATTGAACCTAATAAATTGAATTGTAGTCTCAATAGTCAATAATGCATATAATTTTACTTTATTTAAATAACAAAAATGTCCATAAGTGTTATTGATAATTTATTTAATGAACAAAAAAAATTAAAAAAAATTAAATAATTAAATAATTTTAGATATTTAACACTTTATTAATTGATAGTTGATATATTGAAGCTCACTATTAAGTGATCGCCCAACTATTTTAGGGTAGCTCCTTGGACCACTGGATCTCACGATAAAGTGAGCACACAACAGTCTCAGGGTTGCACCCAACGCCATAAACCTCTAAAGCTCACTTACTTAAGTTATTCGCTTTGTGCCCAAAGGTTATGTGTTATTGCATGATGTCGTATTAGACAAATAGTCCTGGTATACTAATTTAGGTTATCCAACTTGCCTATTTGAGCAATTTTAGCTCATCCTTAGTTCAAAATATCATGCTTTAGTTCAAATCAAACCTCATGTAAAGCAAATTAGATAATTCTAACATAATAAAATTAGTTCCACACCCAACATTTTAAATTCAAACAAATCAACATTTAAAATCAATAGAGTTTGAATTTCAGCAATTCATAACTCAATCATTATAAATAAACTAGCTTCCCTTACCTCAAATGGAGAATCTTCTCTCGTAGAGACCCCAGATAGACAAAACCCTTGTGTAACTTTAACTACACAAAAAAAAATCAGATTAATGATGTGAACACACCCTCATGACCCAAAAAAATTAAATAATAAAATTTAGTTACCTAAAGTCATATGCAAATTTCTTAGGTATCACATAAAACAAGATCAAACATTAATTAAAAGAAAAGTGAAAAAATAATTTACGCTATTGAGAAATTTAATTAGACAAATTTGTTACTCTCGATGTCAAAAGTCATATGATAGGCTCATACATTTAAAGAAATGAAATGTGAGATTAAAAATTCAAAAAGAAAATAAATAATATTTAGAAAAAAATGAAAATTTAAAAATGAATCTCGTTTTAATAAACTCTAATCATAGACTTTTTAATAATTAAATATTTGGAAATCTTTTCTACTCTTATTTATTTTCTAAATTTTCACAATGATCAATAATTTAAAGATAAATTCATAGCCATAATTGAATACACAAACAAGCGATTAATCTTTATCCTTAAATTAAATTAAGGGTGTTCATATTTGGAGACCGAAAATATAAAAGTAATAGGTAATTTTGGTTAAACCCATCGTTATGTTGATTTTAACTTTTTATCTACATCACATGTTAGAGGAATTTGGCGACACATTTTCCAAATTCAAAATTTGTTCAAATAAAAACCATTATTGAGTTCAAAAGAGGAGGCCAGTTGAACTCTATTAACATCATAAATATTATTTTGATTTTTTCTCACATTGAAGGCTGTAATGTACACGTGTAAAGTGGGTTGGTTTATCGTTTATGCATCGTGTTCAAATTGATTGTGATAATAATGTTTGTTAAACGACAAATTAAAATTTGTTTAACTTTGTGTTTAATACCATTTATATTCACTTAAAACTAGTTTTTAATTTAATTTGATCACTTTATATTTCATGGTTTTCCTATTTTACGGTTTACTTTTCAATTACTCATTTATAGTTAATAATTTATTTGGCATTGTGCCCCCAACCCCACAAAACTAACCTAATTGTCTAAAAATAAATAAAAAATACACAGTTCTCAGCGAGATCAAGTTTGATTATGATATAGATATTTCACACGACAAAGATTTTCTCAAAATAAATAAATTTCACTTTAAGAATCAACATAGAAAGATTGGTTTTTCTCGTGAAAATAAATAAGTTTTATTAACTAGTTAGAAATAGTATGATGTAAGAAAACATCTTTTTATAAAAATTTAAAAAATATAAAAATATCATTCTCAAAAATATATATATTTTTTCTTTATACATCTTCCTTTCACATATATTTTCTTTCTTCCATTTTTATTTTCAAAATCACATTCTTATCTTTTTATTCTCACATGCCATTTTTGTTAAAAAAATTGTGGCAAACAAAGTTCCAAATACATACATTGGAGTTGAATGAAAGCTGAAGCTAAGACTTTGGTCCAAAGGAAGGAGTAGTAGGTGGGTAACCCTCCATGTGTGTGCCTTGTTCTTGCCTAATTCATCTTCATTCTCACACTTCACCAACCCAACCACCCTATCATTCTCTTTACACCCTTTCCTTCTTCTTCAACACAAATTAAATTAGATTATTAAATTAATCAAATCCTGCACTATATCTATATATATAAATATATATATACACCCACCACAAACTCTCTCCATTCGTTCACTCCTTTGTTAGATCTAAGCACCCACCACACCCTTTTCCTCATCTAACGGTAATTCCCACCATTTCTTCTCCCTCGTCATTTCTTTCATGTTTCTGCATGTTCATGTTCACCTACTATGTTCCGAGTCTTCAAGCTTCGATTTTGATATGAATTTTGAACCCCCCCTGAAGCGAATTTGAGATGGGGTCTTTCTGATTTTTATTCTGATGGGATTTGGTGTTTGAGTTTGTGGTTGTGGTTCTTCAGATCTGTTTTCGCTTATGATGAATCATTGATGATTGGGTTGTTTTGTTGATGAAATAGAGTAAGAAAAATGGCGCGCAAGAAGATCAGAGAGTACGACTCCAAGAGGTTGTTGAAGGAGCACTTTAAGAGACTCTCTGGCAAGGAGTTGGCAATCAAGTCTGCACAAGTGAGTAATCTTATCATGAGTAAATTACAATGAAATATAACACTGATCTATGATCTATCCACTATAGTTAAACACAACACACTGGTAAGTTCAATTCTATTTGAATAATATCATTTAAGTTATGTTGCTCTAGTTTATTCAAACATGCAATTGAAGTATAAGTTTATGCATGGTTAATGGTTGATGAATCGGAAATCATGTCTGGTGCAAAGTTTAATATATTTATTAGGAAAGGCAACAAATTTACAATGCAGATGACTTGTGATTGAATGAACATACAAAATACCTTCACTCTATTAGTGATTATTAGGCGCTTATGTACTTTATAATGGGGATGCATATGAAAAAAAATTCCAGTTTTTATAAATCCATAATCCCTGGCTTTAATTTCCATGTACTGACCATGTAAAATAATTTCATTTATATTGTCAACCAATTAAAATCATCTCAAGTGTGACTTTAGTAGTTATTATAAATGTCAATAGATTTGTCACTTGGAGAATAGAGGAAAAAACATTTTAATGTTAGTACATTCGGGTTAAATTCATAATTTTTTACCATTCTGTATGTGGCAAACTTGAGTAATGATTGATGAATTTGTTCCTTTTTGTCTCAAGATAAATGCTTCAACTGATTTCACTGAGCTACAAGAGAAGGAACCTTGGCTTTCATCTTCTAAATTGGTTGTGAAACCTGACATGTTATTTGGAAAGCGTGGCAAAAGCGGTTTGGTTGCTTTGAATTTGGATTTTGCACAAGTTGTCTCATTTGTGAAAGAGCGTCTTGGAAAAGAGGTAATTACTCTTGGGATTTTCCCTTTTTATTTTCCATTGTTCTGAGAGTTTCCCTTTCAACCCTTGCTGTATTTATTCATGTTTTCTCTAATATATAGGTTGAGATGGGTGGATGCAAAGGACCCATAACAACTTTCATTGTTGAACCATTTGTCCCACACGACGAAGAGTTTTACCTTAACATAGTCTCTGAGAGACTCGGCAACAGCATAAGCTTTTCTGAATGTGGAGGAATTGAAATTGAAGATAACTGGGATAAGGTACTGCACTGCTACAACGCATATTTTACATATTTCATGTTAAATACTCTATATTTTGTGCTGTAGATTTTTCCCTTATTTAAGTTATTGAGTGGCTTATTCATATTTCAGGTTAAGACTGTATTCATTCCAACTGGGGTGTCTATTACATCAGAAATTGTTGCCCCACTTGTTGCAACCCTTCCCTTGGAGGTAAATTCAGTTAAAATGCTATTTTGTTTTATGAACAGATTAACTTTGGCGTCTTTACCATGTTTGTTTTATGCATCTTACTTTGATTTTTTATGTAAACCAATCCGAATATGTAATTAAATCCTGTACCTTTTTCTACAGATCAAGGGAGAAATTGAGGAATTTCTGAGAGTGGTTTTCACGCTGTTTCAAGGTATACAAAATATATCTACCAAGTTATCAAAACACTATTGGTTTGGGATTCTGTAATCAACTTTGTTAAAAATTACATTGAAATTGTACCATTTCCCTTTATTTCATGTATTTATTTATTTATTTGCTTATCATTTGTGTTAGATCTGGATTTCACTTTCTTAGAGATGAATCCTTTCACATTGGTTAATGGAAAGCCTTATCCTTTGGATATGAGGGGCGAGCTAGATGACACTGCTGCTTTCAAGAACTTCAAGAAGTGGGTTATTTTCTTTCCCTCTAATAATTCCCAAGTGTTATTTTCTAGGATAGAATACTATATTCCTATTTCCTAATGAAAAATTGATTTATATTTTGCTGTTATTGAATCTGTAGATGGGGAGACATTGAATTTCCACTGCCATTTGGAAGGGTTATGTCTGCCACCGAGTCTTTCATTCATGGATTAGATGAAAAGGTACACAAATGTTACCCCACATGTGCAATCTTATTCAATCAAGTTAAAACCATGCACATAAGATGTGTGTCTGCGGTTTTGCACGGCTCTCTGTGTACATTGTACATGCATTTTTCTTTTCCTTCTTACTAAATGTGAAAGCTATAATTCTGTATCTGGATAAGCTCTTCACAACTTCAAGAAGTTTTCCAGTCAAGTTTAATATAAGAGATCATATAATAAAAGGTTATCAAATATGAGCTTAATTAAGCTATTTACCCAAACCGAAACAGTTATAGTTCTTGGTATCACCTGGTCTTAATACTCATACTTCTCTAACAGCAGTCATCAATAATGTATTGATAATTGCAATAATACTATTGCTTATAGTTGTTAATTTGCTTGCTCTTTCAATATTGCAGACAAGTGCATCTTTAAAATTCACTGTGTTGAACCCAAAGGGCCGAATTTGGACAATGGTAGCTGGAGGAGGTGCCAGTGTCATCTACGCTGATACAGTGTGTTTCTCTATACTAAAACTAAATTCATGGAAAATATCCATATTTTGTAGCATTGAGTGGCATCTTATTTCATACAATATTAACACAGGTTGGAGATCTTGGTTTTGCATCTGAGCTTGGAAACTATGCTGAATACAGTGGTGCACCCAAAGAAGACGAAGTCTTGCAGTATGCCAGAGTTGTAATTGATGTAATCAACCTATATCCCTGCTTTATCATTGGCCTAAATATTGATTTAACGATTCAAAATTCGTTCTTACAAGATAAGACAATCCTCGTTTGAAGTGTCTAATTATATATTAGCCTATGATTTTCATAGTAACATTGAACCTGATACCACTGGCATTTTGTTTGTATTATAATCTGCTTTTCTTCTTTCCAGTGTGCAACTGCAAACCCTGATGGCCAAAAGAGAGCTCTTGTGATAGGAGGAGGCATAGCTAACTTTACTGATGTTGCTGCTACATTTAGCGGTATAATTCGGGCTCTGAGAGAGAAGGTAAGCCTTTGATCATGGAGCTTGATTCATACATATGATGTGAATCTTCTTGTAGCAGGGTTAATTCCCAATAAGGTCATGTTAGGCATCAATATGAATTTTGACATCTCAGTTACGCCTGATATTCCCAAAGTCCATCAATCATTTGTTATCATGTGAAAGAGATTATACATATGTGTAGGAGGGTTAATTCAATGTGAGTTATTTTTCTATTCAGGAGTCAAAATTGAAAGCAGCAAGAATGAACATCTATGTGAGGAGAGGAGGGCCCAACTACCAGAAGGGTCTAGCTTTAATGCGTGCACTTGGAGACGAGATTGGTATCCCCATTGAGGTAACATAATCCATGCCTTTATTATTGACATGGTATTGAACAACCAATTCATGCTGTTAGGAAAACTTGCCTTGAGGGAACAGTCTAAGATTTTTGGTTATCTATCTTCCCTACAGGTTTATGGACCTGAAGCCACAATGACTGGTATATGCAAAGAGGCAATACAATTCATTACCGCTTCTGCTTAAGGTCTACACCACCACCTTCATCATCTATAGTGTTTTCCATGGCAAGTTTGAAGTGAACTTGATTCTTAATTTCCATTTCTATTCCTGAAATTCGGAAATTTAATTAGAGTCTATGTTTATGAACTCAAGCCATCCAAGTGGCCATGAATGTTGTCATTGTTTTTGTAGAATTGATGGCACGACAGATAATAAATAGTGTTTTGTTTAACATATATAGTCTATATATACTTTCTTACCCACTCTCCATTATTTGATTATAATTTGTCTTATTAAACTTTTTTGCATATTCTAGAACCTAACTGTATCTGTATCTTTAATGTCAGAAAGTGAGGGGTAAGAGATATAAGTCATATATTACCTTTTGGATGTGTGAAATGTCAATTGAACAGAATAAGTTTCAGGCAATTTGAAAGGAGAGATTCATTTATATGTCCAACATAAACATATTCCAACCCAACAAACATTCCATAAACCTTTCTAAGAGAGAAAAAATAGAACATTATGCAGAGTTAAATAGCATTAATTTTGAAAAAAATCATGAAATGGTTACTAAAATTTCCTAGGTATCCAAAGAGACCTTAAATTAAAAAAATAATTATTAGGGTTTTGAGATGATGTCATAATTTTTCCATCATACCAGGAACATGCTTCATCTTCCAACCACTACCTGTTCTTGTACCAACTCCCAACCAATCTTGGTCTTCTCATAATCCAATATTCCAAATAACATTGAAGTATGGAGACTTAAATCATGGTAATGGTTAGAGTATGGTGAAATTTAATGAAGTAGTTAGATATTAGTTGGATTTCGGTCTTAATGTGTATTCCTGTATCATCTAACTCTAACCATATCCTATTTTAATAAACACTACTGATTTTTTTTAGCAAGTGAATGTCTTCTTTAAGATATATTTTTTTTCTTTTTAATTCTATTTTTATTTTTGAACAAAATTCCTTATCCGATTTCAGTAACACCATTATTCAGTATTAAAAAAGCCTAGATCTTACTAGTACCTTATTCTCTGTGTCTCTGGTTTACTTACTGCATGTTTATGAACACTTGAAGAACATTGCATGATTGCGAACAAATTTATTACCGCCAAACTTACATTATAGTATTGATGCATAAGCATATCAAACATTATAGTTCAAGAATGAAATTTCCCTGTCTAATTTCTTGCTTCAGATATGCTTAGATTATATAATGAACTAATAATAATACTGATTCAATTGGTAAAAATAATGACGGATCAATAATTTATGGTGATACTAATTCAGTCCATTTAATCTATTTTTCTTTATATAAAGCCCTTAAATCCTGTTTTATTTTTTTACTAAAATATTTAGCTTTAGGATGACTTTAAGATTGAAAAAAACTATTTGAAATGTTTAGAAATGCAGAAATTGATCAAATCTTAAAGATCTTTTCATAGTGTGAGGTTAAGGTTTTAAAGATAGTTTCTGAAAATCTTTTAAATTTGGTAAAATATTAATTTTCATTGGTAGATTTTGAACGAATACTTTAAAATGTATGGACGGGTTTAGTTCACAAATGTTTGGCAAAAAAAATGTAAATCAAAACATTTGAAATGCACAAAATTTGAAGAATAAGTTGACTATACCAATTAAAAATCTGAAACATTGGGCTATACTTATTTACAAATATATAAAAAATAATTCAAGTATTAATGGTAAAAAAAACTTTATTTTTGGTTATTAAAAATAAGTAAATACACATTGGATCTGTTTGAATTAATTTAGCTATAAATTCCTTCTACGAAATAAAATTAAAAATTAGTTTCTCCATACATTAGAATTAACTTATGCAACAATTAATTTATAGAGGCTCTCTTATTTATTTATTTATTTATTAAGTATGAATTGATTTTAATTTAGGAAAAGTGTAATTTATTTATGTGTCCTTCTCTAAGAATACTTATACAAAATGCCATTTAAACACATCTATTAATTATTATAATAATAATAAATAAAAAAATCAAACTAACAAAATTGAGTCATGAACTCGACATTAAATACGGAAGCCTGTGTGTTTCGAGTAGGTGAGCCCAATGGGCTTTATGAGGTTAAACAGATCCATTAGCTCAAGATTTGGCTAAAGAGGGAGGCATAAAAAATTTTGGGTTTTCCTTTTTTTTTAAACAGCTAGACAAATTAAACTTCTTAAAACATATTTTCTAATGAAAACTGAAAGATTTTTACGAACTTTTCACTTTAATTTATTTAATTTAAAATTTTTAAATACAAGGATATATTTTTTAAAGGTAAAATATGTTTATCTTCCTCTTATTAGTTTTTAATACTCTGATTTTAAGATATACTACTTTTGGTTCTCTAAGTAGTACAGATGATAGTATTTGGACTGCGTTTTAAAAATCGAAAACAAAACAAAATTTAAGGAACTAAAATTAAAATTTATTTGTATTTAAGATTTTTTAACATTACAAATCTTTAATTCTAAAAGAAATAAATTATAATATTATCTTATATTTAAATTTAAGGATAAAATTTAATTTAACTCAAATTTAAAATATTTTTTATGATGGCGAAAAGAGTATGATGATGTAGTCCGCCGCCAGAGGTCGGAGTAATTTAAAGAAAAACAAATTTTATTGATGAAAAAAATGTTTATGGAAGAAAAACACCACCGAAAACGATCAATCAAATTATTTTAAAAAGATAATAACTAAAAAATAATTTTTATTAAGAATAATTATAAAAGTAAATGATTTGTATAATTTATTATTTTTAAATAATTTTGTATTATAAATAATTATTTAAATTAAAAAATATCAAAAGGTTAAAATAATAAAATAATTTTTTTAATTTTTTTAAATTAATGAATTTGTATTAACAATTATTTTTAAAAAATAAAAAAATAATTATTTCAATTTAAAATAATGGGATAAAATTAAAAAACATCCATATATAATAGAAAAAGATGGGTGGTCATTTTTCATGAATTAGGTCTGCAATACTGACAAAACATTATCCTTGGACTGTGAGCGTGAATGTGATCCACACATGTGACATTATCAGAATGGTCGTTGATATAATTGTGAATGCAGTTTTTATTTTTTATTTTTATTTTATAAAGATTCTTTTTCAGTTGATAAGAACTAGAAAGGCAAAGAAAAGTTAGGTGAGAAAAATCAATTCGAAGTTTGCATCGTTTTGAACACTGATAATTGATGAGAAGGAAATGGATTTTATCTGACACATTGAAATAAAACATATGTTATGATGAAATAAATTTTTTTACACGTGGTTGTATTGTATGTTTAGAAAGAGAAAAACTGTTGAGCATAATTTTTTATTTAACCCAAACAAAATTAAATTGTTTCCATACATGTGATATTAAAGAATATTATACTTGTTGAGTTAGAGATTAAAGACATGTTATGATGCCTACAAAATGTATTCAAAGTTTAATTTTTAAAGGAACTTTTTAAATAAGGTGTGTTTACAATATTTTTTCCTTAAAAAATAAACTATACTGGTGGGGAAAAAAATGGATAAAGGAGATTTCTTTTATTCAAACAAATAGAAAATTTCTTTCACGTACTACTCTATTTAAGTTATTTTTATATAAGGAAAATTGTCTTCTATATTTGGTACATGTTTATGTTACACAACTTGTCTTATTAAAAATTCCTTTTTCAAATTCCTTTTTTAATATTTTATTTGATATTTATAATATTATTTTTAAATAAATTTTGCTCCATATTCAGATATTTTCACTTCATGAGTTTCTTCTTTATATTAGGTTTTTCAATCATTCATGAATGAAAGGGTATACATTCTTGAAATTAGTCTTCAAAGTATTCATTTAGATAATTTTTTTAAACTATAAAATATTTTTTATTAAAAATAATTATAAAAAAAATAATTTGTATAATATTTATTATTAAAATTGTTATTATAAATAATTATTTAAATTTGGTTAAAATACTCCGTTAGTCCTCGTTTTGATTCATAAATCTCAAATTGGTTCTCGTATTTTAATTGATCTCAAATCGTTTTTGTTAACGATTGTCCTAAATCCTGATTTAATACTCAATTACAAAAATAAGGACGAAATTGAGATCAATTAAAATACGATGACCAATTTGATATTTCTGAATCAAAACGAGGACCAACGGAGTATTTTAACCTTTAAATTTTAAAAAATAATTATTAAAAAATGATAAAATAATGATTTTAATTTAAAAAATAACTAAATTTAAATAACAGTTATTTAAAAGGTAAAAATGAAAATATAATCATTTTAATTTAAAATAGCAATTATTTAAAGAATTTAATTTTGAAGAAAAATGTGTAAAAGAAACAAACTAATATATATATATATATATATATATATATATATATATATATATATATATATATATATTAGCATAAAAAAATTCATAATTTGCCCAAAAAATTTCATGTCTCTTCCTTACCTTTTTGTTATTTATATAGAAACAATATTTTATAGCTTTATTTTTTTTCTTATTTTAATTTATGACACTCTTAGTTGTAAACTCCCTTCTCTTACAATATTATTTTTTCTTTATCTCCACGCAGTTCTTCTAATTCAATTTAAATACTTTTGGTGAAGAAACTCTAAAAATCTACTTATTTTTATTCATTCTTTATTCTCTCATACTTCTTTCGATTATAATCTTTTCCTTTTCAGTTATAAAAAAACATTAATGCATTTTAGAAAATTGTTAGAATCCTATTCAAGGACGGATGAATGACATAAGGGAGCCAATTTTTTTAAATTTTTATTATATATATATATATTTATATATTTATATATTATTTATATTAAGTTTAATTATATTTAATTTATTTATATTAGGTTTTTTATTGTCTATATTATTTATTTATATTTCTATTGTTTAAAAAATAAAATAAAATTATTCTGGTGGATGTTGGGTAATAAAATAAATTAGGATTTTATGTCTAGTCATAATATTTTTTTTCACCGTAAGTTATCATTGGCCTATCTAAGTTATTTCTATTCTTCTCACACATTTAGTAGGTTTAATTTAGTGTAAGCCTCATGAGATAGAGTCAATTAACCAATTTGATAATATTATATATTAAGTCCCAACATTAGGGTTCAAAAATATCTATATATTATTCAACATATAAGTTTAAAATCAAGTTCTTTAACTAAACACTTTAAAAGGCTAACATACCAATTTAGATATTACAATTAATCTCTTCACATGAAAGCTACATATTTATCATATTAGTCAAACCATGCTTTGTCACACCCAATTAGGTTCAATTAGCTCTATTTTAACTTTCTAGCTTCCTCCATCTAGATAGACACTCGTAAACTCAAACGGTGCTTCACACAAGCTCTATCTCGCATAGGTTGCTCTGCCTGCACACAAAGAATCTTGATCAACAATCAAAACACCCTTACAATCCTAATCAAACAGATATTCATCTTGAGTCTTTTAACATCACATTCAAACCCACACACACCCATATGCAGCAAATTTACTAAAAAGGCTCAAAGGAAGAGCAAAAGATTAACTTACTCTGTTCAAAATTTTGATTGGTAGGATTGTAGATCTCGAGGACAAGAATTTAAAGACATACTCTGATCTTCAAACAAATAAAGGATAGAGTCAGATATTTAGAGAAAAGCCAAAGAGAAGGTTTAGAAAAAAGTTACAAAGAGATGGTGATTCTTATAAAATAAAACTCTATTAATAGAAAATTCTATTTATAGTCTAACTTTTAAAATTATAAAATAATCGAATGTCATCTTTTAAAAATCACTATTAATCCTAATATTTTTTAAAAATTATACTTAAAAGTCCACTTCATAATATAACATCAAAGTCATCCAAGGTGTATTTTAACGAAATATATTTTTTGTTAAATTTATCATGTCATCTCTATCGGACCATTATTGAATTATAATTAATGTTTAATCCCACATTTATTGAAATTGATTATTGTGGTAGACACTTAGCCATGAGATTTTTATTTTAACGTAATTGAAGTGTGACCTAAATGATCCCTGCTAAATATAACCTTTTATACGTATTTTTGGGGTTATCATCTCTTGACACGATTTAATGAGGCTTTAGGACAAGTATTTTTATGTTTTCTTGATAAAGAAAGTTGTGCAAAGTTACTTCCGAAAGCGTGTTTCTCAAAATGCTGAGTCTCGCCTCTCTTTAAAGTTGTGCAAAGTTAGTGACGAAGATGCTGAACCTGTACAAAAATATTTTCATGGTGATGATTTTAGGGTAAAGAAACTCCTAGTTGGCTAATCCGACAGCAAAGGACATACTCATTTATGATGTTTTTTCAAATATGCAACCTTTTCCATCCTATGTAATCATTGTTTTTATCCAACAACAATTTTAAAATATTTCTTTGAGTATTTTTTATTTATACAAAAAATAGTATTTTTAATATATTTTAAAAAAAAAATAATTGATAGTCGTCATCACAAACGTCAACACACATTAGTAATTTAAATGTGAAGCTAAATTTTAAATACGGAAAAGTTCAACACCACATATTAGTGTTTTGAATTAAACTGGTGCTAGTTTTGAATAAATTAAACTCATATTTTACTAGTAGTATCATGTTTCTTCTATCGGTCTTTCAATAAGAAAGAGCTATCAATTGTATCAAATAAAGAGTCAATAATCACAATAACAAATATGTAATTAATGGACCCAAATTTAAGACAATATCAACTTATTTGTTGAATTAGGAAAGCTTTTACTTAGATAGACCAAGGTTATTCTAACATTTTAATTTAACCAGCCACGAATTGATGAAATTTACAATTCAATATTATAAAAAAATAGAATAAAACAAATAAAAAACTCAAACAAAATAAAACACAAAGTCAGTGACATTAAATATTTTTAAATGAAAAAAGTATTGAATTGAAAAAAAAAATTACAGTAATAAAACCTACAAATATTAAAAATAGAATACTAACTAAACCTTAAAAAGAATGAAATAAAATTTAAGCATCGCATATATATCTCCATAAATGAAAACTCATATTTACCATCAAATTATAAAATTATAAATACTTGTACTTTCCAAAAGACAAATGTTAGCAATATAAGTTTGTGTATTCCATCTTTATAACCTACCCATCTTAAAGTTGAAGTACGGTAGAGTACTTGAGGGTGAGTTTGTGTCTTGTTACCGACAGAATTGCGTTTAAAGACCAATAAACGGTGCATCCCAAAGTATATATAAAGAGACTCCAGATTTTTGTTTTTTCTTTTTGTTTTTGATATTATTTTTTAATAACTTTTTAAAATATACTCGGTGTATTAAAAAAGTTTATAATATATTTTAAAATATTAAAATTAATATTTATTATTATGTTTTGAAAGTTCAGCCAAAAACCAATATCCAAAACTCAGTAAAATCCAATTTTCGTAAAGAGAAATTCTAAACTTTTATAGAGTAATAATTTGTTAATTTAAATTTGATCTCAATGTAAGATCAAGTTAATCCAACTTTTAATTTTATAAATAAAAATATAAACTACAAAACATATATAGTTAGAATTAAAAATATTTTTGAAAAATATTTTGAAATTAGTAGTATTATTACAAGGGTTAAATATATTTGTAATTCTTAAACTTGAATCTAAAATTGGAATATGTTCATGTTCAACTTTTGATACAATGTTGATATCTAGACTTTGAAAAAAAAAATGGATATAGTCTTCATAATCTAGATTGGTATTTGAGTTCAAATGTGTTACTCTGTATACATTTTTTGTGTAGAAAATCTCACATCATCTAGAGATAAGGTCAATTTACAATATATACAAGTGGATGCACTTCTCACTTTACAAGTTCAAGTCGATTCTGTGAGGTTGAGTTAGACTTAAAGTTCACTTCTTAATATGGTACGATAACCATGAGTTATAGCCTCAAAATTTGATGTTTAGTGGGTTAATTGGTTCACCTGTTATCGAGCCATTATAAGATCACTCAATCCCATGCACAAGTTTTATATATCTTGACATGAAAAGAGTATGCTGAAAGTCACACATCAACTAAAGATAATGTTCATTCACATTATATACATATAAAAAAAAAGTATATTCATAAATACCTTACATCTAATTCTAAAATTTTTATAAAAAAATAAAATTTAAATTATAGTTATTTTAATTTAAAAATTATTTTGATAAAATTCAAAAAAATAAATATAATGATATTTAATAATTACATAAAATAAAATTAGTTCATATTGTGATGTTAGTCTGTGATATTATTTAAATTTCACGTTAAACTCATCCTAATGAATATTTCATGAAAGCGTCTTCATCACCACCAACAACAAGAGCACTGAACTTAGATGTAACTCAAAAGGATGTTTGAAAGAAAAAAAAGGTGAGACATAAATCCAAAATAATTGAAACATTGATCCCCACTTCACCAACTAAACATTTGCGTTAACCCTTCAATTGACCTCGTTTTTTTCAATTACCAAATACAACCACTATAGTCTTACATTATTATAAACAAAAATCGCAAAATCGTTCCTTTCAAGAACCCTGTGCATTTTTTTCCAAAATTTCACGCCATTGACGAGCACCACAGTGCGAACACTGCGACTTTTTGACACGTTACGCCACTTTTGCCCTTTTCGTCTACTCTCTTTCTCTCTCGATTTGTCAAACGTGCTTTTGCTCCATCCACACCTTCTAGAAAACAAATCGATTGTGATATTACTTTTAATTTTAGTGTTCCTTACTAAATGTAAAACCCAAGTTAAAAGTTATTTGCAGTTTTGTTCTGCCACGGATCTTCACTTTTAATAAGGAAACTTAAATACAGAGTTAAAAGTGAATTTTAGTTTTTTTTTTCTTTCTAATATTTGTAAATAATTAATTGAAGTGATAGAAATTGTGATGCTTCACATAAGTGGAATGATTGAAAGAGGGTATGGTTGGCACCGTCTTCCACCAAAATGACACCGACATGCAATATAGTGACAGAGGCTGCATCTTAGGTACTTGAGTGTAAGTGGTAATTAATGTGTCATTCGTTTGTACAAACGGTTAAAAATGATACGTTTAATTAGGTAGATGATACTCACTTTTATTTGAATGTGTCAGTTTGATATTTATTTTCAAAAATGTGTTAATTGAGTTTTAATTTTTGAAAAGATGTCTCAAGTAGATCCTTTTCAGGACAAAATTATTAACATTGTCAATTGTATTGATATTTAAAATTAAGTATTGATATTTATATCAAAATTTAGTAGTAAAAATCATGAATTAAGTTAATGCTTTAGTAATTTTTATCTGAAAGGGACATAATTAAGCCATTTTTTTAAAAGTTGGGATTGGACTGATATATTTGTAAAAACAATTAACAAATTAATACATCTGAACGAAAGTTGGTATTATTCGACTAATTAAACTAAAATTATAAGTTTTCTTTGTATATTTATATGATATTCTATATTAGGATATTTGAGTAGGTGGTAATCGATTACTTATTAGTGGTTTATCGGTCATCAACATTTGTCTCCCATTTCTAATTATAATGACTCAAACATTTTGCATTTTAGGTAAGTTCGAGAAATGGTGTGGTTGGTTCTCTAAATATATGTTTTGTTGAGGCCATAAAACCTACACCACCAACTAACATATATCTATTTTTTCTCTATCTTTTCAACTCCCACAGATTGTGTTTGTGGCTGCTGAGTTTAGTGCACTGATTTTGTGATCTCTAATGTTAATTATTGTTGAAAACAGATGAGTTCAAACCTCTGCATTACTGTGACGTTGGAATGTCTTTGTGTGGTCAAAAGGAAAATGGCATTTCGCGTTTTGGTTGAGACAACTAAGAAGTTAGGTAAAAAATTTCAAATCCCCTTTATAGATTCGCCTGTTCAAATTTCTGAAATGGAAATTTAATTAATATTGTTGTTGCCAAAGGTCTCCATAAACTTAAAAGCTGAACTATGAATTCAGCGTATTTAAAAACGGTTAATGTCCTTCTTTTTAGGCACCAAATCTTTAAGTGTTTTAGATATTTATGTTTGTAAACATAAATACACCGGTGAATCCTCGTCCGACAAAGGATGAGTTCGGAGAAAAGTAAAGTTAGAAATAATGTTTTTAGTAATTGAAGAGAGTTTCTTCTCTTTTTTTTTGTTTTATTTATTTATTTCCATATAAGGTAAAGACTGTGTAGGAGAAAGAGAAACGCCTATCTCAATTACGACCTATAAAATAAAAAAACTCTATGAAAAATCGAAATTAAATTAAATTAAATTAAAATTTATTATTTTGACTACATATTATTAATTATTAATCAAGACCTCTCACTGAATCCTACCTAGAAGTAATACTATAATTTTTCTTTTCATGAGTGGATGAAATAATAATAATAATAATAATAATAATAATTTTCAAATTAAAATTAGAATACGTATAAAAAATCTAGAAATTGGCGATTAACAAATCACAACTAAATAATTATTTGTTTTTAGAATATTGAAAATAATTTGTTGAAAGTTCCACCTCAATAAATAGAACAATTTCATAATATATAGATGGATGCAAATTTCATCTTACAAGTCAGTTTTATAAAATTGAGTTAGGTTGTCCACATTTTAAGATGTACATAAAACTTAAGAAGATCCAACTTAAAAATAGTAATTTTAGAATACAGTCGAAAGAATAATATTCGATAATATATTATATCTCCATCAATAAAATTAAGGAATTAAAACTAAAAGATACATTGTATTTATAACATAATTAACGTTTGAATTTTTAAAATATAAAAAAATAATGACCGCATATATCGATCCAAAAAAAAATACTTCGAATACATTAAAAAATAATCTTTAAAACCATAATTTATATCGCGCAAAAAAAAATATAAGAACAACAATAAAAATATCATAATAATAATATAAATAAATAAAAACTTCTGTCAATAAAAGAAAAACTGAGTTGATATCAACTCAATAATAATTTTTCTAAAATTTATTAGAAAATTATAGCGTTTTTAATTGGGAAATAATATCAACTTACGTTGTTCAAAGATAAATACAATTGATACGTGTGAAAAAGTTTTGACTTACATTAATTTAAAATAACATTAGCTAACATAAATAAAGAAAAAAATATCTAACCTCAATTGAAAAATATACTTAAAGTTAACAAAGGAATTTTGAGTAAAACCGATTATGAAATAACTTTGATCTATCATTAATTATAAAAGTAACTCTAATAATAACTCAAAAAAAGTTAATTCAAAATTTTTAATTCTTTTCCTTTATGAAATAGAAGTGTTATAAAAAAGTTAATCCATATATATATGATGTAATAAAAAGAAAACTAGTAATCTATTAAATACATGTTGGGACAAACTTTTTGGTAATAAAAAAAATTAAAATTACATATAAAATTAAAAATAACATTTTTACAAAAATAAAAAGTAACCTTTTACAGAAATTAAAATTAAAAATAGTCTATAAACAAAATCAATTCCTTATGGTAAAAGTTATATGAGAAGAGATTTACAAATTAGTGTATAAATTAATTTTACTTTATAGAAAAATATATATTTTTTAAATATAGAGATAAGTTTATCTAAACATGTACTAGTTAAGTATGAAAATCAAAACCATTTTAACTATTTTGCTATTAATGCTTGCTACAGTAAGAATTTAGAACACACTAATTTTTCGGCTTTAAAATGCAAATATTTATGTTTGTACAGTATAATGAATATGGTTCATTTCTCTCTCTGGCTTTTTAGCTCATACTAATTGCATTTTGTTGAAGTGATTTATTTTGAAGGTTGTTGCAATGTCTTATCATCTTTTATATATCTTATTTTAATTACAAAAATAACTCTATGCTTCTTCTTTTTTACCTGTTCAAACCATGCATTTGTAGTTCTATATTTAATATAATTTTTTCAATTTTAATATTATCATTTAAATAATAACTCATATTTCATTATAATAATAGTAATTTTATTTAAACTAATCACTCACCTACAATTTATCTGAACTTAATTTTTACCAATCTCATTTTATTTTAATACAATTTTATCATTTCAAAATTTTATTTTATTTTAAGTAATAAGTCACACTATATACAGAATTTACACGTTTTAAGTTCTGCTTTCTTTATTGATATAATTAAAAAAACAATTGTAGTAGTTTGTAATTAAGTAAAGTAATATTTGGTCCTCACTTTTTCCTGACTTTTAATGGAGTCAATTTTTTATATATATTTTTTCAATGAACTCGATCATTTTCAGGTCAAATTAAGATAGATAAATTTGAAGTGCGGGATTAAATTGTACTTTGTATATTAATAGGTTAGATTAAATTAAAAAAAAATTGTTAAGAGATTACAACTAGATTTTGAAAAATAAAATTAGGTCGTTAAAAAAAGTATTGAAAGACTAAAAATAAATTTTATTACAATATAATGAAGAAAAATATATAGTGTAGAGAAAAAAAAATCTACTTGTGCTTCGTTATATTAGTTAATCAAGTGAAAACATATACAATTATTTCCGTGAAAATCAATTATCCCTTAACCATAATAATTGATAATAAAGACATAAACAATAGCTAGTGAAAAAAAAAAAAAAGATTGATAAACTATTTACTTAAAAACAAAAATTAAGACTAAAAAAGGTAGTTTAGACATATTTGACCCGTAAGTTTTTGTTCCTATATATGGCCCCTTAGTTGGTGAGAAATAATTATTGAGCTATTAACTATAATTCAACTATCAGTCATCAACCATAACCATAAATGAGTCTTATCTAAATGGTAGAGAAATTGGTGTCAATTATACCAACATCATAAATTAAAGTTAAATTGAAGTTTAGGTTTTAATTTCTGATGACCATTCTTTATCATGAAACAATTAGAAGTACAAATTTCAATATCTTAATTCATAATATTTTTTTCTTACAACTTTGAGTTTCTTTCAAAATTATTGATAATTGGTGTAAGTTCTTTTTTTCGTACGGTCCAATCAGATAGTTGACTTTAATGGCCAATATCAATATTTTCCAACTTTGTTTAGACTTGCATATTGTTATAGAAACTGATTTTTGAATAAACTAATTGCAATAAAACATTAGATTTGATATTACGCAAATCATTAGATTTGAAATATTTTTACAAAGAATTGGTATAAAATCTGTTATATCATTTTTAAACCGGACAAATTATCCAAAATTGATAAAAACATTCCAAGAAATATCTTAATTGTGACAAAGGATAAAAAATAATTAATCATTATAGTAACAATTTAATTACTAATTTACAAATTAAAAATTGTTGGTAACTAAAATAGTTTCTAAATTAACCATTTAATTATTTAATTAATGATCATTTAATTATTACGTTGTTTTAGGATTTAAGATCTAGGGTAAGAGTTAGGATACAATTCGTTTTACTTAAGATTGTAACAACCAACATGCAATGATTTTATTGTGGCTTAGTTCATCTATTAGCCTCTACCACGACACAATTGATGCACCTTACAACAACTTAATCATGATTGGGTTATATGATCATAATTTAAAAATATTTAAAGTTAAATTATCACAATTTAAAAAATGTGGTCTAAACTATCCACATTTTAACAATTGCTGCTTACAACTATCAATATTTTTTACCATATTGCTTATAGCAAATAGGCAACATTTTTTATATGTTCTCTAGGTTTAAGGTAAATAAAACTCACTAACCAACAATAAAAGGCGTGGGTTATGAGAAAGATTCATAGTGTATAGTATAATTGAGAAGGAAACAACACAATGAATAAATCACAATTTTATTGTTTTTGCCCACATTTTCTATGGCAACATTTAAAAAATGTTGCTTAAATAATCAACAATTTATAAAATGTAGTATTTATTAATTTTAATCAACACTTATAAATTTGTGGTCTTTTTTATGTTTAGACAACAATTTTATACATGTGGGCTAGTTCATTGTGGTCTAAAGTAAAAAATAATAAAGTGAAATAACACCAAAGAAATCTGAGTCTAATTATTTCTAAATTTACTTATGTATCTTTTCAAAGAGGGAATTAACTATGGAGACATAACACCAATAAGATCTAAATCCAACCTAAAATTATCTTAAAGCAATAAAGTTTGAGTTTTGATTCTTATATGGTGTTCAACTTTCTCATTTCAACTTCATTTAAAACTTATACTCACATTTAGATTCTCAATAATTTTGTCTAAAATGAAATACATGTTAAATATATGAAGTTAAAAACATAATATTTTAAATATTTCAAAAATATAAAAGTAATAGAATACATAGGGTTCGTATTGATACCATAAGTGTTCAAACTCATCACTTACCCGTGTGGGAAAACTTAAACAATTTGTATAATTTCATGAGAATTACTTAAATGGATAAGTCATATTTTTAAACATAGTTTTCAAATAAAATAATAACAGTTACATACTTTATTATATTTTTATTTCACAATATTTGAAGAAATCACACTTATATGTATGAATTTTTTTTTATACTGATTCAATATCAGATGAAATTATATATGTAATAAATATAAATTTCACTAGGATTAAATTATGATTCTGAAATTATTTTAAGAAGAGAATTTTAAACCTAATTCAACCTTACAAAATCAACTTTTAAGATAAGATTTGCATCCACTTATATATTATAAAATTGTTTTATCTCTAGTTAATGTGAAACTTCCAACGATTTTAATTTTATTTTTCACAAGAAAATATACCAAAATATTGTGCTCGCGATAACTAGGGGTGGCAATTAGGGTCTGGCTCGTCGAGCCGGCCCACGGAAAAAACACGGGGCGGACCAGGGTAATGAGCCCGCAGGCCGGCCCGCACGCCCGCATAAAATTTAAAAAAAAACTTGCACTTGTGTATATTAATTACTTCTTTTATGGACTTTTGCATTAACATTTTAAATTCTTGTATAACTGGAAAAGACAAGTATTATGTAATTTTTAATTGCTAAAATTTAAAGAATACATTGTGTATGTCATGGTATGAATATGATGAAAATGTAAAATTATCAATTTATCATCTAATTCCTTAAAGTCTTTACTTAATTTTTTAAACTTGTTAAAAATTTTCCAATTTTTAAACATTGAAAGTTTTATCATAAAAATTAAAAAGAATTAGAAAAAAGGGTCGGGCCAAAGAGTATGCGGACCGGACCAGTGTTTTTAGCCCACATAAAATATGTGGAGTGAAACCGACGAGCCTGCGTTATACAGGCCTTATACGGGCTGAGCCTAAACAAGTCAGGCCGACCCGTATTGCCACCCTAGCGATAACACACCCTCACGTCCAAGTTGCAACCAAGTTTTCCACATGGTGGTCTCTTCTATTTTAATGTTGTTGTCTTTTGGAAAATAGTTGAAAACTATTGGCTTGTGGGGGAAGGGCTCCCAATTGGGTATGAATCAATGAAGAGTTTTACACCTCTTGCCATAAATTTTCGGTGTAATAAAAGAGAGAAAGTGATAAGAGAGTAGTAGGATAGATAGAAAGAAGAGAGAGAGATAGAGATACAAGTTATAATAAATAATGCAATTGAACTTGATGATCGTTGAAATATCATGCGGAGTGAAAATTACAATATATAAGTGTAGATTAACATCATTTTATATATATAGATTATATTTAGTAATTACTTTATGTTTTTAAAATAATATTTTGAAATTTTACTTTGAAATAATTTATGTCAAGTTTTAATAAATTAAAAAATTTAACAAGTGAAAATTTTAAAATAGTTTTGAAAGGAGAGAGTGGTGTTTGAAATAAAATAGAGGAATAGGGAACATATTTGGGTTAATATATACATTATATTAAAAAAAAGAATACAATAATCTAAAATGAAAAATTAAATTGAGCTTAGATTCATGGTGTTACAAATCGAACTTTTCTTTTTTAATTTTAATCAAGCACAATTTTGTCTTTTTTCTTAAAACTCTCCTTTTTTTTTTTATAAGGAAAATAATATCTTTATCTTTTGTCTTCTTTTGTGTTTTTTTAAATTTAAAGTAGCTTTAAGATAAAATACAATGTTCATCTGTTTTGAGTTTTTTTTTTTTTTTTTAAAGTAAGTTCATTTTTATGTTCATATTTCACCTATCACTTCTCGAAAATAGGCATGCATGGTGGATTTTTTAAGAATGTAGGATTTTTCAAGCTGAAGTTTGATAATTAAGGAACTTTAATTATAGAAACTGAATTTCTAATCAACTAATTACAATAAAACATTAGATTTGTTATATTTTTACAAAGAATTGCTATAAAATCTGTCATGTCAGTTTTGAACCGAATAGATTATCCAAAAAGTAGATACAAACACTACAAAAAATTATTTTATTAGTGACTAATTTTAACGATAAAAAAATAATTAATCATGATTAATTTAAATACTAATTTATAAACTAAAAATTATAAGTAACTAAAATAGTTTTTAAATTAATCATTTAATTATTTAAGTAATTATTATTTAATTATTGTGTTTAGGGTTCAAGTTTTAGGATAATAGTTATGGTGTCACTCGTTCTACTTAAGATTGTAACAACCAAAATATGATGATTTGATTGTGACTTAGTTCATCCACTACGAGATAATTGATACACTTTAAAACAATTTAATTATTATTGGATCATATGATGATAATTTAAAATATTTAAAGTTAAATTGTGACAATTTTAAAAATGTGGTCTAAACTATCCACATTTTAACCATTATTGCTTATAACTATCAATATTTTCAACCATATTACTTAAAACAAACATACAACATTTTTTTGTATGCTCTCTAGGTTTAAGACAAACAAAACTCACTAACCAACAATAAAAAGTAGTGGCTTATTCCTATTTTACACAATAGTTTTTTAGTTGTTGTCATGTCAGCGTTGCCTAATCTATATGTATGAAGAAGATTCATAATGTGTAATATGATTGAGAAGGAAACAACACAACGAAGAGGTCACAAATTTATTATTTTTGCCCATATTTTCTATGGGCAACATTTAAAAAATGTTGCCTAAATAATCAACGGTTTATAAAATGTAGCCTTTAATAGTTTTAAACCACACTTATAAATTTGTCGCCTTTTTATGTTTAGGAAACAATTTTTTACATGTGAGTTAGGTCACTGTGGTCTAAAATTAAAAATAGTGTAGTGAAACAATACCAAGAAACCTGAGTCTAATTAATTATTAATTTACTTATGTATCTTTTCAAATAAGGATTAATTAAGGAAACGTAACACCAATAAAACCTAAACCCAATCCAAAATCATCTTAGAGCAATAAAGTTGAGCAACAGGACTTATACTCACACTTGAATTTTCAATCGTTTCAAATAAAATTGTCTAAAATAAAATACATGTTAAATATATGAAGCAAAATATCATATTTTAAATATTTAAAAAAAATAAAAGTAATAGAATTCCATACTTAGGGTTCATATTGATACCATAAGTATTCAAACTCATCACTTACAATTTTGGGAAAACTTAAATAATTTGTATAATTTCATAGGAGATTAAATGGATAAGTCATATTTTTAAACACATTTGCCAAATAAAATAATCACACATGCTTTATTATATTTTAATTTTACAATATTTGACGAAATCACACTTGTATGTATGAGTTTTTGGTTCGATGACGATATGATATCACGTGAAATTATATATGTCCCACAAACACAAATTTCGTTAGGATAGACTTTAAATTATAACTTTGATAGTATGTTAAAAAATGAATTTTAAGCCTAACTTAATCCTACAAAATCAACTTTTAAAATAAGGTTTGCACTCACTTATATACGATACAATTGTTTTATTTCTAGTTGATATAGGACTTCCACCAATTTCAATCTTTTACAAAAAAAATATTTCAAAAATATTGTGCACGCGATAACACACCCTCACGTCTAAGTTGGAACCAAGTTTTCCACATGGTGGTCACTTGTATTTAAAATTGTTGTCTTTAGAAAAATAGTTGAAAACTGCTGGCTTGTGAGGGAAGAGCTCCCAATTGAATATGAATCAATGAAGAGTTTTACACCTCTTGCCATAAATTTTCAGTGTAATAAAAGAGAGAAAGTGATAAGAGAATAGGATAGATAGAAAGAAGAGAGAGAGATACAAGTTATAATAATTAATGCAATTAAACTTGATGATCGTTGAAATATCATGCGGAGTGAAAATTACAATATATAAGTGTAGATTAACTTCATTTTACATATATAGATTATATTTAGTAATTACTTTATATTTTTAAAATATTATTTTGAAAATTTGCTTTGAAATAATTTATGTCAAGTTTTAATAAATTAAAAAATTTAACAAGTGAAAATTTTAAAATAGTTTTGAAAGGAGAGAGTGGTGTTTGAAATAAAATACAGAAATAGGGAACATATTAAAAAAAGAATACAATAATCTAAAATGAAAAATTAAAATGAGCTTAGATTCATGGTGTTACAAATCGAACTTTTCTTTTTTAATTTTAAGCAAGCACAATTTTGTCTTTTTTCTTAAAACTCTCCTTTTTTTTATAAGGAAAATAATATCTTTATCTTTTGTCTTCTTTTGTGTTTTTTTAAATTTAAAGTAGCTTTAAGATAAAATACAATGTTCATCTGTTTTGAGTTTTTTTTTTTTTTTTAAAGTAAGTTCATTTTTATGT
This sequence comes from Vigna unguiculata, assembly GCF_037176805.1. Classification (NCBI taxonomy): domain Eukaryota; kingdom Viridiplantae; phylum Streptophyta; class Magnoliopsida; order Fabales; family Fabaceae; genus Vigna; species Vigna unguiculata. Next base: position 26,651,196 of record NC_140793.1, read on the forward strand.
TCATATTTCACCTATCACTTCTCGAAAATAGGCATGCATGGTGGATTTTTTAAGAATGTAGGATTTTTCAAGCTGAAGTTTGATAATTAAGGAACTTTAATTTCTAAGGACCTATCTTTGAAGTAATCTCGAAGTTCATTGCGCATTCTTGAACCGTCTTATTTTTTATAACAAAAGTTTTTTAGTGCATAAGAAATACCAATAAAGGAAGTTAATTCCATGTTAACCTTAAAGATGAATTTTACAGATATTACTTTGAAATTTAGAAATTTGATGCCTTGAATGTGATCAAGACAAAACACAAATTACACAGTGAATAATATATAAATAATTAAGTTTTATTTTTAGAATTATGATTTTTAGTTATATTGAGTGAGTTAAAATTTTTAAGTTTCATTATTGATTTGTTATTGCGTGTAGTTAAATGTGAAATTTCAATTGTTAAAGTGAGGTTGATTTTGTTTGTCCTTTTTGTTGAAATGTTACATGTTCATTGATTTAAGTCAATTAACTTAAAAAAATCATGAGTTGATCGCTTCCTTGTATTATCTCATAAAATAGGAAGACTTAATATCAATGATGAAACAACGCTCTACGTTAGTTATAGTCTATATTTGTGTGTGTAACTTATGTTTCTAGAGATTAATATTTTTTGGTGTATATAAATAAATTATATTTTCTAGCTTAATTAATTTTAAGTTCCTAACCAAATTAAAAAATTTCATAAAAAATAATTAAAACTTCTTGAATTTACAAGAACTTAAAAACATAATTAAATCTATTTTCTAAGTTTAAGTTTAGACTATGATTATATTTGCTAGTTTATTTTAAGTTTAAGTTTATTAACTTTTTAATATTGTTTTGAGTGTAGGGACTCTCAACTTAAAACAATATGTTTGGTCTTTAAGTCCTTACAAGGCTTCAATGCTGAAGTCGATAGGTATTCGTTCGATACAGACAATTAATGTCGTAATAATTGCGAGGTAAAAGTCTTTATCAATTTACCTTTGACTTTTACTTATAGTTTTTATATGGCCTTTGATTAGTGTTGGCCTAATTGAGGTTCAATCGCTTTTTAAACTTATTACTGACCCGTTTATCTTTAGTTACAAAAGCACCTACTAAATTGTTGTTGTCGATTAGTGATGGGCACCAGTTGGCCTCGCTCCTTGTGTCCGCTCGCACGACGTTATTGACTCATAAAACCCTACTTCTAGACTCACAATTTTAAAGACTATCGGATCAATTGATGTTGTCGTATAAATAATATAATCAACAATTTGAGTTCTACGAATGGGTCACTATTCGGTAATTGCCCATTAATTTTATTCCAGAGTGATTGTCACACCAACCGAGCAAGACTATTGCTCGATCATTGATAACTAATTTCATTCTAACGTAATTGTCATATTAACCAACTATAACTTCAAACCCCAATTGTTAGATCATAAAACAACCAACAATGTGAAACGTTCAACGTAACCAAAACATCGATTGATGATGTGCACACTTCTTTTTAAGCGTTAATAGAAAATAAACTCCTAGAGAATATTAATTATTCAATTAATAATTTTACTTAAATAAAACATCAAATCAATAATTAAGTTTACAATGAATAAAAATAATATATTATGTAAAAGAGAAAAAACTATTAACATATTTATTTTACGAAGTAGAGTCGTTATATCAATAAATTTTTAATTCGTACTAACTTTAATTAAAAATTATAGAATTCGAAGTGTACTACACTTAGGCGGCTTAGTCCGACTATAGCCATAAGACCTGCCCACATAGCTGCCAAGGACGCAAATAATCACCATACATACGCCAAGCAAATGAAAGTAACCAGCCTAAACTGCTATAAGAGCAACCAATCTAGGTCACTAAAGAAGTAGCCGGCCTAAACCGGTATCCTAAAGAAACTAAACGAGAACTTAGCATAGCGTTACCAGCAAAACTCCTAAGGCCCGCGGTAGTCGTGCTAAGTGGCCTGGACTTTCTGAGAGTTTTTGGCTGACTTGAGCATTGAAGTCTCTTCCGTAGGTAACCCTTCTCAGGTCCAAACCGGTCCAAACCGAAATACCCACAGATAACACATGGCAGTCAAGAGGAAGTCTACTGAGGGAGGAGATTGCAGATTGAGGTAAAATAACGTTTGTATCTGACATATCTTATTTGTTATCCGCAAGAAAAGGAAGTTTATTATTTCATAGACAAAAATATGAAATATATATATATATATATATATATATATATATATATGTATATATATTGTAATTTGAAGCAAGTATACGTTCACTTCTTTATATTTAATTTTTTTCCTTTTTCTTTTCTCGGTATGTGACAGGTCATTATCGTTCACCAATACACAATCTGACAGCACTAATGAGGTGGCACACCGCCATTGGATACTCAGAATTTTAGTTTTCCATCCCTCTTTCCAATCACTATATAAACCCTCCATAGCCATGTCTCACTCACTCAGAAGAAACTGGAATGCAGAGAAACACATAAACAAACAAACAAGCCTTACAATTATTTTCTCTCTGCTTATTAGTAATGGCAGCTGCAGAAGAAGCACCCATTCACGGTGATATCCTAGAAGCAATACTATCGCACGTGCCACTCATCCACCTCGTGCCAATCTGTCACGTGTCAAACTCCTGGAAGCGTGCGGTCTCCTCCTCTCTCGCACATCTCCGCCCCATTAAGCCATGGCTCATCGTCCTCACTCAGAGCCCACGCGCCTCGCACGTGACAAAGCTGCACGCTTACGACCCTCGCTCCGACGTGTGGCTCGAGATTAAAAACCACATGTGTCCTCACTCCTCTACCGTGCGCTCCTCGCACTCCTCGCTACTCTACACGCTCACCCCCGCCGAGTTCGCCTTCTCCCTCGACGCGCTGCACCTCAACTGGCACCACGCGCCCTCACCGCGAGTGTGGCGCACCGACCCCATCGTGGCTCGCGTGGGCTCGCGCGTGGTGGTGGCCGGCGGCGCGTGCGAGTTCGAGGACGACCCGCTCGCGGTGGAGATGTACGACGTGGAGAGCCGCGCCTGGGAGACGTGCCCCTCCATGCCGGCGCTGCTGAAGGATTCCACGGCGTCGTCGTGGCTTTCGGTAGCTGTCACCGGAGAGGTTATGCACTTGACGGAGAAACACTCGGGCGTGACATACTCGTTCGACACTGTGTCGAAAAAATGGGAGGGACCGTTTGACTTGAGACCTGATGAGAGTGTTTTTAACTGCGTCACAGGAACACTAGGGGAGCGGTTGATGGTGGCGGGGGTGGTGGGGGAATTTGGGAACGTGAGAGGCGTGAAGCTGTGGGAGGTTCGGGGTGGGTTAGGGTCCAGAATGGTGGAAGTGGGTGAGATGCCGAAGGAGATGGTTTGGAAGGTGATGGGTGATTCGGAGTTAGGTTCGGTGGAGGTGACGTGGATTGGGGACTTTGTTTACGCGAGGAACACTTCCGTTCCGGAGGAATTGGTGGCGTGTGAGGTAGTGAACGGTGTCGGGTGCGAGTGGAGAAGTGTACGGAACGGTGCCGTGAGCCACGGCGCGAGAATGGTGGCTTGCGGCGGCAATGTGTGCATGGAGGATCTGCAGCGTGCGGTGATGTCGGGGACACGGACATTTTGCGTGAAACACATGTGAATGGGTTGAAAAGCTTTGTTAATTACTATAGTAAGTTGTGGTATTTTGTTTTAAGAAAAAAAATTTAAGGTTTTAGAATTGGGAATGTCATTTTCGTTTTTTTATTGGCAGACAAGTCTGTCAATTTTTTAATAACTTTTTTGTTAAATTATTTGAGTGGCAAAAAAGTTATAAGAAAATGATAAAGAAAATGTCTAGAAAAGCTGAATCTGAGTGAGATGTCTGAAAAAGAAAAAGAAAAAAAAGAACATTGTGGAAATGGATAAGAATGATGAAAGTGTAAGGACATGTATGTTTTGAGCTGAAGAGGTTGTTCTTTATGGGAGGGGTTTCTCCCTTGTAAGTTATTTTTCCCTCCCTACAGTGAGAGATTGTTCTTTAATTCCTCTTTTTTTGCATTGTTCCTTCAAGAGTTTGGATTTTACTTGTTGAGGTTTCGTAATAAGAGAACGTGTTTTCTATGTTTTTTATTTCTCAAGTTTCCACTTCTTAGTTTTGAGCCTCACACTTGTCCCACCGCTGATTACCATCATGTGCGCTTAGTCATTTCAATGATTAATTGTTGGAAAAGAAAAGATATATTTTAGCATTTAAGATCAGACATATAACTTAAATTCTTTTATATCCACATTTAAAAAACAGTTAAATAATTTTTTTTTCGAACTTAATGTTTCTTCAACTCTCCCTTATGTCAGATTGGTATCGCCCTTCCCGGATAATGTATGTTGACGACGACGAATATAACAAGTTGATAATATTTAAGATCAATATTGAACGCCGACTTAAAATAAAAAAGTAGAAAATAGTTTCTTTTATCTTAATTAATAAATCTCTGCAATATTACTGTGAGAAATATATTAAATGTTTCTCGTGTTTCGATCCCTTTTTTATATATTGCTTGTTTTGAAATACAGAGTTTTGTTTTAGTTTTATTTTAAAAAAGTATGTTAAAAAAATATATTTAAATTGTGTCGTGAAGCGCGAATGTTCCGCTTGAGAGAAATCAAGTAAAAATCTAAACATACAAACAAATCCAAAATTCACCAAAGCCATTTTTTACCAATTCAATAATTTCTTATCAAATTTTAAATAGAATACACTACAATCAAGCATTTAAAACTCCATACTACTAATCTAACTTAACATATGACTTTTCTACCTCAATTAAATTTCACATCAACAACCACAAGTCAAATATTCGTTTACCAAATCTAATTATGCCTATTTCAATTATACCGTTTGATATCGATAACAATTTTTAAAGTAAAAACTAAATGCTACATGTTATGAAATAAGGTGAATAATAGAGAGAATAATAGATAATAGAGAAGAGAAAAAACAAGAGAGAATAGTGAGCAACTCATCTGTATATTCTTATTATTGATAGGAAGAGTCTTATTTATAAATACAATATGTAATCCATGAAGGAAACAAATCAACTTAATTAATACAAATATTTACCATAAAGAGTAATGAATCATATGAAGTAAATGTATCAAATCAATGGACAATCATTAATTCATAACACTCCCCTTTGAGTGTCCATTGATAAAGAATGTGCCTCGTTAAAACCTTACTAGGAAAAACCCTTTGGGATAAAAAAAAACCTAGTGAAGGAAAAAGAGTACAACATTCTGTATTCTTTAATACAATATTGTTCATCACATATTCTATTTCTCCCCCTCATGTAAACTACTTACATCATTAAGGAGACGAAAACCGAATTTGTGAGTCATTTGCTCAAAAGTTCTTCTTGGCAAAAACTTTCCAAATAGACTTGTCATATTTCTAGATGAATGAATTTTTTGGATGTCTATATCATCCTTTCAATTGAACAATACACTATTATGTTCATATATGGTTGTTGATTCCATCTTTGTTGGGATAGTCACAAGTTTCTTGCACATGTTGCATTATAGGCCTTAACCAAACATATTCGCAACTTTTCTCGTAATTTTGTATGATTAGACGATATTGCTACTATGGTTTGTTTCATATACCATTATGAAACCATTGTGCTACTACATGTGAACAAACATCTTGTTTGTGATCAACCATTGTGACATTGTAAGAATATGTAAAATAACATGCATATCCATAACCCATTGGTCTGAATCTGAATCATTTGAATGGAATAAGCTCATATTCGTAGTACCCTTAAAGTAACGAAGTATATGTTTTACTCCAAACCATTTTTTTCTTGTAGTTGAAGAACTATATCTTGCTTAACAAATTTACAGCAAATGCAATATTAGATCGAGTATAATTAGCAAGATACATTAGTGTTTCTATGACACTAAGATATGGTGCTTCTAGACCAAGAAGATCTTCATCATTTTCTTGGGGTCTAAGAAGAGTCTTTATCAACATCTAACGACCTCACAACTATTGGAGTGCATAATGGACATGACTTGTCCATTTAGAACATTTTAAGCACCTTAATTATATAAGCTTTTTGACGTATAAAAACACCTTTATTTAAATACTCAATTTCTAATTTCAAATAAGACTTTGCCCTTCAAAGATCATTCATCTCAAATGATTTCTTTGAGTAATCAATTGCCTTTGTGAGCTCATTAGGAATTCCAACGATGTTTATGTCATCTACATAAACAATAATTATGGCAAATTCATTATTTGGATCTTTTCATATAAATACAAGAACAAATATGATCATTTTTATATCTTTCTTTTAATAAGTATACAAAAAGACGGTTATGCCACACACATCTTGATCTCTTTAATCAATAAAAGAGCATGTTCAATATTTTATTGAATAACCCTCTTTAGAATTTGTCTGGTTGGGCAAATAAAATCCTTCAGGGATTTTCATATAAATATGATTCTCAAAAGAACCGTACAAATAGGTTGTAACATCATTCATTAGATGTAAATGCAAACCTTGTTGTGCAACTAGAATAATCGAATATTGCAATGTTGTTGCATTCAATACTAGTGAACATGTTTTTTCACTAATCAATACAAGGTTTTGTGAATAACCTTGAGCAACCAATTATGCTTTGTATCTAACAATTTCATCATTTTTAATTTGATTTTTGCGCAAAAATCCATATGTACCCAATGGGTTTCACAACTTCAGGAGTGCGAACTACACGTCCATAAACCTTTCGTTTAGCAAACAAATATAATTATGCTTCTTTGCATATTTTTATTTTGGCCAATCTTTTCCTTGCCGACAATCTTTTGTTGATCATTGCTTATTGATCCTCATTGTCATTCATAGCATTCATCGCTATGTTATAAGTAAAAGTTTCGTCAATGTTAACTTCATTTTGGTTCCATATTATATGATTCATGACATAATTTATTGAGATCTCATCATTTTCAACCATTTCAGGTACCTGAGGTTCTTCTGGAATTGAACCATTAATTATGTCAAATGAATCTTTTGGGATTTCAACCTTTTCGATTAGGTTATTTTGCATATTAGCCCCCTTTCTCATTCAAGAGTTTTTATCTTTGGAACCAATAGGTCTACCACGCTTCAAACGTGTTCACATGAGTTTTTCAACCCTTTTTTTTTTTGCGTCATAATAACTAATCATGTCAAACAAGGCAATCATTTTGATTTGTAAACTTCTGGTTTACCATGACATGCATTTAAATTGTACTAATAAACTTGTAGTACAAACTATAAGAGAATGTTGATAATTTCTCCAATACACTTTCTTTTTCAACTCAATCATAGAGATATAAAGATATTTCATATCTTTTTCATTGTTTGTCTCAATATAATATCCATTTAGACAAATATCATTGAAACTTAATAAGTTTCTATTCAACTTCTTGGTAGAAGTATAATAGCTCTTCTAGAGTCTTCAAATATATTTGTAGTACTATAAATAATACTAACATCGATGTCTCACATTATCAATCAAGAGAAAAATTTATTACTCTTGAGAATTGTATAAGAAGTTGCACATATCTTTTGGTACTAGTGCAAAACATTCGTTTTTCATATAAACGTAAATATCAATATGAGATTTTTTTTTTCAACACTCTCATAATCAATTAGGTGATCAATGCTTTCATTTGCTTTAGCAAAGAAAATAACAATATCAAGATGAGTAGCGTCCATATGGCCATAATCAGAATCACCATCTTCATAAGCAAAGTGTGTTTCTATGTTCTTCTCATTATTTGTAAGATGCTCTGGTGTACAATAAGTACAACTCAAATGGCCTTTACCATCGTAATGATAATATATACCTTCATCTTTTTGTCAATATTTTCACATTTTCCTTTTTCTTTTTTTCACATTATCGTGCTACTTCTGGTGACAAAATGTGTCTTTGAAATTATCTTTATAACCATGTCCAAAATCAAGATCATGATCACGATCATAAAAATATAAATCAAATGTTGCTGCATTCACTTCTGGGAATGGAGCAGAACCAATTTGGACATGTTTCATGATTTTCTTGAGGTCAAAAGCTCATTGCTTTGTTCAGCCATACAAAGGCATGAAATAAATTCATAATATTTATTGCTGCATTCACTTTTGGGAATGGAGCAGATTAGGCGGATCTCATGATTTTTCATCAAAAGCTTTATTGCTTTGTCCAGCCAGCCATACATAGGCATGAAATAAATTCATAATATATAATATTTGTGAAATCTCTTTTCACAATATTTTTGTCGCATGAGCAAATTAATTGCTTAGATGCTTTATTTCTTTATTCAATGGTATCCCAATATCAATTGCATATAAATGTATTTCAACATTTAAAATTCCAATATAAGGAATTCTTCCTTGTAATATCAAGAGTCACAAATCCAAATTTTGTAACTTTTCGCGTGTTTAGAACTAGCATATAACATAATAATATTAATAATAATAATAATCACTGTCATAATAAAAATAAAAATAATAAGACGAAGATGAAAATTGATAAAGTTAAATAATTCTTATAACAAGAGGAAAAATATAAGGTAAAATTATAATTTGAGAAAGGATTAGAAAGAGTCTGGATTGAGACACGCATAACACTGTCGTTATAGAGAAAAAGCTTCCACTAGTCCTCAATTGGTTAGAGCATCGTGCTGATAACGTGTTATGAAATAAAGTGAATAATAGAAAGAATAATAGATAATAGAGAAGAGAAGAAACAAGAGAGAATAGGGAGCAACTCATCTGTATATTCTTATTATTGATAGGAAGAGTCTTATTTATAAATACAATATGTAATCCATAGAGGAAACAAATCAACTTAGTTAATACAAATATTTACCATAAAGAGTAATGAATCATATGATTAAATGTATCAAATCAATGGACAATCATTAATTCATAACACTACACTCATTTAATCATTTTCATTATTTTTATTCAATATAAAATTCAAATACTATATAGTATTTCTAAAAACTTAATTAATAATTTGGTTCTTATACTTGATTAAAATTTAAGATATACTTTTATTTAATTGATTCGTAATATTTATTAAATTTTAATTTTAAAATATGACAAGTTTTAAACTATGTTAATTTTAACTAGTATGATAATATTATTTAAAAAAACATAAAAATATTAATTAATTAATTAATTATTTTAATAAATATATTATATAAAAATTAAAACGAATCTAGAGATGAAATTTTCAATTAAACATAACTTAAATAAATTAAGTTTATTAATTTCTTTTATTTCAATATAATATTTTAAACCTATGATCAACAAATCAAATATGATTAAACAATTTTTAGTGTGTTTAAATTGCAGTTAAAAAACCTAAGTTTGGTTGAATAAAACGAAAATGTTTCATGATTTTACTTTGAGAGTAACTTATATTTGGAGTTCAATAAAATAATAAAAAATTATCAAACATCCTTTTGTGAGATAAATAAATTTGGTGGAATGAAATGAAAATAATTTATGATTTTATTTTGAAAACAATTTACGTTTGGGTTCAATAAAACAAAACAAAAATTTATTAAACATCCTTTATGACTTTCGATGCAAAGTAAAATTGTGTTTAAACTTCCAAACTAAAAACCAAACACACACTCTAATTTTTTTCAAATATCATGATTTATATATATATATATATATATATATATATATATATATATATATATATATATATATATATATATATATATATATAAATCATATCAATATAATTTTAGATTATAAAAAACTTAAATCTCACATACATATATAACATTCATATAAGAGAATCTATACATATAATTTGAAACAAATAAAAGAAACTGAATATACAAAACAACGATAAACTTATTAAAAAAATGATTTATTTTTTCATATTGTTACATTATTTTTTAAGTCATACGTTTTCATTGGAGTAAAGATGGAAAAGTACATCAATCCAAGAAAAAATTACAAAAAATTAAATTCTATAAAAAAATTAAAAATTACAATTTTAATTATATATATATATATATATATATAAAGTACATATTTTTTTTAAATTACTTGTATTTAAATTTTTATTTATAGTATCTTCCACTCCTTTCAAATTATTCCGCTGAGGCCATCATTTCGTTCTCTATTATTTTTCTTTCTACTCTTGCTTTTGTCGACCGTGCTACTAAGATAAGAGAACGAGAAAAAAAAAAAAATCAAACAACTAAGTTATTTTCACATACATCACTTTCGAAATTGTTTATTTACCATTAATACTTCTAAAATTAGTGTTCTTACAAATAAGTAATATCTATTACACGTAATAAATTTTAATTCAGCGACAGTATAAATTTTATTACAGGATAAGTGAATTTCTAAATCTTTTTGGTTTCACGTGCTTTCCTAAAATTTCTAAAACTTGTTAATAGAAAATAAAATAGCTATTTCTGACATATTTAATATAAAATAATATTGTATGAAAAATTAATTAATGGTTTAATTTCCAAAAATGTGGTGTATACAAATTGTAGTTGAATTTTTCTTCTAGAGAGGCCCACATAGTTTTATGAGGAATGGCTAAAGGTGTTATCTTTAGGTTACCAAATCACATCCACACAAGTTTTGAATGTGTCCAAATGGAGGACAATTATTAGGAAAGGGAACAAATAATGTCACCTCTTCCATGGAAACCCAATTCTCAAGTTTCTTTGGCCAATTCAAACAAAATGGGAACATTTTCAACTAGTTTTGGCTTTTTTCAAAGGCCAAGACAAAAATTTACGGCCATTAAATTAAATTTTCTATCTATAAATTATTATTATTTAATTAAAAAAATTATTTTTTCTCTTATATTATTATATTTCACAATTTTAAAATATATATAAAAAATAAAATGAAAAAACTTTAGAACCTAGACACCCTCTCATAAAAAAAGTTTGCCCCTTTTTCAAACCCTAAACTCAAAATTTATGTTTTATGATGTTTAATTAGGGTTGAACTATTTTAACCGAAAGGTAAACATGCTATTTTTCAAGTTTTTTTTTTTTTTAAATTTGGAATGAACTTTCATAGTCTGTTATTAAAAAGTTAAACAAAAATTAAATCTCAACCATTTTTAAACTCTAGCAATGACAGATCTGCTTAGTGATAAAAACATTAATTGATCCTTTATCCTTCACGATTTTTTTTTTTTTAAATTGATTGGAAGAGTAATCTCATTCACAATTTTAATATTAGTTTTTTTTTTGAAACGTATAAATATTTAATTATCGTTTTTGATAAAGTTATTCTGTCTGACAAAAATCCGACAAATGATTAAAACAAGTCATATTTATGGACTAAAAGGATAAATCAATTTTTAGAACAAATTTACTTCTAAAATAAATCACTTTGTTAAACAATTAACTCAAATTAATTTTGCAAGCTCTAATAGGCTGCTATGGCTAATTGAAAGACTGGAAGAAAAGGGAATTAAATGTTCTTATCAATGGTAAATTTATTTTGATTGTACAAATTCCAGAGAGTGAGACTTTGTTGGAAAGGTGAAAATAATATTTTTGAAAATTCTCATATTTTTTTATAAATTTGGAAATGAGTTTTGATAATTATATAATAAATTTTAATTTTATAGTATTTTTTGTCGTACTCTAACATATTTTAAGATTATATTTAATTTTTTTTAATATTTTTGTGACAGAATGTCATGAGATTTAGATTAAATTGTTAGTTTAAAGTGTGTAAGTGAATTTGAAGTAAAATAATACGGATAAAATCAAAGAACATGGAAATGAAAATGTAACCTATATGTTTTACACAATTTTTTTTTTTTATACACGTTTTTTTTTTTATTTTGTGATTATATTTTTAAGTTTATGATAGGCTTTCCAACAGACCTTTATTTGTATTAACCTTTATTTATATTAAGGCATTTTCATCCATTAATAAATAATTATAATAATAATAATTTGGTAAAGTTAGAAAAATATAGTATTAAAATGCGTGAATAATACTTTTTATTTATCAGTGTACAAGTCAATAGATCAATGTGCGAGTAATTCTTTTATTTATTTTAACCTATTCCTATAGTAGAATGAAATAAATCAAATTATTAAATATTAATAATGTTAAATTTTATATTTGAAATTTTTATCTGTCTTTTCAAACTCAATGGCTCAACTTAGTGAACCACCGTGTTATGTAAGTAAACACGAAAAGACTAAACCAACGTATTTGTGGGTCATCCCAAGTCAACCAGCAAGTCAAAGTTTGTGTACTTCATTAAATTTCATATGCATTTCATTTCCATTGCATTATATTTTGGGCAAACTTTTTTATAAGATCTATATAAAAAAAATTAATTGGTCATTTTTAGAAAAGAAAAATTAGAATGTTTCATATATATAATATTTTTATATTATATTATTGGTTCAGATATGCTCCTAAATAACTTTTTTTGTTCGCAAGTTTCAAATGGAATATAGTACCTATCGTATATGAACTTGAAAAGGAAGTAAAATACAATAATATGTCAGTTTCTCTGAAATTTTATACTTGTACTGTATTTTAAACATTTTATTTTACAATTAATTTTTATAAACAATAAAAATAGACTAATATCAATATATTAAAAAAGATTCGGTCTTTTCAATTATTCAATTAGTTTAGTTTACACAATTTTGTCTAAATTAAACTAACTGTCTATTTTGTTAATTTTGTTTTCCAAGGGAAGACGAGACTTTAGTTTACTACCACTTTTCTTAAAAATAATAAATGACAAAATATATGCTATGTCAATGGAAACAACATCCAACCACCTCTATAAATGGAAAATATATTTATATATTATTGATTGGATGAGAAGTGAGACATTCAATAATTTTGAAAAACAAGATTTTGAGTTTATCTCAATTTTAAAAATCCTTTTTAATAATATCATATCTATATTCATTTATATATTACACATTTTCGTTATAGTTATATCTACTAACGAAAATATAAGTGCTATTTCGCATTTTCTTAATTTTTATAAAAATTTGAGTTAAGATAAATAAAAAATATATAAATAATTTTAAAATAATTATTAAATGTTAAATTTTAAAAATAAGAAATTTTGAAAACAACGGTTAAATAAATCTTTAAAATAACGATTAAAAGATGATATTTTTTTTATATATTATTATAGATGAATAATATAAATTCTTAAACAAATATCGCAATATATTTTAATATTTTTTTTCAAAAATAATATGCATAGTAATTAGTATTCACGTTGCTATCATTTCAAAACAAATTACTCTCTACTTATGTGATAACTTTAAATGTCTATTTTTTTACAATATATCATTTTTTATATCCACTTCTAGTCATTTTATTTTTTTAAAAAAAGATTATCAATTTTATAATAATCTTACATTTGAACTGCATTGTTAATTATAAATATAAAATATAATTTTATCGTTTAAAAGTAATTTTTAATTATGATTATAATCTTAATATATTTATTTGATTATATTTATACGAAATAAATGTTTACCTTAAACTAAAATAAGAATTCAGGAGGAATTCATTATTACTGATGGCACGTGAATGGTTGAGGCCTGAGTGTCACACGCAGAGAATCCATTAGTCTTGGGCCCATTAAGAAGCCCAGTGATTGTTCTGTAGCGAGTGTTTCCGTTGAAGGCCTTTTTGGTAAGTTCAGAGCTCCAAAGAAAAAAACCATTTTAAAGAAAAAGTCCAGTCATTTTCCAATGTCTCTCTTTGTGGGTTATTTTTATTTTATATTTATCATATTAAAGTATTTCTACACCCTTTTAATTATAAAAAGTTAAAAAATATTTATTACATTTTTGCTTCGTTGAAATGAGACGAAATAGGTTAGAACACGTGATAAGAAAAAAAAAAATCCACAATTTTAAATTCCGAGTTAAAATCAAACAAAAGCTATTTTTGTTTGTTTTGAAGTTAAGCCTAATCAACAACAACAACAAAAAAAACTAAAAAATCAAGTTTTCCTCGAGACTGAACTTCATTACAAATGTATAAATTGATCTTATTTTCTTTAATGTAGTTCAATATTACCGAGTACTTATTTTCAAAAAAATGTATATATTTTTAGAATAAATACTCAAATCATTTTCTTGAAAAATAATTTGATTCAATTTGACCCATTAAGAGAAAAGGTAAGTTTATTCTTTAGGTATTTTGTTCTCTGGTTTTCTACATGATTTCACTTCGAAAAAACTGAATCGTGTACCAAAAAATTCATAGACATGATTATCACTGATTAAAATAAATTCTTAAAAATGACAACTCAAACAAATAAAAAACATCAAATTGCTATAAATTTGTAATTTGAAGTAAATATTTTTTTTTCTGTAAAAGAATGCCTTCCATGACAAATTTGAACATGCAATCTTATTTATTTATTTTAGCACAACATCCATATTTAAATTAGACAGTTCTAATTAGTTTCACTTATAAGTTAGTTAGTTATAGAGCATTCCTTCATGCACTTCCATAATTTAAAAATTTTCATATTTATTCTTATATAAATAAATCGGGGGTGCAGATTGAAATCATGGGCCCAAAAAAAATGTTCTTTGTTCTGTTTCAACCATGCCTACAAATAACAAGGTCTAATATAATTAAACTTCAAGGCTTACTATTTCCTGCACCCCATAATTATTAACAGCACCCCTACAATAATAGTAAAATGCTTATAATACCCTTTGTCGCTGTATACACCATCACTATCATCATCGCTACGGCTATAAAAAAAGAAGAATAGAGAGATGGCACGAGAAAGCTGATTTCAGAAAACTCGTTCATTTTTTATTTTAAGAAATGAAATAACTTTCGAATTACAAAAGATCGAGAATTTATGTCTCTCTTATCTTCTATCTAACTAATAAACCATCTTATCACAAGTTATTTTCTCCAGAAGAATATAAGTATATAGAATGATGAGGATATCGAAAGTAATGGAAAAAAATAAAGGTTAAAGAAGTGTGTATGGTAGAGAGGTTAGGAGGGAATAAGAAGGTCTAAAAAGAAAGAAGTGGAGTGGTTAGTGGATTGTTGTGTGGTGTTGAAGGGTTGAAGAAAAATGAAGTGAGAAAGGTCAAAGAGAATTGGGTAAGCATCACGATCAAATAGGTGTGAAAGACAAAATGGAGCAAAGAGTGACGAATTTAGTTGAAAGAATAAAATAATGAAAAGGAAAAGGGTAAAACCAATTCGAAAGAGAATGAAATGTTTGAATTGTTGCATCATATCTGATCCCTTTGGACCATTTCATTTCATGACTTCATATTTGGTCCCACCACACACCACACACCACTCAACTCAAAAATTATGCTTTCTCACCATCCAAAGGAATTTCATCATTAATAATATCCCTAATCTACTATTACTCTAATTATGTTATTCCACCATCCTCACTATGCTCGAATCAATTTACAGATATGCTTCTTCCCCCTTTTTCTTTTCCTTACCAATTCACACATTCATATTTATCTATTATGCATGCTTATCCACACACAAATCCAAAACCTTTTAAATAGAAAATCAACAAATAAAGAATAAAATATTCAAATATGGGATCCAAAATATATATATATATCTCTAAACTATTATAAAAAAGTTATGTTTTGTTTCTAATATAAATTTATATATATTTAGTCCATATATTTTATAAGAGTGATGTAAAACATCATTTTTTTCACAAATGGACGAAGAAGTGTTTTTCATGTGACAATATGGATTGTAATATAACTTCCACGATCGGTTGAAGATGACATTTTG
Source organism: Vigna unguiculata (assembly GCF_037176805.1). NCBI lineage: Eukaryota > Viridiplantae > Streptophyta > Magnoliopsida > Fabales > Fabaceae > Vigna > Vigna unguiculata. The sequence goes on from NC_140793.1 coordinate 26,667,049, forward strand.
CATGATTTTTCAAAAATACAAACAACAAATTGATATATAATTTAGTCTAGGAGTCAAACACAAATTTTGAAAATAGTATAATCATAAAAAATTTATTTAACCCTACAAATATATTTGATGAATTGATAATTTATTTCTTAAATTCTACATTTACCAAGAATAAGTATAAATGATATTATATAACAAAAAGATTAAAGTTAGAAATAAGATCTCTATTGTCTAATATAAAATATTTATGACATCATTGATGTTAAATATCCCTAGCATTAGAGTCTAATATATTTAATATTTTTTCGAAGTTTTAATGAGAATTATTATTTTTTTATTGACAAATGTTAGTTGTTAGCTTTTTTGTTAGTAAGAGGAGTTGAACTCACAAACTCTTCCCAACCATTCAAATCAATCTTATATCTTTTAGATGTTAGTCGTAAGAGTTAAATTCACGATCTCTCACATTTCTTCTCAATTTTTACTACTAGATCAGTCATATAGTTCTCTCAAATAATAACATATCATATTAATTATAAGTTATATTATGTTTCAACACACAATTTCTTCCCCTAAACAACTGCAAGTGTTTGGTTTCATGATTAAAGATGTGAAAGCATTGTATAAGACATACATATCTCATACGAACAACTTGTTAGAATTTAAGTTGAAATGTAGAACTTGTATATAAAAATCTAAAGGCATCCTTTGAAACTGGGAAAAAGAAAGCTAAATACTTGTAGTGTCTCTAATTAGTGATGGTTGTGATTAGAATTGAGTAGGTGGTGGTGTTTGAATAAAATAATATAATTAAGATTACCCTTATGAATTATTTTGGCTCAAAGTTTCAACCCTAAACTTTTAACGTATATCTTGTGCAGTTGTTGTGTCTGGAAAAGTTGTGTTTTGGGTTACTTTATGTTGGAATTGCTCAATAATTTGATAGAGTTCGACATTGGTAGGCCAATGCAGTCAGTAACAGTACCAATGATGCAAAACCTCTACCCTCCATTTCATAAAGAGGTCTTCCACACTTTTTATTTTTCTACAAAAAAAAAAAATTTTTTACCATTTTATAACATATTTTTCTTTCAAATAATTAACACAGTCACTTGTTATATCATAAATCTCAAAATCATCTTAAATCAATTAAATTTTAGGGTTTACTTTTCAACAACATCATTTTATGATTTTTTTTTAATGGCAGCTCCTTTTGATCTGATTTTTCTTTTTCCTTTTGTTTTTGAATTGAATGTCAGTCAATATTTGTATTGAAATGATCGTTAATTAATAATACATCACTTCACATTATCATTTTTTGTCATAAGTTTTAAATATAACTTGTATGTTTAAAAATATTTGTTTGTTACTAATTTTAGGAGTTTAATAAACATTTACCATTTCTCAGTTTCTTAGAAAATCAATTTGGTGTCATTTTTAGGATGATGATTATTAAATAAAAAAAATGATATTTTATAATTAGATGATAGTATGCGACTGTTTTTTTTTCAATTTAATTATAATATATTTTATACACAAAAAATATTTATTTGAATTAAATTATATAAAATAAATATTTATCTTGTACATTATTTGTATTAAAATACTAATAGAATGACAAGTTAGTATGAATTTGACATTTTTATAAACATTAAGTAAAACTCTTTATCGAAAATAAATATTCACCTAGTCTTTTTTTTTCATTGTTGTGAATACCATTCTCTAGTTTACAATTAACATCTTGTCTCTCTGTTAAATGAAGGAGAAACAATTAATATTATTATTTTTTAAATAAAGTCGAATATATGAAATACACGATGGTATTGTATACTATAAAATTAAAACTAAAGTAAATATTGTTATTTTTGAAGAAATTTTAAAAGAAATAATAATTGTGTCTAACCACATGTTTTTACTCATAATGTATGCACAATCATATATGAATGAATCTATAATCTAATTCATAATAGAAAAAAATGCAGACTCTAATTTGTTATTGAAAATGATGATGATGAGATTAACCATAGGTATGTGATCTTCTAAATGTAGAGATATTAGGTACTGATGAGATTAACCATAGGTATGTGATCTTCTAAATGTAGAGATATTAGGTACTGATTTTGTTTTCTCTTCGTTGCTTTTGTTATTATATCTTCCGATAGGGATGAAGATAAAACAAAACCCACACAATACTACCTTCTCTACACATGTGGATCATAATCCATTTTATAAGTGTTTACAATCCATATTTTGATAATTATGATTTAGCCCTTCATAAAATTAGAATACTACTTCAAGTATTTATACAACAAACAATTATCTTCTTAGTCATAAACCTAATATTAAGATACCATTTTATAATTTTAACTAACCAGATAATGACCCTAACACATTTAAATAATACATGTGACCAAAAAATTCTAAAATCTTTTCCTTTTCACATATGTATTCTTATAAATTGTAAATGTGTAAGACTTTGTGAGCTTATAACCAAATAATGTCGTCTATTAATTATATCAATCCATAAAACCAAAGCAATTTTTGTTATATTAGTCATAGCTAAAACCATCAACAATCATTGATTACTAATACCAATAGAGAGACTCATAATAAAATGTGTAACATGAAAATCACATGAAGCTGACATGTACATGTCAATTTTCATTTTGTCCCGCTTTACCTTAGTTGGATCAATCAACAACATTATTATGCAAAATATAATGATTGAATATCAAACTTTATATTTGATAAAAAAAATTATCCAAACATAAGAGTATGTATGCATTATAAACATACAAAAGTGAAGGTTTGGGTTGATGCAGTGCATTGGTTTGATTTGCTTTTAATATACATTATGTATGATGGAAGAGTATCGGTTGTTGTTGGTCTTTTATTTTTTATGTGTAGTACATAAGGTGAGGTCACAATCAACAAATAAAGTACAATCAAACAAAAAGATTAGAAGTATCAATAAAGAACAATTGTAGAGACAAAAAGAATGTTTTTTCAGATTCAACTTTTGTCTATGCTCAAATTTTAAGATTTTTAATAGCTTCCTTTTGGGTTCCCTGGATGGACATAAGTAGGAATTTCTTGGCATCATCTTTTATGTTTTGTAATATACATATTCTTTACACTCTATATGTACACTAATTTTCTTGCAAATGGGTTAATGTACCCCAAGTACATATTTATATTTATAAATTCATTTTGTTGATAAAAACAATAAGAGTATGCATGCATTATAAGCATACAAAGTGAAGGTTTGAATTGATGCAGTGCATTGGTTTGATTTGATTTTAATATACATAATGATCTTTTAGTTTTTGATGAGCAGTACATAAGCCGTGGTCACACTCAACAAATAAAGTACAAGAAAGCAGAAATATTTGAAGTACCAATAAAGAACAAGTGAGGAGACAAAAAGAATGTTCCTTTTTCTGATTCAATTTTGATCTATGCTAAGATTTTAAGTTTTTAATAACCTCCTTTTGAGTTTCTTGGATGGACATATGTAAGAATTTTTTGGCATCATCTTTATCTTTTATAATATACAATTTCTTTACACTATATCTGTACACTAATTTTCTTGCAAATGGGTTAATGTACCCCAAATACATATTTATATTTATAAATTCTTTTTACTGATAAAAAAACAAGTATACATTAATTATAAGCATGCAAAAGTGAAGGTTTGGGTTGATGCAGTCCATTGGTTTGATTTGCTTTTAATATACATAATGTATGGTGAAAGAGCATTGGTTGTTGTTGGTCTTTTATTTTTGATGTGCAGTATATAAGGTGTGGTCACACTCAACATGTAAAGTACAAAAAAGCATGAAGATTTGAAGACCAATAAAGAACAATTGAAGGAAAAAAAGAATGTTCCTTTTTCTGATTGAATTATTGTCCATGCTCAGATTTTAAGTTTTTTAATAGCTTCCTTTTAGGTTCTCTGGATGGACATAAGTAATAATTTTTTCGCATCATCTTTATCTTTAGTAATATACATTTTCTTTACACTGTATTTCTACACTAATTTTCTTGCAAATGGGTAGTATACCCAAATACATATTTATATTTATAAATTCTTTTTTGCTGATAATAAAATCAAACAAGAGTATGCATGCATTGTAAGCATACAAAAGTGAAGGTTTGGATTGATGCAGTGCATTGGTTTGATTTGCTTTTAATATACATAATGTATGGTGAAAGAGCATTGGTTGTTGTTGGTCTTTTATTTTTGATGTGCAGTATATAAGGTGTGGTCACACTCAACACATAAAGTACAAAAAAAGCAAGAAGATTTGAAGTACCAATAAAGAATAGTTGAAGGACAAAAAGAATGTTCCTTTTTCTGATTGAATTATTGTCTATGCTCAGATTTTAAGTTTTTTCATAACTTCCTTTTGGGTTCTCTAAATGGACATATGTAATAATTTTTTGACATCATCTTTATTTTTTTGTGATATACAATTTCTTTACATTGTATCTGTACACTAATTTTCTTGCATATGGGTAGTGTACCTAAATACGTATTTATATTTATAAATTCTTTTTACTGATAATAAAAAAAATCAAGAGTATGCATGCATTGTAAGCATACAAAAGTGAAGGTTTGCATTGATGTAGTGCATTGGTTTGATTTGCTTTTAATATACATAATGTATGGTGAAAGAGTATTGGTTGTTGTTGGTCTTTTATTTCTGATGTGCAGTATATAAGGTGTGGTCACACTCAACACATAAAGTACAAAAAGCATGAAGATTTGAAGTACCAATAAGGAACACTTGAAGGACAAAAAGAATGTTGTTTTTTTTGATTGAATTATTGTCTATGCTCAGATTTTAAGTTTTTTAATAAGTTCCATATGAAATAATTTTTTGGCATCATCTTTATTTTTTGTTATATACAATTTCATAGCACTGTATTTGTACACTCATTTTCTTGCAAATGGGTAGTGTACCCAAATACATATTTATATTTATAAATTCTTTTTGCTGATAATAAAAAAAGAAAGAGTATGCATGCATTGTAAGCATACAAAAATGAAGGTTTGTATTGGTGTAGTGCATTGGTTTGATTTGCTTTTAATATACATAATGTATGGTGAAAGAGCATTGGTTGTTGTTGGTCTTTTATTTCTTATGTGCAGTATATAAGGTGTGGTCACACTCAACACATAAAGTACAAAAAAGCAAGAAGATTTGAAGTACCAATAAAGAACACTTGAAGGACAAAAAAGAATGTTCCTTTTTCTGATTGAATTATTGTCTATGCTCAGATTTTATGTTTTTTAATAAGTTTCTTTTGGGTTCTCTAGATGGACATATGTAATAATTTTTTGACATCATCTTTATTTTTTGTTATATACAATTTCATAACACTGTACCTGTACACTAATTTTCTTGCAAATGAAATACATATTTATGTTTATAAATTCTTTTTGTTGATAATAATAAAAAAAGTATGCATGTATTGTAAGCATATAAAAATGAAGGTTTGGATTGATGCAATGCATTGGTTTGATTTGCTTTTAAGATACATAATGGATGGTGAAAGAGCATTGGTTGTTGTTGGTCTTTTATTTCTGATGTGCAGTATTAAGGTGTGGTCACACTCAACACATAAAGTACAAAAAAAGCAGGAAGATTTGAAGTACCAATAAAGAACACTTGAAGGACAAAAAGAATGTTCCTTTTTCTGATTGAATTATTGTCTATGCTCAGATTTTAAGTTTTTTAATAAGTTCCTTTTGGGTTCTGTAGATGGACATATGTAATACTTTTTTGGCATCATCTTTATTTTTTGTGATATACAATTTCATAACAATGTATTTGTACACTAATTTTCTTGCAAATGGGTAGTGTACCCAAATACATATTTATATTTATAAATTCTTTTTGCTGATAATAAAAAAAACAAGAGTATGCATGCATTGTAAGCGCAAAAGGGAAGGTTTGGATTGGTGTAGTGCATTGGTTTGATTTGCTTTTAATATACATAATGTATGGTGAAAGAGCATTGGTTGTTGTTGGTCTTTTATTTCTGATGTGCAGTATTAAGGTGTGGTCACACTCAACACATAAAGTACAAAAAAAGCAGGAAGATTTGAAGTACCAATAAAGAACACTTGAAGGACAAAAAGAATGTTCCTTTTTCTGATTGAATTATTGTCTATGCTCAAATTTTAAGTTTTTAAATAATTTCCTTTTGGGTTCTCTAGATGGACATATGTAATAATTTTTTGACATCATCTTTATCTTTTGTGATATACAATTTCTTTACACTATATCTGTACACTAATTTTCTTGCAAATGGGTAGTGTACCCAAATACATATTTATATTTATAAATTATTTTTGCTGATAATAAAAAAAGAAAGAGTATGCATGCATTGTAAGCATACAAAAATGAAGGTTTGGATTGATGTAGTGCATTGGTTTGATTTGCTTTTAATATACATAATGTATGGTGAAAGAGCATTGGTTGTTGTTGGTCTTTGATTTCTGATGTGCAGTATATAAGGTGTGGTCACACTCAACATATAAAGTACAAAAAAGCAGGAAGATTTGAAGTACCAATAAAGAACACTTGAAGGACAAAAAGAATGTTCCTTTTTCTAATTGAATTATTGTCTATGCTTAGATTTTAACTTTTTACTAATTTCCTTTTGGGTTCTCTAGATGGACATATGTAATAATTTTTTGGCATCATCTTTATCTTTTGTGATATACAATTTCTTTACACTATATTTGTACACTAATTTTCTTGCAAATGGGTAGTGTACCCAAATACATATTTATATTTATAAATTCTTTTTGTTGATAATAATAAAAAAAGTATGCATGTATTGTAAGCATACAAAAATGAAGGTTTGGATTGATGTAGTGCATTAGTTTAATTTGCTTTTAATATACCTAATGTACGGTTAAAGAGTATTGGTTAAACCCTAATCTAAGGTGTGGTTACACTCAGCACATAAAGTATAAGAAAGTAGGAAGGTTTGAATTACCAGTAAAGAACAATTGAAGAGACAAAGAGAATGTTCCTTTTTCTGATTCAATGTTTATCTATGTTCAAAATTTGAAGTTTGTTAATAGCTTCCTTTTAGATTCCAATGGACATATGTAAGATTTTTTAGACATCATCTTTATCTTTTGTAATATACAGTTTCTTTATACTGTTTTTGTACACTAATATTTTTGCAAATGGATTGATGTACCCCAAATATATATTTATATTTATAAATTCTTTCTATTGATAAAAAAACCAAGAGTACAGAGATATCATTATACTAAACATAAAACATAAATCAGATAATGACCGACTCTCACTAACTTAAAAATCCTCAAATTATAAAACACATTTAAATAATGTGATCAAGAAAGATATTGGATGGAATATCCTCCGTAAGGGGATTCACTGTCATGGATATTTATATCTTCTATGAAAATCTTTATATAATTATATAACTTATAATTCTTAATAAGTGAAGATAAAGAAGTAAGATAATAAAAAAAGAATAACAATCATATCTCGTGACAATCTTTGTGGTGATAGAAGGGCCTTGTCCCAATTTTTTTTTATACAAATTAATATATAATTAAAATTATTGTTTTTAAAACTTTAATATATTTTATATAATTTGCACCTAAAAAATGTTATACATCTCTATAATATTTTGACATCTCAAAATATTTATGAAAAATGGGTCACTCATCATATCAACTAATTAAAATATAAATACTCAATTAAAAATATATAAAATTTAAGAATTCAATAATTAAAAAAATCAATTAAAAAGTACTAAAATTAATATGAAACTTAAAACTCAATTAATCCCTTTATTTCAATAATAATATTCCTTATTATATGACATGTTGTCCCATCCCCAATTATGTTCTAAATAACTTCAAAAAGAAAAAAAAATGAAATAAATAAATAAACTTTTTTAAAGTGTACTTGTACAAAAGTACGGTTCCTAATTTGTTTTTGAAAAAGCTTGAAAAGTGATTTTTGAAGTTCCTTCTATTGAACAAGAGTCAATAGGATGCTCTTCCACCATTGTTCTCACCCTCCTATAATTGCCCACAACTTGTGAAAAAAGTACCAAATCAACATTTTCCTTCTTTAAAAGGATTGGGTTGGATTCATCATCGTAAACCCTCTCTTCTTTTCATAACTTTTCTCTTTAATAAATCATGTACCCCAAAACAATCATCATCAAAGTTTTACCAAGCAAATTCAAAAAAAAAACTTTTTTTAATATAATAAAAAATATAAAAAATTAAGAGTGTGAGGAATCAAGTTGGGGTGTCAATGGGCCAGAGAGAAACCATGGGCAACAAGGGCAGGTTCTTTGTCCCTCCCTTTTTACTACCTCTAATCATTAATAGATAACCCTAAACTAAAGCCAATGTCCCAAAAACTTTCTTCCCATTTCTACCTTTTCTTATCTTTGCACAATCCTTGCTTTTCAAGATATTTTTTAGTAAAATAACTTTATTGATAACTGCCTAATGAAACTTGCATAATATTAAGAATATAATTATGTTACATTGCGTTTAACATTCATCTAAAAGAGGTGGTGAGAAATCACAAGCTTTTAGTTTAATTACTGAAGAATATATTTTGGTTATCTAAACTACACTTGATTCTAATCCACGCTACTTAATATAAAAAGTTAGTGTTTCGATCCCAAATCTATTAAATGATCTCGTTTAGGGTCAATTATCATATATTTAAAGTATTATTCGTTTTGAAATGAAATATGTTACGATTTTATCTTTACAAAATGTCTTAAAAAATGAAAAAAAAATATTTAAACCGGTTAAAAAGCCTCAATTTTAAGTTTAAAAGATATTTCAAAAGATAAAATAAGTGTTTAAACCATTTAAAAATATTTATTTTTAAATGATGTGAGACAACTGCTAAAAATAATTAGTATTGGGAGGATATATATATATATATATTTTGAGGTAATTGAAAATCTGTATATATGAGTTAAGTGAAGGAATGATGGAAATGAAGAAGGTGGGGTCCACGTGATGATTCAATGATTGAGTTCCGACATTTGAGATTTGGCTTTTGTTTGACGGGAACTCCTTTTTTTCTTTTATTGAAGATTGAAAATGAATGAATCTCATTAATTATTGGAATAAGAAGATAAATTCTAAAATTTTATCCACACCATACTTGTTAAATTTTACAAGTAATAATAATTATAATTGTGATGGGGCCAATAATTACAACGGGATCTAACTCAACCCTAGATTTACTAGAGAAGAAATTTGGAAAACTCACAAGAACTATAAATAGCAAAATTTTATGATAGATTATAGATAAGATTATTTTAATTTTATAGACAATATAAATGAGTTTTTCTTGCAAACCTTTCTCAATTTGATTCTCTCCTAGTTTTTCTCTTTTGCCTCTAATTTACATTGATTTTAACGTTTTAAAACATATAAAATCTTTTAATATATCAAAATTAACAAGACTTGAAGCATAAAACATGAATAATACTAACCAATCAGGAGAAAGAGTGGATTCAAATATTTTAGTTGCAAAATAAACAAATGGAGTGATTTGGTATAATAATTATAGTTACAAATAATAAATACTTGTTTTATATAAATAAAGTTCGTAATGAGTAAATGTCTCAAAATATAAATTGTAATTCAGATTGATAATGACTATAATTGTAGTATAAAATGATTTTCACTTTTATATTTAAAAAATATAAATATTTTATTTGCAAATAAAGATAACAACAAAAGAAGAAGAATCTAAGATGGTTGAGGAAAGAAAGGTTTGTGCTGGTTGCAAAAGTAGTGTGGAATGCACTTTCAAAGCAAAAAACAGAAAGAATAACATAAATGTATAATTATTAAAAAGAGTAAAAAAAGAAAGAATCTCGACATTAAAAATTAGATATTATAGTTTTTAAACAACTCATTCGTGTTCATTTATTTATATATAAACATGGAATGTACTTAGAATGTTGTGTGGCATTAAATTCAATCCAACACAAAAGATATTCATGCTATAATTCAATTAATAAAGAAGGAAAATGTTAGAGTTGGGAGTGGATCTTTATAATACTAACCAAAAGGGGAAAAAAAATTATTTATGATTGTTGTGTTGTTCATAGCAAATAGCATTTAATATGAAACTAGGAAATTTTCAGTTTTCAATTTCAAAGACATGGTCTATTGGTGTTTCACGATCTTGTTAAAAGCATAATCCACTTGTATAAACCAAAGATTAGTAAAGAAATTAAAAATAAAAGTAATTAAGAGTAAGAGAAAGTTATTATAGTAAGCGCAGAAGGAATATTCAGCTTTCCCAATGCGACAAAAATACCCTTGGAGTTGGGTTTATAAACTATTGGGCAGTTCAATAATTAGGATTTTGTTTCATAAATTAATCACTTCGTAATTAGTGAAGAGTACATGATAATTTTTGTTTATAAAACAAGATTAATATTAAACTACTGCCACTGAGCTTGACAAAAGTAGCCTTTTTTATTTGCTCCTAACAGACTTGTGTTATATTGGTGCCTTTTTAAATGGACCAACAAATATTTATATATTAGGTACACGTGTAATATAGATAATAATATTTTGAGTCTTCTTTTATTCACTTTTAATTTATCATTTTAATTATTTTTAGTTTATATTATATTATTAAAGAAAATTAAAATAAATAATTGAAAGATGATTAAAATAATAAAATAATAAATTAAAAATGAGTTTAAAAAAGTTAAAGTATTATTATCGTATATATATATATATAATCATTAATAAATAATGTAATATTATTATATGATTATATATATTTTTAGTTCACAATGGAAGTTTAGAATTTGTTTAAATTTTAAATTTTGATATATTTTAATTTTTAAATTTTAAAAAATAAATATGTATTATTCTTTTAATAGATTGGTATTGATGTTTTGGAAATGTTAAACTGTATTTTAAATTGACATTTGAATCATGTTAAAATGACATAAACAAATATGATATTATCAAGAAATTCATTTATACGTCAAGAAGATTTAATATAATTGAAATATGAGAATTACATTTATTTATTTTTAAAATTAAGACAAAAATACATCAAAATTGAGAAAAAATGGATTTTAATTTATAATTAAAGTTTAAAGACTAAAAATACATTTAACTTTTGTATTTTTTTTGAATATAAATTTATAAAATAAAAGTTTTTTTAATATTAAATATTAAAATTTAATTTACAGTACATTTTATTAAAATTTGTTTTTAAGAAATATTAAATTTATTTATGTTGTATACTTTATATGAATTTTACTTTAAAATCATTTTAATCAAATAGTATGTTTAAGAGAATTATTTTTCAATGATTTTATTTAAAATGGAAAAAATAAAGTTTGCATGATACAATCTAAAAAAACTATATGTAAAATTATAACAAAACACTACTAAAATAGATTTTCTTAAACAACCATTACCATCACAAATTTTACTATCATTGAAAAAAATACTAATAAAAAGGTGGAAATTAAAAAAAAAAAAAAAAGAAATAAAGCAGAAGGCGAGTGTCGCGGGGAATGCAGTGTAGAGATTCCAATTCCACGCTATCCAACAAAAGAATATTACCACACTTTACACTGTTCCTTTTAATCAGTGTTTCTCTTTCCTTTCCTTTTTCTGCGCCTCCACCATAGGCGCATGTTAGTTCTCTTCCCTTTATACATATCACTTTTATATGTTTAAATTTCAATTAAAATTAATTGGAGCTACACAGGTAATTATTTATTTTTAATTAAAATAAAGTTTCAAACAGATTTTATTTTGAAAAAATAAAATAAAAGATGTGGATTTTCAACATAAATCGCAAGACAGTGTGAACAGTTCATGGACAACATGTTAACATTGACGTTATGTTTCATTGTTTTGTCGTATTGGACAGAAGAAAAAGAAATTACCGTGTAGTGTAGTGTAGCCCCCTGCACTGCAACTGCCATCTGAATTCTGATTATGCATGCATGGATAATTGTTCCTTTCACTTTTCTTTTATTGTACAAATCAAAATTGGAGAAGGGTATTTGCAATTGTAATTACAAACAAAAGGAGTTGGAATAAATAAACAAATAAGTTGTGGTTTTTATTTTTTTTATTTTTTACTGCATATATATGAAATAAAAGAGAGATAAAATTTGTTCTCCTTCTTCTTATTTGATTGAGTGGAAAGTAAAAGAAATAAGAGATATATCTCAATAACATGAATAATGAATATGATAAATAATTTTCTTTTAATCTTTATGTCAAAAATGAAGATTCCTCTTTCCTTTTTTGTCTACTTATATAGACAACACAGAAAAATGGTACTACCTTCTTTCTCCTTTTACTCTATAAAGTAATAAAGTTAATTTGGAATGAAATGAAGATTAAATGAATCTTGTATGAAGTAGTATTTTAAGAATATTAGTGAGGAGTAATTTTTATTAAAAACATGTTAAAAATTACAAAACACAACAAAAAAAGTTTATTATTTGTTTATGTATTTTTTACCTCTAATTTTAGGGAAACAATGAGTATGTACATAAGTTGCTTACAATTGTGGCTTGGTTGATATATAAATAAATAAATTCTAAAATGTAGGTTTCTTTTATGAAAAACTCGTCACAGAACTTCACGTTGCACCGCTGATGTGAAATTTCCTAATTTGTCTAGTCACTCAATTAAACAAAACAAATTCTGTGCATTTTGTGATTATAATTAATAACGCTGTGTATTAATTAAAGATATTATTATTTTTTTAAAATTCTAAATATTTTTTATATTGATTCAATTACTTCGTGATTATATGACAAATTTTAATAATTTAAAAAAATTAAAATATACTATATTTGAATTATTTGCAGTAAAATTAATTTCATTTTCAAATATTTTGTTTGAATAAAATAATTAAAATAATTAAATTTTTATTTTAAGATAAATTTCATATATATATATATATATAAAATTTATAAAAATATTTGTTAAATTTAAATATTAAAAACAATATTTAACGATTTAGTTTTTCAATATACATGTATGTATGCATAGAGAGGACGTGATTAATTATGAAAAACTTCAATTTTTTCTAACTAAATTTTAAATTGTTCTAATTATTTAAACTTATTTTTTAAAATTTTAAAATTTTAATTTCCTTTTAAATTTTTTATCAAATAATTTATTTTATTCAAATGTTTTTAAAATATTCAAATAAATAAATTATTCTCTTAGATTAAATCTTACAAATATACTATTAAAAAATAATTCCTCTACTCACATAATACGATTTTTAAGATAAACATTAAAGTTATATTTTAATAAAAACATATAAAATTTATTTTCCTACAACTTTTTCAATGAAAAAAAAACATAAATATAAAATAAATATTGATATATTTTACTTTTAGTACAATTTTAGTATATAAATTTTAATTTATTTAATTTTATTTAAACTACATTAATATTAATATTGGTATATAAGACAATTAAACATGTTTTTTTTAATAACTGTCGCATGTATTTATTAAAAGAAAGATTTATATTAACATAAAAAAACTTCATAAAAGGTAATTAGATATGAACATTAATGTTTTTATGATAATTAATAAAGATCATATATATATATATATTTCAAATATTAATTAAATTCAGACAAAATTAATAAAATTAAAACTTTTTTTTATTGAATTTATATACTTATTCTTGTTGTTCTCATTGTAGGTTATATAATGTTCTTTATCAGAGCTTCAGCTTCAGTTATACGTTTAGATGTTCTAAGGTTTATATCCTATAACATTACTAAACTTTCAAAAGGTATTTCAGTGAAATAGTTCCTTAACTCATTTTTTCAAGGAGTAACATACCTCAATAATTTAATAATTAACGAAAATAATGTCAATACTGTTACTTATAAATATAATTAATTTAAATGACAACGTCTAATCTATTCTTTCAAATTTATAATTATAATTTATGTATTAATGAAACTAAAGACATATTTATCGATAATTAACTTCCAAAACTATTTAAAACTTTGAAAGTAAAAAAAAATTAAACACATAGAACTAACCAACTAGAAAAATTATTGTCTATAAATTATTTTTTAGGCTAAATATTACTACTTTTGATCCTATTAGCATCCTAGAGAAAAACGGAGTGTGGAAGAATGATAAAAAATGATAAGAAACACATCATATCTACTCCAAACATTCTAGATCAGCGCTACTAAAGTAATTGATATAATATTTAATTACTATGAAAAGAAACTGATACATAAATATCTACATTATTACTTTTGTTGCTAGTTCAATACATGAAACATGCGATTTTTTTTTTCTTTTCTGCTAGTTGAGCATATGTAACATGTGATCTTTTTATTTACAACATAGTATGTATATTATTGATAACTATTGTTTGAAAATTAATGTGGCAAGCAATTTTTGAAAAATATTTTTCCTGCACTCGTTTTTATATATAAAATTGAAATAGGACATTTATGAAATTGTAAAAAATGAGTAATATCTACCAGAAAAGTTAGTTCATTAGCATAGAGAAACTTTTGCTGTCAATCACATTTAACCATAATCTATTACACAAATCTAACATCAAATTTATGCTTATTGTTAACATTAAGTTAGACTTATATACTAAACAATATATAAAATTATCATATCTCACTTAACTTAATCACAATTCAAAATCAAAGGGGTTCCTGCATTATTAAGCAAAGAAAGAGGCAAAGTCTAGCAAAATGGACCATTAGTTCATGAGCTGCAGATTGCAGATTGCAGATTGCAGAATGTGATTTGTTTCGTTGGTGATATTTGTTTTTCCCGAATTCTGAAAAAGTTACATTTTCAAGCCAAAAGCAAACAAAGGAGGAGACAATCCAACCACGTGACCTGTCCAAAAAAACTTACCTGCCTGCAACCAAATTTTCTTTTTCATCACCACATCCCATTCCCATAATTCTCATCTCTCTCTCTCTCATCAATCCCACACATCCCTTCACACTACAATCTCCTTTTTTTTTTCAAAGTTAAAATGCACCAACCATTTTTTCATCATTATAATAATTTTAGTTCGTTTATTTACTTTTATTCCTGAGAGATGTTTTTGGTCACTGGGTATAGCTGTGCATCTACATTTGTGTCCACCTTGGCATTTTGTTTTGTCCTCTGTTTGGTTCTTTCTTTGGTTGGGTTGTGAGCGTGCTCCATGCTCACCTCCTTTTTATGTTCTGCAACTGCAAAGGAGAGAAGATAATGGTAGTAGTGCCATCACCGGAAAAAAACAACGACACACTCACATGGAATTATTTGTGGGGGCTGTCCACACCTCATAGAATCCTCCAAAACCACCGTTCACAGATCTCAAGGATCTCACAGCTTCAGCCTTGAACTTGGGTTTTTCTTTTTTCTTTTTTTCACCAATAAAGTTGTGCTCTTTTTGGTGTTCTCAGTGCTCACTCCTCTTAGCTGGATTCAAATTCTCCATTGCCAAGTTGGTCCGTGGTGGTAGAAAAGGAAAAAAAAAACAATTTTGGCATCTGGGTTCCGTTTGGCTTTGTGTTCATTGAATTTGGTCTAGTGGAAGTTGCTGTTTTGGTGAGAGTGGGGTTGCTTTGTGGGGGAATCTGATTCCAGAGACTGGCTTTTTCTGTTTGGATAAGGTGATATAGACTGGACTTTCTTTGTGGGAATGGGGAGAGAAGGTGTTAATTATGGTGGCTTGGAGCACTGGTCAGTGGTTGTGTGAGGGAGACACAGTTGAGGAACTGATTTTAGAGTATGGAGCTTAGTAGTTTGGTTTTCTGGCTACTGGGGTTGCTGCTTTTGCAGTTGATGGAGATTTCTTCTGCTGCTCTTTCTCCATCTGGCATAAACTATGAAGGTTAATGTTCTTCATGGATTTTTTTTTTTTGTTTTGTTCATTGAGATCTTTGGTGAAACTTGTGAAGTGAAGGGTTGTGAATTGATGATTTAAGGCACACAAGTTGTGCATATTGACCAATTTAATTGTGCTGGAAACTAGTAGGCACGGTAGCTCGGTGGTTAAGGTTGATGTAATGATTCTATTTCTGTCGTGATTTTTCCGTTTTCATTTTCCTTGAGAATTTAACTGCTACCTAACTATCTATAACAAAATAGCAGCAGAGAGGTTCTTCTTCCTTTTTTCTAATAGGGTTTTTCTTTTTCTTCTTCTTCTTCTTCTTCCCCATACCTAGGGTGTTGTGGTGGGGTCTTCAGTTTCCTATTTTATTGTATTTTCTTGGCCGATCAATGCTCTTCTTATCTGTGTGCTGGAGGTAAAAGAGAATTTCGGATGAAACTTCTTACCCAATCTTCTGTTTGTTCCTTCAACAGTTGTAGCCCTGATGGCTATAAAGGGTGACTTGACTGATCCTCACAACGTTCTGGAAAATTGGGATTCTAGTTCTGTTGATCCATGTAGCTGGAGGATGGTTACGTGTTCCACTGATGGTTCCGTTTCTGTATTGTAAGTTGCTTGGCCTTTAAGTGAGTTCTAGAGTGATGAAGAAGTTTCACGAGGCGATGATTAGAAAGTGAACCCAACCAACTTTTGTTACTTTGATTTTCAACTAAAGGAGTTTTTTTTTTCTCTTATCAGGGGATTTCCGAGTCAGAACTTGTCTGGTACACTATCTCCCGGAATTGGAAACCTTACTAACTTGCAATCTGTGTAAGTCTGCTATTTTTGTTGAGTTTGGCATCAGTGTCTTTAAGTTCTTGTTGATCAACTCTATCCTTTCAGAAACTCATACTTCCCCCGAATTATATGCTGAATGAGTGAAAACAAAAATTTACAACTATGCTTTATTAATTATACACATGCAGGTTGCTTCAGAATAATGCCATTTCTGGTAGGATTCCTCCTTCAATAGGAAACTTGAAAAAGCTTCAGACACTTGATCTTTCCAATAATGCATTTAGCGGCGAGATACCCAGTTCTTTGGGAGGCCTCAAGAACCTGAATTATTTGTAAGTTACAGAAAGCATTTCTAAAGAACCTAATGGTTGCAGTGATTATGAGTTTGTTAATTGCTTAGCAGTGACTTATGAAATTGTATTTCTTACTCAATGTAAATTATATTGCATGCCAGGAGGTTAAACAATAACAGCCTTACAGGATCCTGTCCTCAGTCTCTTAGCAACATCGAAGGTCTAACCCTTGTGTAGGTCTTTCTTACCTTGCTACACCATTATTTTTCCTTTTTGCCTAATCATATTTGAGTTTTATCTTAGAAAACCAGGGACAGATTCAAAGCTTTGATTTCTATCTAAAAGACAGTTATGTTAACTCTTATGACTTGAATATGTACAGGGACCTCTCCTACAACAATCTGAGTGGTTCCTTGCCTAGAATATCGGCAAGAACATTAAAGTAAGTTCATTTCGGATTTCGTCATCTTTTTTTTCTTCTGTATTCAAGTTCAAAACAGGGCAGTGTAGTTTATCTCTTGCTCAATTATTTACTTCAGGATTGTGGGTAACCCTTTAATTTGTGGTCCAAAAGCAAACAACTGTTCTTCTGTTTTACCAGAGCCACTTTCCTTCCCTCCAGATGCACTAAGAGGTGTTAATCTATCATTGAACTCTGCTCTCACATTATTGTTTCTTTGAATAAATATATGGCATGCTTAGATATGGTGATTTGGTTTTCTAGGCCAATCAGATTCTGGTAAAAAAAGCCATCATGTGGCACTTGCTTTTGGTGCAAGCTTTGGTGCTGCATTTGTCATTGTGATTATAGTTGGGTTTCTTGTTTGGTGGCGATATAGACGCAACCAGCAGATATTCTTTGATGTTAACGGTTAGTACTCTCACTTTCCTTTTTATAATTCTTTTTCTTTTTATCTCTAATGCTCTATCAGTAAACCTTATGGCAAATTTGTAAAAAATCGTTTGCTCATCATTGTACTGTTGGAGCACACAATTGTTTAATGATATTTTTTCAAGGAATTCACATCTTAGATACTCGCTTCAATTCATGTTTGTTACGCTGGCAAAGTTAATTGACCCGCTTTTACCTAACACTAAGCGACGTTGCTTCCAAAGGACTTTTGTCTATTTCTGACCATTCAACATGTTGCACTTTTTCTTGATTGTTTATACTATTTTCCAACTACTCTAAGCTTATTAAATCAGCTGTAAGACTTATGCATATAATGAAATAGGTTTAAATCTCGATGGTGACCTTTTGCAACATGACCAACAACAGCTGTCATTGTTCTTAACTTGGAAAATTTGTTGAAAATCTTAGTTGAAAATTTTATCTGGTGTTATGCAAATTTTGTAATGAGTATTCTAGAAAAAAAAAATTGAGGATGAACAGTACAACTGTGGTATATTTAATGTGTAATTCATATAAGGATCACCTTCTTTGAAGGGAAGAGGAGCAGATAACATTAGCATATTGTGTACATTTTATAGTTCAACACAGTATCATTATAAAAATCCATTCCCCTAATGTGATATCAGCATATGTTGTGTTCCTATACCAAAATACTGTGCATGCTAGAACTTTTATTTCTTCTCCTTTGCTGATGTTCAATTAACACTTGTGTGTGTTTGTTATTTGGCAGAACATTATGATCCAGAGGTGCGTCTTGGTCATTTAAAAAGGTTTTCTTTCAAAGAGCTTCGAACTGCAACAGACCATTTCAACTCAAAGAACATTCTTGGAAGAGGTGGCTTTGGAATAGTCTACAAGGCGTGCTTAAATGATGGGTCTGTTGTGGCTGTTAAGAGGTTAAAGGACTACAATGCAGCTGGTGGTGAGATCCAATTTCAAACAGAAGTTGAGACAATCAGTTTGGCTGTCCACCGGAATCTTCTCAGGCTTTCAGGGTTTTGCAGCACTCAGCATGAAAGGCTCCTCGTTTATCCATATATGTCTAATGGAAGTGTAGCCTCTAGATTAAAAGGTTAGATCTGAACTTTACGGTCTGTTATTTACTGTTGGAAGTCTCACGTCAACTAGAGATAAAGACTAATTAGACTTAAAGTCAACTTCTCAACATTTACATAACCGGTATACTAATAACTGGCTGGACTCACAATGTTCAACCTGTTTTATGTCAACTGACAGTAATCTGTTGTATGATCATTTGAATATTACATTCAGATAACCTTGTGTAGGTATTTAGATTATGTTAACTGGCCACTTTTGTTAATACTAATACACAACTAGCCCTTTTGTGCTGAGTTACTATTATTCAGTCACAAAACCTATTACCTTCTGTTCTTAGCTCTCACTTATAGGTAGGGGTAATAATTATAATTCAATTCCGCAAGATCATTTTAAACTTATTTGTTTTTGGTTTTGGATTTATGCACCAGATCATATCCATGGCCATCCGGCGTTAGATTGGAGTAGGCGGAAGAGAATAGCTTTAGGTACAGCAAGAGGGTTGGTTTACTTGCATGAACAATGTGATCCTAAGATTATTCACCGTGATGTGAAAGCAGCTAACATATTGCTAGATGAAGACTTTGAAGCTGTTGTTGGTGATTTTGGTTTAGCCAAGCTTCTGGATCACAGAGACTCCCATGTGACCACTGCTGTGCGTGGCACTGTTGGTCACATTGCTCCAGAGTATCTATCCACTGGCCAATCATCAGAAAAGACTGATGTGTTTGGGTTTGGAATCTTGCTGCTTGAACTGATCACAGGTCACAAGGCTCTAGATTTTGGGCGAGCAGCGAACCAGAAAGGTGTAATGCTTGATTGGGTAAGCTGTCCACACACTTTCACTCTTTTCAACATTCTCTTTTCTTCTTCAGTTAGCATATCACTCTTTTACAAGTTTTAGAATGTAGTTATTCCCACAACTTACAATGAATGATTTGTTGGCACTTGGAGCAACTTTCTTTTTATATGTATAACTTGTCTTCCTAGAAATTTTAATGGAAAAAGTACTTGAGTAGCTTCTTAAACAGTAGTTAGTATTAGTAAACCAGTTTGGTTGACATTAATACTTACCAGGTCTGATTCTAAGCAACTAAAAGTGAAATGTTTTTATTGGGAAAGAAAACATTAACTCCATCATAAATACAAAAGGTATGAGATAAATGTTATTATTTAATAAAAACCTTACATTTTGAGATGCTTAAACTCAGCCTTTTAAGTGTATTGATTAGAAAGCAACATTTTAGCTTAACTAATGGTATTGAATTGAATTTCTATGAATGCAACTGGATTAAGAAAACAGTGAGAGTTTTACCCTTAATGATCCTAAAAATCAAGGTGACATTAAACCTCCAAAATATTCATCAGGGTTGATTGGTGCTGACAAAAATGCTAAAAGAATTGACCACTTCAACTGAAAGTTATTCATTCTCTCTTGTTCTTGGTAAATGGGTGTAAAAGATAAATTTGTGTCCTGAAAAACCATTCTTTTGTTTAATGTGAATGAAACAACTTTCAGGTTAAGAAGCTCCATCAGGATGGAAGATTAAGTCAAATGGTGGACAAAGATCTAAAGGGAAACTTTGATATGATTGAGTTAGAAGAAATGGTTCAGGTTGCACTCTTGTGCACACAATTCAATCCTTCACACCGCCCCAAGATGTCAGAAGTGTTAAAGATGTTGGAAGGGGATGGCTTGGCTGAGAGATGGGAGGCCTCACAGAGGATTGAAACACCGAGGTTTCGGTCTTGTGAGCCTCAAAGATATTCAGATTTAATAGAGGAATCTTCACTCATAATTGAAGCCATGGAGCTTTCTGGCCCTAGGTGACAAGCATCTTGGTTTTCCACTATAGCTCCCTGTTTAAAAGATGTAGTTTAAATGCTAAAAATGACATTCTCATTAGTGTCAATAGCTATGTAATGCACGTATTCATCTGTAAAAAGAAAAAAAAAAAAGGGAAAGTCATGTATAAGTATCTTGTTGGAATGTTCATTTTACTTTCTTCAGAAAAATTTTGAATCAATGTTAGAGAATTGTATCTAGTTGCACTTAACATGATCTTGCTGTGCGGAAGCTTTCGAATAAGCAAATTAAGAAGAAAGAATTATAAAACAGGCCATACATTAAGTTTAAAACATATTTAAATTAATTATAAATTACAATATATGTGGTAAGTTTGTTCATTTTTATGTTTATTATTTGAAAGTGTTATTAGCAACTGTAGTTATGTTAACCATGGCTTTTTACATTAACTGTGTGTGGTCTTTTAGTGCTGAAGTTTGAATGAAGAAAAGGTGATAAGAGTGTCCTATTGTGTATCTCCCTTTGTTTTTGGCTATAACCAGAAGAGATTTCTGATTTTTTATGTTAAGTAGGGAAGAATGTTGAATTCTATGACTGTGTGATCTCTGAGTTCTTTTTTAAATATGGAAATGATAGTAACATATATATTTAGTATATATTATATATTGTATTGTATACTGCATTGCATATTTTTTTATTGATTAAAAATTAATTATGAAACTGAGGATGAGACTAATTTAATAAGCTAGGAGTCTTGCATAAACTTTTTATTTGTAACAAATTTAAACTGATAGGTGAGTGTGTTAGAGTGTACTGGTAACATTTCTTCACAATTTATGGTTATGGTCGGCGCAAAATATTTTCTATTTAAACTTAAATATGTTTTTATATTAATAAATTATCAAATTTTGTTTTAGGCTAATCATAAAAAATTTAAATTTTTGTTAATAAAAAAATTACTTCATAGATCACAATATGTGATATCCTAAAAATTTCATTATCTATAGGACATATAATAAGTATTTTATAGATCTCATTAATATAAACATATGATCCAACATAATAGTTAAAATCATTACAGAATAATAGTCATAAGGTTTAAGGTTTTTCATAAGACTCAGACTTGTTTAAGTTCATTCAATCCCAAAATCTAGAAATGCTCCTAATAAAAATAATACTATTTAGTCTTTAAAAATCCTGATCCAGTTCCAGAGCTATTAGTCCTATCTACACCTCCCACTGCTCACGTATATATGACCATTGTAGGAAAAATTCCAACACAATATAGCAACAAAAGTGAACTAATATATTTAAAAGAGGAGTAGGAAAAGAATAAATCATATCATAACATGTCTAAAAAAGTTTAAATGTCAAACATATAATAAAACAGTAATTTGAACAAAAGAAAATAGTTTTCATACGTGAAGACTTAAAAATTTTTGTACAATTCAATTTTGTGCAACTATAAAAATTGTACGTTCAAATTTGTACACAATTAGTTTTATTAGATGTTTTAGACTAGTGTATTGAATTGAGTCGTGAAACTCTACAACTATCATGTTTGATTTCAAACTCTGGAGTGATGTTCTATTACTTATGACCAATATTTCTAACCAAGATATGATAAGATTAACCCCACTCGTTCTCTAAGTATAATCTTTCTCATACCATATAATCTGTCATGTGGAGATTCATTCTACTCACATCACCTAAATGTCCTACTCTATATGAGTTAAATACTAGTTGAGACAGGATAGTCTCATCCCAAAGTTCTCTTCAACCACACATCATTAGAGGCAGGGCACCCAACAACATCCACTATCAATTTTAAAATAATTCCAGATATCAATACTATATAACTTGTTATAACATATCATATTCACCTAAATATATGTATCTACATTACATGCACACAACTCACTCTTATAAAATACTGCTATTTAGTATAAAGTTTCACGAAATTAACTTCTAAGCATTAGAAACACTACAACCCACATTTAAACTATACACATTATTTCTTATCATCACAAACTCTTTCTCAATTCTGCATAACTTATTTTCACTAAACAATCATTATAGATTCACATACAATATTCATAGATTTTATTTTTTTCTCGTAATCACCCACAATTTACCATATTTTCAATCTCATCGGTCAATCCTCCCATACCCACATTAAAACACACTTCAAAACACATAAACCCCAATTCTACTTTCAAAACAGAGACCCAATATTTCAAGAAGAAATTAACCATTCATTCAATTCAATGTTAAAAAAGAAAATTTTTAAATGATTAATTTTCCTTACAAAAACTTATCAATGTTCTCTTTGAACACCACCGCTATACCACTTAAATTTGACCTATACACACACTTCAGAATCCCTAATGATAGTCAACTTACGATTCCAAGACCACCATATAATAAGAGTGTGTCTAGAACATAAAATAGAGTGGTTCTTAGTAAAGAGATAGATTATACTTACCTAAATATAACTGCATAAACAGATTGTAAGACTTGTTGGAAGAGGACTTCTATTACTTCGATATTTGAAAAGGATGATGAACAATATTAGATTCGTGAATAAACATGGAATAAGAAAAAGGAAACTTTTTATGAACAATATGGGCAAGAGGATTTTGTCTGCCCATGCCCACATTCTCTTCTAGTGAAGACTATATTTTTAGAGTTTTTAACTTAAAATAAATAAAATAAAAATAGCATATCAATAATTTTTGTTTTGTTTTATTTTTATAGCTAGGTATATCTATATCTGGGTCTCAACTATTAAAAACACTACCTAAACTATTGTTAGGACAACAAATAAAACTAAAAAGAATAAAGAAGATATGTTAGAGACTGAATGCAAAACTTCACAATTTATCACAAATTAAAGACATATTTAAATATTTCATTTATTATTTAAAGTCCCCAAATCGATCATTTCTTGTATTAATGAAATCTTATATAGTAAGAATCAATAAATATATATTTTAATTTTTAAAACTTATCTTTAGTAGCAATATTGGCATCACAATTGTGGATCCATCCTCTCCCGTAATCATGTTGATAAATCCTTTGAATTTCATTTTATTCAAGTTTTATTGAACCATTAACTCCTTTTTAAATAATCATAAAACATGTGAACCTAACACAATCATGAATCATCAACATTGATGTACCATGATGTGATGATCTTCTTCCCTTATGCTAAACCAACTTCCACACTCAAATAATTACCTAACCCACAATCCATTGCTAAACTGTCATAATCAATAAAACAACATATTAACCATAAAACATGTCCATAGAACCTTATCACTCAACTTGAAACTATCATCCAAATCTCAAACACCATAATTGTAAAGGGAATCAAATTAATGATGGCTTATAGATGAGAATATGTGAGTGTGGGAAGAAAAGATTTTATCATAATAAAATATATTTTTTTGTGATCCAATTAATGGTATTAAATATATCTCTCACTCACCTTACAATAATATTTCAAACACATTTTTTCTGTATTAATAAAATTTATTAAAAATTGCAATTTTGTGGGTCTCGCTTCATTTTATTAATATATATCATGTTTTACCCTGTTCAATAGATCTTAATTAATAGAAATTGTGTTAATAAGGGTGTGTTATGAGGTTGTATGTCTATTTGTAATACTCTTAATCTTTACTAACTTAAACGATGAATAGAGGAAAACATTGAAAGGGAAGTTCAAATTGGAGTGTATGAGTGAATCTAAATCAAACTTAGATGACGAAGATATTGTTTTTGTTATGTATTTGTTTAAAAAAATAGATTGAAATTTTGGGTTTAAGTTTTTATCATTTGAATATAATTTAATTAAATATAATATTTAGACTTGAATTGAACCTATCAATAAACAATGAAAATACATATTAACGTATAACTGGGAAATTGTATAAAATTAGGATTAGAATGGATAACAAATCATATTCGGTCCACTATCACACTTTTTCTCCCTGCACCTCCAACACTTTCTTTTGCACTCCCAATGCTTTACATTAGTTATCATAATGTCCCATGAGTAAAGTAGTAGACAGTAATTAATATAATTATCGAGATTTATTAGTTTGTTGGTGTTTGTATGTTTTAAAGTGAACCCTTGCACTTCCTAATTCACTTTCTCAAAATCACGAAGCACGCTAGGCTCTACGGCGTTTTATTTTGGAACTACGTTTCAACTTGTGGTCCTAAATTCTTCAGCTTTTTTCGTTACTTTGTACTGTTTTGCACACTTCATTGAACCTTTTTTATTTTCAGGTACCAAGTTATACTTTCTTTTGCATTATATGGGTTTTATTTTTGATTATGATGCTAAGTATGTTGTTTTGTTGTGTTATGTTCGTGTTGTATATGATTTTGTTATATATGATTTTATTGTTGTGTTATGTTGGTTTTTTGATGGTTTTATTAGTTATGTGTTTCGGATTTTGACATTGATTTTTGTAATCGTCATATTTAGACATTTGGTAGTGGAAATCAGCGTATTTGGATATGAACGATATTTC
The DNA here is from genome assembly GCF_037176805.1 of Vigna unguiculata. Classification (NCBI taxonomy): domain Eukaryota; kingdom Viridiplantae; phylum Streptophyta; class Magnoliopsida; order Fabales; family Fabaceae; genus Vigna; species Vigna unguiculata. The sequence continues at coordinate 26,692,361 of NC_140793.1, forward strand.
AAAATTTGTTTTTGAAAGCACCGGATTATGACATCGGGTAAAGAAAAATAACGGATATCGACGTCTAGTGAAAAAAATTAACTGGATTTAGACATTTAGCAATAAGGTAAACCAGATTTTGACGTATGGTGAAGAGTTTAACAATATTTTGACATCCGGGCAATTGGAAACAAATTTCACTTTTGTATACCGAATGTCAAAATCCAATTAAGCTATTCTTTTTGGGTCTCATTCATTCATGGAGGTTCTACCCCTTTAGGTTGGAGAGGATGATGAGCTATAAAATTTGAGGCAAAAATGCGAGTAGGAGACGCAATTGGAGAATGAAACAGTTATCAAAAATCTTGGGAGAAGGATCACTTATACTCTATGGTTCCATTTCTATTTGTTGAGATTAGATGTAAAACACTGAAGACCTGTGTAAAATTATGTTGTTAATATGTATATATATTAGGGTGACAATGTGGGTTTGACCCAGCAGGCCGGCCAAAAAAACACGGAGCAGGTCAAGATATTAAGCCCCTGGCCCGCAAAAGCTCGACCCACATAATTTGTATCCCATGGCCCGTGCGGGTTGGCCCGTGGCGTGTACAGGTTGGCTCGTAAACTGCATAAAAAAATTTGCACTTGTGTATATTGCTTACTTTGTCTCTGAATTTTTTGCATGAATGTTCCAAAATCTTGTATGAGTAGAAAAAATAAGTGTTATGTATTTTTTAATATGCTAAAATTTGAAGAGTACATCGTATATGTCAAAGTACGAATTTGAATATGATGAAAATGTTGAATTATCAATTTATCATCAAACTCCCCAAAGTCTTTGTTTACTTTTTAAAGTTTCCTAATTTGTTGAACATTGAAAACTTTATCATAAGTATTAAAAGAAAAAAAGAAAAAGAAGCGGACTCGCACTATGTGAGATGGGCCGAACTTTTCAACACGCATTTTCAATGCGGGGCAGGCCAGCTCGACCCACATTTTGTTGGCCAAGTGCGAGGCGAGCCTAAACGGGTCAGACCGACCTGCATTGCCACCCCTAATATATTTCCAATTCAAGTTAGTATTTGATTTTCATGTTTAATGCTTGATGTGGATTGTTATCATGCTTGATTTGTGATTCTTGAGGTGTTGAAAAATATCTTTAGAATCTAAACTTGAAATTGTATACTTAATGGATGCTTGTATCTAGGAATAGAACTTAGTTCATTAGTAGTCTTAGACTCTTGAAATTTAATGATTTCATTTGTTGGGGATTCAAGGGATTAAAATTTCATGAGTTATTATAGGCTTAAAGTCATTAGAGATAAGATTTGAATATATTTATGAGTTTTATTTTACCATGAATATGGAATTGAGATGATTGATGATGCATCAAAATAAAGTCTAGTATTTTGTAAATACACTATTTTAAATTCTTGTTACACACTAATTGTTTGATAAAAATACAAAAAACAATTTATGATGTTTTTGTGATCTTTGTTGTTTAATTAAGTTGTGAATGAAAAAATTGTCATATATTACATAAGTTGTATGGAAGAGAAAGATAAAATACTTATTACTTATTAGGTTGCGATCGTTATCGTGTTGATTTTTTTAATTAACACCATAATGCTAGGGTAAAAGTGACTAGGGTGAGGGTTGTGAGGATTAAATAAGGAGGGAGGAGTGATTAATTTTAGTTGGTAAAAAGTGGTAAAAGGTTGTTTTCGGAATTTAAGAAATATATGGGGGTGCACAATAAAGTGTTGGAGGTGGAGGTAGAAGAGCCAGGAATAAGTTTTCCTATATATATGAAATATAAAATTTAAATATGGTTTTAATCTTTAAGATATCATATAAGATTCTAATTGAGTTAATTATATTTTAAAGATTTCTCGACTATATCGAAGGCAATTAATTTGTTCAAAATATGTAAATTATTTTTTTAATTATCATATTAAATTATGATGGAGAGACTTGATTGTAGATGAGAAAAAGTATAACTAAACCTAATTCAGATTAAATTTTTCTATTTAGGAAATTGCATAGGAAAACGTTTTGTTGATGATAAAATATATTAAGTAGGTAACTTAGGTTTCGAATTAATGCTTATGTAAAATTCCCATTAGTAAGGACTTTTCACTTTTGTATTTGATTTTATATTTCAATAAACGTATAGCCGCATAAAGATGTTATAGTTGTTCCCCAGATATAATTAAATTAAATTTTAACATTTTAGTTTTTAAAAACATTATAAGTTTTACTTCTCAAATTAGTTTTTTCTTTTAAACAAACTGTCATTAATTTAACCCCGAAAAATAAACTAAAAAAAGTAACTAAAACTAAACTATAAAAACGGAACTATTTTCATTGAAAAAAAAACCAAACTATTTTGACATTTTTGTTTTTTAAAACTGAAATACTAAAATAATAGTTTAATATAATTTTAACTGTTATGAAAGTTAAAATAAATTGTTTTATATAATCATCCATCACCCATTCTTGAAATTACTTTTATTATTTTAGATGAACGTTAAATTATATATATTTTTTCAATATATTGTATATAAATTGTAAATTTTATTTGTTATAAAATAAAATAAAATTTAATTGATATATTTTAACAACTTCACTTTGACTTTAACTTTATCCACCTTTACTTTTGAAGAATCTAAGAGATCAATGCCACTAATATATTAATATAATTCTTTTATTTAAAAATTACTTTATTCATCTCAATATAAAAAAGATCAAATCTTATAGTTCGTTTAATACGCAACTAAAGAAAAATATCGTACATTCAGATAAAAAGTAATTCAGTTAAAAACCTATTAAATACCTATTACAAATTATTTCTATATATGGCTATTCAAATGTGCCTATATTTATTCCTACTCATTCAAATCTCAATCTTTACGAAAATTACAAAAAAAGTTGACATATATTTTTATTACAATTATAACTTTTTGCAGATTCATATCATGTCTAACATAATGCACTTAATTTTATTTTTTTTAATGTATTTTAACCATTAAAAACAATAATAATAATATATTTGTTAAAAATAATATGTGAAAGACAAAAGGCTATGAGGAAAAAGTTGGCATGTGCGTCCATGTTAGTGTGTTCCTGCACCCATCCCTAAACCATAAATCTCCACGCTCAATGTCCAACATTTGCCACGTGTCGTCATCGCATTTCATGTTCTTTGTCGGTGCTACCGTTACCCATCACAAATTTTTGTAGCCTTTCGGTCACGCCACGTCTCATACACTTCGTGTTCGTCACCGTTATTTCTTATACCTATTTTGCCCTTTTCTCTCTGCATCCACCGAACTACCCTTCCCTTCAAATCTCAACCTCTTTCTACATTAATGCACCCTCCAACCTACCATTTTGGATCAAAACCACACAACTTATCAACTTATTCATAAATTTCATCAAAAAGTGTTAACTTCACCTGGGGCTAGGTTTCAATATGGCAAGTTATACCTTCCAAATTCACTTTCCCAAACCAATTTAGTATTTATTTTGTGTTTTTACAAAAATAATATATTAAAGGATTATAGAAAAAGCAACATCTTTTTACTAATTAGAGAGATACTTTCCTAAGATTTAGAACTAAATCTAGAGAATTTCAATTCATCACATTTTAATTTGAGTTTAATTGAGTCAACCTCATTGTCACATTTTTATTTTGGTGTTTAAGGTAAGTTAATGGTGCAATGTACTCCAAAGAACACACACAGAAAACCCAAAATGAGGAGCATAATGCACAATGATGAAGGGACACTTCACAGTTACTAGTAACAGCAATAGTAACACACTCTCAAACTTGGTTCATTCTTTCATGTACACACATTGCACCCTACAAAGGTGCACACTTTACAACCCTCTTTCTCTCTGTCTATGCTCACGTTCACTCTAACTCTCACACCCTTTTTCTCTTTTCACCGCTTCATTCAAAACCGCTTTGATCGGTGAACCACCAAGCACTTTTTGTCATTGTAGTTCTTGTTGGTGGTGTTGCTCTTTTTGTTCTATGCCTTGGCTTTGTTTTTTCTTGTTCCTGTTATCTCCACCATGGATGCTTCTAAGAGGCTTGCATTCTCGGAACCCATTATGTCTCAGAGAAGAAAGGTGGTTTCAGGTTTCAGTTTAGGCGTTGGAGTTTCTCTTATTTTTCTTACCGTTATCTTGCTCAACAACACTTCACTCACTGTTCCCAAGGTTCAACTGTTTCTCCAAGGATCCGATTCCAATTCTTCCTTTTCTTGGCGTTTTCCCTTCTCGGCCCGTTATTCCAATGGTTCCGCGAGTTCTCTGCATAGGGCTGAAGTGAACGTGTCGAGTGAGGGTTCGGAGAAGAAGACCCTTTTGGGGAATCTCACTGGGGATCAGAAAAATGCAAGCTTGCATGATGGCCATGAGGAACATGAAGATTGTTGTTCTTTGAAGAATGTTACTATTTCAGGGAAGGAAAATGGGCACGTGGGAAATTCGTCATGCAGTGTTGATGATGCTTTGGGAAAGTGTGAAGAAGGGTTGGTTAAGGCAAGTAATGTCAGTGTTGGTAGTTTGTTTGAGGAGTGTGATATCTTTGACGGGAAATGGGTGAGGGATGAGTCGAAACCTTACTATCCCTTGGGGTCTTGTCCTCTCATTGATAGGGATTTTGATTGCCATCTTAATGGGAGGCCTGATAATGAGTATGTGAAGTGGAGATGGCAGCCCAATGGGTGTGACATTCCAAGGTATGATGATGCTCTTGCTGTTCTTTTCATCAACAATAATTAAGAAATGTTGATTTAGAATGGGGGAATGCAATTTATATGTGTTAATGTGTGAGTGTGAATGTGGAGTGAGGTAGGTTCTATGCGATTGCAATATTGATAACTGAAAGATGAATGAATCTTGCCAGCTAACAGTTTGTATGAAGGATTGAAAACATAAACTTGGTCTTCCTTAATTTGAATGTTAGATGGAAAGCTTTTAAGATAGGAAAATGTAGAGGAAAGGGAAAAGGATAACATAAAGAAGAACGAATAGAACGGAAAAAGAGTTCATTTTCATCAGTATGAATCATAGGTCTCAGGATGTGAAATAGTACTTTGGTCCATGGAAATGTGCCTCATTACATTGATGTGACCAATTCTGTGTTTATGCTATAAAGTCATTTGCCATTTTCATGATGAGAGATAGTTGAAGGAGTAAGTTAAACAAGTTGAACATTTAAGGATTGAACCATACTATATGTTATATAAGAGACGAAATTGTCAGTGCATGGTCTAGGACCACAATGGTATTTTGGTAGTAGGAAATTACAATATAAGTAATCGTTATTTTAAAAAGTAATTAAGTAGGTGAATTTATGGGTAATATAAGACAATTTTAAATTGAAAGAAAAGCTGTCACATAACCACCATTTTGAAGGGGAATAAAAATTAGTCTAAAGGGAAATTTTTCCCATACACTGCCTTTCCAGTTTTAAAGTAAATGAGGGTAATTGTTCCTTGACCATCTTCTACCTCACCCTCAGTCTAAAACTCTACTTTTGGAGTACTAATAATGGTGAGTAGGGTTTGGATTATATTGTTTAACAGGATTAAGAGATACAGGCTGATATAATATGGAATAATCTGCAATTATAGTCTGTGAAACTCGGGCAAGCATGGGTGATTAGGCATCTTTATAACCTAGTTTATTTTTCTTATATTTAGTGAAGTTTAGTGTTTTAGCCTTAGTTTTGGTTTGTAGTTACTTCAATTATCAAACTAGTGACACCCATTTTAAACCACCCATTTTAAACCATACAATATATAAATGCTTATTGCTTAGGTTTGTTAATTATTGGTGTCACCTCAGTTTCAATGCAAAGGATTATGGGTGTCAAATTGTGAAATGGTACTTTTACCACTTGAAATGTGCCTCATTAGAGTAATGTGTGCAATTCTTTCTGCATATTATAAAGTCATTTTGGTTTACTCCAGACAAGAGATAGAAAAAGGAGCAAGCTAAACAAGTTTGAATATTTATACTTTATGTTAGACAAGGGACACAGTTGTGGGCAAGGTACATTGTCGACGACCACAATTCTTGTTTACTTGTGTGAAACTACAATATAATCTTTACAAAATACTTTATCTAGTGATCTACAGGCAATGTTGAACAATCTGCAACTTGAAACTAAGGCAGGGGAGGGAGATTGATTAGGGATCTTTAAACCAAGTTTATTTTCTTATTTTTGGGGTAGTTTAGTGTTTTTAACTTAATATCAAACCTAGGACAGCCATTTTAAACCATACTATTTCAAAATCTCATTACCTGCGTCAATTTTTGGAATGCAGTTTATGTATTTGTTGAAAAACTTCACTTAATGCCAATTGGTTATAAGTTGAAATCTGGCACATACTACATATCAATACTTGTGCTAATGTTTTTTAACTAACTATTGATGTCACCTCAGTTTGAATGCCACTGATTTTCTGGAAAAGTTGCGAGGACAGAGGCTGGTTTTTGTGGGGGACTCCCTGAACAGGAACATGTGGGAGTCCATGGTGTGTATCCTGCGTCAAAGTGTCAGGGACAAGAAGCGTGTTTTTGAAATTTCAGGAAAAACAGAATTTAAGAAGAAAGATGTCTACGCTTTTAGATTTGAGGTAAGTTTATGTATTATCCATGAGATTTTCCCGAGTATGCATCTTGTAATGATATCTCATTGAATTTTTTTCCCATATTTATAGGATTATAATTGTTCAGTAGATTTTGTTAGCTCACCTTTCATTGTTCAAGAGTCAACTTTCAAGGGCACAAATGGGTCCTCCGAGACATTAAGATTGGATTTGATGGATCAGACAACTACCACGTACCATGATGCTGACATCATAGTCTTCAATACAGGCCATTGGTGGACTCATGAGAAAACATCTAGGGGGTGAGTTCAGTCCACTAATTAACATTGCCTTCACATTGTATATGCCTCTGTATGGTTTTATCCTTCCTTGAAATCTGTAGATTAGGTGGTGTTACTTGATGATGTATAACAACAAAGTTTTAACACGATCTCTGATTCAACATTGTGCATAAACATGCCTTGTAGTGCTTACATTTATCATATATTTTCAGCCTCAAAGTGCTTACCGTATGTAATCCTCATAATCACTAAGTAAGGTTTTTGATTTTTACGGTATTTTACAGAGAGGACTATTATCAAGAAGGCAACCATATATACCCAAGACTCAAAGTTCTGGATGCATATACAAGGGCATTGACCACTTGGGCTAGATGGATTGACAACAATATTGATGCCAATCGAACTCAAGTTTTCTTCAGAGGATACTCGGTCACCCATTTCAGGTATTGATGTTAGGAGTCTGAACTTGCTACTGTTTGAAATACAACATGCAATAAATGACGCTATAGTGGGATAAACAAACACAAAAAGAATTGCTTCAACAAATGTTTTACTAGTTATTGTATGAATTACAACTCTTTTATCTATACTGATTCATATTCATCAAAGTATTCTTATACTGGCTGATATGGTTTCAGGGGTGGGCAATGGAATTCAGGAGGACAGTGCCACAAAGAAACTGAGCCAATATCTGATAGAAAGCACTTGCGCAAGTATCCTTCGAAAATGAGGGCTTTGGAGCATGTGGTCATCCCAAAGATGAAAACTTCCGTGATATATATGAACATTAGTAGACTTACAGATTACAGAAAAGATGGGCACCCCTCTATATACAGAATGGAGTACAAGACAGCAGAGGAACAAGCTTCTGCTGAACTACACCAAGATTGCAGTCATTGGTGTTTGCCTGGAGTACCTGATACTTGGAATGAATTACTCTATGCTTCTCTGTTGAAATATGGTAAAGGCCATTGGAAAAGTTGAGCCTAACTCCTCAAATTCGTTATGATTTCTCATCCATTATACATATTCTTCAACACATGTATATCATTCACTTGCACAATTGTCATAGTGAAAACCACGAAAGCTGTAAAATTTGTAGATTGAAGAAAGCTTCATTTCATTCGCTTTGACTAGTTAAAGAAATAGAAGGATCAAATTTGTTCCCCTATTGAACCACCAAAATTTCGCTTGTAAACGTATAACAATAAATGCGAGGGATACATAACAAGAAACGTGGACTTGGTTGAATTGAAATGATTTCTACCATTGACTTAAACTTCAACAATTTTTAATCAATCATACAAATATATTTACTCTTGACATTACTCACTTGTATGTATCAGGTGTCTGTGTAAACCATTCCTACCAAGATTTATTTTTCTTTTCTAGTACTTTTGGGACATAAATATCTGTTTGTTAGGGAAGCCTTTTTTTTATATAAAGAAGGATAAGCTAGTTACCATTGAGTTGAGTCCCTTGAACAACAAATATTAGAAACAGCAGAAAATGCAGCAGTATAAAGGGAAAAAGGGTGAGGTGAGGGGTCATGGGACATTATCATAAGAAAAAGTACTATGAAGCTTTTCTAGTAAAGTTCAATAAAATACAATCCTAAACTTTGAGGAACTAGAATTGTACTCTTGTTTTATTTCTGATAAGGTGATAACTAACAACACAAACAAGCATGGAAAAGGAAACACACAGAATGGGAGGGGACAGAAATGGAGTGAAGTGATGACAACTATCTCTACCTACTCATCTGCAGAAACTGAAGAGAGAAAGGAAATCTAATCAGCTGCAAATTGAGCAATTGGGACAGCAAAAGTTGGTACCTTCTGAAAGGAAGGTCAACTTTGTTTATTACATTCTACAGCAAAGAAGAACTACATAATGAGCAATACACAGCCATAGAGACCCCAATGGAGTCCATTGCCTTTTTGTGACTTGCCGGTTTGCCTGAGTGTAGCCAAAGCCTCTCCTCCTTTGGAGAATGCATATCTGCTCCTGCCACTCACAGAATGATGATCAGAGAAGCCAAAGCTAAGCACAAGCAAACTGTTGAAAGTGGGGGAGTGTGAAGGGTAAGGACCCTCTCACACTCCTTTCTCCCCATGTTCTTCTTTAAGAACCATGGATGGATGCTTGCCAACAAAGCTTCATTCTCACCAGATTCAGGATTTGATAGATTTTGGTGAAGAGGGTCCAAAGGGCTCTATAGAAAACTAGTGGAGAACTTAGTCTCTGACCATTGTTTTAAATAGTTGATGATTGAGAACTAAGACCTGTTATCATCACATCATCTTTTCATTATCCATTTGCTTCTTACTTTTCTATTTTAAAACCATCAAAAGTTGCAATATAGAAACTCATTAAAAAAACAAAAAAACAAAAAATAGAACAGAACTGTGGTCATTAAAAAACTTCTCTTTGGTTTATTGAATCTCAACCTTAACCTAATTTTCTAACTTTTTCTTGAATCTCAATCTAACACTAACCTGGATAGACCTGACCTAACTGTATTTTTTTTACCCTCTTTTTCTTCTACTGGTTTACAATGGAAGGAAGTTTTCATGGCCTAACCTAATTTCATTATCTCATTCTTTTTCTCTACTATTAAGTTGTACTTGGTTTATAATATGCTCAAATTGAATTTGAGATTTCCATTTTGTCTTTCACCAAATATGACATTTTAGGGAATTTAAAATTCAGTACTAAATAGTGTCCACAGAAGATATCTGATTGAAATACAAAGGATATGAATGTGAAAGAGTCAATATAAACTTTAAAACATGGGCACCCACTCTTTACTTTTTCATTCGTGCTTGACTTTTGATGGTAGGAGGCTTTTATTGAATCTCTGGATCCACTTAGGAGACTCAAACCCCACTTTGCTTCCAAAAATTAATTCTATATCTTCTTAATGAACCAGTTAAATAATCCTTTAAGTACTTGAATAAAATATTATTTAACACATGCTTTGGCCTCCAAGATATTAAACACGTTTGCACTTTGAAATAATTGGAAATTTGTTACCAGGACTTGTGATAAGAAGAATTCATCACTGTTTCAAATTCCTAACTCTCTCACCCAAACCACTCTGTTTTCTTGTTCTGTAATTATATTTCTTAAAGTTTCCAAATACCATGATTTTGATTTCAGAGCTAAAAATAATCTTGGCCGTGTATGTAGCCATGCTGCACTGTTCACATCTTAGTTGTTAATTGATCCCTATCATGTGTCTTCTTTTCATAATTTCTAGGGGCCAATTCAACTTTTGAAATTAGAGTGATTAGTGACCTCTAAGAAGTGAAGTTCTGTATTTTATAGTGAGAAAAAAAAAAGTAGCAGTGAAAACTTAGCTTGAACTTGTGTCCAAGAGTCATTTCTCTTTCTATAGCTGGCTTTATAGATAACCCAAAATTCTTGAAACAATGTTGATGAATGATACAAAAAATGGCAGTGATCTCCTTCTCAGATATGCATACAATGATAGCAGGTAGATAATCCATTGAAGCTTTTGGTTTGCCTCTTCTTCAAGCAAGAAAACAAAATTGTTATCGCTTTTAAGTCAGTCCCCTTTTGGAATCTTTCTATGCTTTTTATTTATTACCTCCGTAGCCACTTATATTTGTATTTGCCATCAACATTGCCTGTTACACTGAATGATATCGCAATTCACAGCTTCTTTTAGTGAACCTTTATTTGTGGCCATTGGTATCAAACAACAAACCCATTTAATTAACTTGGTCAAAGAAAAGTAAATTCAAAAATCAAATCTTGTATCATATTTAATCTTAGAAATCTAAACAGGAGTTGAAAGTTTAGCATTCAATAAAATAATAAAATTGGGTAACATATGTTTAAATATGAGTGAAAAATCCCACATCGAGTATTGTATAAAAAGAAAGTCCTACAAATTCTTGAAAATACAAATATAAGTTTAAGTTTCACCTTCGTTAAAGATAAAGAAGAAAAGTTAATTATCATATAAGGATAAAAACCTATAATTAAAAAGAATTGAGTATCATACAAGGACGAAGATTCATAAACTTATTATTTGAAAATTTTTTATTGAAAATGGTGTTAGTTCTTTATGTGGATTAAACTCATGTTTCATTGGTGTTATATATCTTTATTGAATCTCCTTGAAAAGACTCATCAGTAGTATCAAAGACAAAAGTTTGTCTCAACAACCAACTCAGATGAGGTATAACATGAGTGAAGAATTCTAGAGGTGAGAATTTTTATATCGAAAGTTTTCTTGATAAGGTTTTGAGACAAATAGTCTCACGTTGAATAGAAATGAAAAATTGATCGTATAAAGACTAAGAAGTATAAAATATTCATAGTTACCTTACACACAATATGTATTTACATTTTACATTCACAAATTTCTTATTAACATGTCTATCCATCAATTACACAATTTAAATTCATGGTAGCATGAACTTGATTCTTCCCAATTTAACCTATCTAGTGTTAAATGAATTCAATTTTTCGGAAAAGTAAGTTGGATTGTTGTTGTTCCCTCATAAATCATAATACACACTATCATTGTTGTCCACCACTTAAAATTAGACAAACCAAGCCCAATGGAAGATGATTAGTAGTATCTCTAAGCTGGTTCCAATTTTGCAATCAATTTTTGGGTCCCTTGTGATGCAAAATTTCCAAACTTTTACTGTGAGTTCAGTTTAATTTATGTTCAAACTTGAATGACTCATCAAGTGGCCATCATGGTAGTAATTATAGATGTTGCCATCCAATTTCCACATGGCATGGGAAGTTGTAGGACAAGTGACCTTTCCATGATGTGGTTTCAATTTGGAATCAAACTTATGGGCCCCTTCTCATTATTTTTGGTCCAAGATCAAAACTACTATGCCATGTACTTGTAAATTTCATAGTTTGATTTTCATCTACAATTTCTTGTTTGTGGACACACCCACCAAATGTTGGTCAAATGTAACCATTGTAGGTACTAGGTACCCTTCAATTTGGGAGGTGATGCTATTCCATTTTCCAACAGTGCAAAATCTATTGTCATAATCTTCATTGATTTTGTCTTTTGATATAACATTTATACTTTTTCTTGAGTGCCCCTTCATATATTACATGTGGTAAAGAGAAGATTCCCAAATTTCTGAAACTCAGTGGCTCTTATTTGTACCCTTAAGATCTCAAAAGAACAAAATAAATGTTTTAAAAAGAATGGTTTATGGTCATCACCCCACTACAAAACTTTTGGATGTAAATTCTAATCTTCTAAAATAATATTAAACTTGTTGAGTTCTGCATGGTTTTGTATTTAAAAGGTGTATTGGTAGTTGAAGAATAGATGACATTTAAAAACCGTTGTTGTCTTGATTATTAAATGATATAAAATCTTTAAATATGAAAAAGAAAATTATACTTATTCATGGAATTGATTTTCTTATCGGACATTCTTTCACTTGTATAAGGAATAACTATATGCCAATGGTAAAATCATGTTAGCAAATTGTCCCATTTGTGTTTTGAATTGTGAAACTTCACAAAATTAACATTATTATCAATAACTTATTTATAGTTTTTAGTGCCTGTGATTAGTATTATTAGGAATATAAATGAAAAAGGATAAGTAGCTTTATATTTAAAAAAGTACGAATTATGATTTGCTATTTATTGTTTTGAGCAATTAAGTGGTGTATTTTGTTTATTTTAACCTATATCTCTTTAGATTAAGGGTGGAAAGTGAAATAAAAAAGGAAGAAAAGAAAAATAAACATAATAAGAAGAGAGGTTGCTTATATTAAGAGAAAGAATATAGAAATCAATAAGAAATGAGTGATTTTTTTTAAAATAATTTGATTAATATAGTAAAATAAACAATAAATATTAATTTAATAATTTAAAAAATTGTTAAAGTACTCTTAAATTAATATTTAAAAAAAAATACAACTATAATACATGTTAAAGTAAAATAAAATTAAAATTTCATTATAACGTTAGCCACAAATCAAAAAGGAATATTTAGACCAAAGACATTTTAAATCTATCCTTCAACTCTAATATGATTGAAAAAAAAAGAAGTATAATGGGGTTTAGCACCTTTGATGTTGAGTTTTGGTGAGAAAAAAAGGGATTTTGATAAAGTGTTGTGGTTTTGAGTGGGTTGGAAGTTGGAAACTTGTTATATAAGTAAAATAAAAGTTGGAAATAGTTGGCAACTCAAGCAATCAATTTTTGGAAGGCTTGTGAATTATTTACACAATTAGAAGAAGCATTTAATGTAATAAGCCCAAACTGTGCATAGAGGTTTTCATCTCTTTTTCTTAAACAACAAAAACAAATCCCATGAATCTCACCATAAAAAGATACCACATTTTTCTTTGCATGACCCTCTTCACTACATTCCAAATTTGACAAATAAAGAAAATAAAGTATAAATTATTAGTGTTGGATGAAAAGTAATAGAAAAAATTACAACTATAATAAGAAGAGAGGTTGCTTATATTAAGAGAAAGAATATATTTTTTTGACAATAAATTCTATATTTTATACTAAATTTTTTTGACCATGTTTTGCAAATTTCATCACCTTTTATAAGAATTGAGTTAAATTTATTTAAGAGCATAAGTGACTTAAATAAGATGAAAGTTTAAATATTTTGTTCGCTAAAGTTGAAAAATTTATTAATAGAATATTTATCAATTTAAATTTTATTTAATAAAAAATACTATTTCCCTAACAATCTTTTCAGTGTTTTCTTTCTAGATTTTTTATACATTGGTTCTTTTTTTATAATTATTGATTTGGTCTCTTAATTTTTTGGTTTAGTTCAATTTTGTTCCCTTATTATTGGTTAGTTTAATTTAGTACCCTAATTATTTAAGATGGTTCAATTTGATCATCTTTGTTAAGTTGGAGTTAACACTGTATCCGTTAAGGACATGTGTCAAGCCGTAAAATTTTTAATTTCTTTTAATTTTTTAAAATTTTTTTTTCAACAATTAATAAACTGCCACATGTTAAGTTACTGCTTTACCACATGGCAATTTACAATCATAACATGTTAGTTCAATTTAGTACCTCAATTCTTTAAAACGATCCAATTTTGTCCTTTTTCAATTTGAGACCAAATTAGTAAATAAGTATAATTATAACTTTTATATATATATATATATATATATATATATATATATATATATATATATATATATATATGTGTGTGTGTGTGTGTGTGTGTGTGTGTGTGTGTGTGTGTGTGTTAAAATAATTATTTTGAATTTATACATCAAATCACTACACTTAAATCTTCAAATTTATACATCGTTTTAAAAAAAATAAAAATTTTACAGCTTGACACATGTCTTGTACGAATACGGTTTTAACTCTAACTTAACGGAGAAGACCAAATTGAACCATTCTAAATAATAGGAGTACTAAATTGAACCAACGAATAATAAGGAGACAAAATTAAACTAAACCAAAAAATTAGGAAATCAAATCAGTAATTATACCTTCTTTTTTTTTTTTAATCCAAGTTTTCCATAATGATGCCAGCCAAGAGGAGAACATAGTTTATAAATCATAATTTTGTATGGAATAAATTTTTATTTGTTTTTTCTTTTTTTGGAGTTTTGGATTGGTTGAATGTAGGATGATAATGGGTTGGGTTGGGTCGGGTCAAGTATAGATAGTGTCTATTCGTAACCAGATCTGTAACAAAAAAATTCACCTGTTACCCGTACGGATACCCGTTTAAAAAATGTCCACAAATATTTAAGGAAAAATATTTTAAAATATTTTAAAATAAAATTTAATTAAAATTTCAAAAAATATGAAATAAAATATAATTTTAATTTTAATTAAAATTGAAATTAATATAATAAAATATAAATTAAATTTTAACTTTAATTAAGTTTAACTTAATGAAATATATATTAATTTTAATTTTTTTGCATGTAATAGATACTCATGGTACAGATAGTATGATACCCACACTCGATCCGTTTATAAATATTTGTGGATACTAACTATACGTCGCAGATTTTATCTAAGAATACCCACAGATACAAATATTCTTGTCATCCCTGGTTACATGCCTAACAATGTTGTTTGCATGTTGTTTTATTAACAAAATGAATCCCTTATTAAGATTATAGTAGTACCTTTGATTTGATTGATTAGGATTTTCTAGGAATAAGTTTGGACAACTTTTATTAAATAAATACTATAAAAAAAATTTAAATAACAATCAATTTAAAGGCTAAAAATAAGATAGAAAAATTTAGATAATAATTTATTTGATAGTCAAAGCATCGGTAACTAATGTTAATGATCAATTTAGAGTTTAATTCATAAACTAGTTATAACTTTTTTTTATTCATGATAAAGACTATTTTAGATACTAATAGTTTTAATTTATAAACTTGGTATCTAAATTAATTACAATAGTGATTAATTATTTTTTATTTTTAACATTAATTATTATTTAAAGATTTTTTATAGTGCAAAACTTGTTCAATTATCTAGAATTTTAAGGGAAGTTAATTAAAATTTGATAGCACCTTACGCTAAAAAAAATATGAATTGTGTGTGTTTGATTTGGTCATAATGACGTTTTTGAAACGTAAAACTATATTAACATTAGAGTTATGAGATTTAAATGGTGAATCAGGGGTGATTTTTATTAAGTAAAAATCTCTCAAAAGAAAAAGATTATATACGATTCAAATTTTTCTTGGAGCAAGGAAGGTATTTCCTTAGGTGAAATTTTTTTAATTAAGTTAAAATGTCGAATAAAACCTATTTTAAAAGGTGTTTCTTTAGTTAAATGAATATAGTTGTTGTTGTGTGTGTGCATGTGTAGAAAATATTTAATTATCTTTAATTGGTTTGTTTGATATTATTACAAAAATTGTTATATAAAAAATGTAATTATGAATGATGATTTGTGAACCGTAAATTGATGTGATTTGAGGTTGATAATAGAATGTTGACATGATGTTTATCAAGGAGATTATTGTAAGTGGTGAACGTATTGAATTTAGGAATGTTAGGAATGTGTATAAAATAGAGATTATAAACAAATCCGTTTTTATGGATATTGTTTGAATTTGTTTATGTTTTGACGGGAATTTTGGTATTGACTAGGTATGGGATGAAGAATTTTCGATTTTTTCAATTGATTATTATGAGGATGGGTATGAGGATGTACATATCTCCGTCATAATACCCGTTTTCGTTTAAATTATTAAAATATTCACAATTAATTAAGAAATCTTATATATATAATTTCTATTTTGGTTAAATTACTCTTTTGGTTCTCTATTTGTCAAGTAATATCAATTTGATCCTCAAGTTTTTTCGTTGTCTCAATTTGGTTCTCATTTTCTTAAAAATGATTCAATTTGGTCCTTGCCATTAATTTTGATCAGACGATGTTAAAGTCAACGTCACGTGTCAATTTCTGTTTTTTTTTTATTTTTTTATATTTTTCAATTTCTTTTAATTTTTTTTTTAATTTTTTACATATATCACTTCATAGTTGTGTCACATGTCAAAATGATACAATTTGGTCCCTATAATTTTTTTTTAGTTTCAATTTAGTCTCAATTTTTTTACAAATGAAGCAATATTGTCCATTTTTAAATTGACACTCAATTTAATTTTTGTATACAACTTATAATGATATTCTTAATAAATTTGACATTTTTATTAAATATTTGTAGAATGACGAGTTAAAAGTGACTAAAAAAAAGGGTCAAAATATCATTATCCCTTTAAAAGCATCTAGAATAATCAGATATTGAACATCGTAGTCATTCAATTATCGATGATGTGAGTACATTTTGATTTTTTTTCATATTATTTATTTAACTTATATTTCATGGCAACAACTATTGTGACTAATATTTACATGACAACATGAGTATGTGAATGAATTTATTATCAACATAGGGAATGCTTAAATTTATGGTTTCATCGAGCCTCGGTCAACACAAAAGTTTGGAAATAAAGAGATGGAATATAATATCTACATTCACCGATAGATTCAATAATCTCTTTAAAGAAAATTTACATGGCGCATTTTTTCAAGGCATAACTAAAAATTACTAAATTTACATGTTATATATATAATATGTTAGGTCTTATTGACAATTGATGCTTATTTGTCCCACTTATAATATAGTGGTATGGTTTTGTTCATTATATAAAAAGACAACTGCAAATATGAAAGTTGTGGTAGAATGGTATCTTTTAATTCAAACGTGCATTGTAATTTTAGCTTAATATAATGCATTGTCTTAGACGGTCAATCCACTCCATCTTCACATAATCTATGTTGGATTACTCCTAAGGTATTTAGTACTTCAATCAAATTATTATAATATTTTTGTTTCGCTTTTCTAATCAATTAACTATGTTGAATTTCATATATTAGAACACTAGACAACATGAAAGTTATGAATGAGATTATTATGTCAAGCATTGAATGTGGATCATTTGTGTTAGTATTGTTGATTTTTAGGACGAGGTATTAAATCAATTTAAATAGTTAAATAAATTAGATGTTTCATATATGTATTACGAAAACTAATACTTATTTTGTATTTTAAATATTCTCAAAAGAAGATTTATTGGACATTGACATAGTTGAAGAAATTCGTTAAAAGTTGGCCAAGTATTTACTAATTAGAAATTAGTAATTATTATGATTTAGAATTTTTTGTGGTATTTAGAAATTGTGTTGTAGCTAGTTTATTTTGAATTAATAGTTATGGATACTATGGTTTTTAATTGATTTAAGTGTTCACTTTGTTTTTAGATAAGTTTTGGTATTTGTGTGGATATATAAACCGAAAATTAGTTTTATGGTGCACTATAATGTTTCTGATTGACGATTATAACTTCACATTGTTCCAAATTTAGTTGATTTATTAAAAAAAAAAAAAACTTATATTACATTGGTTTTGAACTTACGATGTAATAGTTATAGTTCCGCAGAAACTTAGTATGATCCGTATTTTATTATCTTGAAATTAAAAATAAGTATTTTTCAATTTAATTTTTAATCAGCCGTATTTTTTTAAAATTTTCATTTTTATAACTATACTATTTATTTTCAAATTAAATTATATTTTATTTTCATTTTATATTGATTTGATTCATCGAAAATATAATAAAATGATTTGATTTATATGATAAAATTATCATATCTAAAAAGTATTTATCCCCATACTTAAAGAGTTGTATTAGCATTTCAAGTATTGTTCTAATAAAAGCTTTTTCATATTTCACGTGATGATAAAATCGTTCTAATTTCTCTGTAATTCATTTTAGTCGTCCTAAATTTCATCAACTAATTTTATTTTAAATCATGTTTTTTTAAATGAAAGTTATCACTCTTGTTAAAATGAAAAAAAAAATGTCCCTATATTTTTAGTGAAACATTAGTAATTTATTTTTTATATTAAATTTACTGAGACGTTTTCTCATCATGACACATTACCATTTATGTATAATCGTTTACACATGTTACACTAATTTAATCCTTAACAAAACGATATTACACTATATAAACTCATTCGTATCCGATAAATACGTTAAAAAATATAAAATAACGACGGAAAAATATGCTTACTGACATTTAAAAAATGTAATTTTAAGTAGTTTAAATATGATTCAAACAAATGGACACTTAGACTTTTCCAACACCCTCATAGAGGTCCAGGAAGAAACCATGGATTGCAAAAAGTAATCTCTTGCATGTGTTTGGAGTATAAATAGAAGTTGCAAATGGTGAAATTAATGGCCCATAGTAGCCTTTGGGCCCAAATTTAGGTACCTTTCATACAAATTCGGACTCTGCCCTCAAATGAGGCCTGAATCTTACCAAGGTGATTCTTCAATTTAATTTCTTTGGTACCATTTACCCTTCAATTTATTTTGGACCCGTCTCTTTTATTTCCTAATGGGAATTTTAATATTTTGGAATATTTATTTATTTTGAAACAAGAGAAAATGAACAACAAAATTTAAAGGATGTGAAAAAATTAGGATTAAATATGTTTTTGTCCCTAAAGTTTCAGTGAAATTTAAAATTGGTCCCTCTTCGAAACTTTTGACCAATTTAGTCGTTCATCTTTAGAAATGTATGCATTTAGTCACTTTAACCCAATTTTGTTAAGTTTATCTAACGTTTCAAGCGCATTTCATGATAATATTTAAATTATTTACATCGTTTGACATATTTTCTCTTAAATGTTAACTCAAATATTATCATAAAATATGCGTTTGAAACTTCAAATAAACTTAACAAAAATAGATTAAAAGTACTAAATTCACGCATTAAAGATAAATGACTAAATTGGTCAAAAATTTCGATGAGAGACTAATTTCAAATTTTACTAAATTTTGGGAGACCAACAACATATTTAACCCAAAAAAATTAACGCATACGTGATTGACAAAAAAGGTCTAACCAAGGATTTTTGAACCCTCACATATGAGTGTTCCACCATGAGTGGTTAATAACATAGAAATGAAGACAATGCTTAATGATCTGCTATATTCTTCGTATATCATTGTACGATTGACCCTAAAATTAGACCCATGAATGGACTCTGCCCTCAAATATGCTATATTTTTATACGAACTCTTCGTATGTAACTTTCATATAAAATAAAAAAAAAAATTATTTTATAATTTAATTTCAAAAAAAACAATTTTTTTTATAATTGTTGAAGAATGAAGATGATATTTAAACCGAAAGAATGAAAAAAAAAGGCTCTTGGTTAGGGTGTTTGCAAGAAAACTAGAGTGTATAGAGATTATTAGGGCAACATAAAACCCTTATAACTGTTGTGTGAGAGCACTTTAGGTATTGAAATGACCTTACACATACACTTACGCTACGAATTGATTTTCGTTGTAGTGAAGAAAGTGAGAGTATAAAAGAAGATTAAGATTTGAAGATCTTCATCACGTCAACCACTTACCACTATTCCATGCTTTTTCTTTCACAAACCAAAAAGAAAATAAACATACCCATAATTCATCCATGACAAACATTTGACATTTCTCTCGATTGCACTATGATTCTCATTAAGTTGTATCCAGTTGTACCATTCATATCATTAAAAATATTTGTACCCTTTCACTTGTCCTTTATCCTAACAAATTATAAATCTTATGTAAAAAAATTTGTTATTTGTTGTGTCTATATTGTTATCGTTATGGGACCACCATTATCACCTACTAATGTATAGTCTCACACTCAAGATATATATGTTTCGACATAAAAGGTATTAAAGATTCTATATCGACTAAAGATAAGACGAGTTTACAGTATATAAGTAGATGCAAACTTCACTTTACAATCCAGTTTTATAATCTTAACAAATTCTCGTACAAATAATATCATCCGATACAATGTTTTAGAGGTGGTGATGATTTTGTTAGAATTCCTTTTTGACGAGCAAGAGGAGAATGAAGAATAATTTAGAAAAGCATGAAGCATGCATCTTCTTCTTGTTGTGCTTTAGTTGGACAAAGTTGTAAACGAATCGATTAAATTAAGTAACAGAAAGTTGGAGAAGTTCATAGGCTAGTACCCTAAACAATCGTTTTCGAAAAGTCAAGAACAATGTTTGGAAGTTTGATAATGTGCAATAGGGATAGTTACTGAACACACTTGTAGAACTATGAAGCTACGACCTAGAGTTCCCATTAATTGAATTAGTGGGCTAAAATGCCAAACGCAGCTTATCATGTCAAGTTGTTTAACCAATTAATGCTATGCACCACAAGCACCCTTGTCGGCTCTTATTTATATGCTCTACATCTTCTTCATAACCCACATTAATTCAATTTTTTCAATGCATATTCATTGTGCTATCAGCATCTTTATTATAAACAAACTTCTCTAAAGCAACTAATAACAAACATTTACACCTCGTTTTCATTGCTAGCTTCTCTTTTTTCGAACACACCACCTAGTTCTTTTTTTCATTTTTTTTGCTTTTGAGTTTGACTTATGATCATGATAACTTTCTTTACTCACTCACTAACTCACACTGTTTCGGGTTATGGTTTATGAATCTTTTTTTCTTTTGACCAATCTCTTCCTACGTTTTTTTTAATATCTACTAATCACAAAGATCATGGTTTTGAATAAACAAAGAAATTAGAAAGATCATGATATTGAATAATCTTTGACCAATAATTGGGGTATTGTTGCATAAACACGTGTCACCACTATTAAACCTGAAAAGGCTCGATCATTCTTACACTCGTGTATATTATATTAGGTTAAATTAGTAGTCGGATGGTATCACTTTCATTTAAATGTGTCAGTTTGTTACCTGCTTTTAAAAAGGTATCAACTAAATCCTAACTTTTTAAGAAATGTCTTAATTGGTCCTTTTTCAGCAAAAAATTATTACTACCGTTAATTATACTGATATTTAAAATGACTACAATGACTTACAAAATTAAGTATTGATATTTATATTAAAATTTAGTGGTAAAAGTTATGAATTAAGTTAACAACTTTAGTAATTTTTGTCTGTAAGAAACCTGATTAAAACACTTTTTCAAAAGTTGGGACTAGATTGACACATTTTTAAAAACGGGTACCAAACTGACACATCTGAACAAAAGTGAGCATTATCCGACTAATTAAGTAATTATATTATATATGCTAGTCATTTAATTTAGTTATGAATTAATTTTCTTTTCTGTGTAGAGTTGTAGATATCAAATAATGTTTTTAAATATTGAAAATGAAAAGAATAAATAGTTATCAGTTGGAGGAGTTTTATTAACTGATAATTATCTTGTTTTAAGGTACATCACAAACATATATCTAAATTGACTTGCAAATTATGTATCATTATTTAAGCTATCCTAAAAGGGAATAAAGCAAAGGTGAATAAATTAAAAAGTGAATAGAAAGTAAGAACAAATCATACGTAAAGAGATTATCCAAAAGGGACGAAATTAATACTTAAACATGCCAAAAGATTTATCTTTTGTACATATGAAGACAAAAATCTACAATTCAACACATTTTTTAGCCTTTAGATATCGGGGAATGAGGAGCTTGGATTTGGACCACATTATATGAAAATATACACTTACATCAACAAAAAGAGTTAATGTGTTAACATCTTGTCTTTTTCTACGATGTTACTCTCATGCTCTTCTTTTTCTAATGGAAAAAAAGAATATAGACGGAAAATTCAATTAGAATTTTTCTTGTCCTTTTTTTTATGAAACAAAATATATAGAGATAGTGTAAATTAAAAGAAGGGTGTGCGAATTTTCTTAAAAAGGTACAATCAATAAATGCGACACTTACATTTAACTTAACAACCAAAAGCTAGAGAGAAAAAAACATATGTAAGAACAAAAAAGAAACTATTTATAAATTTAAATTATAAAAATAATGTTATTAATTTTCTTGATATATCTAAGACATCGTATGTTTTAGAACGTGTGCTTTGTTATCATTTTATCTTTAAAAGACATCTCATAGAATGGAATGATAGATGGGTATTTAAACTGTTATAGACATCAACATCTAACCTATATGAGACTATTGAACATGGTAGAAATATATATAAAAAATAAATTAGCTTTTACCCATAGTTCTATTTTTTTTAAAAAAAGTGCCGACTTATGGTTAGTGATGATCAAGGACATGTAACATAAAAAACTATGAAGTCAACAATTTATAGTCATTACTTGATAACATCAATACTCAAAATGTTATACATGTCTATGTAGATAAAATTTAAAGACTATTACATTCCTTTAAGATTGTATTTCAAAATAACATTTTTTAAACATCTAAAAGTATTTCAAAATATGAGAAATAGGTTTGACATAGTTTTCCAAAAGAAAAATAAAGACAAGTGTTCTATACATAAGGAAAATAAACATTTTTTTTCTTTCAACAGCACCATATTAAATTTATAGGGAAATTAGCTTCCATAAGGAATTCTTCTATACATCTCTTTTTATATTTAATTCTAGCCTAAAGCCTCAACCCTCTCAATACCATTTCAATTATGTCTTAACATGTTCTCAAAACACATCACATAAATTTTATTCAACAATTTCTTACATGCTAACAATTCAAAGGCTTCATCCCCATACAATCATACAATACACCAAAAACAAAAACATGTTTGTACCAAAAACAACATAGAGCATAAAAACCAAAACCACAAAGTTACGTTGAATTAGACTCCCAAATGATTTCAATATTTTGTAGGTTATAAACTCTCAATTTCAATTTAAAACATTTTAAATGTTTACCTTTGATTATCGGTTTGATGACCTACTATAATAGTTTTAGTACAGTCCACAATTTAGAGGTCCATTTGACCATTGGTCATACATTTCAACTAATAGGACCATATAAACTCTAATTTGTGCATAAAAACATTATGTGCAACCAAGAGAAGTCACATGCACTCATATCAGATTGAAGCTCAAAGGAATGGAAAAATTGACTTACCTAAATAAAAAAAATTGATCGGGAACTTTCATAGTATTCGTCATTGTCAAAAGAAGTACTTCTACGGTTTTTAATCTTCAGAAAAATGAAAAATAATCAAGCAAATTGAATTGAAGAGATAAGTAAAGTAAAGTAAAGAAAAAAAATAGGAAAATAGTTTAAGAGATGGTTGTTGTTTTAAGAAATGAGAAGTCTAACTTCTTTTTTATATAATGTTTTTATAACTTAAACTTCTAAACATATATTGTTCTGGGTTCTCACGTACCAGAATGTTGATATCTAACAAGACTTTAAAATTAAAATTAGTCCCAATTTTTTTCAACTAATTGAAAAACCAGTGAGTTTCTATCATAGCAAATTGTTATATACACTACTGTGAGAAACTACTAAGTTTGTACTTTGTAACATTTGTTATACACTAACATACTCCATTAATAATTTGCAGGCTAATAAAATCAAGTGGTTGTCTATTTATGAATAAAAAACAAAAAGGTTGGAAAAAATTATGGGCGATGAAAGGGAAACTATGCACGTGCACTCCGAAACTGCACACAAGAAAGCTGAACTTTTTTTCTTTTTAGATATTATTGAACACATGAAAATCAGAAAAAGTAGAGTTTAGCCAAAAAAATGTTATATTGTTTTTACTCAATTTTCATTTTTTTTTCACCATATTACTCGTGTTATTTTCATTTCACTTTTTATTTTCTTCTTATAACAAAATGAATATTAAAAACTCATTTGAGCATAGTTTTGTCAACGAAAATTATGCTTCCATGATAAGTTTTATACACTATATTGATAGTATTCGCCAACACCAACAAAATTAGTTTCGTTGTGATGGTGAAAAGCATCAAAACATTTTGATAACAATTTTTTTTTTTCCTTTATGCACTACCTTTTCTCACTATTTGATTATTATTTTCTTATAAAACATCTTCTTACTTTATTTTGTATAGTGTTACAATATGATTTTTTCATATGGTGATGAAATGGATGATCATGTATCAAAATTGTATATTTAAATCTTTCACGCATCCACAATTATGAAAACTGACATTATAAAAGAAAAATATTTTTCTAAGTGGGATCTAGTTAAGAGAGCATAAAAAGGATAAAATTTAAATAAAAATATTTATATATTTCATATTATTTTGTTATAAGAATAAAACTTCATTTATGTAATTCAAACAGGATAAATTGACATAAAATTATCATTCGTTATCATCGAATTAAGGCTTTAATTTTAATCTAAGAAAAAACTACGGTTTGCTCATTCTTATAATATATTCATATTCATATTTCTTTTTTTTATTCTTAAATATATTAATGTTTTATTTTTTTATTCTTAAAAAAAAATTCATTGACATGAAGTTTTACAAATAAAATATTTTTCATTGACATAAAGTTTTACAAATAAAATAATTTTCATTTACATAAAGTTTTATAAAAAAAATTATTTCATATTTGATATAATGACTCTAACATGATCTTAGACAAAAACTTTCATTAAATAAGTAATAACACGACTAAGTGAAGAAAGGGAGTTAAGACAATACACAAGTATATAAACTATGCTTATATACGTAAAATTCCATCAAAAAATATTATAAATAAGAAAATATATACACATATGCATTCTTTATTTGTAATCCACACAAAAAAAAAAATCTCAAATAACATGATTGTAATATAATAAAAGATAATATATAATCTTATAAGGTTATTCTTATCTCAATTAAACTTCACAGCTTCATTTTATAAAAAAATTATAATAGAAAATAATTCTTACGAAAATTTTTAGTTAGTTTAATTGTTATAATTGTTTTTATAATAAATAGAACCTCTAAAGTTGTCTTTATGAATACATATAGTATCTAGTGATGGAAAACGTAGAGTGAAAGTGATAAGGAAGTGCACTTTGAAAAAGGTTTGATGGTGAAGAGAAATGAGGTATTTAGATTCTCTAAATTTCGGGATAATTTAAAAAATGGGGATCCTCGTTTTGTGGAATTTGGCACCAACATTATGCCTATATTCCACCGCCCCAAAAATCCTTTGTTCAATTCATCTCCAAGTTAACTAACTACCCTGTTTCTTTTATTTTATATTATATCATTTTTGTAATTTTACTTATCTAAAAAATATTTTAGTCTTTCTATCCATAAATTTTATATTAAAGTGTTATCAAAATTTAAACATGTGATTACATATTTTAATATGAAAGTACGAAATTGAAGTTATCGTATAAAACATGTAATTAACAGTTATATACGTGATTTCTTCGGTCTTCATACTTTTTTTTAATCAATTTCACAAAATTGTTTTTTAGTTATTCAATATTTTTAAAATTTTAAATCACCTAAAATGTTTTTTTAATCTCTTATTACCCACTTTTATTCGGATGTGTTAGTTTGATACTCACTTTTAAAAATGTGTCAATTATGTTCTAATTTTTGAAAAAATATTTTAATAAGGTCCTTTTCAAAAAACAAATAATTGACAGTTAGGAATGTCAAAAAATTTCGTACCCACGGGTATCTGCGAATAAAACTCGTAACAGATAGAAGGTGGATATTGTAAATAGATACCCGCGAGTAACGGATACGAATATTTTTTATACCCGCATGTTAACAGGACGGGTATCATAGTATCTGTATCCGTGGATATCCGTATCCGCTATACTCTAATTTAAATTAAATTAGAAGAAATAAAAAATAGAAATATTTGTGTGTGTGTGTGTATGTGTGTTACTTAATAGACTATTAGTATTTTGATAATTTAAACGGAGACGAGGATAGAGCAAATATGAGTATTATGGCGGGTATGGGAATAAGGTGGATATGTACATCCCCATCCTCGTTCCCATTTCCCATACTCAATGGAAAAAACCCGATATTTCTCATACTCATATTTAGTCAATGCGACGATTTCCCATCAAACAGGGACGGTTCGGACTATACCTACCAGAACAGGTTCATTTGTCATCCCTAACGAAATACTAGTTGAGTCACGATAATCTCACTCCTGTAATCCCTCTTCAATACACTTCGACTACATAAAGAGTAGTATTTTCTCTTGAAAATAGTCATTGAGAACCAAACTTATCATTTCCAAACTAAATCAAACATAAATAATTTAAACAGAATATCATACCCAACCTATATGTTCTTTCAACCTCTCAATTTTGCACTCTTCAACAATTTCACATCCCATTTATATCACAATCAGTCATAATGAACACAAAAAACCCATAACAGCTTAACATAATAGTTTTTGTTTGTTTTTTTTTTCAGCTCAATGTCTCTCATTCTATAACAAAAAATTGATGCACCTATCCCTTTCACCAAGAATCATTTTCTTCAATATATGTTAGTTCCAAATTTATTTATTTATATTTTTTTTCAAAATTGTGAATGGAGTTTAAGGGCTCAAAGTGAATTTTTTTTCAGTTAAGATTGTTATGATATGTTTTATTGTTGATTTTTGTTAAATTGATTTTTTTTTAGCTGAATTGATTTGGTTCAGATAGTCTAATTTGATTTATTTGATTATTATTTTGAACTAAAATAAGGTATTTAAACTATAAAAAAAAACTAAAGTGGCATAAATAATAAAATTAGAGTGTTCATTCAAATCAGTTTAGAAATTATTTTTTTCTCCAAAATTTACTGTTATTTAAATTTTTTCTTAAAGTGTATCCCGCCTTTAAAAAATCACTTTAAAAACTTGTCCGTATTCAATAAAGAGTAGAGTCCCAAATTTATAAACAATGAGATCTACCGAAGGAAATAAAACGGATAATGACATTTGAAAAACAAATAAAGAATGACTCACTAAAATTAGAGGTAATTATAAAAAATAATTTAATTTAAGCCAAATTTAATTGTACTAACTAACTTTTAATTAATAATGTCATGTAGAAAAATATGAAGTAAAATAAATAAAATTCACTAAATTATTGAATCGATTTAATAAGATGTTGAATCGTATTTCTCTTGTATAGAACCAAATTATGACAGTTCTGGAAAACCCTAAATCAAAACCACACAGTTAACAAAACAATTATCTGTGTTGCTGCATCATCATCAAGTAACCTGTATAAAGAAACATAGATCCCCTCAGACTCTTCCGAGACAACCTCAGTGAAGAAACTATGTTCAATTATTCAATTTTTCATGTGTGTGAAGCTTTTCATTTTCTCATATTTCTCTCACCAAATTGTCTCACCTGTTTGTAACATCCCACAAAACAAAGGTTTTGCAAGTAGCTTGTGAACAGAAGCAGCTATATTAGTTTCATGTGTAGACATTAGGAAGAACTACATAGAATTTGAGGCATGCCATGCACGGCAACACCAACCAAATTAACCACAAACTCATCGTATATATGCAGTACTTCTTGTCCCCTTCACAGCTACGTACACTGCACTTTCATAGTTTGGCTCACTTTTTTATCGTCTTCTTCACTTTGATGCAAACCTTTCTCTTTATTTCTCTATATGTGTGCTGTATGGATTTTTATAAATTGTAGATGTGGTTTATATTTGAAATAAATACATGCATGCATGGAAAATATATGTTTCATTCACTCAATAATGAGACCTACAAGCAAAAACACACACTTTTCGTTGAGTAAAGTTGGTTTAAATCTGAAAAAGTATGAGTTAGATGTAGATAAACACAAAATTACTATACAATAAACTTTACAAAC
Organism: Vigna unguiculata; assembly: GCF_037176805.1. NCBI lineage: Eukaryota > Viridiplantae > Streptophyta > Magnoliopsida > Fabales > Fabaceae > Vigna > Vigna unguiculata. Next base: position 26,720,482 of record NC_140793.1, read on the forward strand.
AAAAATAAACTATGTACACTTTAGGGTAATGTTTAGATTTGTAAAATAATATAATTCTAGTTTCTGAAAGCAATGCTATGAGATTACGAACAAATAACGATTCATTCAAGATATCTATCTGCTTATATTTGGTTAAATATATTTTTTGTCTATTCACTTTAAGTGAAAATTAGAATTAGTTTATATTCGAAACTTTGACCTAATTTTGTCTTCTAACTTAATATATGCGTGAATTTAGTCTTTATAACTAAATTTTGTTAAATTTATTTGACTTTTTAAACTCGTTTCTCAGCTAATATTGAAGCGAAAATGTTATAATGAAACTTATTTGAAACATCAAATAAACTTAACAATATCTGGTTATAAAACACTACTAAAAAAACTCATATTTCCTGCCAATTTTGTTTTAAAATTTTTTTTCGTAGGAAATACTTACAAATTTTGTTGTGAAAAAAAAAATTGCAAGAAATTGCTACCAATTTTCTTGCAAAATATTTTGTATAAACACTTTTCGCAACAAATTTTGTAGGAAATACTTGAAAATTTTATAATTTTGTAGAAAATGATTATCCGCGAAGGAATTACCTACCAATTAAAATTCTACCGAAAAAAGTTTTTTCTTACAAATTTTTTTAACAAATTTACAAGAAAAAACTTATGTAATATGAGAATTTTTAGTAATGAAAGGACTAAATTCACGCAATTATAAAATTGAAAAACTAAATTAGATCAAAATTAAAAAAAAAATTAATTTCAATTTTCACAAGGGATAAAAAATATTTAAGTCTAACCTTTTTAATACATTACTATTATATTAATTAGATTAATTGAGCATGTTACCGATCAGGAATTTAAAATAAGTCTGAAATTTTACTTTAGATAAAAATAGTAAAAAAACTGATATATAAGTATAATCACTCATAAATTTATTATTTTAAAATTTTAAATTAAAAATGGTATCATATAATATCTTACATAAACTTATTTAGAACTCATCAAAACAAAATCTCCAGCCCATTATTCATCCTATGACAGTCCTTGTTGAAGAAGGTCTGCATTTTGTTTGGTAAAACTTAAAATTGTTAATAATTAAAAAGATTTTGAAGTAAAGGCAACCGTGTTTTTCTTCTTTTTGCATATAAAAGAACCAAATACCATTATAAATAGGAATTTTGGTTTTTAAATGAAAACACTTTTTTAATTTTAATTTTTCTTTTTGTTACATTTCAAAACAGTTTTATCTTTATCTGATCTTATAGTGTCATTTAGTTTAAATTATAAATGTTCATATCATATTAAATTAAATATATTTTTCTACGCTACATAAATTAAAGTTTTAATTAATTATAATCCGAATTCATTTAAAAAATGAATCTTTGAAACATTATATAAAAGAGTATGCATTTTAATTTTAAAGTAATGTAAAAGTGTTATCTTTTTAATTTATTTTTATATAGTGTAATAAAATATTTATTCTTAATAAAAACTATATTTAAATTTTGTTTAATTTTAAAATTTTCGATACAACAAAAGAAGGATTTTAACATTGCCTTTGACGCCTTGTTTTCTAAACTTAAACATTACTATAAACTAAAGTTGATAGTAAAAGCTTTACAAATCAGTATATAAATTTTCAATTTATTACACATACAGGATTACGTTGGTATATTTTTTATTTAAAAATATATCATAAAATATCTTTGAATAGAAATTGTATATTTCTAAATTTTATAAAATTAATATATTATGATTGGATTTACCCATTCTAATGAAATTTTAATTAGGTCAAATTCATAGGAAACTCCATTTAGAATTTCAATAAAACATACGTAACAAAATAGAAATAAAACCCAAATACTCAAAGTAAGCTCATTTCATATTTTACTTTTAATAAAAGTGATATTATTAATCTTAACTAATATTCGTTGAACATCATTAGCATGATTATTAACTGAAAATCACTTGATATTTTCACTACAAGAAAATATTTTATTAGTAATCAATTTTAGTGATTAAAAATTGTTAATCACTATAGTGACAAATTTAGATATCAATTTACAAAATTAGAATTTATTAGTTATTAAAATAGTCACTAATATAAATAAAAAATTATAATTGGTTACTAAATTTGTCACTAATTAATTAGAGAGCAATTTAGTAACTAAGTTATTTTGGTAGCCAAAACTTAGGTAGCTAAATTTTAGTAACCAGTTTTTTTTGGTAGCCAAAACTATGGTAGCTAATCCTAAAAACCAATTTAGTGACCAATTATAATTTTTTATTTATAATAGTAACTATTTTAGTAACCAATAATTTTTTTACTTTGTAAACTTGTATTTAAATTAGTAATTATAGTAACTAACAACTTTTGATCATTAAAATTGATTACTGATAAACTATTTTTTTGTAGTGTTTATTTTGAATCTACGTTGATAAAAGAAAGTGAAATGAAAAATGATTTTATTATTATTATTATTATACTTGAATTACGCATACATGTGATGATGGAGAAGAAAGAAGAATGCAGTGAGTCGTGAGGCATAAAGAGTGAAAGGAAAGGAGATGGAGTGAAGCATCGTATCATCATCCATCCATCCATCCATCAATCAATCAAAATTGAAAACTGAAAACTGAAAAGAAAGAACGAAACAGTAGGTTTGAAGCATAGCATGCAGTGGGTTTGGGTACCTGTAAAAGCAACACCAACTCAACACACAAAATTTTATATTATACATTTTTTCATTTTATTATTTAATTTATTTCTAATTAAATGACGTATTACTATTTTATATTTTTCCTCCGCTCTAACTTTCATTTCCTACCGCAACCCCAACACCAGTGGTAAAGCTTTGCACAACTTGCGAACCGCTGCGTGGACTCCACACACAGTGAGTCACACGTGTAAGTCTTTGTCGCACAGTAATAATTATACTCAATCTTGAATTGTTTTAGGAGACAGTTGAGGAAAAATAATCGATTTTTATTAGTTCATTAATACATAATTTATAGTTTATATTTAATATATTTTACTTAATTTAACAATGGTTGCGATAATAACAGTTATCTTTTTCCAAACTTTTTAATAACAGTTTGTAATCATCGTAATTTTGTTTAATATTTGAAAACAACTAAACAACTAAAATAATAACGATTGTCAGATCAAATTTAACCGTCATGAAAAGTCTTTAATACAAAAATGTTATATACTAATATTTGTATATAATATTATTTAGTAAATGTTTTAGTTCAATTAGAAATAACAATGAAAACATATATCAGTAACGGAAACATTATAATTTAGAAGTAATTTTTTTTCTTAAATTTTGTTAAAAATATATTTAAAGTTTAATAGATTTGGTTGACGTGATATTAAGTTCTTTACTCACGTGAGACTTGTTGATAATAAAAATAAAATCCCAAAATAAGTATCTTTTAAATTAATGACAAATTTATTTTTATCAACAAAATTCGTGAGCATTACAAATTATATTTTTTTACAGAACTTTTTATTAATAATTATAAATTTTAAAATTCGTCGATAATTTAAAATACTTATAATATGTGAATTTGTCCATTCATAAATCTGTTAATAAAAAAAATGACAAATTTCCAGTCAAAATTTGGATATATTACAAACTAAACTTAAACTTAAACTCTAGAAGATGATTTCTTCTTTCTTTGATTTCGTCCATGTTAGAGCCAATCCTCCGTTCACGCAATCCACCGTCAAAGAGTTGCCCTCATCCTTGCTAAAGATTCCACCTTCACTCAAGGTTGTCGTTGACAACACTGATCATTACGGGAGGCATCACAAACATCATTATCCTTCCTTATCCCAAAACGCAGACTGACGCACCACCATGTTCGTGAGCGAAGATGACTATATGGAAATGGGTGTTGGTAGCGATAGGTGATTGGAATTGGACAGGAGAGATAAAACAGAGAGGAAGAAGATGAAAGTGGAGAGTGATAGGTTCTGAATCTGTTTATATTTTGATGGTAAAAATGATGGTGATAGAAGCAAAAAATATAGGTTAAAGATGGTGATCCAATAAAGATGGTGGAGTTGGAATGGGCAACGAAGAATGACGAAGAAATGGGGGTTTTAGAGGTTGAATGGTGATGGTGTTTGATGGGTGGAGAAAATTGTATTCGAGTGGAATCAAAACACAAGTTCACCACTATTGTAAATGGATATCAATGAAAAAGAAGAAGAATAATGAAGGAGGAGGAGGAAGATGGATCAGATCACAATATTTATCGACGAAATCTTATGTCAATAATTATCGACAAAATTTATCGACTAAAAAATTTGTTGATAAACCTACAAATATTATTGACGAAATTCTTGTTTTGTCGGTAGAAGTTAATTGATGAGATATTTAAAGCATTATTGATGAATTTTGACTATCATTAATATTAATTTTTCTTGTAGTGTATGAGTTGAATCTAATTGTTGTAAACCATATAAACTATTGACATTAAGAGTGACATTTTCCTCATAAGACATATCAGTCAAGAAATAAAATTTCATTAGCTCACCACCATCTAAATTCTTAACAAGTGAAAATATATTTACAACACAAATATTACCATGATTAACCATCATTGGCTCGGGCTAAAACTAAGTAATAAGTTGTACCACAACTAGTTGCACCATAAATGATTGAACCTCAAGCTCTACTACGTGAGTTAAAGAAGCTGTAATCCTATCTTGTACGACCTTACGACGATATTGTTGTTATATTTTTGGACCAATTGTTTTCTTCCCACCAAAAATATTATTGGCATCTTGTTGTAACTTTCAACAATTAGATAGATCGTGACTAATTATTTTACAATTTGAACAAAATAGAAACAATTTCTCATATTTCATATCAATAATAAACGCAAATCGTGATCTTTCTACCAAAATTTGATTAAGATAACAAATTAACATCAACTTAGACACATGCAAAGAAGCATCAAGACTTATTCTTGGTAAAGTCATATAAAATAAAGGTGTATCAATTCCACGTGCTATTGAGAAAATCACTTTCGATTATTAATACTCTAAAGGAAGACCATGAATGCAAAACCCAACATTAAATTTTTGTGAGTATTGTGAAAGTCAGAACAAAGTATTTTGTCCAAAAAAAAAACATGAAGAATTTCAAGAGATAAATTCAAAGTTCCAACCATCAAAAACCTTCACATGTATTTTAAAGAAGAAAAGACAAATTTATAGAATGGTATGCCCAGTGGAATTATCTTCCCTTTACCTAAATGCTTCTAAACCACATTAAGTTTTTTTTATAAAGATCTGAATATGTAAACGGTTTATCCTCATGTTGAGAAAGAGAAAAAAAAAGGATTAGTATCGAGCGTGAAAAATAACTAACCAACCACACAAGACATAATTACATTCAAACAGGTTGCGGACTGGTATGCTATAACACATCAGGTTATTAACAAAAATGCACTAGACTACAACAAGTATGCGGGATGAAAATCTTATCCCGATCCTTGTTCAATTATTTTTTGGATTTCAATTTACTTTTTTATATTACGTGTTTTATTTTTATTCTTGTATTATATATTGAAATATTTTCAACTAAGTTTAAAATAAAGTTAACCGGTATATTAATATGTAATACTTAAAATATCTGGACGTTTAATTTAAAACTAATATAATAATTAATGTCATAATTGAAAAAGTTACATTAAAAAAAGAAAAAGGAAAATTTTAACTCGTCTAGAGAAAAAGGTAAGACGGTAATTTATTACAAACCTTTTAAGAGTGAAAAGGAAAATCAATGGACAGAAAACATCGCAACAAATGAAAGAATATAAGAACATGACATCAACGTACTTTTAAAATCTATCCATATTTGGAAGCAATGAATACAAAAAGTGAATTTAAATAATAAAAAGACTAAAATATCCATGTGTTTTTGCTTCTTCTTTTTTTTCGTTAGTGATAATTATAGTATATTGTTTATAATTGGCGAGAATGGTTACTTTCAAATTTAAGAATACGTAAGATAGACATATTTATGACTAAATTGAAGGAGGGAATATGACTTTTATATATAAAAAGAACTGCAATCAGATTCCTAACCAATCTTCATGTATGACGCAAAAGTTCTAATTAAGATTTGATTCAATTTTATATACATGATAAATTATATATTTTTAATAGATATTTTAATTAAGATTTTATTAAGAAAGTTAATTTTACTGAATACTTAAAATATTTTGTATTTTCACGTTAGTAACTTGTTCAAGTTGAAAAATGATATTAAATTGATATAATGTATAATATGTATATATATTATTCTCCTAATAAATATATTATAATATATCATACAAATATTATACTATAAAATGTAATTATGAGTAAAATATGTGAGAAATCTGATTAAATTTAATTATATATATATATATATATATATATAATCAATAAATTAAATAGAATATAATTTACCAAAAAATAATATTATTAGCCATATTTGTCAATTATATATATATATATATATATATATATATATATATATATATATATATATATATATATATTTATGCTTTTACTGACATCAACGTCAGCGAATATTTTTTAAGTGGATCGTCTGCTAATTTTATTTGTATATCAATGATTCAGTCTTTTTATGTTATCTTGAAGGATCCACCATCTTTTCCGGTAAAACTATTATTAATAAGACAATGTGAGATTTTTTTTCATTCAAATCTATAAATTATTGGAAAAACATTTTTTTTTATGTTAGAATTAGGATCTTGAAAAATAAAAATTTGAACTTTGTTATTTTGTGCAATTAGTTTTTTTCCCAACAATGTCTTTCTCCTTTAGTTTTTAATGGAAAAAAAAAGAAAATTAAAAATTCATTCAAAATCCAATTACACCAAATTATGGATTATTTTTGAACCCGTTATATTTCTAAATATAGTCCAAAATTTGACTTTCTAAAAACTAAATTTTAATATGAGGAAAACAACTTATTTACGTAAGTATTAGGCATATATTATGATGAATGATTGTTTAGTTTAAGATCGTTTTCTTAAAAAATTTTTATAGTGAAAATTAAAATTAGTTTTTATTTAAAATTTTAGACGAGACTAATTTAGTTCTCTATTTTTAAAGATATTAGATTTAGTTTTTTTAATTAAATTTTGATAAGTTTATTTAAGTTTGATAAATTTTGATAAGTTTATTTTTAAACACGTTTCGCAACTAATTAAAGCAAAAATATATCAAACAATATAAACAATTCAAATGATATCATAAAACGTGTTTGAAATGTCAAATAAACTTTAATAAAATTTGATTAAAATGAATAAATACAAATAATTTGAATGATTATATTATGTCAAAATTTCAAAAATTAACTAATTTCAATTTCAAAGTTAAAGGATAAAAAGGTACTTGATCCTTTAGTTTATATTCAAGTGAAAAAAATCATGACGTCATTATTAGTTTATTATTTTTAACTCATTGATGGATTTCTTTAAATTATTTTCAGTCTTTAATAATTTATTAATCATATCATATTTTCTCTTTCAAAATAAGATGAGTTATAAAGTAAAAGAAACTAAAAATAAGATAAGTTGATCGCGAAATTAAAGATAAGAAGTTAAAAATACTATATCATTCTAACATTAAACAGCAGAATATTTCAACAAAAATAAAAGAAATTAATCATTTAATAATTTTTTAGTTATGTAAAACTTTGATTAAGCTTTTACATAATGAAGGTTCGCTTGATGATTTAACTATATAAAGAGACACTCGAAACCCTAAGAAAAACAGTTAGTGAATTTAATTGGAAGCAATAATGCAGACAAATTTTGCAATATCTAGAAACCATATTATCCCAAAAGATAATGTTATGCAAGTAATAAAAGTTTGAGATTTGAAATGAATAATAATAAATAAATAAAAACGAGCTTAGGGGTGCAAATGTTGGAAAGAGGCTTGCAGGGTTTACCTGCTGCTTTGTAGCCTCTGGTTTTGGCATCTTGGAAATGTACTTACATTACTTTCAGGTCCTTCCGCACGTGAACTTGTCCCACCATTTTTTTCTTCTCTTTCACTCTTCTTACACACACTCAATTATTGTCAATCATAAACCCATTTTTCATTCAATCAAAAATTATATATTTTTTCTCGTACACGTATAAATTCTGTATATTACTTTCTTTATTCTCCTTTCAAATTAATAAAACTCTAACTTTTATATTTATATCGAAAGTGTCTTATATCTTTGACAAGATAATTTTATAATATATAAATAAATATAAATATTATTTTATAAATTGATTTTGTAAAATTAAGTCAGATTTAAAATTCATTTTTAATATAATATTAAAATTATGATTTAAGAAAATCAATACATTTGATATTGAAAATGACGGATTATCAATTAGTAAATTAGATATTCTAAACATCTTTATAATTTTCACATTTCAATTATCAATTACATAAAAATTTATTAAAAAATAAAATACAAAACATAATAACAAAATCTAAATATAAAATGAAACTAAACTACTTATATTATTTTTCTATAAATAAAATTAAATTAAAGTTAACTTATCGTGACAATAATTTCAACATTAACTAATAAAAGTAATAATAACTTACTTTCATAATACCATGGATGTGCCTCTTTAATTTCTTTTTTGTGATAGATCAGTCCGTGATTAATAATGCTTCACGGGTAAACCGCACATGAGATGCTCCACTTTAGAATCCACCATTGTTCAAAATAAGAGTAGTAATAATAATGAAAGCAGATACTCGTCAAATAGCAAAAGCGCAAAATTATCAGATTGAAAAGTTAATATCAGAAAACGGATTATCACAATGATAATTAATGACCTAACAGAGATTGAATTTTCTTGAGAGTGATCATTCTATATTATAATTTAGGTTTTCTTTTTCGAAATTAAAAAATCACGTGTAATTTCATTGATTTTTTTTGAGCGGTTAAAATGGGTTGTAATCCGCGAGTCTATCCGGTATGGGTTTGGGCGGGATTAGTTTGAAAATTTTTTACAAAATTTCAATACGAGTTAATTTTTAACCCGATCCACCTTGAACTCGGCTCACCCGGTTGAACTCATGGTGAGCCGGGTTGGTGAGCCAACCTGCAAATAAAAGGTCATACAAATATTTTTTGTTAAGTTCAACTTTGCATTTGGGTCAAGTTAAGTGATTCTTTTAGCCAACACATAAATAACTTGTATTTTTGTGATTTTAGTTTGTATTTTGATTATATTAAAGTTTACTTACATTTTAATTAAAATTATAATTTAGTTTTGACGGAAAAAAATGTATTTTTTTTAATTAAGTGAGTCTGTGTGCCAACCCGTTTAACTTACCAACCTGTGATGGGCTAGACTGGATTCAAATTTTTTTGGCTTACCAATAAATGAACTGGGTTGAGTTGACTCACTATATGATCAACATGTGGTGGGTCGAGTCGGGCCGGACCAGATTATCCGTTTTGATAATTCCAATTTTTTTTAGTTACATTTAATTGAATCGGTTAAAATTTTTTATAATTTTTTTAGTTACATTTAATTGAATCGGTTAAAATTTTTTATAATTTTTTTAGTATTTTTATTTTATCTTTAATCTTGTAAATTTTTCAATACCCTCTCCTGTACTAAACGTGCAAATTTAAAGAATTTGAACAATGAGTAGCAGGGTAGGATAAATTTCACATATGATAAACTTCGAGTGATATTAACACTATACAATGAAATTTAGATCAAATTTAATTTTACTATGCAGAATTATCTCCATTTATATATTATATATTTTGACATAATCTCTAAAATAACATTTAAAATAATGTCGATCTAAAAATTTAATATTTTAAGTTATTTCTATTATAAGTCAAAATTTGTTTCATGGAAAATAAACTTAACAGTGAGAGAAAAATGTTGTCTAACTATAATTAGAGAACCATCTTCGGTTGATTATCTTCAACATAACTTGGTGTGGTGAGAGTTATGATACATTGTATGATTAATTTGTTTTGTGCAAGCAAAACATCACTATCTTTCACGGCATAGATTCTTTTCTTTGTCACTATTATTCAATGCTTTTGTATTGTGAACAAAGATTATGATCTTGTCATCTCGAAAATTTCTATTCTCCTTAGATTTGATGCAAAATAAAATGGTGAATCAATAGATAAGCATATATATAATTAAGTTCTATTTGTTGAATTAGTGAATCTATTAACCAACTTGTGACATCGTCACCTACATCATGTCGACCACAATTTGAAAAGGCATGGCCTTTTAAGTTTTATACACTATCTTCAATGATTTATCAAATATTTTAATATTAAAAAATCTCCACACTTCATTCCCTTAACGGCAAGATAATGGAAGTGCTTTGCTTTATTGTACAAGTATGTATTTGGATAGAATATAAATTATTCCACCACACTCATCAAACTTTTCTTTGAGTTTATAATTATTATTTAGGAAAATTTTTATAATTTTAGAAAAGGTAGAACACGTGCAAGCTTATTTTTCAAGTAAAAATTATAATATCTTTTAAAAAGATATATAATAATAAATTTGAACAATTTTCTTTATAGGATACTAGCGAATACGGTTGTTTGTTTTCGCATTTTATTAATTTTTATAAGAATTTGAGTTGAGATAAATAAGAAATATATAATTAAATATAAAATTTGAAAAATAAAATATGTACACAGAAGAAATTTTGAACATAACGGTCAAAGACAAAAGAGGTTTTAAAATAATAATTAATTTTAAAAATAATAATTAATAGTAAAATAAGAATATCAAAATGTGGACACAAAAGAAGATATTTTCTCTATATATTGTTATAGATTTAAACATTATAAAATTGGATTTTAAGAAAAATATGTTTTTATTTATATTTATTTATAACTATGTATAAAAGAAGATTATCTTCTTTTGTGTCCACGTTTCATAATTCAAATTTTAACTTTTACAATATAATTATTTGTTAAATTTTTAAAAATTAACAGTTACTTCTACATATTTTTTATAAAATTGTTTATTTTTTTTCTATTTATCAACAATTATTTTTTACATCTTTTCTCTATTCATTTTATTTTGTTTTTATTAAATATAAATTTATTTTGTATATTAACTTATTAACATTATAATATCATCACCTACTAATATAATATCATACATATTTAAAAAATACGTACGAATAGTCATTATGATAACATTTGTATTTACGCTAGTAATTTATACTTTGGTTACATTTTTAAGTAAGTGTTAACTTTTTAATTAATAATTTCATGTCGAAATTAAACGTTCCAAATGTTTTTCCGAATAATTTTAATACCATCTTTATTGAGATATTTTTTAAATAATATAATAGATAAAAAAAATTATTAAAAAATCATATTTAAAATAAATTTAAGTTTAAATTAATTTCTAAGATTTAAATTAAGAGATAATTTTTGAATTTTATAGTTTGATTATATTTGTAATCATTATAGGTTTTTTAATATACTCCTTAAAACATGAAATAATATAGTTTTAAAGATTGATTAAATAAGTCTAACTTCTGTCTTTTTTTTAGGCATTTTTCATTCCAATTTGTTTGCTTAAAAAAACATAATTAGGAGTGCTAATGTTCGAATGAGTGAATAGAATCCTTTTATGGACAACTAAGAAAGTATTCCTCTAATTTATTCACAAAATAAATTAACGAAGAAATCTAAGATTCGTTTAAATTAATTAATACGGGAATTTGAATTCAAATTTATGGGATGCTTAGTTTTAAGGTAAGCATACTTAAAAAAGTAAGATACTAATAAAGTTAATTATTCTTTCAATTATCTATTTATTCAAAATTCTATTTCTGACTTCATTTATTATGTTTGGTTTTGTCTTTAATCGTCTCTCCTTTTACCAATTTTTTAAGATGGTGCTTTATTTAGATACCAAACTTTTGAGTATTTATTAGAGGTTTGACTGTAAGTAGTAAAAGTTTGACTAACTTGTTCTAATCTGTTGCTTATTATGAGTTTTTTTAGGGTTAAAATATGTATTTAGTTTTGATATGTCCTTAGCATAATTTCTGATTTTAAAATCTACTAAATAACAAACGGAACCTGTTGGGGCGTTTGCTATGACCAATTCAAAAAATAATTTTACAGTGTGTTTTGAATCATTGGGTTATATAAATAGGAGTTTCGTAAAAATAAAACTCAAATTGCAAATTAAATTTTGGGGATACTTAATTATATAACTAGTACAATATTAATCTGACCCTTATCAAGAGTAAAATCATCTGGTTTATAGTGCACTTATACTATATGGATTTCAATTGAGTTTCTCTCTTTATTTTAACTATTGATTCAACTAATTCAATAGATATTATATGTCTTATAGTTTTTTTTTTATTATGAAAATTTTATGTTATACATTTAGGTATTTCTTGTTTATAGCAATGATTTTTTTCTTCTTCTTGGTGATACGTAACATTTATTCTTAGTAGATACATTATACATATATGCATAGATAGACAACATTCTTCAATCTACCGTTGTTTAAGAATACTTTCATCTAAAACATTCTCTATTATCGTGTAACACAATTATCATAGTTGAAAACAAACACAAATAAAAGTAGTCTTAAAATATTTTATATTAAAAATAAAAAACACTTACACAACCACACACAATTCCTCACCTCATCCATTCATCTATTAAATATTAATCGTAAATATTCAAATTCACAATCATTGACAACAGAAACCAAGTGTCTACATATATCAGTTCAAGTGACTACCTTCAATGTCATCAAGTATTTACATCACATCATTACATACACCTTATTATACTTTTAGAAGATTTATGCTTTAAATTAGATTCAGAAGTTCTGCATTTGTCATATTATCTTCACTCAATGAAAATAACTACATTCACATCACATAAATATCAATTTAATAACTCATAATAGATTGTCTCTAAGCCCCCTAGTTTTACTTAACTAAACCCAACCACACACCAATACATTATTATTTTCACAATCAATTTAATTCAACATTACAAGAATAATTCATCAATTTTATCCCTTCCCACAACTCAACATATTTACATACAAACTTAAAGTTTCAACAACTTATTTTCATATTCAAAATCTTCCCATCTCCCTTAACAAGTAAACAAGTTCACTCAATGAAACAACTCTACAAGATTCTAAAACTGTAGTTCATTTAGCAAGCATTCTCACTAACTTAATGAGACTTCACCTACTTAACGACAAATCACTTATGAGCTCTCTAGATTATAATTAAAAGAATTTCACTTAGTGATATAATCGATTCATCCAATGACCAAGCATTGCAAGTTCTTATCACAATAATTCGCTTGGTGAGACCATATTTCTTCAATGACCCAACCATTGTGAGCTCTCTAAATTAAAAATAAAAAAGAATTTGGTCAATGACCCAAACACTTGGGAGCCTTTCTCAAATGCTCGTCCAACAAATAAAATGACATAAACTTTATAAATTTTAAAACTTTAATTTCCTAGTAAATAGATGATTTGTCCAACAATATATATATATATATATATATATATATATATATATATATATATATATATATATATATATATATATATATATATATATATATATATATATATATATCACTTGGTCAAATCGAGAAACTTCTACTTATTCTTATTTTAAAAAGACATTTTGTTCTAAGTGATTTTAGACAAGACCAAATTAATATATCTCAATAATTCAAAACTCAAAATATGCAAAAGGTATGTTTTTATGCTAATCAATGTTTCCAAAATTAATTAATACATTACATTTCTCACATTAAGGAAATTGATGATGTCACCTATACCACCTGATCATTTAAACTAAGGTACTAATAGAAAACAATTAGTTTCCCTTTCTTAGACTAAGCCTCTTAACTTTGAAAGAGCTTTCATTCTCACATAACATAATACATGTAAAAAAAAAACTAAGATTAATTATATGAACACATTCTAACAATCTTGTACCAACGAATGTTCATTTTGAACCACATGCAACAACTTTCTACTCTTGCATGATGAGCTTTTAAAAACATTGACTAAAAAGGTATAAAAATAAACATACTGAAACAAAAGATTCTAATTGGCTTAGATTGCTTTACTATATGTCTTAATCCATATGATGCTCTGATATGAAGAAAATAAATTAACATGTTGATCAAAATCATAAAGAGAAGTTGGAAAAATAAAAAAATAATTACCGAGAGATAATAATCTTTGTAAAAAACTTCAATAATCAATATTTTTTTTCTATATAAGTTCAACATTTGAATAATAAAATATTCAAATTTCAAGAAACTAGTTATGCTCTTAATTATTTTCTCGGTCATTTGACATTTAAAATGACATCTAAAATGTTAACTACTTGATAATGTTTTGAAACAATCTTTTTATATTTTAGAATTTTAACTTTTGTTCCTTAGTCTAAAATGCTTATATTTTAAACTACCTTGAATAATCGGTATACGAAGATAAATTTAAAGTTGGATATATTAACCGATTTGAAATTTTCAAATATTATCGGCCAGCGTTTTTGTTTTAATATTTTAAGGCTGATTTCTTTATTTTTCCAAAACTCTAAACATGACGTAGAGAAAGTGCTTTTAATAATCTTATTAATTAACAATTTCGTGATATGATTATGTATATTAATTTAGGGTAGTTTAGTTTTAATGTTTTTATCATATCTATATATTTTTTATATTTTTAGATTTGCTATTAGGATTAATGATCATAAACTTCATTCATCTTTTTTTCTTTTCACGTGAATTCATCTTTTTGTATTATTATTATCCATGCCCATCGCATATATAATTTGCCAAGCTTGATTTTTTTTTTGTACTTGCTTAGTCATATGGTTAAAGTTAGTATTAGATATGACCCCTCTCTTTAGATCTATATATTAGGAGACTTTATTTAGCTTGAGTGGAATCAAATTATTGTGATTTTTTTTTTTAAGATTTAGCGGGATATGTTGCTAAAATGGATATAGAAGTGACTTTTGTTGACAAAATTTGAAGGAGTGATGATATCTATGTCTATGTTTAACTATACTTTTTAGTTTTTAGAGTTTGATCTAATTTTGGTTTTGAACCTACAAATTAAAAAAAACGTAGGCTTTTAAAATAGTAAAGGTATATATTTAATTTTTCAACAAGAAATTTGTAGATTAAATATAATTTTAATTCTTACGTCTTAAATCTTAAAAAAAATTAACTTAAACTCTGAAAAATAAATGCAACTCGACAATATAGTATTATCAAGAGATTAACTTTTTTTAGTGGCAAAATGCTTCATCTTATTATAACCTTTTAGTTGTGTTATTTATGTTATTCAATTTGGTCTTATAATAAAAATGTTGAATTGAAATTATATTAATAAAGGGAACAATTCGTACAAAATAAATAATTAATTAAAAAATTAATTAAATAGAAAATAAGATATAAGACTAATATTATAATCAATCTAATTTTAACGTTTAACATAGTAATTAAATTCAATATGTAAAGCCGTCAACTTAGTTTGGTTTTCAGTGTTTGGTCTTGATTCATGTGGATTGGGGTCAAAAAACTTATAAAACAAAAAAACTCCTATTAAAAAGGTCTATATGATTAAAAAACACATAAAAGCCTTGTGGGTTAGGATTAGTACTATCCATTTCGTCAATCGATCCGACTCGGCAAATATCGGTCGTCGGATCGATCGATCACGGTGGTCGACCCAGCCCGATTCGTCTCGATCGTCAGCACGACTTGTCATGGTAGTTAATATGGTCTGACCTGTCTTGGACGTGGGCTCGGGTTGACTGTCTTGGTCGTCGGTCTGAGACTACCGACATGTCCATCGGGCGGAACCATTTTGTTCGTTGACACGGGTCGATCCTTTATCGACAATGGACCCTGGCTGAACTGACTCGACCGTGGGTTGTGGTCGGCCATGAACCTGAGCCGTCAGTCCGGTTCGGCCCGTCTCTAGCGTAGGCACATGATGGCTCATTTCGGCTTTCGACACGGTGCGACCTGTCTCAATCTTTGGTCCAACCTTACCTGATTGTCTAGTCTCGACCTTCGATTTTAGTAGGTTCGAGACAGTTTGACTCCAACTTTGATTTAGACTCAAAATACTATTTTTAAGAATTTGTTAAAATATTTTAGTGGATCACATACACGCTAACCCTTACCCTAATTCACTTAAGGCATGAAATTTTCTTCTGATCCCTTTATTTAAGAGTCCCTAAAAAAGGTTCAGTAAGGACTTGAACCGGCTCTTAAACCATTGGGTAAATTAACGCCTATAGCTGGATGTATTATTATGTGTGGATAGTTTCAGCCATTTTGACTATTAGGTAAATTCTGTGCCTTGCCTTGCTGAACGGGTAAAATCAATCTGACCACACATTTTTTAGGCATAAAGATTTCTCAAGCTTTTTCAACGTTGGAAATGAATTTGAATAAACATGCTAACATAGCATATTTAATATTTTATATATACGCATCGACGTACGAAGTTGATTTAGAGAAATAATAAAATAATTTGGTGACATATTTCTACTTTCACAAAGGTCTCACATAGAAAGCAGGCATTACTGTGACTCAAAATCTTGAAATTCTTGATCTAACAACATAAGTTTACTTTTGGCCACTAGCACACTGGGCAGGAGCAATTATTAGTTAAAGTTGACCAACAGTGTTGGTTACTCATTATTTTACTTTTAATGTAATCTCTATTATTTGTTCTTTTATCTGTAGTTATCCTTTAGCCATGAATAGAGAATAGGGTAAGAAAAAAAAATGTAATAGATATATAGCATTTTGAGGTTTGAAAGTGTGTAATTGTTAGTATATGAAAATATGCATTTAGACATTTAATTCTGAAAGCATGGGACAGGTGATGAAAAGTGACCATTCATAGAGAAAAGAAGGGAGGGGGTGAGGTCTAGAGACTAGTATGTTGTAATATTGGTTGGCCTAGACAAACCAACCCAAAACCCAAACCATGTTTCTATCATTTCCCAAAGTCTCCTAAAGCCCCACGCACCTCATCATTTTAAATTATTATTTCTCTCATTATCATTATCCAAAAATGTTCAAAAAGGAAGATAAGGTGAATGAATCTGATTTCAAATTTATTGACTCGATTCAAATGTTAAAAATACTTTAAAGAATTATATAAGAAGGGAGTATTTAAATTGGCGGAACACCATCCAAAGAAAGGTCTTGACCTTTGATTTCAAGAGTCCAAACTATATAGTACAAATCTCATTTCATATGATTATTGTAAGTAATAATAAATAATAATTTGGATATTTTGCAATGTGGTAGTATGTGATCTTTGATAGGATGATGTGAGGGAGTGAGTGCGGCGAGTGGTTTATTTTTGAGAGATAAAATAATAATTAATGGTAATAAAAAAAAAGAAAAATGTTAAATGTATTATTTCTGTGTTCCTTATTTCCTTCTCCTTGAAGACTAGCTGTCTCTGGCACTGGCAGCAGAAGCAGAAAAGTTCCAGAAATTCTGGTAAGGAACGAGGCAAAGGAACGCAGCGTTTCGTTTCGTGTCGCCATCATGGATGAAATGTACGGAGTGCCGGACTACGCCGACAAGCCACTCATGACTCCGGAGAATCTGATTTTCCCTCCGGACTACCCCGCCTTCCTCACAGCCGCCCGGATTCCCATCTTCGGATCCGACGACATCTTCTCCGGCGAGCCTTCCGCCGCTTCCGCCTCTCCGGCCGGAATTCCGCGCCACCAGGACGATGACGTCGCAACCACTGTCATGAAGGCAAAAATCGCCTCCCACCCTCACTACCCTCGCCTCCTCCAAGCTTACATCGATTGCCAGAAGGTGAGAAAAGAAAACCGAGTCGCCACAATCGTAACCGTTTCTTGGAGGAAGGGAAAACGGTTATAACAAACTACGCAACTACTTTCCGCTAACGGTTGATACTGCTGCTGCTGCTGCAGGTTGGGGCGCCTCCGGAAATCGCGCGTCTGTTGGAGGAAATCCGGCGAGAAAACGACCTGTGCAAGAGCGACGTTGTTTCCACGTGCTTTGGAGCCGATCCCGAGCTCGACGAGTTCATGGTCCCCCCCTTCTTTCTCTCTGCGCACGCACGCACGCACACATATAATTATTTATTACAACTTTTCTCACAGATTGTGATTGTGTCTCCGATTATGCGTTTTTCGTTTTCAGGAAACCTACTGCGACATGCTCGTGAAGTATAAATCCGACTTGGCTCGCCCCTTTGACGAAGCAACCACTTTCCTCAACAAGATCGAAATGCAGCTCAGCCATCTCTGCACTGGCGCTTCTGTTTCCACCGTTTCTGGTTTGTTTTTCTTCCCTCTCTCTCTTTCTCTCCCTCTCTCATACTTCAGTATCTTACTAGCTGTAGCGCTTGCTCACTGCTAGTGCTATTATAATTTCTGAACTCGATGTTCGTTTTTGATATCTGCGCTGCTTTTTTTATGGAGAAAAGAAACGAAGAACTAGTTTTAATAAACGTTGTGGGGTTTTTGTAGTCATAGGACCCTTAGCTGGCACATCTATAGCGCAGGATCAACTGAGAAGAAATTATTTCTGTCTAACAGTGATCTTAAATGAGTTTAGGTATACGCTTCTCGAGTTATGGGTCTTAAGCAGTAACAGTACCCTTAGCTGGCACATTGATGGCGGATGACACATGTATCAACCGATAAGAGGTTGTTTCAGTTTAACTAGTGGTGTTAATTTTAAACGCTGGGTTTGAGATTACCTAGTGGAATAAGTGTCCTTAGTTGGCTTATGGAGCAACAGTCATTGTTTATGTTTTGTTGCTTTGTTTGATTTGCCAGATCCTTATCCCCTTGGCTGTTTAACCATTGGTTGAAAACATGAATACACCTCGCAGAATAGTCTTTATAAGTTAGCAGCAAATATGTGTTTGCAAGAATGAGATTGGGACATGACGCACAGCTTTTTTTCGAAGGGGCGCGAGAAAAAGGAAAGGGAAACCCTAACACTTCTCTCTCTTTCTCTGGATTAGTGTTTATGCATGACTGTGCTGAATCTCGCTGCTCGCTGTTAATGTATGTGACTTTCTTTGTGTGCTTTCACTGTTAGACTGTGATCCATGCTTCTTTCGTCATATGAGGAAGAAAAAAGTTTTGTTGTTCGGTCATTCCGGGATAGTAATGCTGTTTGAACCTTTCACCTTTTCAGTTTCTTCTTTATACGGGTATTCGAATTAATTGCTAGCTCCTATGGACTTGTGTGGTTTGTTTTGTTTGGTCTTGGAGTTGTTCTCCCCGCACGCTTTTTTTCCTTATTTTTAAATTCTATTTTTTTATGCTTTCCTCCTCTTGAATGTCAAATTTGACGAGCAAGGGTCTTCTGCATTTGGCTCTCCAATTTTGACATTGAGGATGTTCTCAATGACATCATAAATAGTGGCCTCGATTTAAGACACTGAGCAAACCATAGATAATTCTTTTCAAACACCCAGAAGTTGTTTTTCGTACTACGCCTTCCAGCTCATCCATTTGTATTGGTTTATTAGCGCATGCTTACTTTGAACAAGTTGTGTTGAAAAACTTCAGCGCAAAATTCTTTTCAGTAATGCTATGCCTGCTTGTGGATGCTAAACAAGTTATCAACTGTGATTGATATGCCCGCAGTCGACTGACAACGGTCGACTTATGCATTGGTTAGCTAATTGTTAGAGAACAATTCTTCTGTAATAATAACTTTGTTTTCTTTTACTTAAGCCAGTCCAAAAAACAAATGTAAGCAGCGAGTATTTTGAAGCCATAGTTTTACTTGCTTTGCCTCCTAAATTTTATTCCTATTTTTTATTTTTAATATATCATATTCTAATCCTTATCTGGTTATAATGTGTCTAACTTTTGACTTAAATTAGAGGTTGAGAAGGTAGACGCCAAGGCCTAAATTATATTATATCTCTGCAAGAATATAGCTGAAATGGTATCTAAGATTTGTAGTATAACGTGTGATTCATGTATGTTTAAGTTATTTTATCGCGGTGGAAGGTTGTAGCAGAAATGCTGTCTAAAATTTATGGCAGTGGGCGGTAGAAAATGTTATTTATCTAAAATGGCATTCATCAATCTGAACAACGCGTTTCCCATATACTAGTAATAACTTAATACTTCTAAGATTCATCAGTTGTGATGAACTACCTTCTTTCTTCCAGCACACATGAAGCTTATATGTTAAAGACTTATTATGAGAATAACGTTATTTAAATATTATAACCTTCTAGGAGTAATGCACTAGTACCCATTTTGGATTAGATGGACACAGCATGATCTGACAGTAATGGCATGCAATGATTCTGCTTTCATACTTTATTAATTTATGTATCGAGTTCCAATAGTGCACAGGTGATGCATGTTGTTGGGAGATAAAAAAAATGCTCATTGGGAATTGTCTAAGGGGCTGATAGTCTGTCTGGAGCTAAAGTACTCTCTGATTTTTCTAAAATAAATGGAGTTAAGTTGCTTTGGGTTATCCTGTTGTTAGTAAAATTAGAAAGAGGAATGAGCTCAGCATTATTGAAGTTAGATTATCCTAGTGTGTGCTTTCGTTCCAGAAAATTAAATTTGCGAGTTTACTGTGGGGTAAGGTTTTCAATCTAGAAGACTCGGCTGATTATAACTTGATCTTTTATGATGCCCTTTCATTTCTTTAAGATCGTGTTCTCTCATTGTCTGTTCAATCCGTGATCACTGATTATGTTTCTCAATATAATATTTCACCCCTCGTTGCGCATACGCATAGTTATCCTGAATCAGTGCAAATGTATGTTTTGGGGTTTTCAACTTTATATCATTTGTGAATTTTTTTTTTTTGGTTACTGAAAATTTTCTACGCCAGAAGATCAGTTACAATTCCCATACTGTTTTTGATAATTGTGGAGGCTGGAATACAGTGGATTTTCTGCTGCTATTTTTTTATTTTTTTAAATTTATAAAAGGGTAGTCATGATCAGGTGGGTTATGGTTGGCAAATATTATTTTTAATACCTGAAAGTACAGATTACCTTTTCAGTTGTGATGTTTTAATTGGTAAGTGGCTTTGTGTTGCATCCTTAATTTGATGGATTCTCCTTCTTCGTGCTTTTTTGCCAACCTATATTCCTTTAGCGATTGCCTCAAAAGCAAAGTTGACAGGATGTGAAATTCTTTGTTTCTAAATTTATTCTTTCTAGTTTTTTCTTGTTCTTGTACTGAAATCACTGTCAAATTGGAGCTTGTATTTGTTAGAAGCATGTCTTAAGGTTATTGGATTGACATCAACTTTATATGTGGCAAATTCGTAGCATATTAGTGCAGCATGGTTGCCTTTATTTTCAGTCAAAATCTTATTGGAAAGGAATAGAAAAGGTACTCCCACCTATTGATAAATAGAATGTCGACATTGGCAATATGAACAATGAAGTATCTCCAGAATAAATTTCCAATGAGATAATTAACAACAGTATATGACCTCCTAGCCTGAGAAAATAAGTTAGTTGGTTTAAATATAGACCCCAACGATAAAGAAGCACCTGAAACTTTTTGACTTTATTCAACTCCAGCTTCTAAATTTAATTAGTTCCATTGTTCCAAACAATAGCACAGTTCTTGTAGATAGTTTAATTCCTATTTAGTTGAATAGAACAAATGCAGGAGAACTATAATTGCCAGCAGTGTTCTAAGTTCTTTGTTGACATTTATCGTGATTGATTATGCTGTACTTTTTTTATGTATGTGATTTTCAGATCGTCCCAAACTATTTGAATATTTAGTGTGATTCCTAGGTAATTTAATTTTTACGAAGTAAAATAGACCAAATGTAGGAGAACCATAGGATTGCCAGCAATGTTTCAAGTTCTTTCTTCGTTGTTGACATTTGTCATGGTTGATGCCGGTAAAAAAATCATGATTGATCACGCTATGCTTTTTTAATGCATTTCATTTCCAGATCGTCCCAGACGACTTGAATATCTAGTGTGATTTATAGACGATCCCTTAAAATAAAAGTTTACTCAATTATGCTTCTAAATGGGCTTGAACATTGTAATATTCTGCACTCTGATTTGTGTTGTTTGGGCAAAAGCTTGATGGATGGATGTGTTGCTCATAGCATAACGTCTTGCTGCATAATGTTGTTCAAGTCTGTATTTAACTTAATTTATTTCATGACTAAAAGGCATTAGTTACATGCTAAAAGGTCTCCACGATAGACAAATTCTTCCTTTAGATAAATAATTAGATGTGGACGAAAATAATGGGTTGACATTAAAAGGAATGAAAAACATATAGTTTTTTACTCATGACCTCCGTCTTATTCTATAATCTTTTGGAAATCACATGACCAATATGTAACATGTTATATTATTAATAATAATATAATAAAGGTAAAATTACTTGGGACATGTTGATCAGGAAATAGGAGTATTGAGATCCTAATATCACACTCGAAGAATCATTTATCAACACATTATACTGTTAAATAAATTTTACGTAGGACATGTTGATTAGGAAATAAGACTTGCATGACTTAGTGAATCTAACATGAAATTTTCACCCAGGCACTGTGCAGTTTGGAAGCTTTTTGAAATAAAAGGATTTTAATTTCACATTTGCTAATTATCTTCTAACTACCATCAAAAACAACCAGAGTGCTCTCTCGAACTATGTACCTATATTGTTGTCTTCATCGGCTTGGATGTTGTGACGTTGTTTTGGTAGCGTCTCCCTGTTTCAGTGTGATGTCCGTTAGTTTGCTTAGTATGTTAACCTCTATTTATTACTGAGTATTTAAGTTGAGTAATTGGTTAAACCCTAGGACATGCTTCTTGGCGGGAGCATAAATTAAAGTAGAAATGACAACAAAAAATACGATGTCCCTGGATAAGTGATAATGATTACACGAAGGGTCAATTTTCATCGAAAATAGAAAAAGAAAATGATAGCTTTTTATTGTTTGGATATACTCGGCATGGGATACATTTTGGTATGGTTTGGTGGTGAAGTTTCTCGAATCTCCAAAATAATTTGGACTTTTCAGAAGTCGGTAATTGGGTCGTTCCTTGTGTGTTAGGAATTTGATAAATACATAAGCATGGAGAATGTGAGGGGAAGGGTTGTAGCGCACAGAGATATTATAATATAGGTGGTGATTCTGATGAACTTAATTAGGACCTTTTAGGAAAATCCCGTATGCAGCGGGTGATCTAGGGGTTATTTATATCTTTCACATGCACTCCCGCAGATGTCGCTGTGATCTTATTCAGTTTTTTTTTTTTTTTTTTCTTCTGATGAGAGAACGTTTTATTCGATGTCAATTTCATGTATGCATATACCTTCCCCACTGCCCTGGCCTCTGCCTGCTGGTTTTAGTGCTTGTCATTGCCATTTTCCGATATTTTGTTCTCTTGTGCCCCATTGTGGGCCTCTGTCATTGACCCTTAGGTCATTGCTTGATGCGTAACACTTGTCGATCCCAAAATGATGCTTCTTTTTATAAACCGGTCCCTCGTCCTCCCTCTTCGTGAAGAAAGCAATCGTATAATTAAATGTCATGTTTTGGACCCCGAAATTGTATATTCAATTAATTAAAGTAGCTATTGTAGTTTTCCAATATTTTATTTTACAATTTTGAATATATAGCGCCCTTAAACACACAGTGTATTGTTGTTATTATCTACAATAAATTATTCAGTTAATGAATTGTTATATCTCGACAAATAGACACAAGTGTGATCTTTTATCTTATAAAAAGACGGAAGAGGTTTGACGGGGGTTGATTTTCCGTACAAAAGCCACTACGAGAATTTTAAGGTGTTTAATTTGTGATGGATACAACGGAAGGATTAGATCTGGGGTTAGGAAATGAGTGATTAAGAATGACTAGAGCTGTGAGATGGGGTTTTGATAATGCCGTACCGTGTGCCTCGTTGGAAACTTTGAGTCTCTCTCTGGTTTGGGTCACAGTGAGTGACAATGGATGGAACCAGGCACTGACACTGATATTTTCATTTTCTTTACTTTCTTTACTTTCTTTCCAACCTAGGTCTGCTCTGATCTGGTCTGGTGTGTACAGTGTACTCTCATGCGATGGTCAAATCCTTGTCGGATTGAGTGGGTGTCAGAAGCAATTTGTGGGTGCTCGTGGCCTCCTAGGCCTCTGTACTCAAACATTATTCGCCTTTGAGATAAGCTGGTCAGAAATGATGATTGTCAAAAGTTTCTCTCAAGATTAATTTATATATGTTCAGGTGAAGTGGCACTAAGCATGAAAATTGGAAAATGATGGATCCAATAGGTTAAGTTTTATGAGCTTTAAACTAGGTTATTTTAAGGTTTTTATATGGTTTGATTTGAACACTTTTTAATAATCTAGGTTTTTAAATGTCTAATTAAAAAACACTAGGTATTTCTTTAACTAAATAGTTACAAACTGACTTTTAAGTGGGAAAGTAAATGTAAATTTATTGGTAAATCGTTTGACTTGATTAATGCATTATATAAATTCAAAATACTGTGGCAATAAGTCATTATTATAATAATAATATTTTTATTTCTTTGAATATGTCAATTCCTTAATCCACTTCTTACTGTCTTGAATGTTTAATTGTACCCTCAAAACAATAAATTTTTCCTTGGTTACATTTGTATAAATGGTTTTTTTCTGATTTAAACCCTAATATAACCAAAGCTTCCGGGTAACTAGTATTCTTTAATTTGAACCAACGGACCTTCTTTTGAAAGTTTTCTGTTTAAAACTACATTAAATACTAGTTTAAGGTTTGAGTTATTCTTGAAGAATGTCCATAGATTTTCCAATTTACCCATTATTAACTGTAGTCTATTCACATTAGCGTAAAATAAAACCTAGTATTTTTTGTAGTATTTAATTTTAAACTTGTATGTTGTTAGTATTTATTAATTTATCGGTATTTTACTGAAAATAACATTGATTTTGTATTGTTGTAAGTTTTATTTGTAGTCAAATGTATACTTTCTTATCATGAAAAAATGAAGGTAATAATAGATCTGAGAAAATGAATAGAAAATAGGTAAATTTCTATAGTCTTTGTTTTCAAGTAAATAGAATCAAAAGTAAAAGTTGAGTTTTCTCTGTGGTCCTCTGGTTGGGTAATTACGTGGGTAAAAAATCTTAGAATTATAATTTGAATGGTTGTAGGATTTTTGTCTAGTTTGTTGTTATCTTTTCCATCAAGGTAATTTTATTTTGGAGTGCGACTCAGACGTTGTTTACTCTATTATGTAACCAATCATAATGAAATTACTTTTTTCTTTATCTCATTTATTTTGAAACAACGAAAGTGTTGATGATTTTGCTATGGCTATTGCTGTTACTTGACTAGATGATGGTGGTGTGTCTTCGGACGAAGATTTGAGTACAGGAGATGGAGATGGTCAAGATGGACAATCAAAGGGTGAAGACCGTGAACTGAAGGATAGACTTTTACGTAAGTTTGGGAGCCACATTGGTACTTTGAAACTTGAGTTTTCAAAAAAGAAAAAGAAAGGTAAACTTCCGAAGGAAGCAAGACAAACATTGCTTCAGTGGTGGAATGTTCACTACAAATGGCCTTACCCCACGGTAATTAATGGTTCATGCTTGTGATTTTATTTTCCTCTCGCACACACGCAAACACATGATACATCAGCTATTAATGTCTGTGTTACTTGATCATCATGTATAGGAAGCTGATAAGATTGAACTGGCTAAGTCAACAGGGCTAGATCAGAAGCAAATTAACAATTGGTTTATTAACCAAAGAAAACGTCATTGGAAACCATCGGAGAATATGCAGTTTTCCATGATGGAAAATCTTAACGGACGGTTCCTTGGTGATGAATGATGAGGTGCGTGTACATGTATTATTCTCAAATGTATATCCTGATTAATTAATTATTGCTTGTATTTTCTTTTGTAAATTCTAAATTAAAAGCAGATTGCTGACAGTAAAATGCGTACTTTCCCATGAAGAGAAAAGGGAAATGATCATAGTATTCTTGATAAATAACTACCGACATTGTGCATCAATGCTCATACCTTGCGTTTATTCATACATCAAATTAGTTTTTGGTTAATTGGGTATATATATTAATATTGGTATCTTTTAATGTTTGGAAAACAGTGTTAAAGAACATTTGTGTTGCAGCTATGAAATTCATACGCCGGAAAACGCTGTCGCAGTACATTTGTAGAAAGAAAATCTTCAGATAAGTTGGACCTAATATATAACTTTGAAAGTATGGAAATTGAAAATTTCTCAAAATTTGGTAAAAGTAATCAGTAGTAGGAATTATGTGTAATGTAAAACTCTTGTAAATTTTTGAAAATATTATTAGCTACTATGAGAAAAGTATTTTGTATCCAATCCAATTATTCAAGCTGACATTGGTAGAAAGAAAAGTAGTAGTCTCCCACTGAAAGCATTATAAAAACAAGCATAATCCACAGTCATTGTACTTGGTATTAGCTACCAATAAAGAGGCCCTAGTAAGGAATGTCCAACTAATTATATTTTAGATAATTAGGAATTCGATTCCATATTTACTGTGGAAATTAGAATTGTAGTAAACCAATTGATGACGGAAGATTAGCAACTGTTTTAACTCAATTTAAATATATATATATATATATATATATATATATTTCTATAAAATATTATCCACATTATTTATTTCTAAAAGCGTAAGAAGATTGATTTTATTATGAGTTAGAATACTAAATTAATGATATTATTTTTAATCAGTCTGGAAATTTCATTTTAAATTTCATTTAGAGTTGGACGTTCCATTCCATAGTAGCCCTGATAGCAACGTTGACTATGTATTATCTTTTGATTAATTTTTCGAATGAAACGGGTTTGTATTTGAAATATTGATTAAGAACTTTTGACAAAGTTTATTTTTTAATATATATTAAACATTTTTGTTCTATTTTCAGATCACATTAAAAAACTTATATATATATATATATTTTGAGGTGTTATCACGTATATATATATATATGATGGTGAAAATTTTGTCAACAAAATTTTGCTAAAAACGATTTTTTTTTTGAAATATTTGATTGACATAAAGACACTTTTAACCATTTATTGTGTCAAAATGATAATTAAATTTATGGATATTTTTTTCTTAATTACATGATTTTTTTTTTAACTTGATCCCTTTAACTTTTATGTCACGGAACTTAATTACATTAAATGCAGTTGAAGGTTTTTGTTTAGTCGGTATGAAAGTTTTTTAATCAGTCATTATATATTTAAATTATTAATACGCAGGACTATCTTTTTGTTTACGTACATGTTTTCTTATTTGCATTCATAAGTATTTTTTCAACAATATTAAGTGGCAAATATAACAAACACAAATTGAAATAAGCCATTAAATATCTTACATGTTTTTATTTTCAACAATATATCTCTCCTTTCTCTATCTTTGTACGGTAAATAATCAATTGGGTTATCAGATTTAAGAATTTGATTTTAAATAAACAATTTAAAAAGTATGAATACTTTAGTTTTTTGAAACCGTAATATTTTTTCATCCGAAAGACGTGAATAATTATGAAGTAAAAAAATTCTGGGAGTACTGCTAGAAATATTGGGGTGCAGGAAAGAAAAAATCCGAAAATATCCCTCGTGCGATTACAAATATGGAAGCAAAAGATATAAAAAAGTTTACGGTGACCCGATAACATGTAGGGTTGGTAACAGAGATTCGAATATCTCCTAAAAATCTGGAACATACTAAGAAAATAGTAATTATAATTTTAGATATATTAATTAGATAATAATACATATATATAGTATATTTAGGATCATCATACTTAAAAATTATATTTAATTATTCTTTTAGTTTCTTATTTTGTCTTTGTCTAAAAATGTCACGTTGTTCTTTCATATTTTCTAATCTCAATTTGGTCACGATTTTTAAAAAATTGATGTAATTTGATTTTTTTGTTAAATTCTTTAAACGAAATAAGAATTTTTCATCAAAATTGACTGGAGGATTATGTTAATTACACCAACCAAAACAAACCATCTCTGTTAACAACTTCAATCTTGACGAAAAATCCTTGACTAGTTTAAAAATATTTAACGAAAAAGATCAAATTGCATCAACTTTTTAAAAATAAGAATTAAATTGAAACTAAAGAAAATTAGGGATTAATTTCACATTTTTTAAACGGGGGATTAAAAGAGTAATTAAATCCTAAAAATTAAAAATATTAATGTGATTTAACAATATTAATACAAATCGACCACCTATTTTAGCAGCTCTCCAATATTATATCTATTTCTAAAAACTTTATCAATAGAATAATACTTTTTTGGCTAAGGATAAATAAATTAAAATCAATGTTTAACATTCATTGAAACAATTTAATTTGTTTTTTAAATTTATAAATATGTGATATACTAAGGAGAAATACCATTGAGTTTCTCCAAACATTAAGATATTTATTGTTATAAGTTTTTATTAACTTGAACATTAAACAAGTTCATATTTCATTTCAAAAGAATAAGCTCAATTTCTTGTGTATCATTCTTTTTATTTCGGAAGTACAATATGTTTTTATGTTAAAAATATTTAACGTCTAAGATCATGACACCAATGCACTAACATATACACATAAAGGACTAATAATCATGACTTTATGTCATAAAAGTAATCTTATGAATATCAATTTCTTGCGTATCCCATAACTTATGCCAAAGTGCAATCATGTTAGCATGTATGAAATTTATATCCTCAAATTGTTGAATTGTTGTATATATATCCTACAACCTCAACCCTTCTCTTTAGATGCCACATTCAACTCTATATCTTAATATAATAGATTTATGGACTCTATGTTATCTATCTTACTCATTTTTAACCATAAAACTTTCAAATTACCTTAAATTTCTAATAATATCCCTTTCAAATACAACTTTCTTCCACATTGAGACACTTTATTCTCAAACATAAATATCTTAGCGATGATAATTCCTTTGTATTATTTTTTTATTGTGGGAGACACTTTCTTGAAATAAAATACTTTCTATATAAGGAATCTTAACTTTTACGATTATTCACTTATTTTATATTATACTTTTTAAATCGTTACCAAGGTAACTTGACTGATATTCGTGTTAGGTTTTTCGTGGAAACACTA
The DNA here is from genome assembly GCF_037176805.1 of Vigna unguiculata. Classification (NCBI taxonomy): domain Eukaryota; kingdom Viridiplantae; phylum Streptophyta; class Magnoliopsida; order Fabales; family Fabaceae; genus Vigna; species Vigna unguiculata. The sequence continues at coordinate 26,749,761 of NC_140793.1, forward strand.
TTTATATTCGATACCAACGAGTCATGGATGAATCCATGAGAGAATTATTCAACCAAAAAACCTTAATATAACATATTTATAAGTTCTTCTGCTTATATAGTTTTCATCTTTTTTCATTTCAAACTAATGTAGAACTTTGAGCCTACGTTAAAATTCTAACATCCCTTCCCCATTTTGACCCATGTAAAAGGTGTGGGTATCACCAAAATACAGGCCTCCCAACAAATGTGCATTAGAAGGTACACAACATAATAAAAGAGCTTGTTCGAACTAGTTCTTTGACTCAATTTGTACAGACTGATAAAAAGAGGTCATGACAGGAGGGTGGTGAAGAGGTTGAGGTTGCATGTGTTGTGGTGTTTTTTAAGAAAAACAACTATAGAACCTCAACCAAAACCTGACAGAGTTAGAGGAATAATCAATACTATTGAAGATGACTTTGTTGGCTAGGGAAGTTCCCATTCAGCAAGAAAGAGACATCTTTATAGTATCAATTTCATCTGACCACGATCGCTCCCATTTGTTACCTTTTCATACGAAGACTTATGCATCAATGACCTTGGACAACATAATTGAATTGTTGTTACAACTACTATAGTTAACTGAAAGGTTATAAAAATGTTCATCAGCTGAGGAATATCAATTGATTTGTTATATTGGTCCACATAACAAGTTAAATTTAATGTTTTCAAGTTTTACTCACTCGCATATGAGAAATTTGGACATATAATCATATACTCATATTTAAATACAATTGACAATATTATTGTCCAATATTCGAACAACATGAATAACTAACTAATAAATGCATATCATTATTGTTCCAACCAAAGAAATTGTGTCCTTTATCAAAGACAAAAAATATAAAGAATTCTTCTTTACCTAAAGTAAAAGAGAGCGCTCAAGCTAAAAATCATTCGTCCTTTGACTGTGGGAGTAAATATAATATCTATAGAAAGAAGATAATTACAATTTGTTCGTTAACGTTTTGTGATTTATAGTTAACGTTCTCAATGCCTTGCATAACAACGCCTCAATATTTAGATCCTTACCTTATTAAAACCCATTTTTCAAGAAGAGGAAAAGAGCGTCAAATTTATTTTATGTAAATTTCAAATTGGGAAAACATTTTGAAATTAAACTCAACTAAAATAAAATCGAAGACTCACAATATTCCAAGTCCTCAGAATTTCTCACCCATCTAGAATTTTCAGCTCTTAAACTCCTCCCCACACTTCCTTTAAGAGATATGGTCTTGGCCATCCAGGGGAAAACATATTCAAAACGAACAACCAAACTACTAAATTCAGAAAAGAGATACAATATTATTGAATTACTTATAAAACTAACTATATCTTTATGTTACCAAACCTTTATTTTAAAGGTCTAAAAGTGTATAGATATATGATAATGCCACAAAAAATACTTATTAATTTTTTTCTAGACATGTCAAAGTGAGTCGATTTGGCTCACACGGGTTGGTTCACCATGAGCCGAGTTGAAAATGAGTGAACCCAACTCGGCTCACTTTATGGTGAGTCAGAAATTTTACAACCCGGCTCAACCCATCACGGGTTGGTGGGTTAAGTGGGTTGGCTCACCAACCCACATAGAAAAATTTATTTATGTATTTATTTTTAAGTATTCAAATATTTAAATAATTTTGTAAGCAACCCATGACATGATAATCACAGTAAAATTCAGGATCAATGTCTTCATCATGGTTACCACCAATATAATGAATTGTTTCCAAGAAAATGTTTCACATAGTCCAAAAAAATATGGCTAATATTACACATTTTTTGTTATGCTATTCAACAAAATATAAGTAAAAAAACTACACATTTTTATCATGCTAATTTAGAAGAAAAAAAATGTTTATAAGACAATTGCTTGAGTAATTTATATAAAGATTATAGTTAAAAATTAAAGTATCAATATATATAACTTTACAATCAAATTAATTAAACATTTAAACTATTCAACTATTATTGAGCAACATTCTAATATTTAAAAATATGAAATTGTGAACCTATATGATTGGAGATAGTAAATAATTATTAAAAAATTAAAAAAATTGTAAAAAAATGTTGGTGGGTTAAATGGGTCAACCCACCCTCAATCCGACTCAAACGCATGATGAGTCGGATTGACTCCCGAGTTGAAATCCATTTTCACATCTCTAATTTTTTCTACTCAGTACGTTGATATTTTTTTATAAAACTCTAACATAAATGTTGGAATTTTTTCTAGAAGTGAATCTATGCTTAGTCTTCTCCATTTTTTAGAAAAATCAACTCAATTTCTCAAAAGCATCATTCTTGCTGGCGTCATAAGTATGACATTCCTTTCCAATAGTAACTTAAGAGATAAAATGTGGTGGCATTGTCACCATGAATTATATTACTCTCAAAAAACCAAAACCAAAAGATTGGTTAGACATCGTGAAAGACAAGTTTTGGGCCATGGGTCGGCCCACGAAGCGTGGTACGCTGTTGTGTAAACGCAAAATGTTACAAACGTGCGTAGATAAAATGTTTCGGATGTGGATGTGAATGTGAATTCGAATTCGGAAGTATATGGCTACGTTAGTTCCTTTTTCTTCCATTTTCCGACCAACGTTGATTCGGTGCACCAACGAGCGCCGGGCGTTGTTTAACCGCATTGCTCCTGTCTATGATAACGTGCGCCACTATTCTTTTCTTCCTTTCTTCTGTTAGCTCTTTTATAACTTACGCCGTTTCTCTGTGTGTTTTTGGACAGCTGAATGACTTGCTGAGCCTTGGGCAACACCGGGTTTGGAAGCGAATGGCGGTGTCATGGACTGGGTATTCCTCTTTCTTCCATTTTTGCCTTCGCATTTTTCTTCAAAATATTGTAACCGTTGTATTTTCGTTTCTTAGTTGAGTGTTTGTTTGAATTTACACAGCGCAAAATTGGGTGATCGTGTGTTGGATGTGTGCTGCGGAAGTGGGGATTTGTCATTTCTCTTGTCCGACAAAGTAGGCTGTGATGGCAAGGTGTTTGATTTTAGTTTCTCATATTTCAATTGCTTTCCTATGAATAGCAAGCCCCCTTTGGACTCCTAAGAGAGAGAGGAAAAACATGAAAAAATAAAAGGAAATTGATTTCTTTATAAAATCATAAACTAAGTTGAAATAAAAATTTGGAAAAGATATATGGAAGACTGCATATACTTGCAGAAGTTTTTTTTTTTTTCTTATTTTATACACACACTCTTCTAAATTAACAATTTTGGTCTCCCAAGTTCTCATTGTGTCCTAATTTGGTTATATGTTTTCAACATGCGATTGTAGTTTCTTAGACACGTCAGTAAATTAAACTTTTAACAAATCCTAAATTTCCATTGATAGACGAACTAAAATCACATCTTTACTATAGGGGAGAGACTAAAAGTGCATTTAAGCTTTAAATTTATTATTAATGTACTTTAAATGAGTGAAGAGGGATTTTACAGTTTCATCTAATTTTTTACTTTCATCTAATTAAATATTATCATGTATGATAAACTTATTGACTTTTGTAATATCTATATTAAGAATTGTCCATGTCTCGTATGATTTCTCATTGCTAATAGGATATTGGACATTAATTAAATTCATGTATTACTATCATTATTATTAGGCCTAAGTATTTCTTTTAATGAATCCGGAATTCTTCTAATTCTATCTTTTAAGCTTTAAGGTAATTATTATAGACATGATTGCACCTGCTATAAATGACGATATATGATTGAAGGAGACTTTAAAAAAACATTTCATTGTAAGTATACGTGTATTTTAATTAATTGTTCTTATTGTTATAGTATTTGAATTTTATAGTGAAGTTAGGGTACATCGAATGTTTTGTGGTGCAGGTCATTGGTCTTGATTTCTCGAAGGATCAGTTATCGATTGCTTCATCCCGGCAGCAATTGCTTTCAAAGAAGTGCTTCACGAATATTGAGTGAGCATGGGTAAATTTTGCAGTATGCAGACATTAATTATAACCTGGGGATTTTTTTAATACAATTTTAAACTCTTTCTATTTTTGAGACTTAAAAAGAACTTTTCGTCTAGAATAAAGATATTAGCAGTGTGTATAGTAGAGTTCTTATTATGTTTGTGCTGTATATTAGTATCATTGATGCTGTGGGAAGGTAGTAATGGTTTGTTGCATCGTAGGTGGGTTGAAGGTGATGCACTTGATTTGCCATTTATGGATGGTTGGTTTGATGCTATCACTATGGGCTATGGTCTTCGAAATGTGGTTGATAAACATAAGGCCATGCAGGAAATTTTCCGTGTCCTAAGAGCTGGTAGGTTTTGTATCTCTATCCATTAACTTGATAATTGATGTTTATATGAAATTTGATGCATTTTATGGTTTCTTTTGCTTTCCAGGCTCTACAGTGTCTATACTGGACTTTAATAAAAGCAATGAGTCACTAACTTCTGCAATTACGGTATATCTCAGCCTCACTTGTTGCTTTATACAAGATCTAATGATAATCAGCACACCAATGCTCCTTTATTTTAGACTAGTATAGTTACCCTTCTGATCTTTTCAGTGAATTAAAAGGTTTGGCTTAAGACTAAAAATCAAGATATGTGAAAGAAAAATGCATTCATTCTTTTCAGCAATGCTTTTGAGTGAGTTCATCAGTTTGACAGACAGGACTGATGAAAATCATCTTTGGTACTGCTAAGTTTAGGGAAAAATTTACAGTCCACTTGTCTAAACGAATATTACCACTTTTTATTCCTGGATGCACTGAAGGTAACCCCACGTATTTACTTATGATAGGAATGGATGATTGACAATGTTGTTGTCCCTGTTGCCTCTGGTTATGGTCTTTCAGAGGAATACAGATACCTTAAAAGTTCAATAAGAGAATTTTTAACAGGTTTGTTTCCAAGTGAATTTTTTTATCAGATCAGACTTTTTATAGGATTTTTACGTTGTGTTGTCTCACCTGTTTCTTCTCTGTACTTGAGATATATTGAGAGACTTACTTTGTGTTGCTCAGTGGCTATAGAATGACATAAGTGTGGCTGTGACTTGGGTTTTTAATCGTATGACTTACCTTTTTTTCTGTGAATATTATATGGGTTGGGATCTATCATACTTATTGGATTGAGCGAATTCCTTGAATAAAATTAGGCCTGGCATATTTCCTAAAATATAATATTTTTTATATTTTTAAGGGCTAACTTTTGCTAACAATCTGACTTCTTGAAAGCATATCCAAAAGCCTATTTTATAGCAGGGCCTTTTCAAAGGTCAATAACAAACTTTTAAATAGACTAATGGCGCAAGGCATTGTGTAGAACAAGAGCTGAAGTCTATAAATATATATTTTCATAATGTTATAGTTCAATAAAATAATAATACTATTATTTATTATATTATTTGTATTTGCTTAAATAGGTTGGTCTATTAGTCTAATCTAAATGGATTTTGTAATGACTTAAAGTCTTGACCCTTTCTTGCCAAATAAGCTTTCAAAAAGGCTATGCCTAACTTATTTAACAAATGGACATAGCCTGAGCTTGCCTAATGTGGACAAAGGTCATATGCCCCAATGAATTACCTGGTTTATTCCCATTCTTTATTGGCCAACTGAATAACCTCACTAAGGATTATAAGGTTGATTTGATGGTAAAATTCTAATGGAGGGAGGAGGGATAGGTCATGGGTTAAAGTTTTCTTACTAACAAAAAAATAAACATATTAACATAGGCAGGCTAGGGATGCAATGCTGCCGAAGTCCTCTAAGCTCAATCTATGGCTTGTGCAAAAAGTTTCAGTTTTATTGATCCTCACATTGAAATGGTTACTTAGGGTTATGGATGCTTGTTTAGTAAAATGTCCTAAGCACCAGCACAAAAGTTTCTTTTGTTCATTTACATAACATGAGCACATTTGTATGTTTTTATATTATACTTGATACTATATTATTTGTGAGTGAGTGGTGGGGTGCTTTAGTCATCAATTTTTGCACCTATGTCTATTTAACATGTAATCCTCTATCCATCTTGAGCATTTTTTTGCAGGTTTTCATTAGGTTGGGGGTACAATTACCATTCCTAGTTGATAATCATGCAGTTTGTAATTGTGTATAATAATTGAAAATGATTAGCAAACAAATGAGACATAAATTATGTTCATTGATGGTAGAACTTTGATAAGATTGATTTCCTAATTTATGAATCTTCCTGTGATGCACAGGGAAGGAATTGGAGAAACTTGCCTTCGAAGTAGGATTTTCTGATGCCAGACATTACGAGATTGGTGGAGGCCTCATGGGGTGTTTGGTAGCTAAGCGTTAGACATGGGATTTATGTTTTTTTTTTTTTTTCACCTTTTTCTATAAATAGATTTACCGCAGCTTGTGGATGATTCTGTTGTATTCTGGTTGTAAAAAACATAAATTATGCTGTTAATTCATATGCATCACTATTGAATTAACAGTAGATAAGCTCTCGCCTAGCATTTTATTAATTTTATTTACAGAGTTAAATGTTCCATGGAAATGCTTCAATCACATTTTCATATTTTTTTTCATCTGATATTTCTCAAAGCTTCTATCATGATGATACAAATCTCCTCTGTTCCTCTTGACGACGTTCCGAATATATGCCAGTGCTTTATCATTTTGTCTCACTGGAATTGGACTCATTAAATATCAATATACCAAAGCTTACAATCTTTGCTTTATTCATTTCCCCATTGAAAACTATTCTTACGCAAATGGAATAAATAATAGTTGTATCCAAGAGTGTAGTATTTATGAGCTGTCACGTAAATCAAATTGATATATAATTCTATAATATGAAACTGTACAGTATGCATTGTTTGCTTCCCATAACCGAATTGGACATTTGGCTTAAAATCTCCTCTTGTCTGAAGTACGCATTCTAAATAGCAAACCACTGGATGCTTGGTGAGCAACCTTAAGTGTCGTAGGTCTGAGGCAGACCAAGTTATTTGCCAATCACAAGCAGTGCTGCAGGGATTCTCTGCATTCTTGTGGTCACCTGGGATAGAAAGAGCTATGGGACATGGTAGCCATTGAATGAGCTGCATGAAGATGATAAAATGGGTCAACACTTGTGTCATGAAGTTCCATGGTACTCTCATCTAGGAAGGGTGGATTAGAGGGAGCAATTAGATTCTCCTCCTTCTTTGTTAGCATCTGTAATGTCTTTGACATGATTGGTCGTAAAGAAGGGACCTCTTGGGTGCATAGAAGTCCTATGTGAACCACTCTTAAAATATCATCCTTAACCTCGCGGTTGTTGTCTTCCTGTAACTCTAGATTTGGATCGAATAATTGGTCAGCAGTCCCTGCCTGAAAATGCTTCCATGCCTGATCTTGCCAGAATATTTTTGGTAAAAGGAAGAACAGAATTGTTTCATCAGTTATTTATTTTGTTAACCACAATCAATGTACAGAGAAACAACAACCAGAAGAAAACAACCAAAGAATCTGCTACTTACCACTGTAACTAAACTGTCTGAATATTCCAATACTATGCTCCTGTTGTTCTGTCTACCAGTGACCATCTCTAGCAGCAACACTCCAAAACTATACACGTCTGCCTTTTCTGTTAACTGACCATGAGCTAGGTACTCAGGAGCCATATACCCCCTGCAGGACCATGGTTATCTCAGATACAATATTGCTTCAGTTTCCTGCAACAGCACCAGGGTCTTTCCCTCGTACTATTCTTTGTTCAAAAGTAGCAAGTGATTTATGAAAAGATACTTACAAAGTTCCTGCAATAGCTGTACTTATGTGGCTCTTGTCCTCTTGAAAGGATCTGGCCAAACCAAAATCTGCAATTTTAGCGCGAAACTTTGCATCCAATAGGATGTTGCTGGCTTTTATATCTCTGTGAATTATCTTTGTTTTAGAGTTCTCGTGCAGATAAACTAATCCTTCGGCTGTCCCGATGATAATTTCAAATCTCTTTTCCCAGTTCAATTCTTTGCCCTTGTTTTTATCTGTCATGTGTAAATTGACAAATATTAAATTTAGTTCAAGTCATGATAAATTTATAATCACTTTGTGATCAAAATGAGGTGAAAAGAGTAGTCAAGCCCTACTGCATGAGTTCCGCAATTACCAAAAATGAAGCGATCAAGACTTTTATTGGGCAGAAATTCATAAACAAGCAGACTTTCAGGTCCTGAACAGCTGCATCCTAAGAGTCTGACCAGATTCTTGTGTTCCACACTACTAATTATGTTCACTTCGTTGTAGAAATCTGCTGCTCTATGCCTGTTGTTGAAATATAACCTCTTGATAGCAATCTCTCTTCCATCAGCTAGAACTCCCTGCAATAGCAAACTGTAAGAGTGTGTTGATTGTACAATGGACAGATATTTGTCTTCAGAGAAGAGAAATACTTTATAAACTGTTCCAAATCCTCCTTGCCCTAACTTGTTATTTTCATGAAAAGATCCAGTAGCCTTGTCCAATGTAGAGTACTTGAAGTTCAAGCTTTTGTTCTGAAGTGATTTTGCTAACCTTTCTGCATCATTTGAACCTGGAAACCAGAATGAACATTGAAATAGGTAAATATCCTTCACATAGTTGAGTGTATCTAGTGATGTTTCATCAATTTGTTTATAGACAAGGTGAAGAATCCCTTCAAAGATAAAAAAATTCATACACAATTTATGTTTGAGAGGAGAAGGAAACAACCAATATCTGGTAGTCTAAGTGACAAGATACTAAATTGTTCCTAAGCAAGGCTCAAGGTTTGAAATTTTTGAATGAAGAAAGTAATCACTGAGAAAACCTTAGCTCAGCTCGAATTGGTTTGTCTCAATACAGCTTTTTAAAATGATTATAAAATTTTGGCTTTCTCATTCTCAAGCTAATAAATATAAATATACTTATCAAATAAGAGAACTACCTCTTCGCTTCTTCTGAATGTATCTTTGTTTCCATATATAAACTCCAATAGTTACTCCAACCACCGAAACAATCACCGAACTAACTACTGCAACCACTATTACTACCACATTACCTGCACAAGTCATCAAAATGAACTATACTCAACATTCACCATTACTCTCTAAAAATATTTGAATGCAGGATTCTGCATCCAAGCACAGATTGTTGGTCAATTATGAATTATGAAGACATCAACAATTTATTTACCTCTTGAACTCCCATTTTCCTGCTCCTTGTTAAGAAAATCTGTGTCTGAGTACCTCATGAAGCAGCCGGTGTTGAGTGCTCGTCCTTCTGACCAGGGCAAGCATCCCTGTAAGGAAACATTTGCTTTCTCAAGACATGCTTTGCAAGACCTTTGGTCCAAAGTCCTCCAACAATCAGCCAGAACATAAACAGATTGGTTAGTTGTTCCTGCGACAGCAACATTCCCTCTAGCATGTCCTTTGTTGTTGGGTGCATCTTGAACTGCTCTTAAAACTGCTTGCTTTGCCGCTGCTTGAAAACTTGAATTCTTCTTGGTCGTGTTCCCACATACAGCTCTGTCTCCTGCTCCTGTGTACTCATTAAAGAAACTATAATTCTCAGCCCTCATGAAGCACCCATCAAGGAAAATGCGACCAGAATTATAAGGGTAGCACTGGGGAAGAACAGTGCGTGCCTCAGCATAGCACAATACACAGTCAAGCAATGAAAGATCCCCATAACACTGGGCCAGGCCATAGTTAGCATCAGGTCCTGTCCCTACAACTGCTGTGCCAAAGCCAGTTTTCCGCATCTCATCACTGATCTTCTCCATAGTTGCAACAAAATTGGGAACAAATATAGTACTATTGTGCTCTCGTACATTGCCACATGTTACTAGGACTGTCTTGGCCCTTGGTTCTGCTGTAACAGTCTTTGATAGCAGCAGTAACTTCATCAGCACAAGGTAGCATAAAGAGGTGACAGAGACTACTTTCTTCATTTTTAGGACGATCCAATCAAAATAGATTCCTCTGGTGGGCTATTCACTTACAAACTGTGGAATAAAAGGGAGGGTTTAGAATAATTGTGTAGCTATGTCCGATAAAAAAAGTCATTCCATGTTCTAATTTTACGATTTCTTTTAGTGAATCAGAAACAAGCATGGAGTTTGTCTAACAGGCGCAACTGATAGTTAATGCTTAAGCTAAAATGTTCACATGTTTCAACAACTACTATATCACAAATTTCATGGCACATGATGTTTGAGGTTGAATTCCAAAAACTTATCTGTTCCTGAGAAGAAAGGCAAGTTGAAGATCAAGAGGGTCTTTGGAAGAAAAAAATCGTAAAGAAAGCGAAGAAGGCAGAATCTCAAGTTCGTACTTTCCTTTTCTGTGCATCCTCGAATTCTCAAAGAATGAAAGAAAGTACTGCTACTTTGGCAATCATCATTGGAAAGGTAGATTTTGGTTCTTTTTCCATGTTTATCACAGAGGTGTAAAAAAAAAAAAAAAAACTAAAGTTTTAAACTTGCTCTCACTTACATGACGTATGAATGATGGTGATGAATATTAAGTATCGGACCAACAGTTTGAAAAATGAGGAGCAGAATAGAAGCCACTCCACCCCAAGACCCCACTTTGAATTAATAGTAATAATTTATTAACAATCGTTTTTTAATCAACTTTTAAAAAATGCAGCTAAATGAAATAAAATAAAATTGTTATGACAGTTGGTGGAGGTGGTGTGAAACACAAACAGAGTACGAAAATGAAGGTGATGAAAATAGGAAAAGAATATGAAAAAACTTATGTTAGCTGTTTATGTTTTTTAAGACTGTTGTTTAGCCTTTTTTTTTTCGAATTTAATAAATTTCAAGGAGAAATTCATTAATGAATCGCGTAAAATTGATTTTCAAGTTAGAAAAAAAAAGTGAGAAGATATATGTGTGTGTATTAATTTAAAACTGATACCTTAAACTTTCTCCATAATTATATCTTAAACTTAACCAATATGATTCTAATAAATTAGGAAATAGTAAATTATGTTTGTTCAATTAGATCTTGATACTAATTTGACTTCTGAAAAAAAAAGTGTATTAAAAATGGTTAGATAGATTTTGAGTACTAAAATAACTAGTAGACAATTATTTATTTAATTGTTCATGATGCTATTATTGTAAAAAAAAATTATCAATTGGTTATATACGAAAAAATTGTCAAGAATTTCTTGTAGGTTTTACTACGAATAGAAAAAAGGATGAACACAAACAAGTGCAGCCAAGTGATTTTCCTTTCTATGTTGTCTATTTATGAAAATAAAAGCTTCTTCTACTTTTTGTTTGGTTACTAAAAAATAAGAAAAATATGAAGAAAAGAAGATAAAATACAATAAAAAATATACTTATTAATTAAAAAAAAATATTATTATTTTAAAAACAATGAATAAGTTAAATTTGTTTCTTATTATTTTAAGAAAAGCGTACAATTACATCACTACTATATATTTTAATCTAAAAGAAGACGATAAATTTTCACAGTACACTCTCCATTCAAACGGATTAACACTAAAGAAAAATAAAAAAAGTGGGCATTTATTGGAATATAAACCTTTCCCCACAACAAAACCTAACCCATTTATTATCAAACCCACACGTGTCAACAACTCCTCATGTCACCCCACACGAACCAAACCAGTGATCAACAACAACACAGTCTGAAGAAAACCGGAAAAAGAAAAGAAGAATGAACCAAAAATAACTCTGGTTGTTCATGTGGCTTAGTTTGTTTTACAAGAACTGGAAGCAAGTGGTGTTACACATAAAAATAGGAAAGGTTGGAACAGAATTTGAGAGGAAATTGTTACTTACCTATGATTCGGTCTGCATAGAAGAAGAAGAAGAAGAAGAAGAAGAAGCACTGGAAAATGGAAAATGGGAAGTGAATTGAAGTTGGTGGTGTGAGAGAATAGGAAGATTTAACGAGGAGACAGGTCAACGAAGGTTGAGACAAAAACTGAGATGAAAGTTTGAAAATTTGAAGGGTTTTGAAAAAACAGAGTATGACAACGATACCAGTAGTGTATGCAAGAAAACGAATAGTGTAATCAAATGTAGCTGCGACTGCGAGGTAACATCGTACCTTTGAATCGTTCAACATTTTCGGAGGTCGTCTATATACTCTGAATTTACCATTTTGCCCTGCAATTTAATCTATTTTTATGTTTAGTTTCTTCGTTTAGAAAGAAACATAAAAACTATTTATTTAGTTTAGAAAAAAATGTTGATGTAACACAAATGTCAGTTTCAAATCCTGTTTAATATTTTATATGAAACAATCTCATTTCTACCAACTCTTGTGGAAGAAAAAATAGAAAATCGTCTGAAAATTTGTACAAGTGTAAGTGATATGAATCATAACTTTTAATGTAAAAAAGTTTGAAACTTAACGTGTACGGTTTTGAGATCAATAGTAAGGAGAAACTAGGTCAGTGGAAGAAACTTCCATGCATTTTCCTGTATTTGCACAAAGAGACACTAAATTTTTTGGTCACTAAAAGGACAAAAGAAGTCAACTATAGAACTAATTTTTTCAATTTAAGAATTTAGAAGTATTTACGGCAGAAAGTTTCGTATCATTATTATTATTATTATTATCTACACAATATTAACACGAATCTAGCAAAAGAATCATATTATTTTTTTTTAAATATAAAGACTATATTAAATAAAAAAGTATTAAATCATATTACAATTATAAAGAAAAAAAATGTTATTAAGTCATATTAAAGATAAGGGAAATACACAGATACAATTTTTTGTTAGCTTTGTGTGAAGAGAACTAAGCTGAATATATTAAAACTTTAAAAGATCAAACTGAAACTATTTTAAAGCTAATGAACCAATTAAACATAAAGAATAGGTTGAACAAAACTAAAGTTTATCTATAACTGGAATATAAATATAATGCTAAATTTGTGAATTTGACGAGTTATTTTAATGTAATGTCAAATTCTTTTTAAGTGCATTTTTTCAGAATATAAAAGAAAATTTTATTAAAAAGAAGTTGAAAAAAAAAGTAACGTGTTTATTAAAATATTATTTTTTAACTTTTAATAACAAATATAAAAAAAAAAAAATCAAGTCCACCACTTTATCTTTATCTTACGTGAAATAATGTCTACCAAACAATAGACAAAACAAAAGTAAACATTAAATATGTTGAAGTAGCATGTCAGATAAATATATAGAAGAAGTCAACTTCACCCACCCACCCGTATAATGCTATCACCCAAAACACCACTACACTCATCATAATCATATACCACTATTTATTTTTAAATCTTAATTATTGACAAAATTAATAAATATTTTGCATTATTAATATGATAGAAAAAAATACTAATGTTATGTAATTACAAGAAAAAATTTAAATAATAATTAATAATTATTAATAATTATAATGATTAATTTAAATACCAATTCACAAATCTAAGAATTATCAGTTATTAAAATATTTATTATTATAAATAAAAAATTATAATTAGTCATCAAATTGATTTTTAAAATTAACTATCATAATTTTGACTAAAAAAAAATAATCAATAAAAATTAATTACTTAAATTTTGGTTATCAAAATAAATTAATTTATAAATTAGTCTCTAATTAATTAATAACTAATTTAATCATTAATTATTTTTTATTTATAATAATAATTATTTTAGTAATCAATAATTTTAAATTTCGTAAATTCATATCTAAATTAATTACGATTAACTATTTTTTATTTTTAAAATTAATTTTTAATTTAAGATTTTCTTGTAATGCATCTTCAATCTTCTCTCTACTTTTTCATGATCACCACTGAGAACTAATTAAGTTCTTAATAAAAAAGTTTATACAACGATGATTTTTTCATATTTTTTATTCTTTATTGTCGGATTGATTCATTGAAAGAAAATTTTAATATATAATTGCAAAAATAAATTATTAAAAGAAAAACAAGAACTTAAAGCAAAACATAGGGCCATTAAATAACACATTTTCAAGGCTAACAATTTATATGATTATTTAGATGTCGTCTAAGAAGATATTGAACCCTGACAATTGAATGTTAAGTTTACTATTGTATTAGTTGCATATTAACAGGTCACCGTTAATTGAAAATTAATTTAATACACGTTGATGAATGTAAATCATAAAAAAACTAATAACTAAGATAAATATAATTATTTGTCATATTTTACTTTTTCATAAATACATATATGAAATCAGATAAAAAATTTCCATCTATTTATGGAAACAGCAAAGAAATTTATTTGACGTATTGTATATTTATGAATGTAAAAACAAAAATAATTATTTGTTCATGTGTTATTTTTCATGTAAGTTTTCACTTAAGAAAATAGGAGATGAGAATAGAAGTGAAAAGAGGTAATTAAATACCAGAACAAAGCATGTACAGAAATAGATCGAGAAGGGTGGTATTTAGCAAAAACGGATGAGTTGGGCCTGTTTGGACTTTTGGGTAAGACTTTGATGTTCTTTCATTCCATTGCTTTTACAATTTAGTAAAAGTAGATTACTTTTTATTTGTAAACGTATTACAAAATATATTTGTAGTTTCATTCAAAACATATTTATTATATATCAAAATAATAATATAAATTAACTAAATCTTTCAAAGATATATCAAATTATTTATTCAATTACTATTTTATCATTTAATTAGACGGTTACGACAATAAGAGAAGTTGAGAAGCAGGTTGTAACTTTATAATTTGAGTTTTTATGTCTACTTCCTTTACACTTTCTTTGATCGGGGTGCAGAGAATGGATTATTGGTTTGGAATTTATTAAGTTAAAATTTTATTGGTATATATGATTGGTGTATCTTGTTCTTGTATGTAACCGAGTAGTCCTAAAGACTTTCTTCTCCTTCTTTCACAAGTATTTCTACTATTTTTAGAATTCTTCTCATCTTTTATCAGAACACGGTGTGAGATGGATACCTGCAAATATTCTGACACTCAAATTAGTGATCATGAAATAAATATGTGATAATATCAAATAATAATAAAATAGTTTTAGATACCTTTTACCCTTCTTCTAATCTCTATCATTTACATAATTTTCTTTATTCCTTTTAGTAATGTCTAGATCTCTTCATAAATACTCGTAAATACCGGATTGTAACTTCCATAACATAACACGTTGAACACTACCAAACATATATGTTGTGTGGAAAATATAACACCTCTCTGGCCGCTAGAAGAGGCAATTTGGGTGTGGTGAAGTAGATAAAGTGTATGACATGGAAAAGGAAAGGAAAACACATAAACAACATAACACATAATTAAAGAAGATGCAGTAGAGGAGTGGCCCCACCCGCGTGCTACAACAAGACAAAAACAATAGCTGTGTTTTATATCCACTAAATATACGTGTAAACCACCTTCTCATTCTATATATAGTACTATAAAGCTTCCATTAAATTAACTGAACTACTATATATTTTAGTTCCAACTTCGGACACCATCACCGCAATTTTCCTCTGCAGCAACAAATGTTAGAATTAAAAGTTAATGTAAACCTCGTATTATAATTTTAGCAGTTATATAACATGCAACTTCTCTTTCATCTTATATACATAGATGCTTCTAATTAATAGTGTTTAATGTTCATTCTGATCTTCTTCTGTGATACATTGTTATACAATGAATGGAATAAGAAGCATTTTTATATGCTCACAGTAAAGCCGGTATTTCGGAGAAGATAAGGGTTTAATTTAGTATCCATTGCTGCTATATTATTGGGTAAGCTTTTCTTAATTTATTGCCATTACAACCAATTATTCAAATGATTGCATGATTCATCCACCTTATATATATATAATTATGGTGAAATGGTGCTATATATCTTAAGGAAAAAGGAGCCTATGTAAAAACAACAAAGCTAGCCTATGAAAAGGTTAATTATATTATTTTGATAAAGAATGAAAAATTATTTATTTGCCACCACCAACCAAATGGAGGACTATAATACTATTTTACGATATTCCAACAAAAAAAAAAGAGAGAGATTATTATGCTACTAATGAATAACAACAGTATAAAAATATTGGTCTGTGTTTATGCACATTCTGTCATCAGTAGTTATATAGAATACAGAGAGAATTTGTTTGATTTTCCATGCATTGTAAACGAGACAACTAATCCCACTTAATTCAGGATCAATCTATGAGAGTTTTATAAAATGAGATTGAATATTATAATTTTAAGTCAAACCCTAAATTCTTATTTTATCTCATAATACGTTAGTTTAGTAAGATTTTTTTTTTTTTAACTTTTAGAAGTATCATTCTTTTCTAGTGTTAGGATTATAGAGGGGGTTTCACTCGGGATATACAATACCAATGAGACCTCAGCCCAACCACATAAGGCATTGACACCACTCTCAACTCAAAACCTTAAGACAATGGGTTTATGGGTCTTTATTCTTATATAATGCTCTATTTTCTCATTTCTGGTCAATGTAGAACTTAGACTCACACTTGGATTCCTAACGATAAGTAACTACTATTTTGTTTTAAAAATATTGTAAATATTGTGATATATATGTATCAGTGTACATCAGAAGAAAACACAGGTTTTTCTCTCTATTTCCTTCTCTTACATTCTCTTTTTAGTTCTATATCACTTATAAAAGTAGAAGATAAATTTGTTGAACAAAAGTTGTTTAAAGAAGTTTGAAAAAGTTCTTTCTCTAAAGACCGATTCGTGAATATCATTATTATTACATGTTTTGAATAATTGTAAATTTGTAAAACAGTATAAAGTAATCCATGTATAAGAGATTTTTTAATCGTTAATTAATTTTTTAATATTAGTGACTCTATGATTTATATTTTTAATAAAAAAATTCAGTAAAGTATTGCGTACAATATTAAAATTAAAATTTTATCTTTCAAATATGAAAATTTAATTTTCTCTCCCTCTCACGTGTTTTTTGTGCTGAATAAATTAGGGTTATTAAATTGGAAAGACAGTAATGGAGAAAAGAGAACCACTAATGAAGGAGGATAAGCTAAATTCTTGATCTACTATAGAATTCTAGAACTGTTCATATTTGATGAAGATTATTTTTTTTTACGAATATTTGTGAAATTTACAAAACTAAAAAAAATTATAAAAAACTCATTTCTTACATAATTTCGTAGGAAAAGTCTTACTAGACATGAAAACTTTTAATAGTTTGCTGTATCGTCCCTATTTTTCGCAGGCAGCAAGAATATTCACTGCAGAAGGACAACCATAAAATTCTGTTCAGCACTTGTTTGACAAAAGTATGATGAAAAAGAAAGCATAAATAAATAAATAAAAACAAATACATATGACTTTTCTAAAGTACACTGTTTGTGTCATACTTATGGGAATCTTCATATTATAAGACAAGGGTATCCACTTCTCTTTCGATTAATTCATCTTATCTTATTCAACAATTTTTTGAAAGCTTACACAAAAAAATTAGAATCAAAAACATTATTTTCCATCATATATTCCACTATATAAACCCTCTATAACTGCTATATGATCACTTCCCTGCACATTACCAACTCAAGATCGTAGAACTCGTTGCAAGTGCAGAATTTCTGTCAGTGAGAAACAAAGGGTCGTGAAGGAATGAAGAGAAACAAAATTTCCTCACTCTTTTTCATCTCCTTGTTGGTGATTGTCTTTGCCACCTTCTCCACCACAGTTTCTGTGGAAGCAAGGAAGACTAAGAAAAATGTTCACAAACGTAACAGTCATAAAGACAATGGCCATGGTCGAGGGTCACATTCTCCATCATGTCCAACACCAACCCCTCAAGGGAGCATGTTTGATGTTTTGTCTTTTGGTGCCAAGGGTAATGGAGTTTCTGATGATTCAGAGGTAAATTAATAAAGGAAGAGTGATGCTAAGAATTTAGAGACATGGTGAGTTTTAACTGCGAGAATTATAACATTGTTGATGATGCTTATAAAGCAGGCACTTGTAGCTGCATGGGACGGTGCATGTAAAGTTGGTGGTGCTACAGTTAAAATTCCAGCACAGTTCAAGTTCCTCATCAAACCTGTTACTTTACAAGGCCCTTGTATGCCACACCTTACTCTTCAGGTTTCACTTTTCTTTTTCGTTGTTGCCAAGTCAAGTTTTACGTTGGTATTTTAAAGTTGAATTAGGAAAATACACTTATTAACATTTTCTGGAACAGATTGATGGAACTCTGTTGGCACCTCCTGAAGCATCTTCTTGGCCAACATCAAGTTTGTTTCAGTGGATAAATTTCAAGTGGGTACACAACTTCACCATCAAAGGTTCTGGCACTGTTGATGGCCAAGGCTATAACTGGTGGAGTTCCTCAGAATTTTATGACATACAGGTAAAAATTGCCAGAAAAAGAAACAAAAGTTAATATAAATTTCAAACACAAATAGCTCACTTTGTACTTATGATCAATTCTGGCAGAAAAAGAGCTATTCAAAAAGAATTCCAAGCATGAAACCAACAGTAAGATCTCCCTCCCCTATAACATAAAGTACAATTTTGTGTGTAATTTTGTTTAGTTTCAGTTTCTGATAAGCCTTGTTTGACACTTTCTATATGCAGGCTATAAGATTTTACTCCACCAACTCTGTCACAGTTCGTGATATCAGAATCATAAACAGTCCTCTGTGCCATCTAAAATTTGATAACTCAAAGGGTATCCAAGTTGACAACATTACAATATCCTCCCCAGAGAATAGCCCAAACACTGATGGCATTCACTTACAGAACACACAGGACGTGCAAATTCAACGTTCTATCATCGCAACAGGTAATTAAAAGTGTCATAAAATTTAAGTCTCACATCGAATAATAAAAATGATAAAGCTCAACATCACATGAACCTAAGACCTATGAACCTGTGTTAAGGTTTCTCATTAATTGATATATATTTGAAATGACTGTACGTTCCATTTCTACAAACTGGCAGAATAGAATCTTGTAAATTGTTAAATCATGGCCAGTGTGGTGCATTGGCCACTTGACTACTTTGACAAAAGAATAATCGGCTGAAACATCCTTTTCAACTTAAAACGGTAAACTGTCACCACAACTAACTTTTGAAACGTGCACCACATAAAATTATTTTTACAGCTGAACTAACTTTAACTTAGTAGGTACCCAACTGAATTCAGTCTACATAGTACTGATGTATTAAATTTTATATTTTCCACTAGAAGATTATAATATATATTACTTACAGTTGCTCTTATTTTTTATATTATCAGGAGATGACTGTGTATCCATCCAAACCGGTTGCTCTAATATTCATGTCCACCACATTAATTGTGGCCCTGGACATGGTATAAGGTAAGAAAAAGATATGCAGAGCCTAACTAGTCCAAGTTGGCGTATTCCATAGTGATTTTGTTAGCAAAACCACTCAGATTCTTTATACATCTAATTTTCTTTATACAGCTTGGGAGGATTAGGGAAGGACAAGAGTGCAGCATGTGTGTCTGACATCATTGTTGAGGATGTCTCTATGAAAAACACTCTTTATGGAGCAAGGATCAAAACATGGCAGGTATTAATAAGTTATCTGTGGTTAAACCTGGTTATAACATAGTCCAAATTCTCTACTAGATATTTTGTGTTGTTTTCTGCTAATAAGTATTAAAAATACATTTAAAATTCATTTTAATATATTTAAAATTTTATTGTATTTTGAAAGTACAACATAAGAATAACACATAAATTCTAGTGGATACCCAAATTTGTCTGATTGTTGGCAATATTATTGAGTTTTCTTATTGTTCTTGTAATTAATAGGGAGGCTTTGGTATGGTTAAGAATGTGTCATTTTCCAGAATTCAAGTGTACGATGTTATGTTTCCAATAATGATAGACCAATACTATTGTGACAAGCAAAAGTGCAAGAATGAGACAAGCACAGTGGTGATTTCTGGGGTTAAGTTTGATAAAATAAGTGGAAGTTTTGGAATGCAGCCTGTTCATATAGCTTGCAGCAGTTCCATTCCATGCACAGACGTTGATTTAACTGACATTGAACTGAGTCCATCTCCTAAATATAAAGGTTTTCAAGAAGCTGTGTGCTGGAACTCTTATGGAAAATCACAAGGGCCATTGCTACCTTCAAGCATTGATGAGTGCTTGAAAAGTGGTGGTGGACTAATCAAGAGGATTGCAAGGTCACACGATAGAGTTTGTTACTGATTGCAGATATGAGCATTGTGGCAGCTTCCCTTCTACAATTTTTTTTTATAACTGTGGGAAGGTGATGATGATGGTGTAAATTAATTTAGTTCATTCTTCCATTGGATTTAATCTGTTCTCGTAGACTTTGTTCATTGGTTCAGTGTTGAGTGAGAACAAATATTTGGGTTTTAACCGGAGACTGTTGTGTTTGTTATTGTGGAAACAAGTGGAAATGTTTTTATTTTAAAGATTTTTAAGTAGTTTTGAAATATTAAGAAATGAAAAAATGAAAATTCATTTAGAAAATGATATTTAAAATTATAAGAAAAAGTTGTTAAAATTTAGTAGTAAAAAATATATTTTTTTCTTTAAAATGGTAACAAAATTCATGTGATGCAACGATCCATCTATTTTATTAACCCAGACGTTTATGTTTGAATCACCCCTTTCCAATTAGTTCATACAAAAATTAAAGCAGTTTAATGAAAAAATCGAAGCAATTATTTTTATATTGAACTGAACCAGCTAAGTGTTTTGAAGCATGGAAATGGTAATCCTGTGTTGAATTAACTCTACTATAAACAGTGGAGTTCTTTTTTAGTAAAATTGAAGCAAAGAAATTTATTTAAGCATTAAAAATAATATCTAAATTTTTCCAATAATTTAAAAAATAGAAACTTAGCTAGCTAACCTTATTACAATGAATCAGTTTCGATTTAGCACTTTTTGATGTTTCTCTTCTTTCGTCTTTTAGATTTGAAAACATTGTTTATTTGATGTAATGACTAATTATAAACAAATTAAATATTTGTTTATGCATGTGATATATTGGATCTATACATATAAATCAATTTTAAAAATAAAAAAATTGGCATTTCAGCTTGTTAATCCACTAGTCTGTCAAAATTTTCAATTCCTTTTAGTTTGTCTGACTAATCAGGTTAAAATGGATTGAATTTGACCAATTTTGTGATTATTTGTTGCTTTGTTATTTTTTTTTTTTCTAGATCATTACTAAATCATTATTTTTTTTTTCAAAAAAAATACTTTATACAACTCCTAAAATTCAATCAAACACCTCCTAAAGACCAACTGAAGCTGGGTTCAAGGTATAAAAATACTTTAGTTTGCATGCACACTTAATATACTGTAAAATAACTATTAGAAACACTTTAAATACAATTTTGAAAACAATTAATACAAAAGTTTATCATTTTATAATATTAACTGTGATTAGATAACTTAACTTGCTTTACACGGAGTAAATTATAATTAAGTTGAATTGATTGAAGAAAATCTCTAATGTGAGAGCTATTTCATCAATTTTTATTTCAATATTTTCAATTCACTTATAGACTTACCTCACAGAATTAGTTGTTGTTTTAAGGTCAAACAATCTATTTTCTTGTTTAGATATTATTTTTCCTTGTTCACTAATAAATTGAGCAGTTAAATCTATATTTTTATAATATATGGTTTTCTTATTCACTAATTAATAAGAACATTCAATCTATATTGTTATAATATAGTGTTTGCTGATAAATCTATTTTTTGTTTTCTTATAATATTTATATGTCATGATGCACGGATAAATATGGGTACTAGATATGACATATATCTGATATGTGTATCAGATACGACACACGTATCTATCTGATTCGTCGGAACGTTTATTTTAAAAATAATAGGATATGATACATGATCGATATATGATATATGAATATTGAAAAATGTACAATAATTCTTAAAAATATAATAAATATATGATTGTTATTGTGTGAGTTCAAATTAAAACCATATGTATTAAAATTGTCAACATAAAAAATATACATTATTGTCATCATAAAAGTACCACTACAAAAAAACTCTTAAACAATGACCAATTTTAATAACAAAAATATATTGGAGACCAATTTCCTAATTGGAGATCAATTTAGAAATCAATTATTTTGGTAGCCAAAACCTTGGTAGCTAATGTTAGTGACCAATTTAGAAACCAATTATTTTGGGAGCCAAAATTTTGGTAGATAATGTAAGTAATCAATTTAGAAATTAATTCATAATAGAAACTATTTTAGTTATCAATTTAGAGATCACTTATAATTTTTTGTAGCTATTTTAGTTGCTAATAATTTTTAGTTTTTAAATTAGTACCTAAATTGGTCACTATATAGTAATGAATTATTTATTGTCACTAAAACTGATCGTTATTCAATAATTTTTATAATGTATTATGAGTTTATAATTTAGATACTTTATTGATAGATATCGATAAAATATCTTAAAGTATTAGAAACACATACTAGAACCTATCTATACATTATGATTTATATAGTTATCTTAATATATATATATATATATATATATATATATATATATATATATATATTTTGTATTCTCTTATGGACCATGAGCATATACACCGTCTCTAACCTTTTGATGTGTGGGCCATGGATGCACGCATAGGCCTTACCGGAATATGCAAATTTCTAGTAAATACGCATGGGTTTTTGTGATATGGGCCGAAACTGCATGTGGCCCTTTATAATGGGCCTCATTTCATCTTCATCTTCTACACCAATATATCCTCTGTAAATTAAAAATAAAAATAAAAAATCAACCCCAAAAAAAATCATGGTGACTAAAATGCTACTCGAAAAGTCGTTTATAAACTCAATAAAGTCACTAACTAGCTAACTAAGCTAACAGTATATAATATAAAAAAAAATTATGGATATAAATAATTTTAAATAAAGTATCCCTCTTATTATTCTGAACTTTCATCTGTTACTCAAATTTTCAAAGTACACACAGCAAACTAAACATAGTCAACAATAATATATAAATATAAACCTCAATCATTACATACTTGACTTAGCCCTACAAGTTTATCATAAACTTTTAAGAGTTTTATTTCTTTCTATAAACTAATTCATAGAATGAAATGTATAGCGTAACATATAAGTCTAGGAATTCTCTTTATATTTCATATATACTTTTATTTTATCAACTACAAGTTGTGAGAATTCTCGTACAAGATAATTTTGCTATATTATTCGTCTTAATATAATTGTTTTGCATCCACAGAGAATATTTTTATCGAAAAAATATTATTATTAATATGTTAATTTTTATTAACAGAGAATTGGAACCAACAATATATCTCTTCCTCGGATTCACTTTTATACCCAGTTATAACCTTATATTTATAAAGTAGAATAAATTTTATTTTTTTTCAAATCTGATTTTCAGTAGTGACGTTTATTATTTAATTTCATCTGTTCTTAGATATTCCAAACCAAACCTTTTGCTATCTCCAACCTTTCTGAACACCTTTCTGCAAAGAGATATATAGCAGTTCTACATATCTATGCACAGGTGCAGCATGAATAAAGCATATCATTAATCATAATTATTTCACCACGTAACACTATCAATTCAAACACCATGGTTGGAGCAACATCATCATGATGTAGACGACGATGATGATGATGCATTAACAGGTTGGCCAAGCCATGATGCTAGCATGCAACTGATGCAATACATGAACCACAAGTTTTAAGAAAAATGAAACAAAAATTGTCTGAAAAAACATTCTTTCTGAACCACACCACGTTCCCAAATCATGGTTTATGAACTTGTTTTATAGAACATGATATATAACATGAGATGCTTCACTTGTGTTTACATTTTGAAGATCTTTAGACAAAATCATTGCTTAACACATCACTGTATCCATGCTTCCAAACCTTAATATATTTTTCCATTGGTCCCTTTCATGAAGCTTTAGGGTTTTAAATAGTGTACACACACATAGAGGGGATATGTTGTCGAGTTAACCTTATTTTAGACCAAGATTCATCATTTAAATCTAAGCACCTACCATTGTTTCTCATCATTCTATATTCTCTTCTTTTTATAGAATCACTTTACTAGTATCCCACTTTTTCAGTAGAAAATTTTCTAAAGTTAGATGCTTTAACCTCAGGCTATATTTATTTCTATGTATAAGATTTGTATTTTAGGTTAAAAATCTCAGTGACTTCCTTTTTAGCTTTGAAAATGGGGAAAATGTTCTGAAAATTCTTACCATCATTTTATCACTTTGAATAAAAAAGCTGAGGAGATGATTGTAGTAATAATCTTAACTTTAGTAAAAGATAAAAGAAAATCTTTCATTGAAATCTATGAACCTGTTTTAAAATATTTAACTCTCAAGCAATATTTTTTTTAAGTGGGATAGGATATAATAATGGGGAAGAATATAGAAGTTCTTTTGGACCATTTAAAAGATTCTGAAGTGCATATTAAGACATTTTTCTTGCAAATTGCACTTGGTTTAAATAATCTTTATTTATATAACATATATATATATATATATATATATATATATATATATATATATATATATATTTTTGCTTTTGTTTTCACTTTCTTGATTTTTATGTTCTGTTTTTGTCCTTTTAATATTACTTCCTAGGGTTCAAATTCCTTGTTTATGTGGCTACATGACAAACAAAGTTTAAAAAACAATTTTAACGTTATCCAACTATTTGAGACTAGATTAACAACATTTTAATATATAAAGAAAAATCTATATCAAAACTTTACAGTTTTGAAGAAATTAAAACGACATAAAATAGACTATGTAGTAATGAAAAAATGGTTTTGTTTATTCACCCCATCACAATATATAAGTATAATTAAGTCGTTAACTTTTGTATTAATACTCATCAAGTTATGTAACTAATTTGATAGTGTGATAATTTTAAAAACTAAAACATAAAAAAAAAATTAAAGAATCAAAACGAAAACAATCGAAAATTATAAATTATTTAAGCCATAACAAATTTACATAAAGCACTGAATTCAAGGAATTACAATGGTATTTCTTGAATATTTTAATAGCCCATATACCCAGAGAAACATATTGGGGAAATTGGAAATTGGAAAAGTAAATACTATTAACAATTTATCAGAATTCAACAAGTGAAAAATGCGAGGATAAACTTTCAAAGAGGAAAATGATCGGTATTTCCATGATGCACGGAATTGATATATGTATTGCATATTATACATATTATATGTGAAATGGATATGACATGTTTGTTTTAAAAATAATAAAATATGATACATATATTTTGAAAATATATAATAATTATTAAAAACGTAATAAATATATGATTGATATGACTTGAATCTATATTAAAATAAAGTTAAATATTGTTAATATTAAAAATTATAAATTATTGTCATTATAAAAGTATTAATTTTTTATAGATTAGATACTTCACTATCATCATAAAATAATGTTAAATGATTGATATGGCTTGAATCCAAATTAAAACAATGTTAAATGTTGTTAACATTAAAAATTATAAATTATTGTCATCATAAAAGTACTAATTTTTTATAGATTAAATATTTCATTGATCAATATTGATAACATATCCTAAAATATCATACATCATAATCTAAATTGAAGTATTAATACACCATAGCATGACTGTATATAATTAATGAGAAAAAAAAAATCTATGATAAATAGAATTAAAAAATAAATGTATTATACAATTGTGTGAATATTATTATTATTATTTCAAATATTTTAAACAAGATTTTTATTATTAAATAAAGTAAATCTCGTTAAGTTATATGCACCATAACAATTATTTAATAGGTCTTAGTGGTTTACT
Organism: Vigna unguiculata; assembly: GCF_037176805.1. Lineage (NCBI taxonomy): Eukaryota > Viridiplantae > Streptophyta > Magnoliopsida > Fabales > Fabaceae > Vigna > Vigna unguiculata. The sequence continues at coordinate 26,775,637 of NC_140793.1, forward strand.
TGTGTCTTATAAATAATAGTATATTATCAATAATATTTTTTATTAAAAAATTGTCAATAATCTGTTAAAGAATGTGTTAACATTATTTTTTAACAAAATATTAGATTGAAAGTAAAAGATGAGAAAATATTTTTTACTTTTTTACTTTTTATAATTGTAAAATGCCATCTTATTTTATTCTATTTACTGTAAAGATTTGCAAAAAAAAAATAATAAAAAAGTTATATTTTACTTATTTTTCCTTATTTGTTATATATTTATTTTTCCTTATTTGTTACATATTAATAATTATTTAAAAATATAATATAATACCTTCTCCAGTAATTTTTTTAACCATTAAATTAGAAGTTGAATTTGATTTTCTTAATAAAACGAATATAGAAGTTATCTTAAATTAGTCATTATTTTCTTCGCAATGGAATATAAATTATTTTTCAGTTCAGTAAATAGAAAGTGAAACAAATAAACTTCTCAGGTTGTTGCTAGGAATCTAAGAAAAGAAAACATTTTGATAATGTTATACTTGTCAATTCACATGTGTTAAAGCAATAATCATACAATGAGGCGAGAGAGAAATTCAAAATAGTTTCCATCACAGTCAAGAATATTAAAAAATCATAATATAAATTCAGAAAAAAAGTTTAATGGTAGAAAATAAATTAACTAATTTGTTTAATCAGGAAGAATGAGTTACTTAGATTCTAACACATTACAATAACAGAAGATTCTCGAAACTTAGAATTCCCCCTTCACATCACATAATGCGCCACTCTCTTTTGTTGGTTTTTGTAGGAATAGAGCCACTCAAAACGCATTCTTAGATCAAGAACTTGTTTTCATCATTCATTGGTCAATGTTACCTCCAAACCCATTATTATTGCATTCTTTGGTCAACTGTGCCTCTTTTCTGACCTTAATTTCTCATTCAAATTGTTGTTGCTATCTATGAACTCACCATTTCAGCGTCACCCCTAATAGTTACTTCTCAACCCATTCTAGTCTTCATTAGACAAAGTGTCTCATAGGGTCGGGTACTTTGCGACAAACATTTCTCTGAAACCTTCTTTCTGCTTTTACTTTTTCACTTCTTTCCTCACTACACATTCAACACCTTCTATCACCAATTTTAAGCCCTGTTAATGATTTATTAATCACTGTATAAATAAAAGAGTTAATTTAGTGATGGAGTCTCAAATTGGGTGACTTTAATTAACATGGTGCAAATAATATGTGGGAAATTCTTGAACCCTCCACCTGCTTATAATAATGTCAAAAAGAGGAGCTTCAGCTTCAGCCACTCTGAAATGCCACATAAATACCACACAAAGTGCCTCTTTTTCCCTCTCTTTTTCTCTTTTTCCATATGCTTCATCTCTCTAAGCTAATCTCACAGCTTCAACTAGGAGACATCATCATTATATGCCTAGGCCCAATTAGAATACTGCACAAAGAATTTCAGAAGAATATAAGCGTTAAGGAAGTGAGTGATTCACTGACTTGTCCACCAACTACAGTGTATAGTTGCACAGTACCTTAATGAGCACTACAATGCTGACTACATAGTGCATTAAAAAGGTCGCTTATGTGGCGCCTTATATGGAATCAAAGAAAACAAGACAACTCTGATGTAATGTATGACTGAGATTTCAAATCAGTAGAGGAAAACGACACACCAAGAGGTTTACAATTTTTTTTTTCCTTTAGTTACCATATGGGATGTCAATGTCTGCATCAGATATTGAGCCAAAAATGGTTAAAAGAATTCATCTTTGAGAAAGTTTTTCTAAAGAAATGAGGCTGTTCTGAGCTTTATAAATTTTCATGAAACATGTAAAGAAAAATTTTATAAAATATGAAAGATTATAGAAGTAGTGTAAGAAAAAAGTTTTGATTGCAAAGGAGAGTTTTTCAACTAGAACAAAGATTCTTGTTTCCTGCCCTGGAATTCTTAGTACATATTTTCCTCTGTCAATTTTTGTTTATGGCCATTCTCTGCATTCTTTGATCAAGATGTGAAATGTTGGAATTCCATCACATATAATAAACAAAGTCACACGTTCTTCTCTGACAAAATGTATGATCAACCATTGATACAGAATCATATTTAGCGCTCCCTCTTTACACACACACACACACACATATATATATATATATATATATATATATATATATATATATATATATATATATATATATAATTTCTATTTAATATAGAAGTGTACCTTGGGAAAACCGTGTGGATGCAAGTGGAATCGATATTTATATATTCCCTCTTTCTCTACTCTTTCAACCAATATTTTCTTGTGTGATATTGAAACTTCAACTGCAGATTTAGAATTCAACCCTACCTTAATTAAATTAATTATGCCATAACTCTGCATGATGGACTCTCTCACTCACACTGCACACTCATCCACCATTCACCCATGCTTTTCTTACATATCAACTATTGACCGATGTATCACCTAGAATTGTCTTTCATTACATTAATAATAACCCCACGCTACTGGTTTTTGTTTGCTCTTGAAATAGTGAACTACATTTTCTGTCTGCAGCATGTTTTGCCTAAATTTGTTTCCTTAGAAACGTAGACACATGCCAACTTTTCAGTACCTATAAACCCTTTCTCATAGTTTTGTCACAAATTGATGTTTCATGCACTCAAACCTAACATGGATTAGCAATATCGAAACAAGTGGATGCCCTGGTTGATCAACTGTCTTAATACATGAAAAATTTAATGCACAGTGACTGACAAACTCAAAAGATAAACAGAAACCTTTTAAGACATTATTAATTAGGACTTTCTAATTCTTCTAAACTTGGTTGTACAATGGTCCATAATGTTCATTAAACTGGTGGCTATAATTAAATTAATTAATCCCATGTTTGAAACTGTCCATGAGTTAGTTAGAGGGGTCTTTTCATTTTTCACTCAAACAACAGAAGAAGAAAGCATATTTGACCTTTTGTGTTTACAGTTGCTATCCAAACATAACTTGATTCTTGACCTTCAACTAACTTGTGTAAAGTACATAGCTGAATGTTTCTGGATGCAACAGACATGAGTTTTGGTTTCACTGAGGTTATGTAATTTAATGTGCGGACCAGTTAGCTGTATTGAGAGTGACTCACAGGGGACCAGATTCTGAGTATGCTTCCCCTTGTCTATGTTGCTGATGTTAGTGAGTATGAGCCAGGTCTTTGGTGAGAGGTGAGAAAAGAAAAGGATTTAAAAATTCAGAGCTACAAATAAAGAGGTTCCTAGCAAAATGGTAGGTATCATTGCCAGAGTCCCCAAAAAGGAGAAACTAGAGAAACACTGTGAAAGAAAGACAACATCAGTTTTGGTGCCAATGAAGCCTTGAATCATAGTCCCTAATGTCTTACAAAGGTTTATGAGCTACATTACATCCCCTAGGAAGGGTAGCAGCATACTCTGTCTTAGCTCAAACCAATTATGTTTTGTTGGTACTAATCATTTTGGTTCAGGACATATGTTTGTAAGTTACTTGAGCTATGTTTTACTTTCAATTATAATTGTTGAGTTTTAACAGTAAAGCTAGGTAACAAAGATCTCAGATGCATTAATAATATTAAAAGAAAAAAAGCAGTTTTTCTTACGAAAATGGCACTGATGGAAATAGTATATTCAGAATTTCTTAAAGGGTATCAGTGGTACATTTTTTTTTCAATGAAAGTAAGCCATTAGCTATGAATGACGAAAACAGCAAAATATAGCTTTTTTTCCTAGTTCATACAATTAACTGCAAAATATAGCTTTTTCATGATTAATTTTCCTTCTCCTTAATAACTCCCCAGTGTTTCCTTCTCAGCAAGGACAGTTAAAAGTGATGGTTAGCGTTTTGACCAGCCACTCGATTACGTAGGGGTGCACCACAGAAACAACGGAACATAAAAGACAAAATGATTATAATCTACAAAAGTGGAAGAAGCTAAGAGCCTTTTAAGATAAGAAGAATTTGGTGAGCATAGAGCATATGATAAGTGGTCTTGATTAAGGTAGTTACGTTGGTAAACATTATTAGTGGTGGTTCTTTTTTCTGGATGGGGTTCACCTAATTAACGACAACCAAAAGATTGAGCCCCCAAAACCATGGACAAACCATGACACGCATGCTTCTCATGAGTTTGTGCTTAAACATGTAGTGAACAATGCCAGGTCTGCGCGTGCCAATTGGGTTGGGGACCTTCCTACTACCAATTCAACTCTCACTGATGCAAACTCATGTAACTTCTTCAAAGACCTATAAAAAGGTCTTAAAGAATGATAACTTTTAATTTTAATAAAATAATCTTTTAAATTACAAAAAATTAAATTGTCAGTGTCATCGACTGAAATTAGAAAAATCAATTAATTAAAATGTATAAAAACTAGTCAAACACTTGTTATCAAAGATACGTGAAAAGCTGAAAAGTTGTATCCTTTTAAATTTATTTCAATTGGGATGAATCGAAGTATGAAATACTGATGATTTCAAATAAAAATATGCTAACACACGCTAATAAACTAAGTAATCACGTTGTTCTATCTATCTAGTTTGGGATATAAGTAGATAGAACATTGTTTTCAAAGATGGGGCTTATGAAAATAGGGTGAAAGATGGTTATAGATTGGATTGAAGAGTTTAGGAATTAGGGTGTGAAAGGGAATATAGAAAAATGTAGTAGCGAGGTGAGTGATAATAGAACATCTTGGGAAGTGGGAAAGCAAGAGGCTTAAAGCAAATAGAGAACACAAATCAATCGTAATTCCTATCAGTCCTGAGACACAAAGTAAAGAATAACAGAAATCATCAGTCCCATTTTGCCCCAAAAAAATAACACCACAAAAGCTAAAGTTTCAGTTCTTGTATTGGAGACCGGAAACATGTCCTCTTATATCTCTCTGACTTCGATATTTCTTCCTCTCTTTCCCTCCCACCAAACTGTCTTAGGACCAATTTAGATACCTTCAAGTACATCTTGTGTCTAATTTTTTAACCTTTTCTGATACAAGGTTACTTCTCCAATTTTTTACTTCAAAATAGAAAGCCCTACCACCATTTGTTCTGCAGTTAAAGATAAAAACAAAACCACCCTCATCATTGACCACTACAAAATGACATCATTTTCAATAACCCATTTCTTATATTTCAAAAATGCAGTTTCTTTCCGATCCATGCTTCTAACCTGAAACAAAAAAAAAAAAAATCTTTACTTTGTCACTTTGAACAAAAAAGAAAGTAACATCATTAAACTCTTAATTTTATTTTTCCAATGTTAAAAAAACCAATAGTTTGGTCCTTTCAAAACAAACACTGATATTAAAGAACTAATTTAATGTTAAAATTGACATTAAACCACCATTTTAATGAACCTATTAGTATTGATTGTATTGAACAACCAAACTAATGGGCACCGTGATAATTACATTCCTCAAAGACCAAAATGGTAAATAAAGGAAAAACTGTGTAAAAAACACTCACACAACTTTTTTTAATGAGCCATGATTCATGCACCCCTCTTGTACACACCCTTTCTTGGAGTTTTTAAATTGGGCATGATTTCATCACTACTCTGGCATTTATAAGTACTCCACCCCACATGGTCAAAACTTCAAGAAACCCAACCCTGTGCATTTTTTTTAATCAGGTAGCACCTGGAAGTTGAAGTTGTCAGTAACAAAACCCGAGTTTCACAAGTCTTTAGCACTAAACTCCAAGAGAGAGTCAGAGAGAGAATAGAAGGAAGTTGTTGTGTGCTTCCAAGACATTGAAGATGGTGAAGGAGTAATTAGCCTTTCTTAGAATACTCACCATGTGTTTGATAGATTTGGTGGGAGACGTGTTTCCCCTGGAAGAATCAAAGCCTGGGAACACTCACTTTTGTTTTGTTCCTGCAAGAACAAGAAGACAAGGCCAATGCGAACAAACTCACTCGGATTTGTCAATAGAAACAAGGAAACCAGATCTCTCAAGCATGAATTTTAGCTTGTGTTTGAGCTCCCCAATCATTTCCACACTTGTACATTTCCTTCTTCTTGTTTCTTTGCTTTGCCCTGTTTGTTCCTCAGAAATGGGCAACACCCCGGTTGCCAATCACACTTTTAAGCCGCAAGAACAGATTCACAAGATGAACATCATAAGAACTCGTCTTCAACAAATCAACAAGCCCGGTGTTAAGACAATTCAGGTGAGCCAAAGCTTCTAGCTTTTCACTTCCCCTGTTTTCTCCCCTGTTTTTTTTTAACACGGTGAAGTTCTTTTCGCCGCCTGCAGAGTCCTGACGGTGATGTAATAGACTGTGTGGTGTCTCATCAGCAACCAGCTTTTGATCATCCTATGTTGAAGGGACACAAACCACTGGTAATTGTTTATTGTCTCAGACATTTTCTTACAGTTTTTTTTTTTTAATTTGCACACGAGGAGAAACTTGAATTAGTATTATTTGAATTAAAGTGCAGATGTTCATGTGTGCAGGATCCTCCAGAAAGGCCTAAAGGTCATAACCGAAGAGACATATTGAGTGAGAATTTTCAGCTATGGACCATGTCAGGGGAATCATGTCCAGAAGGTACAATTCCAATCAGAAGAACAAAAGAACAAGACATGTTAAGAGCTAGTTCTGTAAGCAGATTTGGAAGGAAAATAAGAAGGCGTGTTAGAAGGGACACCAGCAGCAATGGCCATGAGGTATGCACCGAAACTTTCTTTTCTTTACCTTTCTATTTTTTCCTTTACCAAACCAGAGAGAAGGCATTAACAAACAGCTCTAGCAGAAACTATTAAGGCAAGCACATGGGAGTTAAATGTCTTGCTTTTCAACCTATGCATTTTTTTTTGTTTCTTCACCATGCTTCACAATGACGCTAAGAATAGCGATGAAAGCACCAAAAATTAATTTTGATTAGGTGGGTTTTATTCCTTTCTTCCGATCGTGAAACTTCAACCTTTTCCCATTTAAGGCAATCACAGAATTCCATGGTGGTCTTTTCATCCTTGTGTATGTTGCAGCTACCTTTACCTTGAATACAAAAATTTAACCAGACAACTCAACATCAATTTTAAATTAAACCCTCATTATCTTGCATAGAAAAGTAAAACTAAAAAACTAAAAAACTAGCTTTCTCTAGCAACTCTTCAACCTGACCTAACAAATAGTTTCGTTTTGACATACCTGCAAACCTAATTTGTTGGTGCACCGCACTGCACACACAACACACAGCATGCAGTTGGGTATGTGAGTGGAGAACAGTACTATGGAGCAAAGGCTAGCATTAACGTGTGGGCACCTCGTGTGACAAATCAAGATGAATTCAGCCTGTCCCAAATGTGGGTCATATCTGGTTCATTTGGGGATGATCTCAACACTATTGAAGCTGGTTGGCAGGCAAGTTTCAATTCACCCATTACTGCACCTTAATTAATCAACTCTTTCTTTACACAAACATACTCATTTTTTTCCTTCAATAATTTCTACCACTGTATCCTTTTTCGTTACCAACAGCATTCAAAACACAGATATCATACTCAACTACCTACCATTCATTTTCATCGCTCAATTTAATATTTTCTGCTTTCGACAACCAAACTTATTTCAATTAATTTTTTCTGCAGGTCAGCCCTGAGCTCTATGGGGACAGATACCCCAGATTCTTTACTTATTGGACGGTAAGAACACTCATTCTTAGAAAAAAAAAAAGGGTGCACCATTATACTATGTGTTTATTGTGATCCTTGCTTAAAGTCTAAGGCAGATCATGTATTAATAAACTATGATGATGGTAGAATTTTTCAGTCTTCAATTATTATAATGTTAAATCATGTTATTGTTATTAAAAAGAAAGAAACTGATGAAAAATATTGGTAATTGTTATTTACAGAGCGATGCATATCAAGCAACTGGATGCTACAATTTACTGTGCTCGGGTTTTGTTCAAACTAACAATAGAATTGCAATTGGAGCTGCAATCTCTCCAACTTCTTCCTATGCTGGTGGGCAATTTGATATTAGTTTGCTGATTTGGAAGGTAATTTGGTGCTTCTTTTCGGAAATGATTATTTGTTGAGAACTTGGTGTAGAAGTCTCCATTTATTTGTTTTTGGGTTAATTTTTGTTTTGGTGATTATGCTGTTTTTGTTGTTGACCGAAAAAGTTAAACTTTGTCATATAAAACGGATCAAGCCATTTAGGGTTTGTTTATATCCTAGTTTAGGTTAATCTTTTGTGTGGCAGCATTATGGGTTGAGAGGGTGGGTCCCTGTTAAAGGATATAAAAGATTTGATGACAGAACACTGTGCCTACCGTTGGATTTGAATACTTTTGTGGTTCAAAAAAGTCGTAGTCAAAAACAAATTAATAAAAAGGATTTAAAAATAGTCAATGGTGGGGTCTCCATTATTTGGGAAGTCTCGCAAATGCCATCGAATTTTGTGATATAGACTGGTAGAAGAAGCAAGGGAAGATTAGTTTAAGCATGATAGTTAATTATTTTGAATTTTATAAAAGTGAGGATATAGTAGCTAAAAAAAGAGGAAGAATAAAGTGATGGTGCACAAAGTTTTGTACTATGTGATGTCTTAGTTAACATGCCACTTTACTCACTTTAATACTTTGGGACATTACACGCATGCACTGTGAATTCTAATAATGAACTGTATTTCCCCTTCTTTTGAAGATTCTCTTCACTTTTTTTTTTTTTTTATCTTGGTTTTACTATTATTCTAAGAAAACCCTAAAAATTGGCTTATTCCCCCAACATTCACGACCTTTCTTTTCCCTCTTTTTGACCCGTTTCACTTACCAACCTGGCTAACATGGTGCTATTCATAATTATGTCTATCTTTGAGTAGTTTGCAACAAAAGGTGGCATTGAAGGTTTGGTGCAATGCTTGATTTTTTGTGTACAGGATCCAAAGCATGGGAATTGGTGGCTTGAATTCGGATCCGGAATCCTAGTCGGGTATTGGCCTTCGTTCTTGTTCACACACCTTAGGGATCATGCAAGCATGGTGCAATTTGGTGGAGAAGTGGTGAATTCAAGGCAATCCGGGTCTCACACTTCGACCCAAATGGGTAGTGGGCATTTTGCAAGTGAAGGGTTTGGGAAAGCTTCATACTTTAGGAACATGCAAGTTGTGGATTGGGACAACAACCTGGTACCCTTGTCGAATCTTAGGGTTCTAGCAGATCACCCCAATTGCTATGACATTCAAGGAGGGATTAATAATGTTTGGGGGAATTACTTTTACTATGGTGGACCTGGGAGAAATGTGAGATGTCCCTAAGGGGATCAACTATATATATATATAGAACTTTTTCTTTTTCTTTTTTTTTTTAATTTTTTATTTATTTTATATTTTGTCATTTTTGGGTTTGGGTGACATTGGTTTTCCTTCTCAAGGGCATGCAAGAAGCTTGTTGGGTCATGGGGTCATTTATTCTTATATTTAATTTACATTTGTTTGTTGATCAAGATTTTTTATTTTTATTTTGACTAACTAGTAGTCACCCATTGATTATACCATTACCACCTGGACTCTTGTGTAAATCTTTAAAGAGAAATAGTAAATATATTTCTTGCTTTTTCTTTTCTATTATATCCCTTCCTTCTTTTTTATTTACTCATTCAAATCACCTTTCTCATTCATTGCTTCTTCCTCCGATTTCAACTGTGTCTTGATCTTGGTTTAAATGATTCTGAAGGGTTTGTTTCGTGATAATACGTTTTTAGGAATATTATTAATGGAGATGTTATTTTTGAAATTAAATTAAAAAGTGTTTGGTTAGATTTTAACATTCCTAATAATTTTAAATAATTGTTGTTGCAGAGTATTTTAATTAGAAGTATTTAGCATACGAAGTTTAAAAGTTTGCTTTTGCTGTTTGTTGCAGCTTCACAGTCAAAATTCGGAAATAGTCAACAGAGATCTTGGATTTTAGAGTATCCAAGAGTAGTTGCATTATTTTATTTTATTTTTGCTAGCATTTCAATATCAGATAATAATACCTATAAATTTTATTTTGTGTAGTTCAGTTGAATAGTAAATTTATGAATAGGTGAATCTCACCTCATACATATATATAATAAAAAATATCATTTATCTAATAATTTTATTGTAAAAGATAACTTTATGTCTACCTTATCATAAAAGTATTATTGATGTATATATAATAAATTGTCATTTTTAATACAGATGATAAATGAATCTATCTTTTTGTTTAAATTTATCTTTATTTAACGTAAAATTCTTGTGTTAATTTGTAAAACTTTAAAAAATGGCGTTTTAAAAATATTGTGGTTTAAAAATAGTGAAACTCGATTATTTTAATATTAAAAAGTTTTAGTATAAATAGAATTGTTATAAACGAGTTTTACTATTTTAAAACATACCATTTTTCTAGAAATCACTTCACTAGAGCTCTATGACTTCTCTCTAGAGATTATGTCTCTCTGGTCGTCTGGTTGAAGAACTAAGACCGTAGGATTGATCCTCTCGGCGAACTCTTCAAATTAGACCGATCAGTTTATCCGTTTGCGTAAGTTGAGTTTTCGCTCTCTTTTTAGTCTTTTACTGTTTCCTGTTGCATGCGAGCTCTCTTCCACTTGCATGCGACGTTTTAATCATCAGTACGAGTCTTTGTTGATCAGTGATCATAACGGTATGTCTTGATCATTCTTGTGATGTTTCTATATGTAGATAGAACATCCTGTGGAGTTAGAGACGTTGACGCTTTTAAGGCGTTGATGTTTATAAAGTTGTTTGAGTAGGATAACAGATAAGGAAAGCTGATAATTGACTTTATTTAGAGAGTTCAATGAATATAATTCTGTGTAGTTAGAATTGACTGCTTGATTTGCTGTGAATTGTGAACTAGTTGATGCTTTGTATAAGTGGAATTGTGAATCCATTGTATGAGTTGAGGTTGAATTGGAAAATGAACACTTGAATAATAACTCTAATTGGTATCATCTCACTTTGCTTGAAAACCATTTTGAAAACTAGACAACACTGCCATGGAGGTGCCAATTTAGGTTATGAAATCAAGTCAAACATCTTCCAACGAAAACCAGAATCTGTGTTGTTTTCTGGTGTGAGGCTGAGCCTTGAAAAATGCGAGAAGATTAGCGCTGAACGCCAGCCCAGAGTGCCTAGCATTGAAAAATGCGAGAAGAATGGGGCTGAGCGTCAGCCGAGCGGTGCCCCAGCGCTGGGACCCCTACAGGTCTGAAACGAAATTTTAATGCTGAGGCTGAGCTGCCAGATTTCATGTGTTTGTTGTTTTGATGTGTTTCATTGCATTAACTGATCTAAAATGAATTATTTTGACTGTCTTGGTATGCTTTGAGTGTGATTGGGTGAATATGGATCTGTTGTATGTGAATTATGGAGGAATTTCGTGGAGATGTGTTTTGGTTGGTATCCTGACGCTCCAATAACCATTAAGGCTCATATAAAGTATAATAGATTATGTCGTGAGGAGTAGCAGGAGGTCTTAGCCACTGGACTCGATCAAGTCTTTGGCGCGAATGAGACTTACCTGGTGTGATGATTAGGTGATAACCCCTTGAGGCCAAACTCTACAGAGTTTGGGAATCATACACGGTGCAAGCCACCAAGAGACCCGATGTTAATTGCATATATCCGGATAATTGAGTCTAAAGTTGAATGACGTGTGAGTATCAGAATGTTCCTGTGTGAATTTGTGATAATTGATTATTATTATTATGCTCTTTCTCTAATGTAACCTTCTTTAAATTATTATTAGCTTACCCTTACTTTTTGTGTTTTTGTCTCGTGTTGTATGTTTCCTTTTGTGATGATCACCTTAATGGTGGGAGCAAATGTGGTTGCAATATCAGAGGCACTTCTGGAGGATGAGGAACCATCGTTTTAGGTGGGAGCTTTAGTTGTGGTCAGTTTGGGTGTATTTTTATTAGTTTAGTGTAAGTATATAAGTGATATATTTTTATAGTCATATCTTTTGTAAGACTGTATTAATATAGTGTGTACAATGAATTATCTGTTTTGGAGCTATGATGAAACTCCATATTTTTATTAGTCTTAAGCTACTAAAAATTGGGATGTTACATAATTAAGTGCGATATGGATAATATTTAATTTTTTAAAATTAGATATAAATATGAACAATATACAATTTTTAAATTAAATATGAAGATGAAATGAATATATATGTTTCTCATCTTTAATTACCAAAATAACTTTAATTTATTAGGTAATTTAAAATTTTATATTATTAATTTTCTGTAATCATTATACAATAATTTTTAAGACATATTTAAACATTTATATTCTCTTTTACAATAATTTAAGATTTATCGGTTATTATTAAATATTATTATTTAATAATTATATTGGATCCTAATTAGTATATACATTATCACTAACTTCATCATTACATAAACAATAACAAGAATACCTCTTAAACATACAAATATTAAAATATGTACATTTATTTATACCTATATTTTTTTCCCATATTTATTTGTCAAATTTATCCTTGAAATAACTTTTTCTTAAAATAAAAATAATTAATTTATCAATTTGACCTTTTCATTCTAATTTTATCACTTTTTTTAAATTTAATCATTTTTTAAAATATTAAACTACCAATAAAAAAATAAAAAATATTTATAATAAATTTATAAACATTATTTATATTTAATCTCTTAATAATAATAATAACAATAATAATAATTTATTATCATAAAAAAAATGAAAACACATGTTACGTGCATGTATTTTGATTAGTTTTATATAAAAGTTTTTTAAAGATAACCTAATTTAACATAACCAACAAATTCGAAAAGTAGATAATTAAAATATATATATTTATATTTCACAAAAATACAACTAAAGAAAACTCCGCAAATTTATTGTTGCTTCTCACTGTCATAAGTAAAATCTTCTACTCACGTATAATATATGATCATATTGGGTGGAGATCATAATATCACAAAAATAAAGGGTAAGTTAGTAAAAATTTGTTTGTGTTTTGCAATAATTGCATGACTTGATGTGAATCTAGGTGAGCATGCTAATGCTTAGAGACAGAGCATGACAGATTATGAGAAATTTACTCTGTTTCATTTTCAGACATTTTGTAATCAATTTTTATGAGGTTTTTCTCTACCATGGACTTGTAATAAAGATGGCGCAATATAATTGAAATATAGCGATATAAATTTTAAATTTTCCTGTACTTAGAAACCTTATTTTTAATATGGAGAATGCTAACCAGTACCCTAAGGGCATTAGTTAAGGAATAATAAATGTGCTTTTATATCATTTTTACATTGAAAGCTGAAATAATTAAATACAGTAATTAAAATAGTATAAATGCACATAATAAATTTGATAAAGACAAAAATACCCTTTTAAATGTGTAGACAATAATTTACTGTTATAAAACAAGATTTTGAAATTTTTAAGGTCTCTACTAAAAAGAAAAAAAAATCAATTAAGTCTTAAATTGACACTTTAATTATTCCTTTTTTGTAACATTTTTATATGTTTAACACTATTTTTTTTGTTGGTTTTTCTGTTAATTTATATTTTCTTATGTTATTTTTTTTAAGTTTTAGATGTTTAACACAATTTTTTTGTTGGTTTTTTGTTAATTTAAATTTTCTTATATCTAATTTTTAGCAACATTAAAATATAGTTATTTTATTATTTAATTAGTTTTAAATATTATTTGTGAACATTAAATAAAATATTAAATACACATGTACAATATTTATGGGCATTTTTGTCTTTTAAAAAAAATAAAGTTACATTAATGGTTATTAGGTCAGGATTTATTTAATATTACACTTATCTATGTACTTTTGTAGGATCCAATGTATATTAATTATCCTTAACCAGTGTCCTTAGGACATCAGTCAGAAAGACCCTTTTAATATTTTTTATTTTAATAAATTATATGATAATTGTATTATTAAGTAATATCTAGAGATGGCAAATAAACCCGTCCCCGTGGGTATTGCCCGAACCCGTCCCCGTTTTGACGGGAAATCCCCGCATTGACTGGGTATGGGTATGGGTATGGGGAATCCCCGACTTTTTCAGTTGGGTATGGGGATGGGTATGGGGATGTACATATACCCGCCATAATACCCGTCCCCGCCATATCTCCATTCTCGTTTAAATTATTAAAATATTCACAATTAATCAAGTAACCCCTATATATATATATTTTTTTTTTCTATTTTTTATTTCTTTTAATTATTTCATTTGTCATGAAACTCATTCTCATCTCCAATATATTTTTTATCTTATCATAACCTTTATGTAATTATGTTAAAATGATGTATGTTAATTAAAAAAAAATTATGCCTCACATTTGAATATTTATATTATTTTTTAATATTTTTATTTATTATAAATTTTTCTTTCACATGAGAATGTTTATACTCTCAATTTAAGATAATATAAAAAAAATTCTTTACTTATTATTATTATTAATTTTTGTTTAATTTGAAGAACTTTTTTGTTTCATTAAAATAATTTTCGTTATTTTTCAACCATTAATTATATGTTAATATTTGAAAAGTTTTCTTAATTCTCTAAGATATTTTTCGTCTTATCATACCTTAGTTATACATTTGATTTCCTTTGTGTGATTTTTTTCGATAGTCTCTCAAATTATTTCTAAAACACACATTTGTTAGTTTTTTAATATTTTTATTTATTTTTTTTATTTTCATCATGTAGAATAATATTTCGATATATTCTATCTAATTATTTTTTATTTTATAACTCATTATTAATCATAATGTAATTTTTTCACTTTAAATTCTGTTTGAAGTGGTTAAAATTTTATATATATATATATATATATATATATATATATATAATGATATTTAGGAATAGTATATGATAATTCACTACAAGAAAAACATGAAATGGTGACTGATTTAGTCAGTAACCCATATCAGTCACTATTTTTCGTCATTGGTGGTAGTAGTTGATTTATTGTCTGAATCAATGACTAAATTAGTGACCGATTCAATGATCGAATCTGTACTTGATTTAGTGACCAATTTAATTACTAATTTATATGTAATTTAATGACAAATTTTTTGGTCACTAATGATATTTCTATTTAATTTTAACCACTTCAAACATAATTTAATAATTAGTTCTGTAAGGTATTTTTCATTTTATCATACCTTAATTATACATTTGATTTCCTTTGTGCGATTTCTTTCGATAGTCTCTCAAATTATTTCTAAAACACACATTTGTTAGTCTTTTAATATTTTTATTTATTGTTTATTTTCATCATGTAGAATAATATTTCGATATATTCTATCTAATTATTTGTTATTTTATAACTCACTATTAATCATACTGTAATTTTTTCCACTTTAATTGTATAAATAACTTTTATTTACTACAATATAAAAATTTAATGTAATTGCTATGAATATTTTTTTGTCACTATCCAACATATATTGAAGTTCAAAAGATACAAAATCTATGTCAAAATTTTATTATTATGTTTATTATTTGTTCTTTGTGTCATTTTGATCAAGTGATGTATTATAACTTTTATTAGTGTATAAAAAAGAGATTCATTATAATTTAAAAAATTGAAGTAAACAAACATTTAAAATATATTTTAATTTGAATATTTGTTTTCCTTTTATTATTATGTTTATTATTTATTCTTTGTGTCATTTTGATCAAGTGATATATTATAACTTTTATTAGTGTATAAAAAAGATATTCATTAGAATTTAAAAAATTGAAGTAAACAAACATTTAAAATATATTTTAATTTAAATATTTGTTTTCCTTTTATATTTTTTTTGAAATATTTTTTAATTTTATCAACTAAGTTCATCAATGTTGTAGTTTGCAAATTTAACAAATGTTTTGGTTCACATGAAATTTTATTTGGTATTCTAATATAAAATGTAAACAATTATAATTTATTTTAAGGTATTTGGCATCGAAGAAAATCCTCCTAATATTGAATATTTCATAATATTATGTTTTCTTTACCGTAATTTTTTTTCTTTTATAAAAATTAATATTGAAGTAGTTAGAACACGGGTACGGGTATGGGTACGAGATTATACCCGTTACCCGGTGGGGATGGGGATGGGAAAAAAGTTTGATACCCGTTGGGTTTGGGTATGGGGATGGGGATGAATTTTTTATGCGGGGATGGGTATGGGATAGCGAAACCCGTCCCCGCCCCGCCCCGTTGCCATCCCTAGTAATATCCGTCTAAAGTGTTTCAGAACTCATTTAAATTTATTTTTGTTTTGGGGTCCAACATTTTGAAGTTGCCTCTGCTATTACAAAATTTCAAAAATTTTAATATATATGAGATTGGTCGAGTGGAGTATCTAAGTTAGTTTACTTCTTTCTTGTACAAAAACAAATCCAATTCAAGTCAAAATCAAAATAGATAACACCATTACACTAGTTTGTTAACGTATACTCAAATCCACACATTTTACTAAATATTGTTTCTCTAAAATATGGTAACCAATTAAGTCTAACTTGTAAAACCAGCACAATCACTTTCAGAACTCAGTTCAATATCATATCGTATTAATCATCATCATAAAATCTAAACAAAGTATTTTAATTTTTCATTAACTTCCCTTGCTTAAAAAGTGATTATCAATCTGTGTTAAACTCTTGCAGCCTAAGAAATATTCCTATCTCTACTAGAGACCTACAATAAAGTATTCAAACAAATCCAAATTGTTAAGTTGAGAGAATTATTCTCGATTGTTCTCACTAAAGTTATGACCAAAACACTACGAAAATTAGGATTTAATAGAGTAAATACCATATTTGAAAATTCAATCGATTCAAAATTTCTCTTTAAACCTGTGCTGATTTCTAAAATAAACGGTTATAGAAGAAGAAATTAAGAGATAGGTAAAAAAGGTTTGGACGGAAGTGTGGTGCAGATTTCTTTTTATAATATTATTATATTCTTTTATTTCAAACATGTCACATTTATAATTATAATATTTTTAAAATTTATTATTAGAGAAAAAAATATGTATTCCTAATTACTAATGGCAAATAATAATAAATAAAATCGTTGTATCACCAGAACACATCTTACATTTGACTGATTTTACAATCATACTTATTAAAGTAATAACTGTATATATGCATATTCATTAGGAGTTGATATGTAAAAATATAGTGAATTCTGTTTTACATATTATTTTACAATTTTTTTTATTTTTATCTTTCTTCCCTCTGTTTAAACTGTAATAAATATGTACGATATTAATAATAGCATGTAATATTCTATGTTTTTTCTGATTAAAAAAAAAAAATCTATGTTGTATGTAGAGCCATGTTCAATGAATAAGAAAGTATGCGAAATAAAAACAGCAATTAATGAAGTGGGAAGGGGCATAAAGAAAATATTGAGTGAATGAGAATTAGGGGTTTATATGATAAAAGATGATTGACTTAATAGACAAAGGAGTAAATGAGCTCTGTAGCAGCATATTAATCAAATTGAACCCAAAGTCAATGCATATGAAGATGTAGGGTCTATATTCATGGATCTGGGCGTGAATAGAGTATCATGTTCCACCACCATTCCATCCTTAATTCTCAATATGTTCACACAAGGCAAAAAAAGTCTATAAAGCTAAAAGGTCCACGTAAGGAAAAGTTCATAGAGTCGCAATATCTCCAAAAGCCCGATGGGTAAGAGTTAATCTATGTGAATTGGTTTAAGATCAAGATAAAGACGTGGGTTAACTCGTCACCGTCCTTGGTTCAAGCCAACTTTGTTGGACCTTTCAAGTTGCACATGCTTTGATCAACTCTCTGTCTGAGTTGATTCAAACCGATCTTCAACATAGATGATTAAGCTTAATACTTGACTTGTGTAAACATGGTTCGAATTTTGACCTAAACTAACTCATTTTGATCTTTAACTTGGTCTGACTCGTTTTATCTTTCAGCTAAAGCCAACTTATTTTAACTTTCGACCTAGACCAACTCATTAACTTGATTATCCAAACAAAATATTTAAAAAATAAAAAAATTTAATTATAAATAATTCAAAAGTAATGTATTTTAATTCTTTGAAATTGTTCAAATCCTTTGACAAAAGGACGAAGTTCTTTGGTTCAAAAATAATGTGTCTGAACCAAGCTAATGACTACTTCTTTGACTTAGTTATTGTGTCTTTAGAGATATTGTAGGGGATAGCCTAATACTGTTACTTTCCTTATTCTAATGTTATTCTGACATAAAATAGTTATAGCACTTTGCATAGTTATATAACTAAATCAGCTACTCGTGTATATCAGATAGTAAACATGTTAAAACATTGTAGTTTAACAAAACAGCAAAGGTTTTAAAGCATTGTACTTGTCCCTTTGAACTTAACCTGTCTTGTAAGAAATTGTTGCGGATGAATTTATTTTATTTCTTTGTAAAGCTGAGTTGAGAAAACTTTGAACAAAAGTCTCTGTACTTAGTTCAAAATCAATCCGTTAAGTTGGGCTTTTGGACTTGCAAAGCTAGTTGAACGAACCAATGATGAAGAATTCATAGCAACAACACTTGTTGGAACACCGGGCTACCTTCCACCAGAGTAGGTTTTGTGCTTTCAGATCATAAGTACACTCTCTTGGTTTATTCAACACAATCAATTTTCTTGTTATCATTATATGCTTAAACCCAAGTAAACAAAAATTACACACCACTTGATTTTATTCTGACTCGATTGCTTTTTTGCTCCTTTAAGATCTGTTAAGGAGCTTCAAGTGACTATAAAAACAGATGTATTTGCATTTGGGGTGGTTCTGTCAGAGTTTATAACGGGAAAACGTGCACTCTTTCGTGACAACCAACAACCCAACAATATGAAATCAATTTCAAAAAATCATTAGTTCACTTTTATTCAGAGAAATCTTGACTTAATACTCGATCATTATGTAAAATTTTTGTGTTTGAAGAAAGCTAATAATCACTCCCTTAACATAGTTATTGTGTATCTTTAGGGATATTGTAGGGATAGCCTAACATTGTTGCTTTCCTTATTCTGATGTTATTCTGACCTCATAATTTTGTTATTTGGAACATTTCCCTTTGTAGATGGCAGAAGTAGGTCATTGGTGTTTGTGCGAAGATCCAAACGACAGGCCTGTGATGAGGGATATAGTTGTGGCATTGTCTCAGATTGTTATGTCATCCACTGAATGGGAAGCATCATTAGGTGGAGACAGCCAAGTCTTCAGTGGGGTTCTTGATGGAAGATGAACACCCTTTTCTTTTCTTTTCTTTTCTTTTCTTACTTCACAATTCTACTCTAATGCTTCTCTTTCTTGCACTCATCAAATCTCATGCTGCTACCATTTGGAGTTTATGCTCTGCTGTATATATACGTACACATTTTTAGTACAAGATTATAGACTTCTTAATGTATTCATGTATCAAAATATTGTTATTGCTAACTATTTTATGCTGAAAATAAATTCAAACACGTAACTAACGTTTTTCCCCAGCGCCTAGTCTAGACCACTGACTCTAGGGGATCGCCATTGAGTTATATAAACAATTTACAAACACAACTTTTTTCCTTTTTTTGTTGAATCCTATCATCATCAAAGTTTGAGACTTTATTATTGACTTTAAGATTTTAGAAAAAGAAATATATAAAATATGTGGAATTCTACAAGTTCATGTCAATGAAAGACATTTTTTTAGTTTTACTTAAAATACCCATACAGTCAACATAATATTTGCTATTTATTGATGAATAAGTTTGATAGTTATAATAAGATAAATATTCTTTTACTTGAGTATTGGAAATGATGAGCATGATTGGTTATGTCAAGTGAAAAAATATTCTGACTATAAGCAGTTTCAAGTTTCATGACTATCTAAATTTTAAAGCTTGATACTAGGTAGTGATGTTGGAAGCATCAGACTCAAGTTAGGAAGTCCCACACTTGTCAGAATACTGGCAAACAGTTGAAGGTTGGGATATAAAATTTAAACACTTCAAGCTTTCAAATCATACCTTTCTCGGCCTTTTGGCTAAGATCAAGTGTAGTATCTGTTCTTATCAGTTTAATATCTGATATGTGGACTATTAGTTCACACGATATTAAATTTATTTTTTTAGGGAGAGGGTCATCAAAGTAGCTTGCTACTTGGCTTCTCGAGCATCGCCTCTGTTTTGCACTTCTGCAGAGGCCTGGTGCATCCCATCCAAAATAGTTTGATTTATTTGGATTGAGGTCTACAGTACTACTATTTGTTTCTTTTATGCTGAGGTTATCCTTCCTAACTCAACTATGTAGGATAAATAATTTGACCTTGAAGATTACAAAAAAATTATGTCTTTTTATCAGCTTAGGATGTAAAAGTTAAACACTAATGTTTTAAAGAAAGAGGTTATCCTTCCTAACTCAACTATGTAGGATAAATAATTTGACCTTGAAGATTACAAAAAAATTATGTCTTTTTATCAGCTTAGGATGTAAAAGTTAAACACTAATGTTTTAAAGAAAGTGTACATGGAGAGGACCATCAAAGTAGAGCATGCTACTTGGTTTTTGGACCACCTAGCAGTTCAATTATTTAGTCTTATTTCTGATGATTTTAATTGGTTGTATAACATCCTATTTAATAGTTTTTACACTACCCATTTAATAGTTTTTACACTACTAAACAAAATATTATATCATGATCAAACAAAGCAGATAGTGGGAAGAAACATATGAATCACTAACTATATGTACAGGCTATACCCGCATGAGCCAGAACTACTACTAAATAATTTTGCTCACACTAATAGTATCATTGCAAAAGGAAAACAAACATAGATAAGAAGGGGAAGTTAACTTTATTAAGAGGAATCATGCAATTCAAACTATGAATATCAGTCAATTTGGTTCACAATCATCAGAATTACTTGAATATCATCACAACATAGACATTGGATCTCTTGGTGGCATACACATGTGACGGTCCCCAAACTCTGCAGAGTTTGGGCGCAAGGGGTTATCACCCGACCACTCCCAAGTAAGTTCCCTTCGCGTCTAAGACTTGATCAAGTCCAAAGACTAGGATCTCTTGCTACTCCTCACGACATAATTTCATCCATTAAAACAGAGAATCAAACACTCAACTACAGTGGTTCTCGCTCAAGCTAGAAGATCTAGCCCAAGCGAGTGGCCATCTCGCTTAGGCGCGTCATTCTTGTCTGAGCGAGACCCCAATAGTGGGCAAGTTAAAAAATCTGGGCGAACTCTCGCTCAGGCTAAGCTGTCTCGCTTAGACGAGAGTGTCTCTCGCTCAAGAGAAATCAACTCGCCTAGGCAAGACTTCGCGCAGGAACAAGGGTGGGTTTTCTAGTGTTTTCGCTCAGGCGAGAGCCTCTCGCCTAGGCGAAAATACCAGATTTCCAATCTGTTTCCACATGCAGGAGCCCAGAATCTTTGCACAATTCAAACACACATCCAATTATGCAGTTCAAACATCAATTCAACACTCAAACATGCAATCCAGAGCCATCAGAACAAATTTTCATACGAATTTTAAGAAAAAGGTTAGCTTCCCTTACCTTTTTCTTATTTTAAACTTTGGCAAGATACCACCTCAACAGTGAGGGCACAAAACCTCAATTCAACCTAGAGAATTTCGTTATTATAACACAGGGAGAGGAAAAACACCCGATTAATCCCAGAATAGAGGTAGAATTTCGAATTCAAAGTCAAACAGGATCAAACATGGGAGGATTGACTTACTTTGAAGAAGGAAGTTGGAAGTGGAATCAACTGGAAGCTCTGCAGGTGTTTCCTTTCCACAATCTGATTGCAAAAGAAGAAGGATCAGAATTATGGAGGTAGTAGAGGGGTTATGAGGAGGAGAACTTGAGAGAAAACTGGTGGGGTAGTGAGGAGTGCTTTGTTGAGTGTGAGGTGAGCTGGTGCACTTAGGCTTAGGAAAAATCAGAGAAAAAGAAAAAAAAAAGGGGCTTCACAGGTTCGTTGCTTATAATATTTTGTAAAATACAATTACTACAGCCCGAGTTTGCTAAATATGGTTGAAGTATATTTCATTGGTTAATAGATTACTTGTTTCTTTGGGACTGTCATAAGATAGAAGAGTTTCATAATTACCTTATCAACTGGATTTGTCTATACTATTAGTATGTTCAATGCTGAAATTATCCTTCCTCATCCAACAAACTAAGGACGACATTTTGCCTTTGAAGTTTGTTTGCAAAAAAATTATGTATTTTTCATTTGTTCTTTGATGATGATTAGTCTTCTCTTCTGATCAGCCAAGACTTCTAAAGGCCCAGGTTGTAAGTTAGATTAGTCTTGGTCTTGGTTTTTTTCCCACAAGGGATCAGTGATGAGCTTGATAAAGTTACCCTCATATTTATTTGAGGCTCCTGTTACAAATCAGGTTTCATTCTTGAAGCTGAACATAGTCTTGGTCTTGGTTTTTTTCCATTAACGCTTTAGCATACATATCATTTAAGAAATACTTAGTTAAACCTTAATTAGGCATGAACCCGTCTTGGAGAAGGATGAACATGGTTGGTAATATCAAGTAAAATATATTTCCAATGACTGTAATTAGGTTCAAGTTTCATCATATATCAATTGCCGTTCTAAATTTTAAAATCTGTTCATCTCAGGAAACCATGTTGGGAACATTACTCAAGATATGAAGTCCCACATTTGTCAGAACACTGACAGGTATCTGAAGGTTGAGATATAAATTTTGAACACTTATACTTTTTAAAGCATACCTTTTTCGGCCTTTTGGCTAAGATCAAGTGTAGTATCTGTTCTTATCAGTTTAATATCTGATACGTGGTCTATTAGTCCACATGATATTAAATTATTTTATTGAGGGAGAGGACCATCAAAGTAGCTTGCTACTTGGTTTCTCGAGCATCTCCTTTGTTTTGCACTGATACAAAGGTTTGGTGCATCCCACCCAAAACAGTTTGGATTATTTGGTCTGATTTCTGATGGCTTAAGCTCAATTATTTGGTTTGATTTTTTATTTTTGATGGATTAAGTTATTTATTTGATTTGTTTTCAGATTGTTTTGCGCATCTGCAATGACCTTGTGCATAAATTTTCATCTGATTTGAGACTAGTCATTTTGTGAACAATGGTCTCTCCCATTGAGACTTATAATTGCTAAACTACATTTACTGTTTGAGTTGAAACTAGCAATGGTCTCTCCCATTGGGACTTACTTGCTAAGTTATGTTATGGCCTCTTCTAAGAATCCTATTGAAGACAGAACTTGTGAGCAACATATTCACCTCTCTTTTTAATATTTAAATATTTTTTATTTTTAGTTCCTTACCAAGAATCATGATGGTTTAACATTTAATTTTATACCCATATTTTTCAACATGTTCAATAATACTCAAATCAATGTCTATAATCTTACAAAGTTATCAGAAGACTAATGGAAAAATTTTATACATTCTAACGATAAATAATTACATTAATATCTTCTATACTTATGCATTGGATGCAAACTAAACGCCCAAGATTTCTTTACTAATCACTCATAAGATAGTATGATGCTATTTCTCACTGAATTTTATGGTAATATTTAATTTATACTTTTCTTCGTTTAACATTCTCAGTTGTACTCAATATAAAACTTAAATTAGCATTTAAATTGAATTTCTAACAGAACATAATATCCTTGAATTTTTTACTGTAAAGTTGACTATTCTAACCAGAATAAAGCTCGGGCTGTTTCTGGGTTTCAACAAAGACAGGATAAAGCTTAACAGCATGTTCACTGCACTCAAGGCCACACTTGATGATGCTGAGGAGAAACAATTCTGAAATGAAGCTATCAAGGATTGGCTGAGAATGTTAAAAGATACGACTTCTGAGATGCATAACATCTTGGACCAGGTGAGAAACTCTCACTGATCATCTTGGATAATGAAAAGAACATGTGAGATATTGAAAGACATTGCTGAAGAAAGAAATGATTTTCATTTGAGTGAGACTGTTCCATAGAGAAGTGGAGCCAAACCAGTTTATTCCTCACAGAAACCACAAATCTATGGAAGAGGAAAAGATATAAAAAAAGTTTGTAGACTTTTTTATTAGTGATACTGATGCATCTTATTATGAGGATTTAGCAGTCCATTAAAAGAAAAAGATATACAAAAAAAATTCAGATTTCACTTTGAAGAGAATGACAAAAGCTACGATTGGAGCGGTACCCAAGAATGTTAGGAATGGAAGTACGAGTCTAACCACCACATCATCATTTTAGACAATACAAGATTTGAAATTCTTTCATTTTTTGTTTAACAGTAATCATTTTAATTGATGACATACATTAAACGAAGGATAGGAACTAGGGATGGCAATTAGGGCCTGGCCCGCGGGCCCGGCCTGCAGGCCCGCAAAAAAATGCGGGGCGGGCCAGGATATTGAGCCCGCAGGCCCGCACGGGCTAGCCCGCGGCCCGCACGGGCCGGCCCGCAAGCCCGCATAAAATTAAAAAAAAAAAAAACTTGTACTTGTGTATATTAATTACTTCTTTTATGGACTCTTGCATTAATATTTCAAATTCTTGTATAATTGGAAAAGACAAGTATTATGTAATTTTTAATGTGCTAAAATTTAAAGAATACATTGTGTATGTCATAGTATGAATATGATGAAAATGTTGAATTATCAATTTATCATCTAATTCCCCAAAGTCTTTACTTAATTTTGTGAACTTCTTAAAGTTTCCCAATTTTTAAACATTGAAAGTTTTATCATAAAAAAAATAAATAAATTAAAAAATTAAAAAAAAAAAAAAGCGGGCCGGCACGCGGGCCCGCGGGCCAACGTGTATGCGAGGCGGGCCAGAGTATGCGGCCCGCATAAAATGTGCGGGGCGGGACGGGCCGGCCCGCGATATGCGGGCCTTATGCGGGATGAGCCTAAACGGGGCGGGCCGGCCCGCATTGCCACCCCTAATAGGAACGATATGCAAATTTCAGATTTTCATCAAGTCTGCATTACTGCACAATGTGTTTTATTCAAAAACTGAGACATGTATTGTTTCATTTAATCAGAACTCCGGTCACTTTGAGAGCCAATATTTAAACACTTGTCCCTTTCATTTAAGTTCAGAATGAAGTTTAATATAATAAGGTTTGTCAAATTTAAATTGCAAAGATCAGATATTTGTATTATTTGTTCCTTTGTTTATTGGACCTCATAGGATCCTTTCATCAATCTATTAAAAAGTGGACTTGTATCATTTATTACTCTCTGTATAAACAAGTTTTTTTACAGAAGTATGAAACTCACAAATGGATAAATGAATTGGTATGAAACTCACAAATGGATAAATGAATTGGTATGAAACTCATAAATGATAGTATTGATAACATCAGAATATACAATCATCCCCTTTTATTCTCTCTGCAGCAAAAAGTGTAAAATGTGGTGCATGACATTACAAATCAATGTGACAACATTATCCAAGGAGTCGAGAGTATGAGGAATGAAATATCTAAGTCAATATTGATATTTATGTAATTCTGAAGAACGGTATTCCAAAGTACACTGAAAATTTTGTAATTTGAACAAGGGTAAGTGATTTTGGGTCAAGGACACTATTCGCGAAAGCATTTTCAATTTACAATCTACCATTGTAGAAGATAACAGAAGAAAAAAGTTGTAAGTTGTAAGTGTAAATTGTGACTGATAACAGAAGAAAAAAGTTGTAAGTGTAAAGTGTGGCTAAAACTACAAATCCTGAGCTCGTCTCATGAGTTCTTCCCTATCAATGAAACGCTCAAGCAGATGTTTCTCTCGCAAAACCAAATAATCTTCAGCACTACCTAACCATTCAAATCTTAAACTCTGTTGCCTAGGAGTAGGAATTGACTTTAACAGTTGAAGTCCCACACTTGTCAGAACATTGAATGACGACTGAAGCAGCAGATATAAAATTTGAACATCTATAATGTTCAAATCATACCTTTCTCGGCCTTTTGGCTAAGATCAAGTGTAGTATCTGTTCTTATCAGTTTAATATCTGATATGTGGACTATTAGTTCACACGATATTAAATTTATTTTTTGAGGGAGAGAACCATCAAAGTAGCTTGCTACTTGGTTTCTTGAGCATCGCCTTTGTTTTGCACTGATGCAAAGGCCCGGTGCATCCCATCCAATATTAGTTTGATTATTTGGTTTAATGGGTAGAATACTATTTCCAAAGTCTCCCAGGCTTCAATGTATGGTTGAAGAATTATTTTTTGGTGTTTGTTTTCTCTATGTAGAATTTGCAGGCCCAGATGACTTTAGTTTTTTTTTTCTTTTTTATTTTCGTTTGTTGTGGTATGAGTGAAGAAGCCATCCTTGGTGTCTATGATCCTAATCAAAAAAAAACTTTCTGCAATTCATGTTAGTGGGGTATGAAGGCAGCTACAAGCCCAATAGGTATGACAGTGCATTGAGGAATCCAAACAAAGCTTACTTTGGTGGAGTTATTAAAAATACCAACGATGTGTTGAAAACTTAGGACTAAATCTCATATTGTTGAAATAACTTGCTCACACTATATAATAGAAGAACCATACAGGTTTAGGAGGAAAATCTTCTGTTTCGAGTGTAGAGACCAAACACCTACTAGGAACAACTTCAATTGTACTCATTTTTTCTCTAAGTCTTCTCTCTCCGCAATCTGCTGTAACTTCTCCACCAAAAAATCTTTCTCCTTGCTCGATCGGTTGACCAGACGATCGGGGGTACCTGTCTAAAAGGCTCTGATGCTTAAGTCAGTAAATAAATCGATCAATGTATAAGTATATCTGGTGTAATAAATGCGAATTTAAGATCCTCATCAACCTACCTTTGGCGTATTTATAGTTTCCGGTGTGGGCCTATAATTAGGGTTCCTTAATCACGGCCCAATGATCCTTTAATCAAGATTACTGACTTATTTAATGTTAATTAGTCCAGCTGACTGGTCTCGTTTGGCCGATTGACCGATGGCCGCCTGACTAGGCTGGTTATCTTCTGAGTTTAACAACCTTAAGTGAATAATTAATCTATATGGCCGATCGACTGAGGATCATACGTAAGACACTACGCGAATCACCTATGGGGCCGACCGACTGATGAACCTTCATAGGGTAACGTGTGGTCTATTTGGGGACCGATAGACCGATGGTCCTTTATGGAGTGACGCAATTCATCTGTGGGATCGATCGACCGATGGCCCCCTGTGAGGATGCGATTCATCTCTGGGACCGATCGACCGATGGCCCCATGTGAGGATGCGATTCATCTCTGGGACCGACCAACCGATGGTCCCTTGTGAGGATGCGATTCATCTCTGGGATCGATCGACCGATGGTCCCTTGTGAGGTTCATACATAGTTTATGTAAAGGACCGATCGACCAATGGTTCTGTTTCATAGATAAGCTCTCCCAGCCTTGTTCGATGGACTGGAGGACCGGATGTTGCCAATGGTCCGATGGGTCATTCAATTCATCTTCCATTTTGTTTTCGGATATGTATAACATAACATTTCAATTTCTTTAGGATTTAATCTTATTTGCATAACTTTTTTTAAACAACTAAATTTTAAAATAAAAAAATGGGTAATTTGATTACATAAATTAAAAAAATCTGTTTTATTTTGAAAGTAAAAATTTGAAAACAAAAATAATCTTTCATTTATAAAATCTATATATTGATCTTCATATATTCTATTTGTCTCGATCTTAATTAAAATAAATTTAGTTAAAATTTTATTGATTATGCTAAATTTATTGATTATGATTACAGTAAACATTCGCTTAAGTCCGCATTCATCTCAATCCGCATCACGCCTATATTTGCATTCATTTAAGTTCGCATTCCGTCTAAATCCGCATTTGGACAGCGAAAATTATCAGATCATTAATTGTGATTTTATTTTCAAAAAAAAAATCATGTAAAGTTATTTGACAATTATTTTCAATTCACTCACATGCGATTGCCGATTCACCATTGTGTAAGATGCGAAGAAGGAGAAAAAATATACCCTTAACTTGATTTAACTGATCTGATGATAAATAAGAAAAAAATTTCAACTCACTCAAAAAAATAACAAATTCATTATGTAACATATATCTTATATCTGTTATCTCTCATATTTTCACAATTTCTAAAAATTTCCAACAACACATATAATATTTAATGCTGTAATTATATAACATATAATATTTCATATTGTAATATGACTCATAAAACTTCATAAGCCCGCATTCCAATAAAATCTGCATCAAACTCCAAAGATCAAAATACAGACTTAAGTGAATGTTTTTTCTGTAGTCAGCAAGTGAGATTTGATCTCTAAATTTATATTTGTTTTTAATAAAATGAGATTTGATCTCTCTAATTTTATTTAAATGAAAACTTATTTAATAAAATTTATATACAAATTACAAAAATTAAAGTTTCAAAATGTAAATATTAAAAGGATTATAAAAAGACATTGAATAATTCAATTATAAGAGCTCATTTCTTTAAAGTTTTTTTAAGAGATATATTTACATATTTTAGGAACGATTCATGTAGCAAGAAATTATTCTTTCATGTTCGAAAAATAGTTGGATCGGCAATAATCACACAGTTACGCGTGAGATATGTTAGAAAAAAAAAATCACACTAATTTAATACTTTAGATATAATGTTATAATTTAAATCATAAACACTAATTAATTTTGTACTACATACTATGATCATACGACTACTTATAAACTCCTTTACCACTCTTAGAAATAATAAGAAACTTAAATATTTATTTTATAAATTAAAAAAAGTGTTGCCACTTTAAGGAAAAGTAAAATTTCTTTTAGGCTTTTAGCATTTTTTTTGTAATACACAATTTTTTTTATCCTTCAGATTTTCGAAAAGATCATTTTGTCTTAATTATTTTTAGATTATATACTTTAGAAACTTTTTGAAACAAGTTTTTTAGAATTTCTAAAATAAGATTTGTTGAAATGTGTTTTTCAGAATATAATTTTTGGAACACATGAAATGTATTTTTGAAACATATATAATATATTTGAAATAAGTTTTCTAAAATATCCTTATATGAGATCTGTTTGGAAAGAACTTTCTGAAATAAGTTTTTTTCACATTTTTTTTTAATTCTCTCCTTGTTTTCCTATAATATAGTAATGACTATGGCATAATGGCACTAACAACATGACGATCACAACTATAATAATGTAGTAATTGTAGGAGTGCAGTAAGCAATAACCAGCTTTTTACCATCTTCATGATTCTACAAATGAAAAGGTGGCCCAATTGAAGATGTCCACACATAGAAACAAAATGGACTCTATAATAGTGGCGTGGTCTCCAATTTTCAAGAGGGTTATTGGGCTCACAGCACTAACCATACTGGATAGAAAAATATATTTCAATTTTTGTTCTCCTGTAATTTCTGATTGTCATTTTGATCTTTTTTTGTCATTTTAGTCTTTATATTCTCTTTAAATGTATTTTTATTCAATTTCAAATTATATATATATATATATATTTATATGATTTATATTTTACATTTTAATTGATTAAATTATCTCTTAGTGATATCTTAAATGAATATAGCAAATTTAAGATTATAAATTGGACTATAATAAGAAAATAAATGAAACATATACAGCTGTGAAATTACAAAAAATTAAAATCATGAGAAAAAAAGAGACATGAATGATTTAAAAAAGAAATGATTTAGCGTATTGCTTTTGTAGTTTTAGTTTGTCCAGTATTTTTTTTCTTGGCTGGATTGAAATCTAAGATTGTCTTATAATTTAACTCAAAAATAAGTTGCTCATTTAAAAAAAAAGAACTATAAAATTTAATAATATATTTAAATACATAAAACTAATTAAAAGAATATATATATATATATATATATGTGTGTGTGTGTGTGTATATATATATATATATATATATATATATATAATAAAATAAATATATAGAGAAAATAATATTGGCAGCATTAGGGTTGGGGAAGTTCTAGAGTGTTGAGTCATCAGATTCTTCTCGTTTTATTTTCTCTTCCTTTTAATATTTTTCTCTCCAACCTTTCACGTGGCCCACTCTCATCATGTTAAGTCAATTACATCATTCTCGAAGAATAATAACGCTTATAATTAATTATTTTGTTTATAGATTTAATTTTCTAAAACTTGAAATTCTGATTTAAATAATAAATTATAGTTAAAATTGCTGACAGTGAAATCATAGTGTAGACCAGTTATGTTTTTCCATATATGCTGTAGAAAAAAAATAAAATAAAGAAAATAAAAAATAAACAATAAAAAAAAAATTAGCTGCATATGACAATTAGTTGATCTATTTTTTAACAATAAACAACACGTGAATGCAGAAAATGCTTTTAAGCCACAGACTTGTGACAGTGAGTTATTGAGGACCATTCATTGGACCCTTTGATATTTCAAAATTGGTAACCTACACGAGACATGCTAAATTATTTATAGATGCATTGAATTTTCAACCCTCAACACGATTAAAACAAGAACCAAAACCAAACAACACAATTGAAAATCGAAGAAACAGAACCTTGGGTGTTTTAAAATACTGAACAGCTAGCTTTGTTTTTGCAGCAAAGCAAGTCAAAATGATTGAAAGTTCCAAAAAATCTGAACATTGATTATACCCTTATTTTATTAATTACTATTACTATTATTATTATGCAATGGGCAAAAAGAATGAGAAAACTGTTGATAAAAAAAATGAGTAAAGTTGCAGATTCAGGGCTTTCCATTTGCTACTATTTTTGTTTTGTTGTGAAAAAGCAAAGTTTATTATTGCACTTCATACATAAAAAATACCAACACGGAATGATTCATGGATACGCATGTGCATCTCAATTATCACAAGCCTTTTAAAAGATGCCCAAAATTTACTTCTCTACTTCAAAATCTCTTTCACCATCACCAATAATATATCATCTTTGCTGAAGTCTTAAGTTTTGTATCTAACAAAGAAAGATTTACATTTATTTAAAATTAAATATTGTACCCTCAAGTTGTTATAAATTATAAAAGAAAAAATTAACAGTTAAATTTTGACAACTTCTTCTAATCATATGAGATGACATCTCTTAAGTGATTTTTTATTTTTTTATTTTTTCATATTTTTTTATACTCCAAAACCATCTAAAAATTGTTATTTCAAATTATAAGAGAAAATTGTAAAATTTAGTTATCCATTATAAGATACGTTATTATTAGGATAGAATTTATGCAACATCTTAAAAATAATATAATACGATGAAAAACTCGCTTAAAATAACACAAACATCATGCGAAGATATCATGAAACTGTTTGATTATAGATGTTATAAATCATATCGAAGTAATAATGTTCGGTTATATGTCCAAATGTTAGGTCTATATGTAGGGAAGTTTGGTTACTAACACCTGTGTTAGAATGTGGAAAAGGTACTTGTTCCTAATTTATGGTATAGTTTTGGTTTTGTTGAAGTATCTCTGTCTTCAAATACTTCACATTTCTCAACATGTAAATGCCTATTTTGGTACATCTCATCTAAGGTTTATCTATAACAATAAGTAGTTCAACCTCGAATACATCAACTGATAAAACAAAAATTTAAACCTGCTGAAAATAGTTAATGCTCATTTTTAAAAGCAACTAGAACATTGAATATTATTAGCTTGTTCTCTTAAAAGTTAAAATCATAATTAATGCAGTCTTTTTGTTTTTGTCTGAATTGCTATGTCTAAACTTATCAATTACTTAGTATCACTTGACTTTGATTTAACGTGTGCGATGGTAATTACTATGATACGATTGAAGGAAAGTTTGGTTAAAATTAAAATTTCTCAACATTTTAGGTGTCCAACATGTTTCTTAACGAACTTTTAGTTGTCGCAAGTGATGCCTACTCCTACTTAACAAAACACATATCATATCAAACAAGTCACATTGATATGTACACGCGCCATTACATTTTGATGTTTTTTTTATTATTAAACTGCTATAGTTTATTCTCAGAGTTAATAAAATAGATAATTTTTAAAAATTTATAAATTTAGGCACGATGTGTCAAGTAGATTTGATTTCAACTTGAATAAATAGAGATGGTAAAATGAATTTTAAACTTTGAGTCAATTTGATTTATCATGAATTTAAGTTTACCAGTTGAAAAAAATTTAGTTTGTTTAAATGTGGATCAAATTAGATCCAACTTACTTAATCTATGAATTAAACGAGTTCAAATCAGATTGAATGTGAGTTGACCCACATTTTACCAACAACTTTTTATTAGTTTTTTACCATTTTCAAAAGTTTTTTATTATAATTATTTACTATTTCTAACTGTATATGTCGAATAATTTATTTGTTTATCAAGATATGTAAAATGACACTTTAATTTTTATAATAATATTTGATAAAATACGTGAATATTTTGATTGCACTAATATAAAATAATGAGTTGAATCAATTCACTTTGATTACACTATAACAAAAATATAAAATAATTTGAAAGAATAAAACATCTTAAAGTGAGTCAATTTACTAACCTATCAATTCATGGTAGATCATGATTTACAAAATTTTTGACCCACTAAAAGTTGAGTCAGATTAACTAAATCATTCCTAGCTCATACCATGGTAAGACAACTCATATGAATTAGATTGACTCACCTGAAGAAATTGTGTGTCAAATGAGTTTGATTTTCTAAATGGAAATATAAAGTTGTATTAGACCTACACAACTTCGCAAATGAATATGGTTTATACACAAGTTTAGTTCATTTTATATTGTTTATTTGTATCTTTTATTTTGACAACATTTTAATAGAAGTTATTATGTATAATTGTTGTAAAGCAAAAATGGTTAAAAAAAAACCAATTTCGGTAGAAGTTATTTTTCGGCTTGTTAAAAACTCTTTTCCTTAATAATTTTTTGTTTAAATGAAAAAAAGAAAAACTTACATAAAGACCACTGTTTCTACTGTTAGATTTAAAATTGTGTTAACTACAAATTAAGCGAAAAAACAATTTTTATCAAGTTAATCAAAATCGTAAACGGCAACCACTTCATGTTGGTCTAACACAACAGTTACCTAAATTCATGTTTAACAATTATCTATTTTCATAAATTTGAAAATAAATTACACTAAAAAGACCACATTTTGATCATTCTTAACCAACGAAATTAACTAAACTAAAATTATATTTTAGTTGGATAAGATCACGAAGTGTAATTTCTGGTAGAACTCCAAGTTCTACGACGTGGGTCAATCCACAATCCCCGAAAAAGCGCGTTGGATAAATCGCCCAACGAACAGCCAACAAACGTTTATTGTTTATTATTATGATGAATCGATTTTCTTGTACTTTGGAGTCGTTGGCGTCCAATTTCAAATTCAATGGATAAGGCGAATCAAGAATCTTCCAGCTCCTTACAGCACACACTGCAACTCCAAACAACATTTATTAATAATGTATTTATTATATCTTTCCATGATTATAGTAAAGAAAATAATTAAATACAATTCTCAATTTATAAAGTTTAAACAAAAAATATCCTAAAACATATAAATTTGCCAGCAAAAGTACATGATCACAATCTGTGAAATTTCCTAAACTTTATCTATTGTTATCTACACACAACTTATTTTTTCTTTCATTTCCCTATTTTGTGGGCGAAAATTTAGTAAAGTTTGGATATAGATTTTTGTGGAATTTAGTTGAGGCTGAGGCTCAGAACACAGCTTTGCACACAAGTGGCACATCCCCAATCGAGCATTTTTATTTTCTGATACGTTTTTTGATTGAAACCAATTTGTTTATTATTGTTTTGGTTTTGGAGCCACGTGGAGGAATAAAAAATAGGTAAAATGAAAAAGAGAATTAAAAAATGTGAGGTAGGAAAGGAGGAAAATGTGGGAAGAGACGACGTTCAAAGTCTGAAGCAGCGCGTATTTGTTTGCTATATATATAATATAAGAAGAGAGAGTTGGGTCTTTGTGGATTTTCCAATTGCCGCAATAATATAGCTTGTGAATTGTTTGGGTGTGGAAGGAAAATTGATGATTTTTAATGTAAAAAGGAGCGTCTCTGTCAGCAATATCAGGGGTTGAAATTGAAACGGTTTTTGATTTTAACCCTGCAAAGAGCCTTCCTTTGCGGTTTTTTTCTTTTTGAGAAGGCTCTTTGTGGTTGTTGCTTCTGAAGGAGGAAGAAAATGATGCGGTTATGGATTTCTTATCTGCAATTGGTGGAGCTGTTTGTGAGTTCCTTGGTTCATTTGCTCTATGGATTTTACATATTCAGCACCGCCGTTGCTGGGGACCTGGCACAGAATCTGAATGAATATTTTCGCAAGCCTAACGCCGATGTTGTTGAGGTCAAAGATGGAACATCCAAGGCCAATGCTGATGATCTTCCTCCTATTGTGTTGGTTCATGGGATTTTTGGATTTGGCAAAGGGGTAAGCCCCATTGCTTTTATTCCCTTCTTTTCCTCTCAAGTTTTACCCTTTTTCATGCTATTCTTCTGTTTCTCTTCTGGGGTGCTGATTTGTCGTCTTTCACACGCAGAGATTGGGGGCTTTGTCGTACTTTGGTGGGGCGGAGAAGAAAGATGAAAGGGTTCTTGTCCCTGATTTGGGCTCTCTCACCAGTATCTATGATAGGTGGGTTATTGAAGTATAAGAGCTTGGTTTTTTGTTTTTTAGGTTATGTTCTGCGCTTGTTCTGTTTTGCAACATTTCTGAAGAGGGTTCCCTTGTTTTTCTTCGGCCTCAGGGCTCGAGAATTGTTCTATTATTTAAAAGGCGGGCAAGTTGATTACGGTGAGGAGCATAGCACGGCTTGTGGACACTCGCAGTTTGGACGAATCTATGAACAAGGTTTGGAGATCTTGATGTTCTGTTTGTTGTTTCTGGCTTTTGTGTATTTGTGATGTTTTATGAAAATGTGTTTCGTTGCTGTTATTGGGATGCAGGGCATTACCCTGAGTGGGACGAGGATCACCCTATTCATTTTGTTGGACACTCAGCGGGTGCACAAGTTGTTCGTGTCTTGCAACAAATGCTTGCTGATAAGGTTGGTGCCAATGGTTTCCCGTGCTTTTCACATTTCCTTCTATTTCTAGAGGGTTTTCTTTATTCTTTTTTTTCTTTATTTGTTGTGGTTTTCGTATTTTTGATTATTTGATGTTCATACTGTCTTCAGACATTCAAGGGTTATGAAAACAGTTCGGAGAACTGGGTATTAAGTATCACCTCCTTATCTGGAGCATTTAATGGGACTACAAGAACATACACAGATGGCATGCAGTGAGTTCTTGTCAGCTTTTCCTTATAATTGTTAAAGTTAATTTTATTGCCTTCAATGGGGGTAGTTGAGAGAGCATGCAGTATTAATTCCTATGAGAAATGAATGAAAAACAGAAAAACAGCATGATAATTAGAATCAATATCTTGGCTAGTGTATAATTTGAGATTGTTTCAGGCCAGAAGATGGGAAAACATTGAAACCTATTTGCCTGCTACAGCTTTGCCGCATTGGAGTGATCATATATGATTGGTTTGACATTGCGTGGCTGAAGAACTACTACAATTTTGGGTTTGATCACTTTAACATGTCATGGAGAAAGATGGGTATATGGGGTCTTGTCGATTGTCTATTGGGGAATGCGGGTCCATTTGCTTCAGGAGATTGGATCCTCCCTGATCTTACAATTCAAGGCTCTATAAAACTCAATTACCACCTACAAACATTTCCTAACACATACTACTTCAGCTATGCTACCAAACGCACAACGAAGATCATGGGCGTTACAGTTCCTTCAAGCATACTTGGAATTCACCCGATGCTTTTCCTGAGAGTTTTGCAGATGAGCCAGTGGCGTTTTCCTCCAGATGTTCCTCCCCCTTACAAGGGATACAGGTTGGTGTTTAAAGGCTACTTTGATCAAGTTTTGATGAATGAATGAATGAACCAACATGTTAGTTTTTGTTGTGCAGGGATGAGGATTGGCAAGACAATGATGGAGCACTAAACACAATATCCATGACTCATCCTCGCCTACCTATTGAACACCCCAACTGTTTGGTTGAGAAGGAATCAGATTGCAAACCTTTACAACCTGGCATCTGGTCCGTGAAACTACCACCCTATACACTTTTTTCAAATAATAATTCATAACATACTCATCCCTCTAGCCTTAGGCTTAGCTCTGCATTATTTCCTTATATCTGCATTAACTCATAACATATGATCTACAAGATGCTCATTATGGATACGAGTTTAGATTTTTTACTGAGTTTTTTGGTGTTGTTTTCTGACTATTAGTAGATTTTGAAGTCGCACCAGAAGAACAACAAATAGAGAATCTAAATTCTCCATGAAGAGTTTTTGTGGTGTATTATTATTGATGAATTAATGGTATATTTTGATGGAACAGGTACTATACATATGTGAAGGGTGATCACATACTATTCATTATTAATCGGGAGAGAGCAGGAGTGCAGTTTGACTTAATCTATGACAGTATTTTCGAACGATGTAGGAAACACGTTTTCAAGAAGAAGCCTCCAACAATGCCGAATGAAATCAATCATTAGCACATCATTCTTTACTCTCCTTTCATTCAACTACAAGAGACATATAAAAACCCTTCACCTTCACCTTTGTAAATGTAAATATTTTCCCAGCTTTTCACCTCACTTTTATACCACCATTCTGTATTTTGTAGGATTGTGAGAGATATATCAGAGGCATAGTGAATAGGATGTCACAATCACTATAGTGTACACAATTACTGTCTCAGTATAAATACCACAATTTCTTGAAATTTTAATTTTGAACCTTGCAGAAGAGCTGATTGATGACAGATTCTGGAACCTCTTCAATGTCAAAACCGTTTGTTTTTTCAGACACACACATGGCTTTTTCTTACAACGCAAAGTCTATGATGATGAAGATCTAGATCATACTGCTGAATCTTTACAATGGTACAGTGACAGGTGTTGTACAACAGGGAAACTAAACTCATCTTGTAAATTTTTTGACACTTTCCTTCCACATCAGACAGAGAAAAATACTTATCCGATAATTAATTTCAAAAAGGAAAATTTCCGTTTTTACCCTTTCATCATAATAATTAAACATTCATATGTAGTTTTAGAAGTTACTTATTATTATCCGGGTCTAGAATCAGTTTAATAATTAAAATATTTATTAATATATTAAGTTTTTGAAAATAATTAATTATCATACTCATACATGTTTGATAATAAAAAATTTAATTATACAAAAAATTATGTTAAACCTCAAACTTACTAATTAAAATTTATATTCATATAATAATTTTAAAAATTATTAATTTTAATACTAAGTTTTGAAATCGTTTTATAATTAAAATATTTATCGGTATGGTAATCCTTGAAAGTACTGATTGTGATGTTAAATATTAAAAGCTTGTTTAATTGTATTAGTATAATATATTTAACACATTAATTATTATGATATTTTATGATATTTGATAATTAAAATTTTGTATCAATATAATAAATTTAAAAACTATTGATCATCATCTTTAGTCTTATGTTTGCTTAAAAGTTAAAATTTTTATTTATATTAGTCTAAACATAGACGTTAACCGTGTGTATTATTTTTTAAATATACATGATATTATATTGTAATGTTATTCAATTAATATATAAAAATAAATTTATATTTATTAAAAATAAAGAAAGATAAAAGGTTGATAGTTTAATAAAAAACATATAAAAATAATGATTAATTTTGAAAAATTTAACAAATAATTATATTGTAAAAGATAAAATTGAAATTATGAAAGGTTGACATAAAAGAAAAATCATATTTTCTTGTAATTGTAATTATAGATAATAATTCTAAAACTTTTTTACTATCATATTCAGTCTTAAACTTGTTTAATAAGTAAAATTTGCATTAGTATAAAGTTTTTTTAAAATGATTAATTATCATTTTTAGTGTTAAACATGTTTAATAATTAAAATTATCATTTTTAGTGTTAAACATGTTTAATAATTAAAATTATCATTCATATAATAATCTTAAATTTATTTGATGATTAATTTCATTTTAGTATTTTATAATAAGTTTTAAAATTAGTCTCTTGATTTCATTTATAATCCAATATATTATTTAAAAATAATTAATTTAATATAATTTAATTAAATAAGCACAATAAATACTTTTAAAATTACATAACTTTACAACTTATTATAAAGTGTTAAGAGCTTCTTGCATGAAAATGAAATCCGGAAAAATAATCCGGAAGCGTATTATTTTTTAATTTTTGAAAGGTATTTTTGAATTTCAAATTGCATAATCGAAAAAGAGTAAAAACGGAATTTTATTTATGTAAGTATACAAGAGAAAACTTATGGAAGTGTACAAAACTGGCTAATATTTGTTTATTTTAGGTTTTCTTAACCCTTATTTTCTTTGGCCCAAACTTCATACTTGGAAGCCCAATTCAGCTACTGGCCCATCTAAATATAAATCCAATTCCGCTACTATCTCATTAACACTGTATTTGTTATCTCATATTTGTATTTCATTCAATTCTCAATTTAGAGATATTCAAACCTTTATGATGAAACATTGTTCTCGAAGGTTGAAAAAACCACTGCAAAGTGATAACATTAAAAGATAACAAATATTTTAACAATTAAAATAACTATTTAACTTATGTAAATGAAAAATAATATTTTATTAAAAACTGGTCAATAAGAATCGTTATTAAATTCATATTTTCTGTTAATTTTGTTTTAAATTTAAATTTATTATGAAAAAAAATTACAGAAAATTATTATTAATTTTTTTTTACATAAAACACCTTTTACAACAAATTTTGTGAAAAATACTTACGAATTTTATAATTTTATAAAAATAAATATCCATGAAAAAATTATCTGCTAATTAAGATTTTTAGAAAAAATAGTAAAAAAAATCTTTGTTTATATATATTTTTAACAAATTTACAAGAAAAATCTCATATAATACAAGAATTTTCGGAGGTTCCATAGCAACTAAATATCAATGTTGAATACTTATTTCAATAGTATAATTAAGAAAAAAAATTATAATATATTTAAATATACATTATTTTTTTTTTTAAAACGAAAGAACATAGAAAACATAAGCATTGATTTTCTTGGCTTGTGTACTTCATCTACAGATGTAGTTTTCCTAAATTCATTAGAAGTCAAATTTTAAAGTTTTTGTTGTTGTTTTCCACACCACGAAATTGCTAAGTGTTGGCAATTTGTGCAACAATTTTCATTGTGATGGTGAATACATTGCATCCTCCCATGAGAATGTTCTTAAAAGCATCTCAAGTAGACAAGAAGCTTGAACTCCTACATTTTTTCTTGGTAAAGTTATATTTAATTTAATCTTTGTTCTTATAAAAGTTTATTCTCTCTTTTAAATAATATCCCTTTCGTTATAGTTCTCATTCATATCTACCTAACGTTGAAGTTTCTAATAAATTTCTTTTGAAAAATCACATAAACTATTATTTAACTTTAATATAGAGTAATTAAGTTTGAAGTACAATTTTTTTAAAGAATTTTCTTTAAAAAAAATATCCCATTAATAATTTAAAATATTTCTTTTATTTTGGTCTTGAACACCTTTTTATTCAATTTTGGCATCAATAAATTATTGTAATTTTTATTTTTAATTTTTTTTAATTCATCATTGAATTTGCATTTTAATGTAAAATATTTCTTAAAATTTATTAACTCACAAATTAATTTATCTTTAAAAATAAAATACAAATAAATTTAAAACAATTTAAAAAATAAGTTAATTGTTAAGTTGAAAAGAAAAGAAAAAGTAAAAGTTAAGTATCTCAGTAACGAAAAAAATTAGAACTATAAATATTAAAAATAAAAAAATTAAGATTTCAATCAACACAATTTTCTTATGTGTAAATAAAAATGCACATAAGAATTCCTAAGAAAACCTATGCATGTGAAAGTATTTTATTGCATAAATTATTCATAGGATAATTACCCTTCTCATAAGGCGACGACAGATTAATAATATTTTATTATGCATGAGTTAGTAAACAAGTAAACTAATAAATAATTTATTTTTAATTTAAATGGATTCTATGATAGCTGTTCAGAACAAATAAGTTGTCAAGATAACATGACTCTTATTTATATTTTAATGATTGCATAAACACAATATTAATAAATTTAATTAATTACTATCTTAATACTTGTGTGATCGACACTCTCGTTGAGATTAAAATTCGAGTTATAATTATAGTTTCATATTTAATTTTTTTTTCACAACCTAAAGTATAAAAATTAAAATCTTCAATTATTGAATAAACGTTCCGCGAAACAATTGAAATCTTCAATGGAGGAAAGCCAACCCTCTGAAATGATTTTTTTAGATTTAGTTCTTCTTCTTCAAGCATCAAACCAGATAGTGTTATTAGTTTTTGTTTGAAGATTTCATGTTTTCATTTTGAGCTGATTCAAATGAAACCTTATCATCTTTACGTGGGATTCAAAATATTTATTTAGATTCACTGATTTTTTTTCTTAATAATTGTATATTCTTGTTGAAATCTTTACAATATTCTTTATTTTAGTAATTTGGTAAAGTAATTAGAAACAAATTTTTATCCAGCAATTTTTTGGGACATATGTTAACAGAGAAAAACATTTTGTTTGAGACATTTTAACAATAGAACTAAATGGGAGCCCCGTGATAGTTTAGCAAGTTTGACTCGCAACTCACTGTCACCTTTATTAAAAAAAAAATATTTCCAACTTGTTTTGTTTTTCATTTGGCATTGGCACATTTTTGTAATTAAAAAAAATTCTTAAATCATAATTAATTTTAGTAATAAAAAATATATTTAGAGATAAATTTAAAGATTAATTTTTTAAATAATTTAAAATATAATACTAATATTTTTATATTCAAAAACTTAATAATTAATATTTATGATTAATTTAGACATCAATTTATAACAAAAACTATTTTAATTATTAATTTAAAATTTAATTATAATTTTTTATTTTTAATAGAAATTATTTTAATTAAGAATAACTTTTAATTTATAAATTAATATTTAAATCTGTCTTTTTATCAATTCATTATTCATAATAGAAATATATTATTTATTTCTCTTTCTCCGCTTCCTGTTATGGTATAGTACTCTCTCCTTTTCTTTTCTTTTTATCCTTTTGAAGTTTAATTATTATCATGTTTAATAATGTAATTATTTATTTATACCTTTACTTAATGTAACATTTCATTAATATATATATATAGAGACATTTTTGTAATATGAAAATAAAAAATATCATTTTCTTACAAAATTTGTATTGAAATCAAGAAAATTTATTATATTATTATTTTTATAAAAAATTGAAATTAACACTGGTAAAAGTAACCAAGGGAGGATCTCATAACTTTATATTTTTTAATGAAATCCCTCGAACCCTATCCCTATCCCAACACAAAAACATTTCCTTGAATTCTATGTTTAATGTTTTTATATACGAGTTGATTTGTATACTTAAGTTGAAGAAGACACAATCTATGAAGATAGCATTCACTGGGTCAAAACCAGAATCTGAGAGAGAGATCCACTGGTAAAAAATAAAACAATTATGAAATTGACAGAAAATCTTGAGTTGAGAAGAAAAGTTATAATATTGAATTGAGGAATACTTATGTGATCCTGTGAGTTGTCACGTGCGAATGCGTCCACGTAACCACGTTTGATCTGAAAAGCGTGTCTCTTGGCGATGGATATTGCCAAAGTTTCTCTCTTTCACGAACCAACCATGTTATGGCGGTTAGCACTTAGAATATTGAGTTGAACGCCACTTGTTCCCCCTGAGGGAGATGGAAATGAAAATTCAAATGAAACCTTCTTATCCATGTTTTCTGGGCTTTTTAGGAGGCCAAAAAGTGACAAACATGTCTTTTGGAAACACATACACGTAGACCAATGAACATGTAGATTCGATCCTATATATGCAAACATGGGTAACATGTGGCTGTCTGTTCAGCGTCCACCATTCTGGAAATCACAGTTTGGTCAACCTCACACAACTTCATTTTCCTTCTCCCACTCTTAATATTGTTGTTCTGAAACTTTGTAACTTTATAATTGATGCATGCGTGGTTCAGGTTTCATATCTGGTGGAAAAACTGAAGATTCGTGGAAGAGGAGGGAAACGGTTTGGTGTTGATTCAAAGTATGCTAGAATCAGTATGATAGGAACAGATGATGATTTCAATGAATTCCTGAAAAGGGTGTCAAAATGGTAACAGGAATGAGAAAAAAGTGTGAATTTCTGAATGAAGAGATGATTGGAACACTGTCATGTAGCAATAGCTGGTTCAAGCACAGACTTTCCACAATTTAGAATGTGTTGTTTTCTGGGTAGGATATGAATAAACCACTCATATATCAAGATTTACTAAATTTTTAAAGTTTACCGGAGTTTATTTATATAAATAAAGTGCAGTTACTTATGTTAAAAATTTAGTTTTCCTTTAAATATATTTTTGAATTTCTTACTTTGAGTTAGATTTATATATTTGTCATAAATTTCAAATTAATGTTTTAATCTCCATAATTTAGAAAAAAAGTTATATAGTATGTAGCAGCGCTATAATAATGATAATCCCATGCATGGATTAAGACATAAGAGAAACACCAAGCAAAAGTATTTTCATAATCACCAATTTGTAAAAATTTCAATATTTTATATAACGGTAAATGAGGTATCATCTGAAATCTTGTCTAAGTGACCTCGATGACAAAATAGGAGATAACAGAACTTGATGTGCTGAAAGCAATTACCGATTTAAAAGTTAAATTCACTTAACTCTTTTTGAGATGAAAACAAAGAGAAGTCAAAATTATAAGGACAGGAAAGTAATATAATCAAACAAGTTAACTAATTGTTAATGAATATAGGATAGCCACTTGTATACTTTAACTAAGTGTTTTAAAGTTTAAATATTACTTTAAAACAAAAAAATAAATAAAAAGATAAATATTAAATATTTAATTTTATCGACAGAATAATACAAATATATGTCATTTTAATCATCGTCAATTTGACATGGTATTAAGGATGTATATGATATATTTTTTTAAATTCTTTTTGAATACTAGGTATAAGGTTATTGTGTTAATCTTTAGAATGATTGTTGGTGATCTGACATTTGCTTATCTAAATTGTTATTCCTTATTTTGACATAATAAAGTTATACTAATTGTTAGTTCGGTATGGATAAATACTCATTGGAGCTTTCTTTCTTGATTGTTTGTCTATGTGATTTTTCTCTAAATGATACTGATGTGCTTTCTAAAAAAGCTGCAAAATTTTTCTACTCTTTTGGCATGGAATGTGTGGATTGCGAAAACTTGATGATTTGGTTGGATAAGGTACCATAGACTAAAACTTTGGTTTTTTGAAAGTTGTTGTATGAGTGTTTATCTATTGATTTAGAGGTTAAAAAGGAAGTGGGTTTATACTCTATGTGTTATTTGTGTGATAATAATGCTGAGTCTTTCTCTCCTTTGATCTTTCATTATTTTATTGGTGTATGGCATTGGACATTGTTGAAGGAAGCTTGCCAGGATTTGCAATCTTCTTTTTTGAATTTGGTTGTTCAGTTTATGAATTCTCCTTATAGTCTTCTGTTTAAAGTAATTAAAGTGGCTCTTATTACTACAATTATTTGGATGACTTGGAGGATGAAGAATCATAATAGATTTTAGGATCCAATTGTGATTCCTTCTGCTATTTTTCAAATTAAGGATCTAAGAAGCACATGAGTAATATTATCTTGATTCTTTAGTGCTGAAAATTTTCAATATTCAAACTATGAAAGATAGGTTGATTTCATTTATGGAAGTAATATAACAAGTTTCATTTGCCAATTGGCTTAAGATAGATACTGATGGTACATTTAGGGGTTGTCTTGGTTTGGCTTCTAGTATTTTTAGAGGAAGTTCAGAAAGAATATGTGGGTAGTTTTTAAGAATTTTTAGGGTACAAACTTTTATTTATGTCGAATTTATGGGGGTCATTTATGCGGTGGAACATGCTTGGAGGGAAGACTTTCAAAGTCTTTGGTTGGAGAGTGATTCTTCTTTAGTACGTTATTTTTGGATTAATGAGTAGTTCCTTGAAGTCTTAAATGAAGATGGCATCGATGCTTACATTTTTGTAAGCATATGTAGTTCAAAGTTTCTCATGTTTTTCGTAAAAAAAATTATTGTGCCAATAAATTAAATAATTTAGTTTTAATTCATAGAGAACAATATAAGTGGTTTAATATTTTATCTCTATATATTTATTTAG
The DNA here is from genome assembly GCF_037176805.1 of Vigna unguiculata. Taxonomy (NCBI): domain Eukaryota; kingdom Viridiplantae; phylum Streptophyta; class Magnoliopsida; order Fabales; family Fabaceae; genus Vigna; species Vigna unguiculata. Next base: position 26,820,103 of record NC_140793.1, read on the forward strand.
ATTTTTTTTTTCATAATATATATAGTTTATCTATATTTCATAAAATGTAATTGTTATTATGAATTTGGTATGGTCTCACATGCTTTTTATTATTTTATTTTTTATTATTTTAATAAATTTTTATGTGATAACAGATAATTAATAAACTTTGAAGTATAAACATAATTAAAATATTAAAATTCATAATAATATCTAACATATTTTTATTTAGAATCATAACAATAAATGTTAATTACAATTATAAGTAAATTCACTTGAACACATAACATAACAAAATATTTAATTTATTTAAAATCCGGTGATGCGCACATGACTGTTTAGTGAATATATAATATTAAAATATTCAATTGTTGAATTAATAAATTTAATACGGTATATACGAGTTAACATACAGAGAAAGGAACTAGAAATAAAATTCTTTATTTTTTTTAAAGAATTATTTATTAATTTTCTCAAATTTCTAGATAATTAAAATTATTTTATTTCAAGAAAATAAAATATATATAATTTCATTATTTAGATTAAAATAAAACGTAAATATTTAATTGAAAAAATTATTATTAATGTTGTGATTTTGTCTCTTTAAACTTCTTCTATGTTCTATTGAATTTGAACCGGATATGAAGAACACGTTCCCAGATTCTCACTTTATTTAAAGCCGAACACAAGCATGTGAGTCATCCATTGATTAAGTAATGTTTATGCTGTTAAATGTGAATGAGAAGCATTAACAAGAGTAAAACTTAAGTAGTGATGATCAAATAGAAATTATTGAAATCTAGATGGTTCTGAAGAAGTTATGAGAAAATGTGAAGTTTAGAGAAAGAGTGAGAAAGAAAGAGACAGCAAGAGGTTATGTGTATGTTGGGTGGGGGACAATCTTAAGACAACAAAACCCACACTCCCCTACATTTATTATTAGTAATACAACACTCACTCAAAATATTAATTCTTATTAATATACTTTATTAAAGTAAAAAATACGTCCTCATGTTTTATTTCACACTTTGCAGATATGGATAATATATATATATATTCAATGTAATTAGGAAAAGAATTTATAATTTTATAAATTATTAAATAAATATTAAATAAATTAAAATATTTTAATAATTTAAAATAAGAAAAAAACTCAAATTTTTTATTTTTAAAAAAAAATTTCGTAAGAAATATTTAAAATTTTTGTTACGAAAAAAAATATTGCAAGAAATTCAAACCAATTCTTTTACTCTGTATAAAATAATTTTCGTCAGAAAATTTGTATGAAATATTTATGAATTTTATAATTTTATAGAAAATAATCATTTATAAAGAAATTATCTGTAAATTAAATTTTTTATAAAAAATATAAAAGAAATTAATAAATTTTTTTAATGAATTTAAAAAAAAAATCTTGTAAAATATAAAAAAAATCTAGTAATATATATATATATATATTATTTGTCTTGAAAAATTATGTATTTGGTGTAATAAATGAATTTTTAATTATTATTACTTTCAATTTATGATTATATTTTTTAATAATTTATAGAGAATTATATAAATACTTTAATTTCTAATTAAAATATAAATAATCAATATTTTAATTTAAACTTAATGATGGAAACTTTACGTGATGTAATGATAAATGAATAAAATCTAAGTGACGGATTGAAAAAAGAAAGAAAACAACTTGAACTAAAAGAAGAGAAGAGAAACGTGATTGCAAAGAGATATTTTAGTATCAATGTCGTGAGAAAAATTAGCGTGCTAATAAATTAATTAATTTTGAAAAAAATTATAGTGCTATTAAATTAATTAATTTGATTTTTATTAATAGAGAACTTATAAGTGTTAATGTTTAATTTAAGTATTTTTTTTTTAGATTTCTTTTAAGAATAAGTATAATTTGTTTATATTTTACAAAGTGTAATGATTTAATGTAGTCTCATATTTTTGTATATATTTTTTTATTTTAATAAATTTTGATATGATGATAAATAATAAAATTTCGAGTGTCAATAAAATAGATATGTAAAAGTTTAGAGTGATCTTCAACTTTTTTGGAAATGTTTTTTCCAAAAGTGGTTTTTACGGGTAAATTTTCAACAATTGTTTTTTGGGTTAATAATTGTTTAATTGCTTTAGATTTGTGTGCCACAATCTTTTTTCTTTTAAATTCTCATAAGTGTCTCACAACTCACTTCTTTAATTTTTAATAATCGTTTCATTAATATTTTCTTTGAAATTTTCTTTAAACCATTTTTCTTTTAAAATTGTTGACTAAATCAGATATTCTCTATCAACATAGAAACTGGTTCAATCGACACATATTTATACAAATTTATTAGTCATACCCAATTAAAAAAAAAAAGAAACTATTATTATTCAAATAAAAAAGGTTTTTAAGCTTTCCTGAAATTGTTGAACTCGAGATTGTTAAGAGCATAATTTTAATGTTAACGTTTTTGACTTACATATATCAAGTTTTATTCTTTTCTCAATATGCATAATATCATTCAAGTCTTCTCAATTTTCTTTTTTTATATATAACATTTCATACTTTAGTCAAATCTCATAGTCAATTTACTTCACCTTAACAATTATTCTTACATACTCATAATTAATTAATCCAAATATTTTCTATCAACATTATAATAAATTCATACAATTATAATAAATTCATACAATACACCACGAGTATAAATTTATTTGTCATTTTTTATAAAAAAATATTTATTAATTATTTAAATAGAAAAAGAGAAAATTAACAAAGTCAACTAAAAGCTAAAAAACATAAAATAACCTACAGAAATGGAAGAAGAGACATAAAATAATATATCCTAGACCTAGGAAAATAACTATAATGTAAGATATTGCAATTAAAACGACCACAGGGCCTATAGAAATCCTAAATAATTTGACATAAAAACGTTTTGGATTTTAAAATTAGGAAAACTTTATATATGCTAATTAACCACTAAAATAAATCCTAAATAATGATATATGTTTAAAATTAATTTAGAGACCAATTTTTTAATTAAAATAATTTCTTTGATAGTTAAAATTGTAATAGTCAATGTAAGCAATTTAGATATATCAATTCACAATTTTCTATTTATAATAAAACTTAGTTATTAACAATTTTTAGTTTATAAATTGGTATTTAAATTGGTTAATATAATAACTAATTATTTTTAATTATTAAAATTGATAATCATTTAAATTTTTTTTAGTGAAATCATGTAATGCATAAATTGTAAAATTAGGAAAAATTAAATAAAAATTGACATGTTTTCCATTTTATTTAATTATTTTAATTATTTTAAGTTTAATTTTTCTGTTTCGTGAAATGATATGAATTCCAAATATTTTTGTATTTATTATTTTGTTATTTTAATAATTTTTTATGCGATAATAAATTATTAATAAATTTGAGGTATCGACATAATTAAAATGGGAATGTTAATAATAATATTTAGGTATAATTACTGATTTGGTATTTCAATTTTTTGGTTAAGTTCAATTTAGTCCCCATATTTTTTGTTATTTAAAAGGATTCAATTTGATCCTCTCGTTAAGTTGGAGTTAACACCGTGTCCGTACATAACACGTGTCAAGCCGTGAAATTTTTATTTTTTTTTGTAAAAATTTATAAACTGTGTCACGTGTCAGTTTATCGTCATGTCATGTGGCAGCTTACAATCATGACATATAGCAGTGATAATAATTGTTTTCAATTTAGCCCTCAATTTAAATTTTTGGTTCAATTTAGTACTCTAATTCTTTAAAATGATCCAATTTTGTCCTCTCCAATTTGAGACCAAATTAGTAAATAAGTTTAATTACAACTTATATATACATCTTACCATAACTTTTTTCAATATATACATCAAATCATTTCACCTAAATACTTAAAATATTTTACTTTTTACATTTTTTACCTTTGTAATTTTTTACACCTAAATTTTTTTACACTTGTAGAAAATAAAATATTTTGAATATTTAGGTGTAGTGATTTGATGTATAAATTTAAAACAGTTATTTTAACATGTATATATAAGTTATAATTAATGTAGCACGACGGTAAACTAACACGTGACAGTTTATAAATTTTTACAAAAAAAATTTAAAAATTAAAAAAATTTAAAAAAATTTAAAATTCCACGGCTACGTGTCCGTACGGACACGGTGTTAACTCCAACTTAATTGAGAGGACCAAATTAAATCCTTTTAGATAATTGAAATACTAAAACTGGAATATCAAATTAGTAATTATATCTGATATTTAATATTTAATGTGAACTTGTTTATAATAAATTTCCATATAAAACAAAAGGCATAATAGTCAGAAAGAGACAAACATATGTAAATACTGGTAGTTGATCACAAATAACTATCGTACGTAAATTAGCTATAATAATGTAATGAAGGATGTGTGGTGTTTAGCATAGTTAAATGGATATACAATATAATTAGAAAGAGTAGGTAGGACAATTCATATATCTACTAGGTTGTAAATGTGATCACTCAAACCATTCCTTCAACCAAGCCTAACACCTAACACCTTTGAAAAGGAAAATAAGTAAATAACTATAAGAAATTAAAAAGAACGAAAAACTTTAAGAAAAAAAAAAAAAGGAAGAGATGAACAGTGATCATTTTTAATTTTGGCAGCTAGCGAATATAACTCATTTATTGACAGGCAACATGTTAAAAATTTTCTTTAAGTCATAGTGCATATATAAAAGTTATTAGAAAACTTACATGTAATAATAATAATTTGAAATCACGGTTTATGACAATAAACTAGATATATTTGAAATACCGTGTATAGCCTATAGCTATAAGTCTATATCTATTTTGGTAAGAGAAACTTAACCGAATGAAGTCTATTGTATTCATCTTATGATGGATCCTAGGGTGAAGGAGGTTTTTTATCCCCTCAATTTTGTATATATAAATTAACATATAATTTAAAATATATTATCTTAATATTAATATATTCTATATATTTAACACTTCAAATATTTGACACTACAAAAGTTTTAACATTTTAAAATATTTATTTAGACATGTCAAAGTAAGTCTACCCGACTTACACGGATTGGTTCAGCACAAGTCGGGTTGAAAATGAGTGAATCCAACCTGACAATTCATTTTATGGTGAGTCAGAAATTTGGCAATCCGACTCAATCCATCATGGGTTGGTGGGTTAAGTGGGTTAACTCACCAACCCACATAAAAAAATTATTTATGTATTTATTTTTAAGTATTTAAATATTTAAATGATTTTTTAAGCAACTCATTAGATGACAATCACAGTAAAATCAAGAACTAATGTCTTCATCATGCTCATCGCCACTTTATGATGAATTGTTTTCAATAAAGTGTCCATATAGTTAAGAAAACAGGGTTAATATTACACATTTTCTATCATGCTATTCAACAAAATATAAATAAAAAAACTACACAATTTTGTCATACTAATTAGAAAAATTTGTTTATAAGACAGTTGTTTGAGTAATTTACTATAAAGATTAAAGTATCAACGTATATAACTTGATAATCAAATTAATTAAACATTCAAACTATTCAAATATTATTGAACAACATTATAGCATTTAAAAATATGAAATTGTGAACCTATATAATTAGGAGTAGTAAATAATTATTAAAAAAATTAAAAAAAAATTGAAAAAAAATGTTGATGGATTAAGTGGGTCAACCCACCTTCAACCCATAGCTCGAACCCACTTAACCCGTGGGTTAAGTAAGTCGGGTTGAGTTCAACCCACTTTTGAAAAAATTGAATTTTTCTCAACCAAACCCGACTCGAACCCGTGGTGAGCCAGGTTGGCTCATGGGTTGAAACCCATTTTGACATCTCTACATTTGTTGAAGTTCCTAATCCATTACTAGAAATACTTAATTTACCGACGAAAAAATTATCAAAGAATCAAAATATATTCGTAATATGTAATTACAAAGAAAAATTAGCGACAAATATTGACACTTATTTTACTGACAAAAATATCTACCTGTAAGTGAGTTGTGAAATTGTGGACCAAATATTCATTGGTAAGGTTGTAATAATTGTTTACCGACGAATTGTTGTTGATAGATTGGTGTTGTTGGTAATTGAGTGTCCAAATTGAAATAAAATTTCGCGACATGTCTTTTTCTTCCATTCCAACCTTGATTAGGGTTTCATTCTCCTCATTTCAAGAATTAGGGATTCCTCAAATTGACCATTTTTTACCTCAATTCTCGCCCAAAATTTGTGTTCCAGTATTTGTATTTTCCCAAACCCTCTTTCCGGATACCAATCTACCTTCAAAAACCCAATTTGAAGTGAGGTTCGTGAAGGGAAAACATACGTAGTTGGTATTTGGTAGTGGCACCGCTTGTCTGTCCTAATTAGTCGTGGAGGTAAGTTTTTATTTCATCCCCTTTTGTTTTATTCCTTGGGGGGATTTGTTGACAATGTATGGTTGTGGTTCACACTAAAAATGGGAAAATCCATCGTAGTTGATTATCAACGTTGTTCTCGTGCTACACAGGAATTCAGGCTGGTCTCAAAGCCTTTCAATTGTGGTGTTTAATTTGTATTTGTCTATTTTTGTTGTTCTTTCATGCTCATCGTTGGTGTCTGATTTGCTTGATGTTGGTATATGATTTAATTTGTTGTTTTATTTTGATTGTTTTGATTCTAGTTTTAAAGTAGTTTTGGTTGTTTGAAGTGTAGTTGAATGTAAGACCTTGAATGTTTGGTTGTTTGTTTTTTTAGACTACTTTATCAATTTTAAAAATTACTCATGCTATGTGTTTTAGTGGTTTGTCTGACCTCCTATTTCTAAGAACTCATGATTTGAGTTCTTAGCAGTTAAGATTAGGGAATGTAAGACCTTCAATGTTTCTGAGATTGGTAGAGTGTCCTCCTTGCATGTGATGAGTGTTTGAGATTGGTAGAGTACCTTCCTTGAATTAGAAGTTCTAATATGCTTTTTTGGAAAGTAAACACTATTCTTGTTCTCAATTTTTGTTTTGATTGTGTCTTGGATAGTAGTGTTGACATGTGAAGCCAAAGTGATATGATTCTTGAAGATTTAATGAAGTCTTTTTGAACTATCTTGAAGCTATTATTATTGGAATAAAGCCTACATTGGTGAAGGAAAGGAGATTTGATGATATTCATGTTGATCAAGGCCGGAAGGTGTGCTCTCCACATATTTACATCATTAAGAAAGTGTATTTGATATTTGTAATTCATATTGTAGACCTTGTAGCATTAATTAGATGTATTTGGTCTTTGGTGTGTCTTTTAATCTGTTGAATGATTTTTCAACAGATTAAAATGTTTATTTTAGTATGTTGAATGATTTTTCAATAGGTTAAAAGGTTGACTGCAGTAGTCTTAAACTGCAATAAATTGAATCAGTTGATTTATTTTTTAATCGACTGATTTCACTTAAGTAAAGTGATAAATTAGACTAAAGTTTCAAAAAGAAACTAATTTCAATTTTTACTAGGAGTGAGATAAAAACATATTTAACACGGAAAAAAAAAACTTCTATTGGCACGCGAGGATCAAACTTTTTGAAGTTAGCTTTATTTTATGTATAAAAAATCATATTACTATTATACAATAATTTAAAGTATTATCAAACTAAAAATTTTAGTTAAACTAACATATATTACTCATTTATTTATTAAGAATTTATATAATTAGTTTTTAATAATATTTTGAGTTAAATATATTTTTAATTCTTAAATTTAGACACAAAATTAACATTTTTACTCGTCTTAAACCTTAGTTTTCAAACTTAAAAAATTAAATTGATATATTTCTTCTAATCTAATTCTTTTAAGTATTAAATTATATTTTAGATGAACATAGATAGAATGTCAATTGGTGTGAATAATTCTAGCGTTAGTGTGGAATGTCATTTAAGAAGTAAAAAAAAAATTAATGTAATTATATTAATTCTTTTACAAGTTTAAGAACAATTGTATGAAAGTTTGAAAAATTAACAAATTTTAGTTATGTTTTAATGATTAAAAATATATTTAACATTAATATTTTTTAACCAAACTAACATTTACCTGTTCCTAAACACTACAATTATCAAAATTCCCTATTATTAAAACATTATAATTTGTGAAAAAACAATTTTGGCACTTAAGTTAAATTAGATTACTTTAAGATAATTATATTTAATTTGATAATTTTAACAACCACGAGTTTGAGAACCCTATGAGTCATTAATGAAGTTGGACAAACCAATAAAAACCTGTTTTTACCCTCTTTTATATGATTTCCTTTCTAAGCATTTTTCTGCTATAATGAAATTAAACATATAAAGTCAAAGGCCCGAGAATGTAAGAGGTCAAATAAGTTTTTGATGGATTAAATGGCATATCAATATCAAGAAGCAGAATGAAAACTTAAATCTCCTAGTCCCACTATTTCAAAATTGCATTAAATTAAATATTTAAATTTAAGCAACTGTGTAACTTTTTTACAAGATTTTAGTGTCATTCAACAATAAAAATGGGTATAATTACTGATTTGGTACCCAACTTTTCCGTTAAGTTCAATTTGGTATCCAAACTTTTGGTTTGTTCAATTTAGTATCCAAATTTTTTAAAGAGATTCAATTTGGCCCTCTCTGTTAAGTTGGAGTTAACACCGTGTCAAGCTATGAAATTTTTAATTTTTTTAAAAAAAATTAATGTTTTTTAAAAAAGTATTTTTTTTCAAAAACATTTATTTTTATTTTCAAAAAGTTTAAAAACTGCCACGTGTCAGTTTATTGTCATGTCACGTGGCAGCTTACAATCATGACACGTGGCAGTGGTAATAGTTGTTTTCAACATAGTACCCCAATTTAAATTTTTGGTTCAATTTAGTACCCAATTTTTTAAAATGATCCAATTTCGTCCTCTCCAATTTAAGACCAAATTAGTAAATAAGCTTAATTACAACCTATATATACATGTTACAATAATTTTTTCTAATATATACATCAAATCATTTCACCTAAATACTTAAATTATTTTATTTTTTTACATTTTAACCTTTGTAATTTTTTACACATGAAATACTTGTAAAAAATAAAATAATTTGAATCTTTAGGGGTAATGATTTGATGTATATATTCAAAACAATCATTTTAACATGTATATATAAGTTATAATTAAACTTAGTTATTAATTGGGGTACTAAATTGAACCAAAAATTTAAATTGGGGTACTAAACTGAAAACAACTATTACCACTGCCACATGTCATGATTGTAAGTTGTCATGTGGCATGATAATAAATTGACATATGGCAGTTTTAAATTTTTTTGAAAAAAAAATATTTTTTTAAAAAAAAATTATTTTTAAAAAAAATAAAATAAAAATAAAAATTTCATGGTTTGACACGTGTCCTGTACGGACACAGTGTTAACTCCAATCTAACGGAGAGGACCAAATTGAATCTCTTTAGAAAATTTGGATACTAAATTGAACAAATCAAAAGTTTGGGTATCAAATTGAACTTAACAAAAAAAGTTGGGGTATCAAATGAAAATATACTAAAATACTAAAGTATTAATACACGTGAGATTTGTTAATTGTCACTTTAAATTAATTTTTTAATATAAACATTTTATATTTTAATATCAATTCATCATGCTTTATTTGGATCAGGGTAAACATGAAAAGAAAAAAGAAAAGACGAATAAGAAAGAAAAAAGTGAAATTTTTTGAATTGATGAGAATAAAAAATAATAATAGTATTATATAACGAATAATATATCTTTGGTGCATTTTATTTAATAATGAATATACATTATACTTTGGATCTTTTATCAAATTGAATTAATATAAAAGGTTGGAAGTCCTATATAAAATAGAAATAAGATAATTTCGAAATATATAAGTGAAATGCAAATCTTATTTTATAAATTGATTTTGTAAAGTTGAATTAGATTTAAAGTCTAACTTTTTTTAACATAATATCATACACTTCAACTTGGGTCACGTATCAACAAATAGCACCTCCCTTTCTCTATAAATAACAAATGACATAATCCAACCAAATATATAAAAAACCATAATCCCAATTTACCATCTGGTGTCATCCCAAACTCTTATTCTAAACTACATAAATGAAATAACTTGCTTAAATTATTTATTAAGAAACTTTATCCACATTTTTCTCTCCATATATATACAATATTTTTTAAATAAAATTAAAAAGTTAAAACTTATAATTTTTTAATATAATAATTAAATTTATAAATGAAAATTTGAGGATTCCCACTTGTGCCATAAGTATTTTTTTAACATAATGTTTATTTTTCACTTAGGTGAGATAGCAGCATTATAAATAATAAATTATTCTTTTAATATAAATACCTAACTTTTTCACGTTCTTATTGAAAAAAAAAATTCTTAAAGAATATTAAAAAGAGAGAGAACTAAAAATTAATTACAATAAAAGAAGAAAAATATAAAAAAATGCACCTAAATTTTATGTAAATATATTGTTTAGGTATATATATGTAATCACGATATATGCTAATATTTTATTGTAAAAAATAAATATTCAATAATTTACACCACGTTCTATAATCTCGAAGTATAATTTATACTAGTATGTAATGACACCATATTAGTAGTTCATGCTATTTTATAGTCCATACAATTTGATTATATTGATAAAAGTGAAAAATATAAAATTAAATAAAATCTCTACGTTTTATAATATTGATATATAATATACACCGTAAGAAAATATATTTTTTTCTAAAGTAAAAGAACATACGCATAATTTTTTTAATGAAAGACTGCCTAATTATAGTTTTATAATGTAGATGCTATATATTTGTACAGTAAAATTGATATAAAGTCAATATATTAGGATAGTAATTAAAGTCAATATAGTGGTGGCGTTAAATTTTGGTGAGGGTCCTTTATAAATAGGGTTGGCAGCTATAATTAATTATTTTCAATGAGAAAATCTTGACAGAGAGAATAATAAATTTAAACCTCAAATTCAAAATATCTTTAAATTATAAATTATAATGGTTAACTTACAGAAGTTGGTTGGTATACGTGCTAATATACCATATTTTTTCATTATTCTATTTATATATTCCTTAATTATTAAATTATTCAGGATTTAATTAATTTCAATTTTCTCAGAGGTCAAAGATGTGCTTAAAAGTGTTTTCATGTGAACTTCTGTAAAATTAATTCTATCTTAAAAAGAATAAAATTCTGATTAATTTTTAATTGTATAAAAAGTAAGAATTAATCTTTAAATAGGATAATCTAATGACAAAAAAATAAGGTTTAATCATCTTTATAACTAAATTAAAATAATAAATTAGATTTATAAACTTAACAAACAAAATAGTTGTTACACACTTAATTTAATCATATCATTTATTTGTCTTTACAAACAACTGTTTACTAAACAATGTCTGGAGTAGGGATTACGTATATGCACGTAAAATCTATAATAAATAATTAATATATTAATATATGTAGGTATTTATTATCGCAAATAATTGATATTTTAACATCAATTTATAAATGAATTAGATATGAATATCATATTATTATATATTATCTATAAAAGATTAATATTAAAGTATAATTTATGTTTTATTAAATAAAATTTAATTAAAATTTATTAATATTTTATTAGATTAAATTTTATTTATATTTAATTTTATATTTTTTTAATTTTAAAAATTTATTAAATATTTTTTTGTAAATATTTACGGGTAAAAAAAGTAATGAGTATATTTTAGTGAATTTTTTGTTGTTAAAGATCGAATTACGATTAAAGATTGTCAGTATGAGAACCAAACTATTATAATCCTTGATCCAAAAACTTGAGTCTTACAAAAGTGTGTAAGAACACTTAAATATTCCCTACAAAAAGAAGTTTAATTAAATAATTCACTTTTAACCTTATAAATAAAGTAAATGAGTTTACCAAACAAAAATTTCTTACTTTTTCATAATTATTCTTTTTATAAAAACAAAAAAATATTTCATTAAAATTAAGGTTTTTATGTTGTGAATACTATTAATATGAAAGTCTTATAATGTCCGAGGAATAATTGAAATATGTATAAATTAAATAAGTGTGATCAAAATATCCCTATTATTAATATTTTCTGTAAGAAATAAAAAATATTTATTTTCGTAAAAGCAAACCTTTCATGTGTTAAATTTCACCTTTAATTAGTAATTATTTTATTAGTTTCTTTACTTTAAATTGTAATTTACTTAATTTTAATTAAAATATATTTTTTCTCAGGACAAGAAAATATCTCATCAAAAACTAATTTTAATTATAAAAAGTTTTAGTAACCAATTTAAATATCAATCTACAAAATAAAAAATTATTAGTTATTAAAATTGTTGTTATTATAAATAAAAAAATTATAATTGGTCGTTAAATTGGTTACTAATTAATTAAAAATTAATGTAAGAATCAACTTATTTGGTAGAAAAACTTTAGTAACAAATATCTAGTGACCAATTTCCTTTAATAACTAAACTCTTCATAACTGAATGTAAAAAACCATTATAAAAACTAATTATAATTTTTTATTCATAATAGTTATTTTAGTAACTAATAAATTTTTATGCTGAAAAATATACAAAATAAAATTTTAAAATTATTGTTGAATATTTTTCCAATAAATTTTCGTCAAGATATATGAAAACAAATATTCATAAAGAAATTATTTGTGTGTGTACGTGGGTGTGAATAACTCAGAATATATTATAATCAATTAAATATTTTTTTGATATTGAGAAATTAAACTCATTAGATAAAAAAGTTGAAATAAAATTATTGTAAGCTTGAAAATTAGTAAATGCATATAGGGCCATTGCTTAGATATGACTTTCAATTTGTTTTTAGAGTGAAATTTCAAAGAAGTTGCAGATAGTCAAATCTGTGAATACATAATGTACGTGAAACCATTAATTAAATTTATTTATTTAATTAAAGATTTTTTAAAATATACTTGAAACCCTTAATTAAAATTCTTCATTTAATTAATTTTTTTTTTAAATATACGTGAAAACATTAATTAAATTTCTTTATTTAATTAAATAGTTTTTAAACTTTATTAAATAAACACATGAAAACATGAACTAGGTTGCTCAGTCAAACTGTTCAATTTGCTCCCAGATTGAATATTTCACGAAACTGTCAGCAAAGTTTTAATTAACATGCTCAGATACATACATAGAAAGACTATCTTAAAAAACCCAAAAAACTCAAAAAACATTAATTAAATTTCTTTAATTGATGATATAGAAATTCCCTTATAAAAACAATGACAAATTGACACATTTTATTTAAATAGGATTTATAAAATGCAACCAATAATTCCTTAAATGTAAAACTACATTAATTCACTATTTCATTTAAAACTTGTACAAATTAAAAATTAACAAGCTATTATCCAGTAAGCAGACAAAATATTAAATCCATTAGCTTATTAATTAATTGCACAAAAAATAAAATAAAATACAGTAAACCTTAAGATGCTTTTGAGTTAATCTTGTGTAATATTATAACAGATGAAGTTCAATTTCTCAGTGTATATATATATAACCACATACATACATGTGAGGCAACTCAGAACTCAAGAAAAAAAAAATCAAAGAGAGTATAATACTAAGAGAGTGGTTCTGATAAAAAGTAGAGGTATCTAACATCTGCAACAATGGTGGTCGCCACAGACAACTTCCCTTCATCCAATGGCAGAAGTATCTCCCCAAATACCATCATCGAACTGGAGAAGTATATATTCGCTCTTTCATTTCTGCAAAATCACAATCACTGTCATGCATATATTCTTCTTTGTGTCTGGAAATTGTTGTTGTGATGATGATGATTAATGTTATATATGACAGAGGTGATCCAGTGGTGTTGGAAAAATACTGGAGAAAGAGGAGTGAGGAATGCAGCATAGTGATAAGAGGATGGGAGATGATGAGTTACATTGGTGATGCGAAGAACAAGGTGTGTTGGTACATGTTGCCGGAAGTTGAGAGAAGCATCAGAAGGTTGCATCACGTGGTGGGAAATGCTGTCACCCATCACAGATACATTGTGGTGGGGACAGGAGCCACTCAACTCTTCCAAGCTTCTGTCTTTGCTCTCTCTCCTTCACACCCTTCTAAACCCATCAACGTTCTTGCTGCTGCACCATTCTACTCGGTCATTTTTTCTTCTTTATCTCTCTCTCACTGTCATTTTTTTTTTATCTGTCATCGAACACAAAGACACCAACAAGGAGGGTTTAGATCCATATGTTGTTACCTTGCACTTTATTTATTTATTTATTAATTTTTATTTTGCGAATTAGAATTATGAATGATGAAATTATTCTAACATGTTTTAAAATATTAAAATCAGTTTGGAAACATATACACGTAGACCCATGAAGATGTAGATTCCATTTTATATGCAAACATGGGTAACATGGGTGTCTGTCTGTTCGGCGTCCACCATTCTGAAAATCTGAGTTTGGTCAACCTCACACAACGTGAGTTTGTTTTAATTTTCCAAACGGTTGACTTGATCTGATAAAGAAAACGTTTTGCAGGAGTACCAAGATGAGATTAGTATTCTGCGTTCAGGGTTGTACCAGTGGGGTGGTGATGCTGCTTCGTATCAGAAAAACGAGCCTTACATAGAGGTCATAACCTCTCCAAATAACCCTGATGGGTTTATTCGAGGACCTGTGGTGAAATCTGAGGCTAAAGGGAAACTGATTCATGATCTTGCATATTACTGGCCACATTACACTCCCATCACTCACCAAGCTGACCATGATCTCATGCTCTTCACATTCTCCAAATGCACTGGTCATGCCGGTTCGCGTTTCGGGTGAGTTAATTCATCACACACTTTGTTATAATACAAGAAATTGCATGCTGAGTTTTGATTATGCTGTGAGTTAAGGTGGGCGCTGGTTAAGGACATTGAGGTAGCTAAGAAGATGACGAGGTATGTGCAGTTGAGCTCCATTGGAGTGTCAAAAGAAACTCAAACTCGGGTTGTGAAGATCCTTGAAGTGGTTTGTGATGGATACCAAAACTTCGGGTCCATGGAGTCTGAGCTCTTCTTTGAATACAGCAAACGCCTCTTGAGGGAGAGGTGGGAGAAACTGTGGGAGGTTATTGATGAATCCAAGGTTTTCTCAGTGGCCAAGTACTCAAAGGCCTTTTGCAACTTCACCAATGAATCATCTGAACCATCTCCTGGTACTTCATTCTCCCACTCTTAATATTCTTGTTTTGTGACTTTGTAATAACTTCATAATTAATGTTCTGTATGGTTCAGGTTTCTTATGGTTGAAGTGTGAGGAGGGTATAGAAGATTGTGAGAGTTATCTGGTGGAAAAACTGAAGATCCGTGGAAGAGGAGGGAAACGGTTTGGTGTTGATTCAAAGTATGCTAGAATCAGCATGATAGGAACAGATGATGATTTCAATGAATTCCTGAAAAGGGTGTCAAATGCGAAGAAGGAATGAGAAAAAGGTGTGAATTTCTGAATGAACAGAACAGATGGTTGGAACACTGTGATGTAGCAGTAGCTAGTTCAAGCACCGCCTTTCCACAATTTAGAATAATGTGTTGTTTTCTAGTGTACAATGTGTGATAAAGGATGAGTGCCGTAGGTATATGAATAAACCCACTCATATCAAGATCTATTAAACTTTTAAACTTTACCATAGAGTCTATTTATATAAATAAAATGCAGATCTTTATGTTAAATATTTAGTTTTCCTTTAAATATATTTTTGAATTTCTTACTTTGAGTTACATTTGTTTGTCATAAATTTCAAATTAATGTTTTTAATCTATAATTTTTTTTAAAAAAAGAGTAAGTTATGTAGTATGTAGTGGGGCTATTTGCAGCAAGATCGGCTTTGATAATGATGATAATCTCATGGATTAAGACATAAGAGAAACACGAAGCAAAAGTATTTTCATAATCATTATGGATCTAATGAAAGGGAACCATGTCTAGATCTCATAAATCACCGATTTGTCTAAATTTCGATATTTTATATAACGATAATCTTAACAACAAATGAGGTAAGTGGCCTCGATGACGAAACAGGAGACAACAGAACTTGATCATATTGAAAGCAATTACCGATTTAAAGTTAGCTTCACTTAACCCTTTTTAAGTTAAAACAAAGAAAAGTCAACTATTATAAAAGGAAAAAAAAAAGTAATGTAAGTAAACAAGTTAATTAATATTTAATTAGTATGTTAAATTAAAAAACAAAAATATTGGTTTCATAAGTGATAGCCACTTCTATACTGCTTAAAGTTTGAATATTACTTTAAAATAAAACGAAAAAAAATATTAGATAAAATGCAAAAATATTAAATAATCATATTTAAACTCAGACTCTATTTGATCTGGATTAGCAGACGATACATTATTTAATTTTTAATCATGCTTTGTTATCACTCAAAATAAACGTCCTCTTTGATCCAACGATCATAAAAATCAAATATTTAATTAAGACTAACAAAAATAAGGTAACTAACTAATAATATCATAAAATTAAATTTTATTTCAAAAGTACTTATAGAATTAAATAATATTATTCAATAAAATTACTTTTAATTCAAGAAATGAATTTTTAAGCAATAAATACGACAACATGCTTTTTGCGAAAGGAATGAATATTTCATTAATGAACTTCACAATAAATTAAAGGTATGAACACAAATCTGAAAGTAATAATATATGTCTTGCCATTAAAATAGAAAAAAATGCTATCAGTTATTTCCTGTTTAACATTTGAAAGTAATAATTAATTTGATTCATAACATTTCAAAATAAATTTCGTTTTTATATTTATTTATGTAAAATAATATGAACAAAGATTAACAAATTTTAGTATCTTTGAAAATTGAAAATTAAAAATTTCTTACTTGTAAGTTAAAATTTATCTTTAAATTTCAATCGTTGTCTTTCACCAAAAATTAAGATGACAAATCCCAAATCCCACTTACCCAGTGTATCATCTCGAGTGCAATTTGGTCTGTGGGTGGGTTCATATGATAAATTTGGATGTTTCGTATAAAATTATTGGTTTCTTTCTTTTATTTCGGAGTGGATGTTCCAAAGAGTAAATTTTACATTCTGAAAAAAATCATTCCGAATTATAACTTTTACATGCCAGAATAAAAGATTGCGAACCAAAAATTTCATTGGTGTTGTCCACAGAAGTTTTCTAGGAAACAATAAAGACTAGAGGGTTGGCTCTTGTTTCCGCAACTGTAATTGGAACCAATGTTTCTTTACTTAGCTTAATATCCAAATGAAATTATCTATATATTGCTTTTCTGCCATTGGCCTGCAATAAACTTTCTGAATGAATGGTTAAAAAAACGCCGTTTTTGTCCAGAAAGGGATATGGTATATATTAATAATACAAGAGAGGGTCAGACAGTGAATACAAAATAATGAGGGGGGAAATATTCAGTCTTCGTAATACAAAAAGCTAATAATTCTCTTACAAATAAATCAAACTGAAGACAGTGGGAAAAGATTGACAGATCGTAAATAAAAAGCAATAGAAGAAAAAAAATCAAGCATTTTCCCAACAAAAAAACAGATTTGAACAAAAAAACTTACAGAAGATACAGCCTTACACTTGCCAATTCCTGACTTGTAGTTATGAACTTTATGGACAAGGGGCAACTTGCGATCTGTTGCCAAAACAACTATCATGATGGGAGATATGATCACGCCAAATAAAATCTAACTAATTTCACTCTAGTTCCTCTCCCACCCACCAGTTTAAAACCATTAACCATGGAAGTTGACACGATTATTCGGTGAAATTCAAGCGCCAAAGAAAGATACAAGTTCTTAAATAAGCCGTAGTTCGTACTCTCCAGCCATAGTTATGTATCTCACCCATGGAAGAGCCTGATAACCACTTTTCTCAATAATCTTCAAATATCTAACCTATAAAACCAAAACATTTACATGTTGATTACCATCAAATCAAACCTTCAGTTAACTGAATAGCACCATCAAAACATGTGGGTATTTCTTCAAATTCACATGGATCAAACAAACAACTTTTCCAAACAATTTATCATGGTCAATGGAATAAAATTAAGTTTGGTAGTTTTTTATCCTTTCCAAATGTCAAGTTTTATTTGTTTATATTAATATTTTTTAAACATTTATTGTCAATTCTGAATTGTGAAAATAATATTAACTAAAACAAATTCATCAAGTTTACTGCAACCCTAAATCCATTGAAATAATCAAAATGTTAATACCCAAAATGGAGAGAAAAACAGATATAAGGGAAGAATAAATAAGGATTAGAATAAAAGGTCACATTCACTTAAATTTAATCAGAGATACTAACACATTAGATTTCCTAAGCCGAAAAATATAGTCTAGCTACATTCTGTATATAAGAAAACCAGATTTATGATGCAATACCTGTATGCCAGAAACCGTAAAGTATGGTATTTCAAATTTGACACTTATAGGGGCTTTTCTCTCAGGAGTTGCATCCTCATCTGTTATACTTGGAAGACGAAACTCAGCTCTCAACATATATTCCTGAAAGAATCAAGGAGGAAAACCAGATCCAATAAATCATGATCAAAATGAGGTACCAAAAGATGGGTGTTATTCAAGGATTCAATGCCTATTTCAAATAAACTCATACTTTGCCTCCAGGGAAGGATCTAATTTTCCAGATTAACGCATCCTTTTCAGGTGCATATGCTGCAGATCCCATTGAAGTTCGAACATTAGGATTTGTTGCATCAACAGGCACAGGCAACTCAATCTCCACGTTTGTGGCAGTGCTATAAAATAAACTCAATTAGTTGAGGCAGCAAAGACATTTGAGGCTCTAGAGATCTAAAACCTGATCTACCCATCTATCACCAGGGTAGGAAACGTAGCAAATATAAGAAGAAATCTCATTACCTCCGCTCCTTAAATTGACTCCTTGCTTTTACCATAATCTCAATCCGACTCTTTGAATGCTTTTCAACAGTTGCTTCCACCCAAATTAAAGGCTTAACCTGAAAAAAGTGATGATAGAATCATGAGACTTCAAAATGCTTTTATTCTCTCTTTCTCTGTTTACCTCTAAAAATAGAAACTTATGTCATGTCTAGAGAAAAAGATGAACCTGTGTACTGAGCCTGTATGTCATCAAATCAAACGACCCATCAGGTGGTATAAAGGAAATTGTTCTATCATTTTCAAATCGAGCCAAACGCACACACCTTCATAAAAGGCCAGATATAATTTGAGAACTAGCATCAAGAAGAAGAAACATGCTTAAAAAAGTTATACAAAATTTTAAGTCTAAATTATCAGTTTCTAAATACAAGGAAGTCTAGCATACGCACTGATGAAACTTGATATCTTCCAAGTCAATAGCCTTTCCTTTGGTTGTTCTACCTTGTGCCTCTAACAATACTCTATCATTTAAGCCAAGTTTGCACTCAGGCATACCACTGTATAAAATAGGCCATGAAAGGCACACTTGAGTCAGATAAATACACTAATATATAAGTCAGTTAGAATAACAGATACTTCAAGGTTAACACAGTCTACCAAATACTCTCAACTGTAAAACAAAAAGAAGAAAAAGGAAGTGAAACATGGATTCAGTGGTTGGACCAGTCTGTAATATATCTAACACAAATAAGTATGTTTAGCACGAGCTGTTAAAGAAAGCCTTTGGAGTAAGGTGTACCAAATGAAAAAAGCCAATTTTTCAAATTCCAGATAACAACCCGTAGTGGCTGGTCTAAAAAATTCTGTAGTGTGATAGCCACTATTTAGAAATTATTTGTATGGTTTATACAATGCATAGTATATGAATACATACTCTTAAAATGGTAAACATTACTCAAAATTAATTACATTCAATTCATAATTAACAGTAAAAAGTCATTGGTGTCAACAAAATATACAAGCAAATACCAACAAAAGTGAAATACAAGTTTCCTAGATAGGAATATTTAATTATCATCTTCTAATCCAAGTCTTTATCATTTTCACTGCTATTACAATTACAGAATTCTGTCATCTATATACAATTACATATATAAAATTAATTATTTAACATATATATAAAAAAAAAAAAAAATTAGAGCAGAGGTCATTCTACTATCTCACTTTTGGGGTCAGCCACTCTGCTATCCAGGATTGACTGCTATGGTTGAATTCATTTTTTGAAACTGAAATCCCATATACCCACCCTCCCACGAAAAACCCTAATGACGTTGTTTAGAGGACTTAGCACCAGCAATAATCCGGTGGTGGGCAGGCGTCACTCCTCACCACTATGCTGCTATTGCACACCACTTAAAGTGCTGATAAAGATATCTACAAGCCTGTGTAACCAGTACAAAGTAAAAAACAGAAAATAACAAACTGCACGTCCTCATAGCTAATTTCATTTGCATGCCTCAAAATTTACCTACACAGAAATCAAAGATAGTTTTAAGAAAAGATTCAACAAGGACTAAGTTTAGGCTTGGTCCTCTAATCCCTAATGTACCAACCACACACAAACATAGTATACCATACCCTGCACAAGTGAGCATACAGAACAACAATAAACAACTAAAACGGAAAACCAGAAAACTGAGGTCAACACATTAGAGTCCCTAAACCAACATAGTAGAATTTAAGTAAATCAATAAATAGTAGAAAGACCAGTTAGTTAAGAACCAATGTCAGAAAATCAGTAGATCTCAAGGAAAGTAGGAAGCCAACCTCAAATACGTTCTCATCTTCAACGCCCCAACAACGTCAGATCTAATTATTTGTCCATTGCTATTGACAAGTATATTAACATTCTCTACCACATCCAAGAAAACCTGAAAACGGAATCGCTTAGACCATAAAATTACAATTAAAAAAAGCTTCAGATTTTTCACTTTCGAAATGGCTACCTCATTTTTCTTATAGTTTATCCCTTCGCTGCGCCAAGACACAGCATTAGTCACAGCCATGGGAGGTCTCTGCGTAACTTCCATTCTATAAGCATCAGTCTTGATAAACTCACTAAGAATTTGCGCCTCAGTGTACTGAGGATAGCCAAAGTCCATAATCTCATCAAGTAGTTCATACTGCCAGCAAGACAACAAATCGAAAAGCACACAATTCAACCAATTCATTTCAAACTCGACGAAACAAGTAATTAAAACGCAAATTCATCGACATGTTACCACAACGACGAAGTTGTCCCTCAGCGATTCCTCTTCCAATTCTTCGAAGTAATGCTTAAACACCTGCCGCAAAAACACGGATCGATGATTATTCGCACAAACTAAATCGAGAAACTCTGGATTTCGAAAGGATTTAATAATAAGGAGGCGTACGTCGACGATTCGGTGCAGGAAGAAGAGGAGGCTGGCGGCATTGCAGTTCTGTCTGGTGGCTATCATGACGTAGACGTTGCTATGCTGAACGAACATGTAGGTCACGCCGTTGTCGAGCACGACCGGATCTTGAGACTGCGCATCGGCCTTCGATGAAAAGGAGAGGAGCTAGAGAGTGAGGATTCACTTTGCGAGAGTGAGTGGAAGAGAGAAGAGATGTGAAGCGGAAGGAACCTGTTTCTCGATGAGCTTGGTGAAGAAGCGTTCCGCGTCGACGGCGGAGACGTCGCCTCGGTAGTCGCGCCAGATGAGGACGCGGCCTTTGATGTCGAGGAGGAACAGAGCCGAGGCTGCCCCTGCCATTGCTTGCTGCTGCAGTGATCGGATCCTGGATTCCTATCAGATCAGCACCACCGTCAACAGAAAAAGGAGAAGAACAACAACAACAACATGAAAAACAAAGACTTCTATACGACGCCGTTGCCACAGTAATTATCCTTATTTATTTATTTCCATTCGGGGATGTAATTATTTTTCTTATTTTCGTTCTTGTGTTTCAAGCGACTGAGATTTACAAAATAATTAATTACGATCATTTTTGTTTATGCTTATCTGCTTTTGAGTTAGATTAATTACTTTTAACATTTACATATATTATGTTTAAATACCACGAAACTGCCAATAGTTGTAAGGAGTTGTGAACAAACACTTATATAGATAAATTTTCTTTTATGAAAATATGAAATGCGTTAATTTTTGAATTAAAGTTAACTTATATATGAATTAATTTATAAAAAACACATATCTTAAAATTTATAAATTAAAAATGTCATTTTTAAACTGTTATTAAAAATTAGATTTTATCTTTAAATTAAATATATACATAATTCTTAATGTTATATGAAAAATAACATAAAACATCCTCTCTGTTAAATAACACGTATGTAAAGAGTTTATGCAATAACATTTACCTATATTTAGTAGGAAACATGATTTTTATAAATTATAAAGATAAAATAAATATATATTTAATTTGGAAAGAAGATAAATTCATTTGTTATCATAAATATAATTCAGAAGATAAAAATAAGGGAAATAAAAATTTGAAAAAGTTATGTTAAATGATTTCTACAAATTTAAGTTATACATAAAATAATTCGAAAATATATGGAACATCTCATTTAATAGTGTTAAAGTCCTAAACAAAATATTATATAATGATAAAATAAAATAGATATTGGAAGACAAATATAAAGTATTAATACATTTATCCCAAAATAATTATAATAATATGAATATATACAAATCACACAGAGATGTCTAAAAGTTTTCTCAATACTAAACAAAACATAAACGGTCACTCCTAACACACCACAGCCTCACCACTAGTCATCAAAAGAGTATCTTCACTTGCATACTCTTTTGCTCACACAATCAAGTGATCATTGCAAAAGAGATAACCAGACATAAACACACAACAAAAACGGGGTAAGCCAACGTAAATAAAAAATATTCATAAAAATTCAAAATCATGTTACATGATAACACACCCAGGTATGCATATAAACATAGAAACAGTTGACACTAAACTCGATTATCCAGTACATGCATTTGACATAGGAATCACTGGTGGTGAGCACCTATGGTGGTTCCCAAACTATGCAGAGTTTGGCCTCAAGGGGTTATCATCCAACGAATCACAAGGTAAGTCCCTTTGGCGTCTAGGACCTGACCAAGTCCAATGACTGGGACCTCCTTCATCACGACATAACCTACTCTACTTGAGTGTGAGTAGTTATTAAATGAATGATACCTCCATATTGAATCCTTATGTCAATGCATACACTAAATACTTTCACATAGAATTTCTCCTTGAAATTTTTGCGACCACATTACATTTCATGCTTACATTTATATATTCATATCAGGCATCAAAAATATTCTAAACAATAATAAATAATTGCTAAAGTACACAAAATTTCACATGAAGGTGGTTGCTAGACTCTGATCCCTTCACTCGCTAAGCGAAAAGTGGACAAAATTTCACTCGACCAACGACTAGATGACTCGCCAAGCGAGTGAATCATTGGAACTCTCAAAGCTAAATTCCTCTGAAACTCGCTTAGCAAGACCATCCATTCGCTAGGTAAAAAGTGCACAAAAATCCACTCGACAAGCAACTGGATGGCTCGCCCAACGAGTAAATCATTAGAGCTTTCAAAGGTAAATTCTTCATCAACTCGCTTAGCAGGCTTAGGCTTGACCAACAACTACAAAGTCCACCAACTTACTGACTTTGGATTTGTTGTGCGAGTAGGTATTTGACCAACGACTCCTAAGTCGATAAGTCCCTGACTTTGGTTTTGCTTAGCAAATGAATTCTCGCTTAGTGACTCCCAAGTCATTAAGCCTCTAACTTTGGATTCGTTGAGCGAGCTCACCTTCAACTAGCGAGTTTGCATAATTCGAATAAGGTTCTGCCTACTTAGGTCTTTCCAATCCAATTTAAGCAACTCCTTAGTGATTACATATGCTCAATTCGTACCAAATTTCAATTTCACAACAAGCATCAGTACAAAGGAGTCTAAAAAACAATATCAACTTCATAATTGCTTTCTAACCATCAACATCAAAATCAACACCCAATTTTACTCATTAAGATTACATGCAACAACTCAATTTTCACAAGCAATCTCAGGAAATCATACCAATTCAACATTTGTACAAAACAAACATAGTCTAATTAGCTTCCTTTACTAGAAGATGACTCAAACAACTGAAGGAGTATCAAATCTTCCTTCTAACTACTAGAACGTACAACTCAATTTATGAACAACACATACACAATCATATACGAGCTATAGTTTCTCACATGCATGCACAAGGACAATTAACGGAAAAGAACGGATACCACCTTACTCAATTGAGAAAACTAATTGGATAAAATAAATTTTAAATTTTTAAAATTATGGATATGTTGCTCACAAGTCCCTAAGGGAGAGACCAATGTTCACAAAATTGGTACTCTAAAATCAGATCAAAACTTTAAAATAAACCAGGTCATTACAGAAATGCAAAAAAAATCTGAAAACAAACCAATTAAATAACTAAATCGATCAGAAACCAGACGAAATAATCGAGTTTAGAGCATCAGAAATAAGAACAAATAATTTAAACTGTTTTAGGTGGGATGCACCAGCCTTTGCATCAGTGCAAAACAAAGGCGATGCTTGAGAAACCAAGTAGCAAGCTACCTTGAAGGTTCTCTCCCTACAAAAATAAATTTAATATCGTGTGGACTAATAGCCCACATATCAGATATTAAACTGATAAGAACAGATACTACACTTGATCTTAGCCAAAAGGCCGAGAAAGGTATGCTTTGGAAATTGTAAGTGTTCAAATTTTATATCTCAAACTTCAGATACCTGTTACTGTTCTGACAAGTGTGGGACTCCATAAATTGAGTATGATGCTCCAAAATCATCACGTCAGTAACAGACTTTGCAATTTAGAGCAGCAATCGAGTTCATAAGCAACCATCTTACTTCTTCTCCAATGGCACTGGTTCATGCCTAATTAAGGCTTAACCAGTGAAGCCAAGAATCCAATTGTTGTCCATGTCTCTAAAATGTGATGTTGCAACCACAGAGGAGCTGTTTTCTTCATCATTATTTTTACTTCAACATTAAATTATGTTTGCTCAACAGAAGTCAGATCAAGATATGTCCACCTGTCAAAACCTCTAAATTCACCCAATGATTATAATAGAAAATTATGGATACCCAACTAAATGGAGAAGTGTAAATTGAAGACTAAACAACTATATATGCACCCGCAAAGGCTGTGCTGGAGAGATAACTACCCAGATACTCTAACAATCTTCTCCCTTATAAAGCAAATCCAGTAAATTAGATACTTATGAAACCCTTCAACCTAATAACATTAAATGATAAACTACTGAACCAGACAACCAAGAGAAATAAAACTACTGATATCAAACTGATTTGGGTGGGATGCACCCGGCCTTTGCAGAAGTGCAAAACAAAGGCGATGCTAGAGAACCAAGTAGCAAGCTACTTCGATGGTCCTCTCCCTTGAAAAATAAATTTAATATCGTGTGAACTAATAGTCCACATATCAGATATTAAACTGATAAGAACAGATACTACACTTGATCTTAGCCAAAAGGCCGAGAAAGGTATGATTTGAAAGCTTGAAGTGTTTAAATTTTATATCCCAACCTTCAACTGTTTGCCAGTATTCTGACAAGTGTGGGACTTCCTAACTTGAGTCTGATGCTTCCAACATCACTACCTAGTATCAAGCTTTAAAATTTAGATAGTCATGAAACTTGAAACTGCTTATAGTCAGAATATTTTTTCACTTGACATAACCAATCATGCTCATCATTTCCAATACTCAAGTAAAAGAATATTTATCTTATTATAACTATCAAACTTATTCATCAATAAATAGCAAATATTATGTTGACTGTATGGGTATTTTAAGTAAAACTAAAAAAATGTCTTTCATTGACATGAACTTGTAGAATTCCACATATTTTATATATTTCTTTTTCTAAAATCTTAAAGTCAATAATAAAGTCTCAAACTTTGATGATGATAGGATTCAACAAAAAAAGGAAAAAAGTAGTGTTTGTAAATTGTTTATATAACTCAATGGCGATCCCCTAGAGTCAGTGGTCTAGACTAGGCGCTGGGGAAAAACGTTAGTTACGTGTTTGAATTTATTTTCAGCATAAAATAGTTAGCAATAACAATATTT
Organism: Vigna unguiculata; assembly: GCF_037176805.1. Lineage (NCBI taxonomy): Eukaryota > Viridiplantae > Streptophyta > Magnoliopsida > Fabales > Fabaceae > Vigna > Vigna unguiculata. The sequence goes on from NC_140793.1 coordinate 26,846,311, forward strand.
TGATACATGAATACATTAAGAAGTCTATAATCTTGTACTAAAAATGTGTACGTATATATACAGCAGAGCATAAACTCCAAATGGTAGCAGCATGAGATTTGATGAGTGCAAGAAAGAGAAGCATTAGAGTAGAATTGTGAAGTAAGAAAAGAAAAGAAAAGAAAAGGGTGTTCATCTTCCATCAAGAACCCCACTGAAGACTTGGCTGTCTCCACCTAATGATGCTTCCCATTCTGTGGATGACATAACAATCTGAGACAATGCCACAACTATCTCCCTCATCACAGGCCTGTCGTTTGGATCTTCGCACAAACACCAATGAGCTACTTCTGCCATCTGCAAAGGGAAATGTTCCAAATAACAAAATTATGAGGTCATAATAATATCAGAATGAGGAAAGCAACAATGTTAAGCTATCCCCTACAATATCCCTAAAGACACACAATAACTATGTTAAAGAAGTGATCATTAACTTTCTTCGAACACAAAATATTCTTTGAACCAAAGAACCTCATCCTTAGTTCTTCTTACCCATCTTGCTTTTAAATGACATTTGTTTTTTTTAGGTGATTAAGAAACTCATTTGTCTGCTTGTTTTCACCCCTTGTTTAGTTATCTATGAAGTTTTAGTCAAAGAAAATGTATTCTAATTTATGATAAGCTTACTAATAAAATCCCTATTAAAGCATAAACTTTTCATTGGTGCTCTTGACTTCTTATAGTGAAAAGTTTTGGTTACAGGTCCTTGCGAGTGAAGCTGATATCCTCAATTACTACTTTACTGTCTCTGAAAAAACAAATATCTGTCAAAACTAATTTTTTTTATTTATATTTCCATTGAGTCCACATAGAGATATTAAATTAAAGTAGAGTATGTGAATGAAGATAGGAACTTGAGGTAAATCTAACCCTGTAGACATCTTCCATTGGATAGCTATGCTGAAGATTCCCATCTATGGCATCTGCTAAAACATTCTCTGGGTATTTGTTTTTGAAGATTTGGCTAACCTGAATGTGATGAAAAGAAGGATCATCATTCTTCCTTTTAAATAATAATAGTAATAATAATAAATGTTTGAGTATTAAGTCAAGATTTCTCTGAATAAATTCTATTTCTCTCCCATCTCTTCTTAATTTTCTGAGAAACGAGTTTGACTTACAACTGTAACAAGTGATTTCATATTGTTGGGTTGTTGGTTGTCACGAAATAGTGCACGTTTTCCTGTTATCAACTCTGACAGAACCACCCCAAATGCAAATACATCTGTTTTTATAGTCACTTGAAGCTCCTTAACAGATCTTAAAGGAGCAAAAAAGCAATCAAGTCAGAATAAAATCAAGTGGTGTGTAATTTTTGTTTACTTGGGTTTAAGTATATAATGATAGCAAGAAAATTGATTGAGTTGAATACCCCAAGAGAGTGTAGTTTATGATCTGAAAGCACAAAACCTACTCTGGTGGAAGGTAGCCCGGTGTTCCAACAAGCCTTGTGGCTATGAATTCTTCATCATTGGTTCGTTCTACCAGCTTTGCAAGTCCAAAATCTGCTACCTACGTACAAAACCCCAAGTTAGCGGATTGATTTTGAACTAAGTATAGAGACTTTGGTTCAAAGTTTTCTCAACTCAGCTTTACAAAGGAATAAAATAAAGTCATCCCCAGCAATTTCTTACAAGACATGTTAAATTCAAAGGGACAAGTACAATGTTTTAAAACCTATGTTGTTTTGTTAAACTACAGTGTTATAACATGTTTATCATATGATGACATGAATAGCAGATTCAGTTTACTTTGTGTATTAAAATGTTTTGATAACTAGTCCCAATTTTCTTTCGGTGGTGGCAATTTTAGACAGAGAAGAAGGGAGCAAAACAAAGTAAGATTTACCTTTGCTCTAAGCTTCTCATCAAGGAGAATATTGCAAGTCTTTATATCACGATGCACATATCGAGCTTTCGTGTAATCATGTATATATTCAAGACCTTTTGCTGCATCCAATGCAATTTGAACCCTAGCACACCAAGAAAGAGGCTGGTGACCTGTCCCGATACAATGGTAAAATTAAGTTATATTACTTAATTTGATCCGTGGTAATCATACTCTTTTACCAAATGGATTAATCTTTTGAAAAGATTTATGATTTTGGCATCTGATATACCTTTCAGTAATGGATCATGAAGGTGCTTACTGAGAGATCCATTTGGAACATACTCGTACACCAAATAAAGGTGGTCATCTCCGCTGGCATATCCCAACAACTCCACCTGAAACAATGATTATCTATAGTATAATCAAACAACAACATATCTTAAAGATAATGCCAAAGCTCTCTTCATTAGAGACATTACTTACAATGTTAATGTGATGGATCTTACACAAGGCCTTGAGTTCTGCATAGAATTCTTTGGATTTATTAGACCTCATCTTCTTTACAGCAACCTCCTGAAGTTAAAACAGCTATCAATCATTCTCCATTTATCAATCAGCACATGAAAATATGCTTCAATGTCTTTGGTTTTCATACCTTCTCCTCTAACATTCCGAAATACACACTCCCGTATCCACCTACTCCAATCTTTCGTGTTTCGTCGAAGTTATTCGTAGCATCTTCAATCTCCTCTAGAGCATAAATTACTGGTCTTTCTGATTCAAATGGAGTTGCATCTTCGGCCATATTTAACATGAATAAGCAAAAGACCTTCTTAGTCTCCTTGTAGAGATATTAGGAAATTACTGAAATAAACTTAGTATTTTGGAAAATGAGTTGTTTTTGCTTCCAAAAATTTATTTTCAAGTTACCTTCTATATGTTCTGCATGAAAATCTCGGTTCTTTATGGAAATAGTTCTATTTCCAATTGATCTTTTAGACACTATATTTGGATCATTTTTTGCGGCTACACTGGCCCTGGATCTCCTAAGAACGACAACGAGAATGATCAAAGTAATAGTTGAAAAGAATGTCACACCCGCTAAGATGCCAATGATTATATAGTGTTTCTTCTCTGCAAACAAGGGAAAGCCATGCTAAGATTTTGCAGCGCGAGCCAATAAAAATATGGAAAAATCATATGAAACATAGAAGGGATTGAAGAAGAGGAATCATCACCTTTTCCTTTGGAAGGCAAACCATTGAGTTCCCTTGGAACATACAGCACCCAATTAATATCTATGAATGAAGGGTTCTGAACCAGAACTTCGTTCATACTCACCATGTCATCTAAGGTAGCATTTAGCAGTGTAGCGATTGATATGGGTGTATCATTCCGCTGAACTGTATACGTGACAACAATTTGGGAGTCACTTTTTTTTGAACACCCACAAGGAAGATGTATTGCCAAGTCCTCATTTGGGTCCACTTCTGTGTTAATAGACCAGGCTTGGCCACTGTAAACAACGTTGTTAATCTCCACAGAAGAGTCATTAGGCTTCACCTTGTAGGTTGTATCATAGAAATATCCGCCAAGGTCATCATCATTAGTGTTATTGCAGGAACAAGGCACTGTTACAAGGTAATCTTTCTTTGTGCCACGCATTATAGGTTTGATTTGGGAGGGATGAACGGAGTAAAAGTTGGCTAAGTCATCTGCGTTGTGATTGTAACTTATGTGGTAGAGTGAGGCATTGCATGTGCTGATCATAGAGGAGCATCTGAAGGGTTCCAAGTAAGTTGTTTTGAGAGAAGCTTGGAAGGAAAACACAGCTACACTTACACAAGAAGTAGCAAGAAGAGGAATGAGAAGAGAAAGAAGAGAAGACATGGTTTGTGGGATCATGAAACTTGTTTGAAAGGGAAGAGAGATAGGAAAGCAATAATGGGCTGGTTAGTTTCCTAGTGCATCCGTTGCATTGCACTTGTCATCATGTGGTTGTTGCTTCTTGATTTCAAGAACTAGAAACGTTCTCCACTTAGCATGATTTTACAAAATGTGATGATGGTGATGATTATTATTATAGAATTATTTGGTTCCAATCGTAAGGATGGAGCATACATATTTGTGGGATCTCCGACGGCAATAGTGGACTCGAATAGAAAACAAAAGCCATAGACAAGTTCCACACCGAATAAAAAAGCCATGGTGCCATCACAAGTCACACTCTACCTCTAGTTTAATGCCACTTGAATCACGAGCGGCAAAAATTACTTTATGTTATCTGAGTTTTCGTTTTATCCACACGTTAGTCGTTTTCAGTTGAAGTATACTAACTTGGATTTTAAAGAAATAAGTGTGAAAGAATCTAATTATTTGTCATAAGGGTTTATGTCATCTTCGGAATTAACTCCCCAACCTTTTTAAGTTTTTTTTTTCATATTAAAATTTGAGAACTAACTTTATTTGAATAGTAAGAATTATTTTCTAGTTCTATATGTAAATAGATTTTTAAGTTTACCACTATCCTCTAGAAATACATTCATTTATTTTCAAATTTAAGTTTTATGCATATGAATAATTAAATCACAAATCTAAGTTGGATGGATCAACATAATGATTGTTATACATTAAGAAGACCATCCTATAATTATTTTTATTCTCATTACATTAAAAAATAATAATGACAATCACATTAAACAAGTAATTAGCCTGTAATAAGCGTAGTAAGTCTCTACAAATAGGTGAAAAAAATTCATCTTTGGGTGAGTTAAAGTGAAAGGTTTTAATAACTAATAGTCTCATGGTAAAATAACTAATATCTAGAATAAACCTGTTAATAATAACATAATTCATAAACAGAAATTGAACTATAAAACTCCATAAATCGGATTAAATCAATGGGTCATTGGATGTTAGATGATCCAAAGATTCACAATATCTAAAAGTTTAATATTAATAAAAATTGTATACAATAAATAAATGGATCCTTTAATAATCTTATAAAGTTATTTTTTTAATATGTACGAAGTCCTTGAGCTTGAATCTGAAATTAGAATTGTTTTTACTTTCAATTTTGATATTATTTTCATTTTTATCCTTAAAAATCACTTGATCTGTGTGTTAAATGAAGTTTCAGAATGACATTTTAGTTGAAACATGTCCAGAAGGATAAATAATTCAAACATCTTCAAATATCTTTTGACACAAATTTTTTTCTGTAATAGGATTAGAAGAATTATATTTATTAATTTTCAAAATTAAAGTAACAAATTATATGAAAGTTTGAGAGAGAGATGTGAATTTTAATTTGATGTCAAATTTTATAAACTAGAAATCTATTTCACTTTTTTTTTTTTTAGGTAAAGAGAATTTCTTTAGGTGCAGGAAGAAAAGCCCTCTTGTCTTTGAATTTCGGCCGAATAACTGCTGACAATCATCAACGAAACCCATTTTTTTCTAACACGGGTGGCAGACTTTTTGTTCGGTGAACAGCTATCTTCTCGCGCCAACCTTAAACCAAAACAAGTAAGGGAGAAAAGAGAGGTTGTGAAAGTTCATTGACTTTTGGCCTAATTAGTTTCCCTTCCAATAGTAATGAAAGAAACAATGACAATGTTCCAACTATATATAGAAACACAAAAATCTATAATTAATTTGCCACCTTTCTTATTCTCTCTGCAATCAAAATTTCTCCATTGGGTCATGCCTATTTGAACCAAAAACCATAATTAACAGAAAACAAGGAAACACCTGTCCTTAATAACAACCTCAGACCACAAACGCACTTTGTTGGGTTATAAAGGGACCAAATATTTGTTTGCTATGAGTGCCATTGAACCTACATTGAGTTTTTCTCAGCACCGGAAAATGGCACGGATCTTCCTTACCACTCTTTCTCTGCTGCTCCTGCTCCTTGCTCCTTCCGTGGCTGGTCAAGCATACACACCGGTATCTTCTTATGAATCTCAGGTTCCATTTCTGGGCCGCCATGAAGATTCCAACACTAAACTAACCGGTGATTCACCCGAGGAAAGAAAAAAGTTCGATGATCGAACACGCTACACAATACCTCAAAATGCTTACCACTCTCCCAACAAACTCATTGAAGGATACTACGACAAAACTTGCCCCGATGCAGAAAAAATGGTCGCCACAGGGTTCCGCCAGATCGTTAGGCTCAACCCAGGCGCAATCGGTCACATCATTCGCCTTCAGTTCCATGATTGCTTCGTCAATGTAAGCATTTCCAAACCTTCTCTTTCTTCTCTCTAAGTCAATCTTGTTATAACCAAACTACCAGAAACATATAACATACACATTTTACAGAAAAAGTAAATTAATAGTGAAATGAAATCAGTCAAGGTGATGACAGTAAAATAGTTTATATAGTTTTCCAATGACATAGTGATGAGTTTCTAACCGAAGTTGGGATTGAACAAAGGGATGCGATGGATCGATTTTGTTAGATTTTACACCATCGGGTGACATGGTTGAGAAAAGTTCAATGTTCAATGGTCTGCTCCTGAAAGGGTCAGACATAATTGATGACATAAAGACAAGGCTGGAGAAGAAGTGTCCTGGAATCGTGTCATGTGCCGACGTATTGGCATTTACCACGAACGAAGCAATGACAATGGCGGGTTTACCTGCTCGGAGGCCCCTTGGTGGACGCAGAGACTCCATTGTTTCCCTTGCAAGCATTGTGGAAGCCGACAATCTTCCTATGTCAGATTGGAACATCGACCAAATGATGGAACTGTTTGGCAGGAAAGGGTTCAACATAGAAGAAATGGTGGTGATGATTGGTGCACATTCTGTCGGCATTGCTCATTGCGACTTCTTCATGCAGAGGGCCTTAAACTTCAATGGCACTGGAATCCCTGACCCTACCCTGGGTGTGGAGGCGATTGAGGAAATCAGAAAAGCATGTCCTGACGCTGGCACGGCCCTGTTTAGGAACCCCCCTGTGAACTTCGATGCCACACCAACTGTTCTTGATAACCTCTTCTTCAAGGACATGGTGGAGAAAAGGAGAAGTTTGCTCATCACCGATTCTCATCTGCTTGAAGATCCCAGAACTAGACCAATCGTCGAACAGATGGCAGGTGACCCTACCTTGTTCCCCAGAAGGTTTGCTGAGGTCATGATCAAGCTCACTTCTTTGAATGTGCTCACAGGGACTGAAGGGGAGGTCAGAAAGATCTGTAGGTCCACCAATTAAACTTCCCATCAATCAAATTACTGTAACTAAACCATCATCATCATTAACTAAATTTCTTATTCTTTAATTCTTTTTTTTTTTTCTTTCCCTTCTGGGGCATTTTCCTGATATCCACAATCATGGTGCCTCATTCCGAGGTTCCATTCATTTCGACTTTCTGTCATGTATTCATGGCCAACTAACTGTTATTGATTTTTTCTTATGTATTTCTGTCATCTGTTCATGGCCTAGTAACTGTTATTTTACTGTTTTGTTAATAACGATTTATCTATCATTCAACAATAAACTTATCTTCAATTAGATGAACGAAGAAGTATGAATAATCATTCAGAACTTTTAGTTGCAAAAATTGTGTAAAATTGCAAAAATGGTTACGTTGATACGGTTAAAAAATATTTGAAATAAAGAGAATCGAAGTGTATAAAAGAAATTGAATTATTTTTTATGTATTATTATTTGAACTAAATTATATACTCATTTATGGTATTAGAAAATGTACTTTACCGACTTATATTTGGGTTTTCTTAATTACATTGACATATTATGTACAAATTTATTAATAATAGAAATAGGTTCATTTATTTTACAATTTTTTTTTGTATATATTAGTTAAAGATTGTGTGCTTATACATTGTGAGGAAGAAACTTCTTTTTTATTCTCATTATATGCAAAAATGAAAATTTGTCACCAACTAAGCTATTAGTCTATAATTAGTGAGCTCATGTGAAAATAGAGCCAAGAAAAAAAAAACTGAGGTCAAAGTTCATTCTGAAATGAATTAAAGTCGAATTTTGTTGTTCTCATTAGATATTCTCTGTGCACTTAAGGGTGGAACAAACTATGTTTTGGAAAAAATGTCTTTGACCTAGTATTGTGAAAGTTGACATGATCATTGATCCGTGGAGGAAATGAATCAGTGGTCAAATTGTTATTTACCCTATATATTATTATAAGATTTAAATTAATGCATTATTAGTACATTAATGATTATAATTTCCTTATATTATTATTATTATAATTATGTACATACAATATACACATAATAAATTGCTTATTTAAAAAACTATTTTTAATAAAATCGATAAACAGTGAATAACTCTATCTTTTTGGTAAACATGTTTTTTTATATGTAGGTTATAACATACTTGACAAATAAGTATATTATTTTAATGTTATAAAATATTTAATATAATTATAAATAATAATAATAATAATAACAATAATGCTAGTAAAAATATTTATTTAAATAAGTTAAATATTAGGTATAAAAGACATTTTTGAAATAATTCATAACTTGAGACTTTCACAGGTAAAGCCTAACTTAATTTGAGCAAGATGAATATCTATTACAGATTTTTCTACATAATAGTTATGTCTATTTCCTTCTGCACTCAAAGTTACCTTTCTTCGTTGATTTACTTTATTTTATATATTTAGTCAAGATTGAGCAAGACCTGCAACTTTTTTAGGAATTTGTAACTTTTATAGGTTGAGACTCCAATTTATTTATATTTTGATGATGTCTATATTTAAACATCAGTTAAGAAAGTGGCATATTTAAACACAGTGTAATTTAGTTTTTCAGTTTAGAACAGGAGGAGACACAGTGTTGAACCCAAAACCCAAGGTTGAAACTTTTCTACACGCAGAGGGAGTGCAAGAGGATGATGAATGTTAGAATGAAGAGAGAACTCACAAGCGTAATAAAGATGCAAATAGAGAGACGGTGGTGTAATGGATTGCGCTGTTTCAGCTCTGTATCTTCGAATTGGAAGGGCGTCATCCCCACTCTGCTGCAGCCCAGAGTTCTGCTGTACGACGCCGTTTCCCTCTTCTGCCACCGAGGTATTCATTCTTCACTGTCATTACTCTGTATTCAGTTCATGGGGTGTCGTGTTTCGTGTGATCCAACTCTTGGGGTGTGTGCTTTTGCTTGTTGGCTGCCTTGGTTAGAATAAAGATCCCACCTTTCGTATTGGGGATGCTCTTAGAACACGAAAATTTGGAAAGGTTAATATATCTAACGTTCAAAAAAAAAAAAAAAAAAAAACTAAGCATTCTACTAGGTTGGTCTAGGTTTTGAATTGCTTATAGGGTCTCGACTCGATTTCGTTGTGATTCTCGAAGTTGAGGGAATTGTATGCAGACGAATGCGTTTGATGTGACTGCAATTGCAGTTCGGAGGCTCCCAAAATCTTGACATTGCAGTATAAATCACGTCCAAGATTTCTGTCACTGACTGTTCTTTAAGAAATTGAGCACATGCCACAAATATTCCAATTCTTTTTGAATTTCATCGCGTTCCTGTTAGTTTATTTTTTGTCTCAGTGTGAGGTGGATCTTTCTTTGTATGTTTTATGGTTTTTATCAGTCTGGAGTTTTCAGCTCTTTGCTTCTTTATTGAATGCTAAATGGTGTCTGTTGTATTTTGTGTGTAATGATTCAGTTTAGTTTATTCAGATTCCTTGCGCTCAAATAGAGACAAATTGGTAGGAGTATTCTTAGCTCAGGCGTCGAATTGAAGAACGCAGTTTACTTTAATTGGTATGATAGATGACAATTTGAATATCCCATGTAATAGGGATTGAAGATGATAAGATGATGTCGGAGCCATTGGTGACCCTTGTTTGTTCATCCTTTGAACATCTACATTGTTATATTAGGATCTGACAATCAATTTCAACTTATCGGTGAGTTTTCAACTAAGCTATTTTCATTTTTTTGGGGACATTGTCTTAAAAAGACTAGGGAATAGTTTTTGAAAAGTCTCTTTAATTGCTGTCACCCCTAGCCCTGTCTTAGTTGTGGCCTCTTCGAGAGTTGCCTTAGTTGCAACTTGAAGGGTGGTGGTTTAGCCTCACATCAACTAGTAATATGACTGACTATAATAGAATATATAAATGCAGTGCAAAGCTCAAGTTAGAAGTGAAATTTTGTGGAGTTGAGTTAGGTGTAAACCTAATTTCCAAGAATACTTTATTGAGGTTATGTTTAGCTGTGGGAAGGAAACTATCTCTATAAGATAGACTTGGTGAAACTAGAGGTTACAAAATTAGTAATTGGCATTTTGATTGATGTTTTTAAAATCTGGTAGGCTTGTTAACGATTTTCATGGCTGTGATAATTCTGTGTTGACAGGAGTAAAATGGGTAATCAGAGCAGATAAGGACAAACGGATCAAATTCTGCTGTGTTCAATCTGATGCTGCTGAGCCATATTTGAGAGCTTGCGGTCTTGACCGAGAGGATGTCATATGGCGAATGTTGTTTGTTGAAGGCCTCAATGAATATTCTCAGGGATCCACTGGTTAGAATGCTCTCACTCATTTAGTTAACTTCAATGGTATCCATTTTGTTGTTTTTCACATTCTTTAGACTATTTTACTGCATCACTGTAGTTTTAGCATACATGCGTGCATATAAAGTTTTAGCATTAGTCCAGATCTGTTGTTGCTTTGGAAGGAACAATATGAGATCTGCTTTGTATATTGAGTTTTTAGGTCTTTGAACATTGATAAGTTTCTTGCTTTGTTGAATTGATAAGTCCATATTCTGTAGTATGATGAATGCCACTCTCAATCTGAATTAAGAGTGATGTTGCTAACAGCATCTGAATCTGGATCATGTTTAGAGCAAATTCTGGAACAAATATTTAGATTAATACTTCACAAATGAGGCTTTGTGAATTATATTTTCACCAAACTTCTCTTTGTATGTGATTTTTGTTTTGTGTCAATCTGATTGATTTATGATCTGCAGCTGCATTGCGAGTTCTGTCATACTTACCACCACCTTACTCTGCTTTAAGCTCACTCTGGGTGATTCCTACTCCTCTCAGGGATGCTCTCTATGATTATGCAGCAAAACGAAGATATGAATGGTTAGGTAGGGCTGAAGATTATTTGGTTTTGCGAGAGAAACATCTGCTTGAGCGTTTCATCGATAGGGAAGAACTCATGAGACGAGCTCAGGATTTGTAGTTTTAGCCACACTTTACACTTACAACTTTTTTCTTCTGTTATCAGTCACAATTTACACTTACAACTTACAACTTTTTTCTTCTGTTATCTTCTACAATGGTAGATTGTAAATTTGAAATGCTTTCGCGAATAGTGTCCTTGACCCAAAATCACTTACCCTTGTTCAAATTACAAAATTTTCAGTGTACTTTGGAATACCGTTCTTGAGAATTACATAAATATCAATATTCAGTTAGATATTCCATTCCTCCTATTCTCGACTCCTTAGATGATGTTGTGTAACAAATTGATTTGTAATGTCATGCACCACATTTTACACTTTTTGCTGCAGAGAGAATAAAAGGGGATGATTGCATATTATGATGTTATCAATACTATCATTTATGAGTTTCATACCAATTCATTTATCCATTTATGAGTTTCATATTTCTGTATAAAAACTTGTTTATACAGAGAGTAATAAATGATACAAATCCACTTTTGAATAGATTGATGAAAGGATCCTATGAGGTCCAATAAACAAAGGAACAAATAATACAAATATCTGATCTTTGCAATTTACATTTGACAAACCTTATTATATTAAACTTCATTCTGAACTTAAATGAAAGGGACAAGTGTTTAAATATAGGCTCTCAAAGTGACCGGAGTTCTGATTAAATGAAACAATACATGTCTCAGTTTTTGAATAAAACACATTGTGCAGTAATGCAGACTTGATGAAAATCTGAAATTTGCATATCGTTCTTCTCCCTCTTTTAATGTATGTCATCAATTAAAGTGATTACTACTAAACAAAAAATGAAAGAATTTCAAATCTTGTATTGTCTCATTTTAATTGATGTGGTGCTTAAACTCATATTTCCATTCCTAACATTCTTGGTACCGCTCCAATAGTAGCTTTTGTCATTCTCTTCAAAGTGAAATCTGAATTTTTTTGTATATCTTTTTCTTTTAATGGACTGCTAAATCCTCAGAATAAGATGCATCAGTATCACTAATAAAAAAGTCTGCAAATTATTTATATCTTTTCCTCTTCCATAATTTGTGGTTTCTGTGACGAATGAACTGGTTTGGCTCCACTTCTCTATGGAACAGTTTCACTCAAATGAAAATCAGTTGTTTCTTCAGCAATGTCTTTCAATATCTCACATGTTCTTTTCATTATCCAAGCAATTTTGCTTCGGAAAACAACATTCTCAGGATGAAAAGATGATAAGTGAGAGTTTCGTACCTGGTCCAAGATGTCATCCATCTCATAAGTCGTATCTTTTAACATTCTCAGTCAATCCTTGATAGCTTCATTTCAGAATTGTTTCTCCTCAGCATCATCAAGTGTGGCCTTGAGTGCAGTGAACACGCTGTCCATGTCACTTCCATTATTCTCTTCTGATAACTTTGTAACATTATAAACATTGATTTGAGTATTACTAAACATGTTGAAAAAATATGATTCTTGTTTAAGCAACTACAATAAAGAATAATTAAAGATTAACTAGTAATTGAGTTTTCTAAATTTTATGTATAAAAGAAGACGGTAAAAAGAAAAGTGAAAATGTGCTCACAGGTTTTGTCTTCAAGATTCTTAGAAGCCATAATATAATTTAGCAATCAACTTCTCAATGAGAAAGACCATTGGTAGTCTCAACTCAAATAGTAAATATAGTTTAGCAATTAAGTCCCAAGGAGAAAGACCAATGCTCACAAAATTGGTACTATCAAATAAAATCAAAACTTTACAATGGGATGCACCAAGTCATTACAGAAGTGCAAAAAATTCTGAAAACAAACCAATTAAATAACTAAATCGATCAGAAATCAGACCAAATAATCAAGTTTAAACCATCAGAAATCAGAACAAATAATTTAAATTGTTTTGGGTGGGATGCACTAGCCTTTGCATCAGTGCAAAACAAAGGCAATGCTTGAGAAACCAAGTAGCAAGCTACCTTGAAGGTTCTCTCCCTACAAAAATAAATTTAATATCGTGTGGACTAATAGTCCACATATCAAATATTAAACTGATAAGAACAGATACTACACTTGATCTTAGCCAAAAGGCCGAGAAAGGTATGCCTTATACTACTGAAGTATTCAAATTTATATCTCAAATTTCAGGTACATTTCAGTACTCTGACAAGTGTGGGACTTCACAACTTCATTAATGCTCCCAACATGATTTCCGGAAATCAACGGACTTTCAAAATTTAGAACAGCAATTGAGTTCATGTGATGTCTAATGAAACTTGAAATGATTAGTCCTTCGAAATATCTTTTACTTAATATTGTGTTGATCCTTCTCCAATAGGATGGTTCATGCCTAATTAAGGTTTAACTTAATATTTCTTATATAATTATCTTTCATGCTAATTATCTGGAATATTATATATATAATATAATATAATATAATATAGGTTAAGTGTTAATGGAAAAAATTCAGAAAATTACAAATTATGTCAGTGAAAAAAAGCTGCAGACTATTCTCAGCTTTATGAATGGAAACCTGATTTGTAATAGGATCTCCAAATAAATATGCGGGAAACTTTATCAAGCCCATCACTGATCCCTTGTGGAAGAAAAACCACGACTAGGACTAATCTTACTAACAACCTGGGCCTGACAAGTCTTGGCTGATCAAAAGAGAAGTCAATCATTATCAAAGAACAAAATGAAAAATACATAGTTTTTACAATCTTCAAAGGCAAATTGTCCTCCATGGTTGGATAATTTCAGCATAAACCAACAAATAGGATAGACAAACCCAATTGATAAGGTAATTATAAAACTCATCTACGAGAGTACCAAAGAAACAACAAAACCACACAATAAGAAAAGCAATAGTACCATCAAGTTACAATTATGAACCTCTTCCACCTAATAAAAATCCCAAAGAAAACCTCAAAATCAGAAAAACAAAATCAGAAAAACAAGTAGTACTAGTAGCACAGACCAAATAATTCAAATTATTTTGGGTGGGATGCACCAGACCTTTGCATCAGTGAAAGACAAAGGCGATGCTCGAGAAACCAAGTAGCAAGCTACTTTGATGGTCCTCTCCCTCAAAAAATGAATTTAATATCGTGTGAACTAATAGTCCACATATCAGATATTAAACTGATAAGAACAGATACTACACTTGATCTTAGCCAAAAGGCCGAGAAAGGTATGCTTTGGAAATTATAAGTGTTCAAATTTTATATCTCAAACTTCAGAAACCTGTTATTGTTCTGACAAGTGTGGGACTCCATAAATTGAGTATGATGCTCCAAAATCACCACGTCAGTAACAGACTTTGCAATCTAGACCAGCAATCGAGTTCATGGCATGTGATAAAACTTGAAATTACTCATAAGCAACCATCTTACTTCTTCTCCAATGGCACTGGTTCATGCCTAATTAAGGCTTAACTAAGTACTTATACAGCTGCCAGTGAAGCCAAGCATCCAATGTTGTCCGTGTCTCTAATATGTGATGTTGCAACCAGAGGAGCTTTTTTCTTCACCAGTATTTTTACTTCAACATTAAATTATGTTTGCCCAACAGAAGTCAGATCAAGATATGTCCACCTGTCAAAACCTCTAAATTCACCCAATGATTATAATAGGAAATCCATATAAATAATTGACCGATGATTATGGATACCCAACTAAATGGAGAATGTAAACTAAAGACTAAACAACAATATATGCACCAAAGGCTGTGCTGGAGAGATAAGTACACAGATACTCTAACATTCCTCTCCCTTATAAAGCAAATCCCAGTAAATTAGGTACTTATGAAACCCTTCAACCTAGTAACATTAAATAAAAAACAACTGAACCAGACAACCAAGAGAAATAAAACTATTGATAACCAAAAATAACTCAAACTGATTTGGATGGGATGCACCAGGCCTTTGCAGGAGTGCAAAACAAAGGCGATGCTTGAGAACTAAGCAGCAAGCTACTTGGACGGTCCTCTCCCTTGAAAAATAAATTTAATATCGTGTGAACATATAGTCCACATATCAGATATTAAACTGATAAGAACAGATACTACACTTGATCTTAGCCAAAAGGCCGAGAAAGGTATGATTTGAACATTATAGATGTTCAAATTTTATATCTGCTGCTTCAGTTGTCATTCAATGCTTTGACAAGTGTGGGACTTCATCTATTGTGCCAATCCTAGCAACAGAGTTTAAGATTTAAAAGTATGATTTGAGTGTACCAAATATTTGATCAACCTGAAACTAAGACGAGTTTATATCCACTAACAACGTTTTCAAAGATTTTTTATTGGGATATGTTACTGTCACAAACTATGGTGACTCTTCTGACTTACCAATCATCATGAATGCTTAAAACTGACAGGACTGAGTATTGGATGAAAAGAAAGTTATTTTGTAGCTAGAGAAGTACAAGATATTTCATGTATTTTTTAGTGTTTTGATATGAATTTTTATTTACATTAATTAAAACTTTTGTTAATTATTCAGCAACATAGTCTCCCTTAGTCCATTTTGTTACTCAAATAAAAATGACAAGACACTTTCAATTTTAATAAAAAAAATTGGATTTGTTTGCAGCAGCTTAATTATGATAAGTGAACATTTAAAGAAACTTCCGCCACCTACTTGTAAATGTGTGGATTCTATCTAGCCTTAGAATGAATGAAATGAATGGTTTGAGTTTGCCTTACAAATTTCCTATTTTTCTGTCAAATTAGTATAGTCCTCTTCGGCTTCAATATATTTATGTTTTCTTGTCCTTATGTACACAGAAATACGAATTGTTCTTTGTGTACTCTAATGCCATTCAAACTTATGTCATGTCTTATGTAACTTCCTCTAAATATTATTATTACTTACCAATGGAATAAAGCACTTGTTTTTTAATATTTTTATGACATTAAATAGATTTACTTTTTTTTTATGAATAGCAAAACGACTACTAAAATAATGATTTAGAACTTTTTCGGATGAACTTTTCATAGGTTAAAATTAATTTATGCGAGTTTTATCTTTTTCTTCTTTTTTCTGGAAATTCTAATGGAAAAAAAAAATCATCTCAATTGACATTCATGCCTATCCTAGAATTACCAAACTAAGAAGTTATTATTTCAGAACATTCTAGACTATCCCAACCTATATATTTTAAAAAAAGGAATTTGTTCAATATACCTCATTCAATAAAAATATAGATAACACATATAATACATGATTTAATCAGACATAATTTCAAGAAAAAAAAACATTATAGCAATAGATATCGTTCACATGTGGTATTCATATTAATTGGCAATCATAAGCTGACGACTGGCTCAATATTTGATCATTTGATTTAGTTTTATTATTTTTAATAAAAAGTTTATAAAAATAAGATACACTCATTGTAAAATAAAGCATACAAATACAGTTTCTTATGTCTTTCTATTAGTTCAGATGATCCACAAATACAGTACTTAAATATTGTACTTATATCCGACACGTATATTATAAATAATAAGATATAATACTATATATACATATATTAAAAAATAATAAAAACTCTTAAAAATATGATAAATATAATAATAATTATTATTATTTGAATTCAAATTAAAATCAAATATATTAAAATTTTAACATAAAAAATTATAAATTATTATTATAAAAATAATATTGGTTTTTTATTAATAAATATCTTAAAATATTGGATATCAGATTCATCATTCATTAGTTCATTGTTGATACTGGTCAACCGGCTAATCATAAGGTGGGAAAACTTGTGCAAACAATCATTAACCAAATCTATGGCAGCCTCCGATGTTAGGACCTCAAAGAATCATTAACTAAATGAAGCATTCTTCTGGCAATTTGAGAATATAGATCTTCAAAATGCTCAGGCAAGATTTTAAAGATGGACATTTGAAATCATAATTTATTTAATTTGCAAAGACAGAATAGTCTCTTAAAGTTTCATACATCCAGGATCATACACGCGACTGAAACTACCAAAATCCACAAGATAGAGTACATATTTATAACACAAGAGCAAGCTTTGGATAAATGAATGCAGCCCAGGTAGATATCGCAGCAATAACCGTGGTAAGAGTAGATGATCAAGTTGAGGGTTTTACTCCCTGGCGTCTTATTAACTCTTCTATAAGCCACATCCTGAAGTCCTAGAACTCAACTTTGACTATTGTTATTAACAAGACCTCTTCTTTTTTCTTCGTTTTATTTTGAGCATGAAACGAAAATGACATTATATATGTCCCCTTCAGATTTGAAGACTGGCAGATATGGAGCTTGCAAGGCTGAGAATCTCAAATGGTGGCCTATTCGTTACCTCTTTCACTGTTAAGGGGCATGAATCTGTGATCCAGAAGTAAGTGAATGCAGTCTCTGGATGCCCTGTGCATGAAAGTTAGAAATGGTTGAAGGTGAGAAAATAAAAGTGTAAACAGTAAGCCACTAACTTCATAGAATATTGTTTGATGAAATACAATTGTTAACACATGGAAGTATATCTTCTACATTCCTTTTAACATTACAGAATTTAATGTTAATTACTGTTTCCTGACACCAATACTAGATTTGTGAGTGTTCAATTACAACAAGAATGGTTTCATGATAGATTAAGAACAACTGCTCCTCCTGATATGTTGAAACTCTACCAAAGGAAGTAAGAAATACAATTAAATCAAGTCGATGTAAGAAAACAGGTTAACATGTGGCGCCTAATATTGGGATGAATAACAAGTTCATCAATTCGTATTATAAATTTAGAAATACTTCAAATAAAGTTATTTTTCTTTATAACAAAGAAAATCAATGATCATGGCTTAACGAACAAAGTAAATCAGGCATTACCCCCATTGTCGTGTCCAAAGCGTGACCATGAATTATTTGGAAAAATGCCATGGGTCACGTAAGCACTAATCTTCGATGCTCCTTGAGCTGCCAAGACTTTCTGAAAGATGACAAATCAATGAATTATCAAGGTATATACAAAAGCATATTTGCTACAATAATTCGAACTATATAAGATTCCAACTTCAGTGCCATGTAAGAATCCGCATACACAGATTTGTATACCTGACACTCTATCAAAGTTCCACCTGATTGAACCAAATCATCAACAATCACGACATGACGACCCCTAGGGTCTCCCTCCTTAATACGAACTATCCTTCGTTCTCCTTCCCGAACTTTTGCACAGACTATCTGCATGTCCATTGTGTAAGTGCTAATAGTTGGAACCACCAAAGCAAGTTAATCAATGTTTCAAACTTCAAATTAGTAGCTGTAACACTGATGCCAGTGTGATATTTATAACTTTTACTGAAGTTGAGAAAATTTGATATATTAACCATATTCAATACCGTTGGAAAATGCTGCAGTTGCTTATGAAATCGTTTCCATGCACCATCATCGGGAAAAGCAATTGATATCTGTGAAAGAAGAAAACCAAAGTTGTTACCGATTACGCGATGGTATAAAAGAAATGATTCTCATTCACTTGAATAACTAATATACAATCTGTTTTTATAACGTCAAAGTTAAAAAAGATCAGTCAGTAACTTGTAATGAGCGAGTCCTTTGTGATGAAGTTCTACTTAATAGATTAGTCTTTTAGGAAGAGCTTTACTCATGTGTCTAAGTCAAAACATAATTTCCATTATCAAATTCACATGCACATGAGAAAACTACACAGTAAAACAAAGCCTGAAAGAGAAGAAATAATACAGGTGAAATCCTCACATTATCAGAATCAGGAAGATCCTGGAGCCTTCTTTTCAGCAATGGTATCCCACTCTCAAAGCATGGTAAAATGTTATCACCAAAGTAGAATCTCTCCTGAATTGCCACAAATAATCAAACAATTATAGTCAGGAATTTCACAACTGACAAAGAAAGACAAGGAAAACATGAGACAGACCACCCAAAACAACAATTGTTAAAAGCAATTCCACAAATATTAGACCTGCAAGGCATGAATGTCAAACGTCACCAGACTGGTAGGTCCTCCCCTAGAAATGGGTATGTTGGACAAAAGTCTGGCCAAAGTAAAAGCTGTGGCAATATCTCCTTCATCCTCCATACGCTCTGATGTGCCCGTTGGGAAAAACGGAAGGACAAGGGTAAATGAAGCAATGAATAGTTTTGGCAATGCATAAATAACAGGAATCTGCTCAAAAATCACTGCTGGAGAACTGAATGAGGCCAGAAAAGCCACATGCATCCCGCGAATTCCTTGGGCATTAGGAATGAAAATGTTGGGGAAGCCATCGGGAAACTTGCTGAGTTTTCAGGTGCACAAAGTACTTCAGTGAAACAAACCATACAATACAATTCACTCAAAACGCAAACTAACTAGAAAAAAGAAAATTACAACCCAGAATAAACGGGCTTTAAGCTTTATTCTCAGGCATCAAGATTCACAATGTGGCAGCATTGTGTGAGGCCATATCCTCCCTAACAAAAGCTCTTATTCCCATGGAAGTACTAAATGAAAAGCCATTTAATGCATGCAAATATATAACACAGTTAATACCTATCATACAAAGAAAGAATGAGATGAAAGTTCCTAAATTGCCACCACGGAAACATCAATTCTAACCCAACAAACAAATTTAGGCAAATGGGGCACTCGAAGTTGATGGAATACAGAAACGGGACAATATAACCGTAATGGGTACTTCCAAGTTCCTAAATTGCACCACCATGACATCAATTCCAACACAACAGAGCAATTCACCCGAATGGGACGCTCAAATTAGACGAAAAACAAACACAAATCACCACATTGGTCAAAATCAAAACCAGAGAAAACAGAGGGAGAGGAGCAGCGGATGCATCATGCATGGCGAGAAATGCAACGTGAGAGGGAAGGGACGAACCCCCAAGAGATGGTGCGAAGCTCGATGGCGTCAGAGTCGGCGGCGATTTTCTCGGCGAGGGCCTTGGTCTCGGCGCAGAAGAAAAGAACAACCTTTTTGGCATTTTTGGTGGGTAATTGGGAAGCAGAAGTGACAGCGGAGACAGAAACCAATGGAGAAGAAGGGTTGGTGCTGGAATTGGAGAGAGCGGTGGAGTCCTTGTTCATGTCGGAGATACGGTCGAGTGTCCAGCGGCGATGGCCCTCGAAGCCTTTGATCTCGCACCTCAGATTCGAATTGAAAGAGAAAAGGGATTTGTTGTTGTTGTTGTTGTTCCTAGAAGGGTGAAACAGAGAGTGAGAGCGTTTGAGTGAGAAAGGTTTATTCGATGGAAGCGAAAAAGACGGAGGGGGTGGGGTGGCCGCCATTGTCGGCGGTCACCGTCCTGTTCTTCACTCGAAGATCGCTTTCTCTTTAGGGACAGTTGGAAAAGATTTGTATGTTTGGTACTATAATGTATTTCACAAAAGGATAAAACATAAAACAGTATTATATAATTAGTAAAATTCGTGAGAACTTGGGAAGACAAAATTGGCAGAAAGTAGATAACACTGAGACTAAATTAATTTCGTCTTTTAGTGGAAGTTAGCATTTATTTATTACCAAACCAATTTCAATTTATTTTTATTCTGTTACAAGAAATAATAAGAAAATTGAAAATAGAAAGATAACATATCATATTTGTTTACACAAAGTATTTGTCTCTTCGCCTTAACATTTTATTTATAAACAAATCAATTATAAATTATTTTCATTCTAAAAAAATAAAAGAAACATTTCAGTTAAAAAATAACAATAAAATTAATTTAAAAATATTTTCATAAATATTTAATAAAATGTTAGTTATAAAAAATATCAATATAAAGTTTATATAAAAAATGTCTTAATTTAAGAAGGTAATATTATTTTATTTATTACAAAAATTAAAACTAAATTGAATCTAAATAATAAATATAGTAAGTATTGTCATATTATCACATTGTTGTTGTCATGTCATGTTGATTGACACTGTCACGTAACACAATTGTGAAGTGACATATGTAAAAAGTAAATAAAACTTAAAAAGTTAAAAGAAAAACAAAAATTGACATGTGAAACTTTAACACCATTTGTGAAAAATTATGGGTGTCAAAGCGGGTCTGCCCTGACCGCCATGAAAAGAGTGGGTCAGGTTAGAATTTTCAATCCACCAGCCCATTTTGGTTCGGCCCACCTAACCCTTCTAACTCTCTAAACTAGTAGCCAACCTCGCAAACCCGTTTTTTTTAATTAAAAATTATTAAAAATTTTAATATTTCTATATTTAGTTTTTGTATAAATCTAAATATGCAATACTATTATAATTTGAATCATTGACACTTACCAATTAAGTTTCAATTATTTGTTATATTAGAGTAATTTAACAAGTAAATATAATAATTTTTTTAATTTATTCAATTAAATTATATTAATGGATCAATTAAAAGATTATAAAATATTTATATCAATAAATATGTTCTAAATGTTTATTTATAAGTGTATATATAAACAAATTTTATAAATAAAAATTTAAAAAATACAATAAAAGTGGCAGGTCTGCCCAGTGGCAAGACAGGTTGTAGTTTCTGACTCATTTTTCATTAGCAAATCAGTCTGACCCTACCTTTTTTTGGTGGGCCGAGGGCGAGACGGGGCAAAATGGATCAGACTGACCTGTTTTGCTATAAAACTAGCATAAAAAACCAAATTGAATCACTTTTAGAAAAATCATAACCAAATTGAATTAGATTAAAAAAGTCACGACCAAATTAAGACGAAAAAAATTAGATGACCGACTTAACACTTCTTGACAAAAAATAATGACCAATGGAGTAGTTAATCCTTTTATTTATAAAAAAAAAAAACAATCGCAAATTGTTTTTATTCTCTAAAGAATATAAGAGGAATATTTCAGTTACAACAAATAATAACAAATTAGAAAGATTACAAAAATAAATATTTTTCCTATACAATGATTCTAATAATAAAATTTAAATTAATTACAAAATAGATTTCGGCCCAATTACTGACCTATATGAATCTCGTGCCAATAATTGTCAACTCATTCCATAGACGATCACTGGTAAGACCTGCAAGATTATACGTCGGCCCAAACAACATGTACTTTCACCTTTCGTTCTTACACGTGAATTTAGGATCAAATCTTTATTAGGTCAGAAGTAAAATGCGTGCATCTAAGTCGGTCACACATCGACTTAGACATTACATATTCATATCTATTTTTAAGTGTGTTATCAATTTTGTGACTGGAATTAGTATATGTACATACATTTTCTTTGCAACTTTACTTTTACTTATAATATTTGAATAATTACTTCTATTTTATTCTATGCTCAAATACTCTTTTGGTTTTTATTTTCGCTATATTTTTTTTCAATTTTGTTCTCATTTTTGTTTTGTATTCAATTAGGTCATAATTTGCATCAATTTTGGTCGATTTGGTCTTTTTTGCTAACGGTGTTTAAATAATTAGTGTATTTGAACAATGCATATCATGTGTTAGTTTTTTTTTTTTTAATTATCCATGGTCAAGTCAGCATTGTGCCACATGTTAATGTTAGTATATGTTAGTTTGTGGTTGTGTTAGTTTCTTTTATTCAATGTAGTCTATATATTTGTTATTTGTGTTCAATTTAGTGTTTATATTCTTTATTTTTGTTCAGTTTAGTCCTTATATTCGTTATTTGTGTTTAATTAAGTGTGTACATTCCTTATTTTTTAGTTCAATTTAGTGTCTATAATAAAAAAGTAAATATAGTGTTTTTACTATTTTATATAATAATGTTGGGTTTACTTACTCTTTTGTTTTTTATTTTAATTCAAAAATAGCAAGTGTAAGGCCCACTTTTCATTCTGCTCCTTTTTCTTAGGGTTGCCTTAACTATTGGGCCTTAGGGCTGGCCCAGAAAGGGGAAAACAGACCTAGTCCACCCCAAACCCTAACCTATGCTCATTTTCCGTAAACAGAAACTACACCTCATAGAGCTGTTGCTGCCGTCTTCTGCTAGGGTTCCAAAGTTCCTCAGATTCACGTTTAGCTTGGCCATTGTTCTACTCACGTAAGTATCTTTTAATCCCTACCGCCTTTCCTAGTATGGTTTTCGTGGTCAAAGTTAGAAGCCCTGTAATAATTCGTTTTTGTCCGCTGTCCAGTTTGCAAGTTTGGTTCTAGAGCTGTTGTGCTCTTGGTTCAGTGTCGAAGCCCCGTACGAGCCCATTTCCAGGTAGGGAAGCTCTGGCTTACTACTATATTACATGTTTCCATGTTGTTGGCTGTTATTTTGAGTTCCCGTGGTTGATGCGATGATATGTAAATTGTGTACGTATGAATGCTTTGTTCTGGTTTTGGTGTGGGTGACTGTTGTAGGAAAATAGTGGCGAGACCTGCTAATCTCGCCCAAGCGAGCCAGTCTCGCCTAGGCGAGATAGACAGGGACTCGTCCAAACCCCTTTTACGCGAAAGGTTGCCAAGGCGACCAGCTCAGTTTTTGAGCGAGCAAGTATCTCGCCCAGGCGAGAGGGGTCTCGCCTAAGCGAGATCCCGCGTTAGCTCCAATTTCACTTTTCGAGCCCTCGCCTAGGCGAAGGGGGCTCGCCTGAGCGAGACCCTTCAGCCTGAGCGAGGGACTGGGCGAGACAGTGCATTGTTGGGATGCTTTGTTACTCTTGGATGATTGGTATTTGTTTAAGTATGATTGCTATGATGAGAAATATATAATGGAATGTTATGTATGCGTGACATGGTTCATGGATTGTGGATGATGGGTTTGGTATGAACTTAGCATGTGAACTAAATGAGATGGTTGGTGTTAAAGTGGCATGGTATTGGCATGATCTGAAATCCCGTAACTATGGTTGGGGAGAAATGGTTGAGTATGGAACCACTGAGAAAGAAATGAAAAAGGGTGAATTATCAAAAGATGGTACGTGTGGTATATATGAATGTGCTTTAATATTTATTGATTGATTTGGTATGCTTGGTCCGTGTTAGTGCGTAATTCCTTGGAAATCCCTAGGTGGGATTTTCGGGTCGTGCTTCAGTGGTCGGGACGTAATTCCATGGCCCCTGTTAGTGGGTGTCCATGGTGGTGCCCCATCTGTATAACTAGGTAAGGATTCAAGGTAAGGTTGCATACTGACACTCTAAGGAGTCAGTTAGTCTCACCTAGAGCGGACTGACTCCTGTGGTGAGAGTAGCAAGAGGGCTGAAATTCATTAAGGCCTAGCCTTGTGGTTAGGGAAATTGATTCATTGTAACACTTGTGACACATAGCTCGAGGGTGAGCAGCTCGGGGGTGAGCAGAGGTATCCACCATAAGTGCAAGTATTCGCTGAATCCGACCAGGCTATACGTATCTGGATGAGTCGAGTCATGTCGTAGTGTATTGCTTGAAAGGTCATAACATGCTTGGTTGATTTGGGTGTATGATTTTTGTGAAATTTTATTTGATTTGATGGATGAAATCTTTTATACTATGGCTTACCCTACTTTTATTGTTGTGTGTTCTGTTGTGTGGTACTCTCTTTTGCGATGATCATCAACTTGTTGGTGTGAGCAGATGCGAGGAACACCCATGGACAACAGGGAGGTGATAGTTCCGCTGCATAGTCTTCGTAGTCTGGACCTTGTTCCTTGATGCACTTTTCCTTAGGGCTATGGCCCATGTATTGATATATGCTTTATTACTGTACTTCGTTTGTTAGACTTTTCAACTGTTCTTGTTGGCATCGTGGTGTGCCTCCCAGTTTGGGTAGGGGTGACGTTAAGGACCCCAGGACTGCATTGTTATACTATTTATGAGTGGCGTTTCTTTTAATTACGCGTATTAATTAAATGAGACGTTACAACAAGTTGCTCCTCCAACTTTTTTTAGTCACAATTTTATCCTGATTTTTGAAAAATTCATACAATTTGGTTTTGTTCGTTAAATTTCTTAAAACAGATCAAGGTTTCATTAAAATTGGAACTGTTAATAAGGATAATTTGCTTTATTAGTGTAATTAACATAATCTTAGTGTCAATTTTAGTGAAAAATCTTTGATATGCTTCAAGAAATTAACTAAAAAGACCAAATTGTATTAATTTTTACAAAATCAAATTAATTTGGAACTAAAAAAAATTGGATGACCAATTTAATATTTTAAAACCAAAAAAAAAAGTGATTTAACAAAAATTTGGACATCCCAAAATATTCAGGTTAATGACAATAGATAATTGTGAAGTATTATCATTTTCTAAAATTGAATTTTATCTTCAACTTCTTAAATGCACTTGTGGTCAACCATAAATAATTATTTCTTATAAAAGCAAAAATTGACGAACTTTTGTGACATTAAGTTTTTAGTTTTTTTTTTTCTTTTTTGTCGAGGCATTAGCTGATGTTATTTTGTTATTTTCCCAATGTCTCTGATTAAAATGTCTTACTTCATATACTTTTAAGTGGTTCCGGTTGATGCACTGAAATCAGATTTTTCTGCTTGAGTGGAGGGATTCTATATTACAAATCTGAATAACGACTTCAAAAAAAGTGTGTATAGAATGCAATGACAGGGGGCCATGGCCCCTTCCAATTTTTCTTTTCTTTTATATATATATATATATATATATATATATATATATATATATATATATATATATATATATATATATATATATATATATATATATATATAATTCTTTTAATTTTAATATATTTTATGTATTTGATACTTTCAAAACTTTTATATATTTATCTTGTATTTTAATATGTTTTTAGTATCAAAGTTTTAATACAAAATTAAAATTCGTCTATGTCTAAAATTTTTATATATTTTTTTCCAAATTTTAAAAATAATGGATATAATCCTTTAACCTAATTACATCAATTTGTTTAAATGTTTCATGTTATTATTTGAATTGTTTGTCATGTTTATCATATTTTAACTTTAATATACGTTAGAAAATACATTTGACACATAAAAAACTTTAATATATTTTTGTCCATAAATTTTAAAAATGAATTGATATAATTATTTTAACCTAATTACATTGTTTTCTTTAAGTGTCAAATGCATTTCATATTATCATTTGAATTGTTTATACTCTCTAATACGTCCCGACTTTAATATTTGCTAGTAAAGCGTTTCATACATAAACAAATTTTAACACAATAATTAAGAAGATTATATCCATTCATTTATAAAATTTGTGAATTAAATTGTATTAAAATTTCGGATGGTGACAATTTTCAATTTGGGTGTCAAAGTTTAAGACTAAAAATATACTTAATCATTTATTTCGACACCCCCTAAATTTTGTCACAAGATCCACCTATAGTCCATTCAGTTATAATTTGACACAACAAAAGAAATATACATTAACAACACATTTTAATGAGTCAAAATTGCTAGTCATTATAGTGACCAATTTAGATACTAATTTACAAAATAAAAAATAATTAGTTATTAAAATAGTGACTATTATAAATAAAAAATTATTATTGGTCTCTCAAATTTACATACCAAGATTTTGACTACAAAAAGAATTAGTTTATAAATTAATAAATTAATCACTAAACATTAACTATTAAGGTTTTGGGTACCAGGGGAATTACTTTCTATATTAATCTGTAATTAATTAGTGATCAATTTAACGATGAATCATAATTTTTTATTTACAATAATGACAATAACCAATAATTTTTATTTTTTCAATTAGTATTTAAATTTATCACTATAGTGACTAACTTTTTTTGTTACTAAACTTAATTATTATTTAATAATTTTATTGTAGTGTGAGTTTGTTCTAATCCTTTATACTAAGAAAGAATTAGAAAATGATAATAATTAAAGTCATTCGGTTATTTCAATTATTTATTTATTTATGTACCAAAGAAACAACCACTATTACAAACAATACTTTTGAACACATACCCCACCACAACACGTGTATATATACCACCTACGATGCACAAATACGATACGTGTATCGGATACGACACGTATCCGATATGTCAATACGTTTATTTTCAAAATAATAAGATATGATACGTCATATATAAATATTGAAAAATGTACAATAATTTTTTAAAAAAATATAACAATTATATGATTGTTATTGTGTGAATCCAAATTCCCTAATTAGAGTCAAAACCTTATAGCTAATGATAGTGACCAACTTATAAACTAATTCATAATTGAAACTATTCTAAATATTAATTTAAAGACCAATTATAATTTTTTGAAACTATTTTAGTTGTCAATTTGGTCACTATATAATGATTAATTATTTTTTGTCACTAAATTTGGTCATTATTTCAAATACTTTTTTGTAGTATACTACAACTTTATAAATTAGATACTTCATTGATAAGTATTGATAAAATATCCTAAAATATCAGACACGATACGTGTCAGACACAGATACATGACCCAAATCGAAATATCGCTGCATCGTAGAATAAAAGATAATGGGTAATATAATAATTTTGGTAAGATCGTATTTTCTTAATATGTAATAGATTAGTCAATATACAATTATTTGTTTTTTTCCTTTTATAATTAGTCAATATCCAATTATTTTTTCAATAAAAAAGTTTATCGGATTTTTTTTTTCAATAAAAAAGTTTAACCTGTATTTAGAGTAGAAAAATGCATGACCTATTAGCTCAGTTGGTTAGAACGTCGTGCTAATAACGCGAAGGTCACAGGTTCGAGACCTGTATAGGCCATTTGTTTTTGTGTCAATTATTTTGGTAGTCAAAACCTTGGTAGTTGATGTTAGTGACCAATTTAGAAATCAATTCATAATAGAAACTGTTTTAATTATCAATTTAGAGACCAATTATAATTTTTTGGAATTGTTTTAGTTGTCAATAATTTTTAGTTTTTAAATTGGTACCTAAATTGGGCACTATATAGTGACTAATTATTTCTTGTCACTAAAATTTGTCATTATTAAAAGATTTTCTTGTAGGTACCAATTAGCTACCAATTTTTTAGCTATCAAATTGGTTACTAATATACTAACTACAAAGATTTTTGCTATCAAAGGAATTTTTTTCTAGATTAGTCTCTAATTAATTAGTGATTGATTTAACGACTAATTATAATTTTTTATTCATAATATTGACTATTTTAGTAATCAATTTTTTTTATTTTGTAAATTGTTATCTAAATTGGTCATTATAGGAATTAATAACTTTTGGTCACTAAAATTGATTATTAATGCAACTTTTCTTTTTTATATATATATATATATATATATACTTTTTAGTTTATTATTAAATTTATGTTTGAAGAACATAGAATATTTAACTAATTGTTCTTATGTGAAATTTGTAACGTCCCAATTTAGTAGAATAATTCTAATAAATTAAAACGTTACAGAGTTATAGTATAAAATGGAGCACCAATAGAAAACATATAAGAATAACCTTCTAATGTTATCCATAATATTATTAGAGGAAGAGTACTAGGCACATAACATTGACCATAAGCTTAACTTGAGAGTGTTCACAATGCAAATAGTTGCAAAAAAATAAAAATAAAACAGTATGACAAAAGTTGCTCAAAAGAGCATTAACTACCATGCCCAAAACAAGACAACAACATCACTATCATCTGAACGATCCCAGGAATCTCCACGTCTGCTCACACCAAGGATTTGGTGATCATCGCAAAAAGAAACACCACACAAGAAAACAAACACAAGCAAAAGGGTAAGCTAGAGATAAAATATTTAACATGTTATTGAGCAAGCATATTATAAAACAGGTTATAGACAAGCAAAGCAGTAAACACCCAAAACATGTGAAAGCAAACAATTGAAGGACTCTCTAACTCAATATTCGGATCATACTCTTAATATAAAATTCTAAAGGAAGTATGCACATGTGCTAGTCTCTAAACTCTGCAGAGTATAGACGCAAGAGGTTATCACCCAACCACACATGGTTAATCCTCTAATGTCTTGGGCCCAATATGTCCAAAGACTAGGACCTCTTGCCACTCTCACCACATAAATTATTCTACTCTATGTGAGCGTGAATAATTATACACTAACCACCATCACCAAGAGTTTCCCTTTAAACTTTTTTACCAACAAAATCCACATGACATATCAAGCATTCAATTCTCATGCCAAACCACCACCAACAATACAGTCATGTTTTCCATTTCATACACAACATAACAAGATCCCATTCAATCTCATGCTTTATAAATGCATACCAATGTCCAACCCAACCAAGTCATGGCTCATTACATGACAACACATTATGCAAACGATTTGGGATTTTAGAAATAAAACTGCAGCTTGTGTAAAGCTCCAAAAATTTTGTATTTATATTAAAATTAAAGATAATTGAATCAAGAACCAAATGCAACAAGAACTAACTTAATTGAATAACTATAGAGAAAGTTATGCACCAAACAAGCAACGAAGGTCAATGCTATCAACAACCAAACTATAGGAACTTTGTGATAAAAACTGCTCTCATTATAGAGCTCCTATTCAAGATCCAACCATTCAAAGTCAAGAACTAGGTGTTAAGGATCAACTCTTAAATTTCAGCTCGATCCAACGGTTAACAAAATAGGAACCCTCTTTTTACGAAAAGTGTACAATGTAGGAAAATGGGTAGCACCACACCATATGCTTATTGTTTGTGAGATTTTGACTTGTTCCACTGCACAATTTGGTATCATGCACTTTTATCTTCTCAAAATCATTTCAAAGTGGTTTATAGATGATACCAAACTGAACAATTGCAATAATCAATATCTCTCATTCCAATTGCAATCCAAACTACATAAATTTCTCTAACCCATTGATACCTAAACATGAAATTCATCCCAATTCAATGCAATCATCAATCAAACATACTCAGCACGTTCCAAAACGAAAATAAGTACGCACTAATTCAAAGAAAAATAAGAAGTTTTAGCTTCCCTTACATGGAAAAAGAAGACTACAGCGTAAGAGAGCTCTAACAAGGCTCACTATAGCACAACAATAGCGTAAGAAGCTGAAAAAGAAGGACGTACAAGAATGAAAATGAGACCTTGACAAAGACTTCGTGAGACCAGGACTTAGGAACAAAGACAAGCGGGAAGGAAACAAAGTTTTAATGTAACTTACATGGAGATATAACCTCAGGCAGCTCCGAACAAGGACGGTTCACTAGCTCAAGGTGCAAAGGTTGGTGCCCTAGCAGAGCTCTTGCAGCACTACCAGGGAGAGGGAGAGATTGTTTTCTGTAAAAAGTGACATAATGAAGAGTGAATGAGTGTGAGGGGGTCTTGGGATCCAAAGTGGACTGAACATGGATCCTTGAAAAAGTTAGGCCCTAACCCCTCAGTAGAACAAAGTATAAAAATAAAAGAGATCTCACAAAATTATTAATCATTACTTCATTTATATTTAGATTTATCACTTATTGTTTGAAAGAAATAATTATATAATAGAATGCCTTTTATTAAGAAAATATATTAATAACTTAAATAAATTTCACTAAAAATAATAAAGTATTTCTATTCAATTTTACAAAATAAAATATTTATATTAAAATCTAGTTATATTTTTAAATTGATATGTATATAATAAATATATAAATATATTATATTTTTAAAAAAAATCCCGTGCTTCCCAGGAGTAAAAATACTAATATAATAAAATAAATAAATAAATAAAAATAAATGAACTGCGATTTCTATTTCTGCATCTTCCATTAAAAACTCAGCAACCGAAAACATTGCCAATATAATAATATAGTTATTAATTGTATTATCATAACTATAACATTTTTATAACAAAGTCATTAAATAATTATATATATATATATATATATATATATATATATATATATATATATAAATGTATAATTACAGGTTTTCAAAATATTATTTCTTGAAAACAATTGTCCACCACACGGTCCTTCTGAAAATGTTAATTTTTTTTCGCATCGGCACTTTTATAATTTATAAAAAAAAGGTTATATAAATTTTTTACACCTTTTACTTATAACTTGTACATAAATTAATTTTAATTTATAAAAAAATATGTTTTTAAACCTTCAATAAAAATATTATAGAAAACTTATTAAACATCCTCGTATAAAACAATAATGAATCTAGTATTATGTTATTTTAATTAAGTGAAAGCTTAAATTGTAAAGAGGTTGCATTTGATAGATATTATACAAATTATTAATGTATGCATTTTGTCTTACACATGATGAATCATCGCAGAGATGTACAATACGTCTAACAATTGAATAACAATTGTTGAAAAAAATAAAAATAAAAATTAATTGTTATTAAAGTTGTGGTGGTAGAGTTTTGTTTTGATTATCATTACCAAGATTTGACCGTTGGTATGTTATTACTAATTATCTACCGCAGACTATGGAAACTTTAACCTATTTCAAGCTCTCTTTCCATTTATAAGTAGTAGGTGTCTTTGCTTTCTTCAAAACACACCTCTCATATTACTTCCTCTTCTCTCTTCAAGCTTTATTTTTTTTCTCATTCTATTTTTTCTTTTATTATCCTAGGTTACTTAAAGAGTATTTTTTACTAGTACCGAGATTCTCAGACAATTTAAAAGAAGTTCCTCTTGTATCCTAAAAGACTTGTGCAACACATTATGGATAAGTCTGTAAGGAAAGTGAATCTATATGACTTAGGAAGTCCTTATAGTTCGTGTTTTGGTCAGCTTTTACAACAATAATTAGATAGTAAGTAAGATTAAGATTTTAAGTTGACATGAACATAAAAGAATATTTATAAAGCTTAAGTCTATGATGCATGAAACGTTCTGAACATTTGTCATCACAAAAATCTGCATCAAATGCAACTTTTATTCAAATGTCTCTTGAGATTTGAGTTAAAATTGCATTGTCTGATATCTATCTTGACAACAGGATATGTCAATTTAACACCAACTATTTGTCCTTTGTCCAATACAATGCTCGCTTTTATCATTATTTAAAGTAAAAAACTATGCAATATAGGAAGATAAGTATTGACAGCTATAAGATAGCTATAAGATAATTTGCACAAATAAGAAAAGATGAAGTAATGTTGCATAAAACACATTCAATGCTTCTTAACATTTAAGTTTGATAGACGATAGTAAAAGAATAAGAAATTCATTTGAATTCAAAGTTACTCAACAAACTGAAAAAGGATTGCAATGCATATTTAAAGGCATTCATTGAATAAGAAAATAAGAATATATAGTTCTATTTTGCAAGTGACAAAATTGTGAGTTTTGTAGGAACATTGTTTGTGATAGTTCTAAGGAACAAGTTGAAAGAGTTTAAACTTTGTATATATTGAAAGACATAATTATCTCTATTAAGCACAAATAGTGATTTTTTGACCATAAAAACATTGTATTTGTCTTAAGTCGGGAGTGACTTATTATTTAAAGAATACTCACCTTAATCTACAAGTAACTTGTTGAAAGAATACTTGGACTGAGATAGAAATGACTTGTGAAAGAATACTTGATTGAGTCAATAGTGTCTTGTGAAAATAATACTTGGTTAAAACAAGATCGGCTTTTTGAAAGAATATTTAGTTAAGTTGGAAGTGTCTTGTGAAAATAATACTTGAAATGGGTTTAACTATAAGTGGTTGAGAGTCAAAAGAATACTTAATTATACTTCGTAACGATAGTTTGCTTAATAAAACTTGACTAGTTTGCAAGAATTATACATAATTTTTGTTATCATACAAACTAGTATAAAAACGCTAAGTATCTATTTTTTCCTTAATTTTTTATATTTGTCAAACTAATTAAAAGAAGAAAGAATAATTAAAACTCGTCTTTAGGCAATTTAAGAAAAAAAACTATGAATTTTTTAAAATATAATTCAATCTTCCATTCTTGTGTTGTTGTTTTTTTTGCTTTCCACACTTATATATCAGTAAAAATCTCATACAATTCTTACTGAGTAACATGAGCTAAATTGATAAAGGAGATAATTTTAACAATTGGATATTGTTCTATTAGGAACAAATTATAATAAAAAGTAAAATTTCTATAAATAAATTTAGGTCAAATATATATAAACATGTATGTGTAACTAAGTATATATTTATAAGAACAACTTCTCAATTGAGGAAAGTGTGTTTGACATTCCTACTTATAGATGTAAATATGAAATGAGAAGAATGTAAAACATGAATAAATATATGGACAAGTTAATTGGCTGAAGAAATAGAAAGATGTTAAGTTAAGCCAAGTTAAGTCTTAAAAAGAGTAATCTTTCATGCTATAATTAATATTAATGCGCTCGGAATTTCAACTAATACGGGTTAAGTGATTATTGTAGAAAAATAAAGTTGGTTTGAAAGATACACATAACTAATTTATAATTTATAAGTAATGCTACCAAGTTTCCAATACTTAACAAGAGCTTTTGGTTGGAACATTGTAGTTTAAATATTTGGTTAAGTTAAAAGAATTTTGCCGCAAGAGTATTTGATTTTGATTGAACTTTGTCATTATAATATGCATAGTGAAACTTGATTTGATTACCAAGAACTGAACATTAGACGAACCAATATTAAAATGAATATTTAAAACTTTATGAAAATGTTTGTTATATTTTATGATATATATATACAAATAGTTTTACCAAATATCTTCAAATGTCATAAATAAAAAACTACTAAATTTTAAAACACAATCCAATTCTGCTATGTTGTTTATCAAAATCCATCTCGAAAATATACATGATTTGGCAAAAGCATTGAAGAGGAAGAAGAGAAGTAGAATTGCGAATATGCCACGTATCCAAAGAACAAAACGAAACCAACAAGAACCACTCCCCAATGGACAATGACACATTCACAAATTTTCCAATCCAACACAAGCAGATGCCAAAGGCCAGAACCCTGTTATCTGCGTAGAGACCCTTGTAGTACAAAGCTTGGCCACAATTCAAGCACTACCATTATCCCTTTGGGTTTAATATAGTCATCATCTCAATCCTCTTTTTCAGTGGCTCTGGTGCTGCCATTGTGTTCCACCCACACAAATTCGCTTCACTACAGACAAATAAAACTCACACTCCTTTGTCTCGCATATAACTTTCCAAACTAAAACTACTCGGTGTTTACCTCACACACCACTTCTTCAATCAAGCGAAGGTCGTCGCTTGACTCCACTGCCAGTGATCCACCCCACACCCTTTTACCCAGTTCCACAGGTAACGCCCTCTCTCAACTCTGCTCGATCTATTTACGCAGCACGAGAGTCCCACTGGCAATAAAAAACTAAAAATCGAATCTTTTGCATTTCGTGTCGACTGTGTTTGTGTCAGATTCTTGTTATTGTCTGTCTGGAAAATTTGTTTTCTTTTTGACCTTTTGGTCGCAAACTTGAAGGGTTTCTTTCAGGAATCTATCTGGTTTCTTTTTCATCGTGTCATTTCAGAATATATGCTATGTTCCCTAAAGTATTATGAGTCTACTGCATGAGATATTGTGAATATATGATTGGAATAGACAAGTCTAATTATGGGGCTAAACGTGCAGTGTAGCGTCTTAGCCTTTACTTCACTAGTGAGCTTGAATTCTGTTGATGAAGAAATCGAAGTTCCTTGATTAAAATTGTAAACAAAAGTAGTTCCTTGATTAGAACACTTGACGTGCAGGAGAGTAGGGTAATTTTATGGTGCTTTTGTTTCACGATGCATGACTGAGTGACAGTTCTCTCTTCTTCTTTTTTTCACTTTTCCTCAGTGAACTGTTCTGGCTGGCACTTGATTTGATTTGATTTGATTTGTTGGTTGTTTTGCCTTTTTTATTCAGTGACATCTGCAAGCTTTCTGCTTCACCATGCCACCAAAGCCCTTAGACTACGTGTCAATAAATGAAAACGTGAAGAAGAGTCAATATGCTGTCAGAGGTGAATTATACCTTCGGGCTTCCGAGCTTCAGAAAGAGGGCAAAAAGGTAGGTTATGATTTCTTTTCCAGGCCAGATACAAAATGATATATTTGTTTTGAATTGCACCCTTAGGTTGGAGGATTATATTGGACCTCATCATAAAATCCCTTTCATTGAATTTGTCTTTGTATTGGTATTTTAAAGATCTGGGCTTTTAGAGAATGTATGCAAGTTATAAAGTAACTCGGAGCCTGCTATTGCAAATTATTTGAAGATTTCGATATGGTTTTAGAGGCGTACATAATCATGCATCATGGTTGATGAAGTTGTTGTTTTGTCCAGGACCTTTATCACATGGAAATATGTAATGGTAGTATGGTACTTGTTGTTACTTGTTTTCCGTTTGAAAGTTAAATGTAACCACTTCAAAATATCAGGTTATTCTTCTTAATGACTTGTTTGCAAAGTATTGTTCTAATATCTTTACATGTAAAGTTTCTAAAGCAAATCAGTTACTCGCAAGCTATTTTGGTGCTTGAAATTGAACCTATTTATATTTGTATTATTGTCAACTTGCATTCGCATATCCTATAAGTGGATTTGCATAAAAAATGTGAGCATCAACATGATTTCTATGCAACATAGTCTTATTATGAATGCTGTCAGCTTATATTGACTTCAGGCTTGATTGCTCATATGGATTATATTTATATTCTCGTCAGCATCTGAACATTTGTGTTCCTGCAATCAGTGTTGGATTTAGCTCCTCTAGTAAAGTGAACAAATTTGTAAATTGAAAAAGAAAGAGTATATGCACTGTTACTTTGAATTAAACGAACATGTAATTTTGACTAATTTTAAATAAATCAACAGTGAATGCATTCTCACTTTCTTACTTAAAACATTTTCTCATTTTAGTGGTAGTTATATTTACACTAACTCATTTTCAATCATTGGCAGATTATATTTACTAATGTTGGCAACCCACATGCTTTGGGACAGAGACCACTGACTTTCCCTCGCCAGGTTTAGCATAACTACCATATTTCCACTTTTACTGAGTCTCGTTGTAATTTTATAATTTCAACAACTAAACATAACTAAATAGTGATAAACTATTTTATTTGTTGATTATGCTAACCTACAACAACTTTTCTGTTGCAGGTTGTTGCTCTGTGCCAAGCCCCCTTCCTGCTTGATGATCCAAATGTTGGACTGCTATTCCCTGCTGATGCAATTGCAAGAGCTAAACACTATCTCTCATTGACCTCGGGTGGTCTAGGTATTCATATGTCAACGATCTTTTTATAAAATGGTAGAATTTTACATATTTTGATATGCTTTTGAAGTACTGCTCTGTGACCCTATCCTATCCTTGTCTCTGATTCTGTCGCTGAAACTAGCTATATATGCTAGTAAGTCTTATATCTTAGCAGCGGTTGAGCCTGCTAGTCTTATTCATTGGAAATCCTTTTACTCTTATATGTTTAGTGTGTAAAACCTGTCATTCAAAATTCCTAGAGAACGTGGAAAATAATTTTCTGGGACATATTTCCATTAAATAAGTACACTAGTCAAGGTTTTAGTACTTTTGCTTTAATTTCAGATTATTGATAAAATGCCTGAATGTGATCATAAAATTTAAGGTGGTTTTATATTTGTTTGCTGACTCAATTTAATTATCCTTTATTTTTCTCATATAAAAATCTCAGATCAAATTTTAGCTAATCAGAGAGGAAATTGCCCCAAAGGATGGTTGCAGATAAGGATATTAGTGAATAGTTTATGTTATAAATCAACTTTCTGAAAAGTTTAAATGTTAGGTGAAGGATCATGAATGGTTATATATCACATACCCCCCTCACACCCAAGTGCACTTTTTGGGCTTGAAGCATGGAGCCATGGATAAATGCACATGCCTACTCTACCATGTGCTAGAAAATGGTGAGGCAGGGATCAAACTCATGACAAGAGTCATAGAGATTCTGATAC
The DNA here is from genome assembly GCF_037176805.1 of Vigna unguiculata. Taxonomy (NCBI): domain Eukaryota; kingdom Viridiplantae; phylum Streptophyta; class Magnoliopsida; order Fabales; family Fabaceae; genus Vigna; species Vigna unguiculata. The sequence goes on from NC_140793.1 coordinate 26,883,202, forward strand.
CTTGTCATAAATAAACTATCCCCAAAGGTTGAAACTGTTGGGCGAAGAATCATGATTGATTTGATGTTTAACTGTCAGCAAGTTTTTATATATCATTAGCGGCCTTCCACTTTCAATCTATGACATGGAAATATGCATGGAATCAAATACTTTATTTTGGTAAAACAACAGCACAAGCAAAAAATGCTGTTTTTTTTGTCTTGTCCTGGGTATCTCCAACCCACTGGGCTAAAAACTAATTTCACTCCTAGTATTGTGAGTGTCCTTGTTCGAACTAATTTTCGTACACAACAAGCAAAACCAATGCTCTTCTAGTGGCTCTGAAGGACTTTTAGCTCTAGATTTCTTTTTGCTTCAAAGTCTAAACCAAATTAATTGCTTTGCATTGCTAACATGAGAGTTTTTGGACCTAGCAGAATTTTCCTTAGTTTGCAAATATTTCTTTCCGTCAGCACCATCTAAAGTTTACATCTTAGTATTACTATTATACCATTGGGAGTTTTACAAATTCTTTTACTTACAACTGATACATGAGTCAGTACTTTTATTTGACAAGAGAATCTATTGCAACTTATGGTGATGCAGGTGCTTATAGTGACTCACGAGGCATTCCAGGAGTAAGGAAGGAAGTGGCAGAGTTCATACTCAAGCGTGATGGGTATCCAAGGTAATTATGCTCCATACAGTCCATTCTGTTTTATAATTTATGTTGTAAAATTCTTCTAAAGGGGCTCTTCTTAGGCACATACATAGGCTAATTGCTTCTTGCTCCATTTGCAGTGACCCAGAGCTCATATATCTCACTGATGGTGCCAGCAAGGGGGTGATGCAGATATTAAATACTATCATCAGAGGTCAAGACGATGGGGTAATGTAGCTTTTGTTTTCTTATTATTGCCACTTCAGTTTTCTATATTTACAGTGCTATTGAAAGAATTACCCAACACTTCTTATTGCCAGATTTTGGTTCCAGTCCCACAATACCCTCTCTACTCAGCAACAATTGCTCTGCTTGGTGGTACCCTTGTTCCATACTACCTTGAAGAGACAGCAAATTGGGGTCTTGATGTTAATGAACTTCGTCAATCAGTTGAACAAGCTCGCTTTAAAGGAATAACTGTATGTGTTTTGTCCGTACAATGTTAAGTTTCCACTTGTTTCTAGATTAAACTAAAAAGCCTAAATGCTCCAATGTTTGAAAGATGCTCAATCAATGCGAAGGGCATGAATCTTCTCATATTGAAACCATTTGGTGTTTATACTTTTCTCCCTGTTTCTTCCAAGTTGACTTTTAGAAATGACTTTCCTGGTTGCTTGGTGCAACATTCAAGGGAAAAAGAAACAAAATGGTACATGGCTGATTGGTGAACAATATCCCCATATGAAAATTTAAAATATCTTGGCTTTTTTCTTGTATAGTATGTTCTACCGGTGAAGAAATCATCTAAAGGTGAATTATTTTTATTATGCTAAACTTTGAATTGCAAAAAGAATACCCTTCTTATATGTTATTTTCACTTACGAAAATCTGTTCTTAGGTGTTTATGGAATGCTTTATTTGAATGAAGCATCAAAACTATAAATTGACTTTTGGTTAGGTTAAAGCAATGGTCATCATAAATCCTGGAAATCCTACCGGTCAGTGCCTTAGTGAAGCTAATCTAAGAGAGATTTTGAAATTCTGTTATCAAGAAAATTTAGCCTTGCTTGGAGATGAGGTTTACCAGCAGAATATATATCAGGATGAACGACCCTTCATTAGTTCTAAAAAGGTATGCATTTTGTGCTGCAGCTGTAGCAAAACTAATATTTTGCTTCAGATGTTAACACGAACTAATATATAGTTTTGTATATGGGAAGGTTTTGATGGACTTTGGACCGCCTATAAGCAAGGAAGTTCAGCTTATTTCTTTTCACTCTGTATCAAAAGGTTATTATGGTGAATGTGGACAGCGTGGTGGATATTTTGAAATGACCAACATTCCCCCAGAGGTTTGCCTTTTCATATCTTGTGTTGCTGAATCTCTTTCTAAGTTCCAAACTGGTATTTCTTGCTATGCTTGTGGTATGTAAAAAATTCTGTACAAAATTGTCATGAATAGACTATTCCAGAAACTTAAAATTGTGAGCTGAAAACACATTAATTGCTTTATGTATCAGACACCCTCATGCACAAGCCCTTTAGACTTTGCTGGAAGCATGAATAATGCTTAGACTTGCCCTTTAGTCTCCACTTGAAGCATGAAAAATGCTCAGGTTCACCCAACCTTGTGGTGAGCTTTAACTTTAAGTGAGACCATTATGGTCATTTGGTCATACTAAATCATGAATCAACTGTCCCAAGCTCTTAGATGAAAGCCCATAAATGATTTTATATCTATCAAGATTGATTGCGTGAATCATATTTAGTATGTCAAGCCACTCAGTTTTTAATGCTCTGAAAATTTACATGAACAAAGAATACTAACAAAATACATGAATAAATGTTGTTGACTAAAATGCTCTAAACATAACATTTTTATACATTAACCAATGGGTTAAGAGTGCCAAATGTAATATGGTGAAATGAATAACTTCTGTTACAAAATACTTTTTGCACTCGGTACCTGTTTTCTGGATGTAGGACCTTCTGACTCTACATGTAAGGTGTTCAAACAAATTGTGAGCTCTTCAATTTTTTCTATAGCTACCCTGATGATGCTTTTCTTTTATCCTGATTTTCTTTTGCAGACAGTTGATGAGATCTACAAGGTTGCATCAATATCACTTAGTCCGAATGTTCCAGCACAAATATTTGTGAGTTGAATCAGACTGAATGTTTCTCTTTGATATTTTAATTTAGTCTTAATATAGTTGATCAAAGTGTTACTTTAGTGAGTAGTCTCTCTTTCCTTGGGCATTTCTTCATCATTCTTCTCATTTTTTACCTTGTTCTACAGATGGGAGTTATGATCAATCCACTTAAACCTGGAGATATTTCTTATGACCAGTTTGTTAGGGAGAGGTAATCATGCTAAAAGACTAGTATGGTATAGGTCAAAAATTTTTCCGGTTAACTTTGATTTTCCATATAAGGTTATATTCGAGCATGATAAATTCGTCCTTTCTCCCATACCTTCAAAAGATCTGAAATCATTAGAAAAAAATGGGTTATTATGTAGAGTTGACTGTTACCTATAACATGCAGCAATGGAATACTTGAATCACTGAGAAGAAGAGCAAGGATAATGACTGATGGATTCAACAGTTGCAGAAATGTGGTTTGTAATTTTACTGAAGGTATAAACAATAGTATTCCAAAACAGCTTGAATTCTTATGCTTCAATTTCAATCTTGGTTTGTCTCATGCCTTGTAAAACATTAGTAATTCCTAAAATTTTGTTCAGGTGCTATGTACTCTTTCCCTCAAATACGCTTGCCACCTAGAGCTATAGAGGCTGCTAAACAGGCTGGAAAGGTTGCAGATGTTTTCTACTGCCTTAAGCTTTTGGAAGCTACTGGCATATCCACAGTTCCTGGTTCAGGATTTGGACAGAAAGAAGGGTAAATACTTATCCCTCTACTTTGAAGTTCTATCCCTTTTCCTTTAGAATGATCACATGCTTGGTCCCATGGTTGTCATGGAAGGAGAATCTGCTTTAACTGGGCCATATACGAATTATTTTTCTGTCAGTTATGCAGTAATTATAGAGATATTGTTTTTTGTCCATGAACATATATATATATATAAGTATGTACTTGATAATATATTTTTGAAGTGAACCTACAGAAAATAATCATTCCACTTGTTTTCTTTAGCTACTGTCTAATGATTATGTCAAACTTTTGCTGATAGGGTTTTCCATTTGAGGACAACTATTTTACCAGCTGAGGAAGACATGCCTGCTATTATGGATAGTTTCAAGAAGTTCAATGATGAATTCATGGAGCAATACGAAGACAATAGAGGTTATTCAAGGTTGTAAGAAAACCCTCCTGAAAGTTGCATTATACTCGTGCTTTTGGAAGCATTTCAATCCATCTCTTAAAGAAAAACATAACCTCGTTTCTACTATTTGTCCTTCGTTGGATATAATCCTTAAACCTTTCATTTTCTTTTCTATCATGTCTCAACTGACAATATTTCTGGTGTATATTTAATCTCTCTTACACCTTTATTACCTTGTGGCATGACAATGTAACTAAAGTCTTAAATTTGATGGTTCTCCCTGTCATGTGTTTTAGATGTTCTAAGAAGAAAGGTTCAACATAAATAGATATCATAGGCGTTACAAAATGCCCCTTCTGATCTGAAACTGGAACCAAAACGTTGATATTACAAAATGTCCCTTTTGAAATTGAAACTCCACCCAAAAGAGGAACATTATATATTGTTGAGGGTAAATATCTTTTAGTCCCTAAATCGGGACACATAAAATTAAAATTTGTTTTTGTTCCAAATTTTAATAGTGTTTGATTTTAAAATTTTAAAAATAAATAAATATAATTTTTGTAATTCAACTCTATAAAACTATTTTGATGTGTTAAAGGTGTTTCAGAGTGATGTTTGAATTATTTATATAATTTGAGATGTTCTAGTTTAAATAAATTTTAGTTTAAAACATTGTTTAATACGGAAAAAAAAAAGTTAACCAGAATTGAAAACAAAAATATATCATAGTGTGAAAGAAAGATAAATTTTTAATTTCACATTTTAAAAACTAAAATTATATTTAATCTCTTGTGGTGAAACACACCATTCACAGTACATTTACTTAACTATTCCTGATACATTTACTATAACTATTGTTAATATAATAATATGATGTTTTCAAATATTTAAAGATTCTTAAACAATGGATGTAGTTATCATCTACTTGCAGAATATTGCTGCTTTGCACCATTGAGAATGGCGACGTCTAGAAGCAACAAAATAGGTAATCTTTTATTGACGTAAGCAAAGGTGATACTTGATTCGATAGATTCATCTAGTATCTATCTTTTCTTTTATTAGATATTATTTTTAGGATTCCCTAGTGATAAGACAAGCTACGAGGGTGAGTAAGTAGAAATGTAAGAAAATGAATATTTTGGAATAGTAATAAATACAGTGTTCACTTTATATGCATAAAACTAAGGGTGTGTTTAAAGTATAGATTTGAGAGACACTCAACAAGTATATTCAAAGAATTTGAAGAAAATGTTTATGTCATTTATTTTAATAGATTTAAAGGTGAGGATAAAGAAATTTGAGGATAAATTTGTGAAAAATTTGATAGATACAATAATATAAAAGAAATATTTTAATAAATTAGAATTTAAGATTATTATTGATTTTTATAATTAAAATTAATATATTATTATCATTATTAATTATAAAAATAAAAGCAAAACAAAATAAATGTCTAGTAGAATTAAATCTAAAAGCTATTCATTTATATGTGACTACCGGTATGATCACTAGATAAATCACAAAATTTAAAAATTAAAATCAAAAGAAAATTAGCGAAGTATTTTTTAATTTTTAAGAAATTTAAGTTAAGATCAATAACAAATATATAATTATTTTTAAAATAGTTGTTAATTAAAAAAATAAGATATATAAAAAAAAGTTTTTAAAATAATAGTTTAAGACAAAGAAGATTTTTAGAACGGTTAAAAGTAAATTATTTATAAAATAATTATTTTTTAAACTAATTAAGGGTAAAACTGACATTATAAAATGTGGATACAAAAGAATAAATCCTCTTTATATATTATTATAGATGATTCAGTAAAACAACAAAGGATGAACATTAATCAATTTCAAATTCCATCGCTCATGCGAGGAGGACGGTAAGAGTGGTTAGTCCCACAAATTAACTCTCTTAATTAACTTCAAATCATCTGAAATGAATACAAATATCACTTTCATATTCGTCTGACATAATAATTAAGCAAAAGTGAACACAACCTAAAAGATGAGTTAAGATTTTTTATGATGAACTTTTAATGTTGTTTCTATAAAATTAAATAATTAAATTATTTTTTATTTTTTATATTTTATAATTTTTAATTTTACAATTTCATAATTAAAATATAAAATTAGATAATTATAAAAATATAAATTATAATTCATGATTTTTTAACTTTTTTAATTATCTAATTTTATAATTCAAAACTTTATAGATTCGTAATTTTTTATTTTGTAATTTTATAACCTTATATTTTAGTATTTTATAATTTTATAGTTTTGTAAGTTGGTAATTTATTAACTTTGCAATTTTGTGATGTTATAATTATATAATTCTTAAATTTAAATTTTATAATATTATAATTTTATAGTTATATATTTTATGTTTTATATATTTTTTTTAATTCTATAATTTATATTTTTCTAATTTTAATAACAATTTTAATTTTAAATTTAATTAAATTTTCTGATTGGTTTTTAAAATATCATGTGACGACATTTAAATATGATAACCGTCATACAACATGGTTAATAGAAATGACTTAATTGAAAAATTTTAAATTTTAAGGACTTAATTAATCACCAAATTTATTAGAACTTAGTTGAAAGTTCTCAAACTTAACACAAACTTAAAACATAATTAAATTTTTAAAATTTGTTTTACAATTATGCTTTAAAATCAACTCTTTCGCTCTTTGATCATTGTATATTTTAATCAAATTTTGGGTTGATTGGAGTTTACATGTGTTGATTTTAAATTAAAGTTCAGAATATTTGAATTTTACATAATGAGTTTTTTTACTTGATTTTTACGAGTATAATAGACTTTTTTCTCTTTATTTAATCTAATAAAAACTCATTTTAATGAATTAAAATAGTTTGCAACAAGTGATTTAATAACTTTAATTGACGAAAAAGTCATTTTAATTTATTAAAATGCATTATATTCGAATGATTTTATTCTTATTTTTAATAAACAAAAACTATCAATTTGAGTTTCAATTTTTTTTTTTGGAGATTCAGGTGTGAGAAGTCTCACGTTCAGTTAAATTTAAAAACTTATTTTAATGAATTAAAATAACTTGCAACAAGTGGTTTAATAATTTTAATTGACGAAAAAATCATTTTAATTTATTAAAATGCATTGTATTCGAATGATTTTATTTTTATTTCTAATAAATGAAAACAATCGATTTGAATTTCAAGTTATTTTTCTATTACTTTTAACTTATTATAATCTAATTTTATGGGATTAAGATCATTTAACTTGATTTTTTTTTGCTTTGTGTTAATTTGTTCTTTTGATTTTTTTAATCACTTAAGCTAGTCTTTTGTTAATTTTTTCTTTCAAAATGAAATCATTTTTCTTTTGCTTTATCGAATTCAATAACTTTCTCTATAAACCTTATTTCCTATTTCATATTTTTTTCATGACACTTAACATTCTTACCTTGTTCAATTTGGTTTTACTGGTCTTTGCTGTTTTGAGTTTGAATATGAATAATTTTGGCCTACATTCTTATACTTCTTTTATTTTTATGTCGATTCAAATATGACTTAAGAAACAAAAATGTTAGAGTAAAATGCCTTCTTATATTGTGTTTTCTTATCTTAAAAAGTTGATACTTGAAAGATATGCTATTGTTAGCTTCTTTTATTGGTTATTAATATCTTTCCAGTATCAACTTCTTAAACAATATTTTAATTTGATAAAATGTTATTAACCTAGTTGATTTTATAAGAAAGAACATTTTAATCAATTAAAATCATAAATTAATAAATTAAAAATGTGTTATATTGGATTAAAATTTTAATTCATTAAACTGATGACTTTATGTCTAAGGTATCACAATCAATCTTTAATGAATCAAATCCAAAGGAAAAAATCATAGAAAACTACAAATTAGAAAAACACCTTTTAGAGTTATTTTAATAGTTCAAAATCATAAACTAAATAAATCACTTTCATCACTTTGCATCTTTTCTTTTCGTCTTAGTAAAAAGAAAAAATATAATAGTATTCAAGATTTTGTTGCGAAGTAAATTTGACTCTTTCAATAAAGTGAATAAATAATTTTTTTTGTCTTCTTTCGTGCTTTTTCTAAATACTTCATAGTTAAATTTAACCACCTCTTAAACTAATCTATATTTTCATATATTTTCAGCACAAAATGTGATATAAAAATATTTAAAAATAATATAATAAAAGAAATTTAGCATTTATTAATATCAACGTGTCAAAATATAATCTTAAATTGTAACTTGTAAGGAATATGCTGAAATGAAACATCAGTCAATAATACAAGGTTTTGGTTGCATACGGAATTTCTTTAGAAAACTTTTCCTTTGATTTTCAAAATCAAAAGCAAGTGTTCAGAAAGGGCCCCCGAATGAAAAATTATACAGAAAAAAGAAAAGTGCTTTGAATCGCATGAAGCTTTTTTAAGCACTTTTAAGCACAAGGATGGTAACATAGAATTTATTATTATTATTATTATTATTATTATTATTATTAATATTAGTATTAGTTTTGGTGATTAAAGTTGGCGCCAAAACCTAATCAGTATTCTCTGTTATGTCCTGCCCGACGGTCAGCTATTATCACACGGGCACCCACATCTCTCTATTTTTACTGATCTCTCGGTCAGCTGTTATTCAATGTTTTTTTTGTTTTGCTTTAATTAAGTGAAGTGATCCCTTTTAATATTAAAGTTTAGTCATCAAAAAGTACTGCTTACGGTCCAATAATCAAATTTCAGAGATAATCAGTCCGCGTAATTGTAAAAGATGCTTTACGAAAACCTAATATAATCATTAAATTTGGTTTAAGAATAACTTTTTCTTAAATTTGTTTTAAGAATAACTTTTCCTAATATAATCATTAAATTTGTTATAGATCTAAACTTTTGAATAAAAATTCAGTGATAAAAATAAAATATAAATTGATTTTAACTTATAAAAATATTACTTCTTTATGTGGAAAATATCAAAATATTGCTTTAACGTTAAAACAATTTGCATTTAATGTTATTAATTTCTACAGTTCTGCGTTGAAGTTATGCACCTTTCTCTTCTCTGTTGTCGGGAGGTGTTGGTTAACAATGTATGTCTGGGTCAGCATGTGACAAATTTGTTTCTATTAGATTAAATAGTTTATTATGAATTGAAATGTGATATCGAAAATTACTTTGTAATGTAATTATTTAAGTGTGTTTTTATGGAAAATAAAAATATGATTTAATTAACAATTTTGTTTATAAAAATAATAATAATTTAAGAATTTTAGTTTTTCATTATCTAAACCGGATATGTTTTGTTAGAGATCGTAAAATTGAACAATTACGTCATTTCATTTATGATAAAGATTCAATTAAGAATATATAAAGCTGTTGTATAATTAATATAATAATTTTTTAATGCAATTATTTAAAAATAAACAAAATTATGAAAAACGATAAAATCAAATAGTAAATATTCAATTAAAAATATGAAAAAAAATAATAAAATATTTTTTAATAAAAACTCAATTGAAAATATTCAAAATTTTTCACAATCTTACAAATTAATTAAATCAAATTAAAATGATTTTTTTTTATTTTAAAAAAGTCTGCACCATAAAAGGATTAAGAAATATACATGAAAAATAAAATACAACGCTTTTTAGAAAAATGAATATAATATACTATTCTTCTAGCATGTTTGGAAAAAGCTAAAGGTAGTTATGAAAAAAGTGAATATAAAAGTTTTAGTTGAGCACAAAATGTGAGAATGGTACTTATATAAGTTATTGCAGAACACTTCACCAAACATGTAACATGAATTTTGGTACTCAAACACTTCACCAAACATGTTATGAGAATATCGGATGTTGCGGGCAAACATGAAACCTCACGAACATGGAAATGCCACGTTGATTTTGGACATTCATAGCTTGCTTTCGGATTGCTAATATGGCAAATGATACACAATATTATAGTTTTTTTTTTTTTTCTTAAAGTTTTCTACTTTTTTCTAGATTCATATTTGTTTGAACTCTAAATCTTAATAGAATATAGGTCTTACAAAAGTCTAGTCAAACCTATTCCTTATATACCTTGTCTAATTTTACACTCTTCCGATTTTTTTATTAGTTTAATTTGGTTTATCTCCTTACTTCTTTAAAAAAAAATCATTTTACATTTATTATAATTTAGGTTAAAAATAATTTATTTTACCACACAAATAGGTTAAAAATAATTTTAAATTTTATGTGTAAATCTAATAATTAATAACATTAGATGACTATGTCACATCATACCGGCAAACAAGTGCAACGACAATAAACATATGCATGGTTATTTAATAATATAATATTGATAATACAATATTTTTAACAATTTTGGTTGTTAATAAATAAAAACAATTTTATGAGCTATTTGACATGCAAGAAATAATAAAGTGTTGACAGTTTATGTGATTTTTGCAATTTAACACTGTAATTACTAGAGTTCTTGTCATTTTATTATCAGAATATTTTTAATTATAATTATTGTACCAATTACAATACAACTACGTGCTTGGAAGTTTTATGGTGAGTAATAAGTTTGCATATACCAATAATGATCTTACACGTGGGCGCATCAAAAGCCTTATAAAAGTCTTTAAACTCTTAAACATGGCTTTTCCTTTGTTCCCTCACTCTCAGCAATCTTCAAAGAAGCACTTCCTTTCAACCTTAACCAAAACCTCCTTTTTCTTTTAATCAGTTTCTCCATCTTTCTCAGTGCAAACTTTTCTTAGTTTCCCTCTTTATTCCTCATCTCACTCTCTTTTCCACTCGCTTTTTCCTAGTCAACACTTTCCTACTGGTTTCATCCGATTCCTCTTTATTATTCCTCTACCAGTTTACACCCAAAAGAGTAGTGAACAAGAAAAGGAAAAAAAAAATATATAGTAAAGAACCATCTTTTTTCGCTTATTCCCTTCTATACATACATATTCATATTACCCTTTTGGTGGTTAAATATGGGGTTCTCGGAGAAGCCACAAGTGGAAGAGTCAGATAGTACTAGAAAATGGGTCATCGCTGGAATCTCTTTGCGAGCGCCATTGAAGCCAATATACACCACCACTGTGGAGAAAGAGGTAGAAGAAGAAGATGAAGGTGACGTGGCAGACTCTTCAACCACACCAAAGGGGGAAGAAGCAAGGATTCCAACGGCGTTGAAGTGTCCACCAGCGCCTAGGAAGAGAAAACCTTCTTTGAAGTGCAACTATCGTGGCGGAGCTAGAGAATTCTTCACTCCACCGGACTTAGAAACTGTGTTTATACGCCATGTTGAAAGGGCTAATTGATCGTAGAGGTGGGAACAGTAACCTTCACCAACCTTAATTGGCTAGTTTAGAGCTAGCTAGAACTAATTAATTTAGTTTTGTGTAACTTCTTACTATAATATTCTATCAAGTCGTTTCATGTCTGTGTTATTAATCTAGCTAGCTAGACCTTAAATTCAGGAGTTTAGAGACTACGGTATTTGTAAAAAGATCTGAATAAAGATGACCTATTTGCTTGCATTGCATGCGTGATGTTCATCCAGTTTTAGCTGCAACCAGTGTTAATCTCGTTTCATTTTTACTCTGTCTCTCTGAAAGAAGAGAGTCAAATAGAATTGACATTGTTGCTGCATGTTTATCTGATTTGTTTGGTATTGCATAAGAAAACATGTTCCCTTATCTGTAAATTTATAAAGTAATGCACTCTATCTATCTATATTGAGTCTTGTAAATGTACAGAAAGCCGACCAAGGTAGGTTAAGTTGGTTATATAGGACTTGTATCTCATGTTACTGCGTTTAAATCTGGGTACTAAAGTATACCAATGAAACAACTTTTGTTAGATGATTTTTTGGGATTTAATTCACCTAAGAACAGTGAAAAACACATAACTGAACTAGTTTAATGAATTCCTGTATGAATGCGGGCCTATATGTTTATGTGCCCTGTTCATGACCATGCGCAAGAATGAGAAAATCTAGGTGGTAATAAAGTGAAGATAAGCTAAGCATCTAAACGTGGGAGTTTCAAAATGCAAAGTGGGAGTGAAATCCCTTTCAATGGGGTATGGAGATGCTACAGACAGATGCTTCTTATTGTTGATTGACTGAGAGAAAAGCCCCACTTAATAGGTTCTCTAGCCATAGACCCAGTTTTAGCTTCATAGTCTTCTGTCATCTTCTTCTTTTAGAGTTTCAGGGTCTTACAATACTGTCCCACATCGCCATTGAATAACCTTTTCCTCCACATTTAGTGCGCCAACTACTACATAAAGTCTAACATTTTAGATTAGGGACGTGTATTTAATGGTTAATTAAGAATCTGAAATGTTATAAATTTACCCTTTAACTTGTACACTCGCTGTGTTGGTAGAAAACAGAAATTGAAATGAAATTTTCCTGAAGGGGTGTGACAGCACGAGCACGTAACGTATAAGGGTAAGAAGAAAATAGACATGACAAAGAAAATTCCAAAAAATAGTGAGAAGTGACACAAGAGAAGATGACCCCCACCAACCTCAGATTATAATGCTGAGAGTGGGAAGGTTCTGTGTAAATTCTTGTGTGATATTAAGTGATGGAGTCATGTGGTGTAAAGCGACAAATCACGTGGAGATGAAGATTAGAATCCTATGCTGGTTGAATGGCTCTCATTCTTGAGTTTGTAAAGGTCAATAATGGAGCGAATGAAGGTTGGTGCAGTAATATATATAGTAGTCATTGTTTTGTTATCTTATCCTAATAATATCCTGTTATAGTACTTTCAAATAATGAATCTTTATACAGACACATCAAAACTCCAATAGTGGAAGATACAAGAAAAGGCAAAGCAAATGTTACAATAGTGGTCAGGGGGACTTCATCTGCCATCGTGCATTAAAAAATTGTTCTCGGGATCGGAGCCTCTTATTCGGGGAATGCCATTCCAACACGTCTTAACAACACTCAACATATGTACCAAAAACAAACACGAACACAAACAATTTGCTTGCATTGCAGTCACTCACTATACTTTATGCTTCTAATCCTTAGTTAATTCAGTCTCATAATTATTGGAGACCACATGCAGAGGAACAAAGTTGTTTGGCATATTCCCGCATATGTGTATTAGTTTTAGCAATCAGTTTATTTTTCTACCTAGGGAAACAAGGAATCACCAAACAATTTCTTAGTATATTATTTCTTTTTTCAAAGTGTTCCAGAAAAAATTCAAATCTGCAGTGGTCGGTCATCAAAGTTCCACGTCAACTACGTATAAAACAATTTCATAATACAGAAATACAAATATCATCTTATAAATTAATTTTGTGAAATTAAGTTAAATTTAAAATTTACATTTTAACCGGTCTTACAACCATGGACCAAGATTTAACTTTACACCCGAACTATAAATGTAATCTCTCTGTAGGCTATAGAGGTGTGGATTCTTTCTGATATTATTTAGTATGAGAACTTCAGTGGCTGGAATAACATGTAGTGCACACTTCATTCGTTGTATATTCGTGACTTATATAGTTTTCCTTGTACTTTCTTTAATAAACTTTCATCTTTTGTAAAAGGAAAAACAAAATATTTGTTAACTAATTGGTTAGATGGTATAAAAACAAAAGTGGTGACAGTTATGTGTAATTGGAGGATGCAAACATAAAATGACAGCACAGTGACGTAGTTGTTATGTAATTGAATCGAAATTTGAATGCATTGTCTAGGATTCTTGTAGATTAATTGTTGCGCCCATGTGTGTCATTTAATGTTGCATACCACCAAAGTCTTGGGGCTCAGGACCGACAACATAAGGGCGGTTTTACGTAAAAGAAAATGTGGGCAAATATATGTGATTAAGAAAGAATACAGATATAGTTCTAAAATATTTAATAATAAATATATAACAATATTAGTTCCAAAATATAAAATTTAAAGAAAATTAAAATAGAACCTTATTGTCGCCTTTTTACGAACAGATACCGTTTTCAAAGAATGGTCAGCTTTGGAAACTAAAACTCGTGATTTTTTCTTCAAAAGATTCTAAAAATTGAAGGGAAATGTGTGTTTAAATTTGTCTTTACCTTAACTCGTAACGATATTAAACTATTAAAAAATAAAAGTATTAGTCTAACCAAGAAATATAATTGTTCTTTCTTTCATTATTACCCTTATTTGAATTATTCTGATATGAATATTTTCTTAATTATCTAAATTCATTATATTTATTAATAGGATAGTCCTTTAGGATCAATAAAAGTAATTTAAATGTTGTGATATCGTAATTTGTTTATTAAATATTTATATTAGGAGTGACAACTTGACTCGTTCTGTCAAAAAAACGTGGGACGGATTCAGAGATTGAGCTCGCCGGCCTGCAAGAACATAACCTGCAGACTATCCGAATTGGCCCACAGTTCGTACAAAAAAAAACTTTCACTTGTGTATATTAATTATTTTTTTTCTAGACTTCTGCATGAACATTCCAAATCCTTTATATGAAAAAAATAAGTGTTATGTATTTTTTAATTTTTCAACTCACATCTTCAATGCGGGACAAACTAGCTCAGTTCGCATTTTATAAATTAAGTGCGGGACAGACTTAAATGGGTGAGGTCAGCGTACAAAACATGCTAAAAAAGATTTGTGATGTTTTGTGCAATAGCAGTTGATTTCATAAAACGATATGAAAGAAAGGAGCTTCCATAATAGTATTATTCTTCCAAAATGAACTTGGTGAAAAGCAATGGATATTTGACAACTCTCGGACGTTGATCAGAGTGAGGAGTAATTGGTAATGTAGATAGATGAGAGATGGACAATAATAATGGGACATCAACAACATTAATGTTGGACTTGCATGCAGGTTAATTGGAAACTTAAACATGTATTTTAAATAAAGAAAGAGGTAGTATTTTGGACGTGAAAAGGCTAAAAGCCATAAAAAAAAAGTATGGAAACAGGGAAATTTAAAAGTAAAACAATTAAAGGGTAAATGATCGGTTGAATATAATAACTATTTATATATTTATTTTTAAGAATAATAAGAAAAAAATTATAATTTTAGTATTAAAATTTTAATTTTTTTAATTTGATTTGAATTCTGATAATGATTAATATAATTTTTATTATAGAAAAAAATGACTTTAATATGTAAATAACGTTGAAGGAACCCTTTTTTATCCTTTATCTTTCGTTTTGTAAATTTAAGATCTCTGGTTGATTTTAGAACGTTAACTGCATATTACTATGATTTTCCTTTTAATAAAAAATATACGATAATTACTAGAGAAGAAATATGTGCTTAAATATTAATTATTAACAAAATTGAAATAAAACTAATATAATCAAATTTGTTAAACTGAGACTATAATTTTTGTTATCGTATTAAAAATAAAATATTATAATACTTCTTACATTAAATTGACTATTTAGCCAAAACTAAAATATAATAACTCACTTTAAAATATTAATTTATTTTAGAAAATATCAAAATAAAGATATATTGAGGTGTCACAAGAATAAAAAAGGAAACAAAAATATATTAAATATTAAATTATAATTTCACTTAAATACAATATAGTCTCATATTTTATAATTATAATTTAGTCTTCTAATTTATTTTTACAACATTTGGTTCCTAATTTTTTTACTATTTCTTTCGGTCATTATTATGTCGTTGTTTAAACATAAGATGATTAAGTATATATAGGATTTTCTCTATTACTTACTGTTGGATAGGATAAGATCTACACATATTCATTACCAAGTTACTAAAAAATTATATTTGGTTGGGTTTTAACATTTTATGTTAAACTCAATCCAATCAAACGAACTATTAATCATGTTCCATTGTATTGTGTCAATTGATCAACATTTTGAAAAACTTTTTTGTTTTTAAGTTAAAATTTTTAAGTATTAACTTAATTGAAATAATAATACAAATTTTATAAAAAGTAATCCAAAATTTCAAGTAAATTAATAAGTCAAAGTCATAATAAATTTATCTAAAATATTTGAAGACATAAAAGTAAAACACAACACAGTTTGTCCATATTAAAAAAAAAAAGTGAATTTCAAGATAATTATGAAATCACTCGTACAAAACTCATCACACTATTTATAAAAAAAAAAATAAGTTACTTTTTTCAGTTGGGCCAAATCATAAATAAAATCTAAAGATTGAGTTGAGTAGAGATGTAAAAATAGATTTTAACCCGTTGGCTCATCACGGGTTTGAGTTGGGTTTGGTTAAGAAAAAATCAGTTGAAAGTGGGTTGAACTTAACCTGGTTCACTTCCCACCAACATTTTTTACAATTTTTTAAATTTTTTTTAATTATTTACTACCCCTAATTATATAGGTTCACAATTTCATATTTTTAAATGTTAGAATGTTGCTCAATAATATTTGAATACTTTAAATGTTTAATTACTTTGATTGTCAAGTTATATACGTTGATACTTTAATTTTGAATTATAATTTTAATAGTAAATTACTCAATCAACTGTCTTATAAACAAATTTTTATAAATTAGCATGATAAAAATGTGTAATTTTTTTATTTATATTTTGTTGAATAACATCACAAAAAATGTGTAATATTAGTCATGTTTTCTTGGACTATATGAACACTTTCTTGAAAATAATTCATCATACATTGGTGGTGAGCATGATAAAGACATTGGTTCTTGATTTTATTGTGATTGTCATCTCATGGATTGCTTAAAAAATTATTTAATTATAAATAATTTTTTTATGTGGGTTGGTGAGTCAATCCACTTACAAAATTTTTGGTTCACTGTAAAATGAGTCGGGTTGAGTTCACTCATTTTCAACCCAACTCGTAACCCGTGTAAACCAGGTTAACTCAATTTGACATGTCGAGTCATTAGTTAAGTGAATTCCATAATCCCTAATTTGAGTTGTTGCCAACAACGAATTAGTTTGTTATGCTTTGAATAAAGGATTTACTCATGAACCCAATAGTTGTAGTTTTGCTAAGTCTAACTGTCATATATTGCCAAGTTAATGATTGTTTTGTTTAAGATCGAACTCTTTCTTCCTACACTTTCATTGTATCATAAGCTGCGAGAAATGTTAAAAAGCACCTTTTCATGTATTATTTTTTAAAAAAAATACGTTTTTGTTTATACAATTTGAATGTATTTTTTATTTTATATTCTAAAATGTATCATTCGAAATATAAAATTCATATTCTAAATTGAAAATTTTCAAATGTATTTTGAATTGTTTTAAATTAAAGGATAAATTTGAAAATTTGAAATTTGCGAAAATATAGTTTGAAATTACAGGAGTGTAAGAAGAATTTTGCCTCAGTATCAGTGTTGCGTAAGGTCCATTTCCTTGAGGCCTAAGCCCATATATGGCTTAAAATTATGATCCACGATTGGGCTGTCCATGGTACAAAGATTTGATCCAATTCCTAATATGTCATTGATTAGATAACAATTGGTTAATTGTAGTACGAAAAAAAGTTTGTAATATATCCTCTAACATTCACTTTTGTTTGTTATTTCAAAATCTAATAAAACATTGGTTACTATTTATAGTTATATTATTTTAAATGCTTGAACTAGATTGTTATAGGATTTTTGCTTTGTAGTTTTGTATTCGTAGATGATGAATAGTATTAATGGCAATAATAAAATATTCAATTTGAATTTCGTAATGAATTCAAATCACGTTTTACATTTTCTCAGAAATTTTTACTTGTAATATAAACGTAGACTTCAGTCTACCACATAACCCGTGTTATTGACAAAAAAAAAAAAAGAACTTCAGTTTTTATGGGCTTACAAAAATATTCTGGACCAGATCAATAGCATTGGTTGTTTAATCTCCCATGGCTGCTACTTATTGCACCTTTCTTTTTTTTCATGCACCCCATAAGTTATGATATTCCTATTTTATCCTTTATTAAAAAGTATTAAAAATCCTAAAATCATAACTTCATATTTCCTTTCCTTTCTTGCGCCACGAGATGCTATGCACCTTCCTAACTATTGCTTCATTTTCTTTTTCCTTACAAAGTCGTGGAGGATTGAAGTTGAAATCCCCACTTGACATGTGATGGGAGGTGAAAGACCGAAGGAGAAAGGAAATTTGAAGAAAAATAATCATGGGGAGAAGTTGTTTGAGTTATTAAAAAAAAAAGCCTTCTGAAAAATTCATTCGGAATATAATTTTTTTATGGTTAAATTTGTAAACTTTGATCCAAGTTAGTCTTTCAATTTTAAAAATATATGGATTTAGTTCTTTTAAATTAACTTTTGTAGGTTTACTTGATGTTTTAAACGTTTTTCTCAATTAACATTGAAGCAAAAAAATCAAATAAACTTAACAAAATTTGATTTAAATGACTAAATCAAAGTATTGCTAAAACAGGAACTAAATTGATCTAAAGTTTCGAAAATTGACTAATTCTACTTTTTACTGAAATTAAGATATAAAAAACATATTTAACCATTTTTTTAATATTCCGAAATCACTATTATAGAAAGTATTTCCAATGGCCCTTCTGAAATATAAAAGAAATTTACGAACAAGATTTTCAGAAGGCATTTCTTGAATTTGATAATACCTTTTGAAACACTCATTCTGAAAATCATTTTTATATTCCACATCTGAATATTAAAAATATTATATTTCAGAATGAATGTTTTAGAATGTATTTCTGAATTTGGAATTACCTTCTGGAACATCCATTCTAGATGTTTTTTTTTTCAAATAACCCAAACACCTACTTTCCTATGGTAATTGTTTTCCAAACTCCCTTTCTCTTCAACCTTTCACCTCCCATCACACGTTGAGGGGAGATTTATCCTTCAATCCTACACGACTTTGTGTAAAAGAAGAAAATGAAGCAAGAGGGATAACATCCATTCTAGATGTTTTTTTTCAAATAATCCAAGCACCTACTTTCCTATGGTCATCGTTTTCCAAAATCCCTTTCTCTTTGACCTTTCACCTCCCATCACACGTTGAGGGGAGATTTCTCCTTCAGTCCTGCACGACTTTTGTGTAAAAGAAGAAAATGAAAAGGGAGGAGGAAGTTGCAAGACATTTCGTGACACAAGAAAGAGAAAAGAATGTGAAAATAGGGTTTTATGATTTTAATGATTTTTAATAAAAGGTTAAATGATAATATTATAACTTATGAGGGTGTAAGAAGGAAAAAAAAGGAGGTGGAAGAAGCAACCCTTTGTTAGTGAAAAACGGTAAGTGCACCTGTAGCACATATTAAGTAATGAGTATTTTATTGCTCTTTCACAAGGGATTTATGCAACGCATGAAAACTAGGAATGTCAACAGGACGGGTAGGATACGAGTAGTAGCTCCCCCGTACCCTACCCGCGGGATAAATATCTGCATCGTACCCGTACCTATATTCGTGCAGGTATCTGTTATGCGGGTACCCACATATTTTTTTAATATTTATGGATATCCACGGGTACCCACGAGTATTTACAAAAGAAAATTTTAATATTTAACAATATATTTTAACCATAAATTCAAATAAAAATAAAGTGCATAACATTCATAAATTTCAAACAAAGTGCAAATAACCCATTTAAATAGTGTAATATGATAATTTGCAAAGAAATTGAGACTTTTTAAAACCAATTAACAAAAAATAACCCATTCAAGATCGATATGTTAATGTTTTAGTCATTTTTTTAAAATTTTTTGTTATTTAAATTAGAGTATAGCAGGTAGGGATATTCGCGGGTACGAATACTATAATACCCGTACCCGCCCTGTTAACACGCTGGTATAAAAAAAACTCGTACCCATTACCCGTGGGTATCCATTTACAATATTCATTTTCTACCCGTTGTGGGTTTTATCCGCGAATACCCACGAGTACGAATATTTTTGACATCTCTAGTGACAACTCTAGCAATTCACGACTCAATTAAACACAAAGCTCAAAAAAATACTAAGAAACTCTTTTTTGTATTTTATCAAATTGTTGGTGCGCAACAAGAAATTAATTTAGTGTATTTATAATTTGTCAAGATTAGACTTCAACCACTTCATTCTCATGCTTTCTAAATTATCTCAATTCCATATTCATGTTAAAATAAACTCACAGGAATACACAAATCCTATTCCTAGAGCCTTTGAGTCTATGATCACTCATCAAGTTCCAATCCCTTGAATCCTCAACAAGTGAAATCATGCACTAGTGTTAAGAGCCCAAGATTACTAATGAACCAAGTTCTATTCCTAGACACAAGCATCCATTAGGTATTCAATTTCAAGTCTAGATTCTAATTTCCCAACACCTTAAGAATCATAAATCAAGCATGGAAACAATCCACATCAAGCATGAAGCATGGAAATCAAACACTAACTTGAATTGGAAAAGCATATATATTTTAACAACATAGTTTTACAAAATAATTTAGTATTTTACATATAATCTCAACAAATAAAAATTGTTGTCCATGATGGAGAACCTAGGGTTTTACAAAATTGAAGAAAAGGGAAGAAGGAGACCCAAGAAGGAGAAGGGAGAGTTTCCAACACTCCTAGCAGCCTCCAAGAGACTTTTCCAAGCACCCAAGATGTTTCTATTAGTGAAAAAGGAGGAAGGCCCAAAATTCTCGTAGAAACATGATTAAATAAACATATTCGCGTATAAGAGTCGACATTCTCGCCCAGCGGCTTCATTCTCGCCCAGCGAGACCTAAAATCGACACTCTCTGACTTGTAACTCGTTGGACGAGTCATATTTTCGTCCAACGAGTTAGCCTGGTGCCCAATGGTGGTTTTTTGGCCTTTTGGGGGTGGTCCAAGGCTCCAAGGCAGTATATAGCTATAGGTGAGTCCTTTCTCCATGTTTGTAGTGTTAAGTGTGATCCCGGTGCCCCCGACATGAGTATTTGTCTAAAATGAATCTTTGTTTTCGTCCACCAAAATTGTTTCCTATGACTTATTTCACACACTCATAATATAAAATAGGTTTGATTACTCGGATGGTACCCACTTTCGTAGAGGTTTGTCAATTTGGTACCCGTGGTTAAAAAAGTGTCAATTGCGTCCCTAGTTTCACTTTTGAAAAATGCCTCAATTAGGTCCCTTTAAGAAAATAATAATTAACGGTGTGCCATGTGTCACTCTCTAGTTTTTTTTTTAATTTTTAATTTTTTTAATTTTTTTTTTGCAAAATTTTTATTTTGCCATGTGTCAAGTCTCTATTGTGACACGCGACAATGTCAGTGTCATGTGATAGGATAATGTCACGTGTGCAAATTTTATTGTACTGATTTTAATTTAGTCCCCATATATATTTCATTATTTCAATTTAGTCTCCGCTTTTGTGTTTTTGTTCGATTGTGTCTCAATTTTTTTTAATAATTGAAGTATATTTTTTAATTCTTTTTTATAAGATTAAAACTAATTAAGTATAAATATTTTTACAAAATTAAGTACTGATATTTACATTAAAATTTAGTGGTAAAAAAATATTATACTAATAGAACAATATAGTCACCAACTTTTTTTTCTTCAAAATAAAGCAATATTGTCTCTCTCCAATTCAAGATCAAATATATTATTTGTATAAATGTTATAATAATATTTTTTTATTAACAATGCACTACAAAAATAATTGTTTTTAATAGGGGTTATATTTGGCGTTTCTGGGGGTTTTAACCCCCACTAATGGTTTTACCAGGAGTTTGAAATTCCCCCAGAAAAGCAAGCGTGGCTAACGGATTACCGGGGGTTTTTAGCAACCCCTGGAAGTAGCGCAACTTACCGGAGGTTTCGAAAACCCCCGTTAATGCTTGGGGTTCTGAAAACCCCCGTTAATGCCTGGGGTTCTAAAAACCCCCATTAATGTCTGGGGTTCTGAAAACCCCCAGTAATGCATGGGGTTTCGAAAACCCTCGATAATGCCTGGGGTTTCGAAAACTCCCGGTAATGCCTGAGGTTCCAAAAACCCCCGGTAATGTCTGGGTTTCAAAAACCCCGTTAATGCCCGGGGTTCCAAAATTACTAAATGTGATCTCTCTTTCACAACTCAAAAATCGGTATTTGAAGAATGAAATTACATAGATTTTGTTTATGATTAAATAAAATGACTCAAAGAAAAGTATACATGAATAGTAAACTCATTAATAATCAAGAGTAGTTGTAATGAATGCAAAAGATGAAAAGTAGATTTTTCTGCATTCGGGCATGGCTTATTTGTATGGATAAGCTCTGTTGCAATATTGGACAATGTTTAGCTCTCTTAACTCTATCACAAATGTTGATCATGTTGCAAAAAGTTATTTTAAGCATCATGAACTAAATCACAGCATGGTGGCAAATGACTTTTTGAGAAGCTAAATATCCAAAATGTTTGTATGCAGAACTTTGTTTCGTTGGTGCTATTATTACATAGAGCTTGCTGCCATAGCTACTAAGAATTTACAATGAATGCATTAGAATATGATGTAAGACAATTAGTGCAAAATTATTTCTAGTAATGATAGAAAATCTCCTAAAATACATATTTTTTGCTAATATAAAATGCAACTTGAAACGAAGCAAGCTACTGAGTGATAATAATATGCCGAAAGACAAAGTTGCTATCTCTTTTAATAATTACCTTATTATCTGCATATAATGCCTGCATTTTGTTCTCATTTCTAGTCATACATACACATATATTCTACATTTTATAATGCTTCTTACAATACCAATTATAGTTGACTTCTATCTATCAATTATAGCAGAATCATTTCCTTCGTATCAACAAATCATAAAATCAATCATTTCTTTTATTTCATCATACACCACACACACATATAAATACCCTCAATTTTCTTCTACAATGTTTGACAGAAAAACTATAGATTATACATGTTATCTAGTCTAAGAAAATCTTAGTCTGTTTTATGTCAGTGTTTTGAATTAGTGAACTATTCTTCACTTAAAAATTTACAAATAACCAATATTTCTTTTGTAGCAGGGTCCCCTTGCTGCTCCAGTTCTTCAACACCTGACAAAAGAGGACTTAAGCAAGATGTACTTTGACAAAAGAGAAGAGAAGGAAAGAAATGCCATTCATGATGTGGTCCCCATAGCTACTACATTTACTTGGTTTCACAGAGCCATCATAAAATGTAATTGTTAAGTTACATTTAGGAACAAAACTCAACCCTTTACTTATATATTTTGATAGGTCACTTCAAGGGATTAAGCTTTTTTAGTATTTGACCTTTAAAGGCTAAAAGAACTCTGTTCCATGATAATATAAGTGAACTGAGAGGATTAAAAAAGAATAATATCAAGCAACGAAGTTCTTGTGGCTCGAGGATTTAAAATGGTTCCCTAATAAATAAAGCAGTTCTTAGTTTATGTCATACACCAACCTCTTTTTCCTCTATCCATAAAAACAAACATAAAAAATGAAAGGATCTATATATCTATCATACTGAGGATTGTAGCCTCCTTAAGGCAAGTAACGCCAACCTAACTCAAAATGGGGACCAAAATACTTGGATAGAGGCAGAATACATAATCTGTAATGCAATATATTTTGCCACAGGAAGCAAAGTGCTTCTCAAACTTCATGATCAATACAGAAAGAGAGGAATAGAAAATAACCTACCATCTTAGAGGATGTCATTGATAATGCTCAACTTTGCATTTTATTGTCAGTATTTGAGAGCAGCACGACAACAAGCAATTGGTCATTGATAGGCTAAGTAATTATTCAGCAACTGCTTTGAGTGGGACATGTGGTACTAACTCCAAATAGTCAAATTCATCTTTTAGACCAACCTGCACGGAGACAAAAGGAGCAAGCCATATATGAAACAAAGAAACAAAGAGACGAGGATAGTCAAATTTAATGACCTAAATTAAGGCCATGTTTTCTAAGTTACATTCATTCCTTTCGTGTATCTATTTTATAGCTAAAAGCAGTCCTGGCAAATGACACTTTAGTTGATTATTGAGGCATTTAACTGAAATGACTAACCTCCTTGTACAAATTTTCAAGTTGTTCCTTAGCCTCGGGGAAATTGTTCGAACACCATTGTCTCAGGGTGAAAATGTTGTCTACAAATATTTGTCAACAAATAGATATTATGTTTATTTTAATGATAATTAATGCAGTTACATATTTAGAGTTATCAACATCATTAGAATTATAAATAAGTACAACCTCTTGTATATATAAATCTCTCAAATAATATAAATATTTTCCTTCCATGTCTAAATCCCAGAAATTGAAGCCATCAAGTAATTTGTTTCCATAACTAAGCCAATATTTAACAGGGAGGTTTCAGACCAGTTTATAAGGTGATTGAAACTACTGAACTTATGCATTCATAATTTTGCTTCAGAGGACTAATCACCTTTTGTTCTCATTTCAAAAGGGAAAAGCAGAAAAACAACTCTTAAAAAATATTACAAGTATCAAGCTCAACCAATCAACCAAGAAACTCAATCCAAGAGTGTAAATTATGTTTATACTATTTTATGTGAACATGATTCTATATAATAATTTTATGTAAGTTAAAAGAACTTGGAGAAAAAGACTGAAGCAATCATCACGTCAAACAATAAATGTGGGAATTGTATAGTGAAACAAAATCAAGAAGACTTTGAAAATTGGGTCATCGCATCCAGAAAACGAAATACTTCTAGTTCTGAAGAAACATAATTCTTCAAGCCAAAAGCATATGTAGCAAGATTCTATTTTTCATTCTCTTTATATTACTCTTTTTCTCAATGATACGTTAGTTGATGCTAGTTGTGACCTATCAAATTAAGTAATTTCCATTTAGTGCTAGATATAACATTGGAACTTGGAAGTTTCTATCTGTTAAAACCATACCAGAGTTTGTTTGGTCGTAGTTTTTTAGTAAGTTCATTGATATTGCAATGTATACTTCCTTTCTGTCGTAGGAATAACATATGCAAAATCATTATTATTCCTAACGAACAAACAATCAAGTGTTTTTTTATCCTAATCTTAATTTCTAAAACCTCAAATCAAGGAGTTTGTTGTGCAGTAGCCTCACCACATATCACCAACTCCACTTCGATGTTCAATTCAATGAAACTAAACTATTTTCGGATCTATTTATTGCCATCGGGGTACGTAATAATTAGGAACAATAATAAACTACAATCTTTATTAGCAAAATTTAGTTTTTAATCATGATGCTAATCAGTACTATAACTTTAAACCTCATGATATTTGGGTTACCATAATTAAGAAGAATGAAAAGCTATACCTAAAAAGAACACTAAAGCAAAGCTCATTTAATTTCTATTGCCAAAATTTCTAACAGCTCTGAACCCCAAATTCACTTGTTCTTGCTCATAATAATCATATCCAAGTGGTTATAACTTCACTTTCCACAGAGTTAGGAAAAGAGAATCGCAATTAGTGACGAAGGAAAACAAAATCGAAACGAAACTGAAATCGAAATCGAAATTGAAGAAATATGAAGATGAAATCGAAATCGAAATAGGGAGATTGATGGAGACGAAATAGGGAGACGATATTGGAAGGACGAAGATTGATATTTGTTACCTTAAGAACGGTGGAGAAGATAATGGTGGAGACGAACGGTGGAGACGAACAGTGGAGAAGATAATGGTGGAGACAAACGGTGGTGGCAAATGTATTACTCTGTTTCGATTTCTTCTGGATTAATATGCAACGCGAAAGAAAAAAAAGGAAGAGGTTTGTCTATTAAAATGATAAACATTAAAATTAAGATTTAAACTCTACGGGGGTTTTTTGGAAAAACCCCAAGTACTCAACGGAGGTTGTTTAAAAACCTCTAGCACTTATCAAGGGTTTTTAAAACCTCAAGTATATCATTTTTTATTGGAGTTTGTTATACCCCCAACTAAAAAACCCCAAGTAAAATTATGTTTTTTTGTAGTGATGACTTTTTAACATATTACGTTATTGTATATTATTAACCCATATTTTGTCAATGTATTATTTGACCACTAAATTTTAATATAAATATAAGTACTTAATTTTGTAAAAATATTTATACTTAATTATTTTTAATCTTATAAAAAATGGATTATAAAAATATATTTTAATTATTAAAAAAATTGGGACAAAATTGAATTAAATACACAAAAGTGGAAACTAAATTGAAACAATGAAATATATATGTGGACTAAATTGAAATTAGGATAATGACATTTGGCACATGTGACATTATCCTGCCACATGGCACTAACATTGCCACGTGTCATAATGAGGACTTGACACGTGACAACAAAAAATGTTTACAAAAAAAAATATTTTAAAAAAAAGAGTGACAACATTAATTATTTTTGTCTAAAATGAACCTAATTGAAACACTTTTCAAAAAGAGGGACAAAATTGAATTTTTTTAAATAAGGGGTACCAAATTGACATGCCTAAGAATGACAACAAGTTGGGTTGGGCGCAGATAGTGTCTATCCGCAACCGACCCGCACAAAAAGATCCTATCTGAAACCCGCCCCGCTACCCGCCGAATACCCGCCTATAAAAAACCCACAGATACCTAACATGGATACCCGCAAATATTTAAAAAAATATTTTATTAGTTTTTAATTGAGATCAAAATAAATTCTACTAGTAGTCTTGGGACAACTAAATATGTTTAAAACATAAATTCAAATTGATAATACTTGAAACATACATCCAAATTCAAATAAACATAAAGTGGATATCATCCTAGTAATTAAACCTAAAGATTAAGAGTAAAAAGACATAAAACAACTAAAATACAAAATAATGCAAAAAATAACATAAACTTAAAAATTAAACGAGATAAAAAATATAGAGAAATTAATTTTATTCACGAAATTTAACCGATAAAAGTTAACCTTCCTGTCTTCGTACTTTTTTTCTCACATTTGTTGTAATATGAAAAATTGACCAATGTCTCACACTTTAGATTATGCTCTAAAATATTTAAGCACTACAAGAAAATGTCTCATTAGTAACCAATTTTAATGACAAAAAGTTATTAGTCACTGTAGTGACCAATTTAGATACCAATTTACAAAATTAAAAATTATTGGTTACTAAAATAGTCAATATTATAAATCAAAAATTATAATTGGTCACTAAATTATTTACTAATTAATTAGAGACTAATTTAGTAACTAAGTTATTTTGGTAGTCAAAACCTAGGTATCTAAATTTTAGTGACCAATTGTTTTGGTAGCCAAAATCATGGTAGCTAATTTTAAAAACTAATTTAATGACCTATTATAATTTGTATTCATAATAGTAACTATTTTATTACAGTGACCTATTATTATTGTGACTAGCAATTTTTGATCACTAAAATTAGTTATTAATAAGATATTTTTTTAGTAAAGTAATGAGATTTAGAATATAATTTTAGATTACACAATTTAAAATATAATTTTAAATTGGGTAATGTGAGATATAATTATTTCGGACAGTTTGAAACTAAATAATTTGGAATTATTTTAAATTTCATATTTCATAATATATTTATGAAGTGTTATACACATACTATTTCTTATGTTACGGAGTTATAAGAAAAAAATTATGACAATGTCTTTGCTTTAAACAAAATATAATAATTTCGAACTTGTTAATAACAATGGTGTAATATCCATGAAATTGTATGTCTTGTTACAATATATACATTTATTTTCTAATAAATTCTTTTGTTTTTATTATTGTATGTCTTGTTACAATATATACATTTATTTTCTAATAAATTCTTTTGTTTTTATTATTTATTCAGTCATTAATAAACCCTAGAAAGTTCGTCATAAAATATAGGACGGTTACGATCTATACATTTATTTTCTAATAAATTCTTTTTAGCTTTTATTATTAATCTGTCTAAAACATTAGTAATAGGATTTTCGTCACTATTATAAAAAAATGAATATAAAAACATTTAAATTAGTAATTGATATGTTAATTAAGTGTGGTCTGAAAGGGACTAATAGACTTTACTGAAAGAAGAAGATATTATGCAAAATGAAACGCGTGAACAAAGGAATTACCGACACCCTCCATCCACTGATTTCTTCTCACTCGCTTTCTCTCAGACACACACTCTCATCGATTCACCGTAGCAGATGAAGCACCGAACATGGCCTCGTGTTTCTTCTTCGCCTTTCTCCTCCCTCAATTTCTCCAACGCAACCGCTCCCCGATACTCCGCCGCCCATTCCGCCCGCTCCACGCGCCTCTGCGCGGGCCCTCCTCCGTCACCTCCCGGCGCCGACTTCACGGCACTACCCTACGATGTGATGGTGAGGATCGCCGCCTCCTTCGACCACCCCAACCTCTGCGCGGCGTCTCTCGTGTGCCGCGCGTGGTGTGAGGCGCTGCGGCCGCTACGGGAGGCCATGGTGCTGCTACGCTGGGGGAAGCGCTTCAAGCATGGTCGCCGCGATGTCCGCCCCAACGCCGACAAGGCGCTCGATTCGTTCATGAAAGCTGCCGCTCGCGGCTCCGCCCTCGCCATGGTTGACGCCGGCCTCATTTACTGGGAGAGAGGGGAGAAGCTCAAGGCCATGGAATTGTATCTCAGGGCCGCGGAACTTGGAAACCCTTCTGCGCAGTGCAATTTGGGAATTTCCTATCTCCAAGGTTTTCATTTCATCATTACCCTAATTTTCGACTGTTAGTTTTGGAAACTCCATGTTTAATAACTGTATGACCAAAGTAATGTATATAATGAAGATAGTAGTAATACTCATCTTACGAGCCGTGCTGAGTTAGAAACCCGTATTTTATCTTTCATGTTTAATAACTGTATGACCAAAAACTAATTTTATTCTTTCGTCTGCGAGATTTGTGGCAAGAAATGTTTTGTAATATTAATTTGGAAAAAAAAATATAGAAGGTCTGTATTTGCATATTTGCAGGTATTTCTTTGTGAATTTTAATGAATATATATACATTATGCTGATGATTCGAGTTCTGAAAAAGGTTTATCTATGCTGTGCAGCTGAACCTCCGAACACTGAACAAGCTGTCAAATGGTTATATAAAGCTTCTGTGTGTGGGAATGTTCGTGCTCAGTACCAGCTTGCGCTTTGGCTGCACAGTGGTGGTGGAAGGGTCTGTAGCAACATGAAAGAAGCTGTTGGTGCTCTATTCTTTTTCTTCCCTCTTACTTGTAATTATGATTCATGAATGCACATGTTCTTTCTGGGAGAGTTCTGGGAAATCTGTTTGGGAATTGAATTGACTTGTAATGTTGGGTGTTTCTGGTTCTTTGTTATCGTGATGTGACGTAACGTATTAGGATCTTTGCTTTTACAGGCTAAATGGTATATGAAAGCTGCAGAGGGTGGGTATGTCCGTGCTATGTACAATATCTCCTTGTGCTTGTCCATTGGGGAAGGACTGTCACGTAATCATCAACTTGCTAGAAAATGGATGAAGCGGGCTGCAGATCGTGGTCACAGCAAAGCTCAGTTTGAGCATGGACTTACTCTCTTTTCTGTGAGTTTTTATCCCTTTCACTTACTCTTCTGTGCGTCAAACATTTGAGAGAGTAAATGAAACACTTTTGTCCGAAAGAAGTTCAAGTTTTTTAAATTTCAATTTCTTAGAATGGATAGGATAATTTAATTTATATACAAGGAAATTAAAATTGAAATTTTAATGCTGAACTTTATGAAAAAGGCTATTATTAAATGTTTAATATTTTTAATTACATAATATCTAATAATTCTAAAACAAAAGTATTGTCGCATTTTACGTCATTATTGATTAAGATACGAGAAATAGAGCAGAAAGTGGGGGCAAAAGAGAGAGAAGGGATATAGGGGAACAGAGGGAGAGAGCAAAGAGATAGATGGAAGAGAAGAGAGGGAGAGGAAAGAGACAAAAAAGGATATAGAAGAGAAAGAGGACAGCAACAAACACAGAAAGAGCAGAGAAAAGAGAACATGGGAAATTTCAAAATTCTTACTATTTTGGTAGAATTTGAAATTAATTTCTAGTAATCAAAATAATTCTACAAAATTTTTAGAATTTCAATTTCTGTGTGAATTCTCTGTTCAAACTGTGTCTCTCTCTGCAAAACATTTTCAATTCTCCCAAAAAAAAAGAATTATTCTCTTTAACAACATCAATTTCTTCGATGTTTTATCTATGACTTTGGTTGTTGTCATCGCATGGTTAATTCCTCTATGTTGTAGACCTGTGTTCTGTTAGTTTTTTTAGTTCGTGACCATAGATATAGACATACACATAATGTAAAATGTGATTTTTCACCTGCATAGTGATTATTATTTTGTTTGAGGTTTTTGTTTCTACCCGGCATTCTGACATTTGCTATTTCTGTCGGGGTTCCAAATGTTTTATCAATGGCTTCATTATTTAAATTTGTGGTTTCATTCTAATGTTCTTGTCTGGAATATGTTTATACATTCGAATAATAGTCAACTATGACTAGAAATATTAGTAGGATTATGGTCCTGGTAATTCAAAACTAAACGGTTGGTGGACAATATTTGTTCAGGAGGGAGACATGATGAAGGCTGTGGTGTACTTGGAACTTGCTACTCGAGCTGGTGAAAAACGTGCAGCTCATGTAAAAAATGCAGTTCTTCATCGGCTTTCATCAGCTTCACGTGATCATGCAATGCATCTAGCTGACAGTTGGCGTGCCTTGCCATCAGTTTGAGCCAAATCCTTAAGTTGGTTTGTGAAAAAGAAGTTGCATGGCCTTGATCAGTGAGAGTGTAGTCAACAAAGAAGGCCTAAGCATGAAACAAGGAAAGCAGGGAGGAGCTGCTAAGAAACTGACTTTGCCTACCAATCCTGACTATAGTGGTTTTTTCCTATGTATAAACAAAACTTGTTGGTGGGCGTTTGTAAAACTAGTGGACTTTGTAAAATCCTCTAAACTATTTGAAACTTCCTCTTCAGTTCCCTTCAGAACTGTGCAATTAGATTGTGGTGGGCATTTTTTGTCATAAATGGCCATCTAGAGAAGTGAAAATTCATATTACTCCATATTATATGTTGTACGGATGGAATATAACGTAGTATCAAGCTGTCTGTCTGACTTTACACGTGATTCAGTTTAACCACTACTTTGGTTTATACATATATCATCCACTTAGCCAACTTTCAATTTTTACTTTTATTTTTTATTTCCCGACATGACAATTAGCATGCATATGCACCCAATTATACATAAAATACTAGGTCATGGACAATCCCTAGTGTGTAATCTTTCATGGAGCTTTGTGGATCAAATTTGCCTTGAATGCTCAATTCTTTTGAAGGTTTGAGGTCTGTTGTTTAGTCACGAGTTTCGTGTAGACAGATGTTTCTGTGACTAATGGTTAAGGATGTGAAGAAAAATAGAAAGATGCTTCTGTGACTAATGAGTTAAGGATGTGAAGAAAAATAGAAAAATACTCAGTTCATTTTGCCCTTTAGATGACATTTGCTTCTTCAAGATGAAATATCTTGAATTTGGCATGCATATTCTCAGAGGGAGAGCATGAATCAAATAACATTTCCCAACCCAACATATCCCGAAGGCAATCGGCTTTTCCGAGAGTAGCAAACAGTGTCTTGTTCAGTCGCCAAATCTCTAAAGTTGTGCATATTTTGCTGTCTAATTTTAGAATAATGTTTAGTTGCATAGACCATAACATGCATTAGATTCAGAGTTTTTTATGAAGGAAAGACAGAATAAGCAAGCGCAGAAGAACACTTTTGTATCACAACAGACCTCCCATTTACAAATAGTACACAGCGCAAAAGATAATCCGACCATCAGTTTTCAAACTCAATCTTTTGTAGGTCGTTCCAGCAAGAACAGGGGATTGATCCAAAAGGTAGGAATTTGGTAAATTGAGGTGTTAGAAACTTTTTCCACGATGCTTATTACAAACACATGCATACAAAAAAAAAAAAACCGTAGATGCTCCTTCAGTGTTGCTTTTCAAGAAGCACAATTACATGACATACTAATAGCACATCCTCCTTAACTGCAACCTTTATTACACACTCATTATTATTAAGTGAAACTCAATAAAATTATACCAAATAATGTGAAACTTACCTCCTATTTAACAAGTCCTACATAGATTTCACCAAGTAACATGGAAAAATAGATAATTTAGAGAATGCCTTGCTAGTATCCAGCATTCCTCCACCATAATAGCATATCTCATGGACACAAACCCTCCACCGTGTATCTCTTTCACTGTTCAGTCTGCATAAAAACCCATGTGATATAGCACCATACAAAAAGTGGACATAAGGGGCAATTTGGCATATAAGAAGGATGCTTACACATTATCAGAGTCACTGATTTGATAAGCTCTCACAAATTGAGTTTCTTCTGTTAAAGTAAAAATTCCAAACGCTAATGAACAAAGCACATTTCAGTTAAAAAAATGTGCAATTGAATGAAGTCTTGATCATTGGTCAAAGACATGAATGAGATCAGATGTAAACTGATGAACAGACTTCCAACAGTAAAGCCACTTTCAATTCCTGAAGAAATCAAACCTCCTACAGTTATATCCCACTATAAGAATTTGTATTATCACAAAGGCAATGTAGAAAACATACTTAATGAACAAATGAGTACACAAGTACTAAAATAGAATGATCAACATTTAATTATACAATATAAATCTCTGCACAACTGCCACCCCACTGACTAGTTTTATGGGGAGAAAAAGGAAAACAAAAAACAGTCTAAGCTGAAGAACTAGTGTATTTTTTTATGTGTGCTTTGTCCTATAAATCCCCCTTATTCCCAAAGAGTTGGCCAGATGCACCTTACTCAACACTATACCGATGAACCCACAAAAACGCAGGGTCTTCAAACAAGCTAAATTTGTGGTCAAGGCAAATATGACATCCTTTGAGAATTCATTCCTGCATGATACAAATTGAGGTGGATTATTGCCCTGGAGACCAATTCCTTTAGATGCTGAGGAAGAACTGTTCTGTCTGCACCTTCAAGCACTGTCAACACCCTTGCTTGCTCCAAGGACTCACTGTTGGCAGCATGAAGTGCAAGGTAGCAAAGAAGAGTTAGCCCGTCATGCATCTGGGTAACTTCATTACTCCTGAGCAGTCTCATCAATGCCGGGATGCCATTGAATTCAATTATCGTCTTAGAATGCTCAACATGTAGGAAATTATCTGGAGAAGCAAATTTGGAAAGAGCAACTGCTGCCTCATCTGCTACTTCTGCATTTCTATTACTCATCTGTGCAACTAGAGGTTGAATTACCCGAGTCTCTCTAGCGGGAAACGTCCTAGCCAACGCACCAATGGACTTCATAGCTGGAATTTGCAATGCAGGGCTATCCACCTCTTTAATTATCCTCAGCAGCTGTTCCACAACAATCTTAGCAGCCGGAGAATTGGTCTTAAACGCTGCTCGACGAAGGTCAGCATTGGATTCAGCAGCTACGGCTACCTCCATTATCGTCATCAAGCAATTAAACTGCAGCTCTCCTTGCTCATTCTGAACAATCTTAGCCAAACAAAGCATCCCTTTGGTCTCAGTTATCTTCCTACTGTTGGTCACACTCCCTCGCGCAAGCATCCACAACGCCTCAGCGCAACTAACCTTCAGCTGAAGCTTCACCTCAGGATCCTCATTCTCCCTCTCCTTCCTATGATTCCCTCCCCTGCTACTTCCCTCCGCAAACAAATACGAATTCGAGTAGGAATTCGAAAAATGGCGACCACCCCGGGTACCCTTTCCCAACTCCTTATTAATCTGAACAATGGAATGAATGCTTTGCTTCCCCAAATGACCCCATTGATCATCCACAAAGGTGTCAAACGACAAGAGTGTCACAAGCGGTCTAATCACGTTCTCCCGGGCGAAATCCTCCTGAGCCACAGGGTCATGCTTGGCCATCCTGGCAACCAAATTGGCAGCCAGGGTCTGAACCCTCACGGGGGAGTCACTGAGAACCTGCACAACAGCAGGCACACCATGCTCACTCACAATCACTCTAACCCTCTCCAAATCATTAGCCAAATGACACAAAGCACCTGCAGCAGCAATTTGAGCAAGAGGGGAAGTGCCTTCCTTGAAAAGCTTCAACAAAGGAGGCACCCCACATTCCTCAACTATGATCTTCTTATTCCTATCGTTATCTTGAGCTAAAGAAGCAAGTTCATTCGCAGCCTCGATTCTATCGTTTAATTGACCCATTTGAAGGGAAGCGATGAAAGACCATACCCAAGATAGAATGGGGTCGTTGCTGGCTATCGGAGGGAGCGAGAGGACAATGCCGCCGTCAGCGTCGAAGATGCTGAGGAGCCACTTCATATCACCCACGGAGGCGTCCAGGTGTGCCAGGACTTTCCGGAAATCGGCGGCGCTAACGATGGAGACGACACGGTGGAGGATGCTCCGGCGCTTGCACTTGCGCACGAGGGCGAGAGCGCGGTCCAGATTCTTCGCCGTCTCGGCAGCGACGCGGCGGATGGGACGTTCGTAGAGCGACGGCGACGCGGCGGAGGTGTTGGTGGCCGTGGCGAAGCGGACGAGGGTTCGGAGCATTTGGAGGAGGCGATCGACCTGCTTCCACACCTCCGAGCACTCAACTTTGAACGAGTCGGCCTCGTCCACCGCCGAGCGAACTCGCTCCGCCACCATAATCGGGTACGATAACTCTTCCTCCACTCGCTTCTCCTCCAACAACGCCATCTCCGCCGCGCCGAGTCTGCCACCGAGTCAGTCGATAAATAATCAAAGGTTTTTTCTGGGGATGGTGTGTGCTGTGTGTGCTGTGTGAGACCGAGTCAACCGAGTCTACGCTGAGTCTGATAGAATCCGAGTCGGGAATTGGAACGGGCGTTTATGTTGGTGTTGTTCATTTGACACTTCTTGTTGTTCTGCCACGCATGTCTTTATGTTTTTGTTTGTCCTAACTCCAAACGTTACCTACACACATCACACCAGTAACTTCTTTCTCCCTTCTTCGCTAGTTAATTAATTGATTAATTTACGATTTTTATTAGTTTATACTATTCGACTTCAAATTTTTATTAATTAATTTTATTATTTTATTTCTTCAATTAGTGTATCTAAAAGGGTTTTATTATGCTAATTAGGGATTTGGAAAGAACAGTGGAGTCAAATTGACTAGTACGTGACGTAACCTCTGCTAACAATTAGTTCTGGTTGTTTATTTTTTCTGTCGAAGACTACATTTCGCACTCGCTTCCGTGGAGCGTGCTTTTCGAGACTTTTCTAACATACACGTGTAGTTTCTCTTGTTCAATAAATATATTTTATTTCATTTTCTTATTTTTCTAAGGTTCTTATGCCTAAATTTTTAAATAAAATAAATTAATTTTTTCTATAACTTCAAATAAACCTATATAAGAAATAAAACTTTATAAATTAGTTATTCTTAAGTTACTGCTACGATGTATTTTATGAATAATATATTTACTTATTTTAAATCATTACACATAAGTTTGTATAAACAAATCTTTATTAATTTCTTTGAAAATTTATTTAATGTTTTAAGATACGTACGATGTATTCCCAAACAAAGCAACTAATAAAATAAATTTTATATGGAATAAATTATAATTATGAAAATTGAAATCACAGATACCATGAAAAGAAAAGTCAGTCAACAAAATATATACATATAAGAATTGAGATAATTTAATTTACATAACAGTTTTTTTAGGATATAAGCTTATTTTTATTTAATCTAATTTAACAATTATTTCACAATAAATTATCCGAGATATAAATTTATTATTTAATAAATGTAAGATTTCTCTCTCTCTCTCTCTGTATCTCTCCTATATATATATATATATATATATATATATATATATATATATATATATATATATATATATATATATATATATATATATCAGCATATTAATAATTGAAATGATAAATAAATATTTAAAAAATTAATGTAATAATAATACTAGTAAACTTAATAATTATATTTAACTAAATAAGTTAATCCAATAAACTTATATATTATTTGAAAAACTTAAAATTTGATTTTTCTTTTCATAATAGACTCACACACGATCTGCTAAAACCTAAAAATCCTTATTATCTATAACTATATATAAAGGGGATTCCCTCTTTTGTGTCCACATTTCATAATTCCAACTTTACCCTTTATAATTTAATTATTTATTAAATTTTTAAAAATTAACGGTTATTTTTATAAGTTTTTATAAAATTATTTACTTATCTCTTTTTTCTTTTTTTCTCTTACTATTCATCAATAGTTATTTTTCTCTTATTTTCTTCGTACATTTTATTTTATTTTTTATAAATATATTTTTATTTTGTTTATTAAATTAATAACATTACAATATCATCAATTTTTAATATAATTCAAAAAATGCGTACACACAGGCGCGATAGCGCCTGTGTTTACACTAGTTATATATAATATATATACTTATATTATAATTAACTGTATAGTAATTTTGAAAAATTCAAAAAGTAAAGGGCCCAACCGGATTCGAACCGCTGACCTCTTGATCTGCAGTCAAATGCTCTACCACTGAGCTATGGACCCTTTGCTGAGGGTTTCATACAATTTTACGATGATATTCGATAGATACTAATAATTTAATTAAAATTAAGCTTGGATTTTAAAACTAACCATTGTGTACCTGAATAATTTCCTATAATTTGTATTAATATATATATATATATATATATATATATATATCACTAAAAAAACGTTCAAGATATGAAAATTCTTCGTAATATGTATCCCATTAAACAGTGTAATCTTTCTTAATCTTGATATTATGAAACACAATTCTTGTACAAGTTCTGTAACATTTTCTTCTCTAACAGTTACTTCATCTTCACAAAATTTATTTACACCACTTGTAAACTTTTATAATTATCTTTAAACATTTAACTCATTTCCAATGAGTCATGTTTAAACTGACCATAATCTTCGCTGTTTCTATTGACATGTTTGACATTTAAAATTGAGTGTGGAATTAATATTAAGGGCCCTGCAGAAATTTCCAGACAATACCAAACGTGCAATTGGACACGTTGAACAATGAACACACACAAAATATTAGTCCAAATAAAAAACTTACTCTAGAGTTTGAATTTCCACCTCCTAATTCCATTATCCTAATGAAAAATCAAATATTCCAATTTTGTATAACCAGGACCACAGAAAAAATTTGTACATATTATATGAACTGTACTACATGTAGAATCAACTTTTCTTTTTCTACTTTTTAGACAATATGTCTCATTCATTTATATAAATCCTATTACAATAAAGTAAAACTATACTAACAAATATTTAATATACAATATAAAAATTTAAAACTTCTAAATAAATTATAAATTAACTTAATATTTAAGATTGTAATGTAACTGGACTTAGAAGTCGAATGATAACTTAAAGTCACACTTCTAACAAATACATAGAATGAGTAGTTTCGAAGGTCATACTCAATTTTGCACTTTCGTGGCAAGTATTGTTCAATGTCAAACCCTCAATCCACGTTCTTCAAATAGACAAATACAAGTCATTGCTTCTTATTATCATTATCAATATCTTCATGCTTCCTTGCACACACAATTGCATAATTAAAGAAAATATATCCTTCAATTAATAAGTTGCAAACTATTTTTTTTTTTCACTAAAAAACAGGCATGTGGTTTAAAATGTAAGCTGCGTATAAGCTAAGGCATATATGTATATAAAGTCTTAATTACCTAACCAATTTGATATGTCCAAAGCTATAAAAGTGAACTGAAGAGACTATCTTTTGGGTTTGGGTTGGAACGAGTCAAATTAATTTTAAGCATAACTTGTATTTGTCATTTTATGTGATTCGAGAACATAAAATCAAATTTATAATAATAATAATAATTGTTCTGGAACATCCATTTGTCCAATATCGTTTAGTTGTGAAGATAAAAAAATATTTAAATATTTTTTTTAAAATTTTTAAAATATTTTTAAAAATTAAATTGTGACAAGATTTTAGATTTTAAAACGGATAATACCTTATAGGAAACTATTAACCTAATAATAACTAACTATAGAGACACAATGGCCCGAGACAAATGCAGTGTTACTTGGCATCATTTAAGGACGACCCAAATACGTATCCAGGAATTTTTTTTTCGCCTGCTTTTGTTGAACAAAGAAATTTTCTATTTGCATTCAAATCTCATTTCACTTTTGTTGAGTTTGATAATTTGGACATCTCTTCCATTAACTAAATATTCACAGTTGATACAGCATTAAAATATTTGATTAAGATCAGAAATGCCATTTGGTTGAAACCACATTATTTTGAGCAGGATAATGTTTCTGTCGGGTAACTGACATTTATATATGATTATATTAATGCACCTGCGAAGGTCATATTTAAATATCTGCAATATCAATTCACTTGGCTACTAAGTGTGCCTTAAACTACACGTCTGTTCCC
The DNA here is from genome assembly GCF_037176805.1 of Vigna unguiculata. Taxonomy (NCBI): domain Eukaryota; kingdom Viridiplantae; phylum Streptophyta; class Magnoliopsida; order Fabales; family Fabaceae; genus Vigna; species Vigna unguiculata. The sequence continues at coordinate 26,921,620 of NC_140793.1, forward strand.
TAATTCGATGATTCTTGAGGCATCATAATCACACCAACTAGTGATTGGTAAGGAATATTGCGAATTTTCATGTTATGGCCCATCATTTGCTTGGTTTGGTATGATACTGCATTAATTATGTGAAGAGTTTTGCCATTCTGTATTGGCCAATTCTACCAATCCATGACATTGAAATGGATTTTTCATACTAGTCAAGTTATTCCTTTGGGTAAAAATATTTTACTCAGTGAATCATTAAATATACACACAGGAAATTAGTTTAATCCAACGCACTTCATTTTCTGTACAGGGGAAGGTATCATCAATTTAGATGTTAGAGAAATCAATAAAGCAGAGTATCATTTTCCAATTACATCATCACATGCATCACCAAAATACCCCGTGGACCACAAGAAACTTTGTTATTGACGATTTCTAAATTAAATTGATGCACTACACATAATCAGGTCTCTACTTTTGGTCATTTTATAGAGTTTGGTATGCACCCCATTCTGGATTTGGATTGGCCTAGCAGTTGTGAATGAAGGAACTGAGTTTCAACACTAACAACAGAAATTGTTCTGTTTTCTTTAAAACAAAAAAAAAAAATAAGTATAAAAAACTCCATTGGTACCACAGATGCTACTGAAAATTGGTCCCAGAGACTCAGTGCTGACTCCCTAATAACATAGCATCGTTTAACAAATTCCAAAACTTCAGTTTTGGATTAGGAGATTTCAAGAACTACATTGCACTCAGAACATAGGAGATTATGTTATAACACCGTATAAGTATGCTTTTGTAGTTCAATGTATCAATGTCACTCTAAATTTGCAATTAAATAATGCATTAATTTTGAGTGAAATGTGTCGCGCCAAATACGTACCTGGAATATTCCACCATGCCTATAACATGTATGATGAATTGAGCATGAGAAAAGCCGAGAGAGTACAATTATCAACGATCTGAACTACTTATAATAAGTTTTTTCACTCAGATTCAAGAATGAAATGGGACTGTGGATTCCATCACTGAAAAAAAAAATCCTCAAAAACTTCTCAAACTCAAGGATGCAAATAAATTGAGACTAGATTCGAAGAAAATGGGTTCACCTGGTTGAGAAAATGAGCATTTTTACCCAGACCATCTTCTCCTGCAACAAAAGCATTCTTCGTACAGTGAGAATTAGTTCAACTTCACATACACAAAACACTATTACAAGTTTACTCATGAATTAGTTTCTAGAAAAGTATATATACAAACATTCACCTTCTGCCATTGAATTAAGTGTGGTTGAGACGAAAACTAGGACCTTCAGACTGAATAATCCATAATGGTTTCACATTACTTTATATGATTACATTTAAATGATTAATGTAAAAGTCTATTAAACAGTTAGATTATTCTATGCTTCTGTTTCATATATTACATTACATGTGATATGATTCGGATTAGTAAATATATAGTTGAGTGAAGAAATAAATATTTAGTAATAAATTTAGATAAATTTTATTTTTGCATTTTATCCGTATAAGATTTATAATTTAAGTGTGATTATTAATACTCTGTTAATTGTTTTGTAAGTTTTATAACTACTATTTATCTGATTGAGATAAATAGTAATTATGTTGAGCCTAAATTTTATCTGTATACACTCCTGATATACTAAAAAACCTATTTAATACTAACGTCTTCAAATAGTGAACAAGTAATTTAGAAACAAGCTAATACACTGATAGGTCAATAACAAAATATAAATTATGAACATTAAAATAAGGAAAATTATGTTTCAACAAAATTTTTTTATTAACAAATTTTTAATAAAATACATGTGACAATATTTTAATGAATAACATAAAAATTTGATACGACTTGAAAAAAGAAAAAGATATTTGATGTGTATTAAAAAATAAACTTTGTCAAAATAAAAATTTGTCAAAAATCACAGTCCTTAAAATAATTATTATTCTAAGAGACCGAGACAATATAAAGAAAAAAATATATTATAAAAGTACAATCTAACTTGTTTATATGATATAAAGTTAATTTTAATGTGCAATGCAATTCTCGTGATAATATATTCAAAACTTTATTTCACAGTGAGATCATTGCATAATATATTAATTTGTTTTTCAATAAAAAAATTTATTTGATTCTATATGAATGTCAATGTAGTTAATATTTTAAAAATAAATAAATATACAACTTAATACATTATAAAAATCATATAATAATAATAATAACAACAAAACAACCTTTATATTTAGGTATTTGAAGCCTGATTTTTAATTAAATATCTTTTGTAACTTTTTAACTTGGCTTATTCTTTTCTTTTTAAATCTAACCATAAATAAACAAAAAAAAAAAAACATATGATATTATTTAAAAGTTAAAATAAAAATTAAACACTTTATTTATAACGAAAACTTTAAATAAGATAGTAATTTATTTTTCGATAAAAAAAATTTTGATCCTATTGGTATGCTAATATGCTTAATATTTAAAAGTAGATAAAATATACATATTAAATACATAACAAAATTGACATAATAATAAAACTAAAACAAAAAATTATATTTAGCCCCATTTCAAGCCTGATTTCTATTTAAATAATATTTGTAAGTCTTTCTCTTATCCTTGGAAGAAAGACTAACATTACAAGAAACGACAAAAGTACAGTATTTAAAAATGTAAAAAAGTAAAACAAAAAGGGCCCAACCGGGTTCGAACCGGTGACCTCTTGATCTGCAGTCAAATGCTCTACCACTGAGCTATGGACCCCATTTTATTATATAATTTTTGCTGTATATTTTTCAAATCTATTTTCTTTTACATTAAAAGAATGTCCAAGCAATTTATAGACTTTATTATAAAACTGAAAAAAAAAAATAAGAGTCCAGTCTTATAAAAATAACTTGTATAAAATTAAGAACGTCGGATCTTGATAATAAAATATATAATAATATTTTAATTCATTTTTTTTATCCATTTATAATTCACCATTCTATTACTCTTAAATTATTACATTACATCACTAAAAAAATAAAAATAAATTATCTAAAAATATGAGTGATAAATTAAAAATAATAAAAAAATAAATTAAAATATCATTATCCTAATAAAATATAACACTTTATTATTATTTTAAAAATAAAAATACATAAAAAAATATTATAATATACATCTTAATAATATAATCTAGTATGATAAAATTAATTTGAAATTGAATGATTCTATTTGAGTTTTGTTCATTCTTGCTTCGTGAAAGATATAGCAATTCTTTTTCACAAATTTTATTTTCATTGGTTTTAAACCTTTTTAATTATCTATAAACAGTAAGATATCTAATTGTAAAATTTAATGAAAGTTCTATAATTATAATTTTTGGTGATCAACCAAACTTGCAAACATGTAATTTACTTTGTCATGTTTTGTGGAAAATAGATTGTTTAACTTTAGGATGTCAAAAAAATTTGTATACATGAATATTTGCATATAAAATCTGTAGACACAAACTAAAATAAATATTGTAAATGGATATAATATATATATATATATATATATATATATATATATATATATGGGTGATGAATACGGGTATTTTTTATAACTGTATGTTAACGGGACGGTACAAGTATCATAATATCATAGTATTTGTAATCATAGATATCCATACCCGTTATATTCTAATTAAATTTAAAAATACCAAATAAAAAATATTAAAATATTAACACATTGATTTTGAATTAGTTATTTTTTATCAATTGGTTTTAAAAAATCTCAATTTCTTTGTAAACTGTCATTCAACACTATTTAAATGGCTATTTATATATTATATTTTATTTGAATTTATAGTTAAAATATGTTGTTAAATAATTGAAACTTTTTTTTTTGTAAATATTTGCGGATGCATGTGGATATCCGTGGATATTAAACAAACATGCGAGTACCCACATAATGGGTACCCGCACGGATACCGGTACGAGTACGAAACAAATATTTATCTGGCATGGGGTACAGGAGAACTACTACTCGTACCCTACCCGCCTCGTTAACATCCTTAGTTAAACTTTGCATTATATACTATAGCTTCTCTGAGACATGGGTAAGGGATAAACGGTGCAGGATCTCTGAGTCTACTCAATACACCTGTCTTCCGAAAAAAGAGTCAAATGTCAATTTTGCATGAGTCATTATGGGCATGCTTTGTTGACATTTTATTGATGATTGGTTTGAAGGAAAATAATTTAATTATACCATGTTTTGTTTAAGTAATATGAATTGTTATAATTACATTAACTTACTTGGTTGTTTGTTATGTTGTGTTTTTGTCTACTTATAATGATCACATGTTATACGTAATGATAGCGTAAATGAAAAATTTGTGAAATAATAGATTTGTTGATGGTTCTTAAAGAGAGTCTTAATATCCTTTAGATATATAATTTTTGTATTGTACAAATCCTCCTAATTATAAAGTGTTATTTATAAAATTGAAATTTAAATTAAGTTTTTCTGATTGTAAATACATTTTTATATACTTATACGTTGTTTTATGTTTTTTACCAAGTATGTAATACTAGGTGGGGTGGTGCAAATTGAGACAAGACAAATAAAAAACATTATAAAAACATGATCAATCTTGTTTATATGATGTGAAGTACTTTTTTAGTGTGCAATATACAATTCTCATAATAATATATTTAAAACTTTTTTTACAGTGATATCATTAAAGCAGATATCGATTTATTTCTCAATTAAAATTAATAGTTGATTCTATATGAATGTTAATAAACTTAATATTTTAGAAATAAATAAATAAATAAAAATATTATATTATTTAAAAATGTTAAAAATAAGAAGAAAGGACCCAACCGAGTTCGAACCGATGACCTCTTGATCTGCAGTCAAATGCTCTACCACTGAACTATGGACGCTATTTTATTATGTAAATTTTATTGTATATTTCTAAAATGTATTTATATTACATAACTGAAATACAAGCCATTATAGTCTGTAGTATATATTTCAATAAGAAAACTGAGGAAAATATGAAATTTATGTCATTCTACAATTTAATCTATATAATTGATATTTAGAAACATTTTCCGTATACGTTCAATTTTAAGGGTACACTGTTATAAAAATAGCTAGTTTGGTAAAATTAAGAATATTGAGTTTTGATAATAAAATAAAATACTTTAATATTATTTTAAAAGTAAAACTTTATAATTATTTCTAAACAGTAAACTCATCTCCAACGAATATTATTTAAATAAGGATTAGACGTATTTTTATTTCTTAACTTTAAGTGAATTTTAGAATTAGTTTATTTTAAATTTTTAGACTGATTTAGTCATTTATCTTTCGAAACACATGAATGTAGTCTTTTTAATCAAATTTTATTAGATTTATTTGATGTTTCGTACGCATCTCAACATTGTATTTGAGTTATTTATATTGTTTGATATATTTTTATTTTAATGTCAAGTCAAATACTATTATGAAACGTTTGAAATGTCAAACAAACTTAACAAAATTTGATTAAAAATATTAAATTCATATATTTCAAAAAATAAAAGACTAAATTATTAAAATTTCAAAAAAGAAAACATATTTAACAAGTACTCGTCGTCCTGGATAATGAAATAAGATATGTATCGTCCTAGTAATTCAACATGTTACACTGTGAAGTGTGTGAGACCAAGGGTATTTGAAACATGTACATACAGACTAGAAAATAAATATACAACTTAATACATTATAAAAGTTTTATAATAATAAAAAAATATTTATATTCAGCTATTTCAAATCTGAATTTTAATTAAATATCTTTTGTAATTCCTTAACTTAGCTTATCCTTTTCTTTTTAAACGTAACCATACACCAAAACAAAAAACAAATATTTCCTCATAGAGTTTATTATCTTCTGACAATAACATATTATATTAGTTACAAATGTAAAATAAAAATTAAACACTTTATTTTATAATGAGACTTTTAATTAAGATATTAATTTATTTTTCGATAAAAATTTTATTTGATTCTCTATGTATGATAATATACTTTAATATTTAAAAGTAGATAAATATACATCTTAAATATATAACAAAAATGACATAATAATAATAAAACTTGTAATAAAATAGTAGGGCCCAACCGGGTTCGAACGGGTGACCTCTTGATCAGAAGTCAAATGCTCTGCCACTGAGCTATGGACCCTATTTTAATATCTAATTTTTGTTGTATATTGGTAAAAATTATTTTCTATTACATAAATAAAAAATGTACAAGCAATTTCTAGTTTGTATTATAAAACTGAAAACAAGAATATGAAATTTATGTAATTAAGCAATTTAATCTATATAGTTGATTTAGGAAACATTTTCCGTATAAGTTCTTAACTTGAAGGGTCCAGTCTTATAAAAATAACTCTTGTATAAAACTAAGAATATCGAGTCTTGATAGTAAAATACATTACTTTAATATTATTTTAAAAAAATGCAAATAAAAATTTATTATAATATAGATCTTAATAATATAATCTACCATGGTAAAATGAATTTAAAATTGGATAATTTTATTTGAGTTTCTTGTTCATTCTTGTATTATGGATGACAAAATAATTATTTTGACTTCACAAATGTTATGTTCATATGGTATAATCAGCAACGGATTAAGAGTTTGAAAGATTAATACTTTTATTTAAAATTTATTTTTTTGGTTTTTTATATATAAAAAAAAAACAACGCATTTCAATATAATTTGATGAAGAAAAGTGATTAAGAATGTATATTCTTAAAAAAATTTATATCATTAATTTTAATATAACCTTTTTTACCAATAAATTTCTTAAATTTGTATCAATATTCTTCTATCGGCTTTGATCATATATATATTTTTATCAAGAGTAGAATTATCATCTAATCTCAATCTCCTCCTCGCGGGGCTTGGTTCAACAGTTTGAGAGGCCTAAAATAAACTTAAGAAATGAGACATTTTATTTAAAATTTATTTTTTGAGTTTTTTTTTATTCAAAATAATTTATTAAATTGTCATAATTAATTTTATTTAAAATTTCTTTTTCAATATATAATAGGACTAATTTGTTCAATCTTTATTGAAACATTGTTCATCTTAAGTAAGTTTTTGTTTTCTTTAGCTGTGAAAAACTCATTTCGGCTGAAACAACTGACACTAGAATTTTTAACATTATTTTATAAGTAATATATGCATTTGGAAAAGAATTTATTTTTTTATATAATTAAGAATGTCAATTGGTTTATCATTTTCCAAACCTATAATTTTCCTTAATTCTGAAATGAAATCAAATCTATCAATATCCAACAAATTATCATGTTTTAAATTTTTTTTAAGGGTTAAGCATTTATCTTTCAAAAATGAAATATCTACACATAGTAATACATAAGACATTTGCTCTTTTTTGTTCATAGCTCCTTTTTGTTATGCAATTAAAGTCTTCATTATTCTTTTATTTTGAACTTTTGAATAACCTGATTTAAATTTTATAGTTGGCATATCTATATCACTACTAGAAAATGCTTAATTAGTAACCAATTTTAGTGACCAAAAGTTGTTATTTCCTATAGTGACCAATTTAGATACATTTTAAAAAATAAAAAATTATTGTTTACTAAAATAGTCACTATTATAAATAAAAAATTATAATTGTTTATTAATTAATTAGAGAGCAATTTAGACTAAATTATTTTGGTAGCCAAAATTTAAGTAGGTAATTTTTAGTGACTAATTTCCTTTGGTAACCAAAACCATGGTAGTTAATTTTAAAGACCAATTTAGTAACAAATTATAATTTTTATTCAAAATAGTGACTATTTTAGTAACCAATAATTTTTTGGTTTGTAAATTGGTATCTAAATTGGTCACTATAGTGACTAACAATTTTTAGTCAATAAAATTGGTTACTAATGAAACATTTTCTTGTAGTGTATATTTTTCTATAAAATAAAAAATGATAATATATAAAACACTATCAAAGATAAATATATAAAATGAATGAATTAAAACAATAAAACTTCATTTTAGTTGTCAAGAAAACAAACTCGATAGTAGACTTGCAATATCTTGAAGTCTCAAGTCTCTTTTTCACTCTTAAGTCTCAAGCTTGTTCAAAAACTTGCTAAGTTGTTTATTTTAAGATTAATCATTAATAAAAATAATTAAAAAAAATATTGTGCTTATAAACTCGATAGTAAGTCTTCTTTTTTTTCCCTAAACTTGAATTAACTTTCTACAGAAAACTCAACTTTGAATTATGCTCCAATTAATTTATTATCCACCAAATTCAAATACAAATCCAAAACAGAATAAAAATAACAATACAAATAAAAAAAAAAAGAACATACTAACAAAAAATGAGGATGAAAAAATTGGTACATACAAGCAACATGAGATTCAAGAGATTTAAGGTATGCAATATGCCAAAATCATAGAAAAATGACTATTAGAAGAAAATAAAGTAATGAGAGGTAAGATAAAACATACAGAGATAAAAAGAAGAAAATTGAATCCAAATTGATTATAAGAGAATAAAGATAGTTAATCATTTTTTTTAAACAAAATTATAATTTACTAAACAAAAGTTTTAACTCATTAATTATCATATTTACTACCAATAAAAATTATAAAATAGACTAATAATTATTTTATTTTATTTCCAAACATAAACTTATAATTAATTTAATAGAGCTATAGTATTAATAAAACATTTGTTAGGCCTTTTTTTATCTTAAACATAATTTTGTAATTAGTTGAATAGAGGTATATTAATTATTACTAAAAAAATTGAGGTCTTTTTTTCTTAAACATGATTTTATAATTAATTTAGCAGTAATTTTAAGGCCTTCTTATCCTTGAGGCCTAAAGCTAGTATTTTACTTGTTTTATCCTTGAGCCGCCCTACCTCCTCGTTATCCTATGTTTAAGGATTAGAATTATCATCATCCCTAACTACTTATCTTTCTCTATTGTTGTTGTCACTTATATTTATATTGTTATCATCTTGTTCATTCAAAGAGTACTCATCTATATTTTATAATTCATTTTTCTTATCTATTTTTATAAATTATTCATAATTTTTGTGATACAATTAAGGCATCAATTCTCCTCATATTGATTTTTGAATAGCCTGATTCAAATTTTCTACTTGACATATTTATACATTTTTATGTAAAATAAAAAATTATAATATATAAAACCCTATTAAAGATAAATAAATAAAATGAATGAGGTAAAACAATAAGATCTGGTTCTGATTGTGAGAAAAGTAAACTCAATAGTAGACTATTGTCTTAAGTCTCAAGTCTTTATCTCTTTCCCAAGTCTCAACTTCCTCACCAACATGCAGAATTTATTTAAAGACTAATCATTAATAAAAATAATTAAAAAAATTATTATTCTTCTCACCTCCATAGTAAGTATTTTTTTTCTTCTAAACTTAAACTAGACAAAAGAAACACATTTCTAATTCTAATACAAATCCAACAAATAAAATAAAAACAAAAACACAAATAGAAAGAAAAACATACTAATCAAGAATGAGGATGAAAATATTGATACAACATAAAAGTCAAGGAATGTAATATGCCAAAATGTTAAAAAAAAACTCTAGGATAGAAGAAAATAAAGAGAGACAAGAGAAGTCAAAAAGAGATAAAATAAAATAATAAAATGAAGATTCATCATAAGAAAGTAAAGATAACTAATCATTCTTTTATTCGTAAACAAGATTATAATTTACCAAATTTTTTTAACTCATTAAATATTATTTTAATACCAATAAAAATTAATATACACTAATAATAATTTAATTAAATTTTATTTCCATACATAAACTTATAATTAATTTAATATAGCTATATTAGTTTTAAAACATTCTTTTTGAGGTATTTATTCTTAAACATAATTTTATAATTAATTTAAAAGAGGTATATTAGTATTAAAAAAAATTTCAGACTTTTTTTCTTAAATATAATATTGTAATAATTTAATAAAAAAATATTTTTAAGACTGTTTTTTTATTATAATCCTTTATATATCTCTCCAAACAGTAAAGTCATTTTCAACGAGTATTATTTAATCTGACCATTATCTTTGTTATTACTTTTATTTACAGGTTAGTGATGTTAGCCATTTAAAGTGTTATGGTCCACGGTTTAGTACTAAATTATGTGAAGAGTTTTGGTAATCTGTACTACCGAAGTTACACGAATCCATGAGTGACACATATAAAGGACAAAGAAATGTACATATCATACTTTTGTTATCCTTGTATAAACATATGAAACTGAACCTTACCAAGTACAACAGTGTATGGTATATGCGAATTTACTTTAATCCAAAGCACTTTCTGACGCAGGGAGGGTCGCATCAATTTAGATACCAGAGAAACAAACCAATAAAGCAGGATCATTTTCTAATTACATCATTGCATGCATCACCAAAATTCCTATTCTTAAATATCGAAGTGGACCACACAATAAACTTTGTTATTGACGATTTGTAAATTTTATTGACGCACTCACTTAGGTGATGATAAACACAGTCATATGTTTGTAGCTTTTGTCCTTTTAAAGCTTGGCAATAACCCCATTTTGAATCTGCTTGGCAGATATCCCATTATCTTTATCATCCAAATCACTTGCACTTGGGGGAACATCTACTGCTGGGGAACAATTGAAAAACCCATGTGGCTGCACCATCAATAGCACAATAAAATTAATGCCAAAACTATCAATACAGAATATTCTTCTTTTTCACAGAAAGAATGGCAAGAAAATAAGCTATTTTTGAGTGTAATACCATAAGCAAAAAGCCAATGCGTTCCACTGGCATAACTGGCCAGTCTTCCAATCGAGGAATGTGTGTCATTCCAAACACGTACCTGCAATATTTCACCATGTCAGAAAAAACATCTACAGAGAATGAATAAGAACATAGTCTAAACATTAAACATGTCTTGATCCATTCAACATTCCGTATCATATGTGAAACAAAAACAAGTGAACTCACCAAAGAACTATATCAGCTTCTTCCAGTGATCTATTTTGCTGAACCCAAGTAGCTAAACCCTCTCCAACACGTGGATTCTGATTGGGGAACTCTCCTCCAGGCTGCATTTCTTCGGGAACATAAGGAGTGACCCAGAGATTGTGCTTCAAGAAAGCTGCTCTTCTAAGAAACTTGGCCTCTGAACCAGCCAAGGGTGAACAATTTGAACCTGGTACCAACTTGTATCCTGTTAGCTGCCCGGTTCGGTTTACGGTCCTGGTGTTTCTCACCTAAAACAGGGAATTCAAGTCAGCAACATGGGGTAGAATCTTTTGTTTCGTTTTTTCTTTCAAGTGGAAGGAACTTACAATCCAATGTCGAGCAGATAAAGGGTTACAATCACGCATTGCTTCCAATTCTGATTTAAGCAGTTTTTCCTCTGCATAAAATGCGTTGTTGTGAACATTATTCTCTCCTGGCTGTTCAACTTTCACATCCACCTCAACAACCTAGAGAGGGAGAAGTAGAACTTTGTCACTCGTATTATTTGTGAAACATGATACAATCACAGGAAAAGGAAGGAAAGTAAGAAAAAAACGACAGAAACTTCACACAGACACGAGCGGCTATATCAAAGATCATGTTACTTGGTTGGTTAATGTGACATTATCAAAAGGATACTAATATGTACTATTAATATTTGGTATTATTTAGAACACCATTCACTCTTATGCTTTTCCTGCTACCGATTGCAACCTAAATGATTGACGATTTTCATGCAAAACACCATTTAATAATTGAAATACACTGGCTCAAAAATAAAAAATATTCCTTTCAGCATTGAAGATCTTGCCCATGAAAATTTTAGTTGAACACTGACCTGATTAAATGCTTCACCAGGCTTGCAATCAACAGCCATGTCCAAACGAGCAACAAAAAAGTGTTGGTGGACAGGTGCATATAATCCAGGTGCAATGGTTGTGCCATATTTTCGAGTTTCACCCGGTTGCAATGCTCCTAAACTGAGAATTCCCGTGAGCTTGACCTCAGCTTCTATTTTTCCATCCTGAACGAAGGAAACAGAAATACAAAATCAGAGAGACAATCAATTCATTCATATGAATGTTTGAATATTGAAATCCACCACAAAAACATATGAATGCTGTGTATATCACCAAGCCTCGACCATGGTTGAAACTCTGCCAATCTTATCAGACAAACTCATATGATATACGAGAATGTAGTTAACAACTTGCCTGATAGAAGTGCCAGAAAAATCCATACTCATAGTTAGCCACAGTGCATATAAAAGATACTGTCAGCCTTCTAGACCGTCGAACTTCAGCCAAACCTGTTCTCCAGTCTTGATGCTTCCACAAAATACCATGATCCTCTTCATGCAAGCAGACACAATTCTCTATTGTTTCAACACCTCCAGTAAAGTTTGTGAAGTGGGCATCGAAATATTTGACATAGCCTAAACAATCACAACCCTGCAATAATGCCTCTTGCAAAACAAATTTTAATTTCATCTACATTGAGAAAGGAGATTAATTTGACTCGATTAGAAGAAAATGCCTTGACCTTCTTGAGAGAATGAGCATTTTTACCCAGACCATCTTCTCCTGCATCAAAAGCATTCTTCCTGTAGTGAGGATCGTTTGGATCTCCATAAGGAACCACCATCTCAACAAAACTCAATCTGTGGGCCACTGGCCTTCTTCCTCGACTTCCATCAATATAGGCCACAGAATAAATAACCAAACCCTCTCTAGGAGTAAAACCAATACGAAAGTTCCACTGCACACACAAGAAAAACAAGTACTTTTACAAGTTTACAACATCGTTTGTATCAATTAGCCGGTAGAGAAAGTAAAGATACAGACAAGACAATCACCTTCTGCCATTGAATGAAGTGCCCATTGACACGAAAACTTGGACCTTCAGGCTGAATAATCTGTAATGGCTTTACATCACTTCTATCAACTCCTCCCCTGGTTTCACCAGAAGTATAATTTCTCAATGGATCAGCAGGTGGAAGAGGGATCAGTTTTCGATCTTCAAACTCAAGAATTTCCATATTTTGCATGTCAACAAGTATATGGATTCCTTCAACTGGACGAGCATAGCCATTTTCCATGGGGCAGTCACTTTCAGTTCTACAAAAGATTAGTGGTTTAGCAAGCCTGCGGCTAGGGGCATCTGTTTCGCTATGATATCCAACACACCTGAAAGTTTCAGCACCATTAGAAAGAACAAATGAATGAAATACCATCATATAAAGTGTGGTGAAATCATCTCAAATTAGCAACTAACCATGCATCCACCATCACAAGATCCATGTCGTCAATCCCTCTTCTCTTCATTGCTTCTCGAAATGGAGGGAAGTCCTTCACAACAGCTTCACATTCAGCATACTCCACAGCATCCTGTACATATAGAATGAATTACACAGTGCTATTCTGCTTTGAAACTAATAGAGATAAGGAAGACTATAAATTTTAATAAGGAGAAAAACTTTATCAAGTAAACTTATTTACCATTGGTGGCTGAACATTTGGAACGACTTTGGAAGAAATAACTTTGCCCCTATGGTGACCACCTCGAGTTGCTGCATGCACTTCCCTGAGTTCAACAATCCATATGCTAGTCTCATTTGACCTTTTGTTGTAAACAACCAATCGTGCTTTCCTTGGGGGAAGTTTAGAAGGAATCACAGGTCCTCCTTTAGTCCTGGGAAGCAATGAAGGCTGGAACGGAGGGAAGAAATATGCATCTGCTAATGCAACAACTTGCTTATCTGGTTCTACCAACACTACTTCAACAAAGCGCATGCTATCCCTCACCTAAGAGAATAATCAAATAATGGTAAATCTGGAGAAACAATCGTTTATCTTTCAAATGTTATTATTAAGCTGGCAAAAGTAAGCGATGATTTCTCAATATAAACATTCCAACACGAGCGTTTGGAGAAGTTACATAATGTCAAACATATCATAGTCATACTAGGTAATAGTTTAAGCTAAATCTAAAACGAAAGAGAAAAATATGAAGCAACCTACCTCAGGGGTTGCCCCAGCAGCCCGAACTGTAGCTACAGCCACTGATATTTCAGCAGCTGACAGTGGATCCAAAGGGTGGCAGGTTTGAGCTCTCATCATGACTGGAATACCTATGCCAGGAAGTAAGCAAAGAAGATATTTTTGATAGGAGAAGACAAAAGAGAACAACTAGGGAGGGAGTATACTGAATCCTTTGAATCAAAAAATACTAAACACTAATACAAAAAATCCGAGAAAAACAGGGGAAATAAACGAGTAAGAATGCAACATATAAAACTAATCACATGTCTTCACCTAACACTACCAGCTTAAATTTTTAGATGAATGAACAAGAATGGTTTTATACGAGCGACACTTTTATTTCAAAGAAGCCGAAGACTTCAATCACAGATAAAAAATTTGGCAAAGAAACATCCTTAAAAAGTGTTCCTCTCCAACTACACCCACTAAGGGAATACATAAACCACGCAATGCACATTTTCGTGGGAGTGAGGGAATCCGGCTCATATAAGTTAGCACTACATCAGTTAGTGTTAAACAAGTCAATTTACCTCTACTTACTTTATAGAAATTAGAAAATTTTCAACCCAAGTCCACACAGTAGATTAAGTGAATTAATTGACTCATTAAATTTTAAAAGGATTATAAAAATTAACTATTTTTTTATTAATGATCTTTTATTTATTTATATACATAATAATATCAAATATTTAAATAGTCAACCAATATTGAAATCTTTGACTCACCAAATGAGTCAAATTGATTTTAGTCCAAACTACTCTACCAGATTGAGTTGTGTACGTATCTTTATACCTTTTAAGATACCCATCATTTAAGCCTCACAATATTAATAGGTTGATTATAGCAAATGTCTCAATATCAATCAAAAGCATAAATGGTAGGAAAAAAATATTTAAAATAAAAAAAATTTAAATCACGATGAATGCCTTTCTTTCTTTTTTTATTTAATGTTATATGCAATGCTTTATTTTTCATTCTTACACATTGATTTATCCTTGTTATGTTACACACTCTTACATCCCAAGACTTAATGATGATTTCAAGTGAACATAGATAGACTTTCTTACCTACTGTTTTCCAATTTTCATTGAAATTTCAGCTTAGTAATCCGTATAATAAAAGACTTACCAAGCCAATTTCTAAAAGAATTACATATAAATTTTGTTTTTCTTTAAAATTGGAAACTGTTATTTACTCCCCTTCCATTTTCAATAACATATCTTCCAATTTTTTTTTTTTTTTTCTAAAAATATCTTTAATACATAAAGGAATTTACCGGAAGTGTTAAAATTTAACACATTCCGAGCAATTTTCAGAAGCCAATTTTTAGAAGAGAAAGATGTTATAGTGAAGAGGGAGGATTAGAGGCAATTGGTAGGGAGAATCCTATGCTTGCAACAGGAAGGAATGTAGAGGGTACAGTGTTGTTGGACAATGTTGGAGATGCGGAGACAGACAGGAGTTGTGGAAACCTAAGACCATCAAGAGAAATGCGAGGAAACTAGCAATAAAAATGTCGAAAGAGGCAAACACCCTCTTTCACAATGAAACCAAACCACACTGTTGGTGTCATTGAGACAACTATTGCATCCACAAGGAACAGAGATAGTTGAATCGTCTACGATGATGACATGACATGACTAACTGGCACACTAAATAAACGATTTTTCCTCAAGGAACAGGGAAAGTGAGTGAACTGTTAACTTCTTTTATAAATTGGCTTCCAAACAATACTTTCTGAAATGTTAACAGTCCTAGAAACTCCATTTTTTGAAGAAAAAAAAAAGAAATAAAAAGGTGTAGGGGCGAATAAATACCTTTGGTGGTGGAGGTGGTTTTGGGAGGAGGATCGGGGAAGGAATCGACGGCGGACATGAGGGCGGAGACGGGGGGTCTGTTTCGGAAGGGATCGGCGGCGGGGTGGGTCCAGGAGGAGGGAACTGCGGAGGAATTAGAAGCAGTGGGGTTGTTACTGAGATTATCTGGCGTCGCTTTTTCCTGAGCTGTGGCCATTGTAAAGGGTTAGCGAGCTCAGCGTAGAAAACTCCACCGCAGTAATATTCCAGTGACATACAGCAACGGCCACACGACAGCAGCAGAAAGAATAAGAACCTCAAAACTGTGGGCACCGGTGTTGTGGTTGAATGATTGATTGAAGAACGTATGAGGATGCGTCACTAGTGCTACTTTTGGGTGAAGATTGAAAGTAATTGAACAAATGTGGAAGGGGATACGTCAGCAGTGTTGCTTTTCCCTGAAGATTATGGAGATGAATCACTGTTGCTTTTCCATGGAAATTGAAAGTAATTGAACGTATGGAGATTGGTCACCAGTGGTGGTGCTTTTTTCCACGAAGATTGAAAGTAGCCGAAAGTGCGGTTGGTAGATAAAGTTAATTGTTTTTTCCTTCTCTTCGCCGTTTCTGGTGTTTGTTGTTTCAGACAATATGGCCATTCAGCAACCAGCAAATGTGAGCCAACACATCAGACTCCAACATAGGGAAGCGGAACATACAACAATGAGGTGCAAGTTGAGTTCCAGTGACAGCTGGATGTGGATTATGTTATGTTATGTCCCAACTATTTTTTTTTTCCCTTTTATTAGAAATGAAAAGGATACTAATATAAGGTTTTCCTTTTCTGTCACATAAGTTTTTTATCTTTATTTATTTGATTTAATTATTATATTTAGATACTATTTTAATATTATTCTAAACTTGTTGGAGATAAAATACTTCTAAAATAGAAAAAATAATGATTTGTATAATTGAGAATCTTGTTTAAAATCCACTAATCGAAAGTTATTATATTGACTTAGTTCTAAAATTTGCAACTCTATTATGTGATCTCTTATTTCACTCTTGCATAACTTACTATTATCCTAGGTTCAATACTTATATATCTTTTTAAAGACTGAATTTATTCAAAGAATCTTAACTTTAAAAAGTTAAAGTAGTAATTAAATAAATGATGGATCCTTGTTAACTCTAACTACTTAAAGGTATATGTTTAATAATAAGTGCGTAATTAATGAATATTGAATTTGTAAAAATATATAAATAACTATAATACGGGTTTTGTTAACCAGTGTTCTAAGAGCATTGGTTTAAGGATAGTTAATATATATAGAATCCTACAAAAGTACATAATTAATTGTGATATTAATTAAAATATTACCTAACAATAATTAATGCAATTTTATTTTAATTAAAGAACAAACATACTCATAAGTGTGGTACATGTGTGTTTAATATTTTATTTAATATTCATCAATAAAAATTAAAAAATAATAAAATAAATATATTTTAATGTTGTTAAAAATTAAATATAAGTAAACATAAAAAAGTTTAAATTAACAGAAAAATCAGGAAAAAAAATTGTGTTGAACATCTAAAATTATAAAAAAAAACAATTAAATTATCAATTTGAATAAAGACTTTAAAAATTCCAAAATATTTGTTTTATATCAAAAATTTATTGTCTAAAAATTAAAAGGTTTAAAAAATTTGTAATATCCATTTATACTATTTTAATTAATATATTTAATTATTTCAATTTTTAATGTAAAAATAATAGTACCAATGCACATTAATGATTTCTTAATCAGTGTCCCAAGGGCACCAGTTAACATTCTTCTTATAATATTAAATGAATTTTGACTTTAGTAATTATTAACATAAATTTGATTTATTGAGAGGATAGAATTGATTGTAAGTATTATGTAACAATTTGTTTGTTACACCAAAAAAAAATATTAAATGATAAAATAATTATATTTTAATATTTTTAAAATTTAAAATATAACTAAATGTAAAAAGATTTAAATTAACAAAAAATAAAATATATTTTTCAAAAAAAAATAAAAAATAATTACCATACTATTATCTGAATTAAAATTGTTTATTTAGAAAAAAAACAATATTTTATTCTTTTAATTAATTTTTTTAAGTTTAATTATATTTTAATTTTTAGTAACATTAAAATATAATTATTTTGTAACTATTTTTTTTACATCAAATAAATTATCAATTATATATGTATAACATTGATGAATACTTTTGTCTATACTTTTATTCCCTAAATAAAAAAAATACATTAATAATTATTAAGATTATAATTAATTTAATATTCTAATTATTTATGATTTTTTACAAAATTTAATGTTCATCGATCATATCTTAAAAAATAAAAATATTTATATAATACTTAAGAACATTTAATACTGGAGGATTGATTTTTCAATAAATTATAATAAGTTTTTATTAAATATTAAATGTTTTTATTATAAAAATTATTTAATATGATAGTCAATATTTTATATTTCTTTTTATTATTTAATTTCCTAGTTAATTAAATGATATTTTATCATTCTTTACCTATTTTTTATATGAAAAAAAAATAGTTATGATTAAGTTTTAAAATAGTTCTAACTTTGATAATTTTTAATTTATTACTATAAATGTTCATTCTAAGTATTTAAAAAATTTTATATTTTGAATTGAGTTCTTAATATTTTTATTTTATTAATGGTCCGTACTCGTCATTTAAGCTTAATTTAGGAAATACAGGAAAAAGGAGAGGGTAACTTGAATTTAGTGTCTCGTGAACTCCGTTCCAGCTTAGGTAGGAACAAATATGATAGCCAATATTTTCATATTACTCAATTGAGTTTTATTATTTAATTTCATAGTCAGGTAAATGATATGATTTTTATTTTATCATTCTTTACCTATTTTTTATATCAAAATAAAGAAATTGTTATGATTAAGTTTTAGAATCATTCTAACTTTGAATATTTTTAATTAAGTTATTATTATAAATTTTCATATTTTATTTAGTATTCAAAAATTTTATATTTTTTCAATTTAGTTCTTAATAATTAATTTTATGATCAACTTAGATGATCTAACCGTTTAGTTTTGAAATGTCAAGCACAACATCTCAAACTTGAGCAATACAAACAAAAATCTTAATAACTCAACATGGTTGGATTGATTTTAATCTTTAATTTTTTTAAAATGAAACATTATCGTTTTTAAAAAATAATTAGGGTTTTAAACATTTTATATTATCGTCTAAGTTTGTGATGTTGTCTAGGATATTGCAAAATCAAATGTCTCATAATCCAATTCAGAAAAACATAAATATTTTGGACACTTAACATAACTAAAATTTTAAGAAGGGTCAATTAAAAATATCTAAATTTATGAGAGATTTAAAACTTAATGACATATTTATTATTTTTAAATAGTGACTCGTAAGCTATAATGAGGTAAGGTAAGAGTTCAGATTCTTTAGTCAACTTTGGGTATCATTTTAAAGTTGTGTCTTCAAAATATAGTGATTTTGATATATTTAAAATAGGCATAATTAATAATCTGTTTCCTATATGTTAAACAAAAGTCAATATGGTCGGTCCAATTAAATTGATGTTAACATCATTTGAAAAGTGACCACATGTAACTTTAATAGAAAGATTAATTAGTAATTTGCACTACAAGAAAATTATTAAGCCTCGACTAATTTTAATTATGACAAAAAAAAAACAAGTTTAGAGATCAATTTCGAAATCAAGTTCCTAACTAGAGACTAATTTAGAGACAATTCTTTTGGTAGTCAGAACCTAAGAACCTAAGTAGCTAATGTTAGTGACTGATTTAGAGACAATTTCATAATAGAAATTATTTTAGTTACCAATTTAGAGACAAATTATAATTTTTTGAAACTATTTTAGTTACCAATAATTTTTAGTTTATAAATTGGTCACTATAGTGACTAATTATTTTTTTCACTAAAATTAGTCATTAATCAAGAATTTTCTTGTAGTGTTTGTCCTTATATTAAGACCTGTAATTCATTTTTGTTCGTATATTTTTTCTCTCACTCTACTGAATCCCTATATTGTTTAAATAGAGACAATGTGGTCTCTTCCATTAAATTAACATTAACATCGTTAGGAGTTGATCACGTATGAGTCCAAACCCTCTTCTCTTTCTCCAACCCCTTCTTCTCCAGCAACACAGTCCCACTGAGATCACCTCCTTTAGATGCACAATCTTTTTTTTTTTTGTTTACTGTATTGTCAGGATGGAGACATGAATCCAGTTGTGACTTTTGGGTTCTTTCTTAGGATTCGTGGAGGATGACACTAATGGAAAATGAACAACATTGTCTCCTTGTAAAAATTATAGGGACTCAATTAAGTTAAAACAAAAATATAGAGACCAAATTATTAATTAAACCTTTATTGGATTGACACGTACTCAGTTTCCAAATGATGTTAATGCAAATTTAACGAAATAGATAACTCTATTTAATAAATATTGAGACTAAATTGAGTAAAAAATAAATATAGAATTAGAATGAATGAAGGTCACTACATGAGAGTCTTTGGTAGAGACAAATGAGGAGATGGGGAAGTGAAACCCTAACGAAAAAAATAATTTAATAAAAAGAAATGTCGTGTTAAATTATAAATTATTTAATTTTAACTAACAAAACATAATTCAACACGTGATACATATGTATTATCACCTACGTATAAGTAATGCAAATACCTACATAGAACATTGTTTATCACGTGGGATAAAGACAAAATTTAATATCGTTGAAAAAGAGATATTAAATTCACTACTTTAAAAGTTAAGGAGACCAATAAACAAAGTTTCGATTAGTGATCATTTACGATATTTTATTAATGTTGAGGGTCCGAAAGAAATATTTAACCTCTTTTATTTCAATCTTTTCGACACATGTTTCCAATCCAAAAGTCTAAAATGCATTAGTTCTTCCTCCCAAAATACAATTTGTTTAAATGTTCTTTGTAACTTCCCTATCTCCTCTTCAACCTAACCTTTTTCCCCTTCTCATCACCTTCCGCTCCCCGCTCCTTCGTGCAACTCAACCTTCTCCTTTCTCATTTTCTTTTCTCTCTCGTCAGCCCAACCTTTGTTCTTTCCTTTCTCCCTCCTGCGTACCTCTCAATAGTGAGTCTACTTAAGATGAATGTGGCTCCATAAAAACATTGCTGAAGAGGGACATCACTCATGAGTAAAAAAAATATGTCATCTAAAAATAACACTAAACTTGAACAACATCGGCACGAGATTAACGACGAGATCACAGCCACATGATTTTGTTTTATAATTTTCATTTCATTAGGGTTTTGTGTTTCCATATTCTCATACGTCTTATATGTTATATTTCTTTTTTAATATCTTCCTACGTTGTAATGTTTTATAGTATCTTATTCTTAATGATTATTTTTTTTTTTAGTTTTAAAACGTGATTTCTCATAAGAAAACTAAAATAGCAAGTTTTAGTTTGAATCAATTTTTACCTTTAACAATGAACTCAAGTTTTTTTTTTTTTTTTTTTTGTGTAAAACTTCAATGAAGTTGTTTGAAGCAACTTTAAGGAAGAATTATGATTTCTGTCCTAAGAATGTCTTGAAATACTATAATATAATAGTAATGAGCGGATCAAATTATTTTATAAAAGAACTATTTTTCTTTTAAGCTAATTTTTTTAATATATTTTTATCTTAACTTGATATATTTATGTTATAGAAGATATAAAATACCAAACATTATATAATATATTATATTATATACAATAAAAAGTTGTGGAAAAAAAATAGTAAAATAGTAAAAACACGAAAGTGTTTCAACTGGGAGAACCAAACAGGAAGACCATGATAGGTAGAGTCCCTGTAAAAGTTGTCCTAAATTATTGCTTCCAGACAACACAAAAAGATGTTAACTCCTATGATTTAACTTTTGGAGAAAATTTACTTTTTAATTTAAATACAAATTCGAACAATAAACAAAGACCCTTACTACGTGCAAAAGACTCTACATAACAAGTCTCTAGCTGAAGGCAACAATTCTAACTCAAGTTTAGATAAATCGAAAAGATTAAATTAAAGTTGCATATTGACCTACTATGATTGTTTCTTAACAATCATTTTTCGGTGAGTGTATCGGTATTAATAAGTGTTGTATTTCCAAAGATTTAGTAAATATATTGATAGTTAGTTTTTGGATTTTTTTGGATTTTGATAAATAGTACATGTAAATATTGATTGAGTAATTATATAGATTGAGTGGAGTAGAGACTATGTTTAGATTTCATCTCATCTTCTTTTAGTGTACCACTACTATCTTGTCTACTTAATATACAAATCATTCAATGTCTTGGGAGTACTATTTCTATATAAATCTAGGACCATTTATGCAGCATAGAAAAAGCTTCAAACCTAGTTAGTTTAATTTCTTCATTTCTGGTTGAATGAATATCATTGTTTTACTATGCAAGACTCTTTTGCCCAACACATCCTCTAGATCTTGTGGAAGCCTCTAGAAAAAGTGTGATGGTTTGATTGGACCTCAGTTTGAGACTAGTCTTTCAAGTAAATCCAAACTAGTGAAATAAGATGAGTTGTCAATTCATCATTAAGCATAAATCAAATCATAAACTATTGAATGAATGTATAGTTAAATACCCAAGAAGTAGGAGTATAGATAATTAAAGTTGATTATTCAACTACTCATAGAATATTACAATGTAATTCCAACATCATCTACACATAGATTTACAATAAGAGCATTTCTCTCAAGTCTCACATACCAGTTTCTACCCTATTGCTACATTTCTAACTCTCCACTCAATGCCTAGAATGAAGACATGAGGTCTTTATTTATAAGAATTATTGGGTGGTGCTCAACCCGACTTTAGGTGCTCAGCCATAGAGGTTCTTCACAGGTGGGTTTCTTTTATTATATTTATATAATTTTATTAAGTTAATTTTATAATGGGTAAACTGAAATACTAAAGAAAAATCTAATATGCATCAACATAAATATGTTAGGCCCCATATGAAATTATATTTTTACTATTT
This sequence comes from Vigna unguiculata, assembly GCF_037176805.1. NCBI lineage: Eukaryota > Viridiplantae > Streptophyta > Magnoliopsida > Fabales > Fabaceae > Vigna > Vigna unguiculata. The sequence continues at coordinate 26,944,611 of NC_140793.1, forward strand.
TGACCGACATCTCATTATCAAGGTTAAAATATTTTGTTAGTCATTATATTTGTTTGAAAATCTCAATTTGGTTCTCAGGTTTTGATTGATCTCAATTGGGTCCCTTTTTAAAAATGTGTAACAATTAGGTCTTTTCTATTAGTGTTGTACTAACAACGTTAGATATGTGTCATGTGTAAATTCGTGGTTTTTTCTGATTTTTATTTTATTTTTGTTTATTTTTAAATTTTTTTAAAAGAAAAAAAACAAAAGTTGTTATCTGTCAAGTCAATGTTGTGCCACGTAACAATGTTAGTGTGATGTGAAAGTGGTAGAGTCAACTATGACGGTTAGCACCATGTCATTGACTTAATCCCAAATTAGTCCATATACTTGTTATTTTAATCTTAACTTAGTCCTTATATTTACCATTGAGTTAATCTCAATTAGTGCCAATTTCTTTTAAAAAATTAACTAATTTTGTCCCTCTCCAAGTTGATGACAAAGTTAATTTTTATATAAATGTTTTACTGATATTTTTATTAAACTTAATATTTTTATATAAATATTATTCTCTGAAATTATTTATAACCCAACTCCATTTGAAAGCATTTCTAACAAGATTAATTTTGTTAGAATTGATACTTTAAATTTAGCTTTATTTAAATTTTATTTTAAAATTATAAATTTAAATTTATTTCAAATATATTTATTTCAACAATATTTGAAATTTATATTTCAAAACATTTATATTTAAAATAATTTTATTTAGAATTATTTGAAATAAAAATTCAAATAAAAAACAATATTAAATTATAATATAATAAATTTATTTCAAATGAACTTCAAATAAATTTAAATTTATAATTTTAAAACAAAAATTAAATAAAATTCAATACAAAATATAAATTTAGTCTTATTTAATAAAAGTATCAATTGTAATAAAAATATCAGTATAATATTTATATAAAAGTTAAATTTGTTTTCAATTTGGAGATGAACAAAACTGATTCATTTTAATAAGATATGAGACTCAATTGAGATTAAGTTAATAACAAATATAGAGAATAAATTGATATTAAAATAACAAATATTTGGACTAAATTGAGATTAAGTTAATGACATAGTGCTTATAGTGATGTATGGCACTACCACTACCATGTCACACTGCACTGCCACATGGCATAATGCTGACTTGACACATAGCAATATATTTACAAAACAATTAAAAAAGAAAATCAGAATAATCATGAATTGACATGTGACACATATTTAACGTTGTTAGTACAAAATAAATAATGAATATGGAAATTCATAATTTTATATGGATAAAAAATTTTCATTTTGGTTATAACAAAATTAACAAAATTAATTGATGTCAAACAAATTCTCTTAATCACCTAATCAGTAACTAAATAAAATCAACGAAACTTCACTTTTTTTCAAACAATATTATTTATAAGAAATTGAACAAACCAGAATCCAATTAAACCGTACAAACATATACATGGCAATGCAATGATTTATTATATGCTTAAATATTATACATTACAAAAAAATTCCTCGTTAATAATTAATTAGTGACAAGAAATCGTTAGTCATTATAGTGACAGAAAATGTTAGTCATTATAGTGACAAATTTATATATCAATTCATAAAATAAAAAATTATATGTTACTAAAATAATCAATATTACAAATAAAAAATTATAATTATTCTTTAAATTTAGTTACCATAATTTTGGCTACTAAAGAAATTAGTTTATAAATTAGTCACTAAACATTAGTTATCAAAGTTTTGACTAACAAAAAAATTAGTTACTAAATTAGTCTTTAATTAATTAGTGACCAATTTAGTGATTAATTATAATTTTTTATTCATAATAATAACTGTTTTAGTAACTAATTATTTTTTATTTTGTAAATTGATGACTATAGAATTTTTTATCATTAAAATTGATTATTATTTAAAAAATTTCTTGTATCGTATATCAATTAGCTTTTAACAAGTTAATAATATAAAATAACTCTTTATATATACACACACTTTTTAATTCCAATAAATGTAAAAACGGATATATGCTAAATACTCTAAATATTTAAACTATAATTAAAAAAATGAAGGAATAAAATTGAAGTTAACATTGTTGTAAAATTGGAATAAAATTGAAAATGAAATTCATGGGAAAAATGTGGCATTAAAGTTTTAGGTTTGGAAGCTAGTGGGAGAGGCGACATTTGGACAACTGTACAATTGTGACTAAAATGATATGACATACTTTTTTTGTTTCATTTTAAAGATTTAGTAATTCTAAGCAATTTATTCTTTTAATTAGAAAAATCGTGATCATAAATATCATCTGCCTTTACGGAAAAAGTTCTTCATTATAAGGATAAGGATGACCATATATAAACCTTTTATCACCAAGTGGTTCAAAAAGTTTATATTATACTAATTTTAAATATGAAATAATTTATGTTGAAAAAGAAATTAGTATATGATATATTTATTTGAATTTCTTAGTGATATTATATATACTTTCGTCTCGATATATAATAAGTTGTGTTAACAACACTATTGTTATAGATGTAACTTTATAAAAAGAAGTATGTATTTAAATGGAACAGGAGTACAAAAATCTAGAACTATTTCACCAAATGTTTAAATAAATTATATAATTAAGAGTTATAAAGTTTTAGCAATATCTAAAAGAATTTCATGGACTTGACAGTGTTTCCATGCATTCTATTATCATATCTTATTGCAACAACTTTCCTTCACTGCTACATGCATAGGCATAACCTAACATGATATCTTTGTCTTCCTTTATATCTCTTTCTAATTCACTTATCGACCATTCCATTTCACCTTAACAATCTCTCTCTCTTCTCTTCTCTCTCTCTCTCTCTCTCTCTCTCCCCCCCATTGATGGAGCACTCAAATGGCACTGAACCACACGCTGCCGATGAATCCCAAACACGTTCACAACAAAGAAACGCCGCCGTTTTCACAGCCGGTTCCGCCGACATGGCTCCTATAACCGGCCCCGGCGACTTCTATAGGGAGTTCGTGTTGGAATCCAAGAAGCTCTGGTTCCTCGCTGGTCCTGCCATCTTCTCCTTTGTGTCAAAGTACTCCCTCGGCGCCTTCACTCAAATTTTTGCCGGCCATATCGGCACGATCGACCTCACGGCGGTCTCCGTCGAGAACTCCCTCATCGCCGGCTTCTCCTACGGCATACTGGTAAAGTCCTGCAGATATATATATATCAAACTGCTACATGTTTTAGTCATAATAATTACTAATAAAAACTTACGGCAAATGGATAACAAGGCTTTTCAGAAGTTGCATATTCAAACAGACTTCTCTCTTTGTTTATAATTATTTTTTTTTTGTTTCTTATGGAAGTGCATGCATGCATCACTTTCTCTCAAAACTTCTTATTTTGTTATGTTTTCTCTTTGTTTATCTTCAGATGAGAATATTTTGATTTTGAGATGTTCTTTAAATAATTTAACTGATAATTATAATTTAAACCATTATTTATGTAATACTTTTTTTAGAACTGTGCTGAACTTTCATTTTTTATGAAAAAAAAATATAAAGAATTAAGTAAGTATCTTGGATTCGACGTAAAACTTGGAATTGGTTCTGCCCAACAACTTTGATATATTTTTATTTTTAAATTTTAAATAAATTTGAATATAGTCAATTAACATGTTAAACGCGTTGTTATATTAATATTTGAGTACTATTTTAATGTTTTTTTGTAACGTTAGTTAAAAATGTGTTTGATATAAAAAAGAAATTTAACTTATTTGGGTTAAAAAAATTATATTTATTCATTTTTAAAATTTATAATAAAAATATATCAAAATTTAAGACAAAAATGAATTTTAATTTAACGTTAAAATTCATGAATTAGAAATATATTAAACCAAATAAAAATTCATGGATTTTTTTGTTTTACTTTTGTTTTTAAGCTTTTAATTAATAATTAATATCTAATTGACAAATACAACAAACTAGAACAACCTAATGAATTGAAAATTCTAATGAGACCGGTCAAATTTTACCTGCACCAACTCTTAAAATAAATATATATATTATATTTTAACAAATGATCTAAAAAATCTGAATAAAAAATGATTAAATAAAGTAGAAAGCATAATAATAAAAATAAAAGTAACACAAAAAAGGAAGGTTTGCATGCATGCACAACTTCCATTAAAACGAAAAAATAATAAAAATAAAAAGAGAGCAACCTGAGTCACAGGGCAACTTTTGCTTTTGCTTTACTGGGTGGTGGATGATTAAGGAAGGAGGCACCTCAGTGACTTGTATATACTCTTGTATAAAAAATGTTGAGTGAAAAAGTAAGAGTAAAAATTGTAGTGTTTTTCTCTTTAATCTTTTACGTTGGTTAGGTATTAGGTTACAATTACATGCTATAACGTGTTTGAAAAAAGAGTATAACGTTACATGAAAACGCTTTATCGGAGCAGCTAGGGATGGGAAGCGCGTTGGAAACGCTGTGTGGACAAGCGGTGGGCGCAGGAAAGCTTAACATGTTAGGCGTTTACATGCAAAGATCGTGGGTGCTACTCTCGATGACGGCGTGTGTTCTATGTTTTCTGTACATCTTCGCAGGACCTTTTCTGATTCTAATAGGGCAAGACCCAGAGATATCTCGAGCGGCGGGAAAATTCGCCATATGGATGCTTCCGCAGCTGTTTGCGTACGCGCTGAATTTTCCGGTGGCGAAGTTCCTGCAGACGCAGAGCAAGGTGATCGTGATCGCGGCGATATCGGGGGTGGCCATGGCGGTGCACCCGCTGCTGAGCTGGTTACTGATTATGAAGGCGGAGTGGGGTCTGGTGGGTGCGGCGGTGGTGCTGAATGGGTCGTGGTGGTTCATAGTGGTGGCTCAGTTGGGGTATGTGCTGAGTGGCCGGTGTGGGGCGGCGTGGAAGGGGTTTTCATGGGAAGCTTTTGGCAATCTTTGGGGATTCTTTCGTCTATCTCTTGCCTCTGCTGTCATGTTGTGGTGAGTCTCACCTGAACCTTCCCCTTTGTTTCTTTTGTCTCTTTCACTTTCCTTTTTTGTTTTTTTATCTTTCTTTTTTTATTCATAATACTAAAAGTAGCAAGGTTTAAAAAAATGTAAATTAAAACTTTAATTGTAAGTATTGAAGTCTTTGATCATACTGTTTTAATTGTATTATAATAATATTATTTGTAATAATAACTATTTCTAACAAAATAATATAAATAAGCACAAAATATATTTTTTATCCTAACAAAAATATCAAAGATGTAAATAATACAAACACTCATGTGTTTGACATGTTAAATAAACCTAAAAGCAATATTGTTGAAAGGACTAAATTCACACATCTCTAAAGTGTAAAGACTTAATTGCATCAAAACTTTAAAAAATAACTAATTTCAATTTTGACTAAAAATTAAGAGACTAAAAACATATTTAATCTAAAAAATTATTATTATAAAATTTTAATACAAAATAGTTTTATTATTACAAATATAATAATACTATATTATATTTTAAAAGAAAAATCATTTTATATTTATTTTATTTTTCTTTTTTTAAGTCATTATATTCTTTTCGTCATTTCTATTTCATAGTAATAATAATAATATATTAATTATAATATTATTTATAAAAAAGAAAAATAATATTGTAAGAATAATAAAATATTATTGTTGTTATTAATTATAACTACTATTATTATATTGAAACTGAAACAATATAAAAATACAACTTTAATAATATTATATTTAGTTTTAATATTTTTATTTGTTTTAACCTAAATTAATAAATAAATGAAAAAAAAAAACCGATAAGACAACGAAAGAGATGATACAACTTTTCATTTATACTACTTTATACCTGTCCCAAATGATAATATTATAATAATATACAACATAACGTACTAAGTGTATAAAGTATATACTTTAGATAGAAAACACTTTAAGCATTAAGTTCTTAAAATATCATATAGAATAAGTCTATCAAAATTAAAACGCATAACACTTGTAATAGTTTGCTATAATAAAAACTTTCTTTAGTTTCCCATAAAGTCCTATTTATTTGATTAGATTATCAATGAAATATATGTTATGTATTTTTAGAAGCATAGAAGCATAAGCTATCCACACCGCTTTTTGTTAGAGTAAGAGTTATACTCGATAGTTATGATGCAATTATTTGTTTTTAAGAGTGTACTTATCTAGATACCATGATTTAATTGTGACTTGATTTACATCACCTTTGTTATAAGATCATTGATGTCATCTACAACAATATGAGTTCCTCAATTATTTATATAATTACATGATCATAAAATCTTTACCATCTAGTAACTTTATAAAAAACTTTATATCCTAAACTAGAAAATCCACCCCTATATAATTACTAATTTGATAACAATATTATTTACAAACCTAGACAATTATACTCTTAATTAGATTTTAACATGAACTTTTCTAACTTTTCTTACTTAAATGTAATATTCATATATAGTAAAACCTTCTTCCTTGTGTCCTTAAAAAAATACAACAACAAAACTTCAAATAAGACTCTAAATATCAACTATTGCACTAACAACATCTCTCATTTACAAAACATTGAAAAAGGAGAAAAAAATAGATAAAATCCTTAGTTAAAATTGAACTACTAACCTGAAATTTAATGAGATACACTTAATTCTTACCTTACTAATTGATAGCATAATAACATTTTGACTATTCTCTAAATTTAGAGAATTAAGATTATATTAAAATAAAAAAAATATCTATTATATATATATATATATATATATATATATATCACATTATAAATTGTCGAATAATTTTATACTTCATTAAGATTCTCAATATGCCACTACTCTTATTATTTATGCTATGGAATAATTGAAAAAAAGGGTTTTGATATGACAACGGACAAAACAAAAGTTGATTAAGACATATTCATTTTTAGTTGCAAAAGTTTAAACTTAAATTGAATTGAAGACACAATTATGTCTTCGTCGCTAATCCGAACAAACTACATACTGTTTTAACTTAAAAAGCAAACATGTCATAGAGGAAAATTTTAAAGTATCATAGCACATAACATTTCATTTACAATATCTCTTATATTTTGTTATCATATTATTTATTGTTTTTATACTTTTTCTTATCATACAAGGTGAAAAAAAATTCATTTAAAAAAAATATAAATATTAAACCAATAAAAATAAATTGGAAAGATATGAAACTAATAAAAAGTAAAGTTGGCAATAAGAAGAGTTTCAGTTCGTATTTTCTTTATTTACTTAAGAGAATGAAACAATATAGATTTAAAATCTCTGAAACTCTATATTTTGTCAAATACATCAGAATTTAATTTGAGTTATAAAATATTTGCTATAAAAAATATATATTTACTTTTATGTATATTTTGTCTTATGCATGCAGCTTGGAAACATGGTACTTTATGGCTCTGCTTTTGTTCGCTGGATACCTCAAAAATGCAAAAATCTACTTAGGGGCCTTCTCTATCTGGTGAGTCACTATAAATTAAGGATATGTCTAACAATTATATCTAAAATTATAAGTTTAATAAATGAGTTTTAGGTTATTTTAAATATAATAATAATAATAATAATCATTAATATAATTATATTATAGGGTTTTCTTTGATTTTATTTGGTTTTTATGTTATTGTTAAAAGATTTTCTAATCAATTTTTAAGACAATGATATTATAAATTTATATTTGATTTGTTTAAAGTCTATTAATAAATTTTTTAAAATTAAAGGTGTCAATAATATTCATAGTGGTCTTAACTTTTATAAAATGCAATAATTTTCGATAAAGATATTTTGTACGGTTGGAATCTTAAAATTGAAAATGTATTTACAAAATATTCATTAAAGCATGTGACATGAAAGTTTACAAAAATATTTTGTTTGCATTTTAAAATATAAGATAAAAAAGTAAAAATTTGTTAAAATATGAAGTTTATAATAATATAAATTTTTTTGACAGAATACTTAAAAAATAACACAATATTATAATTCATCTCATATAAAGTAAAATAAAACTGGAATAACACTTATGTTAAAAATAACTTAATTCAAAATGGTTAAGAGGCTTTTGTTTTATTTTATGCCATCCTACTCACTGTCTTCACAAATGTTAAGAATAGTTAATAAATGAAATAAGGGTATGGGATTAAGAAAACTTCAAATTCTGAATCCAACATTGAAACAAAAACTTTATAGCTTATCAACTTTAATGAGTAGTGGCAGAACCACTAACCATACTTATCACTCTTTCTATAATCAATCATCACTTTTTCTATCTCTTTATTAATGTGATTTTGTAATGGATAATTTGCCACTAACTGCAATTATCACTTTTTTCCATAGAACTATCACCTTTTTTTTTTTTTGTCTCTTTATTCATAGGGTTTTGTACTAGATAATTTCCCACTAACTATAATTGTCATTTTCTTTTTCTATCTCTTTATTCGTATGATTTTGTAGTACCTTATTTTCCTACTTAATGTTGGATAAACATACAATCAAACCATCATGTGCAATAAATGCTATAAAAATATAGGAAAAAAATATCATTGCTTTTAAAAATGAAATGAAAAATGTAAAATATATAATTTTCTGCATTTTCATTTATATACATTGAAAATTTTCCCATGGTAGAAATCTTCCATCTTTAATTGAAAGAAGAACTTACAAAACTTTTTGAAATGATTTTATCTGAATAACGAAAGAGATAATATCATTGAAAAGAAATCATAAATAAAGAAGAAGAAGAATAAGAAGAAATGGATTAAGATCGTTACTTGTGAAAAAATGAGTTAATTCAAAAAAAGAAAAAAAAAATAAAAGAGTGTATCATTGAATTACATGCACAAAAATAATTATTGTAGAGTAAATAAAATATATTTTTTTAAAACATAAACTTTTTTAGATTATAGATCCAATCCAAAGTAGAATGAAAGGAAAAAGAAAATGGAATGTCATTGGTGAAGATGGAGACTTTTAAAATTTCTTAAGAGAGAAAAATGTTTAAAAAAATCAATACTCTTCAGCATCTTAATTTGTAGAATTTAAAAAATATATAACATTCCTCCATTGAAAAAAATAATAATTAAATTACACTTAAATAAATACATTGAAAAAAAAACAAATTAAATAGTTTTTTTTTTCAATTACTACAACATTAGCTATACTTTCAAGGTATTAGATGTATTGACTTTGTAGCTTGTTCTATTTTCTTGTCTTCTCGTTTACTTTGAATGACATTTTTTTTTTTATTTAACTAAATAACTATAAAAATCAACAACGAGATTAAATCTCCAAGTAAATGAGCTAATTATATTGTATTTCGCAGCATGAATATATTAGGGTGGACCATCATGGTTTCTTTCGGAATGAACGCTTCCACAAGGTTTGACTCCGCACTACTTACTTTATACTAAGTCAAAATATTATTCTCCGTTAAAGAGGTATTTATTCATCGTTTATTCCAGTGAATATAAAATTAAAGTATATATTTCTATATTTGAGAATTATATATATATAATTCTCAAATAAATATGCATTTCATGATTTATGCAATTGGTTAATGCAGTGTGAGAATATCGAATGAACTAGGGGCACATCATCCAAGAACAGCGTTATTTTCTCTGGTGGTTGCTGTGATCACTTCCATTATGATTGGACTTTTTCTGGCTTTTGTTTTGATGGTCACACGAGATGTGTATCCTTCTCTGTTTTCAAACGACATAGAAGTCCAAAACTTAGTGAAGGAGCTCACACCATTGTTGAGTTTTTGCATCGTCATTAACAATGTTCAACCTGTTCTTTCAGGTAACATGTGTTCAAACACAGAACCATCCATTTTCCTTTCGATTATTGCATGTCTCACATTTTCAATTTTTTGCAGGAGTTGCCATTGGAGCAGGGTGGCAAGCTTTTGTTGCTTATGTAAACATCGGATGCTACTACCTTTTCGGAATCCCTCTTGGTCTCGTGTTGGGTTATAAGTTTCACCGAGGGATTAGGGTAAACAATGAGATTATGTGTATTAAACTCATTTATTTTTTGAAATAATTGCGTGATTTTTTTTATCGTATTGAGTTGTTTATTGTTGTGAATGAATGGATTTTAGGGAATCTGGCAAGGAATGATATCAGGGACTGTGCTGCAAACGATTGTTATTTTGGTGATGATTTACAAAACTAACTGGAATAGAGAGGTAAAATATTATTCCAATTAAATATATTTTTGTCCTTTAATATTTTTAGTGAAAATTGGAATTAGTTCCTCTTAAAAAAATTTAATCAATTCAGATTTTTATTTCTAGAAATGCATGAATATGTGTTAAACATTATAAACAAACTAAAATATTATAATAAAATGTGTTTGAAACATTAAATAAACCTAATACAAATTAATTAAAAAGACTATATTCACGAATTGAGTAACTAAATTGATTCAAGGTTTTTAACAAAAGACTAATTCCAATTTTCACTACAAGTTGAAGGATAAAAACATATTTAACCCATAGTATTCAAATATTTTTTATTATATATGAAAAATTGCTTTTGAGCATATAAACAATTAGTTATTAATTTGAAGTAACACAAAATTATAGGCCTCTCGTGCCGAAGATAGGGTTCAGACATGGGGTGGACAAAAAGTAGGGGACGACAAAGAAAACACAGAAGAAGAAACATGAACATTGCAGTCGAGAATTGGTACCATAAGATGAAGTATGACATTTCAACTCGGCTCAAAAAAGATTTACCGGTTTGTATAGGGTATTCACAAACTTTTAGGAATTTGAATTTCTTGCATTTCTAATTAATTTACTCTTCAAATGTTTTATTTAGATAAAATACTATGTTTTCGTCAAAATATGGAGTGTGTTTGAACGTGCTGTTAGTGAAGTGACGTCTTTGTGTCGTGTGGTTGATTATGAGGAGAAAAATTCTGGAGAAGATCTTTCAAGAACAGAATGGAGGTCACTGCAGAAGATTCTCGTATGGTTAAAAGTTAATTTAATTACAGTATCAAGGATATTGTTTTAATGTGAAAAACAATAATATGTGTTATCTTATTAGGTTGTACTATATTTAGTTAATGAAGATGTTTTCAATGTTTGCTTTCGAGAGTACAACCAACAATGTGTAGACATGAAAAGTGAAAAGATCATTCATTTGGAAAATTGTGAGGATGATCTCCTTAGTAAAGACTGTCCAAATTGACCAAAGTTTATGAATTACACTGCCCTACACAATGGTTTAGTGACATAAGATCCAACCAACCAAAATAAATTGATAGATGCTTGTAATAGCTCTAAAATTAATTAATTATTAAAAGGACTGAGTATGATAGATTACTCATAAACGTTGGACTTCCAATACAGTACCAATATTTTGAAGTCTAAACCAACATAGGACAGGTCTCATCAAAATAAGGAAATTGGACTTCTAAATATCATATTTTCAACCCCAATTCCAGCAGAAAATCTGCAACATGTTAAACAATTTTGTTGGGGGACTTCTCAATGATGTTTTCCTCACCAAAAGAATGTCTACAAAGGGTTTCTGGAAAACACGGGAATAAAACCTATGACTTCAAAAACCTAAATCTAAAACTGCGAAATTAATCTGTATCACAGCATTGCAAAAATCAAATTCTGCAAACACATGCATGCCGTATCACACAGCATTCAAGAGACTGCAACTGCTACCCCTCTAAAGCCTTGCCCACAATAGTGGTACTAACTATATTCAATTACAAATTTAACCACGCTGCAGTAATGTATCACAAACATTTACACCGATTCAGAATCCCACATCATAAAACAAAAATAACTCGCTCAACGACATTGCAATTCATCCCATCAATCATTATGCACGTAGAACACAGTAACCGAGCAGCCCAATTGATAAAACAAGACCAGATATCACAACTCCACAAAGCAAGCTATAATTAATTCTATAAATGTTCTAATTAGCTAAAGCAAGTTCATAAGATTTTAGGTCAAACTTTTGGCACAAATCTTTAATTAACCTAAATCCGAAAACACCAAATTAAAAGCACAATATATCACTTGCAATATATAATGTAAATAAATATCCGAAACATAACGAAAATAACACATTAACTTGCAATGTATGACAAAATTAAAAAACTGATTAGACCTAAGCGGTGAGAACAACAGCGCCACCAGCTTCCTTGATCTTCTTCTCGGCGATCTTCGAAATAAGCTTGGCTTTCACAACGAAGGGCTGGTTTTCGGGTAGGACGCCTTTCCCAAGGACCTTAAAGTATCCATGCTGTGTGACGTCGATGAGAGGGGCAGTGTCCTTGGATTTTAGAGCTTTTTCCTTTGCCTCCTGGGGCAGGAGAGACCAGAGTTTGTCAATGTTGACGATGGGGCAGTGGAACTTGTTGCGGAGCTTGTGGAAGTATCGCATTCCCACCTTCCCGAAGTAACCAGGATGGTACTTGTCGAACAGGATCCGATGGTGGTGCATGCCACCGGCGTTTCCCCGACCACCAGGGTGCTTACGGTGCTTTCCGATACGACCGTGACCGGCGCTCACGTGGCCGCGCTTCTTCCTGTTCTTCTTGAATCTGGTCGTCATTGCTCTGCTCTCTGTCTTCGGCCGCACGAGCTAGGGTTTGGTGATAGGCAAGATTTATTGAGTGGAGCTTTACATCTTTACTCCTAGGGTTTGGAGTTTGTTGGGCTTTTGTTACTAAGACTTAGTGGGCCTTACAAAATAGGCTATTATTACATTCTACAGCCATATTTTACTCTCACCCCCTTATTTTCAAATATTATTTTTTTGCCCTTTTCGTTTTATAAGTCTGTGAACTTGTCGAATGCATGTGTCATCGTAGCCCTAGCCCTTGCTCGTGGAACATCAGTACACGAAATACGTATTATTGTAGTTAACAAAAAAAATTCTTGTTCATCTCATTATTCGTTTTTTGGCAATTTATCTATGTAAACAAAAAAAAAAAAAAAACCTACATCAGAATCTTAAGAAATAAGTTTTTGCCGTGCTATTTTTTAAAAATTTAATAAAATGGTAGATAAAAGAGGTAAACAAAATGGTAAAATATGAAAGATTTAATTAAGTTTCAAGATTCCGATAAATTTAATAATTTTTCATTGAGTTTTTATTAAATTTTTACATTTTATTAAATCCTAACAACATATATATTTTTAATTGTGTATTTTTCATTTAAATTTTTCTTAACTAATTTGTAATGTATTTGTCGAATGCTTCGGTAATAACCACGTCAAAAAATTAAGTGTCACGACATTATATTAAAATAATTAAATAATAGGTTTAAATATTATTTTGGTTTATGTTATTATCTAATTTATTCAATTTGATAAAATTTTTCTTTCAATTTGTCCCTGATTTACTAAATTATGTATAATTTCGTTTTTTTCATTCACGTAATTTAAATTGAGAATGACATAGTGTACAGACTGACACTATTCATATTACATGTACTGCTTTAATTATGATTGTTTGTGTTTGGTTAAAATAAGTTCCAATTTTAGTTAAGTTTATCCAATTTAGTGATGTCCTCCACTTCATTATCCTCAACCTTTACCACCTCACCATCACTCCTTCGTTACCCTCACCCTCCATGACCTTTTACCACTGCCACCACCATTATCGTTGCCACCATCGCCACCACCAAACTAAAATCATCACTACTACCTTACAACCACAACCACCACCACACTAAAACTATTACAACCATCACCACATAAAAACAATCACCACCACCAACACAACCACATCACCACACTAAAATTACATTCACCACCATCACAGTAAAACCCTACCACCGTGAGTGTTATTGTTAGTGGGTTTAGTGTAATAGTGGTGAATGTGATTTAAGTTCGATAGTGATGGTAGTGGTGGTGGTGATTGTGTTGGTAGTTGCATGGTAGTTGTGGTGATGGATGTTATTTTAATGTGGTAGTTGTGGGTTTGGTTTGGTAGTGACATTGTTTCTAGTGTGCAGGTGGTTGTAGTTGTGGTGACGGTGATTGTAGGCTGGTAGAGGTGGATTTAGTTTGGTGTTGGTGGTGGTGGCAACAACAATAATGGTGGTGGTGGTAGTGTTGAGGGTAATGAAGTGGAAGATATGATTAAATTGAACAAATTTAACTAAAATTTGGACTAATTTGAACAAAACACAAACAACTATAAGCAGTTCGCTTAACGTGAATCATGTCAGCCTTGTGCACTTTGTCATTATCAATTAAAATGGTGTCAACGAAAATGATGAAATTGAACGTAATTTAGCAAATCAAAAACCAAATTAAACGCATAAAAAAATGGGGATCAAATTGAACAAATTAGACTAAAATAATATTTAAACTTAAATAATAAAAACTCCATTGAAGATATATTTTTTAGCTTAGTAGTATATCATAAAAAAATTAATATTAAAAAATGTTTAATAGAGATTCGATTGTTGTTTTTCATAAATTTGAAATTTAATTAATCAATATAAAATTTAAAAGAAAAGAAAATTACAAAGCATGAAAAGAAGTAAAATAAAAAGGTTATAGTTGTTAAAGTTAAGTCAAAATGTATGTTGTCTGTTATGACAGTTATGTGTTGTTTCATTAGTTTTTTCAATTTATGTTTTCATATAAATGCTTTGTATTTTTGTTGGTTTCGACCAATGAGATAGGGGAACTTTTCTGTATCCCACGTGTAGCAACTCTATGATTTTATATGGTATCTAGAACAAGAACAATTCAAAAGGTAAACTCTGAAAATTGTGAGTGTTGAATAGATACATTGTTGTGAAAGGCAAGAAGACCAAGGTGTTGTGCGGGAGCAAGTGTCTTTTCCAAGATTAGAAGGGATTTTAAAAAATTAGGATTCAATTAAAATAATTTAGAAATTAAAGATTTAATTGAAATTTTATAACGAAAACAAAAAATTTCTCTACAATTAAACCAAATAAAAATGTTAAGAATTACATAACATATAACTCAATTGCAATCCAATGAGACAAGAAGATCTTGTTGACTTCCAAATGGTCAGAAAAGTGGAGACTTGTGATTTGTGATTTGTTTCCGAGTAACGTAAGCCATTGAATGATGTTTAAGGAATCCCAAAGGTAACTCCACCAGGTATGGAATTGTGCACGCCTCATTAACACAAAGAACGCTAGTAAAAACATTATTTGTAGACACTTCTTTTGACTAATTTCTTGCATTTCAATGTTAAACAATAATAATAAAAAAATGTGCACATCTTTAACGTATACAGTTAAAACAGGAACAAGGAATCAAAGAAAAATGTGAATAAAACACTGTTGTATGCATAGCAAGAAAAAAAAAAAATCACGATGGTAAACGGCGTCGTTTGATGGCGTGCGTTTGTGGTGAAGCTAAGGAACAAGTATATTCAAGACTGAAGCTGAAGCAACCGTAACCATTTGATTTCCCTCTTCTCTGTTCTCCATACATGGTCCACAACAATATACACACTCCTCTCAAGCTCCCACCGTTATCCCAACCCCATCTTCCTCTTCCCACGCTCTTCACCACCATGCCTCTTCTACTCGCTCGCACCCCACCATCTTCACTTCCTCCAATCCTTCGCCACCACTACAACAACAACAACAACCTTCTAATCGCACCCTCTCAGAAGCGCGCCTCTCTCACTGCAGGGCCAATTCTTCTTCCCCGGCGCATTCTAGCATCACCGACTCTCAAGTGCGCCTCCATCAACGGAGTCTCCGTTCATAACACTCCAGAAGCTTCCACAGAACAAGTCTACGCCGGCGAGTTACTTCAGAGGATTCGTAAATGGCTCGACTTTTTACCGTCGATACTTCCCGGCGGGCGGTGGTGGGACTTCTCTCATGACGTCGACGTTCAGCTGGTGGCGCAGCCCGTGACCGTGTGGCGCGCGCTAGGCAAAATGTGGGAGCTTGTCGCGCGTGACAGATGGGTCATCATCGCTGCTTTCTCTGCTCTCATTGTTGCTGCTGTGAGTACCTTTTTTTTTTCTTTGCTGTTTTTTTTATTCGGTTTTGTGCCCATTTTGCGTGGTTCCAAGGTGGGGTCAAAGTTGTGAGCTTTTTCTACGTGGGTTTCAGGTTTCGGAGATTTCTATTCCGCATTTCTTAACGGCGTCCATCTTCTCGGCACAGGGCGCGGACCTTGCTGTTTTTCATCGGAATGTGCGCTTGTTGGTTCTGTTGTGCGTGACTTCGGGAATATGCAGGTCAAAATCTTGTATGGTCGAATCTCCCTTCTACTTGCTGAAAGTGATATGATTTTTCTTTTTCTTTCATTTGTGAGTCTTAACTGCTGGTGCTGAAAGAACCTTCCATAAGAAAACGCAATGGATTTGCTCTTTAATCCTTTTATCGTTAACCCAATCATAAAGCTGATGTTTGACTTTAAGCTTGTGTGGTTGGTTCCACATTCGAGTGGCTTTTCACGGTTTACCGAGAAGCTAGTAGTTATAAACTTGTACAGCATGCTATTAAAATTGAAATTTTTTTTGTTACGTTCAATGATGCTCTTAGTTCTGTGTCATTTGAAACTTGTTATGTTACCGGCGATATATGAGTATTCGTAACAAGCATTTTCCTGTGCTTCAGTGGGATACGAGGTTGCTGTTTTGGCATTGCAAACATGATTCTGGTGAGTTTATCTGTCTGATATTTGGGGATGGGGATTCTGTGGTCCATGTAAAATCCTTTAGAGCATAATGGAATAAGAACTGCAGTTATCAAATTAAGACCATGTGCTTCAGCAGTGGCCATGCTGTAGCTTCCCCGTTCCTGATGCTTTGACTTTTTTGTTTTCTTCAACTCTTGAGTGTAAGTGACCTTTCAAACTTGGAAATATGTGCAGGTTAAGAGAATGAGAGAAACTCTATACTCTTCTCTTCTACTGCAGGTTTGCCTGCACTTAGTAACTGATTCTCTTGCTGCATTCATTTATTTCCTTTGTTTGGTATATGATTTAACTCATTCAGCAGTTTCCTTATTGTAGGATATATCGTTTTTTGACAATGAAACGGTAGGTGATTTGACAAGTAGGCTTGGGGCTGATTGTCAACAAGTGTCAAGAGTTATTGGAAATGATCTTAACTTGATATTGCGCAACTTTCTTCAGGTTGATTTAGTTTTGATAGATGTAATGCAAGTAAAACTCACCTCACATATTAGAAGCTTTAATTGTTTTTTCTCATCTTGTTAGGGTGGAGGTTCATTAATCTACTTGTTGATTTTATCTTGGCCACTTGGTTTATGTACATTGGTGATATGCTCCATATTAGCAGCAGTTATGTTACGCTATGGAAGGTAAACTTATGGTTAATTTTCTTCAAATTCATCCTTTCAAAAACACTTTATTTTTCATTTGTAGTTTCCTGCCATTGACTAGTTCAGGCAGCATGCTTGATGATGAAAATATCAACCAGAATGTGGATCAATGTTAATCATGTTGAATTTTTCTTAATTAAATCAATTAGTAGACTCTAAATAAATAATTCTCATCTCAAGAAATGTCTCTGTAAAAGCTAAAGGGCTCTGCCTTCTCCCCAAAATCTGCTACAATGGTGTTATTGAGGATTTGATATATTTATAAATTTGTAAAAGCGAAATTTCAATGCTTTTAAGATCCCTTGCAGGCTTCTTCCGCTCTCCTCGTGTTTCCTTTATCCTACTGGTATTGATTTGGTCATATTTTTTTTTTGTGTAGTTACCAGAAAAAGGCAGCAAGGTTGATCCAAGAAGTCACTGCTTCGGCAAATGATGTAGAATAAGATATCTTGTATTATACTATAATTTGCTTTATATTTCCTAAATTCAATTGTAGTAACAACTTTTCTCATAGGTAGCTCAAGAGACATTCTCTCTTATTAGAACTGTACGAGTTTATGGAACCGAAGAAGAAGAATATGGAAGGTGATGATCCTATCACAATTATGTCATTTATTATTTTGTATTCCAGTTATTTCTCTGCCATAACACACACATGCTGTCCATTTCTATCTACAGGTATAATTGGTGGCTAGAGAAATTAGCTGACATCAGCTTGCGTCAAAGTGCTGCTTATGGAGTTTGGAATTTTAACTTTAACATCCTTTATCATTCAACTCAGGTATAGCTAAGGTTTTCTAAAATCATATATTTATCCATTTTATTTATTTATTTATTTTTATTTTTTTCCTTTTAAGCCTGCAATCTTGTTGTTGGAAGAAAGCTTGCTAGAATTAGTAATCAATAAACGTTTGAAGTTTAGTTAACCTTTATAATTGACTTGTTCTCTTATTGAAACATAAAATCTTATAGGTCATTGCTGTGCTATTTGGAGGAATGTCTATTCTTGCGGGTCATATCACAGCTGAGAAACTTACCAAGTTTATTCTATACAGTGAATGGTTAATCTACTCTACCTGGTGGGTAGGAGACAATATATCCAATTTGATGCAATCAGTTGGAGCTAGTGAAAAAGTATTCCATTTAATGGATCTCTCCCCTAGCAGCCAATTCACGGAAAGAGGCAAGTGTTTTTGGACTCAAATATTTCATTTGAATAAACACCTTTCATATTAGCTTAGTCCTTTTTGTGCTTCTTTTTGTTTTTTCAAGTCATCACCTATCCAGAGACTGGCTAGTCCTTGCATGTTCAATTCTTATTCTACTTGTACACTGAGCATGGATATTTTCCTTAGAAATGTGAGAGATAAATTATGATTTCATCAAACTATGCAATAAGCAAACTTTGTAGTTTACTCTGAGGAATAAGGATGCTCACCCTTATACCAACTATAATTGTTTTAAAACTGTAGATACTTGCAGTGATACTTACTTGACAATGGTGGTCATCGTAAGCAATATAGGATTTTTGTGTTAAGAAAAACTAGCTACGCCTGTAGTGAACTGACTGGGTCATCAAATGCAGTTTCCTGCAGTTATGTCATGTGCCGCTCCCAATTTATTATTCAACTACAGCATGTGCATCTATTGTTATTCCTCTACCAACAACATTACATCGATGAATAAATAACTAGAGAAAGTGAAACATAATGAATTCCTGCATAACTTTTTGTTTGTTTTAATTTGACTATATTGAAGTTTGGGTGTAACTTTGTTTCAGGTATAAAGTTGCAGAGGTTAATGGGGCGTATTGAGTTTCTAAATGTATCTTTTCACTATCCTTCGAGGCCAACGGTAGATCTTTATTTCTCACACCTTCACTTTACTTTAGAGTTGAAGCTATTTGATTCCGTCAGTGTTCCTCAGTTACTTCACTGAAGGATGAATCCTGCTACAATAGGAATAAAAAAGTTCACTGCTGAGATTTTAGGCACACCCCTCCCCTAAACAAAGTGGGTGCATAAACTGTTCTCTTTATAGTAGTGTATGACTGGAACTTGTGCATGTATGCAATGAAGTTGTACAGCGACTTACATTTAAGAAAATCATGTTCAATAGAAAAATATGCTGATTGAATTTTAAAAATAAACTGAAATTATTTAATCTGACTGTGCATCTATGTGGGATTAAGATTGTCAATGTTATTTGTGAGGTATACTGGCTTAAGTAATGGCAGATATTGTAACAGGTATCTGTAGTGCAACATGTTAGCTTTGCAGTCCATCCTGGTGAGGTGGTTGCAATAGTAAGAAACCGCATCTCATCTCTTCAATTCATTCTTTCCATGCACTATGGATGAGATAATCTGCCGTTTCCTTTGACTTGTGTCATAGGTTGGACTTAGCGGTAGTGGAAAAAGCACATTGGTGAATCTTTTGCTCCGTCTCTATGAGCCTACAAGTGGTCAGGTAGAGTTCGTTTATCTCATTAGAATCGAGTGGACTTATATGGTTGGCTTAAAAAATTATTGGATTTACAGAAATTGATATGAAAAAGAAAAAAGGATACTGAATTTTATTATTAATGGAAGAGAAGAGGGACTGTTTTTGTTTTTTCTACCTCTATTCATTTGGCTAAAAGGAAATTATCTCTCTGCCCTAGTAAGATGACCATCTCTTCATTTGATAGTTCACATGACATAATTTGATTAATCTCTAGACAACAAGAAGTTCTGAGAGAACTACTGTTTTTTCATTTCCTGCTTTCTGAGAATGGATATTGACTAGAGATTTCTTTCATAGAATTAGAATTATATATGTAGCACCTATTACCAGTTAGGCTGCCTGGCAGTGTTTTTAGAGCTGATAGTACGTTCCTTTAATATAATCATGACACAAAGTTTTGTTGCAGATTTTGGTAGATGATACCCCTATTAAAGACTTGGACATCATGTGGTGGAGAGAGAAAATTGGATTTGTGGGCCAGGTTTATGTCTCCAGCCTAGTTAAAATTCAGAGAATATATATTTCCTTTCTCTTACCAAAATTTGTTTGTACAGGAACCCAAACTCTTCCGAATGGATATTAGTTCAAACATCAAATATGGATGTAGAGATGTAAAGCATGAGGATATTGAATGGGCTGCAAAGCAAGCCTATGCCCATGACTTTATCTCAGCACTTCCCAATGGTTATGAGACACTTGTTGATGATGATCTGTTAAGTGGAGGACAAAAGCAGCGAATTGCTATTGCTAGGGCCCTTCTTAGGGACCCAAAAATATTGATCCTTGATGAAGCCACCAGTGCACTTGATGCTGAAAGTGAGCATAATGTCAAGGTGGGCCACTGAAATTACTAGAAGCCAGATTCCATGCTAAATATTTAACTAAAGATTGCAAAGATATTGATCCTTCAGTTTCCATAATATGTAGGGTGTACTTCGATCTGTGAGAAGTGATTCTGCAACCAGGAGTGTCATAGTCATTGCACACAGGTGATAATTTTCTTGTCAGTGTCAATTAACTGAATTAAGTGGTGTTCCGACTATTAGTTTTGAAGTGTATGGACTGCCTTACAGGCTTTCTACCATACAAGCAGCTGACAGGATTGTGGTGATGGATGGTGGTCAAATTGTTGAGGTTGGTAAACTACTGATTCATTTTGAATGCTCTAAAATTTCTAACATTGAAAAACTCATACAAAAGGTTAGGTTGGAAAGTTATGTACTGTGATTATGAATTTGATTCTTCAAACTCTTGTGCGAGATCGTGATGGATATCATCGTAGGCTAGGACCATGAAGCAGTAATTGTTCCCATACTTCTTTTTAGCTTAGGCTGAGCCATTGTTTGTCAGAAAGGTTGTTTCCAAGACTGGAAAAAGACCATTTATAGGGACAAGACTGTTTATCTACCATTCCTAGCCTCCACTTGATCGGAACCTCCTAGACTAGAGTGGATTTTCAAGTTAGAGAAGTTTTTCGATTCACAACATACGCCCAATGATGAGAGAGCGACATTGTTGCAATTCATTTTGAGAAGGACATTTTCTCTTGGTTTTAGATGCCCTAACAACTCCTTGTAGTTTGTTCGTGGACAAAGTTAATGTGAGCTTTAGAAACCCTCCCCTTGTAATTGCCTGATGACTAAGTTGTTTAAACTACTACAAATTGATACAATCTCTGAGTATTATCTTAAATTCATGTCATTAGCTAAATAGATCAAATAGGTTGACGGATGAGGCCTCGTAAAATTGCTTTTTCAGTGGCCTTCAATATTGAGAGCAATGGCTTCAGCAAAATTATACAAGGATAGACATACGCCTGCTGTTAAACCTATTCGATGTTATTCCCCAATATCATCTCTGTCTTACTCCTTCCCAGAATCAGTCCAATCAAGTTGTTAAATTAATGTTACCACCCTTGCTACCTACTCCTTTTGAACAACCACTAAGAAATGGTAATGTAAAAAAAGTTAGTCCTGCTAAGATGCAAATGCATAGAGTGAAAGGATTATCTTATTTTTGTGATGTGAAGTTTTCTTTTTATCTTAATTATAATAATGATCCATCACCTGATTTCGACCAATTTGTTCATAATTATGGATCTGTGTTGGATGATCATCATTGGTTGGTAAATGATCTGAACTGAAGGGTGGCACAGCTGTCGGTACTATGGCTTACATAGGCAGCGTTTCTCTTTGTAAATTCATAGAATAAGACTTCTTAAACATCCCGTGCATTATTGAAACTGTTAGGACTTAAGTGTTTGAATAATAGCCGATGCTTCTTTTTTTCACAACCTTTATTTGCCATTATTGGAAGCAGAATTTTTCATTGACATCTGTCCATGCAGATTGGAAGTCACAGGGAACTTCTCTTAAGAGATGGTTTGTATGCACGGTTAACTAGGAAACAGGCTGACGCCATGGCATGATTTGGGTTTCAAAAGCAGATATTTTATCTTTCTTCTGGCTTCAATTTAGAGCCAGTACAGTGAGACAGCAACTATTTTTTTCCTTGTTGCTGATCAATGTATTTATAGTACCATACAAGAAAATTGGAAAAGTTCAGCAAAGAAGAAAGCTGCAGAAGTTTATTGAAAATCCATAGCGGCTTCTGAAAGATTTCACCCTATCAGGTTCCAAGGCAGATTCAAAGGCAAACGTAACTATGTTATTGGCGGCATTCATAGTCAAGATGCTGAGAATCGTCAGATGACACTGCCGATAACCATATAGATTGTTCATTTTATACATGTAATTTAATTATTTAACTCTTGATGACATTTTCTTTGAAAAATACCACCTGCCCCTGTTTCATGACACTTTGTACTCATAATATATTGAAATCTATAAAATTTGAGTTTTCAAAAAATGGAGAACTTTTCATGTTAAGAGATTATTGCAACAATTTTTAGCTTTTCATGTCTCCTGTGGAGAAATCAACAAGGCAGCAGAATCTTCAGGCTGATCTAAGCAACAAAAATTCCTTTACATATATATACGACGAGTCCAACAGCTTGGTGATTTCTTATCTGTGGAACAACCTTGAACAAACTTGGCATCGTCTTTCTGTGACAGATATTTATTTTATTTACTTTCAAATGTTGCTTCCTCCCTCAGAATATTATGTCATGAGAAAATGTCGAGGTAGCCAGGTTTTCAGCAGCAAGTTCCTAATACAAGAATGTGCCTAGTGCAGCATCAAGTCAGGAGTTAATTTCGAACATACAAAGCCTCGTTTTCATCACTCTCGTGTGGTGAAAATATCAAGTAATAATACACAGCCGGCCATAAGAAACAAAAGTCGCCAATAGTACATAATATTTAAAGGGTATTTCACTTATTCTCATTCATTCAAGCCATAATATAATTCCACATACTGTGGCGAGGATGAAGCATTTTGACTGCACAACATTCAGTTGCACCACGCTATGCTGAAGCGTGTTGTGCATTCGTTAGGCCTAGTGGAGAACACTGATAAAAATCCAACAAAGAACAAAGCGAGAGGAACCAAGACATTTCTTGAGGTTGATTTGCAAACAAAGGATCCATATGTGAGGATAGTTCATGAGGGTGGACAACAAGAGATATATCATCATGCATTTCCAGCATCTGTGTTGATGACTAAATACCCCGGAATGTGTGTTGCAAGAGCACAAGTCTTCACTGCTCCTCATCATTCAGTTCTAAGGCCTGAAGAGCATTTACTACCTGGTCAGAAGTATGTCATAATCTCATGTAGAAAGGTGGAGAAGCTGAAGCGTAAACGTCATCAGCAAGCCGAAACCAAAGAGCACAATGGGGTGGTAACATTGGAACCAAACATCATTAGGAAAGAGAATGACAAAAATGTTGTAGCAGGCCATGAGAATGATGAAGTTAAAGAGGCTAATGGGCAAGGAGGAAAGAAAGTGGATGTAGAGATGAATGTGTCTCTATGTGGAGGGGATGTGGAGGAAGTTCATTGCTTTGCAAAGGATTTTTATGTTGCAAAGGTTAAGTCAACAAACTATTCAAGAAAAAAAGGAATAATAATGAAGAAACCATTTTCTCCACCTCTTCCTAAGAGAAGATCACAGTGGAGTTTGGGATGGCAACCCAGCCTTTCCACAGTGCAAGAGCTCTCTCCGTGATATTTTTATGGCTCCTCTCATACAACTTCTGTTGCTGTTGTGATCAGGTATTATGCAGGCTTACCATTTTTTAATGTTGCTAATTTATACATTGGATATTTGGTGGACTATAGGCCTAGGTTTATGCTAGAGGATATTATTTTAGATCCTCAAAGTAAATAACGTGTATATTGATGCCATCTACAATGTGTTTTTTTCTTTTTCTTATGTTGTTTGTGGTTTACCTTCGAGATACTGACATGTGTAGTGTAATAGTCTCCATTTCACGATTTTGATGGTGACTTTGGTACCAAGTTAATTTCATGCATGTATTTTACATTAAGAATGCAAAATGATTTTGAACATCAAAATACTATGCGTTATATCAGAGACCAAAAGTAGTTTCCCGTTGCCATCATATGTTATATTCCAACACATCTTCTGTCCTCTGGTATAGTGTTGTTACAGAAAATGATTTTTTTTTTTTTATAAATATTATGTTGACAAAATTGACAAAGTTATTAAATAGAGTAATTTTTTATTTTTTTTATGGAAGTTACAAGAATAAAATAATAAAGTTTTAAGGTTTTTTTTACCAAAAATTATATCTAAAGTTATAAAAAAAAACTTTATAATCCTTCAAGAATCCATTATTCTTTGATGATTAAGAAAGTAATGAAATTAACACCGATTTTTTAATAATCAAGAGAAATTTATGATGAGCAAGATTTATAATTTATTCATTTTTAATAATATTGAAGAAATAAACTTTTAATTTTAATTTTTAAGTTTAAATTTAAATTTATACATTTTTTATACTTTATGATTTTTTTTTTAATTTTTTGATATTGTACTTATTACATTCAATATATTTTAGATTAATTCTATTGTCGTATATAATAATGTTAGATACATCATACATGTATCCATAAACCATACACCTAATTAACTCAAAGTTGACATATGGTGAAGTAAAAGGAACAAACATTGAATGTAACGTTGATGCTTTCCATCTAGGTAGCATGCACTTTCAATGGAATAAGTAAATAACAGAAGTTATTTATAATAATATATAAAGAGTTTTTTTATTTTTTGTTTATACTTTTAAATATCAATTTTATTTTTTAAAATATAATTATTTATTAAACTTTTAAAAATTAACCATTACTTTTATAAGTTTTTTTGTAAAATCGTCTATTTCTGTTATTATCTTTTTTTTTAATTATTAATAGTTATTCTCTCATTTTTATTAATACATTTTATTCTATCTTTAATAAATATAATTTTACTTTATATATTAACTTAACAACATTATCTTATTATCACCTACTAATATAATACCATCATATATTTAGAAAACACATAAACATACGACGTGCTGGTATATATTATACGATTCAAGTAAGAGATTAAGAGCAACTTCCTAAGGAGTTAAAATGGTGCAAGCAATTGGTTCATTTAATAATATGCTTGAATGGTGGTCCACATAGCATTGAGAGCCTCGATCAACCCAATGAAATTTCGATATCGTTAATATTTATATAATTTATATTTATTTTTTCTAAATCATATTTATTTATTTTTCTCCATAAAAATAATTTTCTATTCATATTTTTCGATATTTAATTTTTAATATTTAACGTTATACCATAAAAACATAAAAACTTATTGCTTAGAAATTATGAAAAGCCAGAAAACCAATCATAAAAAGAGAGATACAATTATATAGACTAGGTAAAGCCAATCATATAAAGAGATATATGTTATGCATGTGACAAATCTCATTGGACCACCACAATCTTTTTTTTCTCTAAATAATTTCTTTCCACTCATTAATTAAATTAAATTATCTTCTTTCGTTCCTTCAAGTTGATCCCAATTCACAAGACAAGAACTTCACTCATTTACGTCATCAAGGATCCGAACCACAGGGGTGTGGCCCAGACCATCACACAGCCCATATCACAGGACAACCTAGAAACATATACTAAATAATACTTCTAAACTGAAAATTATACTTTTATTTCGATACTATACATAATAAAATAATTTAATAAATATTAATTTGTATTAATACAATAAAACTCAAATTTTAATTGTAAAAATATAAAAATATATTTGAAATACCGTTTGAGTTGTGCATGTATCCATATCCCATTCCAATATTATTGAATCCTTTTTGGATTGCAGCATATGTGATCACCAAGTGGTGCAACAGGAAGATCCAAGGTATATTCCAGAATATATATATATATATATATATATATATATATATATATATATATATATATATATATATATATATATATATATATATATATATATGAGACTTAAAAGTTTTTAGATACAATTTATGTGACTGTGTCTGAGTCTGAAACATTCCTTTGTTCAGATTTGAAGAATGAATGTGTTTGTGAGATATGGTGGTCTGAAATATGTGAGGATGAGGAATATTGTAGGAGTAGATGGTGAATGTCACGTTCATTCCTCCGTCAGCATTGCAATAAGTGTAAGTGAATAAAAGTGAGGCTCCTCGTCTTTGAAATTAATTATTAGTATAAAAATATTATTAAGTGTTAATATGATTTTAATTTTTAAACTAAGTAAAATTAAAATTTGTCTATATTTAAATTAATATAATCTTTTTAATTTAATAATTTTAATTTTGTTGCATTTGTTAATTTAGTCTGAAACATAGTTTAGACAAATCACTTGTCGTCCTAAAATACTACGGTTAACACATCATTTTTTCTATTGCAGTTAGATTAGAAAGAATAAATCGATCGCTTAATGTTTTAATCTGGAAACGTATTTAATTATATTCTTAATTAATCATCACTTTGGTTAAACTATTATTTAATGGGGTTAATTGGTTTCTATTAGACTCCATTTATTTTGTAAATTGTAACTCCTATAATTGAGAGTTTCTTTTCTGGATTTTTATAATAATCGGAAAAAATGATTTTTCTGAAATTTTTTTCAATATATATGGTGATATGTGGAAAGAGATAGGAGTGGAAGAATAGATAGGCATGATTGAAGTTTATTTGTCACATGTGCATGGGTGGATGACCCATAGACCTGGAAGCACATGGTGGTCTTCATTGCAACAAATTCTATTCATATATAGAGCTGGATACAGACTCAATAACATGTTTAGTTTAGAATTTGGGTTAGATTTCATTTTTTTTTAATTAATTTTAACTTTATAATAAATATTTTCAATTTTCAATTTGACACTTTTAATTCTTCAAAAAATTTCAATTAAGTTTTGTTACTGTTTAAGTTTCCATATTCTCTGTAACTGCAAAATCAATAATATTACTATTTCAAGCGTACAAAGTTGTGTCTCTACAAATAATTTATATACCGCATTTTTCCTTAAAAATTAACTCTAAAAAGAAGTATTAAAAATTTAGCCATATTGTTTAGAATATTCTGAAATGTTAACATTTTGAAATATAAAACAATTGTTTTAATGCAATGTGAACTAGGCAAAAATAAAGGGAACATTTATTTCTAAATTATCTGGATAGCAAGCATTATCCGTTTGAAAATAAAATAAAAAATAAAAAAGAAATTGGGAGAGTGAGGGAACGTAACAGTGTGACCCCATGAAGATATGTTGGAGTTGATGGGACGAAAATTATCAGCGCCCGGGGACATCATCATCATCATCTACGATTAATTGCACGAAAATGATAAAAGTGAAATGAAATTAATGTCATTCAATTTTCATTTTATAATCTACATCACTAGGGTAGTCCATAAAGCACATTTAATTAGTAGTAACAATTACATTATGCAAGTTAAATTTAATGTTTAACATTATTTTTCATTTCTTCAGACTTATAGTTATTGTTAAAATTTTTAACATAATCCTGCTCAATTACTCATTTTAACATATCGAGCTTGTTTTGGCCACCACAGATCAAAAGATAAGACAAAATAGAACTTTAGACTATACCTGTTAAGCATTGGGACCCATCTTCTTACATTGTGGCATTATTTATTTATTTATTTCTAAATTATTGTGCCATTATTCCTTTATATACTCCAAAATTCATAAAGTTAATAACGTCCCTGAATTATTGGTCAAAATTCTTACAATATTTTTCATAGGTTTTCTTTTCCCTTCATTGCCGGACTCCTCTTACAATATTTCTAACGTGTCATATCTTCCTTTTTCTCTGTTTCATGCCTTCACACATGATATTTATTTCTAGATATTGTTGTAATAAGTGACTCAAAATATGACCAATTTTTTTTATTATAAATAAAAAATATATTATTAGAACAAATAAAATGTTTCATTTAAAAAGTTTGTATACACATGAAAATAGAAATAAAAGGCACAACAATATAATTTCTACTTTTCTAATCTCTAAGGGCGTGTTCTTTTGTGTAGATGGATATGGGAGAGAGTGTGAAGATGAATTTGTGTAGATTTAAGTGGATGGATATTTGTGTTTTTTTGAGTGGATTTAGAGAGTAAAGTGAGTGAATTTGGAGATAATTTTTATGAAAGTTAGTGAAAGATTTGATTGATGTGATAGATAAAATTATATGTTAAAATAGATATATTTATTAAGTTACCATAATACCCTTGTGTAAAAAGGAGAATGATTTTGTAATTTGATGTTATAAAAATAATTTTAATTAATTAATACGAATTAAAAAAATATTAAAATTATATAAAATTTTAAAATAAAAAAAATTAAATTTTTATGAATGTAAAAAAAATATATAATTAAACTTTTTAAAAAATTATATAATTAAATTTTAAACTAAAGTTAAATAATGTTAAAAAAAGTTAAAAAAATTTTAAAAAAAAAGTCAAAAGAAGTTAAGAAAAAGATCAAAAAAAAAAAAAAAAACCAACGACACCAGTGTCGTAACCGGTGTCGCCCCTTTGAAAAACAAGGCACCGGTTACGTAACCAGTGCCATCACTCTCTCACTCACCTCAACACCGGTGCCATCCAACACCAGAGCACCTCACCACCACTGCAAGACACCGTGCCTCGCTCACCACCCTCACCTGCCAGTGTCATCCACTCACCACCCTAACACCTGCCATGCCCCTTGCAACACCACTCACAACACCGGTGCCTTCCCATCCTCCACATGTGAAATGAAAAGCGAGGGCAAATACGGAAATGTGCTCGTATCACTCTCTAATCTGCTCATTCTATGGTGGATGAAAAAAATTGGGTATCCCTCAAATCCGCACTCGCTTATCCGTTTAAATCCATGCAATCGAACACTTCAATGTTCATCAATCCACGCTCGCTAATTTGTTTGAACAGTGTAATCAATGCAAGCGAACAGGCCCTAAGAGTGTGTTCACTTAGAGGGGTGGATATGGAGGAGAGTGTGAAGATGGATTTGTGTAGATTTGGATAGATGATTTGTTGTGTTTTTTTGAGTGGATTTAGAGAGTAAAGTGAGTAGATTTGGAGATAAGTTTTATAAAAGTTAGTGAAAGATTTGATTGATGTGATAGATAAAATTGATTGTAAAAATAGATAGAATTAAGAAGTTACCAAAATACCCTTGATAAAAAAAGAAAATGATTTTATAATTTGATGTTATAAAAATAATTATAATTAATTAATACAAATTAAAAAAAATATTTAAATTATATAAAATTTTAAAATTAAAAAATTATATATATAATTATATATATTATTAGTTATTATATATTAATATATTAATTATTATATTTTAAATAATATTTTAATTATTATTAATTATATATATATATATATATATATATATTATTATTTATTATATATATAATAAATAATATATATATATATATAATAATTAATAAAATAATAATAATGTATTGTAATTAATAATTAAATTAATAAATATATATTTATATAAAATTTAAAGAGGGTATAAATGTAAAATGATTTATTATCTTCTCAAATCTTTACAAAATGAAGAGATGATTTTTGAGAACATACTTGCAAATCAACTCTCCCTTTTCTTTTCAAATCATGCAATAAGAACATAAAAAATTTTAAAATCTCTCTTCACAAATCCTCGTCTACAGTACAATGTATGCAAACGAATAGGCGCTAAAACTTTTCAATATAAGAACAAGTTACTTTTCAATACAAAACAATATCATAACTGTTGCTAGTCATATTAATACATATGAATTCTCTCTCACAATATGCATAAGAAGAAAAAAAAAATGTGTAGAACGAACACTCCAACCTATAATATCAGAGTCCTTGACTTTCGATCAAAGAACGATTAGGCCGATTTGTAGTACTTGATTAAATTTAAATAACTGATATATTTACCTTCATACAAAACAACCCAAAAATTTTATGCATAAAGTTAGACATAAACATCAATCAGAGTATAAAAATCTTGCTTTTAAGACTTTATGTGTAATCTAAATTCAAGTTTTTACTTAAGTTAAATATCTCCTCTAGATCCTTCATAGAGGACCTAGAAATGAAATTATTCCTATTTACTGAAATTGCCCAAACTAACCTACATATACACCCACAAATTGTTACTTTTATCGGTTAACCCATGTAATCTAAATTGTTGAAAGTGAATTTTTGATATATTATAATATATTGTGACAATTTATGTCCATTTTTCACACATATTTCAAAATTTTCCTATTAATAAACAATTAAGAAATATGTATTGAATTATTACCTCTTTTCTTCTAAACATGACATATTCAAGAGTTATAATTTTTTTTTTAAATGTGAAGAAAAAGTTGTGCAAGAAAACTCTAAACAAATAACCCAATAATGATCCAGCTTAAAAGTTCATAGGGGACTTTAGCCCCAAAGCTTTTTATTTTTATTTTTATTTTATATGTAAATTATAATATAATTAGATATTACAAATATTTTATTATCTTCATGAATATACACATGATTTACTGTGAAGATATAGATTACTACTTTGTAGACTATAAAAGTCTCTACACCAACTAAAATAGACTCCAAAAATTATAAAACAGAAAAGCTTTAGAATTGTTTATCATTTAGTAATAGTTAAAAGTTAAACTATACGATGCCAATTACAACAATCATATTTTTCGTTGACATACGACAATAGTTATATAGGAATAATATTATTGGTTCCACCATTTAACCGATATAGTGCGCTCAAATAAGGGTATTCAAATTTTATGAACATTCAATGAAAAAATATTTAATAGAAATTCAATTAAAAATAATCAAATTTATAAAAGACTTCAAATTTAATTAAGTTGTTTTTTAATTTTTCATACAAATACATGTAAGTAATGACGATGCATTTGTAACGGATGAATCATCTCAATTGACGGAAAAAATAAATAACCAAAATTCAATTAAAAAAATATAAAATTTTAAATATTTAATAATTTTTTAGCGAATATTCGTATTTATAAAATAAGAAGCTTTAATATTAATCAAACTATTAACTTTTTAACCATATTTTATTTGAGCTCCTAACTATGAAATTAAGTATGAATTGAAATTTAAAATAGTGGTAGATTATAATATAAGAAAATTATAACAACATTTAGTTTAAAAGCTAAACCTTCTACTTAAAAACTAATTACAAGGATCGCGCGTCCCGTACGATCGCATGCCAAGACAAAGTAATCGAACGAGAAAAAAGAAAAGAAGAAGAAAACCAAACAATTATAATATATTATCTTTACATCCACACTTATCCATAAAAACAAATTTAAACATAATCATGTTTATATTTATATTTATGGGAGGCTTATCCGTTGGAGTGAGCGATAAACTAGACAATGTTTATCATTGGTTTACCTAATATATATTAGGTTGTTCCAAAGAATATTTTTAATAAACTTTTGTGCTGGTTTGTGTGTATATATCATTAAAACTTGATGACAAAATAAATTTTGCGAATCAAAGTTGACAAAACTTTTGTTAGGGAAACATTTTAGAAAATAGTTGTGTAATATATAATTTGTTTTACTGTCACCTAATTGTAAATTTATTAACTTTTTTTGTAATAACTAACTGACATATTATGATTATTATAACATTGAAAACTTTATATATCCTCACAATAAATGCAGGTTGTTCTATTATAATTCTTTTAAGGTTTAAATGAAAATTTAAATATTTGTGTATTTTTTTTATCAAAGAAATCATGATCTAGAATTAGATTTTCAAGATCTTCAAAATGACATTTTATAAACGATATTGGTTTAAAAATAATAAGACTAAATTATTTTAATATTAAAATTTTTTAGTATAAATAATTTGTTATAAATTATTTACATTATTTAAAAATATATGATCTCTCTAGAAATCACCTTTTTAGAGTTATCTAATTATTTTCTAAGAGTTTAATCCTTTGTTCGTTTGATCGAAGATCCAAGACCGTAAAAGTCATCCTCACAGCGAACTTTTCAAATTGGACTTCAGTTTCTTTGTTCGCATAAGTTGAGTTTCAACCATTTTTTCTCGGTGTATTTCTATTTTTTGTTGCATGTGATTCTTCTTCTACTTGCATGTATCTTTTTAATCATCAATATGAGTATATGTTGATCAATGATTCTAATGATGTGACATTATTGTGTTTGTGTTGTTCCTAGGTATAAATACAACATCCTATGTGACTAAGGAGGGTTTGGTGTTCTTAAAGCATTTTCGGTCTGTTGAGCCGCTTTGTTAGGCAAGGGAAGCAAGTCTTGATATGTGTTGTGTGATTTTGTCAATTTGATAATTGCATGCTACTGCTATAATGGTTTGGGAATGAAATTGGCTTTTTTGCTAAAATCTGGCTTAATATGTATAACTGATGTGGTTATGTATGTATGTTCGGTTGTTTTTTAAGAAGATGCTTTGATTTGTGTGGTTTGGAGGATTGTTCTATTCTTGAGTATATTTGTTAGCTTTTTGTTGATTGAGGAAATTAGAATCTGAACAATTGAATGAATTGGTGTGAGTTCCAATGTTTTAAAACTATTTTTTATCAAAGCACTAAGAGGAGAGTACCAAATTGATCAATTGTACAAGTCCCATTTTTGTCAAAATCATGAAATTTTACTTGTTGAATTGTCATATCGCTAGCGATGCTTGGGGAGCGTTAAGCCCCAATCCATTTGTAAAAACATAGATATTATATTGATGTGAAATTGTTGTGTGAGCATGTATGGTGATGATGATTAAGAAATTTCAAGGAGAAATTCTTGGTGGTGGTAACTTTAGTGTATGCATTGAAGTATGAAATTCGGTAAGGGGGTATATCCTGAACTCTAATAACCATTCACACATGTAAAATAAAATGAGTTATGTGGTGAGAGTCATAAGAGGTTCTAGTCACTAGACTTGTTTGGTCCTAGTGTGAAGGAGATTAACCTTGTGAGTAGATGGGTGATAGGACTTTGTGGAGCATAAATACTACTACAAGTGCACACCTTCAATGAATTCCTATGTCAAGAGAATGTGTCCATATAATTGAGTTTAGTGCCAATTGTTTATGTGCATGTGTATATTCACTATATTTTAATCCAAGCATAGATTATATTTGATGTGATTTTATTGGTTTTAGATAACTCTTTTGCAAGATTAGCTTACCATTCATTTGTATTCATGTATTGTTTGTTGTCTTCTTTTGAAATGATTACATTTATTGATGTGAGCAGATGAAGAAACATGAGTTGATTTATCTCAAAGGGATATATGTTGTTGTCGTATCGTTGTTAGGTTGTTTTTTTTTTGTTCCTAGAAACTTACGAAAGACTCTTATATTTCTTGTTGTACTATAATTTCTTTAAAACTATATTTATGTATCTCATGCTACTATAGTCTATAGTTATACCTTAAGATAACTGTAATAACAATTCCTTTAAATTGTGAATTACATGTTTTGAATATTATTATAAAATATCTTATTTTATTAGTTTTATGCTATTAAAATGGGATGTACATATTTTTTTTTTCTTTATGAGACGTCTTTTAACGAAACTGTGACGTAACACATATTCCAAAACAGACAATACCTCATATTTCATATGTACGGTGATTGATAACGATTTTATCATTAAATTTGGAATAAGAACAATTAATTTTTTTTTCAAATATTAAAATTTAAATTACTTCATATAAATTAAATATTTAAAAATGACAAAAAAAATAGTGAAATTGTGGAAGCTATGATTATTGATTCGTGTATAGAAGAACTAACGGGGACTAATTCTTAACCCTTTCAAAATGTCCATAAATGAATAACATTAAATAGGTTTTTTTTTTTTCTTTCTTTTACAAGAAATTTTTCTGTACTGGTCCACCATTCTGTATACAGATATCTTCACTCCATTGTACACGTGTCAATGAGTGGTTTGCCCAAACCACCAGATATCTTCATAATTTTTAAATTCTAGGAGAATTTTTGAGCGACCAAAATGAAGAGATATTAGTTAAGGGAAGAACTATTATGAACATTTTCATTGAATAATTGAGTGCATCA
The DNA here is from genome assembly GCF_037176805.1 of Vigna unguiculata. NCBI lineage: Eukaryota > Viridiplantae > Streptophyta > Magnoliopsida > Fabales > Fabaceae > Vigna > Vigna unguiculata. The sequence goes on from NC_140793.1 coordinate 26,979,118, forward strand.
GATTATCAGATTATAACAGTATATTCATGGAAATAACACTTGTGCGTAAATGAGAATGTGGCTCTCGTAGGACCACACACACAGCCCCTTCTCCAATTTTCCCTTTCTCAAAATATAATTATTATGTCATATTTTTTTTTCAAAATTAAAATTATCCGTCTCCCCACAAATAAATATTATCTTTCAAAAATAAGAAAGCAACAAGATCCCACAAAAGAAAAAGGGAAAAGTACAGAAAAATTCCAGTGAAAGATGTTACATCTACACAAACAAAATATAATATGTTTAAATCTTTTACTAATGCTATTAACTGTTTATTATTCGGAAAACACTACTCTGATACACTATAAACCATACTATTTTTTAATTATTTTTAAAATGTTAGATTGTATATTATTTGTACAAGATATATCGTTGAAATATTAAGTGTAATTTACTGAAAAAACACATACTTCACACCAATCACACAAACCCAAATTATTTATTGTTATTATTATTATTATTATTTTATTATTAAGATCATACGTAGACAGGGATATGGATAGGTTTTAATATAATCACCATGTATTTAAAAAAAGAAAATAAAAGAATGAAGAGGTTCAAATACATTATGCCATATCAGAAATAGACTTGTAGTGGACCCTCATGTGGATCAAGGTTATCCTTGAAACCAACTTGATGTGGGACCCATCAGTTCCATTCAGATTGCTACGCATGAATAGGAATTGATAAAGCATGACGTGGCCTTTCAGTTGCACCATATAAACTCTTGTGATCCTCTATTATTTACGGTTAATTCCCTCTTTTTCACATAAATCAAATCCATCCTCTTTCAGACAACAACAATCTCCTGTGTTAAGCCATGTAAATATTCTCTGCTTCAATAATAATAATAATAAATAAATAAATATTTCATTGCGTTAAAATATTAATCTTTTTTTCTCTCTATATAATTATGTTAGAAGTTTCACGTCAAATAGAGATAAGGTCAATTCACAATATATAAATGGTTGTAATTTTCACCTTACAAGCCGATTTTTGTAAAATTGAGTTAAGTTTAAAGTTCAATTCTAACATGGTACTAAAACCTATTCTACAAACTTTTATAAATATTTTATTTTACCTAATTAGACTTAAAATTCACTTTTAATAAATTAGATTATCTAATTAAACTTAAAACCCACTTCTTAAGATATATCCGTGTCTTATATCTGTCTCTTAGTTCATCGTCATTTGGGATAAAGATGTTCACTCGTGTTAAATAATAAAGAAGGATGAAAGATGCGTGCATGCGTATTTTTTATGCTTTGACAACTAAACCAACCAAAACCAAAGATATTATTACACTCGTGAAATGCATGGCTTAATTACTTAAAAATGCGAAACAAATGTAGTTAGATAAAATTAAGCGTAGGTTGGGGACCAAAGAGAAAATACGTATATTGTTTGGTTTGTTTGAGCATTGGAACTCTTTGAAAATCCTTTTGCAGACATGGGATGAAAATATTGTTACGTAACTTAGAGTTATGGGACATTTTGTGAAGCCATTAACGCACTGCTAATAGGGTGATGATTGAATAAGTGTACCAAGCAGTGTTGAGTGATAAAATATAATTTAAACTAATAATTTGGATGAAAAAATTTTGCATCAAAGAAGAATAGAACAAATGCAGAAAACTCTTCAATTTATTTAAGTCAAAAAGGCTAATCCCTTAGGTGTCTCCTACTGCTAACCCTTTTATTTTGGGGAACTGTTTATATTAAGATTTCACAATTATGAAGTCATAATCCTAGGATGATAACAAGTATGATGTTTGACTTCAAGATGCATCTCACCACCAATTTCTCAATTGTTCAGTTGCGTATCTAAGTATCTTGTCGAAGAAAATAAATAAATTGAACACACTTATAATCAGAGGTGTTAAAATAATTATGTTCATTTTACACCTTTAGCATCTAATGAAGTTTCAACCTTTTTATTTTTGAGTAGAGTAATGGAATTCGAGTTCCTATTGATCATGAGAACGGAAATTGAATTTTATGAGATCGAATTTTCCATTATTCTTCAGTGGTAGAGTGGTCGGCTGTTAAGTGGAAAAGAATAATTAATATTTATTAAATTTTATAAAAATTTATAATTAATTATAATATTAAATAAAATTTAACTTAATAACCATTTATTTTATTTAAAAAATAAAGACATAAATAAATATTATATAATTATATTTAATATTTTATTTAAAATTCACTAATCAAAATTAAAAAATAATTAAATAAAAAAATAACGATATTTTAATATTATTGAAAATTAAAATGTAATAAAACATAAAAAAAATTAAATTAACAAAAAAAATAAACAAAAAATAATATTAAATATCTAAAAAGTAAAAAAAAAACAATAAAAATATTGATTTCAAAATTCATCAAGTTTATATTCTAAACTTAACAAAATCTCTTAAATTAAATAAACATACAATATTTTAATATATAAAATCATTAATTATAAATATATAAAATAAATAATATGTATAGAGTCTTGCTAACCAGTATCCTAAGGTACTGATTGAGAATAATTAATATACACTAAATCTTATAAAAGTACATAGATAAGTGTAATATTAAATAAAATCTGACCTGATAATTTTTAATGCAAATTTATTTATTTTAAAAGACAAAAATGTCCATAAATCTTGTACATGTGTATGTAATATTTTATTTATAAAATTTAATATATTTATATTATTTTAATTACTATATTTAATTATTTAAACTTTTAATATAAAACTGATAATATCAAAATATATTTATTATTCTTAAGATACCGGTTAACATTTTTAATAAATTTAATATAAATTAATTATTTCTTAACGGCCAGTCAACATTCTCCTTTAATTTATGCTAAAATAATTGGTGTTATAAATTTATTGTGTACTGTTATATGTTTTAATAATTTATATACTCTCACAAATTGGATTAATATGGAGGGAATGATGCAAGTAAATGATATGAAGTACCAAGTGAGCGAACACGGTGGCACAGTGAGAAAAATCCCTATAAATAAGGCACAATTGTCACCACGAATAGGCTTGAAGGCGCTTCTCGAAACTTTCGAAGCACCTTCACTCTCTCACCATTTTCTCTCCTCGTCTCTTTTCCACTTTATCCCCCACACACTACAAAATTGGATTTCAATTTCTCCGAACCCGAACCAAATATGTTCAGATCAGCTCAACCCGCTTCAAAACCTTCCAAATCCACCATGAAATTCCTCTGCAGTTACGGCGGCAGAATCCTCCCTCGTTACCCTGACGGCAAGCTCCGCTACCACGGAGGCCACACCCGCGTCCTCGCCGTCGACCGCTCTATTACCTTCTCCGGTCAGTTTTCACTCTCTATCGCCCTCTCTCTCTCAGTCACACTCTCACTCAATCTATTTTCCGTTCACCAATTCCTTATACTTTAAAACGACGATCTCGTTTGCGTTTCATGATAAATAACCCTAATCGCGTGTCGTGCAGAGCTGCTGCTTAAGCTGGAAGAGCTCTGCGGTGCCTCCGTGAGGCACCTCCGCTGCCAATTACCCTCCGAAGACCTCGACGCTCTTATCTCCATCACCTCCGACGAAGATCTTGCCAATCTCATCGAGGAATACGACCGCGTTTCATCGCTCAAGATCAGAGCCTTCCTCTCGCCGCCCACGCCGTCCAGATCTACGAACAACGCTTCCAGTCCTCCTTCGAAATCAGCTTCATTATCTTCCTCCTCAGCGTCATCGTCGTCGTCTTCTTCGTCGTATTGCAGTCCTACTGACAAATCTGGTCGGAGTTACAGAACCTCGGCCCCGGTGGTCGACCGTTGCGTCCATCAGATGTCGCCGGCTCCTGCGCACCGGGCCGCTGTGGATAAATCGAAATCCCCCCGGAGGAATATTCCTCTCCCGCGCTACGGTTACCACGGGAGCGGTGGCCAGGTTTACCTGATCCACCACGGGAACCACTGGCAATAACGTTACGGTCTCGTTTGGAAAGAATATTGAAATGGATGGACTAAGATAAAGAAGCAGGCGTTATTATAAAAAATGAAAATGATAAAATGGACTCTTACGATGATTTAGAATATAGTTAAACGAAGATAAAAAAAGAAGACGAAGGAGAATGAAACGGGGTAAGGAAAGGAAGGAAAGGAAAGAGTCCTGTATATGTGTGATGTAAAGTGGGACTGTAAAAATCGCTGGCAAGGGTTGCAGTTTTAGCTTGTGATCCTTGATTGCCCATTAATGAATTTCACTCCAATTTCGTGTTTCGTTTCGCTCCGTTTTTCTAATGATGGTGAGTTCGTTGGTCCTTTTCTTTTCCCCGTGTTTCCTTTTTTCGTTTTCTTGGTTCATTTCATGAAATTCTTCTAATTCATTTGTTCTGTGATTTCATTAAGGACCCATTAATCTGTGTTCACTTTCACTAGCTAGGGTAGGGTCTTATGCTCTATCCGTGTCATCACGTTACTAACTTTTTGGCTTGATTTCTTCTTGTTTTTACAGATTTTAATTTTTTACCCTTTGGGAGTATGGATTTGTATTGTTTAATGCTTTGACATTTCTGTTTGCAGGTTTAACTGAGGATCGGAAGAAAATCTTGTACATGATGGCTTTTGGCGTGTTTCAATTGTAAGTTTCTTTTACCCTAAATAAATTTACTGCATGTTGGTTTCATCGGAAAACCCAAAATCAATTTATGAAATTAATTCATGTTAATAACACCCAAAATCAATTTTTAAAACCAATAATCGATGGAAAATTCACATCAAATAAAACTAACTCTTTTTAACTTTTTCATCGACCAAAATTGATTTTTTCATATCAAATTGAATCAATTTTATCAAAGTATCTCCAAACACACTCTTAGTAGAGATGATCCGTTGAAGGTGTTTAGAAAAATACAATCACTTACAATTTAATTATAAAGTAAATATATCGTCTTATATGATTGAAAATAAATTTTTTTCTAAATTTAGCCACGCTCTTCAATGGCAATGTAGCTGTCATCACCCATTATTATATTTAATTGCTTGGCAATTTATCCTTTGTTGATTTTGAGGAAAAATATTATTCTGATTCCATTGTCACTTATGAAATTATCTTTATACAGTTCTGGAAAATGCACTGTCGAAATAAAGTTATTTGCTTTGTTCTGGAACCGATGCAAAACCTACCTTTAGTTAAGATGAATTAGTATAGTGTCTTCTATTGTCTGCATAGATAGGTCTCTTGTCATGTTTCATTTCTTTTGAGGAACTAATGTTGATATTCAAATTCAGTTATGTGTTCTGGCCCGATTCAAAGTGTGGACTATGCAATGGACACGACATGATGGATTCGTATGAACACGATTAAGGTTGGCAACTATGTTGGAAACCCGTAGATAGCATGGGGGACCAGGCTCCAGTTAAAGAGATAAATGAACTTATCATAATGAAAAATTAAAACCTTCTCATGACAACTGGCTCATGCATGTTCAAAGAACTTGAACTCATAAGATGAGAATATATGGCACAAAACTACAAATTGCTGGAGCCAACATAAAATGAGAATATTTTCCTTTTTCTGAAAAAGAAAAGAAAAGAGAGAGTAACATAAAAGAACAAGAGAGAGAAAAAACTAAGAATAGGCTCATCCTTTCAGCAATGCTAGATTGCAGATTTTAGAAAGAAGATTTTGTGTTGGAAATAAAAGGACCTCCACTCATGTAACATTCAAAGGGAAGATTCCTCTCGCTTTCTTAGTTTTGGAAGAGATTTGAGAGATATTTTACCCACCCAGTTACCCGAAATGAATGGATTAGTTTATTTATTATTGAAAACATGCCAATTTGAGGATAATCTACCCCACCATGTGCCACTATTTATTCTCATTTCTTTTACATCAGTAAAATAATGCAGGGCTGTAAAGGCTAATTCACACCTATAAAGGGAAAAAATTGAGCATTAGATTGGTATGATGTTAAAAATTGTAAGTCTTAAACAGATATTGAATTACATTTTGGTCGTTTAAAAATATAGAAGATATTGAATGTGAATATGAAGTGTTTGAAACGATAAAAGGGAGAACGTGGGAGCGGGGAAGTGACGGAGTCATGGATGTTGATCTCTTGAGTTGAGACAGAAAGGTTGTCCGCTGAGTTTGGTGGAAAATTTCTGACATTTGTAAGGTTATTGTTCCAAGACAGGCAAACATCAAGATAATAGTCGGTGAAAGAAACGCCAAGGCAAAAAACAGAGACCAAGTTCGAAGCTATGAATGTATATATACATGTTAGCTTTAGGTATTAAAAAAATTTAAGAATACCAGCTTATCACTACATCCACTAGGAATTTATCTCATTATTCCACATCACATTACAGAATAAGATGACGACATGAGAAATACTCAAACTATAAATGTTTGTATAAAAGTCTTTTTATATTAATAGAGTAGATAAACTTCATTCCTATCTAGTAGTTTTTATATAAATAAACTTCATTCGACATGAGAAATAATAAAAAGTATTGTTATTGTATGTTTAAAATATGTAATAATCTCTTCAGCGAAGTACTTAAAATGATTTCACTTTGTATAACTGTGTGTAAGAAAGCTCTTATTCCAAATTGAATTTAACACTCATCTAAATTAGACTAGTCCCTGAGAGCTTATTTTTACATGATTCATAATGATTCATAAGTATGTCTTGGATTCTTTTTTCAAAATTGAAATAATTACCGAATCATGCTATACAAAAATTAAATTAAAAAGATCTGTGCATTGTGAATTATCACTCTGAATCCTAGAAGTAGAAGTCAATTCTAATATTATGAGAATTTTGATGGGATATATATTGGTGTAATGACGCGGGTCCATTTTATTCTTAAGAAATGAAAGGTTCCTTTCTCTTTTTATCACCAACAAATATCTTGCGAGTTGCGAGTAAACCACTTGTGAAAAATATTTTCCTACACATGATAAAACTGGGTTTTGGTTTGTGGTTGTTTTTCACTTGGAGTGTACTAAGATTCCCTTGGGTTTTTGTCTTCTAACAGGAATGAAATCTTCTCCAAAATACTTTTGTTCCAAACGCAAGTTCGGCAATATCATTATTATAAATCTCTATATTTTTTTATCTGTTTTAAAATGTGAAATTTCGTTCTCATTTTATTTTTAAAAGGTGTCTCACAATATGAATGAAAAAAAAAATTAAATATGTTAAACCTTCACTTCTAAACTATGTAGTCTATTGGATATACAATGTAAGTCTATTATTAGATGTATCAGAAATTTTTTACATCAAATATTGGATTTATAAGGATTTGAAACTAAAATGCGATGATAATTTGCACCAAAAAGATGAATTGGGGACACTTAAATTATTCAAAGACACTGCCAACATTGAAGGAGCTAAAATATGCACTACACGCAATGAACAATCAATTTGATTATTAGAACATTAATATTATGATACCAAAATAACACTCAAAGTATATTACTATTTTAATTATATTTTTGTACTAATATATATTGTTATAGTATTAAAATAAATTTACAGCTATAGTTTATGTCAAATTATAATGATTTTGCAAGTTTCATAGTGCAGTGTTGATTTTCTTTCCTCCTTATCCACATCGTATGTCGTATTAGTCCTTTTCCTCAACCACTTTTTTGTCCTCCTTCATGTCAGTTTCATCATTCATAATTGGCTTCTCGCAATCCAATTTGATTTTTTTAATTAAACGTATAAAGTAAGACGACACATGCTACTGAAAAAAGTTCAAATTAAATACAAAAGAGCACAAAAAGAATATCCTCTGCTTAAAAGAATTTGCCTTTATTACCATTTAGAAAATACTTTTAAATAAAAAAGAAAGAAAAATCAACCTTATAACCGATAAGAAATAATTGACAAATTAATCAAAACTCAATTGACCCATTCGTACGTAGTCTAGCCTAATGACCCACATGCTAAAGCTTAATTTTGAGTAACAATACCAAACTTATGGTATATTTTCTCCTTATGCTTAAGTGTATCTTTCTTTTAGTTATTTAATTTTTTTCTCGTCATAAAATTTAACACGGTTGGAGTTGTGAATAGATGCTAAAAACAAGATTGATTGTTCATTTATCTAATCAAATCAAAAAATTTTAGAAGAAGGTCTACGTAGGGAGATAACACTAGAATGTGAAATATTGAGTTTATCGAAATAGTAATGGATAAATTGGAAACTTGTTTCATTATTTCATTTTCATCTCAGTATAACAAATTGCATATTATTATCAGACATAATTCATTGTCAATTTGATTTTGTTGACGAATTATTGACGACTAAAAATTTGTCGATAATGTGGTCGTCAAAAAATTTTATAGATAAATTTCATGATCCGTCAGTAAATATCTATCGATATATATTTATTAGTAATTATCGACAGATTATTGTTGTCGGTAAAAATTGTGACTTAGTTTTTTTCTTCCTCTTCTTTTCTTCTTCCTCCTCTCCTCCTCGTCGCACCTCCTCCATCGCCATTGTCACTTTTACATTAATCGTCGTCACCTTTGTCTCATCCTCCTCCTTTTTCATTTTCTTTTTGTCTTCCTCTGTTACCTCCTCTAATTCTGGAACACATCGATGTCACACCTTTTCGTGATCGTCGCATTTTTGTGTTGCCACCAAGCCACTACCACCATCATTACTGCACCTTTTTTGTTGCCACCTCCTCCGACCTCCTCCTCCTCCTCATCTCCTTCTTCTCTTATTTTTCTTACCTATCTTTCATTAATGTATTAAAAATCTCACCAAACTAGACAAGAAAGTTTCCACTCAATCAAACGATTTTTTTTTTCTTCAGAAAATGGAGTTATAATTTACTGATGAAATTCAATAATGGAACGAACTATCAGATACGTTACCGATAAAAGTATTTGTCGGTAAAGTAAATTCTAATTTACCGATAGATCTAACCAATGATTTTATTGATGGGCTCAATCTATGTTAGATGATGATGAATAAGATTTATGACGATGTACATTAAAATATTATATTAAAGTATGTGAAACATCTTCATATAATTGTGGATGTGAAATTACACTTATGAGAATAAGTTAGAAAATAAACATTATTGTACAAAAATTATCAAAATAGTATTATCCACGATGAAAAAATAAATAAAAATAACAAAAATAAGTAAAATTAATCAAATGTATGTCCTAGAAAAATTTGATAAGTCATTAAATGAAATCGTACAAAGAGAAACAAATGTAAAATTGAAGATAAGATAAAATGGAATATACCTTGGTGATATGAAAAAAACTTTTCAAATATCAAAGGTAGGGGTGGGCAAAAAATCTAATTTTCTTGATCCAATCCAGTTTTCTCCGATCTAATCTATTTAAAATCCATTTCAATAAAAATTCAATCCATTTAAAATCCATTTTAATGGATCTGGATTTCAATCTAATCTACATTTCATATATTTTATGGATTGGATATCCGTTCTATAAATCAAGAGTTTCAAATATGGATAATCTAAAAAATGCAATCCAAATTTTCAATTTAAATTTTTAGTTGGATTAGGCTAAATGTTGAGATGGACTATGCTAAATTCAAACTCTGACAGACCTTGCTCAACGACCTGGACGGACTGGGCAGGCCTGACGACCTTGAAGGGTTGGGCGGGCACGAGGACTAAAACGGGCCTAGATGGACCCAATGACTCGAACGGGCCTAGACGGACCCGATGACTCGAACGAGCTAGGTGGGCCCGAAGACCTGAACGAGCCCGATGACCCAAACAGGCCAGGCAGGCCCGAAGACTCAAATGGGATGGGATGGGTCAGCCCAATGACTCGGACGGGTCATGCCCGATGACTTATACGGACTAGGCAGGCTCAACGACCCTGATGGATCGACCAGGCCTGACGACTCTGATGGACTGAGCGGGCTCGACGACCTGGATAGGCTGAGTCGGCCCGACTACTCAAACAGACTGTGCCAGACGACCCATACAGACGAGGCAGGCTTGATACTTGAACGGGCCAACGGGCCCAAAGACTCGGATGGGTTGGGCTGGGTTGGCCCGACGATTTGGACGGGTCGTGCCCGACGACCTGTACGGACTAAGAAGGTATGAGACCCTGATGGGTCTCGAGCTAGCTTGACGACCCGAACAGGTTGACCTGTGTTGGTCTTAAGGACACAAGTTTTAGAAAATTCAATTTAAATTTATTTTGTAAAAAAATAATTTTAGATTTTGAACTTGATCCAAATATTTACACTAGATTTAAATCTTGATCCAAATATTTAGACTAGATTTAAATCTTGATCCAAATATTTGGATCTAAGATGAATGTGGATTGGATCATTAAAAATTCAATCCACGCCCACCCCTAATCAAAGGAATTGAATTGTTGAGAGATCACAAGAATTATTCTACCAAATAGAAGTTCTTCAAATAAAAAAAATGAAAGATTCAAGAGAATAAAGTAAATAAGTTTTTTATATTATCTTGTAAATGAGTGGTTTATGCAATTAAACTTTTGAAATTGAGAGTAAATAAACATTTTAATGTGAAAAGAGATAAATGATAAATAGAAATATTAAAATTGAATAAAAATATCAAACCTAATGTCTTAGTGGCAAGTTTAAACTTTAATAAAAACCCTAATGTCTTATACATGTCCTTATTAAGAGATCACATCACTGATCAAAATTATGATGTTATGAACGATCAATGATGTAAACAAGAAATAGAAGAAATAGAACAAAAGAGTGGAAAATAATTATATTGATTAATGGAATACATATAGAACTAAGAATACATTACATCCATCCAACCCCGTGAATGAAGGAGTTAGCTACTCCTAAACATACTGAATACTAGACTGATGTTGAAATTGAATGTCTCCATCCTTGAGAATGTCCTTCTACTAATGTAGAGATATCAAATTTCTTTCTCTCCATGTGTGTTGATAATGTTGACTAGTCAATATTTCACTTATTCTCTTTCCAAATCTGAGATTTTCACTTATTTGTAAAATATATCAAAACATTTTTTTTTCACTTTTATTGAATTAAACTTGAAATATCAAATAAAATAACAATAAAACATAAACATAAATAAAATAAAAAACATCATAACTTCAATTGTCAACATTTTTCTTAATTTAATAAATAATTAATCAAATCTATTAATTATAAGTGTTTGCTATCAATTTATTAATATTAAGATCAATTTTGAAAATAAAAAAACTTTAAAACATGTTTAATAATTATAAATTAAATTAATTATTTTTCAATTCTAATCAATATATTAATATCAAAAATAATTTTTTGACAAATATTTTATTTGATAAATTTGAAAAAATTATTAATATAATATATTTATTTTAAAAGTAACAAAAATAAAATAATAAAATTTTAAATTTTTTTTACAAAAATAATTATTTCTCAAAATTTGTCAAATAAAATTTTATTAAATTATCATTGCTCCTTATAATAACTTATAAGAAATCACTCGGATAATAATAATAATAAAAAAAAGTACCTGTTGTTTTAGCCCAAGAGACTGACTCAACGGAGACATGTCCAAAAGAAAAGAAATGAAGCGACAACCGTTTTGGCACGCCAACCAACCCAAAACATCACTGTTCAATCCAAAACAGCGGTCAGCAGCAGAAACTAGAAACAATCTATCTATCTACCTTTCTTATTTTCTTTTTCTCTCAGCTTTTACTTCCTTCACAATTCTTCATATCTTCACCAAAATGAATCCCAATCTCAACGATTTCGCTCTTCTCTCCCACCTTCTGCACCACCTTCATCCACACACCCATCCACCATTGCCCACACAATTCCACCAATCTCTACTCTCCAACTTTCCTCACTTGAACCACCCCCAAGTGTTAACCTCGCTCACCCAACGCGCCTCCACCCTTAACGTCGCCCACACGCTCTCCCTCCTCCGCACCATCGGTCCCCGCCCGGACCCTTCCGCCGTTGCCGCCGCACGTGCCAAGATCGCCGACCCCCACGCGCCGGACGACGAGGCGCAGATTTTTCATGCGCTGGTGCGGGTGGATGACATGCACGAGGAGTGCGTGAAGCAGTTTATGGCTGCCGAGGAGATGCTCGTCGAGGCTTACGCGCAATCGGTCAAAGGGGTTGGTGAAGAGGTGGATGAAGGTGTGGTTGGTATTTTGAGGAAAGCAGAGACTGAGGAAGTGGAAAAGGTTGATCTTTCTGGTTCCCAGTTGAAGATTCTTCCCGAGGCCTTCGGGAAGATTCGTGGTCTGGTTGTGCTTAATTTGTCTCAGAATCAGTTAGAGGTTCGCGCGGTCTTTTATCTCGATCTTTGTGTGTGTTGTTTTCATCGTAGCAAAACCATATATTCACATGATCATATAGCCTATGATGTGTTTTATTTGTCAATGTCATTTGGTGAAGAACCTGTTTTCGTGTTCTAGAGGATCAAGGCGGCGGTTTGATTCAGTCTCTTGAGTCTTGAGTGTGAATCGAAGGATCGTGTAGTGTATACAAAAGAATAATTTAGCGTTTGATTTAAATCCACCAACAAGTGTTTGAATCCATTGACATGAAGTGATTTAAACCAAAAAAGAAAAAAACTTGTTACTTTGAAGTGAAGTAACTCGTTGTTGAGCATTTGAAAGAGATTATAATTCAATTGTTTGTTGTAGCTTATAGTTTTGGATGTTTTGGTGCCATTAAAACAGGCGATTCCTGATTCAATAGCAGGACTACAGAAGCTTGTGGAGCTGGATGTTTCATCTAATGTTTTAGAGTCTCTGCCAGACTCCATTGGATTGCTAGTTAATCTAAAGATCCTTAATGTGTCAGGGAACAAGCTAACTGCTCTTCCCGAATCCATTGCTCTTTGCAGGTATGTTTCTTCTTCATTCTAAAATTAAACTTTCTTAGATAATATAAATCCATTTGTGTGTCTTTATCTAATAGTTCAAGTTTTGACACTTGTATTTTGTGCTTCTTTTATGTTTTTCTTCAATGCATTTGTAGGTCACTGGTTGAACTGGATGCAAGCTTTAACAACTTAATGTGTCTGCCAACGAACATGGGTTTTGGACTTGTGAACCTGGAGAAGCTTTTGATCCATTTGAATAAAATACGATTGCTTCCCTCTTCCATTGGAGAAATGAAATCTCTCAAGCATCTTGATGTTCATTTCAATGAGCTTCATGGTCTGCCTCAGTCTATTGGGAAACTCACAAATCTGGAATATCTAAATCTTAGCAGTAATTTCAGTGATATGACAGAGCTTCCTGAAACATTTGGTGATCTGGTTAACTTAAGGGAGCTTGACCTGAGCAACAACCAAATCCGAGCACTTCCTTATACGTTTAGTAGGCTCGAAAACTTAACAAAGCTGAACCTGGACCAGAATCCAATCATAATTCCCCCAACAGAGGTTGTAAGCCAAGGGGTTGAGGCTGTGAAAGAGTTCATGGCCAAGTGGTGGCATGATCTCATTGAAGAAGCTCAACAGAAAAACATGGCTGAAACAAATAATCAGCACGCACAGACAGGGTGGCTGGCATGGGGATTCTCATTGTTAAACAACGTTGCTGGGGTTTCTGAAAGTGTTGTAGAATATTTTGGAGCTAGAAAAGCTCCTAGGGATCCATGGTTGGATCAACAGTTGTGATTTACTTCGTAATTTTGTGGGATGTATATAGTTTGTGATAGATAGAGTTTGGTTACCTGTGACCATTATAAATATGTGATCAATACCCGTGTTTCAACAAGCGTACCATAACACAGGAGGCTTGTTTTTCATTTTATCTTTTCTGTGTTATACTTGAACAGTTTTTTTATACGTTTTACTTGCTCTGTTAAACACAGTATAATTTGTTTGGAATTTTTGTATGGTTTTGTATGAAGACAGAGTACCCTGCTAGAGAATAATGAAATACATAGAGAACTCAACCATACCAAGAGTGTAAGTTTCAAGAAACATTTCTGCAACATTGAAAGATCAATAAACTTAAAACCACAAGAAAGATCAGTGTTGATACATATGTAGATAAAAGAAATAATAGGTTGACAGTCACATTTGACCAATTTTTTTACCATCTTCATAGGTTACAAGTTAATTTGTCTTGAGTTGCAAGTTAATTTTAAGGTGATAAAAAGTGATTAAATGTGGGTGTCAACCTATCATTTAGCCATCAACGGAATAAACCCATCAGAGTAAATAATTGGAAAGTCCAACTCAAACCTGAATTAGAATTCCAATCACAGACAAGTGACGATAAAAGTGGTTCATCACGGGCCATGTTTAGCCCATAAAAGAAAAATGCTTCCTTTCATTCTGATTATTTTTGTTAGCGAGTTGCGCACATGACTATCAAGTAACTATTTTTCTTCCCTTTTGATTTTACTACGTTAAGCAACATGTTTACTAAATAGAAGTGCTATTTAATGCAAATAACAGTTTCACCCGATGGAGTGTTGATTTTGTTTTTCTATCAAACATACACATCTATGAACTAAAAATTAAATAAATATAAAGTCTTCTTTCTATGCAATTTGTACTTCCTCAATTTCAAGTGTTCTCGGAGAAGATGAACTCCTTTGAGTTAGCTGATGAGTCCGTTCCTCTCTTTTCCCTATCTCCTAAATTTATCCTCCCAGAGGAGAAAAGGCCACAACTTTCAGAGGTTACTTCTCTGGACTCAATTCCCATAATAGATTTGAGCGAACGCAGTTGCAACGATGACAACCCTTCATCCTCTCTGGTGGTTCAGAAGATATCACGAGCTTGTGAGGAATATGGGTTTTTCCAGATTGTGAACCATGGTGTTCCTGAACAAGTTTGCAACAAAATGGTGACAGCAATTACTGATCTTTTTAATTTGCCTCCAGAGAAAATAAAACAGCTCTACACAACAGATCACACCAAGAATACAAAACTTTACAATTATTACCTCCATGTGGAGGGTGGAGAAAAGGTGAAGATGTGGAGTGAATGTTTCAGTCATCCCTGGTACCCTATTGAGGATGTCATTCATCTTCTGCCACAAGAAATAAGGACTCAATATGGGTTAGCAGCAATTTCCTCTTTCAGTATAACATCAGTTACAAATTATGATCTTTGTGTATCTTTGTGAGTTACTGAAACATGTTTATTGTTGAACACAGGGAGGCTTTCAGTGAATATGCAAGAGAGATTGGTTCATTGGTGAGAAGGGTTCTTGGTTTGGTATCAATAGGGCTTGGACTAGAAGAAGATTGCTTGGTGAAGATATTGGGGGATGAACCTAGATTAAGGGCACAAGCCAATTTTTATCCACCATGTCCAGATCCAGAACTAACCCTGGGTCTCCCTGTTCATACTGATCTCAATGTTCTCACAGTTATTTTGCAATCACAGGTTTCTGGTCTCCAAGTGATCAAAGATGGAAAATGGATTGCTGTACCTGCTATTCCCAATGCATTTGTAATCAACTTGGGAGATCAAATTCAGGTATTATTCATGTGCTTTTCCTCATAGATTCTCCTTCACTTTTTCTTTTCTGTAACTATTGCAGTCAGATATTAATTTATTTCAGATTTATAACATGAGCAAGATCTTGCGTTTATAATTTTTAATAGGATAATGGTATTTTTATCTGTTTTTAATTCATTACTTTAATTATTTATTTTGATAATTTTTTTAATAAGGTAATATAATAATTCAAGAATAATTAGAGTAATAGGTAAAAAGAAAAAGATTAAAATATTATTATTTTTTCAATAATGTTAGAGATGAAATTAGATGAACCATCGCAGAATTTCTAATTTTTCTTAATATTTTTAGGATTGAAAATAAACAAAATGAAACAAATTTTTTAGTAAATTAAAATTGATTTATATGTAATAAAACTAAAAAAATTGAAGATACTGATGGAGATGATTTTTGTATAAATTTATAGATAAATTAAGTTTTTCTTGCTTTTATTGTAAAAATATTTATGGAAAATGTATAAAAATATTCTTGATGAAAAGTAAATGAATGAAATTTATATTTAGAGGGTGGACTAATTTTTTGTGGGATATTATTATCTTGAAATTGTTGAAGAAAATACGGCTTCAATCATAAGAGGGGTGAAGTGATGGAAGAAAAATCCTTCTTACGAAGAAGGTAGATTATGGTTTTAATGAAATAAAATAAATAAGATAAACATTAGCAAGGTAAAAGATATGTGCATAGATATTTTTTTATTCATTCAGTTTAATTTAATCAAATTTAATTACGAGAATACTTAGGCAATACAAAAAACTATTAGAAATCCAAACAATCTTAGTGAGGTTATCCCACTAACTTCTTAAATTATTCATTTTCAATAACACCTCTCTAATTATTACAATGAAAAACTTTCCAAAAAGAAACACGCACGTAAAACACTCAAATATTTACAATCACATTGCAGTGGTGTATTGTAATTTAAAAAGTAAAGAAATATATCATTTGAAATGACAAATGTTACTCCAAAAAATTATATTAGTTTGTTTGAGTTTGATCATCTTGAACAATAATATACCTCCAAATATACTATAATTCTTTTCAATTCTTTGTTCATGAAACAACTTAAAAACTCTAGTAGATATTAGAAAAGAGAGTGTTCGTTGAAAAGCGTAGAATCTTTGGCTTTTAAAAAGTTTGAAAAATATTAATGACTGAGATAAAAATTGCCTTAGACTCTGATTAGTGATTTATATTTAATCATTGTAAAACTTAAACCATAAGAAAAAAAATGATAAACTCTCTGCTTCGAATCTTTCACAAAACTTTTGCATTTGTCACTGTCAATTAAAAAACACAAACTAGATGCCCTACAGCTGCAAACCATTATCTTCACCACGTCATGCATCCATATATTAACCTTTCATCATTACATTAAATATATTTTTATTCTCTACGTAAAATTGAAATTTATTTATTTAAATTTTAATATATTTTGATCTTGGATAAGAATCGAGGAACATGTAACAAATGCAGAGGGTGAAGTAAAATTTGAGGTATTTATGCGTAGGTTATGAGCAATGGAAGATTCAAAAGTGTACATCACAGGGCCGTTACGAACAAATTGGGCCCACGAGTGTCGATGGCAATGTTTTATGGGCCGAACTCGGATACTGTGATTGGGCCAATTGAGGAGTTGACAGATGAGGAACACCCTCCCAGATACAGAAGTTATCGTTTTTCTGAGTTTCTTGAAGAGTTTTACAACCAAGAAGGTTCAAGGAGGATGGTTAAAGAAGCCTTTGAATTGCCAAATTAGTTATCAAATAATGCTGAATCCACTTTCACCCTTTTATGCTAATATTAACGCATCTCTCATGAATCAATGAAATAATGGAAATTACTCAATAATTTTTACTGTTGTTGGGCATGGAATGTTTGTCTGGAGAGACTATTATTTATATAGATATATAATTTAGTTAATAAAAAAAAAATATTTCCTAAAAGATATTCCCTAATGTCCTAAAACTGATTGTAATAAGAACTATAGAACTAAAATGCAAACTGCTCCCAAATTAGATAAACCCTTCATTTATATATTAAGTTTCATTCAAAGCTAAGTGTAGTATCGACAAATATAACGAAAACGAACAAAAATATTTAAAATATTGAAAAACTTTTATCGCAGTGTGAATGTTTGGACAAAATCAAAAGATATATGTGAACATGTTTAATTTATTGACTCTACGGACGTACATGGTACATTCTGAGTTCATAGAGATGAATGCTTTGTGATGAAGCTTTTGGCATCTTGTGACCCTTTTATTCAATATTCGCATCTGTCAACAAGCCTACCATAAGATTCCATGGTTTTTCATTAATTCATCATAGTCTCTTTCGTTTTTTTTTTTCGCTTTTACTTACACAGCTAAACTCACGCAGTGTAACTTCATGATCAGAAAATTTTTGTCTGATCAGAAGCACGTGGTTTTTATTGCAGAGAAGTGCACTGCAGAGCCTCTACCTAATGTTTTATGCAGAAGAGTGAATGTTAATATGCAGGTTTTCATATGTAACCTTACTACTGTCATTTAGCGTATTGTTAGCTCTGTTGATACGCTATAATAGCATTATTTTCTGTGAAATAAGACAATTAAACATAAAAAATGGAGCTTTTCTAAGTTTTATAAAAAACAACTAATGTACAACAAAAAAGTTTCATGATCCATTATTACTTATTCCAAGTTCTACATGCAACAAATAAGTTATGAACTTTAAATGAAGAATTGACGATGTCTTAATTCAGATAAGAAACTTGAATTTATTGGGTGCAAGGTAATGCAAAGTGTTGGTATTGAATGAGTAACGATTTTGCTGTTGGAAGATATTGTGTTTCATTAAAGTGTCTCTGAGGTACATGTGTGTAATGAATTGCCTATAATTGTTGTTGGAAGATTCTGAGCTACCTTGTCTGTATCAGATTCAAGTTACTTCTGAGTCTGATACACGAAATGGGAATCATTGGCTTGATG
This sequence comes from Vigna unguiculata, assembly GCF_037176805.1. NCBI lineage: Eukaryota > Viridiplantae > Streptophyta > Magnoliopsida > Fabales > Fabaceae > Vigna > Vigna unguiculata. The sequence goes on from NC_140793.1 coordinate 26,997,643, forward strand.
TGTATTTGTATTCAATGAGTAGGAACTGTTGTCCAAAACTCACGAGTTTGTCTTTATTGTCAAAGTATTTAATGAAGATCAGAGAAGTTGATAGCTATGTAGTTCCATTTTTTCAAGTCTTACTTGTATTTTTATTCTCTTTTTTTTTTTTTGTTAAAAGAGATAAACTATTTTGTATAAAAGAGATTTAATTTTAATTATCGATTAATTAATGTAAATACCTAATTTCATTGGAAAAAAAAATTGCATATAAAAGAAATGAGAGTCGTTTTTTTGCATGTAAGACAATATAAAAATATTAGGTCTCGTATATATTTTTGTAAATTTAAGAAAGAAAGCACAATTCATATTCATTACCTTTAGAAACTTATCAAAATCAACTTATATTTTGACAATGAAGAAAAAGACAAATAAGGATATCTATATAGATAAAATATTTTCAACATAGACTTTTGAGGAATTAATGACAGTTGTTTTGAACAATTTTATTTTAGCCATACAATATCGCAAGGAGTGAAAGACAATAACAGTGATTTCATTAATTCTTCAAACTCTTTTGTCTATGATTCCTTCATCATGGGTGGAAATGGAGAATATCATAAAGAAAATAAGTTGTGAAGTGAAAATGTCCTCTCTCAACTTATTCAGAGGGAAGCTTGGAATCTTTTAAATATAAGATCTAGGAACAGGAGATGAGAGTAAAAAATAATGTGCAATATCATCATATTTTAAAAATATCAATATTTAATTGTAATAATTGAATTAACTTTTGAAGTTACAAAAATTGAAGTGAAAATAAGAGATTATAGAAAATGTGATTTTATAACATAAAACAAAACATTGAAGTCATTGAAAAAATTAATTCCATTGCCAATTAAAATTTCATCAAGCTATAACTAGAATCATTGATTCCTTTCTATCCATTTGATTAGGGATGAATACCTCTATCAATATTTTTTCAAAAGACATCCTAACGTTTGGACACAAAAATATGGAACTTTGTGAAAAAAATAGTGATCAAGCTCGTTTAGTGACCCTTTCTCCTCACCTCATTCTCCATACATGTTTAGTAGAATGAAAACAAAAGCATGAAAATGAGGTCAATATATAGAAGTATAGAAAAGAAATAAAATAAATGGGGGTAAGAATGTTACGTTTATAGAGGGGATTTCACTAGGGAGAACAAACACCAACGAGGGCTGTACGAGAAGGGGTACTCGAATGCTTTCGTTGGAGAGAGAGTGTACCAATGTGGTTGAAGGATAACCTTGAGGGGGAGATGATTAGGAATCCAAGCGTGAGTCTAAATCCCACATTAGATAAAAATGAGAAAGTATATCACTATATATTGAGAGTGATATCAATGTCTTATGTGGTTAGACCTATTTGTAAAAAAAAGTTTGCAATCATTTATATATTGTGAATTAATTTTATTTCTAATCGATGTGAGACTTCCAATAAATAAAAACAATTTAATCCAAAATAAAATAATATAATTACTTAAAAATTAAATTTGAATAACGTTAGGATTGACCATTTATTCGAGATATTACTATTTGAGGAGTTAAAATTCCATCGTAGTTATATTTGAAAAATACGTATAAAAAAAAACTCTTAATCGACATGAAATAATTAGGTGTAACAAAACATTAATAAAAAAAAATCAAACTATTGAAAAATTATCTTGAGATAAGAATAGTATGTTAGGGCAATAAATATGGTAAGTTCATGATGAAGGAAATTGGAATCTATAGAAATGGAATCATGGGGAATAGAACAAATTGACCGATGGAGCAATTTATTATCTGAATGGTGGGTACATAGTGCATGTGCAGAATGCAGATATATAGATAGATGATCAAGCATCCTCAAAATATTGATGCACAACTAAGATGGGTTTGTGTTAATTAAATGCTCATCATTCCTAGGTGATTGCTCCAAATGTTTCTCATTAATTATTTCTCTCTTCTGCCACTACTCTGGTTGGTTTTGCAGGAAAAACCGGCAACAAAATCTGCATCATAAATATATACATGTTGCAGAGCCTCTGTTTTCTTTTTATTGAAAGGGAAAATTCATAAATTTTAGGTTTAATTACCGGAAACATATTTTGTTTGGTTTCAAAATTTTAAAATGGTACCCACTTACACTTTTAAATTTGTCTTAATTTAGTACTCGTAATATGCATCAATGTAGTATCTTCCGTTAAGTTTTCACAAACGTCGTTAAGTACCTTGCCACATGTCAGCCTCTGCTTTTTTTAGTTTTTAAATTTTTTAAAATTTTTTTTTAAAAAAATTGCCACGTGTCAAATCCTTCATGTGACACGTGGCATTGTCAATGACACGTGACAAGGTACCTGCCACGTGTCATTGTCTTGATTTCAATATAGTCCCACATGAGTATAACAATTATAAATGTAACAAATTTACCAAAACTTTGTTATTCATGACTTTTACTATTAACTTTAATATAAATTTCAATATTTAATTTTATAAGTTATTTTTAATAACAAATATAAATATAACATTTATATAAATAATAAATTTGGTCTTAAGGGAGACACAATATTTCTCTATTTTGTAAAAAAAATATTCAGACAAAATTCTAACAAATAGAGCGACTACTAAATTGAAACAAATAAACATATATGGGTACTAAATAAACATATATGGGTACTAAATTGAAACAAATATACACATGTGAGGACTAAATTGAAATCAAGACAATGACATTTGGCAGGTACCTTGCCACGTGGCAGTACCTTGCCATGTGTCACTGACAATGTCATGTGTCACATCAAGGATTTGACACGTGACAATTTTTTATTTTTTTAAAAATTTTTTTAAAAAAATTACAAATTTATAAAAAAAATTAAAAAAAACATAGGCTGACAGGTGGCAAGGTCTTAACGGCGCAAAAACTTAGCAAAGGGTACATGCATTTGGGTATTAAATTGAGACAAACTTAAATTCAGTATCATTTTGAAATTTTGGAACCAAACTGGTTATATTCCAAGTAATTAAGCATAAATTTTATCTTCAAATTAAATAAAAGAGTTACTGTATATATAAGAAGCTGATATATCTCTTTACAGACAAATAGGGATTTTTAAATGGTATTAGCAGTAAAAAAATATTTAAAAATAAAATGTTGTTAAAATTATCATTACAACTGAACATGTATTTTGGGTGTACGAGGGATATATTAAATTTTATGTGTGCTTTAATTTATATTTTTTACTTTATGAATATTTTTTAAAAAAATAACTTTTTTAATAATTAAATTTTAATAATTCTTTTTTAATTTGAGATGATATTTTTGAAGTAATTTTTTGTTTTTTAGCTTTTATTTATTTATATTCTAAAATTATTTAAAAAATATTATTTTAGATTATAAAATAAAATTGTCAAAATTCAAAAATATAAATGTTATATTTTCTTAATACATATTGTCTTACCCAACAACTCTATCAATAAAACTATAAAGAAAGATGGTATATATAGTATATAACCAAATTAAACTAAAATTAAATATTATGAATAACATTTTAATATTTTATAAGAAAATTCAGCTCCAAATATTGCACCATAGAAAAAAGAAAAGATACAGTGACACCTTAGAAACTCATGTGATCCCCGTGGAAGCTGCTTGGAGAAGCCTGGCAGTGGCAGTAGCAAATTAAACAGTTTGGTTCTGCATTTCGGCCCCATGTGGTCTGCTTCAGTATCAAAAATTCATTTATCGACTCCATGCATGTAGGGCGAAAAAGATAGAAAGGTACATATATAATGTGATGAGGAGAAAGAGATAAAAAAAGGATAGTGAAAAGAAAAATACTCTCTCTCTGACTATAGTTATGGTTGTCACAAAATTGGGTTGGGTTTCAGATTTTACTTAGTAGTCTTTGCTAAGAATTTAAGTGTGAGTCTAAGTTTTACATTGGATAGAAATAAAGAAGTAAAATACTATATAAGGATAAAAACCTATAAACTCATTATCTTAAAATTTTAAGTTGAAAGTGGTATTAATATGTCTTATGTGTTGGACTCAGATTTAGTTGGTATTTGTTCTCTCCAGTAAAACTTTCTTTGTAAACATAACAGTCTTGAGGTTGAGTCCATGCCATTTTTATTCTAGTTTAGTAGTTTGTTTAGTAAAGATAATTGATTTTAGCTGTTTATTGGTTTGATTAATTATGTAAACATTCTGTATAGCTGTATTGAGGTGTTCTTAGCCACGTTGAGTATTTATGAATTAAACTAATACTTTTTCTAGTTTATTAATTTATATAATATTCAATCTAAATTTTCTTAGTTTATGGATTATGTAGTACAAGTATAAATTGGTAGTACATAATAAATATATATTATATTTTAAGGATATGCTTTATTTCCAAGTACACGTCTCGAAGCGGAGTAAATAGAGAGTAGTAATACAGTTGTTTTTTCTTCATCATAAAAGTATGGTAATATCATCTAGAAATAGAGAAAAGTATTATTAGTTGATTTAGTAAGAAAGTGAAAAATTTAATATAAGTTTTTTCCCTTGAAATTGTTTGAACATCTTCAATGTTTTTAGCACAGATGTCAGACTTCTCCAATCGAGAATTAATAACTCGTGGAGGATAGAAAAAAACAAAAAGGAAAACATTCCATACGCACCACCAATATCTTAAATGACATGTACGACTGGTTGATGGGTCTCTAACTCTTCAACGAGCCAGGGAAAGAAGGAAATAAACAGTATTTTGGCTTAATTAAATTGTCATTACTAAAATAAATAGGGTTTAGGACCGCAATATATACTAGCAAGGTTGAAGTTGTGGGATTTACTGAAAAATTAATGAATTAGCTGGAACTTGGGCATGTTCCATCATTACATTCAACAAGTGTCACCAGGAGCTGGTTCGTGTAACTCTTTTGATTCGCAAAGAAGAAATGCAAGTCCATTACGATTTCTACTATTAAGTATCATTTGAAATATGTGGTCACAGGTACATGTGCAATGAGTTATAGTTCATCTATTTGTCAAAACTCAAAACATAACGTAATTTAATGACTCAAAAGGTTAAGTTTTCCTCTCTTCATATATATATATATATATATATATATATATATAAAGATAAGTGGATGTAAACTTCATTTTACAAGTCAATTTTATGGAATTGAATTAAACTTAAATTTCACTTCTAACATGATATTAAAGTCAGGTTAAAGTCTATCATAACAAACTTTATTGGATATTCTATTTCACCTATATCAAGTTGCTAACATATCTTCCATTTCTAGATCCACAAACGACATGTCTATATCTCAGCGTGAGGGGAGTGTGTTAGAAATCTCACGTCGTTAGAAATAAGGCAATTTCATACTATATGATTAGAATGCAAACCTTATTTTACGAATCAATTTTGGGAAGGTTAAGTTAGACTTAAAACTCACTCATAAAATGAGTTAAGTGTTTAGCTTTTATTTTTTCCCATCCCATTTTTCACCTTTTCAACTTTTTCTTTTATTCCTTTTGATATACAATCATCACTATGACGCGGTGTGTGTCTTATTTTTCTTTCGCTTTGAACCTTCATCTGCGAGTGCTAAGAAAAAATGTTGAAACTCCATTTCTCTATTCTCTCTTCTTGTAGTGGGTCTTCCAACGGGTAATCAGTTTTCTGTCATTGATTGTTAACATTGGTTTTCACCTTCCGATTTTTAACATCCTAGATCACTGATTTCCTAAAACCCTATTTGTCTATATCAATAGATTCGTTCTCTTTGTGGATCTGGTCTCTGCTTTAGATTATTGCATTGCATCGTTTCCTAATGAAAAAACAAGATCCATAATTGAAGAATATTATTTGATTTTTATTTTATTGAATTTTTTTATTGTGAACAAATGTGTTCTTAGTTTTGCCTTTTAACTAAAATGTTTACGTTATTTTAGTAAATTCTGTTTTTCTTAATGTTAAATTCAGACCAAAATGTTAGAATATTTATCTTTTTTTATTTTTCATTGTCTCGGGAATTTATATGCATTAAAAAAGAAGAAGCATGAAATTAACATACGTTTGAAATCCTAAGGAAAAGCACGGTAAATAATGACTTCCATACAAGGGTTTGAAATCCATGAGAAACGAAGGTTTGAAATCTTTGGGAAGTAACCGGGGTTAAAAACCAGTGCGAGTTAACGATAGGTTGAAACTGTCGACAAGTTATGAGAGGTTACAAAAGTTGTAGGTATGTTAAAGGTAGAGATGTCAAATAAATCTGTATTTGTAGATATTTTTGAATTCGTCTCCTTTCGACGAAAAATTCTCACATTGACATATAGATATAAGTAAGGGTAATATTCGAAGTTTTCAACTGGAGATGAAGATAAGAATGGGGATATATATCATATCCCCGTCCAAATACCAGTCCAAGTTTAATCACTAAAATATCCATAATTTATTAGATAATCTAAAATATAATTATATATATATATATTATTACATTATATTATATTATATTATATTATATAATATTATAACATATAATCTAGAACTTTTATGCCAATGAATAGAGTTTATCACAAAAAAGAAAAAATCTAGAATTACAATTATGAAAACAGGGTTGGATTATTACTTGGAAGAAGATAATTTGCCAGTTACACAAGAATTTGATATCCTATCATGGTGGAGAACAAATAGGTTAAAGTTTCCAACCCTTCAAGCAATTGTAAGGGATGCTTTAGTTATTCCACTAACAGCTGTAGCTTCTGAGTATGCTTTTAGTATTAGTGGTCAGATATTAACTTCTCACCGTAGTTGACTTCATCATATTACTATAGAGGTTTTGATGTGTACAAAAAGTTGGATATGAAACTCAAACCATCTAGGTAAGTTACTCCAATCTATTAGTATTTCTTATTGGTATTTTTGTATGAATTCTCATTTAATATTCTATATTTGGTGTTTTGTAGTTGTTAAAAAATTAAAAGAAAAAAATGTTTTCATGAGTGAAAATGAATATGATGAAGAAGGTACATTATATTCTAGTAATTAAAATTTTCAATTTCAATTATTATATCATATCTAACTTTTCATTTTTTTATGTGTAGTTGGATCAAATGCAAATAAAGTCACTAATCGTTTGTAAAATTAATAAATATTTTGGTTATTATAAAATTTTAGTAATGTGTAATTTTTTAGTTTTTATATAATTGTTTGAATTTTCTCTAGTTGTTATTTGATACTTTAATTTGAGATTTATACTACTTTGATATTTTTCTTAATATTTAACATCATGAAAATAAAAAAGAGTATGTTATTTTAATATTTAATATTTTGATAGTATCATGATTTCTTTGGTGTGATTTCTAAAAATTTTTATAAACTTTATTTAATTGATATTTGGAACACTAAAAAAATGGGTATGGGTATAAGAATATATTTGTTACTCGGTGGAGATGTGAATAGGTCAAAAGTCACTACTAAAAATTCCAATATTACATGGGAATTTTCTTGCAAATTTGTTGAAAAAATTTGCAAGAAAAGACTTTTTTCTGCTATTTTTTCTAAGAATTTTGATTGACGGGTAATTCCTTCGTGGGTAATTATTTCCTACAAAATTATAAAATTCACAAGTATTTCCTACAAAATTTGTTGCGAAAAGTGTTTTATACAAAATATTTTGCAAAAATATTGGCAGCAATTTCTTGCAAATTTTTTTTCATAACAAAATTTATAAGTATTTCCTACCAAAAAAAATTTAAAATAAAATTGGCAGTAAATATGAATTTTTCTAGTAGTGAGTGTATACCCACTGGGTTTAGGATGAGGATGTGGATGATTTTTAGTATGGGGATGGGAATAAGATTATGATAATGGTCCTCGTCCCGTCCCGTTGTCATCCCTAGTTACAGGGGCAAGAAAGTTCAACATTTTCTAGGGTTGTTAAAAATATCGGTAATTCGTTAACGATATTGAATTTCTTTGGAAAAAGCCAAACCACGAATAATGTACTAAACAGTAGTTAAATCCCTGAAAACGATAAAAGAAACTCATACTAAAAGAATACCGACAGATTAACTACGAATTAGCGAGAAGAGAATTGCATAGTTACGGATTAGCGAGAACAAAATTGTGACACATTAGCTAGGGATTAACGAGAACCAAATTGCGACAAATTAGCTATGAATTAGCGAGAACAAAGTTGCGACAGATTAGCTACGGATTAGCTAGAAATTTCAAAAAAATTTCACTTCGATTAGAGAGGGAATAGAGAGGGATTAGCTGTGAATTAGCTACAGATTAGGTATGGATTATATCCCTCCCTAATTAGCTACCTGTATTTAGCTATAAAAAATTCCCGAGCAATTTGATAGATAATCTGTTGCAAAACGTTTTAGCTACAAATTGACTACGGATCAGCTACAAATGTTTTCGTAGCTAATATATAAAATTTTTGTAGTGTAAACTAATATTTCACTATCAATTGAGACAAAAAAAATTGCCTTCTTTTTTTCTTCCTCGAGAATGAAAGAGAACAGAGTAGAAATAAGAGCAAAAATAATAGACTTTTTTCTCTTCAAGAACAAAAGAAAACATGTGAGAATGAGATATGAGAACAATGGATAAAAAAACTCAAATCATAATAAAAAAATAAAATAAAAAAATATATTGATAAATCTTTTTATTTTTTATTTTTTATTTTTTATTATATTTAATTTTATATTTTATTATTTATTAACATTAATTATTATGTTTATAAAAGAAATAAAATATTTGATTTAATCATCATTAATTTGTAATATATTTTCTAATATCTATATATATAATATAAAAAAATCCAAAATACTAATAATATACCAAAAAAATTCAACATTTATGGGGTCATGGCCCGGTCTACACAAACCTCCACCAAAAAAAAAAAAAAAAAATATATATATATATATATATATATATATATATATATATATACTAATTTCAAATGAACTTTTTTCTTCTTTTAACTTTTCAAAACAATTCTAAGATCAATACTAAGTTTCTAAAATTTATAACCGGTTACCTTTTTTCATATTTTTAATATATTTTTCAGTTACAATAATAAAATAAAATTTAACAAAGTTATAACCTCATTTAAATAATAAGTGACGATTTTTTATAGGATGATATTTTCAAAATTGTTGCTTAAAGTGTTTGGAACAACCACAATTTCCAGTAGGCTTTAGATCATAATTATATATGGCTCTAATACCAATGGTATGATTTGCATATAAAATAGACAAGATAGTAGTGGTGAGTAGAAGAATGAGATGAAATCAAATCATATTCTCTACACCACTCAATCTATATAATTACATGTACTTGTTATCAAAATTCAGAAAACCTAAAAACTAACTATTAGTACACTTGTTAAATTCATGTGGATACGATAACCCCCATTCAGTTGTTCTACAACTGAATTGGTGCACTTGACAATAGGTCACACATCTCGATAACTCTTTTAAACTTGATTCTCTGTGATGTTGGGGCTTAAGCCGAAGGGACTAAAAAATTGTTACGGCTTTCGTGGCTCAAGCCCAATGGACAAAAAATTGTTGTGACTTTTGTGGCTCAAACCCAATATGTTAAAATTCGTTGTGGCTTATGCGACTGAGGGCCAATGGACTAAAATTCTCATCTAAAGTTTACCCCATCATAAGTGTTATTGTAGTTGTTCTACGTTGTCATTGTAGTTGTAGTTGTTACGCATATTACCAATAATGTAAATCAAGTTGATACTCAAAGTGATAATTCTTCAACTTCAACTTCTTCCTTTGTTTTAACTCTTCCTTAGTGCTAGTAATAACAAAAAAATTTCGTCTTCTACTTTTTCTTCTAAATGGATCTTGTATTTTGGAACTACTTCTCATTGTTTGAAAAGTTTATTTGATTCTTATGTTCTATTCATGGTTCACATGTTTTGTTGCCTAATTCAACAAAAGTCAAAGTATAAGGCATAGGCAGTATTCTGCTCAAGATGTATTCCTTCAATTGTACTTTATATTCCCACAATCTGTTTCAATCTCTTATCTTACTTTGATAGCTTTTTCATTAGGGAACCTAGCAATTTTATTTTGCAGGACCTCAAAACAAAGAGTATGATTGATATTACTAAGTCTTTATGCCGTCTTTTTGTTATTAATATAAATCACCTTCTAATTATACTAATTACTGTGATAGTATTTCTTATGAAACCTGACATTAAGGATTAAAACATATTCCTATTTCTACAAACTTCTTGCTAATAAAAAATCCTTTAAGCGTCATTGATTCTTCATATCATTTTAACATTTGTTATCTTTTTAAACAGAATAAAATAATCCAAATGATTTTAACATTTATCATTTTATCTTTTTCATGCTCATATTTGGAGTCCATTCAAATATCTCACATATGACAATTGTCGCTATTTTCTAACTTTAGTTGATATAAGAGTCATTTCATCTAGATTTATATGCTTAAAAACATATTTGAATGTCTAAAACTTGTTCCTCAATTTTTTTTTTCTTACGTAATATTTTGTAAGATACGTCTGTTTTCAAAATTGTACAAAAAACATTCAAGTAAACTTTGATTTCAAGAAAAAACAAATTCTTTTAAAATACGGTGATGTGATATTTTTAAAATTATTTACACAATTATAATCTTAGGTTCTAGAATAACCGAAGCCAACACACTCCCAATTTTTTTTACTTCATCTTCGTATGTTTCGGTCAAATTTCAAAATATAATATAAAAAATAATCGGTGTCGGTGTCAAAATCTCTCATTGCATTAATGTGTTTCTCATCTCATAGAAAATGATATTCAATTTGATCTTTTTATATGTACTGTCGTTTACGAAGTTAACTTAAAATTTGAAACACTAAAGTATGTGTTTCAATAACTTTTTTTGTAAAATTACTTCCATTTAAATACAATGTTATTTGATTTAATTAAAGGTAAATAAAATTAGGGGTAGGCATGACTTGAATTTTTTAATGATCCCATCCACGTCTATTTTAGATCCAAATAATTGGATTAGATTTTTGACCCAAATCCATTTTTTCAGCAAAACTAGTTTGGATTTTTTTTTTTAAATTCAGATCTAAATATTTGGATCAAGATTTAAATCTAGTCCAAATATTTGGATCAAATTCAAAATCCAGAATCCATTTTTTATAAAAGAAATTTAAATTAAATTTTCTGAAACTTGTCCTTAAGGCCAACTTGACTCAGCCTGTACGGGTCATCGAGCTCGCTCGGTCCATCAGGGTCTCAGGCCTGCTCAGTTCGTACAAGTCACCGAGCACGACCCGTATGAATTGTTGAGCCGGTCTGGCCCAGCCCATCCGGGTCTTTGAGCCTGCTTGTTCCGTTCGGGCAACGGGCCTGCCTGATACGTACAAGTCGTCTAGCACGGTCTGTTCGAGTCGTCGGGTCGACTCAATTTGTTTGGGTCGTCGGGCCGCCTCAACCTGTCTGGGTGATCGAGCCCATTTGGTTCATCAAGGTTGTCGGGCTTGCCTAGTTTGTCAGGCATGACCTGTCCGAGTCGTTGGACTGACCCATCCTAGCCCATTTGAGTCTTCGGGTCCGCCTAGCCCGTTCGCATCATCGTGCCCTCTTGGCCCATTCGGATCTTCGGGCGCACTTGGCCCATTCGGGTCATCGGGCCCGCTTGGCCTATTTGGGTCATCGGGCCCACCAAGCTCGTTCGGGTCATCGGGCCCACCTGATCCATTTAGGTCATGGGTTCACTCGACTTTTCGGGTCGTTGGGCCCAACCGACTCGTCCAGTTTGTTGGGCCTGTCTAGCCCGTTCATATCTTTAGGCCCGCCCTGCCCTTCAGGGACGTCAAGCCTGCCCGGTCCCTCAAGGTCGTCGGGCCTGCCCGGTCCGTACAGGTCATCGAGCAAAACTCATTTGAGTCTGAATTTAGCCTAGTACATCTCAACCTTTAACCTAATCCAACTAAAAGTTTAAATTAAAAATTTTGATCAATTTTTTGGATTATCCATATTTGAAAATCTTGATTTATTGAATGGATATTCAATCCATAAAATATATAAAAGGTTTATTAGATTGAAATCCAAATCCATTAAAATGGATTTTAAATGGATTGAATTTTTTGTAAAATGGATTTTAAATGGAATGGATCGAAACAAAAGTGGATTGGATCAAGAAAATTAGATTTTTCGCCTGGCCCTAAATAAAATAAGGTTTAATTATGCCTTTGGTCCCCATTTTGGAGTCAAAATCTCAAAATGGTACCCAAATTTTTAAAAGTCTCAAAATGGTTCCCTTTTTTGTTAAAACATCTCAAGTTTGCCCTTTCTGTTAAGTCAAGATTGACGCCGTTAGAGGGAGTGCCACGTGTCAGTTCCTCGATTTTTTGAATTTTTTTTATTTTATTTTATTTTATTTTTTTAAATCAAAAAAATTGCCACGTGTCAAACTGTCGTCGTGCCACGCGGCAGTGACAGAGTGACGTGGCAATGACAGTGACACGTGGCAGTATTATGCCAGGGTGTCATTTCCTTAGTCTCAATTTGGTCTCTTTATTTTAATTTGTCTCAATTTAGTCTCAATTTTTGTAAAAATTAACAATTTTGTCCCTCTCCAAATTGAAATCAAATTTAATTTTATATAAATGTTATACAAATATTTTTATTAAATTTGATATTTTTATTCAAATTGATATTTTTATTATATATTTTTAACATAGCTAAATTTATTTAAAATTATGTTTCACATTCAACTTTACTATTGTTTTCAAATTTTAAATTTATGTGTTTTATTATTACATGAACTAGTTAATTTATGAATTTTTTTCTATTAACAACTTTTAAACCATTTTAAATAAAGTTCAATGTAAAATATTAATTAAATGAACTTAATTTGGTTAAAAATATTTACTTGAAATATCTATTTTGATGGAAATATTTGTGTACATTTATATAGAAATTAAATTTGATTTCAATTTGGAGAGGGACAAAATTGCTAATGTTTACACAAATTGTAACTAAATTGAGACAAATTAAAATAAAGGGACCAAATTGAGACTAAGGAAATGACACCTGACATAATACTGACATGTGTCATTGTCATGTCACTCTGTCACTTCCACGTGGCACGATGACAGCTTGACATGTGACAATTTTTTTGATTTTTTTAAAAAAATTCAAAAAAAATAAAAAATAAAAAAAATTCGAAAAAATAATAATAAAATAATTCAAAAAATCAAGGAACTGAAACGTGACACTCCCTCTAACGGTGTTAACTTTGACTTAACAAAAAGGACAAACGTGAGACGTTTTAAGAAAAAAGAGGACCATTTTGAAACTTTTAAAAATTTGGGTACCATTTTGAAATTTTGACTCCAAAATGGGAAGCAAAGAAATAATTAAACCATAAAATAACTAATTCGTATGCAATTGTGTTTGCCGTAAAACTAATCCAAATCCAGAATTATGAAGATTGTTGAACTTTTATGACCTCTAGGCTTACATATTATGTGTTTCTGATTATGAGTTTGCTATTTTATGCAATATTGACAAAGACAGGAACCCTTAACTCCTCTGAATCTGCAACCAGTTGTTTGAAATGGTAATAAATTTGAGCAACTTTGTTCTGGAATTCAATACTAGATATCGTAACACGCTTGCTTTCCTTGTTTCCCAATCAAAATAAAAATCACACGGACATCCATATAACCCTTATTCATTGTGATAATTAATGACCAAGTTCCAGCTAGCTAATTCATTTTCCAGTAAATTCCAACCTCTACTTCAATTTTTTTGTATAGTGGTCCTAAACCCTACTTATTTAATTATACCATTTTAATCAAGCCAAAACACTACACCAATGTGACTCAATTAACATAGTGGCCACAACCCTTCACCCAAATAAGATTTTGTCTTCATTATGGTTGAAGAGTGATAAATGCTAATTACTAATACATTTCAGTATCAAATTAAGTACTCATTTACATTAAAAATATATCTTCTTCCCATATTTAGATATATAATATAATAGTTTTTTGATTAAATATATTTTTAATTTTTCAAACTATTATAAAAACTGTTTCACTCTTAAATTAAATAATAAATTATTTCAATCTTCTATTTTATGAAAATCATGTAAAATATTCTTAACAAGAAACTGTGTATGAAAATTATATTATAATTGTTTTGTTTGAGAGAATAATTTACAAAACTTTCGTAAAGTGCATGTTAAATACTTTATAACATAGTTTAAGAATAAAACACTTTTTTATAATGTGTAGAAGATGAAAAATATATTTGACCCATAATTTTACTAGGAGTGTTTAAATGGAGTCCCAATCTTTTTACATTTTGTAGGAAAAAGAAAAAGAAACAACAAATAAAAAGACAAAAAATAAAAAAGAAACAAAACAAAATAGCAATGTGCATAAGTCATTCCTTGACCATATAGTCAAGCGACAGACTAAAACTTGAGCAAAACTATGGGTCGCATATTCACTTAAACACAAAATATAAAATTTCTAAATAGTATTATATATCACTGTAGATGATTTAGGCGATTCCCTAATAATTACACCTTATTAGACACCTTGATAAAAGATTGTAAACGAACATAGTTTACATATTATAGAAACTGATAAGTAATTCTCATCAAATACAATAATTTTACACTTATTTTTGGATTATGAAGTAAAGAATTATTTCCACCAAAATGTCATCATCAAAGGGTGAAGTCAGAGACCCATCAACTATAATAAATTAATGTCATCTTTATTCCCCTTTTATCAAAGTTTCTGAGACAACTTGGCCCATACGTCTATGGTAGCATTGAACGAAGGTAGTAGAATATTAAATTCCCTGTGATTCCTAACCGGAAACTTACACAATATTGTAGCAACAGGAACTTCATTCTTCTGGTATTCATTTTGTTTTTAGTGCTAGTACCAAAGTAGTATATGTCCATGTGTATAAGCTTTCTACACAATCTACACGGTGTTTTGTCGTGTAACCAAAAATCCTCACCCTGGCTTCGATTGCTTTTTCGATGAATGAGAAGCTTCAGTGCTACACTTTTTCCCAGAGGAACCGATTCTACTACGGCTTTTCTCTCCCTTTAAGTCACAACCCAACAACCGCTAAGAAGAAAAAGGACAACACAAGCAGGCATTATTGAAACCAGACCACTATGTTCTCCAAATAAAAGGAAGAATATACAGCAGATCTATACAAAGCAGAAAAAAGGTACTAAGCAATCAGACAAAGTTTTCTAGTTTCAAGGTCAACGCATAAGTTATGATTATGTAGCAAACAAACACACTTGACAAGCTGTAAAGAAAAAATTGTATTATGGAGTACATGTGGGATCTAAGGCTATTAACATGGGACTACTACAATTTGCAGATGACACCCTTTTTATGTGTGAAGCAAAGATTCAAAATGCTTGGGTCATAAAATCTATATTGAGAAGTTTTGAATTGGCCTCAGGACTTAGAGTTAATTTCTTCAAAACTAAAATTGGAGGAGTGGGCTTGGAGGTAACATTACTTAAACAATTCTCCAATATTTTAAATTGTAAACATATGAAAATCCCATTCATGTATCTTGGAATGCCAATTGGTGGAAACCCAAGGAGGAGTCAATTCTGGCAACCAGTGATAAATAAAGTTAGAGATAGGCTTTCTAGTTGGAAAGGAAAACTAATCTCCGTAGCTGGACGGGTGTGCCTCATAAAATCGGTAATTTCTGCTCTCCCGTTATACTATATGTCTTTCTTTAAAATGCCGAAGAGTGTTGAAAAGGAACTCATCAAAATACAAAGAAATTTTCTCTGGGGTTGGGGATCTGAAGTTAAGAAAATAGCATGGGTAAGTTGGGAAAATATTTGTAAGCCAAAGGAGATGGGGGGTTTAGGTATTAGAGATATTGGGAACTTTAACACAGCGCTCCTAGCCAAATGGAAGTGGAGATTGGGAGTGGAAGATCATGGAGTATGGAAACAGATCTTGGATTCAAAGTATGGTTCATGGAGGGTACTCAATGAAGCTAATACCTCTAGGGCAGCTTCAAAGTGGTGGAAAGACATCCACAAAGTGTGTGGAAATACTGAGAGTGGGCGTTGGTTTGACAACTGCATAGAGTGGGTGATTGGTGAAGGAAAAAAGGTCAAACTTTGGGAAGATAAATGGATAGGGGAAGAATCACTTTGTCATAAGTTCCCTAGACTGTACTCTATATCAGAATGTAAAGGAAAATCACTACAAGAGGTAGGACATTGGGAAGAGAACGAATGGATTTGGGATCTAACTTGGAGGAGACAGAGACTATTATGGGAGACAGTGTTGGAGGAACAATTCCTTCAAATACTCATCAACCGAAGCCCTACTAAAGGGAATCCAGATATGTGGAAATGGAAGGAAGAAGGGGAAGGTATATACACAGTTAGGTCTGCTTATAATAGACTGCAAGGAACCCGTGATGGGGGAGAGAATAGAGTGTTTGAAATTTTGTGGAAAATGAGAGTTCCGCCGAAGGTACAAGTACTTGGTTGGAGACTGTTTTTGGACAAGCTTCCAACAAAGACTAAATTATTAGCGAGGGGGACTTACTTACAACATAGTCTTTGTGAGTTTTGTTTAGAATGTGAAGAGACTATAGAGCACCTATTTATCTCATGTAAAGAATCCCAAAAAGTGTGGAATATGTGTTATAAGTGGCTAGGCTTAAGCACTGTATCTCATATTATGGTAAGGAACAACTTTCAACATTTCAACATTGTTAACCTTAATAGGCAGCAAAATCTTGTTTGGAAAGGAATGTGGTTAGCAATCATAGGAGAAATCTGGAAACAAAGGAATGGGGTTATTTTCAAGCAATATAAAGTAGACCCTATTGAGATATTTGGTCTTGCACAGGTAAATGCATGGGTATGGATGAAACACAAATTTTCATCTGTAAAATTCTCATATAGTGATTGGTGTCTATCCCCTTATACTTGCTTAAAATCTCTTTGATATGATAATTGTTGTGTTTAAGTGCTTCAGGTAAACAGATGAAGGTTATGTGTTTAAGAGAGCCAAGATTCTTAAGTGAAGGATAGAAGGAAGACTACATAAACTAAAGTAAAAAGGCAAATAAGTAAACAAGATGGAGGAAGCCATAGAACAACTTGAAGGAAAGCCGGTGGATGCTGTGTGAGAGGATGAAAACAGGCAGACTAGGACACTAGCAAGACTTCCATCAAGGCTAAACTTCCGCATATATTTTTTGGCCAGGGAATCCAAAGCTCATGCTTTCAGCGTTATATACAATCTGCAATATTATTCTGCATCAAAAAGAAGATTTGGTTTTTGTTAGCGTTTGGTATATATTATGTTAGGTGATCTGATATAGATGCTCGCTTATGGTCCTTTTGGTTGTGGATCATAATGCTTATATAGACTGTAACCAAGTGTTTTGATTGGGTTGTGGCTGGTGATGTTATGATGCTAAGTTAATGCATCAAATCATACAGGTTTTTTGTATAAGGGTTAGAGCACTCCTCAAGTGTTCTGCTAATTTAATTTTATTCTTTGCTGATAAAAAAAAAAAAAACAAACACAGTTAACTTTACTCTTGAGTGCATCGTTCTCATTACAATCCTCACAATGTAAAAACAAAATGAAAACTTAGAGTAGTGAAGAAGGTATACACGTGCTTAACCAAAAATAAAATATATAGCTTATCAATTATCCATACATAATAGAAGCCAGCCAGAGGCATACTACAAGCAAACTAATTAACCTGGTAGAACCTAGGAACAACAAAAACCCTAAAGATTAATTAGTTTCAAATTGAAAGAACAAACCAAAGTTGTGAAGAGGCAGATTCAACAACCTGATCACGTATACGACTCATATCAGTAACACACACTAAGCATTTTGCATCCTGATTGCAAAAGAATTAAGAAGCTCTTGGTACTGAAAAACATCTTCAACGATGCAATTCTCTGCATGATTGGTCATGGTTTGTTCATTCCCCAGAGCCATACCCTGCACGTTAAACCCATTAAAGTTGTCAAATTTCTGCATGGGAAGACCCTGATGATCGAAAGAAACACCGAAACTCTCATTCTTCTGAAACCCCTTCTTCGTGTCATCATAGCATTGCGCGGTGGAAACAAGTGTTGATTCAGAAATAAGTGAAGGAAGAACGGACTCCTGAGGGTTTCGGAAACTCTCTATTTTTGGCAAAGTCTCGCATTTATTAGGCTTCGCTTTGGGCAAGAACTTGTTAACTATCTCTTCCAACAATCCCGAATCCGAAGATTCTCGAGAGAAAAATCCAGACCCACTGTCATCATCACCTTTTTCGGTGAAATTAGTTCCACATAGGGTGTTCACGTTAACAGACGCAGTGCCTTCCAAAGGGTAATTCACCGAATAACTAGGAATAAGAGGTGAAGAAGAAGAAGAAGAAGAAACAGTTGGTAACGATGAAAAAGTAGAAGAACCCTTGTTGTAGAACTGGTCGTGGAAGTTGTGGGTGGAAGAAGAAAGCAAGGAGGGGTTATTTGAAGAAGAGTTAATGAGGTCGCGAAGGAGAAGCATGTTGAGTGAGGAAGAAGGGTTTCGCGGGTTGGAAAAGGAAAAGTCAACGGGGCTAGGGTGGTCAAAGCAGCTGGCGGAACCAGTTGAGTGGCGGCTACGGTGGCTGGTGAAGGGTAGTGACGGAGAGTGTTTGGTGAAGTTGTTATTACTAAAAGAATGAAAGAAGTGCTCGGCGGTGGCGGAAGAAGCTTGCGGAGAAGTGGGGTACACGAAGTTGGTGCGAGCCTTGAGACCGCGCATGGCTCTGGCGGCGCAGTCGTAGGCGCAGGCGGCTTCCTCCGCGGTGTCGAAGGTTCCCAGCCACCGTCGCTCCTTGGACTGAGGGTCCCTAATCTCGGCGGCGTAACGTCCCCACGGCCTGCGCCTCACGCCACGGTACCTCATGGCTCCGCCGCCGCCGTCTTCCCTTAAAGCGCGCTTGTTGACGGCGGTGGAGCGTTTAGGGTTTTCACCGACTGATGACTCTTTTGGGTCGGGTCCGAGAATCGGAGTCACACCGTTGAGACGCCTCATTGCTTCTTCCATCGGAAAATGTTAAAAATAGTAACTTATTTTGTGAAGGTAGAAAGAGGGGTTTTGGTTTGATGCTTGCCTTGAATTCGGTGCGTTTTGGTCTTATTTATAGAGGTGGTGCGTGAAGAAGAGTTATTGCACACGGCAACATGGTGAAGTAGATGAAGTTTTCTTTCATTATTTTGTTTTTTTCTTGTTGAGATTTTGGGAAAGTGATTGATTTAATCATGCATGTCTAACACAAGAATCGATAAATCACAGAAGAAAGACAAAAACATGAGACAAATCTAGAAATACCTGACTTTTCATTCTTTTTTTTTTCTTTTCCAGGATTTTCACGGACTGGTTTTAAGAAAATTATTAAGTAAAATATTTAATGTGTATGGATATGCTTTTATAATTAACTACTTTTAGCTAAGTGTGTGTCTTAAATAATATTTAATTATTTACTCTGACATATATAACCTTTGGATTTTCTTATGAATTACAATAAGAGCGACATCATCCACCAGGTACAGTTTACAATTTTATAAATTTAATTTTTCTTTTTGTTTCTCATCACTTAATTAGCCTATAACATCCTACATCCTATCTTATTTATAAGAAAAAATAAATCACATTATCTTTTCAAATTTCAACAAATTTTATTGCAGGAGAAAGATACCAAAAACTTGGTAAAATTTAATACAATTAAGCAACCGATTTTCTTGATTTGTATGAAGTTAGTTTTTTTTTTTTTTTTAAGAAGAAGAAGCTAATGATTATGTTACCTCTCCATTTTTCAGCCAATAAGAACCTGTTATGACTCGACCTTTAATATTGTATTCGCTTCAATAATGAGGTTCTCTATTTCTATCTCTTAGCTTCAATATCTTTGAACATGGTTTCCCTCCAGAGATACAATCAAGGTTGATTGATAGAGAACATTATACACGAAGAGGAATAAAAAGCTAAGTTACTAAAAATCAAGGTTTAACTAATACCAGCCATAGGTAGAAATGTTAATCTCTTAAATAAATTCCTATTAATTATTAAAATTTATTAAAGGTGGTAAGAGTTTATGAAACTGGCTTTATATTTAATAAGTTTTATGGAATAAAAAAATGTTAAAAACTGTGATGGTATTGGTATGACTTTTGAGACATATTTAAAAGTTAAACGTTATGTCTCCTTTCTCCCCGTCAACGTTTTTATTAGTGTGAAGGTAATGTGTGGTTAAATAGAGTACAGTAAATTACTGCAAGAGTATGGAGCAACCCTGCATAATGTGCATGCATGACAGAATGATAATTTCTTGTTTGTCTGTCCTTGATCGCACTATACAGTGTTCTATGAAGCAGGCATGAATATATAGCTTTGTTAGATATCTTACTTTTCAAAACAACATTACTAACCTTTATACCCTCTGAACTTTTGGCATCTCTATTTTAATTACTAGGCCTAGTGACTTCGGACCACCATCGTCCTACAACCCAAGACTTTTGAAACCCCACTATTCTTCAACCCCACTATTCTTCAACCCCACTTGTGCCATTCTTTTTTCTTCTTCAATGGATCTTTCAATCAAGGATTCATTCACAAAATCAGATATGAATTCAATATAAATACAAATAATAAATTTGTAAGTTTTTATTTTCTTATATCATGTTAAATTTTCTTATTTTTATTTAATACGAGACTTAGAAGATACTTATATTCTTGACAACATGTGTAATAAGCATGATCCAAAGTTAATAAACTTATTATATTCAAATTATTCTTAATGACTGTGACTCGGTTCAATTAACCTATTAGTACTCCTTAATTTGGCTCATATTATTCATCATTTTTAAGGACATGTATATTGACAAAACATTGTACATATTAATTATACAATTATTATGAAAATGTTCGTATCATATATAGTTATTAATTTTAATTAATATTTAGGTAAAATACTACTGAAAAGAATACTTTTTATTTTTAATTTTTGAAAAGAAACTGTTGTTTGTATGGTTTCTCAGAAAATTTTAGTGCTACATCTGCTCTCTTTTAAATGTCATTTAAGATTTTTTTTTTAAAAAAAACTGATAAATACAATACACTTTCTTTATCTTAATAAAACATATATAAGATTTTCAATTTTGTTATTTTGTATTTGTATATCATAATAATTATTAAAGATTAGATAACTAGTAAAACTATAAATAATAAGAAATTAATGTTAACTTTTAAAACAACAGTTAAGAAAAAGAAAATAGTTTCAAAAATACGCAATACTTAAAGAAAAAGAAAAGAGCTGATAAAGTATTTAACTTTATCTAACAGTTGAGAAAAATACAACCAGTTTGTATAATAGTTATTTCTTACGTTTATCTTTCTCTTTTTTGTTGCTTATTTTATGTGATGATAAAACAGGAGTTAATAAAAAATTAAATATAACATAAATTGTTTTATAGCTTATATTGTAAAGACATTATTATTTGTCTTCTTTTATGGGATTGGCATTTGATTTGGTGGTGATGAGTTGTGCCAGCTATATACATACTTCTCTCAAGTAATAGTTATTGCCAAAAACTGGTAGAAGTTATGCAATTCTGGGACAAGAGGTGAATGAATGAATATGACGTTGCGTTTCGGGGTCGTGAAAAGTTATGATTGGAGATTTTAATGAAAGCGGAGAAGCAAGTAATTATGGTGTTAGGATCTTCACGTAGTGAAAATTTTGAAACCTTGTAAAACTGGAAAAGAATACATCACACACAAAATTTGGAAGAATGCAGAAGGTGATAGATAGGTGTGATGAAGGTGCTTTTTAGGAGTAAAATTTGATGTGAAGTGTTAGGGTCGCTTCTGATTATTATCGTTTTACATGATTACAGTGGCGGCGCTCAGAAGTTGTTCCTCCTACTTTGGTTTCTGGTTCTAAACTTATTTGCCTGTTCTGTAGGTTGAGGTTGATCACATGTGTAATTTGAGGATTTTGGTTAATTGACGTGAGAAGAAAAAAAGAAGAAAAAAAAGAAGAAGCAAGAATTTAAACATCACATGGAGTTGTCTGATACATGGGGGGTTAGGTCCTGTTGGTAGCTAGAAACTGACATAAACAATATTGTTACTGGTTGAACGTACCATTCGACTCAGGAAGGAAAGGTACATGCCCATGGCCATTGCCAATGCTCTACCCACCACACTCAAATTTTGCCTCAATTTCTTCAACTTTAACTCACTAATTACTATATCCAATTACTCATATCTGTTTTTACTTTCTAGTAAAAAATTAAGAAAAAGTATGTATTTATTGTTTCAATAAATAATTGCATAAATTTAATACACTCAACCGAATATATATTAGATCGGTATGTTATCATTTCTAACGACTATTTAACAGTTACATTCATAATACCTGGTAGGATTCATTTAAATTTGCAAAAGGCTTTTTGTTAATAAAAAAAAAATCACGTGAAGACCAATTAAAATATGTTAAGTTGTTTAAGTAAAAGCAAATTCATTGTTTTTCATTCGATTTTACTCTTACATTACATTATTACCTAGATCACGTTTTAAGTCATTAATTAAATTCAGATTATCTCGCCATCTAATTGTATTTAATATATGATAAAAAATTGGAATGGAAGATATATATAATTCTGAATAAAATGAGAAATAAGAAAAAGTTTACATATATAGAAGAAGTTCCATAACGTAGATCACTTAAATCATTCATTAAAGTACTATATAATTGAGTGTAATTCTGCTAACAATAGCTTCGAATTCATTTGTCATGTTTCGTGAACGTCCTTATCATCACAAACTATATAATCCATAGCAGCAAAAGAAAAGAAAACAAAACAAAAACTACAAAACGACGAAGAAAAGTAGCATTTAATGTTGCATAATTACGTGTAGTTTGGCATGACATAGTTGATTATGGATTTGGAAAAACTAGGTCTGCGTATTTATCCTTCCCTACAATTAACCATAACCATGCATGCATTCTCATCTTCCTCCATTTACTACGATTTTCACCTAAATTCTTTCTCTCCCACCACCACCACCCTCAGCCACCTTTTAATTAATCATAAAAATAATGAACCCTAATAGTCTAAAACCACTGCTTAAACACGTGCACGATTTCTTATTAATTGAGCCGAATTTTTGTTGTAAAAACTTGGTGTCTTTTCTAGTTGATATCAAGTTTCATGTCGGGTGTAGGTCAATTACTATTATAAACATCACTTAAATTATAACTAAGAACTAACTATTTGTTTTTACAAAAAAAAACTAATTATTTGTTTTATATAAAAAAAGAGAAATGCAATGAGATCTTATTGTCCTTTGACATGAGATCCTGAGGATGATCTGAGTAGAAAGTTGAAAAGCAATAAAGTATGTGCAGATTATGTATGCATGATTCAAATCTGCAACACATGTCACCTCAACTTTGTCTTCAACCTCAATCACAACCATGGTTGTGGAGACAGAAATGGAGACTCGCTCCTTTTATTAGGTCACTTCGAATACAGTGATAAAAACCTAACTGTCTCTCATCACAGTACAAAATCTTTTTACCACAAAAACAACAACAAACATAACTGCAATTTACCAAAACAAAAATACATCTGTTTTGAAAACCGAGTAAAAAAATATGAAAATTACACAATTATTTTATCACAATCTTTTTTTATTATTTTTCATGACCTATTTCAAATAAAAGTAACTCTTCATTCATTTTTGAAAGTCATATATTAAGTATATTTTATATTTAAGATTTCACTTCAATAATAAAAAAGATAAACTTAATTTTACTTAATTTTATAAATATGTGTTAAGTTCAAATTAATTTTTTAATATTTCACTTGAGGAAACGAAGTTGGAGCAATTTTATGCACCCTTACGCGCCTACTTTTGTCTCGTCTTCAAATGCAACCATACTGTAAATTTTGGGAAGAGATATGTTGTTTAAAATTTTAATCCAGCTATGTATTTTTTTTTCATTGGTAATGCATGATGTGAAATTCAAAGTCGGTTATCATGTTATATAAGATGTTCTTTTTTTCTCCTTTTATTCTACTAGTAATAAAAAATTAAAAAATGTTATTAAAAATATTAATAACATTAAATAAAAATATTAATGACAAATAAACTTACTATTTATTTACTTTTCAATTCAATAATTTTTTTTTACTTATTTCTTATATTATTCTCTTATAATTTTATTTTATTTTTTTTCTTATTGGTCGCTCATCAAAAACAAAATAAAAAGGTTAAATATGTTTTCGGTATTTATTTTTTTAGTAAAAATTATAATTATTCTCTCTTAAAAAATTTTAACCAATTTAATCTCATAACTTTGTAGATGCGTAAATTTAATCCTTTTAACCAAATTTTATTAAGTTTACTTGATGTTTCAAACACATTTCGTTATAATATTTTAATTTGTTTATACTGTTTGACACATGTTTGCTTCAATATTAGCTGAGAAATGCATTTGAAACTTCAAATAAACTTTAAAAAAATTATTTAAAAGACTAAATTTACACAATTTTAAAAATAAAGGACTAAATTATTTCAAAATTTTAAAGAAAAACTAATTTTAATTTTTACTAAAAGGAAAAACATATTTAATTCATATTAAAATGATAATTTTGTGGGAAATAACAAAAGTAAAGACACTAAGCATTCCTTAAGAAGACGAAGATGGATATTTTACGACAAGTACAAAAACAAGACAAGAGTCAGATAAAAATCCATCAGAAACCAGCCTTTCCTTCGGATTATTTAAATTTTTTTTATTGATATAATTTTAAAAATAAACCAAAACATATCCAAAAATTCACAGGTTCTCCCAAAACATACAATTCTAATTAGTTTCAAATATTTTATTTTATGTTTAAATTCAACTGTCTCAAATTCTACGTTTAAACTCAATTTATCATTTCAAAATTCCACAATCCAACAATATACGATTAATAATTATACATTTCCAAACCAATTTGAATAAAGTCCTCATTTCTTAGGATTGACTTAATATTTATGTGTAACTAACTTGTAATTTGGAGAGGTCGTAGATTTAGCATAAGGATAAAAAAACAATTAACTTATATATATATATATATATATATATATATATATATATATATATATATATAATATATATATATATATATATATATAATATATATATATATATATATATATAGATAAATATGGATAGATATATGACATCGAAAAATAATAGTGTATAAAGAACATAATAGGTTTATATTAATGTTATTTATGAACTAATAGCACGTTGTCTTTTTAATATATTATTTTCGTTGAATTTATTGAGAATTATGAATACAATTTATTAAATTTTAATATATGTAAAAAGGTAATAAGCTATTATGATTTATTTTGTCTCTCTTATTTTATTTTAATTCTTTTCGTATTTCCATTTTTTATTACATTGATTTCTTTCATACATTCCAATAAAATCTAGTAATTATTTTATTGATAAACATTACTTACTTTACTAACACTCAAAGATTAAAAACTCTTAGATAATTTCATTTGTTTCTTCATATTTACTTGAAAACATTTAGAGATTAAGATTGTGTATTTTCAGAATGAATGATTTGAGGGAAAATAAGAAGGATAGATCAGAAGGATTAGATAGTGAAGTTAGTGTTGTTTCTTTTGAATGATTTAGAGGTGATTTTAGAGTGGATTAGAGAGTGAAGTTTCTGAGTAAATTGATTGATATGACATTAAAAAAAATTAATAGATAAAAAAGTTAGATTATCAAAATGTTCCTATTGTTAAAAGTAATATAAAATGATAAATAAATTATTTATAATTTTTTTTATAAATTTTATTGAATGATTAGAATTATAAAAAAACTATTTAAAAAAATGAACAATACAATATATTTGGTATGAAAATAAATTTAATATGTAAGGTGAGAAGTAATTTATTTATATAGAGATTTTATATTATTTTTAATAGTAATTTTATAAGTAATAAATTTTTATTTGTGTTATTAATTTTTATTATGTTATTTTCACAATAAGAAAAAATGAATAAATCAAGTACAGAAAAATTAAAATATGAGGGAGTAATTTTGTAAATTGAAGTACATCACCCTCTAATCTCACCATGTACGTAGGGATTGTATTTGGAATGAATCCCCTCATTATTGCTCGACATCACCCTCTTTCATCTTCAAAGGAACAAGGTGATCATTTGTTAATCCTCTCTTGCCATTCCATATGAACAGTAAATTTTCCCAAACAAATATAATGTAAAGGTACTTCACATTCCTTTGAATTTTATTTTATTTTTAAATTTGAATGATTTATATTAGACTAATTTAGTTTAAAGTACTTTGAAAGTTATTAATTTTGTA
This sequence comes from Vigna unguiculata, assembly GCF_037176805.1. Taxonomy (NCBI): domain Eukaryota; kingdom Viridiplantae; phylum Streptophyta; class Magnoliopsida; order Fabales; family Fabaceae; genus Vigna; species Vigna unguiculata. Next base: position 27,024,121 of record NC_140793.1, read on the forward strand.
AACTTTATTTGATTATGTGTTTAATTATATATATATATATATATATATATATATATTAAAATTTATTATCGATATTACAATCTCACAATTTACGATTATATAAATCTTTTACAATCCTAATCAAAATATCGATTTTAATTACCTTGTAGATAAGTAAAAGACAATAGAAAGTAATAAGTAATAATAAATTTCTTTAAAAAATATATAATAATATTAAAGGCTTTCATCTATAAACAACATTTACACATGGTCCATAAAAGTATAAGTGGCCATAGGATTATTATTATTATTATTATTATTATTATTATTATTATTATTATTATTATTATTATTATTATTATTATTATTATTATTATTATACCATTATTTCAGAAAATCTCCCACATAATTAAAAAGAATATTTTTTTAATATATATTATCTTTAAAACAAAATGTTGTATTTTAACATAGGAATCTTCCATGTTGAACCTAACCTTATACATAGTGCATATAAAGTTTCACATGGTAAAATTTGGAGATTTAATTATCTTGAGCTATATTTCTTAAATTTGAACTTTAGTAAATAACACATTCAATATCATGTTAAGTTTTAATCAACGATTATGATCTTCTACCATGAATCTCATTTGATGAGGTCATTTATTGACTTATTCCTATCTCAGAATGACAATCCCACCATCATACTCACTAGATAAACCTTCAAAAAATTATTTATAACTCATACAATAATTATCATTAAATTTATTAAAAGATATTTTAAAAAAATAATCATGCATGTACCTTAACCTTATTATTACTTTATATAATAAAAAATAACAATATACGATAAAAAATTGTACAATAAATCATTAAAGATACGAGTTAAGACACATAAAATGTCGTTTTTATAAAAAAAAATTCCCACAATACAAGAGAATAATATACTTTCTTTTTTTGATATACAAAGTCCGTCGATCGATAAGTATAGGAAAGATATCTTAATATCATAAACAACAATGTTAAAAGATAATAATAATAATAAAAAAGAAGCCGGAAAGTTTTATGTGAATTGTTATATTTGTTATGTCTTTTATTTAAATAGATATATTTTATTTATAGATAAAAGGAAATAAATAGTAGCCATTAGTTCTTAAATATATTAGTAATTACCTAATTAAAATTATTATAGGTATGTTTTTCAAGTTATATTAATATTTTCAACATGCTAGCTAGATTTATTGAATTTATAGTTTAAAAAAGAAAAAAACTCTTTAAGTATTCCTCCTACTTTCTACTGGCATCTTAGGTTTCACACGCAACATTCCCAAACGTGTACGTACGTCTTTATGAATAAGATGGACAAATATGATATTCAATGCATGAATCTATTAATCACCGATGTATTAAAGATTTAGAAAAAAATGATATCCAGAATAATGGTATCTAATTCAGAGTATGACACTATTAAAAAATCTCCTACTATATGGAATTTTTTTTATAAATTTATTAAAAAATTTATAAAAAAACTTTTTTTTTCTATTATTTCTAAGAATTTTAATCAATAAATAATTTCTTTGTGGATAATTATTTCTTATAAAATTATAAAATTTATAAATATTTTTTACAAAATTTATTGTAAAAAGATATTTTATACAAAATATTTTGTAAAAAAATTGACAATAATTTTTTACAAATTTTTTTTCATAAAAAAATTTATAAGTATTTTTCGGAAAAAAATTTTAAAATAAAATTAGCAAAAAATTTAAATTTGTTTAGTAGTGTAAAAAATACAATTACCGAATGAATAAATGAATGCAGATAAAAGTGTAAATGTTTGGTAATTAATTTACCACATAACATAAGAGTGTACCAATAAAACAATAATGATAGCAATTTGGTGTTTCTATTTGTATCTCTATCACACAGCTTTTCATTAAAACCCTTCTGCTACTGATGCTCACCTAATATCTTTTGCCAGATCAACAAGATACCTCAGTGCATGGAATTTGTTAAGAAAAGTGAGAGAAGAAAAAAGTTGAAATTGTGTATTTTGGGGAAGTGCAAGAACAGGTGTTTCCATTAATGAGGAAGGACTAAGGAGGGAGACAAGATTACAGAGTATAAATGTCATTGTCAGTCCATATGTTTCAGTATTTATGGTATGCCATACAAACACAAATGGGTATGGGTATGGTAGTATCATCTTCAACTTCATCCTTTCATGCTCTCTGCCAAATTTAATTCTCATGTCAAAACAAATTTAGACCAGTTTCAATACTTCTATTTTGAAAATGTATATATGTTCATTGGATTGTAACATGCCTTAGAAAATATATGGATAAGAAAATATAATATATCTATTTAGTGACAAATTTTGACCGTAAGATTCGGAAGGGTTCATTAATATATTCAAAATTCATACAGATGTTTTAAAGAGTTAACACAAAACTTTTTTTTTATATTTATTGTTCTTATGAGACCAAACTATAATTTGCAAACTTATTAGATGGTTTTGGTATTCGATTGTTGACGAACCTCCTCTTGCTCTAGTGGATCTTCAAAGATGATGTAAGGGACCTGCAAAAGATATTCCAATGCCTAAGTTAGCACTGGTGATGTCAGGATTTCAGAGATTATTTAATGCGTAATCAATGCCTAGAATAGTATGTTATTTATACATTTTTACCTGTGGGTCCTATTTGGAATGAGTATTTGGGTCCAAATATCCCTTTTTAACTCTTTTTGGACCTAGTAACAGTGGGTGAGATTACCAGAAGGTCCCTCAAAGTTGTAGGTAAGCGGTTGTGGGTCTCTAGTGCCGGATACCACGTACTCTGAGGGGTGGTGAATATGCGGTATCTGGTAAGCAGTTATGCAAATCTGAGTGGTCTGCTTAGTCGTGAGTCATATAAAGTACGCGACTTCAGGGTGTTGTTGGTGTCCACATATCCTTAGTGTGCAGAGTATGTGATCCGGAGGTGTTGCTGATTGGCCGCATATTGTATTCGTACCTTACAACTCCGAGTAGGCGGCTTGGGTAAGTTGTTTACTGGCCGCATACGGTATGCTACGTGCATTTGTCCTTGGTTTGTGGTATGGTTGGGATAGTTGGGACACTTATGAATCTTTAAATTTAAAAAGAAAAAAGGTTTTATTTTTCCTAATTTAAAAATTGGATCTTAATGTTATGTACAAAGAAGAAAAATGTGTCTTATTTTTATCTTTACGGGTATCTTACTTTATTTCTAAAAAATAAATATAATTTTTTTTCATCTATATACCTATTTAAAAATAAATAAAAAATAATGTATCAAAATTTAATAAAAAATTAAGAGATGTAATTATTAAAAAAAATTATGATAATCATGTCACAATAAAAAACGGTTATATATAAAAGTATATAGTATATAACTTTTTATTCTTTATTCATAAAAAAACTTAAAAATATAAAAAACTCATCAGATAAAAAAACAGTATTCATTAAACTAATATTTCACTATCAATTTAGATAAAAAAAATGATCTTTTTCATTTTTAATAATGGAATAGAAAATATGGAAAATCAAAACACAAAATAAGTTTGTGTCTATCTTTCTATTTTTTTTATAAAAAAATATATGAAAATAAAAAATAAATACAATATATAAAAACTAAAAAAATAATGAAAAAACATAAAAATATTTCAACAAATTTATTTATTATTTATTGTTTAATTTTATATTTTATTATTTATTAACATGTTATAATTTTAAAAAAATACAATAATATAATTTTCATATATTTAAATACAATATATGTTACATATAAATTTTAAAAAATTTAAAATTTTTGCGGGCCGACTTTCTCAAGGATCAATTAAGATCTGCCGTTGTATGTATTAATTATATTATTTTACTTGAAATTCAGCTACTCCTCGACCAACTTTTCAATATTTACAACAGCTACTCACTACTATCAAATTAATAAGTAACATAAAAAACTAAATTATCTGAGGTAGTATTAGAAGAAGAAGAATTAATAACAATTTCACGTTGAGCTTCTTTTTAAAGAATAAGATCAGAACTATAAAAAATAATGTAAAAGAATAAAGAAAAAAGTTATTTTCGACACCAACATTCCCAAATAACTATCATAACTATCATTTGATACCAACTTCTCTTAAATATTATTATTTAAATAAAGTGACAATCGGTAATATTAATGTCATACTACCACCGTCCAAAAGTAAAAGAGGGGAGTGGATAAAGTCTTGACTTAGATCTTTGGATTGCATGACAAAAAGAAAAAAGTGAGAGAGAAGAAACCATGGAAAAAGAGGAACAAAAACTTTTGAAAGCTAAAGAACAAAGCAAAGAAAATTAAGCAAAACGGAAGAAATTTCTTTTAATACCATATTAGAATGATACACGAACCTCCTGGGAAAAAAACGAAAATATTGTATTCTAATAAAAATCTTAAAACAAATATAATCTACAAAATGACGCATGAATAAGAAAACAGAAAAAAAAAACAAAATAACAAAAACAACAGCCACTAGAAATTACTACCAGAGGAAGGGACGAAGACAACCCTGTAAGGAAGAGAGGAAAAAGAAGGTAAAGAAAAAAAAAGAAAAAAGTATGAAACTCGATAAATTTACTTTTAGATATTTATGGATATATTTGTGATTATCTATGATTAACGATGAATTTTATCTTTCGTTATTAAAATTTGCTGATTAATATTCTAATAATAAACTCGATTTTTCTACCGACGAGTTTGTATAAGTTACTGACGCATTGAGACTATTGATAATATGCCGTTTTCTTATAATACTCACACTAAAACATTATATTATAAATTCTTAAAATTAAAAAGGTAACTTTATTAACAATATTCATATACAATATTTATAAATCATAAAAGATATTAAAAGTAAATGGACAGTAAAATTCTTAATATATATATATATATATATATATATATATATATATATATATATATAAACTTATGTTTCATTGTTTAAATAATAAATTATTGATTTATAGTTTAATTTTTCATGAGTGTTTTAAATTCCACATTTTATTATTATCTATCAGAGACGGGTTTTAAAATTTTATAAATCGAGAATTTTCAAACAAATATCAAAGTTAATTTTTTTTATCGACTATTTTCATAATTGATGTTAAAATTCCAAATCCACTATGTATCACTTCAAAATCATATTCAATATAAGATAAATATTCAACCTTGTAGTATACATAATTAATAATACTAGTAACAAATGTTGGAATTTTTTTACTGACCCGCTTTGTAAATGAATTCTCTTCGTCCGTGACTCAGATCGAAAGAACTTATATTCATCTCCTCACTAAAGTTAAACATGAGAAAATATATTTTTAAAAAATTCAATTATGTTACTTTTTTTTTTCAAATTTACCTTATATAGGTGAGAGGATTGTGTTTCATATGATCATTTATAAGTTTGTTTACTTCCATAGTTCAAAAGTATAATGATTTGGTTTGGTAATCATAATCATAATAGGAATATACAACAAGCATTGAATTTTAGTCACATATTATGTGACAATAAAGTAAGAAGTGTTTTTGGAAGGACTTCTTAAATTACGATAAATAAGTCTTATTAGAAACTAAGACCTATAATAACGATAACATCATAAATAAGATGAAAGTTTTATTGTGATAATAAGTTTTGTAGTGTATAATTAGATCATGTCTCTTAAATATTATTATGATTGTGTTTGGTAAAAGGTGAAGAAGAAAGATTGGAAAAAGTATAAAATGAAAACTAAGAGTTTAATTAAACATTTTGTTGGTAGCTTTATTGCATATACCTCTTGGTCATCCAAAAATGTGCATGCTATGTATCTCTTCATTTGTGATAGCTTTATCAGAACCGAACAAAAAGCTCCGCATTCTGCCGTCGCCACTGTTTTGTCGTCACTGCTTCAATCTCTTATCTGCCAAAATCTGCATTTCATTATTATTCTTTTACTTTCAGCCAGCCACCGTAACTCATGAAAAAGAAAACATCATTTTAAGAATAAAAAAAAGCAAAAAATAAGAATAAAATACTAAAACCTATTCACCTTTTTTTCCTTTCTTCCCATCTCCGTTGAAACAAATAAACTAATTTATGTTTATAAAAAAATTGATCGAATCCAATCTTATCCATAATCTGAGTCCCCCGATACATGATATCAAATATGATTAAAATATAATTAAATGTGTTTTTATTTTTAAGCAAAAATTGATATTAGTTTCTTTTAAAAATATTTAAATTAATTTAATATTTTAATTTTAAAAATATATGAATTTAATTTTTTAAGTTTATTTAACATCTAAATTGCTTTTACTAACTAACATTAAAATAAAAATACTAATATTAAAATAAAAATATGTTAAAAAGTGTAAAAAAAAAATACGATAATAAAATATATATTTTAAATTTTAAATAAATTTAATAAAATTTGTTAAAAAATTAAATTTACATATTTATAAAATTAAAAAACTAAATTAATTTAAAATTAAAAAATAAAACTAAATTTAATTTTCATTAGAATTTGAAGAGCAAACTTATAAAATATTCCTGTAATAATACATTTTATGAATATAGTATTGAAAAGAAAGAGAAGAAAAAAATGATATCGTAGAGTGTGTAGAGTGATGGAGATTTGATAGTAAAAATCTTGGGATGAGACTGGTAAGAGCACGGGTGTGTGTTTGAGAATAGAAATAGAAAGGTTTTGTGGAAAGTATAAGTGTGATAATGACCTACTTTTTATTTCCCTATGCTATGCTACGCTATGCTATGCTACGCTATGCGTTCTCTTCCCTCCTGGGTTTCAGAAATACGATCTACCTTTATCAGCCCCATGCACGCTTGCCTTTATATCCCCACTTTAACACTTTTTTATACTAACAATAATGCATACAACAAATCTTTTTTTTTAATTGCTGCAACGTTTTTTCTTATATCTAAAAATATTTTATTAATACACTTTTATAATATTTATAGATAAAAGTTATGTAAGGTCCATTTTTATTCTGTCCTAATTTTAAAGGATTGTTCAAATTAATTGGGCATAAGGTTGGTCCATAGGGAGTCAAAGACCCTAATCTGCCATAACTTTACTCATTCGTCTCATTTTCAGAAAAAACAGTTCCCTTATTAGCAATTGCGAACTCTCTGCAAGGGTTTAACCCCTAATCTTGGTCAATGTTACTCAAGCTCGACCTCATTTTCCACTCCATGTAAGTGATTTTCAAGCTCTTTACGTATCCTCTATAAGTCATATTTTCGTACTTCCAGTTAGGGTTCCATAGTAACCCCATTCCTTTATTGTTCCGCTATTTTCCAGCTTTTGAGTCTGTTCCTTGAGTTGTGCTACTCCGTTGTTGGTATCGAGGCCTTGTACTAGCTCATTCCAGGTAAGGGAAGTTAGGGTTCTTCGCTTTTTGTCGTATGTTGGTTGTTTCACTTCTGTTTTATGATTGTTGTGCTTGGAAAATGCTTGTCTTGAAATAAGAATGAACTGGTTATCATTGGGAATGTGTGTATGTCTCTGTCACGTGAAGCAGGAGATGGCGAACTGATGTTCTCGCCCAGGCGAGCTCATCTCGCCCAGGCGAGAGTTGCAGAAACTCGCCCAAGAGTATTGCACGAGTACTCGCTCAGACGAGTGAACTGATTTTTGAGCGAAAAACCATCTCGCTAAGGCGAGATGGCCTCGCCTAAGCGAGCGCCTGCAAACTCTCCTAGGGCCATTATCGCAGTCTCGCCTAAGCGAGAGTCTGCAGCTTGAGCAAGGGTACTTTTCTCGCCTAAGCGAGGACGTCTGGCTTGAGCGAGACCCGCTGCAAGTCACGCTGTTTTCCTGCGCTTGGTAGTTATGGACTGTTTGATTAATGGATCTACCCGATTTAAAATATGAGGCTCGAAAAATGCATGGAAATTTGTGGTTATGAAATTGGATTTATGTGTTGGTTTGATTTTGGCATGAAATTGATTGGATTATTGAATAATGTCATGAAAGGGATAAATATGCATGAGTGGGAGGGTGTATGGGTTATGAATGACGAACTAGATAAATTCTTAGCATGTAATGAACATGAGATGGTTGGTTATGAAAGTGGCATGGTAATGAGATGAGCTAAAATTCTATATTCATGGATGGAGTATGAGGAGTTGGTATGGGTTTGACCTGGAATATAAAAGAGATTGATTATAAAGGTTGACATGGGATATATATGCGTGATGAATATATTACTTACTTGATTATGATTGGTCCATGGCCAGTGCGTAATTCTTTGAAATCTCTAGGTGGGGTTTCAGGACCGTGCTTTAGTGGTCGGGACGTAATTTCATGGTCCCTGTTAGTGGGTGTCCCATCTATATAATTTGGTAAGGATTCAAGGTAAGGATTGTATCCTGACACTCTAAGGAGTCAGTTAGTCTCACTTAGAGTGGACTGACTCTTGTGGTGAGAGTAGCAGGAGGCCTGAAACTCATTAAGGGCTAACCTTGTGTGGGGGGATTGATTCATTGTAACACTTGTAACACATAGCTCAGGGGTGAGCAGCTCGGGGGTGAGCAGAGGTATTTACCACAAGTGCAAGCATTCGCTGAATCCGACCAGGTTATATGTATCCAGATGAGTCGAGTCTTAGTATATTGACTTGAAGGTCATAATATGCTTGGATGATGTGTGTATATTGGACTGTGAAAGTATATCTGATTGCTTGATAAAATCTTTTTGGCTCTAGCTTACCCTTTGCTTGTTTGATTGCCTTGTATATTGTTCTTATACCTTTGCGATGATTCATCAATTTATTAATGGGAGTAGATGTGAGAGGTACTCGTGGTCAACAAGGGAGAGATGATTCCGCTGTATAGTCTACTTGGCTGAACTTCACGTTTTATTTGGGCTTTTCTTGAGGACTAAGGCTCGTATATTGTATTGCTCCTAAGGCTTTATTTCGAATACTGGGGTTATCTTTTACTCCTTTTGAGTTATAGGTATTGTAGTGAGCTTTAGTATTTCCTTTTAAGTACTTGGATAACTGTAAGGAGTGACCTTATACTTCGCAACTTACTCTTTATATTATCCTAAGATCTCATTTAATTATATTATTATTTAAATGAGATGTTACAATATATTTTTTTTTAGTTTGTTATAAATTTTAGTTTGATAAACATTTAACATTTTTTAATATTGAAGGAAAATAATTTAACTTGTGTTATTTTATATAGTTAATTTTTAAAACTTATATTAAATTAAAATCTGTTTTTATTTTTTATTTTTTTTAATATATTTTGATTTTCAAATTAAGATATGTTAAATATCATATTCTTGTCACAAAGTTTTTAAAAATATTTCAGAAAATACTTTTATATTTAATCATGAGATGATACGTGAGATTAAGATGGTGTTTTTTTTCTTTTCTAAATTTATTATTCAAGAAGAATGAGAAACAAATATTAAACGGTGATTGACATATTCTTTTTTATAATTTTTATCATTGAATAAAATTTATAAAAATAATTCTATATCATTTATAATTTTATATAACCTATAATAAGAGGTACATTTTGGTAACCTAAATTTTTATCTATTAAAAGTTTTCTTTAATATATCACATAAGTTAATTTATTCACAAATTTTTTAAAATTTTATTCTCTAATCTATTCTAAAATCACATTTGAATCTCTTAAAATAAAATCCTCCTATTCTTCCGATCTCTTTCTCTCTTGTTCCACAAATCATTCCTAAAAAAAAACAACCTAAATATAAACTTTTTGATTTCACATACATTATCTTCATATATATATATATATATATATATATATATATATATATATATATATATATATAATATTTATAGTTTAATCCTAGATGATAGCTACAGTTTTAGGGGAGGTTACACTTTTGTCAACTAATAATAAAATGCAGTTTTCGTTTCATTACCTGTTTTCTTTAACTAGAGATTGATATTTAGTTTACAATTAAAAGAATTGAAAAAGTGATCTGGGAAAGATGTTTAAATGTTTAGTTATTTTGAAAGTAAGTTAGAGATACATCCTCTATTCCATCATCATGTCGCTAAATTGTAGAATAGAGGCTTAATATATATAAAGCCTCTAATATTTTGGATAGATGATGTGTGATATCGGGAGAAAAGGATATAAGAAATATCCATAATACTTTTTATGCATGGAACATATATATTAATATATATTAATTTCATATTTAAAGATATTAAATATATATCTCTACTTAAGACTTACTTTATAAATATGTAACTATTTATTTTAAAAGGATGTATTCCAATACATCACAAATAGTTCCACATGTATGTATGTTAAGAACGATGACAATTTAAATATTTGTTTTACCTTCACTTTTTAAGTTGTCTTCTAAGAAAAAAACTGTAATATTAAATTAGTCTTCAAAACGGATAATAATACAGATACGATATTAATATACAAAGTCTTATAATTTGGATTTTGTTGTCTAAAAGTGAATGAAAAATAATGAAAGAAAAAAAAAGTAAAATAAAAAGTTATATAAATTTAACCTATTTAATTTTGTAAAATGGGGGAGAAAGATAAACAAAATACAGGTAATACAAATAACCTAGGAAAAATATAAGATATATAAGAAATTCAGATACTTTTGTGTTTGAATATTCATACAAACTATAATGAATGTTTATCTACGACTTCTATATATTTTACTTGATACGTATTTTTCTTCTCTCATTTTAACATAGAGATTTATTTTATTTTAAAAATACATAATTTTAATCAAATTTTCATTTCATTTACTTTTTTTATTATAAATAAATTTTCTGGCACTTCAAATAACATGTCATAAAAGCAAAGTATAAATTAAGTTATGAATATGATAAAAATAAAGAATTTTGTGAAGTAAAATGGCCTAATGTTTCCATTTTAAAACAATAAAATGTTATTTGGTAAATGGTAATTGGGTTGTGGACTGAATTAATCCATTAGGTGGCTCTGTTTCATTCATAACATGATAGATATAAAGATTGTTCTTAAAAATGCTATTGTAATAAGATGGTCCATTGAAGTAGAAGCTACTAACATAAGAGAATATTTTTAATGGACATTAAATTGTGCTTGATATATGGGTAACAATGTTATGCTGGCAACGTACTTTCACAAACTTTTCAGTTCATTAGGTTCTCATCAAACTTCCTTTGCTTTAAAATTCAAATGCAATTATTAAATGTAATTAATCAAAAGCTCTTGTATTATTAACCACCAACCAAGCTATTAGTAATCAACAAGTAGCTAATATATTAAAAGTTACTTTTGATTAATTATTTATTTATTTGTCTCAACTTTAGTATATTACACATCTTAACTTACATGTTTTTTTTCCTTAACTTTTAGGGAATTTTGAAATTAGTCTATTTCAAAACTTTGGACCAATTTAGTCCTTCATCTTTTGAAATACGTGGATTTAGTCTTTTTAATCAAATTTTGTTAGCTTTATTTGATGTTTTGTATGCATTTCAATATTGTATTTGAGTTGTTTATAATGTTTGACACATTTTTGCTTTAATGTTAAGTCAAATACTATCATCAAACACAAATAAATTTAACAAAATTTGATTAAAAGGACTAAATCCACGTATTTCAAAAGATGAATGATTAAATTGGTCCAAAATTTCAAAATGGACTAATTTCAAAATTTACTGAAAGTTAGGAGACCAAAAACATATTTAACCTTTTTATTTTTATTCAGAATACTTTTATTTTCTTGCTTAAACACTCACTACCACATTTTCACGTTAGTTTATGAAAAGTTGAAAATTTTCATGAAATTAGTTATTGTACAATGAAGAACTAATTTGATTGATATTTTTGTGAAGAATGAAAGTAGGATTTCTAATGTTCTAAAAGACAAATGCAGTCAATCAAAATTTTCAGAAATGGATTTTAATATTTTCTTTAGTAATAAATTTGTACAATAAAAAAGGACACTTTTTCAACGTAATCGACCTATTAACATTATATAATTCTTCATCACGTTGATTAAAAATTAATTTGACATCTGTTCATAAATTTATAATAAATTGTTTATAATGATAAGAAAATCATGTGAAATTGGACAATAGGCGTTGAACTTCTGATACAAGAAGAACTGCGATAATAAGGTGGATTGGGTTTGAACTTATGGGCTTATTAGTTGGGTTAGAAGAGAAGTAGTCAGAGGCCCACTATTCACAACAAAAGAAATAAACTCGAACTTTATACTTTTTCATAAGGGTATAAAAGGTATTTCGAGGACTATGAGATGCAGGTGGAGAACATGGGGTGCAGGAGGAAGCAACCCTTACTTGAAATTGAATGGATCCAAGTGTATACATATTTGGGTCCAGAATACTTGTTTTCCCGTTAGTAAGATTAAATAAAGAAATAAAAATGAAAGAAAAGTAAGTAAAGTCATGTGTGTGCAAATTTCAATTACTTTTAATAACTATGTAATTTCTTTGCATAATCTATCTGTCTTTCAAAATAATATAGACAAACTAAGAAAGTAATCATTTAATTAAATAAATTCTAATGACCAATATTTCTTTTAACTAAGACATCTTTATCAAGAGTAAGAATGCATGTTAATTAAAAATAATTATCAAGATTGCCAAATGTTGAACATATTTCTTGTTTGCAAGTTCCAGGATCTTTGATACCCAATAAAGTTATACTAGAGCTCCGATTTATATATATTCCTCATTCGTAAGTAGTTTATCCCTTATCGAGATAAGTCCTTTGTTGCAAAGAAAATCTTAAAGAAGACGCTAGAAAATATCACTAACCCAATCAAGTTAGGATTTTATGGGAAAAATAATTTCAATATGTGACGCATCATTGCTTTGTTGAAGGAACATGACTCGTATGAATGAGTCAATTATGAAAATTTCAGAGAGAAAACTGATTTCCTAATTCTTTTGTCTCTCTTAGATGAAATTTTTATGAGTGACAAATTGGTTGTGTTGTGGTTGAAGTTAGAGAAACTTTTCATGACTAAGTTTGTCTTTAATAATTGTTTCTCAATAAACTACTATTTAAGTTTCGAACTGGTGTTTGAAGGAACATATTAATCTGGAAAAGTATTAACAAATAATTGGTACTCATGTGGTTAGGCTCAGATCTCATTGGTGTTGTATCTCTCTAGCGATACCCCTCCTTAAAATCCGAACAAGTGGTATCAGAGCCGATGGTTAAAACTGGCTCAGACTAGTGCAGTATGGTCCTAGTATCGAAAGGGTTCCAGGTAAGTGTGTCCCGTTAAGAAGAACGGCGATACAGAAAAGGAGTATCCGTAGTTGGGAATGCTTCTGCTGGAGGGAGAGTGTACCAATATGGTTGAAGGGACTCACTCTTGAGGGGGAGATTGTTAAGAAGAGTTTAAGTCCCACATTGACCAGAAATGAGAAAGTAGAGCACTATATAAAAATAAAGACCCTTAAATTTATTAAGGTTTTGGGTTGAAAGTGGTGTCAGTATCTTATCTAGTTGGGCTCAAGTCTTATTGGTGTTGTATCTTCCCATTGAAATTCGCTCCTTAAAAACCTAACATTTTTATCTAAATTGATTCTGTATGACACATTGATGTTACCATTTGTCATCATATATAGCAAATAGAATGAGATGGTTTTGATGGCATCCTATCTATGGCATATAGAGCATATGATATGATACAATAAATTGCAAATACAGTTCCTCATGAAACGAAAGAAAGCACCAACTCCAATGTTGGGACCCTTCGCATGGATTCTTATTTTATTCTTTTCTTTCTTTTATTAGAGAATGATTAAATGAAACCTACATAGATAAAAGAAAGGGTAAGATAATTGAATAGGGAAAGTTGATATGATTTCATGTCCCCGGTGGTTGAAAAAAGAAGGCATATATTACTAAGTCTAAAAACAATGAGCTTGTTGGGCGTTGATGGAGTTAATCTGCATAACTTGAGAAGAAGAAGAAAAGAAGAAAACTTGTTTTTTCATATTTGGAATTTAAGTGTGACTTTAGGTCTTAAATTTAAATACAAATAAAAAAAATTGAGTAATATATATAAAAAAAACTCAAAAATAAATTGTTTAAGATTTTGGATCGGAGTGTGAGATCAATCAATCCGAAAGAAAATTGTACTTAGATTTCATTGTTATTATGTTTCGAAACAAATTCTATGATTTTGTGGAGAACAATTTAAGTGGACTTGGAATGGACGTGAGAATCTATGATTAGGTAATAGGTGGGGATTATTCCAAAATTCATAGGGGGCTATATACATCATTCACAAGTATCGCTCAGTGAAATTGAATGTTGAAAATGAAATTTGACAGATTCTTTCTGTAAGTGTTGTTTGAGAAGAATGCTTGCAAATTGTATCCTGATGACGAAATTTACTAATATGATTATGATTTGAGTTGTAACCACTGGGAAGGTAACAATGTTATGGAGCATCAAAACAAAAAGCTCACATAACGTTATTATAAATCAGTAATCTTGTATAATAATTTTATCTTCCAATCTTCGTCTCCTAATAATAATGGAAACAGTGAAGAACGAATCCTTTAGGAAATAGGAGATTGCATCATGGTGGTTGGGGTTGATGCGAAGACTTTGTTGACTAATGATTGAATTGTAATTAGAGCCATTGAAGCAGGAAAAATCATAAGGGAATCCAAAGCAAAATTTCGTCAATGATAAGTAGTAACATTGATCGGTTATTGAGAAAAAACTGATGCAATAGTTGGTCATGACCTAGGTAAATTACACGATGACCATGATTGCAGCAATGATGATGACGACATTCATTACCAGGACGCCAATATTTGATTCTTCTATTCTATGTATGCTTTAGGATTTTAAGAAACATGAAAGTGGTCTTATTTTGTAGTTATAGCCACCCAAACAGTTAAAGATGTCAGTTTCAGTTTGTGAATACAAAGAAGGGTTCATTCTAACGATTGTACAAAACCAAATTGTTGATAATCATTTAAAACCTGACTACAAGAGAGAATGAAAATGACCTTCATGAGTGGATCCATACCAACTTAGAAGTCAACTGAACACCTTACAATACTTTTGAGAAATTAAGGAAAGTCCAGGAATCAACACTTCTTGGGTTCAATTACACATAGAACAATTTTTCTTTAAATGGAACACCCTTATTTGCCCTATGCTGTTTTTTTGCTTTGGATAGTTAATACATATAAATAATGTCGGAAACTATACTTTACCCGTATAAAATACCTAACACCATTTGCTGTCTTATGTATAAATACTCCAATTAGTATTCAGCTGTTCGTGTTATTCATGCTTCTTTGAAGCAAGCATATCTTTTTCATGGGTAGATCTTATGCTTTCTGGTTTATTTGACCAACTTTTTGGGTCGGACTTTCTATTGCACATTATTTTATATTGCAAGAATTAAAGTATATTTATTTTACAGCATGGTGATGAATGACAGATCTCTTCCAACTAAAAAAAAGCACAACAAATACACGTTGAACCTTACTTATTACGTGCCACAACACTTCAAATCTTGTTCATAATTGGGTATCAATTCAATAAAGCCGAGATTATCAGTGTGGATAGAAATAAATATATAAGACAAATATAATGAGCACATGAAAATATGAAAAAATTTGTCAACAATGTCAGGACCAAGGAGCTACAGCAAATGACAAGAGACAGATGTTGCAGATTTGTAGACAAGAACAGCGCCATTGGCCCCACGATTTGTCACTGACACCTAAGATTCCTACTCCAGCTTTTGACATGAGAATTACCAAAGTGATTTCCCCTCGTGCTGGGGGAAATCTTTTCTTATTATTATAGGTTACATCAACAATGCACATTTTGATTCTTGGATTTTCCTACAGTTACATGGCGCTTTGCAGAAACAAAAAAGAGTATACTGTTACCCTCTAAATTTTACCATTACCAACTTCAAAACTAAACATAATTCACTCAATTCTTTTCAGTGGCAGTTCTATTGGTAGACCAGAACTTACTAAGCATTTTTTTGGGTTGAGTTGGAATAGCACATATAGCCTTAAATCTAGAATTCCTTCCAATTGCGTCGTGAGTCAAACCATTTTGATTGAAGTCATCATCTTCAGCCAGCTTCATCCTCAGAGTTGAGGACCTTGACTTTGGTGACTTGAAGTTTGAAACACTCCAAGTGTCCTCAGCATTTATACTTGTAGTTGTGCTTAATGGTGCTGTAGGTTTTGCTGGGTCAATACCATGTGCAGTGAGTAATGCCTTGATATTGGTCGGCAAATCAGTCACTTTGCCACCAGCTTGTGCTGCTCGAGCTTGCTCAAAGAAGAGAACTTGAACCACAAGCCGTAGGGGAAGTAGCTCATTTTGTGCTGCATGCATGCAGGCTTCCATAGACAACTTTTTGCAGTCAAGAATTCTACACAACCTTTTCCTTTCACTCTTGTTGAGTTCTGGATGAGCCTGTTTTGTTATCATCAGTTCAACAACTCATAAATTTCAGATAATAGAATATACAACACATCCCCACATAATAATTTTACTTATATGACCTAATTTCTAGTAGTACTATATTGACTGAACTGACAGCCAGACATGTTACATCATTAATGAGATGTTTGAGGTGGAATTTAGCTAACTGCAAAGAAGGGATAAGTGGTCGTCAAAAACTCTCAGGGAAGACAAAAAATTATGTGAAGGACTAAAAAACATGCATCTCCTTTTCCCCTTCTCCCTTATCTATTTGGACCTAGTACTCAGTAATATGATCTAACTCTACCACAGAAGGCAATTTTCTCTTGCTTTCAGCAAATGAAATTACAACACCTGAATACATACTGCATCATATCAGTCAGAATGTGAATACAGTGAGGCCAAATTTCTGGTGGGTCAGTCTACACCTAACCGCCAATAAATTTTGAATAAGACAAGATTTTGAGGTCAAGAAAGTTGGTTATCCACTAATTCTGCCCCACATCCTAAAATGTGAAAACGAAATATTTTCCCAGCCACTGTTTTTTACTAATTCTTAGCCACTTATTTTTATCATGGTATATAAAATATATAATGTGGTAAATTGGAAAACACAACAGGAACTTTTTTTTTTCTAATGTTTTACCTTCAGATAAATGTCAATAGCCCTGTAGAGATCATCATGATCATGTCTTGCAAAATCTGGTATAATCTCGGCAAGAGCTATGAATTTGGACAACTGAAAATTCGCATCTCTGGCAACTTCTTGAAGATACCTATCCACAAGCTTTGCCACCTTCAATTTTGAACTGTGAGATGCTGAAGAGGACCTCCTACTCTCTTGAAATTCCAAGTTAATATTCTCTGCTGAACGAGACCTCCTTCTTTCAAAGGCCATCCTAGATCTCGCAGGGCTAGTTGGGGGACTCTGCCCTTGTGACATAAACTGTTCCAATATGGTCATCACCAACTCAACATCATACACTGTATCATCTGCGTAAGACAGTGAAGGTATCAAAAGATCATTCACTGTGGCTTCCTCCAATTGAAGCCCTATCCTTCTTGCTAATTCCATCTTCGAAGATGAAGAAGCATTAAGAATGTTAGATGCCTTCAAAAGCTTCAAAAGAAAGCCACAAGAAACAGCACCTTTCCCAGCTGGAAGCAAGCTCACCACTGATTCCAAAAGCAGACGATGCTTTGAAGCTATTTCACCAACCGAGTCCCATTCTGAGTCAGAAACTGCTTGCTTCTTGAGATGTTCTCCATTGCTGGTAATATTTGGAAGCCACCTAGATGCATAGATTTTCAATGCATCTCCAATGAGATTTGAGGGAATCTTGCCTCCAGATTTGATTGCTATCATGGTTCTCCAATACAGGTCTATGCTCAGTTCTGCCAAATCTTCAGCCCACCATCCCTTGTTTCCTGACTTATTGTGCCTCAAACTTTCTGTGCCATTGCAAGACACATCGTCCTTCACCCTTCTGGAATGACTATGTGACAAACTCACCTTAGAGGGGTGGCTCAACACTTTTGCTGCTATAGCTTCAATGCACCTGCTGGTAATTCCCAAGTCCTCTGACCAAATAGGTAAAGCTTTTGTGGTCTGAAGACTTACAATAGTATCCTTCCACCCACGTAGAATGCATGAGTTGAAGAAAACCTCAAGCTTCTGAACTAGGTTTCCCTTCTCAACCTCCTCCGTCATCTGAAGATACTCAGCACCACATCGTGCAGCCACAATGTTGTAAGGGCTCAGAGTGATGGTGATTCCATAGCAGAACTTAGCACACAACTCAAATGCCTCCACCCCACCTGGGAAATCAGGGAGCCGCACTATTTGGTGCTGAGAAGAAGAATCGGGAGATTCTGAACATAACTTTTGTAGTCTCAAACATTTGGATAGCAAGGGAAACTGAAAAACATCACCGTGAACTTCAGAATCAGTAAAACATAAAAAATAAAAAAAAAAACAACTTTGAACAATTTCTTCCATGAACTATTTCACATACCTTGTGAAGGAGATATCTACTTCCCTTCACTTGAATCAAGAGGTCGCTGGAAACTTCAGAAGAGACAGACCTGCATACGAAGGAAAGGTATATACTGTTACTGACCAGAAAATAAAAACCATCTAAGAAGAAAGAATAAAATAGACGAGTTAACTAATGTCTTACCTCACTGCTTCTGAAGTGTAGAATGTATCAGGACGAGATCCCAGTTTCATGAATTTCATGGCTTTCAGTTTCTTATCACCAAAATCATGTACTAGTTCTAAGTAGCTACTTGCATAATTCACTCACAGAAGCACCCCGAACAACGCATAAGTGCAACTAACAGATTGAGAAATACTAGTGAGTTTTAACAAATACCAAAGCAAGGAATAGATTTTCCCGCTGAGTAAGCCCAAGTGGAACACTGAATACTGAGCCGGCAGACCATACAGGGTGTCAGAGTCCTCAAGAATACTTCAGAACTCTCAGAAATATAAAAAGAGAAATAATAAAAAAGATAGAATTTCCTTGGAGGAGAGAAGGTGTAGAAGTTCCAAGGGGAAAGGAAAACCAAGGGGCTTATGTGAGAGCAAAAATAATATATAGTAGTTTAAATAGGTTGGATAGGATAGATGACATATATGGCTTGAAAGAAACACTGAAGATCAAACACGCCTAAGTTATGTCCTTTCAGTCAAATAGTTATCCCCATGAATGATTTTGACATTTTAAATAAAAGGGTATGAGGGCAATGAAACCTCATCAAATTCAGCCTCAGACCTGTCACACTCCTACACAGTATATCAGTTAGATTACAAGGTTATGCAGTAAAATAAATACACAGCACACCAGCTTGGCATATTCACAACCATGTATTATGCAAAACAAACAAATTTATAGTGAAACATAATACACACTATTACAGTGTAATTTTTTTTAGTTCTTGTAAAAATCATATAACCAAATCCACACCACCAAACATTTCACAAATAAAATAAGGAATGGTTGAGAGCACAGATAAGGAGGGCTAGTTAGAAGCTAAGGTAGGAGGAGCATGTGGATACTCTCCCAATACAGAAACTGCCAATCATTCATCGAAAACTTCGAACCGTATAAGGAAAAGCAGGGAATTTTTATTTGCAGAAAATCTTGCTTTGTTATTTCTAAGGAGAATATGATGATAGAGAGCTAATTTTTTTTGCGACTATGGAGACATGCCATTGGCAGCGTGCAATTCTAAAGGCAACTCCCACGTGCTTATCCTGCGCCCACCTCTGTTCCGTATTCTCATCATTACCATTGCAAAAATGCAAATTTTCTATTTATCTTCAGTTTCTTGTGTTTATAAATGCGAGCAGCCCTGATTATTTTAGTCAAACACTATTTTATTTTATACGCAACATCGTACACATCTCTTAGATATCTCCATCCTTTTCAAAAGGAGAATATTTAGATGTTTTAGGCATAATAGTAACATATTAAAAGGTGCTTAAAATATTTTCAAAGGGGAAAAAAGAACGACATGAAAGTTAAGTTACAGGGAATGCTGAAAAGGGTTGGCATGTGTATTATCAATATCACACATGATTAGCCTATAGCATCCGTGTATAAACATAAATTTACTTTGTTTTATACTATGTAGTATTCATAACGTTAACAATATTGCCCTTGTGGTCTTCCATAAATAGCCAACTGCCACTCTTGATCTCTTTGAAGTTTTCTCTTCACCTTTGGGGTGAGCATTGATTTCCATTGATTGCAAGTGGTCCAGAATGTTGAAACTTGGCCCATTGGTGGAGTGAAACCAAGAAACCGGAGGTTGTATGCTCCTGATCATGTTGGTGTTTGATTAGGTAAAGTCAAGTTTTTTCTGGTGAACATTTAAGGCTTTGTTGCTCTGAAGGAAATGGTTTAAATGGGTTAATTTGGCAGTTGAGGGTTTTCTTCAAGTTCAAACCTTGTTTGGCTTTGAATTCTCAGGACGCCATGACTTGGGAGTTTTGACATTTTTCGAACTCTTTCTCTCACTTTGATGATCATATCAACACTTCAGGAACAACGTCGTGGGCCCCGATTACTGATACATACAAAGAAAAACGGTGAGATGTAAGTATATCATGTTCTTCAGTTCTCTTATGAACCAAGTACAATTGAACAACCAAAGAAGGTTAATCCCAGAATAATTCTCTTACTCTCTCAAGTTAGTAAGAAAATAATAGACGAGTAAATCAATATTGAAAAAAAAAATAGTTTAAATGACAGTCCCGGCAAAGACAACTAAGAACTATAAAATAATTATTCTTATTATTTTTAGTAAGTTAAGATATTTAATATTGAATTATAGAAAATATTCAAGTGTTACGTTTTATTTTAATAGAGATATCAAAATTATATGATTTAGATTTTAAATAAATTTTATTACGGAGATCACTGATTTAATTGGGTTTTTTTATTTTTAGGACGAATAAGATTTACTATTTTGTAAGTTTTTTTAGCTCGAACTTTTATGTGATGACTTTTTCGAAATATTTTTCTTCGAATTATCAATTTTAATAGGTTTTGAAGTTTACATTTAAGTTATTTCTCTCTATATCAATTTTAAAGTTTCAAATTAATTTTATTTTTTAAATAATTGTTTTTTAAAATTTAATTTGACAGTTTACTTATTTAATCATTTTTTTAATCATAAAACTATCTATAAAAGTAATAAAAATCATTTACAATTAAATTATAAAAAAAATTATTTATTTTTATAATTATAGTAATACTAATAATAATATTTTTATTATTTTTTATTTTATTATAAAAAAGTCAATAAATACATATGTAACACATGTTTTTGCTTGTATTATAATGAACTTATGTGTCTTTTGATTTATTTCAATGTGAGGACTTTTAGTTTTTTTTTTTAATAAAAATACGTATAATGCAGTTCAAAATTTTTTATGTTTTTTATAGAACAAATTATTCTATTGATAAGTTATTTAATTTAATTTTGATTTATAGAGAATAATATAAATTATTTAATACTTTATCTATGTGTATTTATTTAAATGTTTTTTTAAGTATAGTATCTCTATATTTTGTGAGATGTAACTCTATCATGAATTTGGTATGATTTCCATATTTATATTTTTTTATTTTTTTAATAGATGTTGATAACAAATTATTGATGAATATCGGAATGTTAGATAATTCAAATGTTAAAGTTTATTATGATGACAGACGTGATGGCTTTATTTGAATTTTATTTTTTCAGATATTGGCGCACAATATTATTATTATTATATATGAATTTTTGTAAAAAGAAATAGTTTAATAAAATTAAGATAAAACTATTTGATTTGAGTTCATATTTTAAGTATAATAATTTTATTATATAAGATAGTTAATAATTTTTATCAGAGTTAAAAGACCAAAATATTTTTAAAAGTGGATTGTCACAAGTTATGTCAATTTTTTTTTCTCAGTTTAGTAAAGAATTAATAATCTTTTTTTTAGTTTAATTTACCCTCCTTCTTGCCCTCCATATATTATTTTAACGATACCTTCCATGATTAGTAATA
This sequence comes from Vigna unguiculata, assembly GCF_037176805.1. NCBI lineage: Eukaryota > Viridiplantae > Streptophyta > Magnoliopsida > Fabales > Fabaceae > Vigna > Vigna unguiculata. The sequence continues at coordinate 27,046,187 of NC_140793.1, forward strand.
CTTATCAGAAACAAAAAGAATTAACTTATTCTCATTAAAAAAAAAAATACTAATCATGTTTCTTTGATGATAATATAATTGTTGCAACCACGCAACAAAACTATCCAGAAAATGATGAAGAGATGGTATACGACCCATTCACAAATGTGCATTCTTTTCTAAGCAAGATTTAAATTGGAATTTAATGTTTCAATGTCTCCATATACATTATGTGTCATGAATGTAATGTTATTCAACGTTTCAACAGATCTTAGTTCAAATTATATGTGAAATTGATGTGTTGCTTCCATTCGATCTTTTCATTTGACTTTTATTATTAAGTTTCATGTGTACTTAACATAATTTCTTAAATTTTCTTTTTAGAACAATTTTAGGCTTTTGGTGCATCTTTTATCTTAAGGAATAACCATACACATAATTTAGGTTTGAAGATTATTAAGTTGGATGAATTTATTTTTTTGGTAAAAAGTTGATCTTCAAAGTTCTTAAAAACATGTGAATTTTTGTCATGAGGGGTGGAAACTAGTTTATATTGGAAAGTGAGGTTTTGAAGAAAAATCGAAAGGAAATAAATGTCAGAATGGTGTGATCATTTTTCATAGGAGTATGGTCTCTGTAATTTTTGTTCCAATTTTCAATCGTGTACCCATTATGTATTTGTAGGCGTAGCAGTGTCTAGAATATTTTCTCTTTTTATGAATATCTTAACAAATCCATGTATAATAAAAGCCCAATTAGACCATGACCTTAAGTCGAACTTTTTTTTAATTATATATATAATTTATGATAAAAAATTAATTATAATTGGTTTTTTAACATCAATTACAATTGATTAATTGGATTTTAGTTTACCTTGTAAATAAAATTAATTAATTAATATTAGATATTTTGATTGGCTAATCATTACAATTAATGACTATTTTTTTATTTTTAGAAATTATTTTAAGTTTTATGTTATGTTTGTTTTCATCAATTTACTATTTGCGATGATGGAAGAGTGAATGACAATCACGTTTGCTTCCATCAATTTGAAGAGAAATGTTAGTCCAAACTAAATTATGTTTATGGCTATATACATAATATCTGGACGATGAAGGAGTGGAGTTGTTTTGTTTTTGGGAGAGGTTTCAAGGAGATGAATGAACATATAAAGAATGAGAATTGATTATGAAAACAAGATAATCGATTCTCTCAAATTCAATAATAAGAAAATACAATAAAAGAATATCTTCCTCTATCATAATTGAAGCAGAATTGATTTTTCTCTCATTACCACGCAACTTATTCTGGGAGAAATTGCAAGATTGGAAAAATATTAAAATTTATGTGACTCAATAATCAATTCTCTTATATTATAACATATAAAAGAATTGATTTTTTCTTTTTCTCTCAAATTCACTTTCCCAAATTTATCTTTAAATCCAAATAATATTATAATATTCATAGTCTTAATTTATTTATAGAACGGAATGTATTAAGAAAAAAGAAATAACACTTCAATATGATATTATAATATATTGAAAGATTGAATTTTATATATATTCGACTGACTGACCAACATTTTTGTTGACCGTGTAATATTTGAATTTTCTCATTATTAAATTTTGATGAGTGATTTTGTAGTTTAAAAAAGCGGAATATTCACATAAGGATTGATAATTTTTGTTATATTAAAATTTCATGACAATGTTGTGTTAGACCCCAAATTACTCTATATACATGATGAATTTTTGGAAATTATTTTTGATGGTGTCAAAATAGATATTTTTTTTAAGGTGGGAAACATATTAAATGGGGTTAAAATGTTTTTGGTTTCTTAGCTCACACAAAATTAAAAAAAAATTTTTATCTCAAACTTTGATATAATTTGATTATCAAACTTAAAAAATAAATAGATATAATCTTTTTAACTCAACTATGTTAAATGTTTTTGACATCAAATGACGTTTAACACAATAAATAAATTCCATGTCATTAGATTAAAAGAATTATGGTTAGGAATCAAAATGTATTAAAGTTTGAAACATAAGGGTCATGGCCTCTTCACACTATACTAAGGTCTCTCCCTGTCTATACATGATGTTGCCTATCACATCTTTGTAGCCACATCCTTGCGATTCATGTGAGTTATAGATATTGAGAGATTGTGGTTTTATATATATATATATATATATATATATATATATATATATATATATATATATATATATATGTGACATTAATCTTAGATATATAAGACACTTGACACCACTTTTAACCAAAAATCTTAAGACAATGAGATTATGAGCCTTTCATGTTACATAGTGTTTAACTTTATTTATTCTATTCAATGTGGGATTTTGACTCACACTTAAACTATTCTCAACAAATTATAATTACAAATATTTTCTTTTACTTAAAATTTTATCAAATCACTTTTAGATTTTAAGCTAATTTTTTAATAGTTGGGTATCCTAAATAAAGAGGTTAAACGATGAGGGGAGATACGTCTTCTTCTTCTTTTTCTAAATTATTTCTGGATCATAGAGTATGTGAATATGTATGATCTTAATAAATGAAAATTAAATAAATTATGTCCATTTTGAAATGTTGAATATGTTATGTCCATTTTGAAATGTTAAATATGTTTTTAGTCTCTAAACTTTGTCACGATATTGTAATTTGTCTTTATTCAAAACTTTATATATTTTAATTCTCAAATTTAAAAAATAATGAGTATAGGTCTTTGTATTCAATTGCGTTAAATTTTATTGATCTGTCAAGTGCGTTTCATATTAACGTTTGAATTGTTTACACCAACTCACATGTTCCTACGTTCCTGATTCAATGTTAATTAGAAAACGCGTTTGACATGTCAAAATAAAGTGTTTAGCATAATTTAATTAAAAATATTACATTTATTTATTTTTAAAATTTAAGATAAAAATGTATGAATATTTTGAATAAAAACGAATTCAATTTCGCATCAAAATTTAGAAACTAAAATCGTATTTAGCCCAATTTAAAATTACAATTATGGCTAAGTCAGAGAAAGTAGTACAAAATCCCAAAGTAGTACAAAATCCCAAATAACTCGTCTGGTGAAAATAATAAAAATAAAAACAAAAAAATTTCCAGTTTCAAAAAATTAGACCCCAAATAAGAAAAGGTCAAAATAATTTTAAATGAAATACATAAATAATAAATTAGAACAATTAATTTTTTTATTTTAGCAACTAACTTACCAGAAAAGGAATAAATACCAGGATTTCTAAAATGCCTTTATAAGTATGAGTAAACAATGAAATACACAAAAAAAATTATAAGGTATATATATAGTAGTTGTACAATACTATATTTACTTATCTTCTTATATGTTTAAAAAAGAAAGTTTCTTTAAGAAAAAAGAAGAAAAATAGCATAAAGTAAAAGTGAGAGGATAATATAAAAAATGAAGGAGTAGACCAAAAATTAAAAGAAGAATTGTTTGATAATACAGTAATGATATATATAGGAACAAAGATACAGAAAAGTAATGTAGGAAGATAAAGATGAATGAGTAGTTTGTGGGGGGATGGGGGCTATATCCCTGGGGAGAAGGGAATTTAGGAAGAAAGAGACAGGGCAATCGTGCAAAATGCATTATTTAATCATAAATAATTTTTGTGCAAACAATTTAACACAGGTTACATTTATTTGATAACAAATTTGACAAGATACGGTAAGAATAAAATAAACGTCTAAATTTGAAAAAAAATAAATATAAAAATAAAAAACATGTCAAATAAGTGTAAAAAAAAAAATACGTGGCAAAGTATCATTATTGCATTCAAAACAACATGGTGAGAGTGGGACAACTCAGAGTGAAAGGTGATGGATATGATCCATAGGCCATGCTTGAAAACTTAATTTACAACTTTTAGGTGTTGAAAAAATGGAGAGGTTTGATTAATTCCCCCATCAGTGGTTGAATAATTTGTGAGACACTGAAAACTGAAATGACTTGGGGAGTTAATTACCCGGTCGGTCACGAATTAGGTTACACCCGACATAGCCCATGTATGATTGCCATCTCTGCAACTTCAACCCTATAATCAATGTTAAAAATGTAATCTTTTTTAGGACACAGGGTACCCGCAAGCATCTACCTTTGTTGCCCAGAGAACAGAACCCATTAGAATACAAATCTGAGAAGAAGGGTTAAAGAAAGATCCCATCAACAGTGCATTATGGTGCATCTGTGTAGTGCTATCATCGATCAAACCCACCAACTTTATTCTGTGATCTGTATCATTCCAGAATCAGAGAAGGACCAGCCCTGGTCAAATTGTCTTCACCACCTTCACCTTTTTGTCCTATATCATAATGTCTAATGTGTGGTTTCAAATACGAGGGTGCGGTTTAAACAAAAAACATATATGTGTGTACGAGAAAAGAGAAAACATGTTATTAAAAGATTAGGAGGTAATCTATAAGAAAAACCAAAAGTCTGATACATATCTTTCCCATCTTGTGGGGTCTCCTTGTCTCTCAAAGCTACAGACATGTACTTACAACAAGTTGAAAAGGAAAAACACATCAACCGCACCAACTGCGAAAGTTCAACTTCCATTCCATCCACCTTAACTTTCCATTCCAATTACCTTCTCTCTCTCTGCTTACACTTACCCTTAATTTTTGTTTTCTTCTTTCTTTTCTCTCTTGTTTCTTTCTGCTATGGATATATACTATTCCTTTTGCTTCTTTCTATGGACATCCATCAGACTCGCTTTTTCTTTTTAGAGAATCCCCTGTCTTATGTGCTTGTCCACAATATTCACATTTTTACGCATTCAGTATATAAGTTAACTTTATTTTTAATCGATGTGTGTGACTTTAAATATATATTTATCTCAGAAAACTAATTTTTCCTTCTGTTAAGTTCAACTCTCTCGAAACAATGGCAATAGTTACGTAATCATTAGTGGTCGTTGAGTATTACATTAATACATTTGTATATCGGTGTATGTAATCATTTAGTATGACGCAAGTAGTTAATACGATAATGCAGTGTTAACTCCTACCCTACCATGGAACTTTTAATGGCGTAAAGTAAGACAATTTTAAATGGTAAGAGATAGATAGATAGATAGATAGGTTTGTGTTTTCTTTTCGCAAGCATTAAACTGCATGGACTTTGTCCGATAAAAAAAGAAAAAGAAAAAGTTTCTGCTGGCTACTTTATATGCTGTAATGCATTTAGAGTAATATAGTTAATTTTCACCAAACTATATATATACATAAAAGCACTGTAGTATTTTGTAGTTAATGGAAGAGAAAAGCCTATTGCAATATTATAATGGAAGGATGTTTGGGTTTTATGAGGCAAAAGGCAAATGGGTGATAGAATGCAAAAACTAAAAAGATATATAATTTTACTTAACTGTGTAGTTGATGATGAGATGAGTACGAACGTACACAGATCTGCTGCTAAATGATGAGTCTCACTCACCTCCATGAAATTTGTTTATTGATTTGTCATCTTTGTTATAGGTACCTAATCCCATGAGATATATGTTAATTTAGATAATGAGTTATTTAAAGCTAGTTGGGGAAACAGGGCCAATTTACTATGGAAAGTGAGGAGAAGGTGCTTTCACTTTGGAAACTTTCTTTCTGGCTAATTGAATAAACAATATACAAGATGCTGATCATAATTTCAATGCCTATTCCCCTATGCTGTAATTCAATTAAGAAACAAGAAGAGTTTCATAAAAGCAGATAAGGACTTCCAGTATTAAATTAAGAGGAAGAAACTGTCTGCGAATCTTTGCTTGATATTTCAAAATGTTCAAAAGGACTTATTCTTGTAAATTCGGCTATAGAGGGAAAAGGGTTTGTTATTTAAAATAGTTGTGTTGTGTATGTACTCAATTAAATTTTATTTGTTCTTTTCTTGATATGTTCTTCAATTCTTTTATTGTTTGTAAATACGAAAATCTTCAACCAAAATTTTACAATTCTAAAAGATATTTTTTGAATTATCAATAGAAAAATAAGAGTACTAACCGTATCAGCCCATATTAATATTTGTACATATTGATATTTGTAATTCTCATTTGATACTCGAGCATTTGAGTCTTATTTAGACTATTTTGCTCAAGTCGAGCATTCTCACTTCATTTAAGTAATATTTTCAACTTAATAAAGTGTTTTGTTATTGCTTAAGTTATTTTTAAGAGATTTTAAATTAGGTTGCATTAATTTAATTATTTGTTATGCCTATTATAATAATAATAATAATAATAATAATAATAGTTATTATTGTTATTCTTACATGTTTTATTTTATATATATATATATATATATATATATATATATATATATATATATATAATGAATTGTATTTGAGAGGTGATTATATAAAGAAGTTATCTAATCTTGTTTATATATATATATATATATATATATATATATATATATATATATATAATGAATTATATTTGAGAGGTGATTATATAAAGAAGTTATCTAATCTTGTTTGTATATAAATTATAATGTAAGTATTTCTTGTACCTATTCAAGGGTGAAGAATCATTGAAAATTTATATAGAGATATAAGAAAAATTACCATGTTATTAAGGATAATAATATATCATGGATACGAGTAATGTTTACCTGTTATTTGTCCTGTCTAAAAAAGTTTGTTTCATTATTTGTTTAGTATCCATGAAAAGTATTATACCAACGAGTAACCATGGATATCTACAAATAAATTTATATTTTATTTCTTAAAAGATTTAAATAAAAATATACAAAATCAACTCTTTAAAATATAAATTTAAATAAAATAATAATTTTTAAGTACAATTCAAATCAAATTATTCTATACAATATTAATATAAATAAATTTAATCTTTTAAAAAAAATTAAATGAGTTGTACTAAAAAATATAAATTTAAAAAATTTAACATTTTACAAAATAACTTGAATTTTTTATAATTAAATAAAAAAAAGTAAATCAAATTTTAAATAAATTTCATAGTCAATATTTCTTTCATTAACATCATTTAAACTAAAAAATAAATAAATAAAATTCATCGATAACTATTAACAAACTGGTCAGATATCATGATACTGGTTTACCCTCACTTATTCATTACAAATATTCATTTAAAAATTTTGTATGAAACTTCTTTTTTTTTTTCTTTCTATCCCTGTACCTTATAAAGTTAGTCTCAAATATTCAAATATAATATTTTTTAAATTTATGACTCTTGTAACTATTTAAATGGTTTTCTTATGTCTTTTGGTAGGAGATGAATGTGTTTGATTTATTTACTAAAACTCTATAATAATTTTAAGATTTTATAATATTCTTATTTTTTTTACTAGCATACTTTTTTTAATGTGACGGTCTAGACTTTGATTATTATTGTATTTTTATATTAAAATATGATAATGAACGCGCTTTTTAAGAGTTCAATCTTGTTTCAGAGTGAATCTTTTCAAAGACTTTATTTTTGTATTTTTTTATTACTATAAACTGATATATATATATATATATATATATATCATAATAGATCATTACCAATAACATATTGTCAAACACAATAATTTAACACTGTCTCTATTATTGTATAAATATATTGTGTATTAGTACCATTTTTTTTATTTTTAAAATATCCCTAATTAGCTTTATTGTTCTTAGTACATAAAAAATAAATTTCGTAAATTAATAGGAAACATCACGAATAAGGATAGTTACAAATGCTAAGAAATTGCATAATCACGTTAGATGGAAAGGAAAGTCGGAGTTGACAAATTTTAATCAATTTATGCACAATTTTGAAAATGAATAAAATAAATTGTTACCAAATTTAATATCACCTATTAAATTAAAAGTTTTCTTAATTATTGGATAAAATGTAAATATACTTCTTCTAGTAATTTTATTATTTTTCAAGTTAAAATTAAGTGAAATCTCGTATCAATTAAAAATAAAACATATTTATAGTATATAATGAGATACAAATCTCATCTTACAAGCAGTTAGTCTCATAGAGTTGAGTTAGTTTTAAATTTTACTTCTTAAATTGAGTATCTCTTCATATTTGTTTGTTTTTATTTGCAGTTGGGGTTTATATGTAAGGAAGAGATGTCTCTGTTATAATGCGAAAGTTGTACATATTTGGAATATATTTTGGATTGTGCTGAATACATTATGGATTACACAATCAATTCAAGAATACATTACATATTGTGTAATCCAGAATATATTTCAAATCGGAATCTATTACATAATATATTTTTGAAACACATTGGGGATTAATCAATTTAGAATGTGTAAAAAGTTAATACTTTTATTTTGTATTATTTAATCCAAAACATTATTGAGAATGATTAATTGTCTCCTCCCAACACCAACGATCATCACCACACACGCTACCTACTACCAACCACCACCGGCAGTCACTCACTAGCAAGAAGCATCATTGCCGTCCACCATTGAAACATCAAATGTCTGCAAAACAAAAAAAAAAAAAAAAACCATTCTCACGCTATCCTTTTCTATTAATCTCAACAATGGTAAAATTTCTCGTTTGAAGTCTAACCTAGCGAGTCTTGTTGTTTCTTGGGATTATTGTGTGACCCATTATATGGTCGCTATCAGACAACCCATTAATATCTAGTTTCACATTATTGGGATGAGAGAGGTGTGTTGGAAATCTCATATTGACTAGAGATAAGACATATTCACAGTATATAAGCAGGTACAAATCTCACCTTATAATTCAATTTTATAGGACTGAGTTAAGCCACTTCTTAAGATACTTGTAATTCATCTATCAATAAGAGTTTATACTAAATTTTATCATAAATGATCCTTGCAAGACTTCAGTTTTTATTTTTTAACATAACTTATATCATGATTTTGAGGATTCCAATGCTCAAGTCAATTATATGATCAAGATATTGAGTATATGTATATCTAATGAGTGATCTCTTTATCTGATGACAAAACCCTTTTATATACCTTACTACTTGGATCATTACTTAAATGAGCTTGATCTATATTTGATGATCCTATTTTACCCCTATTTGAGGAATGTGTTCTTATTAAATTTAGATTTTCTGTAGAATTTTCTTTTTTTATATTATTTTTGTATTGTGCCTTTAAAATACATACATTGATGAATACTAAAGTTAAACACTCAATAAATGACAACACCAAAAGCCAATAAAATATTTAGACTCATTCTTTAAGTTAGAAAGATTTAGAACCTGTGAAAAATCCCATATCATAATTTTAGGTTTACGTATTACTATTCTAAAGTGCGGGCCATCATGATAGATATCGGTTAAATTGATCCGTGATGATATCTTTTTGCTGAGTTTTGGAAGTCCAGTGATATAATTACTGTTAAATTATTCTTATATTTGGAAGTAGAAAGATTACTAATTTGAATTGATAGGTGGTGACGAGTTAGTGACAGAGTAATATGTGGCTTATACAAATAGTCAAAATTTAGGAAGCTTAATTAATTAATTAATTAATTGTTAAAATGATGAGTAAGATGTAAACTGGGTTCCCGAAAGTAGTGAGTGAGGCAGGTTTAATGTGAAAGATTGGCGTGCGACGCATGGATTATTAGGCAGCATGAATGTGATACGACAAAATATGTCTCAGCTTTAGCTCATAATTATTGACTCACATAAACAAAAGGTGATATCACCATCTTTTATGTTTTTAATTATATCATTACTTCACTAATCAAGTTGATTATCATGTTCCCCTTTTTTAAATAACTAAATAAACCTGTTATTTCAAATCAAATCCATCATATAAACCTACCATTTGGTGCGCTTCAATTTCACACTTTTTCTGATTCGATGGAAATGATTTAAAGTATATTTCATTATCTCCCAACCGTTAATTACTATATTTCAATGCTACAAACCACCTTCTTTCTACGCATATCAATCAATTAATCTATGTATAACGTGTTTTGTCCTCAAAAGTATCTAAATGAGTCGTAACGCAATTTTCCAACTTCTTTTTTCTTAAAAGAAGACACAAATGTTGCCATTTTTGGTTAATTTGGAACCAAAATCTACTTTTCTGATTATTTATAAACTTATATTATTTTTCTTTTAACTTCAGCTCGGCCCTTTTACCTATTTTAAGGGAAATTTTGAGATTTTACTCTGCTAAAGAGTTTACTACTTTCTCCCATCCTTGTTCTAACATGACTTTGTATATTCAAATTAAAAAGTTAAAAAAAATTATTTACTTTTCCATGGATACATAATAAGAGATAATGTTTAAGATCCAATTTTTATAACACTTGTCTGATAAAAATAGTTGAGAATAATACTTATTATTTTTTTTATTTATAGGAAATATTTTAATTTTAGAAATATCTTTTAGTTTTAGAAAATATTTATTATTTTAGATTAAGAGTAAGATATCGTAAATATTTTACCCGTAAGTTACGCATAAAACAACCATTGAAATGATGAAACCATTGATTGAATCATTAGGAATAAACTTTTCCAAAATGGAAACACCTGTCGTTATTCTGTTTGTAGATAGTAACTACAAAATATATATTATCAATAAATCAACCTAAATAATTTGAAATGACTTATAAATTTATACTGGTACTTTATAAATTAAAATAATGTTTTAAAACATTCGAGGAACTAAACCTAACCTTTTCAATTTTAGGGATTATAAAGGATTTATTTCAAATTTCAGTAACTAAAAATATTATTAAAATTTTAATTTATGATGTGATTTTACTTCTATAAATTTTGTTTCTATAAATATATTACATTTCTTTTGTCTCTATGATATATTTAGTCTTTTTTTCCTCTGACTTTTATGACAACAAAGTATCGACAAGAACTAAGTAAAAACTTGAAATATCTCATAGACTAGTTTAAGAATAATTATTGTAAAAAAATATAAACATTTGAAAACATTTAATTTATGAATGAAATTAATGTCAGAATACATGCATCCAACATATTATTTAAAAATAATAATGTGAACATAAATTCAAATGACATTGAATTATTTAAGTCAATTCTATCAAAATCAAAATTAAATGCACTCTAAAATTTTGTTGAAATTAAAAAGACAGAGTATGAACCGCCCAGAGTTACTGTTATACTATGACACATGACAATTGTCATGCTCTTGCTTTTAATTTAATTCACTGCCATCTATTTCTTGACACCAACTTTTCAAAAGAAAACAGAAATGGAAGAAAATGGTAAAGAAGAAGAGAGAAGAGATAAGTATAATCTGTAAAAAGAAAAGAAAAAAAAAGATTCATCTCAGCTTCTTTGCCTTTGTCTTTGATTTTCAAAATCTTTAATCATTCTGTTCTAAGCAAATCTCCAAAAGGAAGTGATCGAAGTTTGAGGAAGATTTTTCACCAAAGTCTGCACCATTTCTGACAAATATGTTTAATTAATAGTAACTTGTTTATTGTTTATTATTATCTAGATGATAATAATAAGAATTATAATAATAATAATAATAATAATAATAATAATGAAAATGTCTTTTCAAATAATAATTATGCTAACAATCAAATGTAAAGCATTTTGTAGCACGACAGGACTCATACCCTCCTTAGTTTAGTTCGATGTCTGTCTTATAAACAGCAAATAATAAATCATAAAAATAGATGGAAACATTTTGATCATGGTTAATTAATCAAAATAATAATAATAATTATATATCAAGATGACTGTATAAAACATTTTATAATATTGTTTAACTAAGATTAAATATTTTTCGATCAATATGATAAATTTTGATGTAATTTAATTTTCAAACTTCTAAAAAAAATAAATATAATTTTTTTAATTCAATTATATTATTTTTCTTTATGTCTTAAATTATGTTTCAAGTATTTATATTATTTAACACATTTAAAATTATTTAATTTAACTATTAATCTAAATCATTGTTTAAAATGTAAAAAAATTATATTTATCTACTTTCTAAAATTTAAAATTAAAATATATCAAAGTTTAAAAAAAAAAATCATATCATAATGCTCAAAACATATTTAACTTATTTATCTATAAATCATCTCAAATTTGTTATTTTTTATAGTTACAATAAAAATTACAATACAACTATTTTATCCTGCATGACCTTTGATTTTAAAATTATATCTATTATTTATTTATAAATTTAAAACCAAAACATATCAAAATTTAAAATAAAAATAAATTTCAATTTTAAATTTACATACTCGAAACATATTTAACCTATTTACCTATAATAATCTCAAATGTATTATTTTTTATAATAGCTACACTAAAAATTACAATACCAACTATTTCATCCTGCATGGCCTTTGGTTAATGATGAAGGCAAAGTAGTTTGTTGAAGTGTTCTTCCCCATTTGAGAAACTTATCTTATCCCAATCTCATTATTGAGAATGGAACTGTGGTGGAAATTCCACAATGAGTAGTAATTAGATGAGCCTGTGGACCACATTCTTCAGATATTAATAACTTTCTAATGCAACTACTAATTTTATCTACCAACTATTTCCTTTTCATAATCACTTTCTTCATTTCTTTAATTTCTGTCGATTGGGACAGACTCATAAGTTGTAATTTTCCTAATGTTAATTTTATCAAATACGCGTTGTCACTATCACCTAAATTGTTTATGTTTTAGGTTTAAATGTATCTGCATTATACGGTTAAGATTATCTCGTACCATATAGCTGAAATGATGAACATATTACACCGTGAACTTAAGATAAATCGAGACAAATTAAAAAAAAAAAAAAAAAAACTTGAAACATACATCGAGATGTTCTAAGAGACATACTAGAAACTTAGAGCAATAACAAATAGATTAACATAAAACCCTATTCTTAATCAACAAATTAACAATAATCATCCATTTAAAAAAAAGCATTTTATAAATAAATAGACATTTTACATATAAACGATTAAATAATATTTATTACTCGTAAATTAATAAACTGAATTGAGTGTCGTAATGTTTTGGCACAAACACAAAAGACTGAAGTCTAAGTTAGCTTGAAGAAAAAGATCCAAGGTACAATCATAGTATGAACACAGTAGAAAATAATTCATCTCGTTTTTGTGCAACACCGGTATCTTCTAATTTCTAAAATTTTGGAACAACTAATTTGTCTCTTAAACCGAAAAATATTGTAAAATCTATATATTTATAACTCTCATCAATGATATTGGATCACCCTCAACCATCTGTTAGGTTTATAGAGGGGGTTTAACTAAGAGATACAATACCAATAAGACCTGAGCCCAATCACATAAACTATTGACACCACTCTCAACCCAAAATCTTAAAACAACAGGTCTTTATTCTTATATAGTGTTGTACTTCTTTCTCATTTCTAGTCAATGTGGGACTTAGACTCACACTTGGATTTCTAACAAAATCTTAGGACAATGAGTTTACAAGTTTTCATCTTTATATGGTACTTAACTTTCTCTTTTTTACTCAATGTAAGACTTAGACTCACTTGAATTTTCAACAATCTTTTCCTCAAGTGTGAGTGTCTCTTCACATTGGTACTTCCCCCTCGGAAGCATTTCAAGTCACGAGTACCCGTTACTTGTTCCATCGTTCACATAACGCGACACACTTGCCTGACCATCTGTTAGAAAGACTTTCGACATTGGAACTCGTTTGAGTTAGTCACCAAGATGTATCTTCGGCTTTGATACCATTGTTGGGTCTCTGGAGAGAGGATCATCGGAAAGATACAACAACAATGAGACATGAACTCAACCCACAGATAAGAGATTGTCATCACTCTTAACTCAAACTTTAAGACAATGAGTTTATGAATATCATTTTTTTAGGACCAAACCATTGAAGATATTGACAAGAAATAAAAGCCAAAACAGGTTACTCATGGATTCATTGATGTTGAGCCAGAACCTCTTGGCACAATTGTTAATCATGGGGGAATTGTGAATGCAAATTTGGGAAATGCAGTTGATATGCCTGAGACTCAAGTTAATGGACCAATTGAGGTAACTCCTCATGAACCAACTGAGGTAACTCCTACTGAACCACCTGTAGAGCCTTTTTTGAAAAGATTTGCTAGAGACACATTAACTAAAAGTGAGAAAGTTGAGCATCATATAAGGATGAAGACCCAAAAACTCTTTGTCTTAAGGTTTTGGGTTAAGAGTGGTGTCAATCCCTTATCTGTGGGTTGAACTCATGTCTCATTGGTGTTGTATCTTTCCTGTGATCCTCTCTCGAAAGATCCAACAGTAGTATCAAAGCCAAAGGTTTGTGTTAGTGACCGACTTAGACGAGTTCCTATATCGAAAGTCTTCCTAACAGAAGGTTAGACAAGTGTGTCCGGTTGAGATGAACGACAGTACAAGAAGGGGTTCTCGTGGTTTAGTTTGAGGGAGAAGTGCCAATGTGAAATGATTCACACTTGAGGGAGAGATTGTTGGAAATCTAATTGTGAGTCTAAGTCCCACGTTTGAGTAAAAATGAGAAAGTTGAACATCATATAAGGAATAAAATCCATAAACGCATTACCTTAAGATCTTGGGTTAAACATAGTCTTAATCTCTTATGTGTGGTATGAACTCATGTTTCATTGGTGTTGTATTTTCCCAATGATATTTTTTAAAAGACCCAACACAAATAAGTAAAAGATATCAATACATTTCGTTTATAAAATAAAGAGGTGAAAGAAGATATTCCTAACATAAGTAACAGGGCATGAAGAGAATAAGAATGAATGTAAATGTGTAGGTAGATGCAAAGTTTGCGTGTATTTTGAAGGTAGTTTTAGCGTTTGGGGTCCATGTGTCGTATAGTGAGGTTTGACATAGTGGCTAAACAGGAGAAGATGGTGGATGTATAGACAACACTAGAAAAGCACTGGACCAGTGACCCACAACCCTAACATACACACCACCCCAACATGTGAACATTGTCACTCACCATTCTCAATATTAACTTTCCCCAACCTTCACTCAACATTGCAAACACATGTGGGCCTCTTCCTCACACAACAATGACAAAACATTCTACCAACAAACTTTTATGCCACACGTCACCTCTCTCACCTGCATGCACTCTTCTAACTCCTCCCTCAATCGAGTCAAAATTCCTCAAGTATTGTTATCTTACGTTGTGTATTTACTCCACTTGGAGTTTTAGGTACCTATAAGACCCATCATTCTGCACCAATACGAGTCCAATAAAGGGCCACTGTTAAATCAAAAGAATTTTGGGCTTCAAAGTCCAAAGCCCACTATTAAAACAACTCTATGCCTTTGAATTTAAAATTATAATATTAGCGATTAATTTGGTGTTTACTAATAAAGAAGGTGATTACAGTATGATGATAAGGTAACACTACGAACAAGCCCATTCCTTCTTCTTGATGCACCCCCATTTTCTCTTCCTTCACTCCCATAAAATGTATTATCCTCTTAATAATAAATTATATTAAAAGCCCAAATCTCCGTATCCATATTTTTTTCTTGTATAAATTAATACTTTTAAATCTATAAAATCTTCTTTATAACTAGGAAAATAATTAATAAAATTTCAATGTTTTTCTTATCATTATTATTTTGATTAATATATCTTTTTTTTAAGCATTATAGTACAATTAATAGTATATGAGACCATCTCTAATATAAGAATCATGAAAAATAAGATCTTAATTTATTTATTTTAGTTCTTACCTTATTACACCACTTTGATAACTTCTATGCAATTTTTTTCGATCCAAAGTGTTTACAAAACTCACACTTAAATATATTTTTTTATTTATATTTTAAATTTTTTAAAATAAAAATTATTTTAATTATTATGTTTAAATGCTACCTTGATTAATACATATAGTTTAATTTCTAAATATTAAACACAATAAATTATATTTATATAAAAAATAAAATATATAATTATAAATTCAAACAATTCCTTTAATAATAAACACTTGAAAAATAACAAGTTTCTTATTACTAATAGAGATGGTTTCAAGAACAAATATCTATTTGTCAAGATATTCTAAGGAGAAAGTCTTGTAAGATCTCCTCCTTTAATTCATGAAGCTATATATAACTTCTTAAAAACGCTTACTCATTTGAACAGGAGATACTCTAACCAAAACAACTAAGCATATCATATAACTAAGATGGAATTCAACACTTTTTTTAAAAAAATAGTCATCACGAAACTACGTTAATCTAGATAAGGTGCCTAAGATCGAGATTATGGTTAGAATTGTAAAGCACTTACAGAATCGTTAATCATAAAATTGTATTAAGGATCGTAGATTTTATGTTATACAAAGTATATTATATATATACCTGAAACAAAAATTGAGCTATTGTTCTTGTTTGAGTTTAGTCTGCGATCCATGTTGAATTAGTCAGTGTAATGTTTTGACTAAATCGATTTATATACACACAACATGTGGACTATATTGATATTTTAGGAACTGAATCATTAAATTGTCGACTTATTACAAATGAAATAAATATGCAGAAACGTTAGTTGAGTTCATGTTTTGGATCTGCCCACTTCGTTATACGCAATTTTGCTGTGTCAGCCTGAAATTTTTAGCCAACAAAATACTTCTATTAAGATTAGATAATTCAAAGTGAGGAGCATAACACAGTTGAACAGACAAAAACAAAAACTAAGGTTGAAGAATAGCATAGAATGTTACCTCTTTGTCCCAGTCGCACCGAATGGTAATGATGCTCAATATTAATGTCTGAGTAGCTGTGCCACCAAAAATCATCCCAGCCCAGATTCCCTTTGTTCAATTTCATCACCAAATGGTGTAAGAATGTAGTTAATAATGCATGTGAAATGACTGCATAAATGTCTAAAAGAGGGTAACATTAAACATACCATAACTCCTAGGTCGAAGACCCACCCCATCAAAAATCCAAGAGGCACACCAATAATATAGTAGCAAGCCAAGTTTATGTATGCAACGTATGATTGCCAACCTGATCCTACAGCCACTCCTGTTCAAATCATCCAAAAAGGGGATAAATACAGATATAGCATTCTTCATTCATTCATCACAATTTTGCAGTCTCTAATGAAAGTTTTTTAACTCCCAATAGATAAGAGTATGTGATACCTGAGAGAACTGGCTGAACACTGTTGAGCAGAATTGTGAAGGCTAATAGAAGAGAAAGGTTGTTTACTTGGTCAAGAACAGGTTTGCTGTTAGAGAATATGTAGCCGAATTTATCATGCAATATCAAAATCAACATCCAGAAGAAGAGTCCTATAATAACAGATGTCACCACAGATACTGTAGTAGCAAACTTTGCTCCTTTTCCGTTCCCTGCTCCAAGTTCGTTTGCAACTCTCACTCTGCAGATTGCATGTTAAGTAACAAAATTACTATTTCTACACTTTTAGCTTCTGGTCACTATGGAAATTAAAAAAAATGGTTTTTTGGTTGTTGTTTGCTTCATCATTATATCTCACTCTTCCCCCTATCTTTCTCTTCCTTCCTTGTAAGTTTAAATGTTTTCTTTAAGTTAATTAAAATAAGTGTATAATTGATTATTCCTTATTTTCTATCCTCAGTTTTTCTTACATATGATAATGTTGTGGTTTATGATTCAAACTGTGTGCAACAGGATGGTCCAGCCTCCATATGGAGCAATCAGAAGACAGAAGACAGAAACAGAGATTGTCACTATTATCATCTGTTAGGACCGTGTCAAATATCTAACATTAAAAATTCTGAGAGTGAGAAAGAAAGAAAGAAGAAGAAAATAGATAAAAAAAACGTAAGGAATGTACTCGCAAGGAATCCACGTCAGATTACGTGTCAAAAGGCATCACTCATACTACGTGCTCTTCCTTCACTACATTCCAGAGACATCTAAATCTGTTGATGAGATTCCTCTTTAACTCCACGACAAAAGGTAAAACAGCCTCTGAATAATGCACAAGTTTGGCCACTACTTGTACCAGACTTTTTCCTGTGGCTACCATAGTTTTGTTTTTTCTTAATTATCTTTCATTCCTATTAATATTTGGTGGTAAATGGTGATTGAGGAGAAAAGCATCGCCATTTCATGTGTATTTGCATCACTTCACCATACAAAAGTCTACAAAAGTCACTATCACCACCGAAATTTAATCACAGGTTATGTTTTCTTGATAGATCGGGGTCATTGTTGATGCTTCTCTATGGTTCCTGAACGTAACCGCATTCTCCTCTCTCTCTCTCTCTCTCTATCTATCTATCTATATTTTTATCCATTACATATGTTTACTGTTTCTTCTGTGAGGTACACAACTAAAAACTAAAACAAAAAAACTAAATACTTTAAAATATCATGTTGAGATAATATATATTACCCTGTTGCAGCAAAGAATGCCAGAGGAATCATCATCTCCAAGGTATTGATGGTCATACTGCCAAAAACAGAGCACATAATTGGCATAAAGATATCAGAAAAAAAAAAAAAGTAACTTTGAATTGGAATAACTAAAAAGTGCAGTCAGTAAATATTTTTGGTGTTCATCATCAACTATTTTAAATAGCTTTCATAAATAAACATAGATTAACTCTTACTTTTCAAAAATCTTTAAATGAAATAAAAAACTAGAAGGCATTGGTAAACAATCTCTGCATTCTCCATTAAATTACCATATGGATAGAGCATCCACAGCGATCTCTGCATTCTCAAGGTTCCCCGTCATCACTATCAGAATTTTGTAATACCAATTCTCCAAGCTGCAGAAACAAAGTTCAAAAACCGCGCAAGTGAGAAACACAAACATTGACAAGAACAAAAGTTGAAACAGAGTGAGAGAGAGAGAGAGTACCAGAGCATGACTCCAGAAGCAGCAGAGAGTTTGACAAAATCCCAAAGCCCAGAGAAAGCCTCAACTGAAAACCCAGCCCAAGTGTGAGGGCACCCACCCCAAACACTGTACCCAAAGAGCCCCAACGTGAGCACCCACCAGGAGAAGTTAATGGTTGCAGCGGCGCCAATAACTCCGAACTCCAACTTGAACACGAACAACCAGCTCAGAAACACATGCACCAAGAGCGCCACCAGAGACACCCACGCAATAGGCGCAGTCTTCAGCTGGCACTGCAAGAACCTCTGCAGAGGAAACTGAAACGCAAACGCGAAGTGCACCGGTAGCATCCAAATCGACACCGTACCGGATAACTCCGCCAGCTCATCGGGCTGCCCCAACAGCTTCAACACCGGCGAGGCAAAGAGGTACAGAGGCAAAAGCAAGATACAGCAAATGAAAAGAACGATCCACGAACGCTGCATGTAAACGCCTAACATGTAGTACTTTTTCGCTCCAAACGCTTGCCCACATAGCGTTTCTAAGGCACTTGCCATACCCAACTAGTTAAATCACAAAAACAAATGCAAATTACTGTCTCAATCATCCTTCAACGTAATATTCATACTAGTTTACTTCGTTAGCAGCTTATGATCATGTTTTGTAATTTACTATACGTGTTAACGTAAATCTTTATTAATGAACAACATTGAAAACAGCTAAATAAGTTGTGTCTAATCAAGTTGAATTCGGTAACAACTTTCATGAAAGTTTAAGAAGTTGAAACTTGATAGTGATACATACCAAGAGGCCAAAGTCGAAGCCAACGACGACATTATTGGCAATGGAGATGGCGGCGAGTTCGAGGTCACCGAGACGGCCGGCGAAGGCTTGGGTGATGACTAACATGGAATAGGATGCAACACGGCTAAAAATTGAAGGGCCTACTATGTGCCAAAGCTTCTTCGACTCGATCCAAAACCTTGGTAACAGTTTTTGGTCTCGTTCATCTCTTTCATCTGTTAGAGAGTGATGTTCCAGCAGAGGAAGATTTTCATCTTCTAATGGTGAATCCTCCTTGCTTGGCATAGCTAGGTAGCAATATGTGTTGGTGGTAACTGTAAAGATTCTGGAGATTCTGAAAAGTGAAAAGCCGAAACTGAAAGGAAAATGAAGAACGAAAGGTAGAGGAGTAACGAGAGGTTCAAAAAGTTCGAGGTTTTAGAAGAGACCTTGTTTTTCTATCATATACTAATAGAAAGGAATATTCTTTGAGTTCTGCAATTAATGATTTTTAACGTATTTCATTATTATGTAATATTTGTTCAATACTATGAAATATATACTTTAAGAAAAAAATTTAATGCTCGCTGTTTTAAGAATAAATACCTTAAGAAAAAATTTAATATTAGCTATTGTTTCTTTATTAAATAATAGAAGATATAGAGATTTTTAAGTAAAAACATGAATGGTACAAGAAAATTTAATGGCATGGTTTGGTTTGGTTTTGCTTTATTATAATCTTCCGTTTATTAATCAATTTTGAAGATATAAAAAAGGAAAGGAAACTTGAGTTTTTAAAAGGAAAAATGATATTATAATAACTCAATTTTTGACAATTTTATCTTACAATCTTGTTGACATTCTTTAAGTGATTTTGAAATATAAAAAAATGAAAAAATGAGAAGGTATTCGAAGAAATCCATATTCTTTATTGATTTTTTTTTTTGTGTTGTAGTCTCTAAAGCATAAAAAATACACTATATTGTTACTCTAAAAATCTTTTTAAAATATTTTAAAGTTTCAAAACTAGTAACAATCAATGTATTTTAAGGGTGGATAATGATAATTTGACCCATTTTTAACCTACCACTCCAATTATGTATTTTGATTTTTTTTTAGTGGTGTGATGTGATAATCTAAGAGTGATTCAAGTGGTGGATTAAAAGTGGGTCAAAATATCATTATCTCTTGAAGGCACACCACAAAAACAACAAAGGAAACCAATTAGAAAATTCAAATTCCACATGAAATATATCAACTCATGTTGTAAAAAAAAGTTGCTAAAATTTAATTATTATAGTATCAATTTTCTTTTAAAAACTATATCTTAATACTATTATTAAAATAAATAATATTTTCTCAGAATTTACGGAATTCATATGAAAATTATTTTTTTCTGATTTCACGATATGTAATATATATAATAAAATATATATTAGTACCTTGGAGAGATGATTTACATGTGAAGGTAACATGAATAATATTTGACTTTATGTAGAGATTGTTAATTGTTTGAATTATGAGATGAATGTTTGCTAATGTGGTGAATATGTTCATGGTGTAATATGTATATATGTTTCTTGTAGACATTGGGTTAGCTAGACAGTACAAAATTGAAAGTGTTTGAGATAAAATTTGTATAATTTAAGTGAATAGATTTTAAATAAGATATGATGTATATTTTAGCAGTTTAAAGTTGGAATTTTCAATGCAGTCAACTTATTTGAAGTCTTTATTTTAGAATAAAATATTTCATGTTAGACACAAGAAATAAAAAAAAAAACTTGATTAATTAAATCTCTTGATATATTATTCAAAATTTTTAAATTATACGTTGGACAAACTAGCTCTTTAAATAAAAAAATTTAATTGTTTATGAGTCAACTCTAGAACGAAATTTAATTAATTAAAAATCCTAGAGTTTCGATATGTCAGAAATTTCTCATTGCAATATATACTGCATTTTAAGGTTATTTAATATAATTAAATAACAAAAAAAATTGTATTTAAAATTATTTTATTAAAGTAATCTTATTTAAAATGAATTACTTGGACTTAAATGAATAGAATAATTTATTTGAAGACCAATTAAAAAGAAAATATCCAATGTTTTATCCGAACGTAAGAATTTCAGATAATGTAAATTTTTTTATAAGAGGCTAAAAGTGGTGGAAAATGTGAAGTATAATAATTTTAAATTTAGTGAGATAAAATAATTTAAACTAAAGTTAAAATAATTTTTTAAAATGATTTAATATAAAAATAAATTTCGGGAATATAAACTATAATTAAAATATGTTTAAAATTAAAACAAAAGCGATTATGATTTCTAAATCTACTTTTGAGAATTTTCTAATTTTATAATAATGAAGGCAATGAGGGTTGGATAAACCGGGGACAGGTAGCAGAAGATCTAGAGAAAGAGTAAAAGAGAAACACGCAAGGATGGATGGTTGTAAAATTTATAATATAAATAGAGACAGTGATTTAGATTAGAATTAACCACTTGGCATTTAGGAAAAGTAATGCAGTACTAGAGAACAACATCGTTTGCTTTTAAAAATAAGAAACACCATATTAAATAAATAAGAAAAAAAAAAAACATGTTTCGACACTGTCATATTTACGTTAACCAATTTTATATTTAGATACATGAACCTCTTTCAGATTCATGTTTCAGGGATGATATGAACACCGGACATGAACCTGTTTTTTCTTCTTTTTACAGTGATGAAAAACTATTAGAATTTTCTATAATTAATGAGATTTTTCTGTGATATCTTAGGGAGTTGTATAAAATTTACAGAAAAATATATGACAAATTTACTTCTAAATTGTTTAAAACTTTTAATATGAAATTGGGGGAACAGAATGATGAAAGACTGATACCATACCATCATTTATCTTGTGGTGAAATGTGGCCACTAAAAGTCACACGTATGGAGTCACTGCTTACGTATCTTATTTTTTGAGCCTTTTAGATCCACCACAACATTTCTTTGCGAACGAAGACAAGCTTTACCATAAAAATAAAAGTAATTATAATAATAATTTTCATAAAATAAATTTTTCATAAGAGTTAAATATGTTTTTTATCATTTAACTTTAGTAAAAATTAGATTTAATCTCTTCTAAAAGTCTTCAATCAATTTAGTTTTTCATCTTTAGAAATACGTAAATTTGATCTTTTAAATCAATTCTTTTAAGTTTATTTCACATCCATGCATTTACATAGTTGATAGACTAAAATGGTTTAAGGTTTTCAAGATGGACTAATTTTAATTTTCACTCAAAGTTGAAGAACAAAAAATATATTTAACCATTTTCATAAGGAGAATGCTAACCAGTGCTCTCCTAATGCAACTAGTTAAGGATAATTAATTTGCATTGGTTTCTTCATCTTTACATTGAAAGTTGAAATAATTAAATATATTAATTAAGATAGTATAAATTCATATAACAAATTTTATATAGACAAAAAATACTCTTTTAAAGTTTTAGACAATAACAGACTAATGCAGAAGAATGACTTCAAAATTTTTAAAGTCTCTACTAAAACATTATATATAGTTATTTTTTTATAAATTTGTAGGTGTTTAACACAATTTTTTTTTGTGCTGGTTGTTCTATTAATTTAAACTTTCTTATGTTTAATTATATTTAATTGTTAACATTAAAACACATTGATTTTATTATTTTATTATTTTTTAATTTTTATTGATGAATATTAAATAAAATATGAAACACACATGTAGAACAATTATGAGCATTTTTATCTTTTAAATAAAATAAAATTATATTAATGATGATTAGGTCATATTTAATTTAATATTACACTTATTTATATACTTTTTATCATATTTGATGCATATTAATTACTTTAACCAACCATCTAAAGACACTGATTAACGAGACCTTTTTCATAATTATAATTTTTTATTTTTGTTTTTAAATACATTATTTTTGTTTTCATAATTACGGTAACTATTAACAAATTAGTTAATAATATTATAAAAAATAAAATTAGAATTATTTAAAAGAAAAAAAATCCTCACGGTATAGATTTATTGAGGAAAAGAATATTATTATAAACAGAACTCTTTTATATCCTTTTCATTCTAACAATTAGATCAAAACAAAATAACATGTTTATCTCTTTCCAATGAACAGAATGCTAAAGATATATGACACATCTTTATCGTAGTTTGAATTAACATCAATTGATAGTTATTTGTATGCGGATGAGTTCAGAATTCATTTTAGGTATGAAAAATGCATATCCGCCATGTGACAACTTTACTCTTTTTGTGAAAGTTCCCTCACAAAATAAAGGTATTTGTCATAAATAGAAAAAGCAAATAGAAGATGCGAGTATAATATAATTTCCATTAATTATTCCAATAATTTTCTTTAGTAGTTATGGAATATATGAATAATAAATATTAAAATTAATTATTTAATTTAGTTTTAACTCTATCATAAATTTGTATATGTTCTCAGTTATAGTGGGTTTTAAATAAAAGACAAACAATGAATTAATAATCTGATTAAAAATTAATGTTATTTTAAGTAAAAAGATTTAAGTGTATATACTTGTGATAAGCTCTTATTTATAATGTTAAGTACTCCAAATCATATAGATTAACTTAACTCTTTAAAAATAAATATATAAATTTAAAAAAAGCTTCCTGTTTAATTATTTAATTATAAGTCTATTTAGGTTATATAAATTTTGACATAGAAGCTTCTCCCTCTCTGTGGACTCTAATGTGGAATATTTAACATCAGGCTTAGGGTTAGGTTGATGTTCCAACCACATAGCTGCCAAACTCCAAATCCATGTTTGTTCCATGTTAGATCTAGATCATATCATTTCACTCCTACTATGACTCAAGAAAAAAAAAACTCGATAATAAACTATAAATTAAAAAATAAATTTAATAGGAACGAACAATATTTTAAATTTTTTACTATGATAAAAGTTATGATGTGCGCAGCATAATATGTCTAATTCATGTGATAATGATGGCAAAACGAGTCAATCTGGTCCGTTTTGGCCCGGCCCGTTTGTGACCTACCAAAAATGGGTCGGATCTAACCCGTTTTGTTTAAGGGTAGGCTGGTCTGCCTTTTTTATTTTAATTTTTTATAAAATTTTAAATTTTTTTAAAAAATTTGTTTATAAATCTTTTATATATATATATATATATATATATATATATATATTTATATAATATAAAAAAATATTACTTTTTGATTATTTTTAATTGTAAACATAAAAAAATTTAAAAAAATGGGTTGGTGGGTCAATGCAGGCTGGAAATTCCAATTCAGTCGCTTTTTTTTGGCGGGCTGGCAAGTCGGTCTGATAGGCCTAACCCGCTATGACATCCCTATGTGATAATGAGAAACAATGTAAAAGGTTGTTTGACGATTTTTTTTATTCAATATAGGCAATTAAAAAGATCACGTATTTTAACAAGTCTATATTCGATGTGAATTTTACCGTTTTAGGTAGGAATCTTGTTCTTAGTATGTTTTAGGGAGCTTCAACTTCTAAGCATTTTTTCAATAGTCCAAATTTTTAAAAAATATCCAAAATAGTCATTTAACTTTGATTGGTGGGTAGTTAAAAAAATTGGTATAATTACTAATTTGGTAACCCAACTTTTTCATTAAGTTCAATTTAGTACCCAAACTTTTAGTTTGTTCAATTTAGTACCCCAATTTTTTAAAGAAATTCAATTTGGTCATCTCCGTTAAGTTGGAGTTAACACCGTGTCCGTACAGGACACGTGTCAAGCTATGAAATTTTTTATTTTTTATTTTTAAATAATTTTATTTTCAAAAAAATTATTATTTTTTCAATAATTATACTCTCTTTATACCAAAAAATTAATTACCCTCTTTCTTTCTTTGCCTCAATTCTCTTTTTTTTTAATTTATTTAAATTTGTTTATGATTTATTCTTAATTTCTTTTTAATTTATTTTTAAATTAAAAATAATTAAACAAATAAATTATAAATAAAATAAAATTATATCTCAATTAAAAACATAATATAAAATTAAATACAAAACAAATTTATCACTAGATTACGAAATCCAATTAAGAAATTATCAAATTTTATAATTTAATTGAATAACGCAAAAAAAAAATTCAATTTCTAAATCTAATTTAAATAACTATAAACTTTGATATATATATATATATATATATATATATATATATATATATATATATATATATATATATATATATATATATATATATATATATATATATATATATATATATATATATATATATATATATATATATAAAAGTTTGTAGTTATTTAAATTAGATTTAGAAATTGAAAAAAACTTTTGCGTTATTTAATTAAATTTTAAAATTTGATAATTTCTTAATTGGATTTCGTAATCTAGTGATAAATTTGTTTTGTATTTAATTTTATATTATGTTTTTAATTGAGATATAATTTTATTTTATTTATAATTTATTTGTTTAATTATTTTTAATTTAAAAATAAATTAAAAACAGATTAAGAATAAATCATAAACAAATTTAAAAAATTTAAATAAAATTTAAATAAATTAAGAAAAAAGAAAATTGAGGAAAAGAAAGAAAGAGGGTAATTAATTTTTTTGGTATAAAGAGGGTATAATTATTGAAAAAAAAATTATTTTTATGAAAAAAAAAATATTTAAAAATAAAAAATAAAAAATTTCATAGTTTGACACGTGTGCTGTACGGACACGGTGTTAACTCCAACTTAACGGAGATAACCAAATTGAATTTCTTTAGAAAATTGGGTACTAAATTGAACAAACTAAAAGTTTGGGTACTAAATTGAACTTAATGAAAAAGTTGGGATACCAAATCAGTAATTATACCAATTTTCTTTAACTACCCACCAATCAAAGTTAAATGGCTATTTTGGATATTTTTTAAAAATTTGGGCTATTAAAAAAATGCTTAGAAGTTGAAGCTCCCTAAAACATACGTAAGAACAAGATTCCTACCTAAAATGGTAAAATTCACATCGAATATAGACTTGTTAAAATACGTGATCTTTTTAATTGCCTATATTGAATAAAAAAAATCATCAAACAACTTTTTACATTGTTTCTCATTATCACGTAGGGATGTCATAGCGGATCAGGCCTATCAGACCGGCTTGCCAGCCCGCCAAAAAAAGGCGGACCGAATTGGAATTTTCAACTTGCCAATCCGTTGTAATCCAGTCCGCCTAACCTGTCAATTTAGTGGATCAAAATGGGCCAGCCTGTCTTGGCCCATCAACCCATTTTTTAAAATTTTTTTATGTTTAAAATTAAAAATAATTAAAAAATAATGCTTTTTATATTATATAAATAAATTATTATATATATATATATATATATTCAAAAATTTGTTAACTATTTTAACCAAATTTTAAAATTTAATAATTATTTAAATTAAATTTCAAAATCTGATAATTTTTTTAATCGGATTTCGAAATATGATAATTTATTTAACCGAATTTTAAAATTTGACAATATTTTTAATCGTATTTAGAATTGATAATTTTGTTAATCAAATTTCAAAATTCGTTTTGTATTTCATTTTACATATTTTTATGTTTTAATTAATATACTTTTTACCTTAATTTTATTTATAATTTAGTTGTTTAATTATTCTTAATTAAAAATAGTTAAAAGCAAATTAAGAACAAATCATAAACGAATTAAAAAAACAACTTAAAAACAAATTAATAATAAATTATAAATAAATTAAAACAAATTAGAAACAAAATTTAAAAAAAAAAAAAGTTAAAACGAGAGAATTGAAGAGAAGAAAAAGAGAGGGTAATTAATTTTTTTTACCTACTAGCACTCAAAGTTAAAAGGTCTGAGAAATTTTTTAAAATTTGAGGATTCTGAAGAATATTTTGAAGTGCCCTCTGTTTTATTTCATTTAGGGCCGGCCCTTTGGAACTGATTCAGATTTCATTCTATTTTCCTATGAGCCAGTTTCTTTCGGGTACCTCCATAACTTTTTTTCTTCCAATTTTTTATTTTTATTTTGTATTTTTTATTGTTTCATCTGAAAGTAATTATTTTGACTTTTAAATTGAGTAATTGGAAATCTTTTTAGATTATAAAATTTAAAAAGTAAAAAATCATTTTTAAATTACATAATTTAAAAGTCATTTAATTCTGAAAAAACAACTTTTGAAAAGATTTTGAAAATGATTTGGCTGGATTATTGTAAAATTTGGAAGTTATTTTTTTTTCAGATTATAAATTCGAAAGTTATTTCTAGCTTTCAGACCGCAGAATCTAAAAGTTAAAAAATGACTTCAAACACGAGCAAAATAGGAAAGCAAATTTATGGAGGTGCATGAAGAATGCCATGGCGGTGCAGGAAGAACCTACGTTCCTCTGGTTTTATTAATATTTTGAAGCCCAACTCAAGGTTTGTATTTTTGACAGCTACTAGGCATAGTTGGGCTCAATTATTCCCACATAATTTTTGCTTTTTTGTCTCATAATTTGTCCGTTATTTTTCCAAATTATTCTTGAGATAATCATGTTTCTAATATACAACATGCAAAAACTTATTTTGTTGTCTTTAAGAGATGTCTTCTCCAAATTTAAGAAAAAAAAAACTCATTTTGATTATGCAAAGTGAATTATGGGACAATAGAAACACGTTTCTGTAATAAACCATACAAACGATAATATACTTTTTCTAATGCGTTAAAAACATGACGAAAAGAGAAAATAGAAGCGAAGATAAAATGATATTTTTTTTAATATGGACAAAAGAAACACAATATGTTGGAATTAACCCAAAGATTCTAGTGGTCACAAAAGGCTTATAAATTATTATGACTATATGTACTATTATATAAAAGACTTTTTAATGTTAGGTTGTCAATATTTTTTTTCAACATCTCATTTAATAGCTTTTAAACTACTAAATAAAGCATTATACAGTGATAACACAAAGCAGATAGCATGGAAAGTTAATATAAAGTCTTATATAATTATCCAAAACTGAGTAATAACAACTACGTGTACAAGCCTATTAGGAGGAGAGTTAGATATGTTCTAACTATGAACTACAGAACAAATCTATCTATAAGCATAGCCAAGTACTACTACTCAGCCCTACTACTAACCCCACGTGAAGTCTCCTCACCTGCAGCTTCCTCTGCTCACACATTTAAGTGATCATTGCAAATAATAAACCAAAAGAGCAAGCAAACACAAAGCACACAGGGTAAGCTAATGATAATTAAAGAAAAGTTCAATTAGAGCAAAATCAGAATAATAATTTCTTATCACAAACTCATATAGAAAACATTTCAATACACGACAACAATTGACTCTAGATTCAATTATCCGGATATATGCAAATGATATCGGATCTCTTGGCGGCTTGCATTGGTGTGTGATTCCCAAACTCTATAGAGTTTTGCTTCAAGCGGTTATCACCCAATCATCACACCAGGTAAGTCTCTTTCGCATCTAGGGCTTGATCGAGTCCAGTGACTAAGACCTCCTGCTACTCCTCACGACATAACTCCTTACGCTCTCTCATGAGCTTTAATGATTATTAGAGTGTCAGGATACCAACCAAAATTGAGTCCTTATGTCCTTGCATACACTACCTTATCAACGCTTAGAATTTCTCGATGAAACTCTTCCATAATTCACACAAAACAGGCTTACATCCACTGATTTCATACATGGCATATTGATAAAGTCATAGAATCCATTTTTAATCATCCAATGCATTCAAACATATCAAAACAACAATCACATCAAACAGGACAATCCAACGTTGAGTGTCAAGTTCCAACGCTAAGCGTCATTTGCCTCGCAATTTTTATCGCTTAGCGTAAAAGTCACTGCTTAGCGTCTGCATTTAAATAGCAAGATTATTACTTACTTAATGCAAGATTCTGATCGGCCAGACTCGAAGATCTCACCACAGTGATCACTCTGGCGGCCTCTGATCTTCAAAAGGATGAGGATACAGAGAGAGGTTTTAGAGAGAAGTTAGAGAGAATTTAGAGAACATTTTTATTAGAGAGATAGTGTTTTCTAAATAAATAAATAAATCCTTTTATGACATTTCTATTTATATATAAACAATTTATTTATTAAAATAATACTATGATCTCATTATTTTAAACACAGTAAGTATGATTTTCTAGATTATCACATTCTCCCAAACATTAAAAAAAATTTGACCTGAAAAATTGACTTATTAGAGAACAGGTGTGGATATGATTTCTTCACATCTTCAAATTTCTAGGTAGAGTCACCTGTTCTCCTATTCCACACGACCTTGACTAAACTGATGGTTCTTGCCTTAATTTGTTTCTTCCCTTAACCGTAAGTATGATTTCATTATTTTAAATACAATAAGTATGATTTTCTAGATTATCACATTCTCCCAAACATAAAAAAAAATTTGACCTGAAAAATTGACTTACCAGAGAACAGGTGTGGATATGATTTCCTCACATCTTCAAATTTCCAGGTAGAGTCACCTGTTCTCCTATTTCACACGACCTTGACTAAACTGATGGTTCTTGCCTTAATTTGTTTCTTCCCTTAACTTTTTGCTTCTCGTCTCTTCTAATTTCCTTGATAGAAGCTTACACTGTACAAAATTATCCGGTAAAATCTCTTCCATGTCACTTTCATTTACGCTTTTGTTGCTTCTGGTTGTTTCCCCTTCAGTCTTTTCTTTCATTTTCTTTAATCATAGTTGGTAAACAGGTACCACCTATTTAAAAAAAATAAATCACCCTCTTAGAAAATTATTAGAGCATATAGTTGGTCTATAAATAGACTCACACAGTATAAAAGAGGTTGAAAAAATTAGAGAAGGAGATTGATAAAAAAGCTATAGTAAAAATTGAGACAATAGAAAGAAGGAGGATCAAGTCCAAATAAAATTTAAATCAAAATACTTTGACAACTTAAATAAAAATTAATTATTTTTAATTAAATTTATTAAAGAAAAAGTGAAAGTTATTTAATTAAAAGCAAATTAAAACTTTTCTAAAAGGATATTCAAGGATGTGTAAACTTTAGAAAAGAAATCCAAGACTAACCCAAGATGTTTTCAAATTTTTTGGAGTTAAAATAAATTATAATGACTTTAAGTGTAACTAAAATTCAAAAATAAATATAATCAAATGATATTAAAATAGTGAAATTTAATTATAATTTAACATCACTAATTCGACTTGGTAGATTGAAGTTAACCTTCTACTTGTATTGTAAATTGCTATTATTTGTAATCAATATAAATTTTTCATCTCAACCCTTATGTTGTAAATATCCTAATTTCACGTCGAAAACATTGAGTGTGTGAGGTTCGATGTAAGATCCAATAACAGATAGCATAATAAGCCCAAATGTTGATTATAATAGATTATGAATAACTTTGATACTATGTTAAGCTCTGACACTGTATTAAAATTGTGAAACTTATGTCTAATTCAATCTCACTAAGCTAATTCAGTAAGTTTACGTTAAGTTCATCATAATATTGAGTACCTTAACATGGTATTAAGACCAATTTATTCAATTTGAGTTAAACTTATACTTCACTAAATAATATGATATTCAAGTCATTTGAAAACTTTCATTATCAAAATTTGAACTTTCATATATTTTTTAGTCTTATTAATTTTTATAATCGATTTGTTCCATGTGAGAAAATGTATGGAAGATTTCACATTAACCATATATAAAACCAAATTATAATATAAATGAAAATAAATCTCCATTGAGTTAGTTTATTATACATAAATTTTACCATCCAATAAAAGAAATAAGAATCATGCGTACTTACTAACAAAATCACCAGATTATGCTATTGGTCTAAGGGAATTAGATTCAAACATTTTAGTTTGAAGTCTTTAAATGAAATGAAATGAAAAATATGTTTTTGAGAAAAGAAGACCACATTCAAGATATTTAACTAAGCTCCGTGACGTGACAAATATTAGTTATGGACAAAAAAATATAGATATTCCATAATAATAACGTAACGAAAAAGAACGCTCTTTTTATTGCGTAGTACAAAGGAATATTTAAAGAAGCCGTAATATAGTTAACATATTATATAAACGACACCTTAAACTTTGGTCGTTATTGTTTTGAAACTATTCCTTTTGTTTTAAATTTTTCTTTGTTTTGAGTATAGTGGGAAGTATTAGTCCTATTAGCATTTCTTTTATTATTCGAATAAAACGGTTAAAAATAGGGAAAAGAAAGCAGAGAATACGAAAACATCTCAGTTACTTTTCTTTTCAACAACATTTTCCTAAACTGAATTGATTTAAAATGATAAATTAATTAGAGAATACCACAAAATATTCTAAGAAAGTAAATTTAAAAAATTTGAAAAAAAAATAAAAAGGTCTCATGATAATTTACACAGGAACTTAATATATGAGAAACACGTGTATCTAATCCAGTAGTGAAGTGAGTGAGGGGTTCGCAGTTTAACCAATGGCTAACCAGATCCACCTTGCTTGCAATAATACAAATTCTTGTTGGAGGCATCTATCTCCAACTACGTGCTTCCCACTTTCGCATAATAAATAAATATAATACCATTATTATATTTAGGAAAATTGTCGTATAACATGTCAATTTCCTACGGAATTCATAGCCTATTAAACAAATCTCCACAACATTGAAAGGAAAAGACGAGGAAACCCACGTTCTTTAGAAAACAACCCAGAAGCTTCTTTCGTCATCAATACTGTCACATGGAAAAGATGATGCCATTCTAATTTTAAGGAAAAAAAATGTTTTTTTAATACAAAAGTAGGTAAACACTGTCCTTTTAATCTAGGAGAGTGCATGTTTAAGACAGCACACAATGAAATATACAAATTGTAAACAAGAGTGGACATATTTCGATTTGGGGTTAATTAATTAGCTTTTTATGAAAAAGTCTAATTAGCAAAAGTAGAATGATTATCATGAAAAAGTTAATTCCCGTGATGAATATAAGTAAATGTTTTATTTTTTTAAAGATAGTTTGTTAACATTTAAAAGTTTAAATCACAAAACATGAACTTTTTTTTAAAAATAAGTTGATATTATTACATATTATGATTTGTATAACATAATCGCAAATAACTTTACTAAAGGTTCTGCATTCATAAACTTTAACTTTACTATTTAAATGTGAGTAGAAAAAACGTAAAGAAAGAATGAGAGGACAAAATTAGTTTCCTCTTGGATCTGTGGTCAGAATGAAAAAGCAAAAAAAGATCTTTTCATATTCACCTTTAAAGTTTTCGATTTAAAAATGCTGGTTGTTACGTGCCACGGTATATATGGTCCAATTAAAGCACTAATTTGAAAAGAAGGGAAGTGGAGAATAATGTGAAAAAGTTGGAATAATTACGCATATATTCCACAATGAGATAGATCTATGGATGGCAAGAAGCCAAAGCAAACAACTTTGCAACTGAAGGAGCTTCTAGCTCTAACCATGGGGAACAAGAGGAGTTTTCACATTAACAACGTTAACAACATTAACAAAGAACACGAATCTAAGTAAAAAGAATGCCAAACTGTTTTATTCTTTCAATTATTAGATGTACAATGAAATCATCAAGGTCATCTACATACACGTGTGAACACCAAAACAATGAATCACAAAATAATCATCATAATCATGAATACCATCGTCATCATCATCATCATCAACAGCCAACCCTCCCAGATATCGAATCAACAAACACATCAACGACGAACAAAGCTAGAGAAAACACATAAAACCCGGAAAAGAGAAAGAGAAAAAGAAAACGCTACTCAACAAGACCAGAGGATAAAATAAATGAAATAGATCCCGTCCGTCCGTCGGTGAAAAACAAGATCAAGGGCCGAAGAGCCTCCACGTGGACGAATCCCGACCGTCAGGTCTGTTTTCAAGCCAAGAGCATGGCGACCAAGGTTCCCGCGATAGCAGAGCCAGCAACGAAGGACTTGGAAACGGAGAATGCGGCGTTGGGTGGTGGGGGTGAATCGCTGCCACCTGAGGGTGGAGATGCGGGGGCGTCGCTGGATGGTGGTGCTGGTGGAGAGTCAGAAGGATTAGAAGACGGACCGGGAGCTCCAGCAGGTGGAGTAGTAGAAGCTGGGGCAGGAGCGGGGACAGGTGCTGGTGGTGGAGTTGCTGGTGTGGGTGCGGGTGTAGGTGTTGCTGCAGATGGTGGTGGAGTTGCTGGTGTGGTGGGTGTAGGAGCCGGTGCCGATGCGGGTGGTGGCGGTGGGGTGGTTGTGGGAGGCTGTGTAGGTGCACCACCTGGCGCTTGTGCTATGCATGAAGTAGCCAGAAGCCCCAACACGAGAAACAGTTGTACTGCAACAGAACCCATGTTCTGAGTAGAGAGAACAGAAACAGAAAAACTGAAACTTGCGTGTTAGAGAGAGAGAGAGGGTTGAGCAGTGGAAGATGATAAGGGAACAGAATATATAAAAAGAGGGCTCGAGAGGCGTTAAAGGACAGTGGCGATTAATGCATCAATAATGCTTAAAGATTCCTCCAACTCCAATGTCTTAATTTAATTTCCTTCTATATGCGCGCACACAATTTTTTATCTAATTAATTTTCCAACCTTACTCTGTATATTTATATATGTTGTGATGTGCATGCCCTCCTTCTTTGCTGGCTCCCCATTCGTCATTTTCCCATAATACCGTGGACTAAGTCAGGGCGGTGTGATGTGAGTAATAATAATGAGTCAACACTTAACACTCCATTTCCACTTTTCTATTTTTTATTTTTTATTTTAAATTTTATCTTGATTTGAACTTTCTTCGGTGTCTGGTACAATTTTTGTTATGTTTGTGTAAATGTGGAAAATATTAGCTGGCAGATGTGGATGTTGTGGCCAATCGGGGATTTTACACTGCGCACTATGATTTTTCTGAATGTGTGTTCCTTGTTTGCCTTTTTGTCCATTGTGCTTCCTCAATATTACCCTCTCACCCTTTGCGTCAGGACACGTGTCAGTTCTGTGGGTCAGTGAGCAGTCACTGTCTCGGCCACCTCTCAGTACGGCGGTTTTTCCACCCATTTTCCTACTCTCGTCGCTTCCGCGTTAAACTTTTTTCCACTGGAACAGAAAATAATAAAATTTTAAAAAAACTACATACATTTTTTAAAAATTGGAACTTCAGAAAAAAAAAGTGTACTTTGAAAATAATCAGAAATGAAACAGGAAACAATCCAATCTGTAAAAACTATTTTCTATTTTTTATTATTCTTTACTTTTTCTTTCTTCAGAAAGACCATAGCTTTTCAACAACCCATAAAGTCGTTCTACGAGATTACTAGGGTGCCCTTATCTTTTGACCGTTGATCTAGACCTCACACGTGTGTCCTTCATAGTCCGTTGGTTGATGGGTTCCGTCTTGTAGTAAAACGCGGGGTGCTTTACCCGCGTTGATGCCACTCGTGTCTTGTCCTGTGTCCTGTGACAACTTTTTTTTTTTTTTTTTGTTAATTATTACTAATAAAGAATCATAGAATCTAATCTAAAAAAATGAAAAGTAGTAATTATTCTTACGCGAACTGCATACCCTCCACCAGATGAAAAGGTGCCCTTATTTTTGTTTTGACCCTTTCTCCGTTGGAACATAATTTATTCGGTAATTTTGCATTACATGATTGAGAAAGCAGATACATCACCCTTTCATTATCGGTAATGTTTTAGATAGAATACGTAGTTGATAATGGGGTAGATGGAAACAAAGAATAATATTAGGTAACCGTTGCAAATGGAAAACAACTACTCAACTCAAACGGAAATAAAATAGAAAATAAATATATATAGGTATAATATTTGAAAATAAAAATGCAGCTGGAACATATAGACGTGGAAGAAAATGAAAAAGAGGAGCATGTGAGAAAATGTTTGAATCCAATGTATCCCGTTGTCATTTTTTGGGACTAGAAGGAGCAAAGTCTTCACTACTGTTTGTGTATGTATTTTTTTAAAGATATTTTAATGGTGAAGTAGGAGCTGGCAAAAGCTGGCAATTATTAACGTCTTAATAATACGAGTAGGTTTGGACTTTTGCAATTCTTTCTCTTTGTCGGATTTGCTTGTAAAATATGTGGAAAACAACGCAAGAAAGAGAGAGGGTTCGCATCTTCACTCATGAGTACCATTATCTTATCATGTTTTCATCAACCTACTTTATTTATTTATTCACCATATTCAACATATATTTACCACCAAAATTTCAAATTTATGTATAATGTTTTTCTAACTATTTATATGCGATTTACTCATAACCCACATTTCCATTTCGTGGAATTGTTGTCTTCAATTTATGAGAAGAGGAAATGGAGTACGTTGGATGGTGCTGAATTGACCAAAGTGACAACCAAAAATGGAAGAAAACAAAAAATATACATATGAACATGATCGGTTTTTATTTTCCTCGAATGGGTTGTATTGTACTCCATTATTTTATAAATGAATTATGATCATCAATTGTAGGCTCTTGTTTCCGACAATCACATATTTATTTCGATAGAAATGTTTTTTTGTTCAACGCCGGGTTTTTCCTTTAAGATTAAAAAGCATCATACACAAGATAAAATAAATAGAAACAACACAATTATAAATACCGTTAAATACGGTTTTCATTAGACGTGAATATCATATTATCAAAAGTAAATTTTGGAGGAACTAAGAAAGAAGAGAGGATTCAGAGTATCAAATTAATATCTGTTACAAATTTCACATATACATATTTATAAAGAGATATATCTTGTCGTCTCTGTTTAGTAAAGAACCTTATAATTCATTGTGCTACAATTGTTTTAACATTTTAATTAATTATAACAGACATCGTTCGCCCTTTTTTTTTTCTTTCTATCTTTTTTTTCTATACATAAACCAAAACTTATATGAATGTCATAGAATTACATATTAACAAGTATTAAAGTCGTGCCAGTTTTAATACTTATTCTTTTTGATTATTTTTTTTTTTAAAACGTGTTAGAGTTGAGTTGGGTGAGTGTTGAAAAAGGAAAAGAAATTAAGAGTATTAAACATTTTGTTAACTATCAACTTGATTTCTAGATAAGTACAATTTTATAAAACTTAAAAACACAGTTAAGAAAGGTTTTAGAATATTTTAGGTTAAAATATCATTTTGATCCCAATTTTCGTCAAATTTTTTCAAATAAGTTATAATTTTGGTTTTGTGTTCAAATAGGTCCCAATTTTCGTTAATTTTGTTCAATTGGGTCTTTTTTTGCTAACACCGTTTAAATTATTAACGGCCATGAACAATGACTGCCACGTGTCACTTCGTGGTTTTTTTTAATTTTTTTGAATTTTTTTTAAAAAAAATTTAAATTTTTTTTTAATTTTTTTTAAATGTACACGTGTCAACCCAGGAGTGTGTCACGTGTCACTTCGTGGTTTTTTTGAATTTTTTTTTGAATTTTTTTGAATTTTTTTTGAATTTTTTTTAAATGTCCACGTGTCAACCCAGTAGTGTGCCACGTGTCAAAGTCAATGTTCTAAATTCAATTTGGTCCCTATATTTGTTATTTTTGTTCAATTAGGTCCCAATTTTTGTTAACATTAACAAATTTGGTCCCTCTCCAAATTAAAACCAAATTTAATTTTTATATTAAAATTCATATTTTTTATTAAATATTTTTATATAATATATTAAAATTCACATCATTATAACTTTGATATAAAAATTAAATTTGGTCACATCTTCGATAGGGACCAGATTGGTTAATGTTAACAAAAATTAGGACCTAATTGAACAAAAATAACAAATATAAGGACCATAACAAAAATTAGGACCTAATTGAACAAAAATAACAAATATAAGGACCAAATTGAATATAGAACATTGACTTTGACACGTGACACACTACTGGGTTAACACACGTGGACATTTTAAAAAAATTCAAAAAAAAATAAAATAAAAAATTCAAAAAAATCAGGAAGTGACACGTGACACGCTCTTGGGTTGACACGTGTACATTTAAAAAAATTAAAAATTTCAAAAAATTTCAAAAAATTCAAAAAATTCAAAAAAACCATGAAGTAACACGTGGCAGTCACTGTTCATGGCCGTTAATGATTTAAACGGTGTTAGCAAAAAAAGACCCAATTGAACAAACTTAACGAAAATTGAGACCTATTTGAACACAAAACCAAAATTAGGACTTATTTAAAAAATTTTGACGAAAATTGGGACAAAAAGGTATTTTAACCAATATTTTAACAACTGTGCCTTGACTAACTGCATTACTTAAAATTTTTTCGCCACTTGTATGCCATCAACTAACGCAAACCTTATAGTTCACAACAAAACAATTATATTAACAAAACAGGTTAAAACAAATGTGAACGTTATACCATTCAAACATTCAAAACACAGTCGAAATAAAGGAAAAAGTCGCAAGCAAATGGAGGATGAAACATTCAAAATAAAGGTTGCAGTACAAAAGAAAAGTACAAAATTAAGCAAATCCAATTAGGCACTATGGCAAAATATTAAGACACTAGAAAGAGAGTCAACTTAATAATAACTATGAGCGAAATTGAAATATATAGTAAAATTGAATTTTAAATGAAACACATCATAAAAAAAATTGAAAAAAAAAATGTTGAGAAACAGAAATAAGTTTGAAAAGTTATGTACAAAAAGAGGAAATAGAACGCAAAATTGAAATCTAAGTTAGTAAAATTTAAATTAGGAATGAAAAAATATGTTTTGGTCTCCTTCAAAATAAGTTAAAAATTTTAACTGGGCTCATCAATGGATTGATCAATAAGTTGATGGACTGGTTCATTAATTTTTATTTTTAAATTTTTTACATTTCTGTATGTGTATAAATATTTTAAATAATACAAATATTTTATAAGTTATGATACACTAATATTTTAATTTAAGTTGTTATCTATGTCCGATAAATATCCATGTTTGAATTTTAAAATATTTTACTGATATTTATAAAGGAAG
The DNA here is from genome assembly GCF_037176805.1 of Vigna unguiculata. Lineage (NCBI taxonomy): Eukaryota > Viridiplantae > Streptophyta > Magnoliopsida > Fabales > Fabaceae > Vigna > Vigna unguiculata. The sequence goes on from NC_140793.1 coordinate 27,084,839, forward strand.
TATATAATTTATAAAACAGTGATACTTATAAATTATAAGTATATTTAATAATATAAATATTTTCTTAACTTTTAATTGATTAAATAATGTCTTTGTCAAATAAATTAAAATAGTTATTATCTTTACTTGTTAAATTAGTCTATTATATTAATAATTAAAATTTAATTTGTAATTATTAATGATTTAAATAATAATTATTATATATTTCTATTTTTAGAATAATAAAATATAAAAAATTAATATTTTAATTATGTTTTTATTTTAAATTTTTTAAGAAAACATATCAGCCAGCTAAACCCGCTCTGTAGTTGCCTTTAGTTCACCAATTTGACAGGAGATCAAGTCAAAACATGTTACAAGTTAAAAACTCCTAATTTAACCACCTCTAATTTTATCGGGGCATTTTACCACTCCTAATTTAAAGTCTCATTTAGCATGATATTAAGAAACATTGAATTGAAAAGATAGAACACATAAAATATGACTTTGATCAGGGGTGGATATCTCGAGCAATAGCAACAAATTGAAATGAGATTTAAGAAAGAATAAGCAAATAAATAAAAATAGTGGAATTTCTCTATTACTTTTATGGTGTGTTTGGATGAGGTAATTTAAAAGAGTAATTTATTTATTTAAAAAATTTTAATTTTTTTAAGTAAAATTACTAGTTTGAATTGAGAAATTTTAAGAAGGTATTTCAAATAACTAAAATAATAAAATTTGAAATTCACTTTAAAAAATGAGAAAATTGAAATTCTATACATTGTGAAATTCCTCATTAGTCAAAATGAAAAAAGGTCGAGGCTAACTCAAACAACAATCGACAAGGACTAACTTAAAGCCGAATTCAAACATATTTTAGTTGGTGCCGACTTGGCCCAAAATTTCGTTTGGATTTATTCGGTCGAATTCGGTCAAATTTCGGTTGGGATCGACTTGATCGAGTTTGACCAAATGTTTGGCTAGGGCCAACTTGGCCAAATTTGGCTAGAGCCAACTTGATCAAAATTTGATCCGAGTTAAGTACAATCAAATTTTTTCCTATACCTACTTGACCTAATTCGATCAGGGTTGACTCCATCAAATTTGGTCAAATTTGGCCCAGTTGATCTTAGCTAAAATTCAACTAAGTTGTCCTCGTACGAAATTGGGCTGCATTCGACCAAGTTGAGCCCGTATGAAATTTAGCCAATTTTGACAAGGTCTTCACTGACAAAAATTTGGCTAAATGAGACTGAAGTTGGACTTGGCCAAACTCCGTCGAGTAAGACATGTCTGAAAGTTGGCCAAATTTTGTCAAGTTTACCCTGGCTGAATTGTGGTCAAATTTAGTAGAGTCAACATTGACTTAATTCGAATGAATCGACCTTGATCAAAATTTTGGCCAAATTTTACCTAATCGGCCCAAAGAGAAATTCAGATAAATTTGGCCGAGACGACCATGTTTGAAATTCTACCAAAGTCATTTGAATTAACCCCGGTGAAATTTTGCAAAATTTGTTCAAGTCTGCACCAGCTGAATTTGACCTAGTTAAAGTTGACCAAAATTCAGCCCATATGACACCGTAAAAAATTCAGTCGAATTGATTGCATCACAAAATTTGGCAATATTTAGTTGAATCAGCCCCAATAAAAATTTGATCGAGTCCAACCTGACCGAAATTAGGTTGATTTTTTTGAGTCGTCCCCGAGAAAATTTGGCTAAACGTGACAAAGTTGGCCCTGGTCGAAATTGGGCGAAATTCAATCGAGTTGGATCCGTCAGAATTTTGGCCAAATTTGGCCGAGTCGACCTTGATCAAATTTGGCCGAGTCGACCCCGATCGAATTCAACAAATATTATGTCGTCGAAAATTTGGCCAAATTCGATCGAATTGAACGAATTTAAGTTTGATCGAATTTAAATATTTTAAGTTGACTAATATATTTTTCAAATTTTTATATTTTAAAATAAATACTGTTAAAATGAAAGTTTATCTGATAAGAAAAATTCAATTATTTTATTCAAACAAGAAATATAAATGTAAGATATTTCAATTACTCTATCTAAACAGATTATTTAGAAAATAAAAGAAATTCAATTATAATAAACTCAAATGAAATGCATTTTAATTTTTTAGAATTGTTGAAATACTTTGTCCAAGCACAAATTTATTTTTTTGGGCTTGTGAAAAATATGTTGTAAATAAATGTTCTTACTATTCTCATCTTAACTTTGTTCGAGAGAGAAAGAATACATTATAAAATGGAACTGAATAAATAAAAAAAAGACAATAAAAGTAAATATTTTGTTTAATTGAAGCAAAATAAATTGAAAATAAATAGATAAAATAGTTTTTTTTTTCAAACGAAGATAGTTTAAATAAAAATCTGCCTAATTATTCCTAACTTTTTTTATTCAGATGATTAGCAATAATTTTGCAAATATATTTTTTTCGCTTTCTTCAATAAAGAAATCTTGTACGCAAATATCACACACACACATATATATATATATATATATATATATATATATATATATCCTAACTAGGAATGTCAACGGAATTGGTAGTAGCTCTCATGTATCTTATCTGCTGCATAAATATTTATCACGAACCTGTATTCATATTTGTGCGGGTATTTATTATGCGGGTACCCGCATATGTTTTTAATATCCATGGATATCTAAGGGTACTCGCGGGTATTTACAAAATAAAAGTATAATATTTAACAACATATATTAACCATAAATTCAAAGAAAAATAAAATACAAAATATTCATAAATTTCAAAAAAATTGTAAATAACCTATTTAAATAGTGTTGAATTACAATTTATAAAGAAACAAATATTTTTTATAACCAATTGATAAAACGTAACCCATCCAAAATCAATATATTAATGTTTTAATCATATTTGTTTAAATTTAAATTAGAGTATAGCGGATATAAGTTTCTATGGGTACGAGTACTATAATATCTATACCCGTCCCGTTAACATGCGAATATTCGTACCTGTTAACATACGAGTATTCGTACCCGTTACTCGCGAGTATCCATTTACCGTATTTATTCTTTTATCAGTCAGTGGTTTTAACCGAGGATTGAAGGATCGAGGGTTGAAGCTTTTAAATGCGACATCGACATCGACCAATTTGGATCTCACATATACAAAACCGTCACCAGGAGTAATTTCTAATCAATCTCCAATAAATTATATGTAATAACATAGTAGGATCTTTGCAGAACTTTAAATTTTTCGGTTTGTATATATGGATCGAAGCATCCCATATCTTTTCTATATTTTAATTCTTTTCTGTTGATAAAAAAAGAAGTTAGAATTATTATACTTATGAAACCAAATTAAAGAGTAATTAGAAGGGTATGTTAAAAGTGAATAATAAAAAAAATGGGTGAAATATCACTATCCAAACCAAATCATGCAATAGTTTGTGATCCTCAAATGACATGAGTAGCAAATAAGTTCCTTGAGAAACAATGGTGACCTTTAGATACCCAGGAAATCAAGTGACTTAGTAACTCTACATATAAGGCAAACATGGCACCATCACTAACTAGACAGAATATACAATAATAATGACTCCAACATCTCTCAATGGTAAAAAATTCATACATAGAAACCCAATTCAGTTTTCAAATGTTTTAATCAAAACTTCTGAAAGACCAGACCAAAACATTTTGAAGAAGTTCGACTTGTTTGGGTCGGAATATTGTTGACAACAATCTTTTTCAGCTTGTTGGCTCAAAACTAATGAATTGTGTATTCTTAAAAAGAATTCAGCATGTGTGAATTAGAATATCTTTTAACACCTTTAATACAAAAAAAAAAAAAAAAACTTATTTAGATCTTCCCCAAAACTTCCACAAAATGTGTCATTTCTAATGAATCTTTGATAAACAAAAGCCCTTCCTATTAAATAGTATTTCTGGCCCCAAATGCAATTGATATTCCCATACTGCTAAACCTAGTGAATGAATATGGATATAAATAGGTATTATAGGTACGTGATGTGATGTAACAGGAGAAAAGAAAAAGAAAAAATTTATATTTTATCAAATAACTTCAACATTTATTTGATTTTCTAATTTCACTTTTTTATTTGATCTTTTCCATTTCCTTTCCAATTCTTTTACTTATTCAGGTGGATAAAATATATTTCATATCTATACTCAATAAAAGGCCAATCAAAGAAGCATATGTGAAATTAGTGGACCTGACGTTCAATCGCACGTATACCAAAACTAGTTTTCTTCTAAACTAAAGGTAGAAAAGTAAACACAAAATCAGTTTTGCCTTAGTTCATAAGTAACGGAATGTGAATAGTTCGAAAATTTCCAGTTAGGTTACCAAAATCGTTGAAAACAAATTATACACGTTTGGTAACCCAGACAATTCGGTTTGATTTTCAATGGTCACGTAAGTTTTATCAATTATGTTTTAAAAAGACAGAAATAATATTTAATTATTTTTATTACAATCATAATCTCCCATTCTCAAATTTACATTTGTATCTATAATAAATGCAATTTATGAATTAGTGTTGTGGCTATCCCTGTGGCCATCCATTCTAAAGCCTGAGGTGTTTTCATGGAACAGTGAGAAAAAGAGAAAACTTGTTCCATCCAACAAACATTGAAAGAGATTTAACATGGTCAATGGTGAGGTCAACCTCGGGTTTCGTTCAAACTAAAAAAATACATAACTCTGGATTTTATTTTCTGAGTTTTTATATGTTTTCAAAATATATAGATCAACATTGATTTCGATATTTAAAATATATATAAAAAATTTAATATATTTGTATGTTTATTAGAGAATAACACCAAACAAATCCAGACTCAGAAATTCAGTGAGGAAATGAAAGTGACAGATTAATAAAAGAAGTATAATACATATATACGAAATTAAGGTATATATTTATTCTTGTTCGATATTATTTACTTTTCTTATAATTTATAATCATTAAAATTTTATTTAATTTTTCACTTTCAAAAGAAAAAAACAAATACATTTTTTTATTTATATTATATATTAAAATATCTTATTTTTAGTGTTCACGTTTGTTTCTTGATTTTATCCTTTAAATGATTTTTTAAAAAATTAAAATAATTATTTTATCAATATATAAAATCTAACCATTTTTTTTCAATTTAACTGTTTTTTATGATTTTAACAATATTTTTAATTAAAAAATATATAACAAATAAATAAAAACTAATTACAATAATATTATAAAAATTATTTATATTTAATTTTATAGTTATAATAATAATAAAAATAATAATAACAATAATTTTATTATTTTTTTATTATCATAAGAAGAAGAAAAAACATAGATGTGCATGTATTTTCGGTAGTTCTTTATTAAGAGAATGATTATCTTAATTATATTTTTAACCTTCTGGTTTTAAAATAATCATTTTAATGAAAACAATTTATATCGTAATGCTTACATTGTTTTGTTAGCTACACACACGTAATTATTGGAAAAATATTATCTATTTTATATGATTTAAAAAGTTAATTAGTGTATCATTTTTTTAATTCTATGTTTTTTAATGACTTAGAGTTTAAGAGTACTAATGATTTTAACGATTTTAACGATGAAACTCGATTATATTGTTCCTAAAAAGTTTAACTATAAATATATATTTTTTATTGAATTTTATTTCATAAAAATTATTATCTCTAAAATCTTTTCTAATTTTTTTTCTGTTTTCTTTTTCTAGATTTTCGACTTTGTCTTTCATGTGTTCGAAGATATGTTATAGGAATCCTAATATCGAGAATAGGAGTATCAAAGTGAGTCAACCTGACTCATATGGGTTGAGCCAAAAAAGAACCAGTTCAACCCGACTTACTTTTTTAGTGAGCAAAAAACTTTACAATCCGGCTTAATCCACCGTAGGTTGGTGGGTTACTGAATTGGTTCACTTACGAATTTTTTTTTGCAATTTATTTTATATATTTATTGCATTATAATGATAGCGAATTCACTCAGTTTATTTTTTATAATAGTGAAATCAAAGTGTTTACTTAATTCTCGAAATAAATATTATTATAAAAATAGTAATTAAAGATTAAAATATCAACGCATGTAACTTCACAAACAAATACATGAAACATTCAAACTATTCAAATATTATAGAACAACATTCTAATATTTAAAGATATGAAATTGTGAACCTAACTTGGTTTGTAGAGCTGTCAAGATGGGTTGGAATCTGCGAGTTAACCCGACCCACCATGGGTTTGAGCCGGGTTGAGTTGAAATTTTTTTACAAATTTCAATACGGGTTGAATTTTGACCCGGCTCACCCGGGTTGGCTCACCAACATGCAGATAAAGGATCACACAAGTGTTTTTTTTATTAAGTTGGACTTTGCATTTGGGTTAGTTTAGGTTATTTTTTTTATCCATCACATTGATAATTTGTATTTTTGTGTATTTGGATTGTATTGAAGTTTATTTAAAATTTAATCAGAATTATAATTTAGTTTTGACTGAAAAAAATAAAAAAAATATTTTTTTTTTTAATTAAGTGAGCTTGTGAGCCAATTCGTGATGGACCTGTCTCGATTCAAATTTTTTAACTTGCTAATAAGTGAGTCGGGTTATGTTGACTCACTAAGTGATCAATCCATAAGTTTGGACATATCTCCAGACTTAAACCCGTAATGAGTAAAGTTGAAACTCATTCATTAAGGATTAAAATCTTACCCGATCTGAATATTAAATAGAATGACTTCATCTTTTGTTTTTCTTAACTTTTAAGAAACATGTTAAAGTAGGGTGTTTTGGGAGTTACAAGTTTAAGAGTTGAAATGAATATTTGTTTGGTTAAGACGTGTTTATTGTTCAAATTTTTTTATGTGCAGATACATTAACGTGAGTAAGGTAGAAGAATCGTTACGTTTCATTGGTGCTCCTTCATGCTGTCGCCGATGCTTCAGAGTGCTCGCACCGCTGGCTGGTCATGGGAGGAACGAGGCTTGTACTTGTCACTCTCCTGCATTCTTCTTCAACCACGAGAAGACCACTTCCACTCCAGCCTTCTCCACAGCCCATTGGGCTCCCCAGCCCATTCTCACTCCCACTCCTACATGGGCTAAGTCGTCACTAGTGTGAGCAACCGTGTCTTCTTCTATGTGAGCAAATATATAGCCACGAATCCTCTCGCTTCCTAAATTTTTTTATCCACTTTTAAATTATTATTCTAATTATCATTAACTCATCACATCATTAAAAAAAATAAAAAAAATAATCTAATAATAATTGAAACAATAAATTAAAAGTAAGTTAAAAAAATTGAATTAAAATATCATTATCTCACGTATTATTAATACATCAATTAATAAAATGAAGAAATTTTTCTAACTTTCTAACCAATATAAATGCTTAACAACCAATATAAAACCTGTAATTTGTAATAATGATGTGATATTTAATTATGGTAGATTTTCTTTTCAAAACTTATAATATAAACTTAAATGCATAACCAAAAAGTTAAAAAAAAAATGCATAAAAGATTAAATTAAATGCTTAGTATAAAGGCAGTTCGGCGGATTAAATACCCAGCTACCTTATTAAACTACTACTAAAATAGACTAGTATCTCTAATTGCCAACATGAAAAAAGTACATATAATCAAACCGTTCAATTAAAAAAAATTATAATATAAATTAAACTGAATTATTTTTGGAATAGACTTAAACCGGTTCTGCCTATAAATAAACTTACAAATAATAATAACTATTTAAAATATGTATATAATAACTTAAATACTAAATTATTATATTTAGAATTAAAAATAATTATAGAGATACAATTTAAATTAGAAAAATATATTTTATTTATTTAGATTGAGTCGATTTTATACAGATGAAATCTAAAATTTACAATATATTTATTAAATGATGGGTTTTGGGACGTGGGCCCTTAGATTTTCCTCAAATCCGAAGAAATAGATACTAGATTTCAATTCACGCAAGCACCAACCCCATTGTAGGAGCAATAACCTGCAGTTAAAGTTTGTGCATTATGGAAGACCAAACCCAGAGAAAACCCAGAATCCTGTGCCTCCATGGATTCAGAACCAGTGGCGAAATCCTCAAGCAATTGGTCTTAAGATGGCCAGAATCTGTGATACAAAACTTGGACCTGGTGTTCCCCGATGGCCAGTTTCCTGCACAGGGAAGATCTGATGTTGAAGGCACTTTTGATCCTCCTTACTATGAATGGTTCCAAGCCAATGAGGTTGCTGTAGAGACAACACAGTCTCCACCTTAGTAATCCCCACCTCCGACATCATTCTAGTAGAGCTTTCTTCTTACGTTTTTATCTTTTTCGTGTACAGGACTTCTCCGGGTATAGAAACTTCGAAGAGTGTTTAGCATACATAGAAGATTTCATGCTAAAAAATGGTCCTTTCGATGGTATATTGGGTTTCTCTCAGGTGCGGACTCTGCTGCTACAATGTTATTTCTCAACTTTTTCTGTCTTTTGTTTTTCCAATTTTGAGAAAATAAGGAATGTTGTGTCTCAGGGAGCAATTTTAGCAGCTGCATTACCAGGAATGCAAGCGCAGGTACTGAAACACAAACTCATCTTAATGCTGTTTACACTTTCTGTTTTAGATTTTAATAAAGTTGATCTTCCTTCTGTGAAGAGATTCCCCTTTGGTGAAAGAATGAATACTTTGGGTTTTATAGGGTGTAGCACTTGGGAAGGTAGAAAAGATCAAGTTTTTGATTGTGATATCCGGAGCCAAGTTTGGTGGAAACAAGTTTGGAATGCCTGAATTGGCTTCTAAGGCATTTTCAAAACCAATTGATTGTTTATCTCTTCACTTTATTGGTACTTTCAAGTCCCTCACTTATGATTCTGCTTCAACAAATTTTTCTTCACATATAACTCTAAAACTTGTATTCTATCTTCTATGGTGAAGGGGAGAAAGATTTCATGAAGGAAGAGAGCGTTGCTTTGTTGGAAGCATTCCAGAATCCTGTTGTGATTCATCACCCCAAAGGACACACAGTCCCCAAACTTGGTTAGTGAACTCTCCTATTGTAGTTCTTTTATTGTAACTATGATTGTTGCCATTTGAATATTGGTTTTGTGCATATAATGTGTCTCAATGTGATTTTGATTTGGTCTTTCTTTGTTGCAGATGATAAAAGTCTTGAAATTATGGTTAATTTTATTGACAGCATTCAGAGGATGATTTAAGATGGTGATATCAAAACTTGAATCTTATGCAAACTTTCTGTCAGTTTTCTATCTTGTAACAATATTATAAAACTTCACTGAAACCATATACTAATGAGGATTTTCCGCGATAAACTCCAATATATTAAGTCAGCATCAATGAATGGTTAAATTTGAAAGGGTTTATTTTGTTATGCAGTTGATTAAGATCTATTCTGCAATTGATTTGAAGCTGCAATGCAGTGAAAAAGATTGGATTGATAAAGTATTTTAATTTTACTGTTTTCATTAAATATTTTAAGTTTTTCCATTAAGTCTTCCAAAGAAATAACTTCTTAAACATGGAAAAATTAGTAAATGACAATTCTGTCATTCCCTCACACATGTAGACTCTTGGAAAACATGAATATCGGAATCATTTTCTTAAAAATAAATAGAATTTGTTTAGCTGGTCATAAGCATTTTGGAAATGTTTATATTAACTTCATTCTTTATATAAGGAATGCGATTTACTTTAGTTGTAAATTTGTTTAACGGCATTATTGTAAAAATAAGCAATATTATATAACTTTAAATGACCTTTGATACATCTATATAGAATTGTATTGCTTAAAGTTTTTAAATATTTTTATTTATTATGTTAAAATCTGTATTATTTAAAGTATTTTTTTATTTTGTGAAATAAAAAGCTAATAATAATAAAATTATAACTAATTACTTATACATTTATAATATAAAATTTGGATATTACCACACTGTCATGACTGTTATATTTCCAAAAGAACCAAATAGGAGATTTTCATCTAAATGATTATTGCCGGTTCAACTTTAGGAGTAATATAATTATCGAAAAAGTAAAGAAAAAGAGAAAATAAAGGATATAATTGTAAAATAGATGTAGTAGAAATGTATTGAGTTTCAATGTACGATGGTCTTTGTTTATTATGAAGAGGAGTTAAGCTTAAAATTTTCAAAATTCATTGAAGTAGTTCTTAATTAACTTATTTGAGAAGCTAGTGTCTCTTAGGTATTCTCCATTATATTTTCTTTCTTTGTAAGAGAGAGGGAGATGAAAAGGATAGAGAAAGAACAAAGAGTAAGAAATTATGAAACTAATAATGTATTATTCAAATAGAGGTACATGAGTATTATTAGCAAAGAAAATGCAAGATTGGTGAAAAGGTTGAAAATATATATATAAGCTATCTTTAAGTTTTCCGTGTAAAATTATCTGCTTGTTTTTCTGGTTTTTAACATAACAATAAAATTCAAAATTACATTGTTATCTTTAGTGAATTTTGATGCACTTAAAATATTTTTGGATATAATTGGAACATGTAGAAGACCATTGAGATAAATTTTGTATATTATATCATATATAATTAATTATTAAAAAATAGTATTTATTTGTGACTGATGATTATCGATTGAGATGAGTGATAAAGTAATTTAGTAATTAAATAGAAAGGAAAAGAGAGAAAGATCACAAAATTAATATTCCTCTAATAATTTGAAAAAATAAGAGAAAATGGAAAGATTTAGTGAAAGTCTTTTAATCCAACCAAATAATCTTGGAGCCAACCATCTTCCACAACAAAATAAATAAAATGAACTGTTTTGTTAAGAAAATTCTGACATATACTCGTTAACTAAAAAACAAATTTACATATGGGTTGAGCATCAACCAATAAATAGAAGTATAAATTCATCGCTGTAAAGTTTTATAACCATAATTGTAACTGTTGGTAGAGAGCAAGTTTTGAAACTGTTGTCCCTTATAAATTTTATGTTACAGCGAAATAATAGCCAGAGAACAATAAAAAAAAATAAAAATAGACGTTATTACAAAGGAACACTGCGTTAAGGACATTTAATGCTTCTTGGTGCTGCAGCTCCATAATGGTACTTTTGGCAGTCTACTCTTCTGAAAATAATGTTTTAGTTTATATATTTTCAGGTAAATGGTTACTTTTCAATATTTGTATATTAATAAAACATTTTCTCTTTTACTAATAATTCTCATATTGACATAATATTTAAAGTTTAATAAATAAATATTTTTGAAATAAATAAATAATATATATATATATATATATTTAAAGTTTAGAATGATAAAATAAGATAAAAATATGTATTTAGTATTCAATAATGGAACACTAATTGGTATCCTAAAAATACTGGTTAAACAATAAATAATTTGCATTGATTTCATCATTTTTATATTAAAATTGGAAATAATTAAATACGTTAAACTAAATTGTATAAATACATATAACAAATTTTATAAAAATCAAAATATCTTTTTAAATTTTTAAACAATAACTTTTTGATACGAAATAAGAACTTTATAATTTTTAAGGTCTTTACTAAAAAGAAAAAAATATTTCTACTTTAGTTGTTTTCTTTTTATAAATTTTTTAAATATTTAACATTATTTTTTTGTTGATTTTTATGTTAATTTAAACTTTTTTATATTTAATTTTTAGCAACATTATAATATAGTTATTTTATTAATTATTTTCTAATTTTTATTGATGAGCATTAAATAAAATATTAAACACATTGTATAAGATATATGGACATTTTTGTCCTTTAAATAAAATAAATTTATATTAATAATTATTAAGACAGGTTTTATTTAATATCACACTTAATTATGCAAATTTATAGGATCCAATATATATATTACTTATCTTTAACAAATATCTTAGAACACCGCTTAGAAAGATCCTTTGGCAATTTTATTATTTTAATTAGAAAATTTAATTAATTGTTAGACGTTAATTTTGAGACAAACTAGACAGCTGGGCATTACATAAGTGGTACCATGTTAGGTAGGTAATACCTCAATTTTATAAATTTTCAATTTTGAAGTTTTTATATAAAGAAATAAATTAAATGCATGAAAGTTGTGTTGTTGAATCACAATATTTGTAGTGAGAGAGTACTGGAAGAAATGGAGCTTGTGCATTGATTATGGAAGAGCAAAGGCAAAGAAAACCCAGAATCCTCGGCCTCCATGGGCATGGAAGCAGTGCAGAAAATTTCAAGCAATTAGTGTTGAGGAAGTAGCCAAAATCTGTAACACAAAAGCTCGACCTTGTCTTCCTCGATGGTCCCTTTCCCATACAGGGAACTACTTCTGACGTTAAAGGATACGAATGGTTTCATGCCAATGAGGTTGTTGTTAGAACAATCATGTTTCATGTTATATGTTTCATCACCATATACATTTCTAAATTTTGCTTGTTTCTGTGCAGGACTTCACTGAGTATACAAACTTTGAAGAAGGTTTAGCATACATCGAAGACTACATGGTCAATAATGGTCCATTTCAAGGTATCATGGGTTTCTCTCAGGTAAAAAGATGTTATATTGTGTTTATTATACAAGAGATGCTAAACCATGTTAATAAGAACGTTAAAATATCTTTTTAGTCTAATATTCATGAAATTTTATCAAATTAGTTTGTTTTTATCTTCAAATAGTTCGTCAAATTTGTTCAATTTGACTTTTTTTTGGTAAGAAAGAATAGATCTTGCTTTTATCTTAATGATAATACCTTTGTTTAAAGGAAAATTATTATACAAGCGTCATTTTACTGATGATTTCTTCTATATGGTCAAATTATGAACTCCACTTCCCGAACTTATATTTATAAAATTTAATTAAACTGATAATTTACTTCTTAATATAATATAATAATCATTTCAAATCTATTCAAAAATATATTCTAACAAGTTCAAACAAAAATAATATATACATCCTATTTTTATCTTGATGGTAATACTTTTGTTTAAAGAAAAATTCTATACCATTTTAATGACGTTTAATTTTGTCGATAGGAATAAACTAATCAAACTATTAATAATTTATCCAAATTCGACAGATTGCTTGTTTAAATTTATTTTATTTAAAAAAATGAAGAAAAACTCAAACTTTCATACTTAATTATTTAAACGAGTTTAATCCTTGACTCTAAAGCTTGACATGGAAAGTTGATCAGTAGCGGTTTCGATATAATATATTATGAAATTTCTTATATATATATATATATATATATATATATATATATATATATATATATATATACTATTTTTTTTATTAAAAATTCGTTTTGTTTAGCTTTATAATGTTTTGAGTTGAATTAAAACGAGAGTCTAGTAAATAATAAATAATATTTCAGCATGCCATATGGATAAATTTTAAAAATATATATATTTTTAAAATATAATCAATTAAGTTATAAATAAGTAGTTAAATAAACAAAACTTAAATTTAATCTGGTTTTTAAGTAGTCAAATTCAGTTTCTTTAATTAAGTTAATTAGTTAATTAAGCTTGAGCCATCAATTTTCTTATAAGGCAAATTCAAACTTCATGAGGTCAAATTATTTGCATCCAATATTTAGGTATTCTGCATTGTGTATCACTCAGTTTTTGAAATCTAGATGAATTATTTATTAGTAATAAGGAATCAATGTGTTTCACGGGGCACTTTTGGCTGGTGTAATGCCAGGACTGCAATCACAGATACTACAAATTAAGAAACTAATCTTCTTTGACCTTTTTATCATGTCATGAAATGCTATGGTAATATTTATCATGTTTTTAATATATTATATATAATAAATTAAAAACAACATATTTACAACTTTTGTATTCCTTTGTTACATTATAAATTAGAATTCAAAATAAATGCTTTTCAAACTTGAATTCAATCATAATTGTTAAGCTTGCAAGGGATTAAGCAAGTTACAGAAAAATACCTAGTAAAAAAGATTAAAAGTGAATGTTATATTTACTTGAACTCACTTTTCTAGAATTTGTAATAGAACTTGAATATATTTTTGAATGAAGTTTTGTATTACCATGATTTGACAAGAGAGAATGAGTTTAGGGTGTAGCATTTACGAAGGTGAAGAAGATGAAGTTCGTGATTGTGATCTCTGGAGGCAAGTTTGGTGGAAAGAAGTTCGCAATGCCTGAATTAGCTAAGAATGCATATTCAGAAATAATAGATATCCCCTCCTTCACTTTATAGGTAATTTCAACAAAACTCAACTCCATTCTCAACAAATTTCACTTTTCTGTCTCTTCCATCAAAAGTTTTTTCTTTTTGTAAATGTAAAGGGGCCACTGATATTGCCAGAGAAGAGCACATTGTTTTGTTGGAAGCATTCAAGGATCCTATCGTGATTTTCCACGATGAAGGTCACACGGTTCCAAAACTTGGTTAGTGGTATTTCATACTTTAATTACTAATTTTTTTCATTGCTACCATTTCATTAGTGTTCTTCAAGAATTTTTTTTATACATATGATAGTCTCACATAATTTAGAAACATTTAGGAATTCAAGTCTGAGTCTAAGTTTCACATTGATTAGAAATAAATAAAAAAAATACTATATAAGAATAAAGATTTATAAACATATTGTTTTAAGGTTTTTGGTTGAGAGTGATTTGTCGATGCCTTATGTGATTGAGCTGAAGTCACATTAGTGTTGTATTTCTCTAGTGAACCTTCTCTGTAAACATCTTATTGTCTCACATAATATATAAATTTAGATCAAATACAGTTTAAATATTTATTTTTTTCTATTTCTTTTTGAAACACTTTCTAAAAACAAAAGTATAATAAAACTCCATGCTTCAAAATGTATTAAGAACGTAACGGTGAATCCTAACGATATTACTGAAATTAACGATGAAAACAAGACTAGAGTTAGTATTGTTCAGGCGTACAATTTCATTGAAATTTGAGATTTTGATTTGTGTCTTCTTTGTTGCAGATGGCAAGAATCTTGAAACTGTGCTGGGTTTCATTCTCACGATTCAGAGGATGGTGTCACCGGTAAATGCACGATTGTGATACAATATTTTCTTGCAAGTTCATTTCTATCCGTAAATTTGTTGCTTATGAATAAAAACTTGAATTGTTGGTCCGTGTAAATAAAGAAAGCCGCAGATAACATACGAGTAAACGAAGAAAATATGTTGTTGTTTTCCTTTTTATTAATTAAAAGATTAACATATGAAGTAAAACATGCAGATCCTTCCTCAACAATTTTAATTATTTTGAGTTAATTATGGAATAAAGTTTTCCACCACAGCTTTGATATTCAAGATATCTTTGCAAGCAAAATATCACTAATAGAATTATGTGGAACATACATGACTCTAAATCTATATTAAGAGAAAAAAAACACGTACAAGTTTGTTTATAGAACAAGTTTACTTTTAGAAAATAGGTTAAAATACATTTTTTGTCTCAATTTTCGTCAAGTTTTTTCAAATAAGTCCTAATTTTGGTTTTGTGTTTAAATAGGTCCCAATTTTCGTCAATTTTGTTCAATTGGGTCCTTTTTTGCTAACACCGTTCAAATCATTAACCCATGAACAGGACTGCCACGTGTCAATTCATGGTTTTTTTGAATTTTTTTATTTTTATTTTTTTATTTTTTAATTTTTTTTAAATTTTTTTGACTTTTTTTTAAATGTACACGTGTCAATCCAAGAGTGTGCCACGTGTCACTTCGTGGTTTTTTTGAATTTTTTTATTTTTTTATTTTTTTTTTAAATTTCCACGTGTCAACCCAGTAGTGTGCCACGTGTCAAAGTCAATGTTTTAAATTCAATTTGGTCCTTATATTTGTTATTTTTGTTCAATTAGGTCCCAATTTTTGTTAATATTAACCAATTTGGTCCCTCTCCAAATTAAAACCAAATTAAATTTTTATATTAAAATTCACATTTTTTATTAAATATTTTTATATAATATATTAAAATTCACATCATTATAACTTTGATATAAAAATTAAATTTGGTCACATCATTATAACTTTTGAGTTTTAAATTGGTAAATAATGGAAACATTTTATTAATAATATTTATTGTATTGGACAAATTAATCTGAAAGAATAAATTAAATGATATTTTTTTTATAATGATATTTTGACTCACTTTTAATCCACAACTTACATCACCTTTGAATTATCACATCACACCACTAAAAAAATAAAAACAGATAATAGAAGGATGATTGGAGTGATAGGTTAAAAATGGATAAAGAAAGTGAGTTAAAATATCTTTATTTTTTTTGTAACAAATTTGTCACACATTAATGCTTTTCTTCTTCTTTTTCTTTTTTTTTTTTCTGTTTTTTCCTTCCTTTTCATTAACTCTAATATTGATAGAAATTCAAACAAATTTCAGTCTCATGTTTATTAGAATTGAGAAAGTTTTTATGTTATAAAAGAACAAAATCTATAAACTCTTATCTTAAAGTTTTGGATTTTAAATTTATTAATTATTGTTTAATTTTTCGAAAACCATATTTATTTAAATTTTTGTATTGATCTCCATAAAGACCTATCAACTAACTATAATTTTATTTTCATTTTTTAAACAGTTTTTATTTGAATAAAGAATGAAATATAGGTTAAAAAAAAAGCTTCCTTAGCATTTTATCTTTGTTCATATTTTTTATGAGTTAAATATGTTTTTTTATACAACCTTTTAGTAAAAATTGATATTGGTTCATACTCAAAATTTTTGTTCAATTTAGTTTACTAACTTTAAAAATGATGGATTATGATTTTTTAACCAAAATTTGTTAAGTTTTATTGAGATTTTAAATGTGTTTTATGATAACATTTAAGTTATTTATATTGTTTATTGTTTATTTTCACTTCAATGTTAGTAGGGATGTCAAAAAAATCTATATCCACGGGTATCCGCGGATAAAACCTGCAACGAGTAGAAAATAAATATTAAAAATGGATACCCGCTACCAACGGGTACGAATATTTTTGATACCCGCATGGTAACGAGGCGGGTATGGGTATCATAGTATCCGTACCCATGGATACTCGTACCCGCTAAACTTACCCCCTTGACATTTTTTTCTTTCCTTTCTTTGAAATTGGACATATACATCAAACCTTATATAGACAATGACGTTATGGTATGTTTGTTGTCAAATCATAGAATGAAAATAAGAATACTTGGCACGTGACAATTGAGGCTTATTATTTCTTTATTTTGTTTATTTTTCAGGAATCAATAGGAAAAAGTGGGTTTGTTGATCAAAGCACTAATTAAAGAATTTCCATTATGTTACGTCATTTTATATTTACTTTTACAATTTGAGTTTATTTAAACTTTATTTATAATTTATGACAATGATGTATTTTATTTTATTTTATTTGAATTTATAATTAAATATTTGTTTTTTAAATAATTTTGTAAATACCCGTGGATACCTGCGGATATGAAAAAAATTAGGCGGGTACCTGCATAACGGATGCCCAACGGATATGGGTATGGGTACGGGGCAAATATTTATCTAGTGGATAGCGTACGGGGGAGTTACTACCCGTACCCTACCCACGTACCCTATCCGCCCCGTTGACATCCCTAAATGTTACCTGAGAAATACGATTGAAACGTCAAATAAATTTTAAAAAAAATTGTTAAAATAACTAAATTCAAGTATACCCAAAGTTGGGAAACTAAATTAAATCACAGTTTCAAAAAGAGACTAATTCCAATTTTCATTCGAAGTTAAGAAAAAAAAAACATATTTAAGTTTTTTTTATTAATTAAAAATTATATACGGATTTTTATCCTTAACTATATTTAGGTATTATATGACGAACATAGTTTTCGAATAGAATAATTCGTATATATGATATATGAAATCAGTAGATAAAAGAAATAACTTGTTGCATACATTATATATATATATATATATATATATATATATATATATATATATATATATATATATATATATTGGAAAAAAAGTTAACCTTTACATAAATATTTTACATATGGATTGTTAAAAATATATATTTTAAGAAATTGAAATAAAAAAATTACAGGTAAATTATTTTGTTGTAATAACCTAAAAATGTAAATTAAAATTTTAAAATTTATGCGACTTTTGTAATTTGATAGATGTCATGTTGCTTTCTTAGGGATAGCAAAATGAGTCAATCCAATTGATTTTTATTCGACCCATTTAAATAGTACAAACCAAAAAATGCAACTCGTTCCATTTTGTGACGGATTAACGGAATTGTCTGTCCAACTCGTCCTTCTTTTTTAACAATTTTTTTTTGTTTTTCTTTAACTTGATTTTCCTTGATTGCCTACTAAATTTATGATTAGAAGAGAAAAATAAAAAGAGAAGTACATTGCGGTAATATATGAAGATCAAAATCACATATTCATCGATGAAAATAAACTCATAAGAACTTTGATTTCATTATTCACTTAACTAATAATAAAGTTGAAAAAGCAAAGAACAAAAAATATTGATAGAAGCCATGGACTAGCCCGTTTTACTTAATGTTAGCGGGCCACAGGTGGTCAACCCATTTTACAATCCAACTAGGGATGACAATAGATCGGGTCGAGCATAGATAGTGTCTATCTGCAAAAAAAAATAATTCACCCGCTATGCATCCGTTAACGTGTCGGGTACCCGTTTAAAAAATATCCGTAAATATTTTTAAAACCGCAGGTACCCGTAGATAGTTTTTAAATGGGTACCCGTGGATACCTGCATACTTGAGAATATTTAAAAATTACATATATTTTATAATTTTTTTAAATAAAATTTAAGTAAAATTATGAATAAAATAAAATATAATATAATATAAATTAAAATTAAATTTTTGTTAAAATACTTTTTTAGTCCCAATTTTTATCAAGTTTTGTCAAATAAGTTCTAATTTTTGTTTTGTGTTCAAATATGTCCAAATTTTCGTCGATTTTGTTCAATTGAGTCGCTTTTTGCTAACATCGTTTAAATCATTAACGGTCATGAACAGTGACTGTTACGTGTCATTTCGTGATTTTTTGAATTTTTTTATTATTTTTATAATTTTTCTAAAATGTCCACCTGTCCCTATATTTGTTATTTTTGTTCAATTTAGCCCCAATTTTTATTAACATGAACCAATTTGGTTCCTTTCCAAATTGAAACCAAATTTAATTTTTGTATTAAAATTCACATTTTTTATTAAATATTTTTATATAATATATTAAAATTCACATCATTATAACTTTGATATAAAAATTAAATTTGGACACATATTTGATACGGACAAAATTGGGACTAAATTGAACAAAAATAACAAATATAGGGAGCAAATTGAATATAGAACATTGATTTTGACATGTGGCACGCTACTGGGTTGACACGTGGACATTTAAAAAAATTTAAAAAAAATTAAAAAAATTAAAAAAGCACGAAGTGACACATGGCAGTCACTGTTCATGGTCGTTAATGATTTAAACGGTGTTAGAAAAAAAGGTCCCAATTAAACAAAATTAATGAAAATTGGGACCTATTTGAACACAAAACTAAAATTAGGACTTATTTGACAAAACTTGACGAAAATTAGGACCAAAAAGGTATTTTAACCTTAAATTTTAATTAAATTTAATCTAATAAAATATAATATAAGTTAAAATTTAATTTTAATTAAATTTAATCTAATAAAATTTAATTTTAATTTTAATTAAATTTAACTTAATAAAACATAAATTAAATTTTAATTTTAATTTTTTACATATAATGGGTACCGCAGATACAGATAATATAATACTGCACTCGACCCGTTTATAAACAGGTCTTAAAATACCCACTACCCGCTCTCTGCGAATAACAAATATCCAAGGATACTTATCTCCGGGTACCCGCAAGCGTAAGTATTTTTGTCATCCCTAAATTCAATAGGCTGATAGACCAAACAAATCGAATTAATATAAGTTGATGGGTTAAAAATCCGAATCTAACATACGTTTTATCCACGGCATGATGAACTTATTCATCATACTCAATCCATTTTGCCACTGCTATATTTTGTTGAGTAATGTGAAACATACTTGTGAAACAAAAGATGACACCAATGAATTTGAAGAACAAGCTAAATGCACAAGATTACATCTCGAGAAACAAGTTCATCGAATTAGCAGAGATTGAAGAAGGAAAATTCAAATTAAAAATAAAGACAAAAATAACGCTTTCAGCAAGATACTTTATTTAATATAATAATTTTTTTTTATATAAAAACTCAATTCAAAATATCCTACTTTCAACCATCTTCAAACTTGATTAAGCTAAAATGTTGAAAATGTTTTATTATCTTATCTAAAAAATGATTAATTTTAATAATTTAAGAAATGGTGGATCCATTCTATGTAGGGTGTAAAACATGATTGATCCATATGCCGGATTATTTGACCCATAACAAAGCTAAGGGTTAGAGTGAACTAGAGAAGTTTTAGTTCAACGAAAAAAAAGAAGTAATTAACACATTAATTCAAAGTTTTTGCTCCACAGCTATCTTCTTCTGACATCTGAATAATGGAGAACAGAGTGGCAAGCCTCAAAGTAAAACAATCATTTTTTTTATTAATAATTTTCTAGAACATGTCATATGATCTTCCATAAACTTAGTCCAACAACATTGAAAGTGTTCCTTCTGCCCCTGACGTTTGGAAGCACTATTAATTATCTCTATAATTACCTCCCAATGTCAAAAAGACGTTTATTTAAGACTGAGACATTCACTATGAACAATCCTTCAAATTTTCTCTAGTGGGGGCACTCACTCATCATTACAAACTCCAGTGAGTCACCCTTTTCTTCTTTCTTAAGCTTCTAATTAATTAGTTTAATTCATTTTTACTTAAATAAATTATGTGTGTGGCATTTTGTGGTGTTTGAAGTCGTTCTCTGAGTGGAAAAAACCACATGGTATCTATAGGCCGGTGTTTAGGGCCTGGCGGTGATGTGTCTTTAATGCTTAATTGGAATTTATGATCACAAGAAGTTGTTGGGTCTTGGCCTATACCTCAGGTGGACCACAATCTACTGTGGCCTTAGATTATTTCACAGGCCCGTAATCCATGCTTTCTTCCAATTTCAACTCATACTTATTTAACAAAACATAATACATAATCATTAGCCTTGGTAATTTTCATGTCCAAAGAAGACTATTAAATGCAGAAAAAAAGAATATACAACACCAAAAGAAACTTGATAGTATGTAATATTTTTGGAGTTCAACATTTTTTTTTCTGTCACTGTCTCCAATTTATTACGGAAAAATTGTGTTTCATCTCTAAATTAAATTATAATGAAGTTAGTCTCTTTATTTTATAAAAATCAATATTAAACATTATTTTTAATAAATGACATGTGAAATATTTTTCATCTGACAAACGAAATTATACAATGTATTATAATATAACTTGGACAATGATATTATGATTTCCATTTTTTGACTATTATTCTTTACTCCTTGATGTGACTTAGTGTAGGTTATTGATTAATGTATCATTATTTTTTTCTTTGAAAGAATCAATGACTCACACTAAGCCACATTAGAGAATAAAGGGATGAAGTCAAAAAATGAAAGTTAAAGTATAATTTTTCATACAACTTTTCACATCTTATTTATTGAGAATGATGTTTTATAGTAATTTTAAGGTTAAATTACCCTTTTGGTCCCTCTATTTGTCATGAAATTTCATTTTGGTCCTCACGTTTTTTGTTGTCTCAATTTGATCCTCATTTTCTTAAAAATGACTCAATTTGGTCCTCACTGTTAACTTTGACCAGACAGTGTTAAAGTCAACGTCACATGTCAATTTCTGGTTTTTTTAAATTTTTTTAATATTTTTTTATTTTTTATTTTTGAATTTTTTGAATTTTTTTTTTGAATTTTTTTTCTTTTTGACAGTGTCACTTCACAGTTTTGCCACGTGTCAAAGTGACTCAATTTGGTCCCTATATTTGTTTTTAGTTTCAATTTAGTTCCAATTTTTGTAAAAATGAAGCAATATTGTCCTTCTTCAAATTGACACTAAATTTACTTTTTTATAAATTTTATGGTGATATTCTTACTAAAATTAACGTTTTTATTAAATATTTCTATAAATATTTTAAATTAACTTTAAATTCTATACAAAACATTAGACTTTGATTTTGTTTTGAACTTGAAATTTAGTTCCTAAATTTATGTGTGACAAGTTATTTGATTTTTAATCTTTACCAAGTTTGTATAATATGATACACTTGATGTCTTTATATATGATGACAAAATTGTTAATTTTTGAAATTAAGTTTGGGGTTTAACTTTGTTTAATAATAAAACTAAAAAAAAATTATTTAAAAATATTTCTATAAATATTTAATAAAAATGTCAATTTTATTAAGAATATCATCATAAGTTGTATACAAAGATTAAATTGAGGCTCAATCTAAGGAGGGACAATATTGTTTCATTTTTTATAAAAATTGGGACTAAATTGAAACTAAAAACAAATATAGGGACCAAATTGAGTCACTTTGACACGTGGGACAACGGTGTAATGACACGTGTCAAAAATAAATAAATAAAAAATTCCAAAAATTCAAATATTATTAAAAAATTCAAAAAAACCAGAAATTGACATGTGACATTGATTTTAACACCATCTGGTCAAAGTTAACGGTGAGGACCAAATTGAGTCATTTTTAAGAAAATGAAGACCAAATTGAAACAACGAAAAACGTGAGGACCAAAATGAAATTTCATGACAAATAGAGGGATCAAAAGGGTAATTTAGCCTAATTTTAATAAAGTATAGAAATTAAGTTTGCGTTTGGTTTTTATTTTGGAAGCTTAATTCATGTTTATTTTGCATTGAAAGTCACAAATGATATTTGACAAATTTTGGTTCGATTTCATTTAGTTCCAAACATAAATTGCTTTTAAAACAAGATTATATAACTTTTTTGTGAGATAAGATTTTCATTTTCATTCAACCAAACTTAATTTTTCTAAATGCAATCTAAACATACATAAATACTTTATAATTTAGTTTAGGAACTAAATTCAATTTTTCAAAGTAGTTTGGAGATAAAAGACATATTTAATCATTAAAAATATGTGATTTAAGTGAATGAAGCGTTGTGTAATTGATGTTTAACTCCTCAGGATTTATGTTAGACGAGAAACTTGATTGTGTTATTGATAAAGATAGGGTTATGAAGTGTGATATAAGTGTTAATGTTGGTGATTATTAAACAGTGAATGTCTTAATCTAGGAATGAATTTAACTGTGCATAAAGCAGGCGTAGATGACCCACTTATATATATTTGATTTGCACGCGGGAATGTCATTTCGTAAGATTACGCTTTACAGTTCCATCTTTAGGTGAAATTAAAGCTGCAAGCAAAAAGTGGAACCAAAGCAAAGCAATTATTTTAGGAAAAGCATGCAAAGTAACCATTTAAGCTCATCCTCAACTGCCCCAAAAACACCATTCACACAAAATTTAGCTTCTTACTATTCAATTACTGGATAAAAAGTCAATTTACGAATCATTACCTTCTGACGTTGCTTTAAAATGGGTTTAACTTAATGCTCTGTGGTACAATACAAATAATTATCCTATGGTATTTTATGAATCGATTTTGTATGATTAAGTATAAATTAAATTTTGAAGTGCAGTGAGTAAGGGAATATATGTGTACCTCTCTAGCATCTGTGATATATAGTATCTGATTTGAAGAGGAACAGTGTGATAGTGTTTTATCGTACAGAACAGTTGGCACAAGCATTTAAACCAGTTTATTATGGCATTGTGATACCTCAAAAGTATGCAATTCCACTGTTCCATTAAATCATTGCTTTTCTTCTCAAAGTTCTTCCCTCAAATCATTCGGTAGTTTGCTTCCCTACGAAATTTGTAACGAGTTCGTGCTAAGTGATGTCGGTGTGCTCTATCAACCTTAACTTTCTAGGCCATTATACTCTTTTATGTCTTCAGTTTTAGCCTCCCTATATTATGTCTAAACTTGCTATCATTTCTGGGCCCATTACGAAATATTCCTATATCAAAATATTTATATTTTACACCGGTTATAACATTATTTCATATTTTATCACAACAATTTTTATATTAATTATTATGTTAATATAAAATTATAATTTTCATAAATTTTAAATCACTTATAATATATAAATAGATGTAAGTCTTTGTTGCATGTGACATCAATTGTCCCGTGACGGAGATTAAGTGGGCCGAGTCATAATCAAATCGTAGCGTTTGAGCTGTTACACTCTTTGGCCTACTGGTAAGCGTTCGATCCTAACAATTGGTATCAAAGTCAAGGTCATGAATTGGTATTAGAGATAAGACAATTTCATACTATATAATTGGGGTGCAAAGCTCACCTTACAAACCAATTTTATAGGTTGAATTAGGTTTAAAAAGTTTACTTCTATAAGAAATTAAGTTAAACTTAAAAATCATTTATTAAAAATAAACCATTGCATCTCACACCAATACAAATAAAAGTTTAAATAATATATAAAAGAAAAAAAAATACTCACAAACACAATTTTTAAGGTTTTGTTTTTTGAAATGATGTCATTTTTTTTTTACTTTACTATTAGTTATTGGTGGTAAATCTTCCATGTCTATTTTCAAAAAATAAAATTCCAACAAGAATAACAAAGTTAGGATGAGAAGACATAAACTCGTAATAAAACCTTAATTTACACTTGAGGTGGACTAATGATTAGAGGTGGTGAATCTTCAAGTATCTCTATGAAAAAAAAGAAAAACTAGACCATCCCAACAATAATTAATAATATATAAAGTTATTTTATTAAGAGGAGTTTGATGGAACCTAGTATTTGTTCTGATTGCCTCTTAATTTATTCATTTGGTGAAAGGTTGATCGCAGCCTGTTAGCTTTTATTTGTTTATTTTATTGTCTGAAT
Organism: Vigna unguiculata; assembly: GCF_037176805.1. Taxonomy (NCBI): domain Eukaryota; kingdom Viridiplantae; phylum Streptophyta; class Magnoliopsida; order Fabales; family Fabaceae; genus Vigna; species Vigna unguiculata. The sequence goes on from NC_140793.1 coordinate 27,109,839, forward strand.
TCGTTTTCAGAATATAATAACATTTGAAAGTGACACTTACCAAAAATAACTCTCTTTTACACTTTTTTCCGGTTATTTCTCTGCGTGTCTGGGGATGAGTTGGGTAAATAATCACATGGTTTAAAATAATTATATGCAATTATTTATGAAGTGGGGTAGTGGTACCAGTCAGTTGAAGAAAAAAAAAAACTATTTTTAATCAAGTATTTTCTTTTTCTTTTAAAAAATGTTCTGTAAAATTTTCTTACAAAAACAAAGTGAAAAATAAAAGATATTAATCTAAGTCGTAGTATTTTTAGTTTTTTTTTTCAAATGTTTGAAAGGATTAATTTAAAATAATCATATTAAAGAAATTTATTACAATAATAACATTTTATTCGCTCTCGGAAGTTTATTGGAATAAATTTTAACAAAATACATAAATGAAATATCAAAAACAAAACAAATCGATTTGTGTTAGCATGCTCTAAGTTCGCCTCAAGTACAAGGTTGGTTTAGCACGCGTGTAAATATAGAATGAAAAATATAACTCATCTCATTTAGAGATGGATTAACAATTAAATTGTTAAAGATCGCATAGAATTCTAAATATATATATTACAATCTTCAATTCATTTCTTCTATCGTATTACCTATTTTTTTATTATAAATATACATTTATCCTATCTAATGATATAAAAGGGTAAATTGGTCGTGACAAATCACTAATGCAGAAAATATTTTCTATAACGGTTAGAACAAACTTTTAATGACAATGATAGAAGTAACATAAAAAGTTTGAGTTTCTTATGATAGTTCAACTTAGAAACCGAGAGAAAAATGTGTTTTTAAAAAATAAGAACATTTAAAAATAAATAAATCTCTACTAGCATGACAAATTTCTTACATATAAACATATTTCTAACTTATTTAGATTTTAAAATAAATAAATACAGTAAAAGAAATGACTAAAACATTAAATGCAAACTAAAACAAAAACCACAAGTACAAAGCAAATATAGAAGGAAAACGCAAACTAGAGTGCAAACATAAAATGCAAACCACAACTTAAACACAAAAGGCAAACCAGAGAGAAAAGCAAAATGCAAACCAAACGATAGATCTCATCACCCTGGGAGAAGCTTGACGACATTTGTGGTTTAGGGTTCGTGAAGGAAGACGAAAAATAAAATTAAGTGTGAAAGAAAAGCATGACATTAAAAAGAAAATAATGTCAATTTGTCACTTACTATACCAGTTGGATTTAGTACGGTCATAATATATTTTGTAATTTATTACAAAAAAGTCATTGTGTTGCTTACTATGTCGTTTGAATTTAGATATATTATAGTATTTTTTCACAGTTTGTTAGAACAAATATCATGTGTCACTCACATGGATAAATTAGAACAGTCATAACAAATCATCATAAAATATTTTTTCACTGGTAAATATTAAATAGTAAATATTGAAGTATTTATGGATTAAAAAACAAATTAAGTGGTTAGGGAATTTCATTGTAGTTTTAATTGAACTTTTTAAACATTTCAGATATTATGTCTTAAATTTTATTAATTATAATTAGTTATTTAAATTAAAATTAAAAAATTGACATACTATGTTAAACTGAATTTTTTTTTTTCATTTCAATTTTCAATGATTGCATTTGTTTGGTAAATATAAAAGTAACGCTTGATTTAAATAATTTCTTTCCGTTATTTTTTTAATTAAAAAGTGTATCTCTTCAATTTTTTACTCGAGAAAGCAAGTTTTTCTGGTTGACCAAGAATAAAGTTTTATTTATTTATTTTTATTAGTTATAAAGTTAAGTTCGGCAGTGGGTGACACAATTGACCCAACAAACAATAAATATTGTTAAAATAATTTTAGATGACTCTAATATTATCTTAAGAAATAAACTTTAAATCTAACTTAATGATATAATATCAATTTGTATTACAAGATTTGTATCCACTTATATATCTTACACTCATTTGATCTCTAGTGAGTGTGAATTTTTCAACACTAACATTCACTCATAAATATAAGATTTAATAGTAGTTATGGTGTTTTTATCAAATTCGAGATCAAACCGGTGGAGATAGCACGATTAATTATTATATTTAAAATATTGTTCGATTTAAAAATCCAATTTTTTTCACAATTTTGTTATTCAAAAGGACTTATAACTCTTAGTGACGAGGGAACATTGAACATATAAAAACAAGCCCCGAATCGAGACAAAAAAAAAGAGAGTTGATCACCCAAAAAATATTAAGGGAACAAAGGTTTGTTATAACAAAAATTTATTCATGCTCCAACAGAATAGTAAGAACTAATATTTGTCGATAAAATAAAAATAAAAAGTTAAACTGAAAATCCGAAAAAGTAACAAATAATTATAAATTAAAAGTTAAAAGATTGTGAAAAATTATTGAGGAAAATGATGTAGGGATTATATGGTTGTTGGTGAAATGGAAGTCCGCGGATGTTGTTGGTGGGAATGAGGCAGAATATGTATAGTAAAATGTGGGAAAAAAAGAAAAAAGAAATGGAATGTAGATAAGCATATATTTAAGAATTTAGGGACATGATGATGCGATTGTCATAAATTCACACATGGTGCTCATCATGCATTGAGGGATGGGTGAAGGGTCACTGCCTATCTTCCATTTTGGTGCAAGCTGGATGCAAGTGGAGCAACCATTTCACTCTGTCACCCCAAACATAGCACCCTTCTTTTCTTCAAAAAGTAAAACATCTCTTTACATATATATGGATCAAATCAAATATCAAACATACGTTTAATATAATCGACTCTTATTTTTATTTTTTACAGTTAAATATGTTTTTTCCCTCAACTTTTATGAAAATTGAAATTAATTTCTCTTCAAAACTTTGGTTCAATTTAGTCCTCAAATTTTAAAATTGTGTAAATTTAGTCCTTTCAAACAAATATTGTTGAGTTTATTTAACGTCTCAAACACATCTCAGGAAAGCATTTGAGATGTTTATACTGTTTGACACATTTTTGCTTAAATATTAATTAATAAACTATCATGAAACGTCAAATAAACTTAACAAAATCTGGTTAAAATGACTAAATCCACACAATTTTGAAATTGAGGGACTAATTGAGTCAAAATTTTGAAAATAAACTAATTTTAATTTTCACTGAAAATCGAAGGACTGAAAACATATTTAACTCTATTTTTTAATATTAAAACTTTATACCTCCTCAATTGAAGATGTCTCATGTAGATGCATGGCTAGTTTTGTCATATTTCATAATTTTTATTGTCTTTAGTTTATTAAAATACAAATAAATCTCTTGTATAATGTTGTCATTATTCGTGCATTAATTATTGCTACGCCTCTCCTCTTTGTATTGTGGAATTGTTAAATAATTTTTTCTCTTAGAAGTGTGTTCTTGTATATTTCATTTGTGTCCACTTTTGTTTCAAAATCTTGGGATTCAAGCCGTTTAAAATAATTTCAGACTTTACTCAAATTTTGGACCACTTCAAAACAGCTCACTGACCGTATTCAGGAAGCAACAAATAAATATATATTTCTATAACGTATTTTTCAATATATTAATCTTATCGAATTTCTCCATTCGTTATTCCAACAGTACTACAAATTGAACATTTAATAGACTTCAGCTCGTTTATGTTCTACACCAATCATCTTTACTCAGTGTCACCTTCTCAAATATCAAACGTTATAAAAACGTCAAAATAAAGCAAAAACAATTATAAGAGAGACTAGTTGTAGTATGTAGATACTACATTAATTCATTCGACAATTGATTTAGTATATATATATATATATATATATATATATATATATATATATATATATATATATATATATATATATATATATATCCTTTGCATACTAACTCATATAGTAAGTGTTGATCATAATTACCAAAATGATATCACTTATTTTTAACACTTCTACCTTGATTTGCTAATTTGAACGATGTTATTTTTACATTTATGAATTAATTAAGTTATTTTTTTCTGCATTTACAGGATTTGGATGGAATCATGAATTGAAAATAAAGGATAATTCATACAAATTCAATAATAGTTTTATCAATAAGAGCATCTAAACTCATGTGTCATATGGGTGACAAAACGGAATGGGTGTAATGACTCAGTCTATATAGAAAGGGACGAGTTAGGTTAAGAGTTTCAACTTGTTAGTATGTTATGTCCTGTCCCATCCAGCCGGTCCCAGTTTTTAAAAATTAAAATAAAATAAAATAAAAAGAATTAAAAATATTATTATTTTTATATTATTTTTAACTGTGTAAATATATAATAGTATTGTAATTTAAATTATTAACGCCTACAAATTAAGTTTCAATTATTAATTACAATTCAGTAATTTAATATGTAAATATAATAATTTATTTAATTAAAAACATTAATTAATCAATTAAAAGTTTCAAAAAATATTTTTTTTGATTAAATATGTTTTTAATATTAATTTATGTATATATAAACAAATTTTAAAATTCAAAATTTTGAAAAAAAATTAAAAAATATTTAAAAAAAAAAAAACAAACTAGAAGATCAACCTAACCCGACCCTTTAGTCCGGCCCGTATAAGACGGATCGGTCAGACGAAACCCATTTTTGACAGGTCAAAGACGGGACAAATCAAAACGGACCGAACTGACCTATTTTGCTACCCTAACGTACCATGACTCGTATATAATATGAGATTTTCTTCTTTTACAATAGATAGTTTTACTACTTTTTAGAACTTATTTTTTATTAATTTATCAACGGATACATTTTTGGTACTCACACGTTAATATTCATCTGTAAAATTCCTACAAAAAAATTTCCCTTGAATTTTCCGACGAAATCTTATCACTAATTCAATAATGTTTTTACCTATCATTACTTAACCTTGCAACAGACTTGAATACATGGGAAAATTCGATAGATAAATGAACATTTTTGGTAGTGAAACCAAGAACCATTAAATCATTTTCGAAAAATGAAGTTGAGGGAGAAAACCAAAATGCAGACCACAGACTTTACAAAATAAGGAATACACAATGTAATTATACAACTTTCTCTTCAACACAATTGAAGCACACTTTTGGACTTTCACAATAATGAAGTAAAAATTTATGCAATATTAATTTTAAGATCGTTCGATGCTTACCTGAAGGCTATAAATCACATATATAACACATATAACGGAAATAATATACCTATTTCTCGTTAAATCATGGATACTAAACAATATAAAAGAATAAAATTTATAGGAAAGATATCTTATTTGATTGTGATGGTCATAAAATTTTATCTCTTTCTAATATTTCAAAGTCTTACACTTGTATTTGTACCGAGATTGATTTTGTTGTGTCAACCTCTATCCATGAAACCAAATTATCTGGTCACAGGAGAAACTCTTGAAAGCTTAAAGATGAAAATCTATCGCATCTCCTCTCTTAGGGTCTTTTGAATTTTATTCTTTCTTATAGAAAACCACTCTAGCGTACATTTGCCTTTTGTTTCTATCTAAATCTAATACAAACTAAAACCAATTTTTATTTCCAGTAACAAAATAAATCTAATTAAATCATCTTTAATTTTTTATTTTTTTTAAAATTAAGTCTTAATTAAATTTTTATTAATTATATTTTGGTGCCACCGAAATATACAATAATATTCTACTTAAAGAAAATATATTAATTAATTATAATTACTCTTTAATTTAATTAATAATATTTTCCTATACAACAATGACCAGAACACTTATTATGTGATCATGTAGATTCATTATTAAAACCGATTAATTTATTAATTAAGATTGACGTCTAATATTATTCTTTAACTATCGGATAATATGAAGTATCTTTTAATTTAATAATTTATTTATATAGAACTCAAATTAAGAGTTGATGGATTCTCTCTAAATCAATCATTAATCCCACAAGAATTTAGTCATACTCAGTAATTATTCAACTAACATCACACAGCGTTAGATGTCTGATATCTAAGTATAATAAATAACTTGTTAATTTTCATGATAATCTCAAGTTTAAGGAAATTATATATTTAAAAAAAAAAGAATTCTATTAGAAAATTCACCTTTAAACTACTTCTTAAACTACTTCAATGATCATATCTCTATATGTAGCATCTATATGTATAATTTAAAAAATAAGATCTTTTAATCTTTATTTGATACTGACCACTAAAACATATTGATCTATCCGAATTAATATGTCATGTCCTTAATAATCTTATGATCATAAATAATTTAAATTAAAATTACATAAAACTTATTTTTTATTATTATAACCTCTATTATTAATTTTAGTCAGGAATATTATCATATTAATTCAATAAATATGACCATGAAATCAATAATAATAAACACAATTTTATTATGACTAATCTGACAAATGTAATTTATGGTATACCTCAAATTCAACATTAACTTGTCACAGGATGGGTGTTATCAGTATGTTCTGAAAAAAAAGAAAAGAAAAAAGAATTGTATGTGCGTAATTAAGGTAAAACTGAAGGCATATTTATGTAATCAATTCTAAAGATAATGATAGATAACATATATTAGATCTTCAACTTCACAGAACATATAGTTAACGGAAACAACACTTTTTACTCGAAAAAAATGTTTAGGCAAATAAAGTTTTAGAATTTAGTGATTCGATACTGACTCTAGTGGGTGAAAGAAAAAATTCAAATTTTAAAAGCCTAACTCAAAAATATAAAACTTGACTTTTAATGAAATTTTTATTAATTTATACATTTTAAATTGACTTTATTATTAATCAATATAGTATTTTCAACATATATGTCTTACGTCTGGACATTGACTAAAAGTAATATCACTTTATTTAATTTTAGAGACTACTTTTATAATTTAAGTTAAACTTAAAATTTATATATATATATATATATATATATATATATATATAATGTTTTTATTCCGTAATATTCTTGAAATATTACTTAGTTAAAAGATACATATTGTTATAAACCAATGTTGTTTTACTGTTGATTTTACTACTACTAGGGTAAATATATATCATGACTTAAAAATTAGTAACAAAGTGCTTTCGAAACAGTGTTAACAAAGTGTTTTTACGGTCTGAATCTGAACTGAAGTCCTTATAAAATATAATGACGATTCTTAACCTTTGTTGGGATTAATGGATGAGGAAAGTGTATATGTTTTGTTTGGCGAAGGTGATGCCAAATTAAGAGGGGATGGTGGGTAAAAGCAAAAGCTTAAGATGATTACACCCTTCGTTTGTGTGCATAAAATAAAAGAAGTGGTCCTAATGATGGGTGTGTGATGACGAGACGAGATGAGATGATGATTCTTAAGTTGTGATGAGTGTTTTCTGTGGTTTGCTTGCGGACATATGTATAGGATAGAAAACCCAAATTGGTGAAAAGAATGCAGAGGGGAAAAGGAAATAACATGTGTGCCCAGGACTGTGTGTTGGCGTTGCGTAGCAAGCGAAGGTGACTAGAAGAAGAATTAAAAAATGCAAAGATGATTGTATTTGTAATGCTGCGATAGAAAGAAACAGTAGAAAGTGCAGAGGAAAAGTGAAGAAAAAAGTGGAGTGTTGGTGAATGAATGGATGGAGGTGATGGTGGTGCGACAAGCAAGCTGGGGGTTCTGTTGTGGCATGGGGGCCACAGTTTTCAGTGTATACGTATGTATATGTGTATGAATGTGTGTGAGAGTGTGTGTTTGTTTGTGTTATTAGAACGTACTTAAGAGAGAGAAAAGCTGCAAGAGAATATAGAAATGCAAATCACGGTCGTCCCATTCTTTTTCTTGTCTTGTCACTATCCACTTCCCTTTTCCCCGCAATTCTCTCTCTCTCTGTCAAGCTACCTCAACGGACACAACTTTTCCGTTCCGTACTTCATTTCTTCTTCGTTCTTCATTTCACTCAACGGAGAGAAAGGCCTTGTGGCGTCACTGAACGGTGTTTTTGCGTGCAGGGAGGAGAAGAAAGAGAGAGAGAGGAATGCTTATGTATGTGTTGGTTTGGTTTGATTCGATTCATGGATGTGGTTGGTGACACAGACACAGTACGCATAAAAAGTTTATTGTTTCTCATTCTGTCTTGTTCTATCTGCGGTTTCCCGCCAGCTGACACAACAAAATATATATCATAAAACAACACCAGCAATCTAAGTTCGAAACATCATTTTTAGCTAAGAAATAAACTATGTTTAAGTTATATATATACACGTTCCATTGAACGGTATTAAGTATTTATTATGAGTGTTTTTAATAACGATAACGTTAAATAAAAAAGAAAAGAAAAAAAAAATGTAAAACACCCATACACGACACGACAAAGAGATTGAGTACTCTCTGTGTGCGTGTGTCAGAAGGTCCCATCAGACGTCTATCCGTCCGTTTTGGCTGTTTTTGGAGCATCACATGATGAAGTCCATCTACCACTTCACCAATGCCTCTAACTCCCCACCCAAAAAACCCTTTTTCGTTTTTCCTTTTTTTTCTTTTCATCTTAATTTTGAGGCTTATAAAGAAAATTTCTTGTTAAGGGTGGGTTTTTCCTGATGAGGAAATGGCGCAAAGGAGGTTGGTGGTTTTAATGGGTGGGTTATTAGGGTGTGGTAAAAGGATTAGAAGAAAGTACGTTGGGATGGAGAGAGATTATGATGAAGGGTTGAGTGGTTTATTCCTTTATCTTATTTTGGCTAAAGTCTTTCTGACTCGATGACTTGAAAGTTCAAATGCTTCACTATTTTAACCAGTTTGCGATTATACGAAACGACAAGAGATGCAGTTAGCGTGAGTTGGGAGAAGAATAAAATGAAATTAAAGTTATGGGCATGGTATTTGATCCAAGGGAAGGGGTGTTTCAATTTCAAGGCCCTTTCTGCATCAATTATTGGGGGTCGTTCCCAGATTTTTATGTCATTACACTGCCCTTCTTCCCATTTTCCAAACACACTTTCAAAACATAAATTAAATATTATCATTCTATCTCTTCTCAATATCAAAACCAAAATAGACAAATCAGAGATCTGTCTAGAGTACACACAATAATTCTGGGGGTGGAATCCGTATCTTCTCTTCTTTTATTTTGCTATCTTATTATGAATGTTGAGCTTCGTTCTTTTCTGGTTAACTCTAACACATGCATTATGGATTATTTCTCGTCATTTTTCGTAAAATCCATTTGATGTTGACGTAACTTTCCACTAAATAATTGAATATTCTGAAGCTTGTAATTAATTAAAACCTAGTAAAAAAATATTAGGTAGTTTAATTAAAATTAAAGAATAATGAAATAAAAAGTAACCCCATGAAAAAGCGTGCTAGAAAGAAAGTGTTTGGTATGTTTGAGTATACAAGGTTGGTTGTGTCTTCCTAGAGATTGGAGAAGACAATGGGTTCTTATTTTGTTTGTGTGGATTGCGATGTGCCGACTTTGCATTTATAATCAGTTTCACACGCCAGTCAAGGATGTGTGTGCTTTTAGTTGGTCAAGAGATGCTCACTCCATTCTTTGCTTCAGGCGTCTCAAAATCATACTTTCAAAATCACCAAACTCATCCTTTATTTATCAAACACTTTTGTGAATATTTTATCTTCTTATTACTTATACATATTTAATACATATTACATTTAAACTCTTATATATATATATATATATATATATATATATATATATATATATATATGTTCAACAAAACTTTTTCGTAGCAAGCAAGTTAAATGTTCCAAAGTGGGAAGTAAATATGTATAAATGTCCAATGTTAGATTTATGTTGTGTTTGTATATCTATACCTGTTTGTGAATTTTATTGCACTACATTGATATATAAATCAATTAAGTAGTTAGAAAAAAAAAGGAGTTTCAAATATCTAAAAACGGGTTTCAAAATTGATTATAAAGTAGCTCAACATTGGGTATGGTCAGAAACTAAAAAAATATTTGTGTCCGTAGATATCCGTGAATATAATCCGCGATAAATAGTTAATATCTACGAATATTTATTATTTGTGGGTAACAGAGAGTGGATATTTTAATAATCGTTTATAAACGGTCGGTTGTGGGTATCATACAATCGTATCTGCGAATATTTGTTACTTGTAAAAAATTTAGTTTAATTTAATTCATATTTTATTAAGTTAAATTTAATTAAAACTAAAATTATATTTTTTTAGGTTAAGTTTAATGAAAATTAAAATTTAATTTATATTTAATTTAATTCATACTATATTTTTCTTATTATTCTATTTAAATTTTATTTAAAAAATTTATAAAATATATACTTTTTTAAATATTTGTGGGTATCTACAAATACGCGCGAGTTTCAAAAAAATCCGCTAGTATTTTTTAAAAGAATACTTGTCGGATAAACGGACGGGTAGCAGATGATTTCTTTTTTTGCGAATCCGATTACGGGTAGACACTATAAATGGATTAGAGCACGTGCTCTATTAATTAATTTAAATTAACTCTTTGTCAGTCAAAAATAATATAAACTAACTTAAAGAGACCAAGTATAAGGTAATAATCACCATGTTTTCTGTAGAGGAGAAAATGAGAACAAAGTGTGAAAAAATAAGAAGAAAAAGAAATACAGTTATTCAAAACTATGATCGGTTACATAAATTAGTGTGAAGAAGTTTTTTATTATTATAGTTGGAGATCCCATTCAAGGCCAAAGATAAAGATAAAATGATTTTAAAATATGTAAATGAGTGTAAATTTTACGATTAATCTTTTAAAGTTGAGTTAAACACGAACTTCACCTCTTAATAGTTATTTTTCAAATTTAATGTTTTTAAACTTAGTGTGTAAATTATTTTTTACTTATAAAATTTATTTAATAATCTCTTCCTGTTTATTTCTCATAAAAGTACTCGTAAGTTTGTTGCATCTTTAATCCTCTACAAATATAGCCTACTGTTGGTATTGAATGTAATGAACAGCAGTAGTTGTTTTACTTGTAGCGATACGTTTTATCTATTTTTTAAATATAGTGAGAAAAGAAAAACAAATTAACCGGAGCAAAAATTTTAAAAATACCAAAGTTCTATTTCTAACTTACAAAAATAATATGTAACGAGGTTATTTTAGGCGACGTCGTTTTAGCTCTTAAGATGTTGTTTTGAATTAGTTTAGCAAAAGAAGTTGATGATGACGCCAAAAGCTGGCGACCCATGTCGGAGAAGACCGCACGTAGCAACAGCTGCATATGATGCTGACAACATACATTTTTATTTGGTATGTAATAATAAGAATAATAAATTATATTATTAATGTTAATCACTCATTCTACCACTACCACCCTAGTACCTATCACTCAAATTCTGTTTGTTCTTTGGAAAAATCATAGATGTGGACTTTAATTTTAAGTCTAAGAAATAAAAAGAAAGGTAGGGATTAGAAAAAGTAGGAACAAAAAATAAAAGTAAAACATAAAATATTATCCGATCCAAATGTGTGCAAAGGTACAATGGTTGTTCCTCCTACCTACAACCCTACACCCACCCTACACCCACAACATTCATAAACAAAACCCACTCCACTCCGTCGGGCCCCGCCCTCACTTATCCCTCCTATGTGGGAACCAGAAAAAACCAATCTTCTTCATCTCCGCTACCCACACGCGCCGCTCACGCGCCACCTTGCATCCACCGGAACGCGTGAACTCAGTTTCAGTTCTTATCATGCATTTGTTGAAGCGCGTCGCATGATTTTGGTCTGTCTCCCACTTTGTTATTTCGATTACTTTTTAGGTGTATTTATTATCTCTGTACTTGTATTCTTTTTCTCTTCTTCACTAAATTAGTTATTATAGTCTTTTATTTTTGTCTGATTATTTATTTATTTTTATTTTAATTTGACACTTAACTCATTTCGTTTAAAGAAGTGTTTGTGAAATTATCATACTACACAAAATAACTCAACTTTTTGTATGAATGAGCTCTAATTACACTTCCATTATCATTTTTTAAAAGTAGGAGAAAGAAAATCTATAAAAATAAAGGAATTTCTCTGTCCACATTTCATAATATCCGTTTTACCCTTAGTTATTTTAAAAATTAATTATTTTATAAATAATTTACTTTTAATCATTTTACTATAAATCTCTTTTGTCTTAAATCATTATTTAAATTTTTTTATATATATTTTTTTTAATTTTATATTTAACAACTAATGTAAAAATTATATATTTGTTATTGATCTTAAATTTCTTAAAAATTAAAAATGCGAATACACATGCGCGACAACGCCTGTATGTTCATTAGTGTAAATAAAAAAAATGCGTTTTTCATTCATTTTGTAACAAAATAACCAAGTTTCTCGTGTTTGTTTTCAAAGTTGATGGAGATCTCATCTACTAAAAATAAAGTAAATTTTTTAGTATATAAGTGTATACAAAATTTACCTTATAAATTTGTTTATGTGAAATTTACATAAATTTAAAGTTTATTACCAAGAGTTATTAATTCTATTAGTATCTAATCCATGTTTGAAATGTATATATTTTGGCATGAGGTGGCATTTTTTTGTCTTTCTATTCTCATTATGAAAAAAGAAAAAGAAATAAATGAAGTGTGAAAAGTGACAAATGTTGTTTAGTAACAATGAAACAAACAATAGATATAACAAAATTGTGGATCACGTGCCATTCAATGTACACTCTCTTATGCAAAGTGAAGAAACATGTAATTAATAATGTATTAATTTGTTCTCCTTATACCAAGGTAAACCTCCTTCTTGAATTTGTTAATATCATCCTCAACTCATGAAAAGGAAATGAGAAAAAAAAAAGTGGATGGAAATGTGAAAAAGTGACTATGCTTCTGTTGTTTAGAAACAAGGAATTAAAGAGAAAAGATATAAAAAAAGATAGGATCCCACCCAATTGATTTTTCACTCTCATGTATGCGAAATATCAACATAAAAATGTTTTCAATCATTGACCTTCAAAACAAACATGATTCTAAATTTTGTCACTGTAATCATCTTTTCATAGGGAAAAAAACAAGAAAAGATAAACATGCAAAAAAGAAGTTAGTTATGTTGTTTAGTAGCAATGACATAAATATGATGGATGTTAAAAAAACAAGTTTGTTGTTGTCTTCCTCTTCTTATGGCAAAAAGAGAGAAAATAAAATGAAAAAAAAAAAAGTGATGGAAAAGTGATTGAAGCCTATGTTGTTGAATAGTAGTGATACAAAGAAGAAAGATAAAAAAAAAAAATAGTGGAGCCCACACACTTGAATTTCCACTCTCATATGTAAGGAATCGGTAGAAATGTTTTAATTATTAATCTTATAACATAATACACCCACTCTTTGAGATCGTTGTTGTCTTCCACTTTTTATGGTGAACAAACGAAGAGAGGGAATGAAAATGTGAAAAGACTGATGCTTAATGTTATTAGTACCAATGAAAAAAATATATATAAAAAATAGTGGATCCCAGATAGTTGAATTTCGACTTCATAAGCGAAGAAACACAGAGAAATGTTATGCTAATAACGTTGTACCGAAACAAACCCATTCCTCGATTTAGTCTTATCTTCCTCTTCGTAAGACAAAATAAAAAGGAAGATTTTAACATCATTGAAGTTTATGTCGCATTTGGTAGTCTAACCGATTAACTTACAACCAATTTAAGAGAATTCTTAAAATTTATAATTATTCAATCGTGTGTTTTTTTAAAGTGTATTTATCATGAACTGGTTGTTCGATATACACGTTCAGCTCATTCTTTTTTCTTCTAAATGTTAGTGTGCTACATTGGATAAGGTTATCATTGCTATTAATGATTTACTTTCTTTATTTCTTTTAAATTAAAAGTATTATTTTATTTATTTGTCTTAATCCAAAAACTAATATTTTTCATCTATATCTTTCTCATTTATCAAACACAATGTTGATAACGAGTACTTTAAATGCGCAGGCTAAGGAATTATATTTTTCATTAATTACTTAAACTAACTTTTGAATCTGGAAAAAATTAATGGTTAACCTTTTACCTTTTATATCTGGTTTTACGAGCAGCTTGTTATCCATATTAGGAAAATGAAACAAAAAATATACGTAGAGTCCATAGAAAAAGATCCAAACAGAAAAACAAAAGTCGAATACAAACTTGACATAAGGTTCCAGTGTGGTTGTTCTCTATCATAAAGATTTGCATTAAAAACAGATATATTGTAGGAGTAAAATTTATCCGTTTTGTCATTTGTCCTGGCCTCACGGTGCCCAGGAGAAGAGAGAGTACTACTGTCACCCCAAGTGAAAACTTTTCCGCGGTTAATCTTTTGCACACATTCATGTGCAAGCGGTGAAAAGCAAAAACGGAACAAATTACGGAGTGACCGGAACAGCCGGTGGAAGGTGAAGATCTTGAGACAAATAGAGAGCGAGTGAGAGAGAGAGAGAGAGATTTTTGTATATTATGCTCTAATTGTCGTGTCCTCCGAAAACAGAGAACCGCAAAAGTATATGAAGGAATACACCTTTGGACAAAGAAAGCACGACGAGAGCAGAGAACAAAGAGAGAGAAACACTGCGAGAAGAGTACTGAGAGACCCCCTTTTAAATTTTCCCATCACTTGTCATTAATAGTAGTCACAAGTTTAAGATTTTCGCCAATTTCGCCAAATGGAATTCGAAGATCAAGAGGACCAAGAGGAGGAGCAGTGTATGGGTGCCGCAGCTTACGACCCCGCACGGATGAAGGTTCCGGTCGGTCCGGAGGCAGTCATGGCGGCGCAGCCGGTGAGAAGCAGCACCAACGGAGGCGCAGGGAGGGCGCGCTACAGGGAGTGTCTGAAGAACCACGCCGTCGGCATCGGCGGCCACGCGCTCGACGGCTGCGGCGAGTTCCTGGCGGCAGGGACGGAGGGTTCCCTCGACGCGCTGAAATGTGCAGCCTGCAGCTGCCACCGCAACTTTCACCGCAAGGAGAGCGATGGGGCCGGGGCCTCCGTCGGCGGTGGCGACCCCTACTTGGTTTCGCACCACCACCTGCACCATCCTCCGCCGCCTCAGTTCGCGGCCTACTACAGGACCCCGACTGGGTACCTTCAGGTGGGGGGGCAGGCGCGCGTGGCTGGGACGCTGGCGCTGCCGTCGACGTCCGGCGGCGGTGGGACGCAGAGCACTCGGGAGGACCAGGAGGACGTTTCGAACCCGAGTGCAGGAGGAACGGGGTCCAAGAAACGGTTCAGAACAAAGTTCACGCAGGAGCAAAAGGACAAAATGCTTGAACTTGCTGAAAAATTAGGGTGGAGGATTCAGAAACACGACGAGGGTGTGGTCCAAGCCTTCTGCAACGAAACTGGGGTGAAGCGTCACGTTCTCAAGGTTTGGATGCATAACAACAAGCACACTCTCGGTAAGAAGCCCTAGTAAAGTGCGCAAATTCCGATGCTCAAACTTCTTCAACCCTTAAGCTTACCCACCCACCCAAATTGTTAGGGTTTCTTTCTCTTCTTATTGTGTTAGCGTTTGAGGATGTAGGTAAGGTTAATTAGATCAAGTTATTATTGCTGCTGGATAATTTAATTTTCTGTTCAGTTCAAAAAATCAGTCTTTTTTATGATGTCGTTCTAGTCTTAAAATTCTTTTGCAGTTTATTACAATGGTGATGGTGGTGACGCGTTTGGAACCTTTTTCTTTTTTCTGGTGGATGATGATGATGATGATATCAGATATATATATATATATAGGTGACGAGAAGGGTTAATTGATTAATATGACATCTGTTTTGTTTGTCTATAATGATATGATAACTCTATCCTAAGACAGTTATTGGAACTAGGAAGCAGGAACTTCCTCGGTAGCATCAATGTACGCGTTCTCACTCACCTGCATTTTCCGTTTTTCATGTCTTTCGCTAACACCGCGCACTGAAAAAAGTGACAAAGATCTTCGTCCTAGTCTGTGCCTCATTTCAGCATCCCCGTCATGCATTTTCAATTTTTTTTAGCTTAATTTCCTGACTTTCTTTCACAGTGTTCGACTTGTTTAACCTTTGCAAGGTTAGCAATATACATTACTTTAGATATATAACAAGATGATTTAGTTGTCAGGATCTTGTAACCATGGACTGTAGAATGTGTGTGGAGTTTCATTGGACGTTGTCTTCTCAAACGAGCTAGAAATCAGTAACAAACAGTTTCTTAAGAAGTGGAGGGGGAAGAGGATGAGTCGGAACCAGTTTTGTTTCTATTAGTGGCTGGTGTTTCTTCATCATGACCTGGGTCTGAGCGTGGAAAGGGACTGTTGTATTTAATGTTTTATTTTATTGCATGTGAGTTGTGTGAAGTTTGAGAGGCATTATTTGGTTATGTTGGAAAGAAATGTTGATGGTGGGAGGGGGGTAAATGTAAATTCATAAATGTATGACTGTTTTTTCCTTCCATATATTATCTCTGTTTTGCAGTTGGAAAATAATATTTTCCTTTGTGTTAAGTTAGCAACAAAGCTATAAAAGACACAGAAGAAAAAATAGGGAGTAGTGAAGCATGATGATGAATGAGGTATAGAGGGGCACGGGGAGAGAATATTAGTATGAGTAGAATATGTGAGTGACGTGTGTGTTGAAGGTGTTGCATTTAAGAAGCTTAAGTAAGAGTAGATAGATATAGAAGGTAGTTAATGAATGAAAAAGTAAGGGTTTTCTGAATGGAAGAGGTTTAATGTGCATGGGAAAAGGGGGACCTGGTTGGTAATTGAAAGTGTAGGGGTTGTGATGTTTGAATAATAGTAGCAGGATTTGATACTTTTATGGAGAGTTTGGTTCTTAAGTAGTAGAAAGGGTGGGCATTAACAAGTAGACGTTTAAGATGCTTTGCTTGTTTTGGGGTGTGTTGAGCATGAGTTAAAGCTGCGTGCTTGAACTGTGTGGTCCACACAATATAATGTAATGTAATGGTTTTTGGTTATTGCATGAGTGAGATAGAGAAAATACAAAGGCCTACATACCCGTATCTCTCCTACAAACATGTCCATCACTTAAAGGATACTGTCTCTATGCCCCCTTCTTCCATCATTCAATTCCCGTCAAATCACCCTATTCTTCCTACAACTCTCACACCAGAACCAGCCATGCTTTTTCTCACTTCACCACCTACGTACCATCACCCTCATCTTATATTTCTTCTTCTTCTCCGTCGCTATCCACGTTAATTTCATCCCATATTATCTTCAACCACTCACCACCTTTGCTGCAATTATGCTTTCTTTCTATCATCTGGGCTAACCTATAACCAGTATTTGTTTCGGTTCTTGTTTTACATCATATGATATAAAAATAGGCTCATTTTATAAGCCTATTATAATTGGCAAGGACTAAATTATAAGCATGACATCAATGCAATGAGGGTGGTTTCTAGATTTCTATTAGCATGCAATCAGATTGTAAGAAGAGAATTTTGGTGAATACACACAACTAACGTAATGAAAGGGAAATAATCTGTGCACTCCCCCAAAAAAGACCTGTTATAAAATTCTATTCACTTCCTAAAATCCTGGTAATAAGAGATATAAATTTAAGTTAAACGACGCAATGAAGAAAATTAGTACAAAAATCGTGTGAAAGAACATCTATCAAATCCCCGTGGTTGTGAGAGTGATTGGTATAGAAATTTTATTAGTTTAACATTATTATCATTATTAAATGACAAATTATCAATATCTCATCTATATGTATATATGTGTTTCTTTTCTCAAGGTTAAAGTGTAAAAATGATATTGTGAAAAGTTTTCATTCGAACAAAAGCAACATGAAAGTTGAAGAATCGATCATGATAGGAATTTGTTGTTTAATCTGTAAATATTGAGCAGTGTTATTAATTATTGAGTTGTTAGGTTATGTTGATTTAGCATGAAAAAAGAGGTTAGTTATTAAGTGAAGAAAAGTGAAGTGAAAGGTGGTGAGAAGTGAAGTGAGGGACCGGGCATGGATTGGTTTGGATTAGAAAGTTTTGGCAAAGGAAAAATTGATGATTGTGAGGAAAAAGGAGAAAGTTTGGGTTTGTGAGCTTAGGCTGTGTCCCTTATGGAGAATCCCTACTGCTCCTGCCCTTACCTTCAAACCTTCCCGTCCCTACTGCTTCCCAATATCCAAACAATCACATTTTCCTTTCTCAATCATTCCAACACCAATCTTTATGCCCCCACCTTCTCATTTTTCATTCCAAAACTTAATAATTCAACACTTTCTATTTCTTCCAACTAACCACAACACATGCCTTTCTTAATGCTTCTTTTAAACCAATATTACAATTTGTTTTTGATATATTTTGCTTTTTAAATTTTAAAAAATAAATAAATATAATATTTTTAATTTAATAACATTAACTCTAATCACGTTAAATGATACTTTAAATCCACATTTGAGTTAGAATGTATTAAATATTATAAATAACTCAAACATAAGTTCATAAGTTAAAAATTAATTCGGTTAAAAATATTATATTTATTTATTTTTAAAGTTTTGAAATCGAAGTTTATCATCAGACTTAATAAATTATAATTTTCCTTCAAATGAAGAATAATACAACACATTTAACATTTTTTTTCTTTTTTTATGGATTAAACTTTTTGAAGGTATCACCTTTCAGTATAATAAAAATATGTATTATTCACCAATCTTCTTACATGCATTTCCTTAATTAGAACCCAAGCTACCAAACGCGGTTTTCTGTCTTTTTCTTATATAAGCTGGGTGGGCCACTTGGGCTTTCTTTCGAAATATCACGGGCCTCCCGGACAAGACGTTGAATGTGTGGGCCAGGGCTCCGTCAGGTTGCTCCTCATATTAGCCCGTATTCAAATCATCATAGGACCCCTTGTGCTGTTTTTTGTCCTGTAAACCGTAACAATATCTTATATTTTCAGTTAAAATATATTTTTATTGCTATTTTATGTTAGTCATTTTATTCCTTATAATATGAAGATAATTTATTACTAGTCCCGATCCGTGTATATTTTTGACAGAAAAGACCAACCATAAAGATATAAAAATATGATAAAATGTCACTGGAAAGTAATAGTATGAATATAAGTGTAAGTAAAATATTGACAATAAAAATTCATTTTAAATATTTCTGCTGAAGTATTTTTTAATAGCTAAGGTATCTGTAAAAACGTTATGATCAAGGTAACTTGCATTCTCTAGCATCTTCCTTTTGCTATCCCCTCCCCCCACACGTTAGCATCTATTATTTTTAATGGGTTTGAACAGCAAATTAAAAGAAATGTGATTTTAAATTAAATTAAAGTGAAAATTCGTGTATGTTTTGAATTAAAATTTATTGCTGACAAAGATGAAATATATGTTATTGTAGAGACATCTGACAAACATAAAAAATAAAAAGTGGTACAAATCTCAAAGTTTAAGTAGCAATATTTCATATGTGATATTTATACACTATACTAAAATTTCGCATGAATTTTATCCAAATTCTTCTTAAAAAAATATGTTGAAATCTATACACTTTTTGAAGACTAACGTATATATTTTTTTTTTTAATTTAAAGAATGTTATTTGAATGCTGCATTATTTAATTTCGTCTGAAAACAAAAATCTTTATTATCCTAGTTGAATACGTCTTATAAAGGCCCTATTTAAAATAAGATTTTTTTTTTAATGATTATTATTCAGTGCCTAGCCACTGGTATTTGCTACTCTCGTTTTTTCAACGAAATAAATTTTACATAATTACTAATTTAAATTTACAAAGAAATTTTTTTTGATTAATTAAGAAATATTAAAATAAATTACACTTATAATACATAAAAATATGTAAATAGATTGTATAAGGTCATCTCCCCCATAATTTTTAGAAAGCAGATCTCAAAAGAGTTCAATATACAAAAATAAATAAGAAATGGAGACTTTTTGTCCTCTGATGACCCTTATTGTGTTACAAAGGTTACTATCATGCTCCAAAATGTAGGAATAAGTATAGTTTTCTTTAGGTTTAATAGGTACTATTTAATATTTGAACCGTTTATTTAATGTGTTTTTTTTTTCTAATTTAGATTTGGTTTTATTTAAAAAAAAAACAATGTTATCTATTTTGTTAAATTAGAGTTGATATAATTTTGTAAAGTAACTTCTACGATCCTTCACTTTCTCCGATATCTACTTGTCACATATTTTATGAAACCGTCATGGAGAATATATAATATTACCAGAAAATCTTTCATTAAAAATATGTTTTTTAATCACTATAATGACTAATTTAAATATCATATTATAAAAAAAAATATATTGCTTACTTAAATAATTACTATTATGAATAAAAAATTATAATTAATTTTTAAATTGATTTTTAAAATGTAACTATCAAAGAAAATTAGTAATTAAACATTAACAACGAGATTTTTTCTACAAAGGAATATGTTTTTAAATTAGTCTCTAATTAACTTTAATTAATTGGTAACTAATTTAACGATTAATTATAATTTTTTTATTTATAATAATAACTATTTTAACAATAAATAATTTTTTATTTTGTAAATTATTATTTATAATAATAATTTTTTATAGATATTTTTTTATAGTATAAATCGATAAAGCGAGTAAAATTTGATACAGTGAAGATTGAAAGAGTCCAATCACATGATTATTTTTCAAACAGTGTTAGGATCACTTTAGCTGTATTTATATAAAATAGGACCTAATAAAGAAAAAAGTTAAGAAACCACATGAAATAAACTTCTCATCAAATTATACATTATTTCATCCTCGAAAAAATCATTCCAAACTTTACTATTATTCTTGTAAACAAAACAAAATAAAATTCAGCAATCAAAACAAAAGCCCTTCAAACCTTCCACCCCAATTGAAGCATCTTCTTGTCCACACTTGCATTCTGTTTTACTAGCCCAAAGGAACCACCGTGAATTTTGCCATTGGATAAAGCATTAGGGCCAGTGCTTAGGTTTTCCCCCTTCTTCTTTGAGCTCACACTTGATAATCTGCTCCCACAAACAGCGCTTGAACCTCCTCTCAGGCTCTTTACCCAATCAACCTTCTTCACTTCCTTCACATTTTGTGGCCATGAATTCCGTACATAAGAACCACCCTTTTTTACATTCTTCACCTCTCTCATTTCCACTTTACTTCTCCCTTCCATTCTTATGCTTATCTTCACTTCACTAACTGCTCTACCAAACGTTTCTTTCGCACTTCTCTCCTTCCTCTCCTGGTAAATCCGGTGCAACCGAAGCGCAAGCTGGTATATACCCTCCTTTATCTCTTTCTCCAACTCATTTTCAATCTCCATCCCAAGCTCGCTTCGTATCTTCAACTCCTCAGCCGAAATAGGAACCACGTTGCACTTCTCATGCCAATTCTCTGCTGATATATCTGCAAAAGTAAAATTCGTGAGGAAAAGTTTGAGGAGCATGAAAATAAAGACTTTGGGTGTAATCACAGAACCTAGGATATCTTCCTTTCTGTACTCTCCTTGATGATCCATGTTGTATGGTTGGTGCTTGCAATAGCAGCATCGAAGTTGTGGGATTTATATGACAGCAAAGTGCTGCATGGGGCCTGTGACAAATTGTAAGGAATAGGACACATATCATGGTGCTTATAGAAAATGTGACAGTAAGAGACGATGTTTGAGTGGGTTCATGCAAATTTAGGCGCCAAATAGCTTTAACTGTAATACTATTATTAGTGTGTGATTTGAGTGTGCATGAACGATGATAAGAAGAGAGAAATTCTGCTTTACGTGGAAGGAATAAGGCCCTATAGTTTGGTTGCCCTTAAAGCACAATCAATAATAGGGTGTGATGCTTTCACATGTTTGATGTCTACCTTTCCTTCGGCTTTTTAAGGTTAGTTTTCAAGCCATGCCAACAGTTTAATAATATCCATGCTTTCCGATTTTACCATTATTGTAAGCTAAATTATAAAATGTTTGATAAAAAAAAGTGAGTATTCATCTAAAAATCCAGAAACTTTGCTGCGAATGCAAATATTTAATACATTCGTTAATGGTCGGTTATGGAATTTGGTTGTATGTCCCTTACTTTTTGATAAAATTGAGGGAAAAAAAAATCGCAGCTAGTGTTTCACCTGAAAGAAATTTTTTTAAAGGAATGAATTAATGTTGGAGAATGATTGTACTCAATGGAAATGTATTGTAATAAGAAAAAGTTAAGTCTATATAACTCATTCCTTACTACTTATCAGGAAATATAAACTTCTATGTCTTTAATTTTTTAGTACAATTATATACAAGTAACTTATAACAATTCACCTATAATGATTTCTTATCAAAAGGCAACTATTTTTAATCCCTCTTTTTTTTTTTTCTTTAATCGTTAATAAGTAAAATGACTTGATATTTATTTGAAATATCAAGATAAGTTTTTTCGTGCTACTCGTAAGATTTTACAAAATGGCTCAATAATAATGATAGTTTTGATAAAAACAAAACAATATCATATTTTAATAATAAAAAGTTTAAGCTATATAAAGATTTATAGCTGAATTTCATTTAATATAATATTGCCATCTTATTCACTTACTTGTTTGACATGATCAAAGCGTCAAGTTCTATAAGGGTAGTCAATCAGAATCTGAGTAAATTGATATTTTGTTTTTTTTCTTGATTCAATTTATCTTTCTCTTTGCATGTAGATTTTATTTGCATGCATGTGACTTTACAATAATCAATATGTGTCTCTATTGATCAATCATCGTAATGGTATGATGTAATCATATTTATGATGTTTCTATGTATACATAAAACATAAATTTGAACGTGTTGAGTTGTCTTAGAGTTATTTGAGTCTTTTTGTAAGGTAAAATATTAGCCTATGATATGTGTTCTATTTTTGTGAACTTTAGTTAAAGTAATTTTTGTTAGGTTGTGATAAATTGATATAATTTATATACATTTTTTTTTCTTTAATAATGATAAAACATCTTTAAAAGTTCATAATAAAAACATCTAATTTTATAACCAACAATATCAAATATAAAAATTAATATTTCCAATATTATTTTATCGAACTTGAATACAATTTTGACATCATATTTATGAGAAGAAGAAAAAATCTAGGTCACTTTTATTTTTCAACCTTCAACTTATATAATTTTTATTTATTAACTTATAAATAAATATATATTTATTTTTCTTTTAGATTTTTCTGCCTTCATTGTCCTTTTAGACTTTTTCTTTTTCCTAAATAGACGTCAAAGAAGATGACAAGTTGACTTTCTTTAGCAGCTTGTTGACCTTCTAGTAGGTGAGACTCAAACCCAAATGCTGCTTGCTTTCCAATAAAATGGCCCAATAAAAACATGTTGAATAAGTTTTTGGCCCTAATTTTTCCAATACAAAATACCTTTCAATTTTATTTTCAAAATGTAAAAGACGTATCAAACTATTTAGCTGTTTGTTTTAAAATAAGAAAATAATTTTTTGACTACTAAATTTTGACAACTTTCTTTTACAATCTTAGGTGACATTTTTTAAATGGTTTTAAAACCACTCAAAAGATAACACATCATGTTGTAAAAAAAAGTTGTCAAAATTTAGTAATCAAAATATCATTTTTCTTTAAAATATCAATTAAAGATGCAAAAATGATAATGATATTCTCTTAATGGAAAAAATCTTAGTGCATTTAGCAACACTAGGTAAATTACATGACAATTACTTTTTTATCTTTTCCATGAGGCTTTGGAGAATAAGTAGACCTTTTTTTTCTATTATCGCATAATCGTCTTTTTTAGGAGTATTATAATGACATCAATGGAAATGCTAAAAACATTTAATATTTTCATTAAATATTTTATAATTATTTAAAAACATTACAATTATACGGTTAAGTAATAAAAAAATATTTTGGATATAAATTTTAAAGTAGGTATTATAAAAATTAGTAATATTACTATGTATAATTTATAAACAAATCGCTCTGCAAAAAACTTATATTTTCAATACATTCTAATTTTTAGAAAGCAAGTATTCTAGTTAAAATCTTAAATATTTACAATTAATTTGAATTATTTTCCCTTTTATCCAAAACAAATTATTCTCATAATTGAAGGTCACTAATTAAAAAGTAAAAATCAATTAGAGGTGAAAACAGATCAATCTCAATCGAAACCTTAGAACCTTTTCTTTTCTTTAATAGTAGTCTGAACTATTTATTAACCTTGCGTTTGGATAACTCTTTTTGTTTTATTATTGTGATGTTTGTTAAATTTTATTTTTTTATTTTTTACTTTTGAATTCGGTGATATAAGTTAATATAATTGTTTATCAGATTGAAACTGATGATAACGATGTTAATAGAATATTATTTTTTATATACGTTACATGTTATTCTGATAATGATATATTAGACATATTATCATTTTGACAAAAAAATATATAATTTTTTTCTTAAATTAAGAACAAAATAATAATATTAGAAATTGTAAAATGAAATTAAAAAACATCATAATAATTGTGGAATAAACATATTATTAAATTTTATAATTGATAATTAATCTTTATTGACTTTTAAGATTGAGTTCAATAAAATTTGTTAGAGGTAACAATGTAAGTTGAACCGACCTATTTAAGTATGTCCCATACTTGACTTGTAAAATGTGAGTTGATTAACTCGTTTTAATTTAAGAATGCAAGCTCAATAGTTGATCTGTCCAATACAAATTCTGACATGCGAGTTGGCAAAATAACCTGTATCGCTATTATTACTTTAAATTTACTTAACTTTCTATTACTTAAATTCATGATAGATGTTGATTTTACCAAGAATGACCGCTTTCTCTGCCAACTCTCCTAATATTATTATAAATAGCTAGATTGTGTTCATACTATTATTTATATACATTCATTTGAAAGATGTATTTCTACACACTCATATTTAACACGTCTAAAAGTACAAGGTGAAAATAGTTCTTATATTTATGTATGATGAATTGATGCTAAGTACATACATACTACATATTTGTAGACATTTATGGGAAAAGTAATTAACTTTTACTTTTGTACAATGTTTGCTTTAAATAAATATCTCTTATGAAGAGAAGTAGCTTGCATCATTGTTTAACATGGATCGGACCATTATAATTTTGTGTTTATGTGAGCCACGGGATAGGTCTACCGAGCTATGAACAATAGGGGTCTATGCAAGTTGATGGACCTGAAATTTAAATTTTTTTCACGTTTTTTTATGAAGGATTTATGGACCGACCGGTGTGGTCCTATTTTGTCATCCTAAAATTTGTCAAGTATTTCGAAATGAGATAAAGAAAATCTTTGTAGAAATTTCTTATTTTATGAAACTAATTTAAATGGACAAATTTAATTCACAAAATTAAAACATATTAATCATTTAATTTAAATATTAATTATTTTATTAGTAGAATATATCCATAAAATATACTAATAACAATAATAAAATATATTTTAATTTCTTAAGATTAATAAAAAAAGTACAGTAAAAATTTAAACTTAAACTTTGATATATTTATTTACGTTAACAAGTTAAAAGCCTAACCGACTCATACCCATCATCTCTCTCCTAATAATATGTATAACACTCAAGTAAATAATTTAACAAGATGTAACTAAATATCAAAAACTAAATTTAAATATATTTTATCTTCAACATTTAGATAAGCCCTTAATATTCACAATAAATATTTATCCTCTTATACCTTTAATATCAATAATTTTTTTAATAATTTGTAAATAATAATAAAAAAAAAAGTGATTTTGAAAGTGTATATCTTATCTAAAAAATTTGAATAAAACTTTAATTCGCATTTGATATATCATCTTGTGCAATTAACATTTATTTTAAGAATACACAGACTAGAAACTACTAAATCAATTTTTTATTATCTCACACTATCCTTTTTGATATTTTATATATAATAATTATAATAAAAGTATATATATATATATATATATATATATAATTAGAATTATGAATTTCGTAATCAAAGAACCGCTGATATTTTATTTTATTATCTGTAGAGTGTTGGAAAGTAACCAAATCCTAACTTTTTAATTTATCTTTTTAATTGCTGGAATATTTTGGTTAGTTCTTTAACTCGGTATATCTTCTAATATATATTTTTTTTATCAATCTTGATTGCTATTATCTTTTAACACATTTTATTTTATTTATATCTGAAATCTAATATATTGTGATGTGATTTGAAGACATATTAGTTGACTGCGAAAAATATATATAAAGGCACATGCAGTATAGCTTGAAAATTAAAGAACATTAGAAAGGAACCAAGAAACTCTCCGCTTCCTTCCGAGGTTGAACATTCTGCGATACACAACAGCAGGAGCCGGCACAGTAGAACAAAAGAACTGCAAAGGTTGTCTCTTCTTTCTTTCACATCATCTCATTCCAGTCACAACACATTCCACAACAACAATAACAAAGACTTTTGAAATTCGATCTCCACAGACTCTTTTATGATGGCTTCCATGTCGCACGTGATCACTCTTCATGGCGTAGCCCCTTCTAACCGTTATTGCCGTCGTTTTTCTCACTCCAATCCTCGCTTCATGACAATGGCGGTACCTACCAGAGTCGCTACGGTTAAGAGTCAAAGCTGCAATTCCAAGTCCACCGCCGAAATTGATTTCAGCGACCCTGATTGGAATACGAAGTTTCAGAACGATTTTGAAGACCGTTTCAGACTCCCCCATGTCACTGATATCTTCCCCGATGCTCCTTCTATGCCCTCCACGTTCTGTCCCAATTCGAGGTTCGTTTCTCTTTTCTCTCTGCTTCTGCTTCAGGCGCAATTTAGTCTGTCATATCACTTCATTAACATAAAATAATGCAGAGTCAGAGTCAGAGTTTCACGTAATTAAAATAATGCAACATTCAATTCGGTCATTGACATAAAAACTCCTGATCTCTTATCAGAATCTTGGTATTGATAATATAGGTTTATCGGGGGTAAAAGTATTGTTTTCTTTTTTTTTTATTAGAATTGGAGTTTGACATAGATAATTCACCTAATTGAAATCCTAAGAAGAATTATTGATATTTGATAATTATTGTAAAACAGCAATGCATTTAAAGTCAGTAAACATTATTGAGGTAAAACTACAATTCTGATTGGACAACAATAATAAAAGCATCTAAAAAGTTACGTTTTAAGATTTCTTTGTTTGTTTAGATGTGTTTTATTTAACTCCAATTCTTTTCTTTGTGTATTGGTGATGTCTATGAATGTGGCAGAACTCCCAGGACTAATGACTTTCCGGGCAATTATCCTTTGGATGAGAATTGGCATGGATATATAAATGACAATGACAGAGTGCTTCTTAAGGTGTGTCTCCTTCGTACTTCTTTAATGTGTTTAACTGATAGATGTTATTATTACTGTTCATAGTTTCCTGATTTTGCGTGGATCTTTTATTGCATTCATGTTTCAAATTACGGTTGTAGCCGCAAATGTGGTTATGGTTGCAGCTGCATCAGGAGATGCAGTCCGCAATTTGAAACCACACACGTGTCATCAAATTCTGATTAACTTTGTTGTCATTATTATATCTTTTTCTGTAGTCATCGTATTTGGACTTTCATTGTTGCCTTCACTGATTTTGAATCACACTAGTTCTCTTGGTGGGAAATTGTTACTACCAAATTACCAATA
This sequence comes from Vigna unguiculata, assembly GCF_037176805.1. Classification (NCBI taxonomy): domain Eukaryota; kingdom Viridiplantae; phylum Streptophyta; class Magnoliopsida; order Fabales; family Fabaceae; genus Vigna; species Vigna unguiculata. The sequence goes on from NC_140793.1 coordinate 27,137,529, forward strand.
TGAATTGACTCCTTAGGTTGGAATGTGGTGCTTGGTTAGTTGGTTGAATAGCTGTCTCCCTGTCGTTAAAACATTACATTTTTCTCTTTAGAGAAAACAGTTTTTTTTTTGCATTTTTCACTAATTCTTGCATTGGTTTGTAAACTGTAAATATAATTTAAGGACAGGGAAATGCTTGTGAGAGTTATTTAAGTGATGATCTTATTCTATAAAGTTTATGATTCAAGTGTTGGCAGTTCTGAATGTTAATTTCCGTTTGTTTTGATCCCTCAGACAATACGCTATTCATCACCTACATCTGCTGGCGCGGAGTGCATTGATCCTGATTGTAATTGGGTTGAACAATGGTACGTATTTTTTAGCAATGGAGCTTCCTTGTCTCATTGCCTTTTTTTATTTGACAGTGAGAGAGTGAGATTGAGAAAGATGTTCCTGAAACTTGTGATAATAGTTCCTATTATATAGAGATATCAAATAGTTAACTCTTTCTTTCTAGTCCTCTTAATGTATGTAACTTTTTTCCTACGATTACCCTATTTGGTAACATGTTGTGAAATCCTTTTTTAGGGTTCATCGAGCTGGACCTCGGGGAAAGATATACTTTAAACCAGAAGAAGTAAAGGCCGCAATTGTTACTTGTGGAGGGCTCTGCCCTGGTCTTAATGATGTCATCAGACAGGTATGTGTGTAATATCAAAATGACTCTCGTATACTATCAAATCTTTGCTAGTTCTCATAAAGTTAAGGCAACAAATTAGAAAAATGTAACATTTTAATGCATTCATTTTACTGACATTTCGGTTTAGAACTAAAATTATGGTCATTAATTTGTTTCCCAATGTTTGATTCAATAATGGATGTGCTGCAGATTGTGATCACACTCGAAATATATGGTGTAACAAAGATTGTGGGTATTCCTTATGGTTATCGTGGATTTTCGGACCAAGAGCTGACAGAAGTTCCAGTAATCTCCTGCTTCCTTCCTTATTGAGTTTTGGTCTATATATATTTTTGATTCAACTATTCTATTGAACTTTCCTTCTTGCTAATGACTGTTTATTACTGTATTGGGATTTCATTTGTAGCTGTCAAGAAGAGTGGTTCAGAACATTCATCTTTCAGGTGGAAGCCTATTAGGTGTTTCACGTGGAGGACCTGGAGTCAGTGAAATTGTGGACAGTTTGGAGGTGGTCTATTATTCTATTCATAAAATTGATGGTTTCAGATTATACTGTGATTTGTTTGATGTGAATGTTATGAATTTCAGGAAAGAGGGATCACCATGCTCTTTGTGTTGGGTGGAAATGGAACACATGCTGGTGCAAATGCAATTCACAATGAGGTTTGTAATCCTTTATCTGTGTATTAATTGATCACATTCAGTTGGACCATGTTGTGATTTATGTGATTTTCTTTTCTGATTACTCAATGTTAACATTAAACTGTACATTAAGCTTGTCCTGAGTGTCTAGAGAATTTTTTTCAGTGCCGCAAAAGAAGGCTTAAGGTGTCTATAATTGGAGTGCCTAAAACTATAGACAATGATATTCTACTGATGGACAAAACTTTTGGCTTCGATACTGCGGTTGAAGAAGCACAAAGAGCAATAAATTCAGCATACATTGAGGTGAACAACATACTCTGATTTGAGTCAATTTGACTAAATTAGTAAAAGTTTTCAATTTGAAGATTAGGATATTTACACTTGACTCATTTGATCAGGCACATAGTGCATATCATGGAATTGGTATTGTGAAATTGATGGGTCGTGACAGTGGATTCATAGCAATGCATGCTTCCTTAGCCAGTGGACAGATTGACATATGTCTGATTCCTGAGGTATGTGTGTTAAAAACTTGTCAGAACACTCTTTCTTGTCATATACATATTTACATACACTGATGCAAATTCTTGCTTCGATTCAAAGGTTCCTTTCAACATACATGGACCTCGTGGAGTTTTGAGTTATCTCAAGTACCTTATAGAAACAAAGGGATCTGCTGTAGTATGTGTGGCAGAGGGAGCTGGACAGGTCACTTAAGAAATTGTTTTTGCAATTTATTTGTTTGAAGATTTCTACATTCTGACACAGAGTTTTATACATCTTCTTGATGCAGAACTTGCTTCGAAAAACTAATGCTACCGATGCTTCTGGCAATACTGTATTTCGAGACATTGGTGTATATATCCAACAAGAGGTATGTTATTCATTCCTTGTTTGTTTATGATGATTGCAACAATCTAAATAGGTCTTGTTTCTTTGTGTTTCAAATGAAGTAAATGTCAAAGAAAAGAAAATCTAACAACCGTTTTATTTCAGACGAAAAAACACTTCAAGGAAATTGGTGTTCATGCAGACGTGAAATATATCGATCCCACATATATGATCCGTGCATGCAGAGCAAATGCTTCTGATGGAATTTTCTGCACTGTACTTGCACAAAATGCTGTTAGTTCCTCTCTTTCTCTATCTTCTTCTTGCACATATATCTAATGGTTCTCATAGGTAGTTACACTTTTCACTTGATATTGATTAAGAGATTTTGTATTGCAGGTTCATGGTGCATTTGCTGGATATAGTGGCATCACAGTAGGAACGTGTAACACGCACTACGCTTATTTTCCCATTCCCGAAGTGATAGCTCTTCCCAAGTTAGTGGACTCTAACAGTCGAATGTGGCATCGATGCTTGACTGCAACGGGCCAACCCGATTTCATTTGATTCAAGCTTCCATAGAATGACAGCTTCAAAAACCCAACATCATCATCGTAAGCGGAAATAATACTGAGGATGTCGTTTTCTTCATTCAAATTGTTTCATTGTACAGCATTGCAAATTCATAGTTCTTCTTTCATCTGCATTCAAAACGAAATTTGAGAGGAATGACCAAAGCATTGTTTGCTTCATTTTTCACCATTTGTTGTAAGTATAGAGTATTCTAAGAACATTCCTAGTGGAAGTTTATTCAATGTGTTTCAAGACATGCCAATAATGGAATTCAGTGAGTATAGCAGTCTCTGTTCATTCGTATCATTCGAAGGAGTAAACATTTGTTAAAACTTTGCAGTACGGGTATGTTAATGTAATTATTTTTATATTTGATTAATTATAAATATGATTACATTTTATAAATGATAAAAACCTAAGTAAACATCATTTACAGAGTAACATGATTAAAATATGTGAACGTTAATTTTATAGTTTTGAAGACTCTTTAGGTATATTAACTTTGAATTATTCTCATTTCAATTTTTAAAAATTTATTTGCATAACATAATTCAAATTTCGTTTGGGAGAAATAATAAACCAATTAATATTTTTAATTATTTAAAAAATTTAGATTCTTTTTAAAATATATATATATATATATATATATTATAGAATAATATTAATAATTTTAGTGTCACATAAAGAGTTTTTTTATTTTACGTAAAAAAAATTCAAAAAAAAAATTAAAGTAAAAAACTTCATGTTTTAAGTTTGTTCTAAATTTCTCAAATTCTTGAATCGATACTATGTTCCAAAAATCCTTCCTAATGGGATTATATTATATAATGTTAAAAAGAAAAAAAAAAGTTTTTCTTTATTTAGAAGAGAAAACATTTACTTTGATAATTTTTAGTCAGTCATAAACATTTGTTTGCTTAAAGTAACAAGAGTGATGAGAAGTATAATAAACTTTTCATGAAGGACGATGAGAAGTAACTTTAAACTAAACATTAACTCCTCCTAGTAAAGAACATTTTTATGGGTGCTTACCAAAAATATACCACTGCTCTGTGGGGCCAAAAAACTAAGGCATCTCCTTCTTTTAACAATATTAAAAAAAATGAGCAATGTTAATGTTTTTGTAGCCTTATAAAACTATATTTCCTTCGTAGAATTGCTAAATAATAGGGGTGGCAATTAGGGCCTGGTCTGTCGGGTCAGTCTGCAGGCCCATGAAAAAAATGCGGGACAGATTTGCATAGGCTCGCGTGGACTGACTCGCAAGCTCGCATAAAATTTTTAAAAAATAAATAAATTTACATTTGTGTATATTAATTACTTCTTTTATGGATTCTTGCATTAACATTTCAAATTCTTGTATAACTGGAAAAGACAAGTATTATGTAATTTTTAATGCGCGAAAATTTAAAGAATACATTGTGTATGTCATAGTATGAATATGATGAAAATGTTGAATTATCAATTTATCATGTAATTCTCCAAAGTCTTTACTTAATTTTGTGAACTTCTTAAAGTTTCTCAATTTTTAAACATATTGAAAGTTTTATCATAAAAATTTAAAAAAAAATAAAAATAAAAACAGGCCAACTCACGGACCCTCAAGCCAAATGGTATGCAAAATGAGTCAGTGTTTTCAACCCACATAAAATATATGAAGCAGGATGGATCAGCCCGCGTTGTGCGGGTCTTATACAGACGGGCCCTAAAAGGTCATGCCGGTCCGTTACCACTCCTACTAAATAATAATGGAATCAGAATACTATACCAAAATAATACAGTGTTTCAGTCAAAGTCAAAGATAAAAGTGTAGGAATATATACCCTCTCTTATACTGCTCCGTATCAGAAACATAAATGTTGCAAAGAAGTTAAATTAAAAGCACTTTTTTTTCTGGCAAAGGGGGAATCAAACCAGGTCAGCCCTACTGAACAATGATCTTTTATACACTGATTCATACTTCATCCACCTTTTCTTTTTCTTTATTCTTCTTTATTGGACCTAACCCCGAAAATTGTTCCTTCTTTTATGCCTTTTGAAAAGTCAAAGCACTCAATATTTTAATTTAACCAATTTCACCCAATGCTAGATTCCGCGTGCCATAACAACCAGTAATTCCCCATCCCTCAACATATTTCAAAACAAGAGATTCAAAAAATGATCCCAAAACTTTGATTCTTTTTATGCATGTGTCTGATGAAGCTTTTAGAGTATTTGGAGTTTTACTAGTCTATTCTTTACCATCATAGCTTATTCATATTCACGTTTGATGAAACTTCAAATGATGCAAATTTGATCAGAATGACAGTGGCATTGACCATATTGGGTCCCTACTACCACCTAACACTGCACAGAAATACACATGCATGGAGCGGGTGAAACACAGATATGGACCAGAAACTGACATGCACAGAGAGATCGAAAGAGAATGATTCTCATTACAACTTAGTAAAGTCCTTCTATTTTTACTCTCTTTTCTCTTGCTAATTATTTCAATTTCATAGCTGAGAAAAAGGACCAGTAAATTTATATATTCTACCATTCACTCACAAGTTTTATTTACATAATCACTCGATCACAAGTTAGTATACATTATGTGTTGGAAAATATTCATATACACACTCAAAAAGATTCAACAACACTTAATATACATCTAAAGATAAAAGAGAGAATAGTGATAGGTTGTTAGGTTGTCTGATATGACAAGAATAAAGAGATCAAATTTTATTTGTGTAATTTTAAAGTGTTGTGTAAAGTCTCCTCAATGATGGGATTGGATGTGATATGCAATATTGAATTTCTTTGGATGCTAGTGTTAAAGTCCAATACTTTTAATACATTGAATTTCTTTTTCACATGGTTTAAAATATTTCTAATGCTCCATTTAAATAAAATTATTTGTCGTTAAAAAAAATAATTTTCCATATTTTAATGTGTCGTTTAGTAATCGAAGATTTAAGGTTTAAAACGGTTTAAATATTTTTCTTAATTCTGTCTTTTGAAATATATGATAAAACTATGATGGAATCCAATTTCCAAAACATATAATATATTTATATATAAATATGTCTTTTTTATGTACACATTTTTATTCCAATAACTAAAATAATTATATTTTCATTATTATCTTCAAATAATCGTTAATACAAATTTAATTATTTTATAAGTTTTAGAATAATTATTTTACTATTTTATCTTTTTAATAATTATTTTATAATTTAATATAATTACTTATAATAAAAAATTATTTAATAATAAAAAATTATCTGTAACAATATATAAAGATGTGTTCACATATCATTTTTTAATTGTATCCTTAATTATTATTTTAAAAATTAATTTTTTTATAAATAGTTTATCTTTAACTTTTATTCTAAAAATATCCTTTGTCATTTTTATTTGTATCAGGTTCTATTTAAACTCAAATTTGTAAAAATGGGTTAGTTGATTTTTTTTTTTATAAAATAGGGTCAAGTCGTTATGGTGGAGGACGAGATTATAGGTAAAGTCGTCCTCTTCCGTGCTAGTTTCTTTTTTTCTTTCAAAAAAGTGAAATCATGTCGCAGGAGGCCGATTTCTATTTACTTTAAAAGTGAAGTCATCCTTGTACATGACGACTTCACTTTTTAGTTTTTTTTTTTTTAACGTTTAGTTTTGTATTTGTTTTTTTAAAATATATATTATTTAGTTTTTTTTTTTAAATATTTGTCTATATGTTTAGGTGTATTTTATTTGTGTTTTAGTTAGTCCAGTAACTATCAAATAAAAAGTATCGTTTAATAAAATACAGAAAAGTATAATTTTGAAAATCTCATAAGATATATACGTGAGATTTAACCTATATAGAAATAATTAGTGGGATTAAAAGAAATACTAAATTTGTAAAGTCAAACAAATATAAAACTTAACTTAAAAACGATTAAAAGTGAAATTGTCATTTATAAAGAGACTTCGTCTTTGAAGTGAATAGAAACCGATTTCTTACAGTACGATTTCACTTTTTGAACAAAAAAAAAAAGAAACTGGCATGGTAGAGGACGACTTCACCTGTAATATCGACATCCACCATATGACGATTTGACCATATTTTGCAAACAAATCCATTTTTACAAATTTGAATTTAAATGGACCCCGAAATTAAAAAAAAAAAACTTCTTTTATCTTTAACAGTTATTTTAACAACCTCTTTTGTATATATATTTTATTTTTTAATTTTACTTATTATTTAAAAATAATTATTTTATAAATAGTTTATCCTCAACTGTTATTCTAAACAAAATTTATTTTTAACAATTATTTTATTTAACAAATATTTTAAAAATTAATTATATATCCTGAAAATAAATATTATTAATATTAATTTAAATACAATTTATTTATTAATTTTGAGTCTTTTCTCTCTAACCTTCCATTAAGGGTGGGCAAAAATCCAATTTTTATGATTCAATCCATTTTTTCTATGATCCAATCCATTTAATATCCATTCTATTAAAAATCCAATCCATTTAAAATCCATTTTATTGGATCTAGATATCAATCTAATTTACATTTTATATATTTTATGGATTGGATATTCATTCTCGAAATCTAAATTTTCAAAATGGATAATCCAAAATATCCAATCCAAATTTTCACTTTATATTTTTTGTTAGGTTAGGCTAAAGGTTGAGACGGACTAGCCCAAATTTAGTCGTATTTGATTGAGTTGGCGTGACCCTATACAAAATTTGGCCGAATTAGGCCAAATTCTGTCAAGTCGGTCCCGATCGAGATTTGACCCAGTTGGTCCTGGACAAAATTTGGAAGTATTCGGCCAAATCTATCAAATTCTTTGGTGTCAGCCTTATGGACACAAATTTGGATCCACATCCATTATTTGGATCCAAAATGGATGTGGATTAGATTTTCGATAGGGCTGACACCATAGAATTTGGCAGATTTTTTGTCGAGGCCAACGAGGCCAAATTTCAGCATGGGATGAACTTGGATGACATTCGAACGAATTTCGGTCGCGGACGACGTGACCAAATTTGGGCTAAGGTCGACTCGACAAAATTTCAGGCAAGATCGACTTGACTGGATTCGACTGAATTTTGGCTAGGGTCAATTTTTCCTAATACGACCAAATTTTGGCCAGAGTCGACTTGACCAAATATGGCCACCTTTGGGTCAGGGCCTGATCAGTCAAATTTCGGTCAGGTTTGACTCCATTAAATTCATCAGTCGGGACCGACTTGACTGAATATGGCCAATTTTTTATTACAGTCGACTAAGTTGAATATAGTCAAATTTTGTTCGGGACTTAGTCGACCAAATACGGCTAAATTTGGGCAAGTTCCGACTTGACCAAATTTTGGTCATGACCAACTCGACTGAATTTGGCCAAATTTAGGTTAGGACCGACTCGCCTAAATACGACCAAATTCGGTCGCGATCCACTCTGTCGAATACGACCAAATTCAGATCAGGACCAACTCGGTCAAATTTTGGTCGAGGCCAACATGACCGAATTTTGACCAGGGTCGACTCGACTGAATTTGACCGAATTTCGGTCGTGGCTGACTCAGTTGAATACGACCAAATTTCGATCATGATCGACTCATTTGAATACGGCCAAATTTCACCCTAAGCTGTCTCATCCAAATACGACCAAATTTGGGTCAGGGCCGACTCGGCCAAATCTCAATCGAAACTTGATTGAGTTCGACCAAACTTTGACTGGAGCCAACTAGGCTGAATACAACCAAATTTTGGTCGTGGTTGTCTCAGCCGAATACGGTCAAATTTTGTCTAAGTCGACTCAGCCCAATGTAGTCAAATTTGGGTCAGGGTGAACTCAACCGAATACTTCCAAATTTTGTCCAGGACCAGTTGGGCCAAATTTCAATCGAGATCGACTTGACAAAACTTTGCCAAATTTTGTATAGGATCACGCCAACTCAATCAAATACGACTAAATTTGAACTAGTCGGTCTCAATTTTTAGCCTAACCTAACCAAAAATATAAACTGAAAATTTGGATTGGATATTTTGGATTATCCATTTTGAAAATCTAGATTTAGAGAATCGATATCCAATTCATAAAATATATAATATATATATCATATTGATATCCATATCCAATAAAATGGATTTTAAATAGATTAAATTTTTAATAAAATAGATATTAAATGGATTAGATCATAGAAAAAATAGATTGGATTATAAAAAATGGATTTTTTGCCCACCCATTATTAAAATTTTGTGACACGTCTCTTCGCATATTGAATGTCAGAACAAACAGAAAACCAATAAAAAAATATTGTCTGCCAACATTTAAACACTTTTTTAACATCATTAATGTAATGATAGAAGACATTTGCAAAAGCTTCAAATTACTATTGTTGTATAAGGTTAGCTTCTATTTCTAGTTAAATAATGTCATTTCTCTTCCTTCTTTCGATCAATAAAAAGCTATTATCAGAAGAAGGATAAAAAGCAAAGAAGAACCTTAGTTATACTGCAACCAGTAAACCAAAGCACCATGATTAAGAATCAAGTATTTCAGTGCAATAATGTGATACTGCGACGTGGGACGTGAGACGTGCTATGTGGGACGTGGAAGGTGAGATGTGGACGTGATACGTGGGATGTGGGACGTGCGACGTGAGATATGAGACGTAGGACGTGAGACGTGAGAAGTAGGACGTGGAACGTGACACGTGAGATGACGTGGGACATGAAACGTGAGACGTGAGACATAAGATGTAAGATGTGAGCCGTGGGACATGGAACGTGAGACGTGACACATGGGACGTGAGACGTGGGACGTGCGACGTAGGACGTGCGACGTAAGACGTGGGACGTGCGACGTAGGACGTGCGACGAAAGACGTGAGACGAGACACGTGAAACGTGAGACGTGAGACGATAGACGTGAAACGTGAAACGTGAAACGTGAGATATGAAATGTGGGACGTGGGATGTGAGACGTGATACGTGAAATGTGGGACGAGAGATGTGAAATGTGAGACGTGAGACATGGGACGTGGGACGTGGGACATGGGACGTGGGACGTGGAACTTGGGATGTGAAACGTGAGATGTGCGACGTGTGACATGAGACGTGCGACGTGTGACGTGAGACGTGGAATGTGGGACGTGGGACGTGGGACGTGGGACATGTGACGTGGGACGTGGGACGTGAGACGTGAGACATGCGACGTGTGACGTGCGACGTGTGACGTGCGACGTGTGACGTGAGACATGAGACGTGAGACGTGAGACGTGAGACGTGAGACGTGAAACGTGAGACGTGGGACGTGGGACGTGGGACGTGGAACGTGGAACGTGGGACGTGGGGCGTGAGACATGAGACGTGTGACGTGGGACATGGAACGTGGGACGCGAGACATGAGACGTGGAATGTGAGACGTGGGACGTCAGATATAGAACATGGAACGTTAGATGTGAGATGTGGAACATGGAACGTGAGACGAGAGATGTGAAATGTGAAACGTGAGACATGAAACGTGAAACGTGAGACGTGAAACGTGCAACGTGAGACGAAAGACGTGAGACGTGGGACGTGAGACGTGGGATGTGGGACGTGGGACGTGAGACGTGCGACATGAGACAAAAGACGTGAGACGTGAGACATGAGACGTGGGATGTGACACGTGTGACGTGGGACGTGATACATGGGACATGAGATGTGGGCGTGAGACATGGGACGAGAGACGTGAGATGTGAGACGTAGGACATGAGACGTGGGACGTGTCACGTGGAATGTGGGACGTGTAACGTGTGACGTGGAACGTGAGAGACGTGCGACGTGCAACGTGGATGAGAGACGTTAGACGTGGAACGTGGGACATGTAACGTGGGACGTGGGACGTGAGAGACGTGCGACGTGCGACGTGAGACCCCCGTAAACACTAAACCTTGAAATTTATATTCATAAACTTTAAAGCTTACAATTTAATTGAAAATCTTAGAAGTTTAATAAAAGAATTGTTAATGTATCCATAAATTTGTACTAACAAATTTAAATTATACTCTTGTAAAAAAATGTATTAATAAAAAGAGATTAAATACATATAAAATTGAAAGAATAAAAATATGAGGGTAAAAGTAATAATTAATGTTTATTTAACACATAAAAATAAAAATTATGAGGATAACAACAATAATTTATATTTATTGAACTCTTAAATGAGCGGAAGGATGTAGAGGATGATCTGAAAAATTAAACTAAGGATGGGCAAAAAATCTAATTTCCATGATCCAATCCATTTTTGCTATAATCCAATCAATTTAATATTCATTTTATTAAAAATCCAATCTGTTTTATTGGATTTAGATATCAATCTGATTTACATTTTATATATTTTATGGATTGTATATCCATACTCTAAATCTAGATTTTCAAAATGGATAATCCAAAGTATCCAATCCAAATTTTCAGTTTATATTTTTGGTTAGGTTAGGCTAAAGGTTGAGACTGACTAACCCAAATTTAGTCATATTTGATTGAGTTGGCGTGATCTTATACAAAATTTGGCTGAATTAGGGCAAATTCTGTTAAGTCGGTCCCGATCGAAATTAGACCCAGCTGGTCCTGAACAAAATTTGGAAGTATTCGGTTGAGTTCACCCCGACCCAAATTTGACTACATTGGGCTGAGTCGACCTAGACAAAATTTGATCGTATTCGGCCGAGACAACCGCGACCAAAATTTGGCTGTATTTAGCCTAGTTGGCTCCAACCAAAATTCGGTCGAATTCAATCAAGTTGGCCCCGATTGAGATTTGACCGAGTTGGCCCTGGCCCAAATTTGGTCGTATTCGGCTGAGACGGCCTATGATGAAATTTGACCGTATTCAAATGAGTCAGTCACGATTGAAATTTGGTCGTATTCAACTGAGTTGGCCACGATCGAAATTCGGCCGAATTCAGTCGAGTCGGCTCCGGTCAAAATTTGGTCGTGTTGGTCTCAACCAAAATTTGACTGAGTTGGTCTTGGCCTGAATTTGGTCGTATTCAGCAGAGTCGATCGCGACCGAAATTTGGTCATATTTAGGCAAGTCAGTCCTGACCTAAATTTGGCCAAATTTAGTCGAGTTGGTCATGACCAAAATTTGGTCGAGTCGGCACTAGCCCAAATTTAGCCGTATTCGGTCGATTAAGTCCCGAACGAAATTTGACTATATTCAACTTAGTCGGCTATGATCAAAAATTGGTGATGTTCAGTCAAGTTGGTCTCGGCCGACAAATTTAGTGGAGTCAACCCTGACCGAAATTTGACTGATCAGACCCTGACCCAAATGTGGCCATATTTGGCCAAGTCGACTCTGGCCAAAATTTGGTCGTATTAGGTAAAATCGGCCATGACCGAAATTTAGTTGAATCCAGTCAAGTTGATCTCGACTAAATTTTGTCAAGTCGACCTTGGCCCAAATTTGGTCACGTTCTCTCCGACCGAAATTCATTCGAAAGTCATCCAAGTTCATCCCATGCTGAAATTTGGCATCGTTGGCCTCGACAAAAAATCTGTCAAATTCTATGGTGTCAGCCTTATGGACACAAGTTTTAAAAATTTTATTTTGAATTTATTTTATGAAAAATGGATTTTGGATTTTGAACTTGATCTAAATATTTGGATCTAGATTTTTAAAAAATCTAATCTACTTTTTCTGAAAAAATTGTTTTTGATCGAAAATTTAATCTAATTATTTGGATCCAAAATAGATATGGATTAGATATTAAAATTTCAATTCATGATCACCCATATCTTCCACCACTATTAGACATCCTCACCGCATGCGTCTTCCACCATCAACTTCTTCTTCGCCACCACATTATGTAAATCAACGATGACGATGCCATTGCGAAGTTTGGTAAAGTTTATCCCTTCGTAAGTCAATTTCTGGGTTTTGTATTTTTTTATCCTTGAGTTTTTTGTTTTCTATAGCAGTGCATGAGTGTGGATCTTCAAATTGCTCTTTCTATTGGAGCCGATGATCAAGATCCCAACCAAATTCATATACCTCTTTCATCGTTTTTAAATTTGAAACATTGATAAATTAATCATAGCCAAATCACCAAAGAAAAAAATAACACTTTCAAAAATCCTTTCTGGTGACAAGAGAAAGTAGAGTGTTGATTACAACCTTGCAGATCACCATGAACCACCTATGTTAATACATTGTAGATGTGCCTTTGAAATCAATATTAAAATTAATATCAAAGAATAATTAATTAATTCATGTATATCAATAAATAATTTTGTGACAATTGTGAGATTACATGTGTTCCTACTTTTCTTCTGCAGAGAATTATAAAACTGAAAGGATTAAGCGTAATTGCCAAATAACATCGATTTGTCCTCTTCTTCTCTGCAACTTTTTGTTGAAGATGAATGATTTCTTTGAGACTGATATAATTATATCGAGATTATAATTTATTTTGTCGGGAAAGTAGTGAAATGATTGCAGAAAAGGGGGAAAATATTGCAAAAGGCAGAATACATTGCTGATGAAGAGTTAATACATTCTAACTTTTAACGTTGTATTGTATATAGTACTTTATTTTAAATGTATGCCTCTTTTACATTATTGTTTTTATGTATATTTCTATCGTATACAAATTGCAAAGAAATGACGTCTTTTAAGATTAGCAAAAGCGTTTAACTAGTCAGTCAGCATTTAAAATATAAAAGAATTGTACTTGTACACTCTTTACAGAAAGTAAGAGGATAAAGAAATATATAATAAAATAATTAATATAATCGAAAGAAATCGAACACTTATGTCATAAAGTTACTATATTTTCTTAAAGCATATATAATTCATTTATATATTTGTGAATTGTTCTTATGTAGTTGATGTGGAACTTTCAACATACCTCCTCACATCGAGGAATATTCATCTTATGCGTGAAATTAGAAATTAGTGGATGGTCTGTTAGCAGTCCGATATCGGATAGAACAGAATGTCCAAAAAAACTTGTTAGGATAAACTCTAACTTCTGATACTATATTAGAAGTGAGCTTTAAGCCTTTATATATAGGTTAAAATACTCCATTGGTCCTCGTTTTGGTTCAGAAATCTCAAATTGGTCCTCTATTTTAATTGGTCTCAATTTCGTCCTCGTTTTTGTAATTCAGTATTAAATCAGGGCAATCGTTAACTGTTGGCAAACGGCGTTTATATGTGATGATGTGGCTGTAATGTTCAATCTTACGTGTCAATGAGTTGTGGTTGGCACCTTAAACAACCATTGTTGTCTTCTCTTTTAAGAAGGTAATATTGGGAGAGGGTAAGTGTTTGAATTTGAAAGAGGGTGCGGAAGGTTTGTGGTCTCCTCTGTTTTGCTCATCCTGCACCGGTAATGTCTCCCTCTCATTCTTGCTCGTCCTCGTCCTGCACAAATTCTACCGTTTCTTCTCATGGGGGTGTGGGGAGGAGGTTCGATTTCGCACCTCTTTGCTATTGCGGTGAGAAGGCAATCATGAGAACTGCTAAGAACAAGGGAGAAAATTTTGGAGATGCCCAAAGTTCAAGATATGAGATATGGAAATGAATTTAGTTCTGTTTTTTGTGTATGTTGTTTTTGTATTTTGATTTTGGAAAACCTAATTTTGCAATTGGGGGTTTTTTGTTTCGTTTGATAGGGTGGAAGTGAAGAAGTTGTTGGCTGCAACTTTTTTTTCATGGTGCAGTGAAAATGTAGTTGAAGAAAAATGTGGTCCTACTTCACCTTCGTCCACGCACATGGGGTTCGCAATTCACGCCTCACACTGATTTTCTCAATCCAATCCCTAATTTCCTAATTACAACATTTAGGGTTTTTCAAGCACTATGTTATTTTTAATTCAATCCATGCAGTCACTGTGCCATTCTGAAAAATAATAAACGCCACGTCAGAAAATCAAAACCAAGTTAACGTTAAAAAATTTAATACTGTTAGTGATTACCCTGATTTAATATTGAATTACAAAAACTAGGATGAAATTGAGACCAATTAAAATACGAGGACCAATTTGAAATTTTTGAACCAAAACGAGAACCAACGGAGTATTTTAACCTTATATATATATATATATATATATATATATATATATATATATATATATATATATATATATATATATATATTAACTAAATTTTCTGAATGAGTATAACTTTCCCGAATCTAGGGAAGTGCCCTTATATCCTTTTCGTGTTGTTTTGTCAGTCGTGTCCCAACAGATGTGAGTTTTTTTTTGGTCGGTCGTGAAGTTATCCAACCCAATATATATACTTGCATGTTGACTGGTCAGTGACTAAAAACATAGAAGCGTTAGCAAGGGTAGGCCTTCCATCATAATTCAGCACAGAAGAATTTTATGTTTCATGTGTAGATTTGGTCGCAATCGAAGACACTGAGAAGGACAAAACAAAGCATTGACGTTGGTCTAGTTAATTCTTGCTTCTTATCAACCTTGTTAAGAAAAATTTTAGTTCTTTCTAAATATTGGATTGTTTTCAGGCAGTAGGTGACATTTCCTTTTGCTTAAATTACAATATGTCTATTTGTGTTTTTCCTACCAAATTCATAAACAATCCATAAAAAATTACTTTATGTATTAATTCTCTTCCAAAATGAGAAGTTAGGAACATTTCACATGAACAATAATTATAGCTCTCACCTCCACATCCTAAGTTTTTGTAGCTGTTCATCAAGTAATCTGACTATAAACCAAAACTGTTAACACCTACCCACGGAACCACTTAAATTCACATCTTATTAATCCAAAGCACACTCTCGTTGAGAATGTTTCCAAGGAATCCCAAGACAAACCAAACAAAATGAACTTTGGTGAAGGAACAAAATTCACATTTCATCACTCGGAGGTTCATTACAAGGTCCTTCTGCTTTACTACTCTTAGTGTTTGGACTTGGGCTATCTTCTGAAGAATTTAAACATGATCCAACTGTTAATTCATCACTCTTGTAACTTAAGCATCCAGCAGCATCCATCACCCCCATAGGACTTTGTGGCACCTTGGTTCCTACACTGCCAGCAACACTGTTCAAGGACAAATCTCTTATCAATTCAACACACTTTAGAACTCTATCCTGCAAAATGAAAGGAAATTGCATAACACAAGTCAGAACCGTTCACTAAGATTTAAGCACCATCATCAATTCAACAAGATAAAGGTAAACTCATCCCTACATGCTCTATTTGGGAACAACAACCTCACCTTCTCTACTATAAAGAGCTCGGCAATGGACTTATCGATATCTTTCGCCTGTGATTCTCCTAAAACAGAAATTGCCACCGCAGCAGCAATTTCAGAAGGCCGGAATTCCAAGAAGTCGATACCTACAATTGTTTCCCGAAAAGCACTCTTCAAACTCGCTACATCTCAACGAAAACAGAGCAGAGAAGGACCAAATATTCAAAGAGTAATGAGAATACCACTGATTATACGGAGGATGAGCTGCACTGATATTGCAATGGATGATTTTGTTGGGTGCTTCTCACAAGTGAGCTTGCTAAGGAAGTATTCTATGAAGGAATAAGGAGTTAATGCACACATTTTCCATCTCAACTTGCTTAATACCAGTAGTTCCATTTTTTGAATGGTTTTAGCTTCAAACACAAACTTTGGTTCCCCAACCTGCTCATTATCAATATTGATGTGAAAATTAGAGGGTAATACACATAAGAAATCATATTTAAAACAAGATTGCAAGATTCTACTATATACCTGTAAATCTACAGATTGAGGCACTCGGATCTCGTCCATTTTAGCTGCAATTGACAAGCACGCTACAGCTAACAATTGCACAGTCCAACTTACACCTTTCTATACATACCAAGAAAAGAGACCAAAAACACCAATTAGGTAACTAAAATAAACCTAGTAAAACACAAACATAAACTTTCAGGCAATTTGATCTTACCGGTAAGTCAAAAACCGATAGGAAGCGATCCAAGTAGTTCACAGCCAAACAAAAACTCAAGGGTCCAAGGCCAAAATAAGCATGAGCCTGTTGATCACGTTATAAAAAGAAAAAACCAGTCACTAACACAATTAACCCGGTTAAATAAAAAAAGATTGTGATTTGCCACATTCATCACACAGTTTCAAACAGTATGAAACAGAACTCAAACCTAAAAGGAAGGAAAAACTAGCATCAACTTAAGAACTTCAACTACTTAATAAGAATTGGCAATCGCAACTAGGTACTTCCTTAACAACTTGAAGATTCAAAGTTAAAGGCAAAACCATTCACCATTTCTTTTTTTTTTTAGTGACAGAAGCCAATTGAGACTCGATGAGCCAACATTGCATTAAAACTGGTTTCATATATGACTTAAATCCCATTAAAAACACCCAACCCACCAGAGAAAAAATCCACACAAATCTAACAAACAATTAAAGAAAGCTAATTAAATGGTTTATTTGTGATGCTCATCGAATGAAAAAGCAAACTTGAAACCATTACCTTCCAAATCCAATCAAGTGCATCCCTCCTAACACCCAATTCCAACTTCCCAGTCCTCAGCCTCTGCAAGTAATCGACCCTCGGAAAATGCTCCCTCTCTCTCGCCACCATAGCCCTTACAGTTTCCTCACTCTGGGGCAGAGTACATGCTAATTCCTCCGATCCACCACCATCTTCATATCCAGAGTCAAGGTTCCGGTGGTTCCAGGAATGCAAGATTCTAAAATCATCTGCTCCATCACATTGAAAATCATGATCAAAGAAGGTGCTACTGTTCTCTGAGTTATGAGCCATTGATGCAAAAACGGCTGTGCTAGAACAGAAGCAGCGTCATCAAAAGGGGTAGGTGGGGCTAAGGGGACAAAATAACTCTGTGGGGCATTTTGAAATGAGATGGAAAACCCATGTGACAGTGTTGAGCATAGAGTGAAGAGTGGAATGGGAGAATGAGGAAAGGAAGCAGCTTTATGTAGGAAGCGGGTTGTGCTTTTAGGGAAAAAGAGAGATGGGGCAATCGAATAGGTGGTGTCCATGGATACCAAAACCCAAAAACAACGGAAAAAAAAAATTATGTTATGGTCATAGGTCATTGGTCATGTGGTTATGGTGGTGGGTGCAAGAACAAGTAGGAGTGTAATTTTGTCAAGATGGAAGAAAGACCATCCAAACCAAAAATGAGGGAAACACAAAACATGGTGGATCCATCTTTTGGCATAAGTATATAATCTATTTTAGATTTAATGTTTTTTTTTCAAATTTTGAATTATTTAATATGTCTATATAGTTTACTAAAGAATTGTGATTGAAATGTTTTTAGCATAATACTTCTTTTAACTCATTGAGTTTTTATTACATTCCATGAACCTTTTAAAAGTCTTTGATTTATGTAATAATAAACATAATACTCTGTTTTAATTTTTACTTTTATTGCCTATTTTAACTCTTTGAATATATTACAATTGACTTTCTTTTATATTTATTCTATCTTTTAAATTTTATAACTAATAAATCTGAATTTTATTCTGCTTTATATTAACCTATTTAATTGTGTTATGTTTAAATCAACATTTTTTGTCTGAATTAAAAAAAAAACAATGTAATTTAATCAAAATCAACAATTTTTGTAATTATTATTATCACGTAGAAGTTTATTTAAAAGGTTTTTAAAATATAAAAGAATTTTTTTTCCAGTTTTGGTAAATAATATTTCTTGGGTTATATCAAAGTCTCGATTAATGGAGTACAGATGAATTACCTCCTAACTTTTGTTCTTCTTTTTTTCATATTTTCGTACAAACATAAATACGCTTTAATTGTCATTCCTTAATAAAATGGTTTCTGATAAATATTTAAAACATAACTGATCGAGGTGATTAATTTAAATTAATTTGTTTGTTCATTACTCAAACAATAAAGATAAGTTAAACTTAGACATTGTTGTCATTTAAAAATAAAGTAATTTTTACATAGCTATTGTTTTTCTCGGTGATATTAGATTTGGTTCTTTAAATAAAATTTTGAATTTAAATTTTATTAATGAAAAATACATAATCGGAAAAGGTGGTCATTAAATATTGTCAAGGTAAAATATAAAAATATAGGTATGTATAAAGTCAAATGAATAATTAATTTTAGGATTAAATTGGTTTATATTTAAAAAATTGGATAAAAATTATAATTTGTTGATGTCCAAGGTTTTTAAATATTAGTGTAAAAGTAATAATTTGGTAACGTGGATCGATCCAACCCATTTAGGCTCAGTCCGCATTTGACCCACATAATGTGGACCGGCCCACCTCGTTCAGCATTTTTATATATTTTTTTATTTATTCTTTAAATTATTATGATAAAACTTTCAATGTTTAAAAATTTGAAAACTTTAAGAAGTTCACAAAATTAAGTAAAAATTTTGAGGAGTTTGATGATAAATTGATAATTTAACATTTTCATCATATTCATATTCGTACTATGACATACACAATGTATTCTTTAAATTTTACCACATTAAAAAGTACATAATAATTGTCTTTTTCAGTTATATCAGAATTTGGAACATTAATGCAAAAGTCCATAAAAAAAGTAACTAGTATACACAAGTGCAAGTTTTTTTTTATGCGGACTTGCAAACTGACCAGCGTGAGTCGCAGTCAGCCCGTGCCGACTGCAAGCTTTTGTGGGTCAGGCCACTACGGGTTCATTACCCTGACCCACCCCACGTTATTTATGCGGGCCTGCAGGTTCACTACCCTGACCCACATTTAAAAAAAAAAAGGAGTAATTTGCATATTACAATCTCAACCTTATCGCCTCGTTGACTTGTCAACCATAGTGCATGGGACCGACGATGTTCTCGGTTAAGCGAGTACGTATTTATGTGTAATTACAATAATGTCGCTAGGACCCACCACTTCATAGTTATTAGGTTGAGGTTCAAGTGTTTGGTACCAATCTAGGTTAAAGGGATGTAATGTAGTATGTTGGCCTCCAAGGCCGATTGGGTGAGTGTTTGCATGAGGGTTGGCAAAAAAAATTATAATTACAGAACTTGTTTAAGACTTGTCTACAAACTTATGTAATATATATTATAAGACTCGTCTAATCAGTAAATAAACATACTAGTGTAATTTGCATTAAGAAACCGGTCTAATTGTATATGAAAAAACTTGTTTAATGTAAATTAATACACCCATATAACACATGTATAAATAAACTCATGTAAAATATATTGTTAAATTAATCAATGCACAGACACATTCAACAAATATATATTATTATACTCATTTAACCAGTAAATGAAAATAGTTGTCCAATATATGTTGATAGACTTATAAAATAATATTAAAACTATAAATAATAAAAACATATCTATTACATAAACTCTAGTACAAATATTAAAATTAAATAAATTTGCAATAGTTATTACAATTGAAAATATTTAATTAAAAAATACATATATAGTATAAAACGGTAGTAAAAATAAATAATTGTATTTTTAATATTGAAACAAATAATAATCGATAAAATAAAATTTCAAATAATAAAAAATATATACACTATAAAAAATGTAATAAAAATAGTGAACAATATATAGTAATACTAATAATACTAATCATGCTAATAATATTATTATATATACTTATATACAAAGAAGATTTCCTATGTATACATTTCATAATTTTAATTTTATCTTTCATATTAATGTTATCTGAGTTTTAAATTTTAATAGTAACTATTACATTAGTTTTCAAATACAAATCATGCAATAAAAGCTACATGAACAAATTAAAATTTATAAGTAAGTTGAATAATATAATTATCAAGATTTAACTACTTTTTATCAATTCATCAATATGAGTTATTTTGAATATTTCATTTAGATTTTAAAGTTAATTTATAAATATATTTGTAAATATTTAATAAAAATATTAATTTTAGTAAGAATATTAACATAAGTTTTTGTATAAAAAATAATTTGAGTCTCAATTATGAAAGACAATATTGTTTTATTTTTTTAAATTCGAATTAAATTGAAACTAATAAAAAATATAATGATTAAATTGAGACTTTGAAGTGAAATAACATATGTAAAAAATTTATAATTAAAATAAAAAAATTAAAAAATTCATAAATGAACATGTGACACTAATTTTAATATTGTATCTGAAAATGACTAGATTAAATAATTTCTTAAGAAAATCATAATTAAATTGAGAAAAAAAATGAAAAATATAACTAAAGAATCAAAATGACATGACAAAAACAAAAAAATAATTTAGCAAAATTTTTCTTTTTATCCCTACATATATTTGGGTTCTCACAATTTTAGTATCTAAGTATTAAATCTGATATACTAGAACAAAATCATGGCTAGAATTATATTTTGTTTATTTCGAAGGATTAAAATCGTAATTATTCTAAAGTTTAAGAAGTAAAAAAGTAACTAGATAAAATAATAATAAAATAGAGAAAAAGAAACAGAGAAAATGGAAAGAGGGACAAACGAAAACCCTAGATGAAACACTTTGTATAAAAAGGAAGCACTGAATCCCTACAATATCACCGCATTCCTCAAATCAGAATAGCAGCAATGGGTATTTGTACAGTTCAGCCTATCCCTCTCTCGAAACTTCCTAACGCTTCCTATTCTCTCCCTAAGCCCTCTCTTTCTCGCAGAGTAATCCTTACCACTCCCACCGCCACACTTTTTTCTCGTACGTTTTCTATCCTTTCAATCTCTTATTCAATCCGAACCAAGACCGGTTTTGTCTTTTTGGTGTTTTCTTTGATTTTTTCTGATAAAATTTTAGTGTGTTGTATGGCGTTATCTGTGTAACTTTTATTGAGCAATTAGTGTGGATGTGTTTTACTACTGTAACTGCATATTTGTAACTTTTGTTTGTATTTTATTACATGACAGGATCTATTTTCTTGAGAAATTTGTTGCCAAGGGCTACACCTTCCGAAGAAATATCCGGTGGGTCAAGTCAGTTTTTCAATGAGAAACGCGATGTTGTGATAACCCTGGAAGAGGGTAAAGCTGATGATAAAAAGGAGTTGGAAGAAACGGTGAACGAAGACGCAAGAAAAGAGTTACCAGAAGAAGGACCGAGTTTGTCTTTTGATTTCCTGGATAAGTTCAATGTAAGGTCATTTTAACCACCTTTCCTATTAAACGTTTTAACTGTGAATTTGTTGTTCAAGACGCATGTTTTATTTTTTCATGCCTGTTTATATTTTGTTTGCATTTCAAAAATGCTGAGTTGCTATGTTGTCGGTTGATTTGATGGTGTTATATAGTATGAATAATGACTTTGGGGTTCAGGGCACATGTTCCCTCTCTATTTACTAGATTTGTTTCCATTTCAAGTATGGAGTTGCTATGATGATCCAGCTTTATTGATGGCATTTACAAAATGCTTGATGATATTTCGGCAATCTTGTCGAGTCTGAGCGGTTACCTGAGCAACTCTTTACGTTTACTTTGTTTTTTTTTTCTTTTTTTTCTTTCTGAAATTGTATATGGATTTAGCCTTTCCTGTGCATTCCTGCCTGTGTTTAAGCCAAAAGCCTATAGAAAATTAGGTGTTGAGTTTTTCCTGCTGTTAAGATTCAGTTTCATATATATATATATATATATGCTTGATCAGTATTTTTGGCTCAAATGTACTATTACATATCGACTTAAGAACTGTTAGTTGTCTGAAATGAGGATCAATGTGTGGGTTCCTTCGGTTTCTTTACTAAAGTAATTTGATGTGTTTATATATCTAACTGGCCTCCTGTTTTGCCTTTAATAGCTTGACACAAATGACACTGGTTCCATTGTCTTGTATGGAGGTGGTGTCTTGACGGCTCTGTGGCTAACAACCGCAGTTGTTGGTGCAATTGATTCTATCCCATTGGTGTGTACCATTCCATGTTCATATGAACTTTTTCACAAACCCAAAGCCACCTCTTTCAAATGCTGATTTTTTTGTTCATTATTTTTGCACAGTTCCCTAAGTTGCTGGAAGTTGTTGGGCTTGCATACACAGTATGGTTCACTTCCCGATATCTGCTTTTCAAGGTACTAATTTCACTATGTTTGATTGATATGTGCATCTTGGTTGTGCCCAGATTAATTAAATTTGTTAACATGCAGCAAAGTAGAGATGAACTGTCTACTAAAATAGAGGAGCTAAAGGAGCAGGTTTTTGGTTCAGAAGATAATTGATTTTTGTGTTTCCACTTCATGATTGTACAGTTGCTTCTGGTTTAGTCAGGGGAATGTGATATTAGTCTGCCCCTTGGTGAGCCTTTCCTCTATATGCAGCCTCCCATTAGTGTTGGTTGAGAATTAAAAATATACCCAGCAACAGTTTTCACATATTCAAGGTATTTTTACCGTATGGCCAAATTGCCTTTTCCATTTTTTTTTCTATCTTTATCGACTTCTAAAATAAAATAGATTATGTTGACATAATCCTTTTCACCTCAGCTAGATGACTAAATAAAATCTTGAAATGTTGTTTTCTTGATGAATCATAAACCCCATATATTTATTGAAGAGGACTAATATATAGCAATGAAAGATGGCAAAAGATGAATTATTGATGTTTTTAGTAATTATATGGTGATTCTTGTTCCAGAAGGGTTATCTCATTTCAGACAATATTTTCTGTTCCCAATTCTTTTTACACCTTTAACGCAGTTTTTGAAAATAAATTAGAAAGGTCGTAATATTATTGTACTTTTGTAAAATTGAAAATGTGATCTTAATAACACGACCTAATTTTTAATAATGTAAACATAAAAACAGGGCATCTTTAAAGGCATCCGTAAGTATTTCATACACGCCGTACGCATCATATGAACCAATACTCAAACATCATAGTAGTCATCACGATAGTGAACCATGGCATCAGAATAGTCATCCTGTTCGTCAATCTCATGGTATATGAAGGAGGACACATCTCCATCGCTGGATCATATTCAGTTCAATAAATATTGAAAAATCAATAAATATCTGAATATCAATAAATCTGAGCAAGAAAAGGCGGAAGCTTACAAAGTTAGAGTATTGTGATGATATGTGGCATCATGGGTGCGCATTTGAAGCAAGAATTCAGAAATTGAACGAACAGTCAGAAGCTGATAGCAGAAGAATGCGGCAATTGGAGCTAGTTTTAAGTTCATTCATTTTCATCAATGTTACCCAGAAACATCCAAGAAGTTAGTCACTCCAACATTCAATATATATATATATATATATGAAAAAATTAATAATTTTCACAAAAATGACTTTACAATTACATATAAACAATAGTTTTCCTAATACCATCTATTGATAAAATAAAATTTAAGTTTAGATATCTATTTTTTCAGTAAGGTAGAAAATATATAACTTACATATCAAGTTTTTTTTATTATTATTATTTTGATAATATTACAGGAATGTATAAGCTTTTAAAAATAAAGGTTTTCTTCAAGTTGCTAAGGAACAATACTCATATTAGTATATAGATGAAAATAAAACTTTAGTTTTTCAATTTCTATTTATTTTAGAAGCATTATAAAATTAACATGTGTAAAATAGACAAATAAGTCTTCCAAAAGTTGAACGCAGTCCTCAAAATAGCAGCTAAAACCACCACTAGTACCATCCGTATCTCCGTCGAGAGATTCTGTATCCTCATCATCTGCATGTGCGAAATCAGAAATGAAACGAACATTCACAACACGCCCTATCTGAACATATTGGAAAGATGGGCTGAGACAGTAACAGCTGAACCCAACAATGTTTCATCAGGAGTTTTGAGGTGATTTATACATGCTTAGAGTGATTTATCGATTTTCTCATACATCTAAACTACTATTTATTATTTACTAGAATGACTTTTTTATTTTTTATCATGAATTATGAAAAATTAAGTTAAGGAGGAATTACTAAGAAACGTAACTAAGATAAGAAAAAAAAAAAAAAAGAATCCAAGACATTAAACAGTTTTAGTAATGACCTAATTGGAAACATGATTAAGGAGTTTGAAGAGAAGTTTCTCCAAGTCAAGCAAAAAAGGACTTTAAGAACTCTTTGTAATAATATACAATAGAATAAACTTACCTTTTACTCACTTTAACTTGGGAAAGAGTCACCCAATTTGGACATCAGAATAGGCTTAAAGAAAACTCTTTATACAGGTTAAACATAATGTCACTCATGTTTGTACTTAAATGTGCCTTCATAACACAACTTAAAGTAATCAAAAACAAAAAATGATTCTGTGGAAAAAAGTCTTTTTTTCTTTGAAATGTTATTATCCTGAATGAATTTCTCAATTGCCAATAACCCTTATTGCTTACCTCAAGAATGAGTGGACAAGAAACGTCAAAGTTCGTCCAATCTTGGATACTCGTATTCATTGATCTTTGAGTTCATAACTAACTCATTGTCCTATCTTCCTTTCTTCTGAATACTGAAATATCATCATTCTATGCAGTTTACCCTACTTGTAGTTTATCAAAAGGAAAAGGTGAAGAAAGAAGACAATAGTAAGAAACATATATGTTTCTGATTGCAGACTAATGAACCATGTAACTCTTTTGGCTTACTACCAGAAGATATATTCATACGTTTCTTTGCAACAAAGTGATAAAGGGATAGTCTTAAATGCAGTTAAAAAACAGAGGCGATGGGAAGATTATATAATTTGGAGGAGACACAGCAATGGATGCTGAAGGCTGTGAATTAACTTCATGGAGTTGTAAATAACTCTTGCTAGATTTTTCAGAATTCACAAGAAGCTTCACGTAAAAATTAATGGCTATAATTTTACACATATACTGCAGTATCAGCTTTTTTACAAATATCCTGCTATCTGTGATCTCAGAAGGATTATAGTTCCATCCTCCATTGATGTGCTTACATAAGAGTCATTTAATCTTGATCCAGTTTATTTGCTTTACTGCTCAACGAAAATGTGATGTCATCTTATTTTATATTACTTCATACTTCGGTCAAAGGTGGAGTGGTGCATACTTAACGGGGCATAACCATTGAACAGTTTCTCTTTTATTTTGCGCCGTCGAATATAATCTGACGTTGGCTTCATACTCTGTACTTGTGTTTTAGTTTTAGCAGAGTGGTTAAATTTGAGGGAAATACTGGTCAATGCACAGGAATCTATTCCTAATTCGCTGTAAAATGTTTCACCTCCCTTAGTCCTAAGCAAGCAAATAAGTGATTACCAAATTTTCCACGACATTTTTCTTCGGATTATGTTTATATCCCTTCGGGTGACACTGACACTTTTGAGTAGGCAGGCGTAGTAACGTGGGCTTGACACGACGACCCATAAAATAATACGAAACAAACTGAGGTATTGAGTCTGTTGGTCCGCAAAAGTTCAACCCATATAATTTGGTTGGTTCTAGAGATGACAAATAAATCTGTTTCCGTGGATATTGTTCGAACCCATGTCCGTTTTGACGGGGAATCCCTGCGTTGACCGGGTATGGGTATGGGTAATTCCCGACTTTTTCAGTTGGGTATGGAGATGGGTATGGGATGTACATATCCCGCCATAATACCATCCCGCCATATCTCCATTCTCGTTTAAATTATTAAAATATTCACAATTAATTAAGTAACTATATATATATATATTTTTTTTCTATTTTTTATTTATTTTAATTATTTGGTTTGTCATGAAACTCATTCGCATCTCCAATATATTTTTTATTTTATCATAACCTTTATGTAATTATATTAAAATGATGTATGTTAATTAAAAAAATTTTATGCCTCACATTTGAATATTTCTATTATTTTTTTTAATATTTTTATTTATTATATATTTTCCTTTCACATGAGAATGTTTATACTCTCAATTTAAGGTAATATAAAAAAATTTACTTATTATTATTATTATTAATTTTTGTTTAATTTGAAGAACTCTTTTGTTTTATTAAAATAATTTTTGTTATTTTTCAACCATTGAGTATACATGTTGATATTTGAAAAGTTTTCTTAGTTCTCTAAGATATTTTTCATCTTATCATACCTTAATTATACATTTGATTTCCTTTGTGCGATTTCTTTCGATAGTCTCTCAAATTATTTTTAAAACACACATTTGTTAGTTTTTTAATATTTTTATTTATTGTTTTTATTTTCATCATGTAGAATAATATTTCGATATATTCTATCTAATTATTTTTTATTTTATAACTCATTATTAATCATAATGTAATTTTTTCACTTTAAATTATGTTTGGGGTGATTAAAATTATATATATATATATATATATATATATATATATATATATATATATATAATGATATTTAGGAATAGTATATGATAATTCACTACAAGAAAAACATGAAATAGTGACTGATTTAGTCAGTAATTCATATCAGTCACTATTTTTCGTCATTGGTGGTAGTAGTTGATTTATTTTCTGAATCAATGATTAAATTAGTGACCGATTCAATGATCAAATCGGTACTTGATTTAGTGACCAATTTAATTACTAATTTATTTGTAATTTAATGACAAATTTTTTGGTCACTAATATTTAATTTTAACCACTTCAAATATAATTTAATAATTAGTTTTCTAAGGTATTTTCATCTTATCATACCTTAATTATACATTTGGTTTCCTTTGTATGATTTCTTTCAATAGTCTCTCAAATCATTTGTAAACACACATTTGTTAGTTTTTTAATATTTTTATTTATTGTTTATTTTCATTATGTAGAATAATATTTCGATATATTATATCTAATTATTTATTATTTTATAACTCATTATTAATCATACTGTATTTTTTTCACTTTAATTGTATAAATAACTTTTATTTACTACAATATAAAAATTTAATGTAATTGCTATGAATATTTTTTTGTCACTATCCAACATATATTGAAGTTCAAAATATACAAAATCTATGTCAAAATTTAATTATTATGTTTATTATTTGTTCTTTGTGTCATTTTGATCAAGTGATGTATTATAACTTTTATTAGTGTATAAAAAAGAGATTCATTAGAATTTAAAAAATTGAAGTAAACAAACATTTAAAATATATTTTAATTTGAATATTTGTTTTCCTTTTATATTTTTTTTTAAAATATTTTTTAATTTTATCAACTAAGTTAATCAATGTTGTAGTTTGCAAATTTAATAAATGTTTTGGTTCTCATGAAATTTTATTTGGTATTCTAATATAAAATGTAGACAATTATAATTTATTTCAAAGTATTTGATATGGAAGAAACAATTTTCCTCATAATATTGAATATTTGATAATATTATGTTTTCTTTACCGTAATATTTTTCTTTTATAAAAATTAATATTGAAGTAGTTAGAACACGGGTATGGGTATGAGTACGAGATTGTACTCGTTACCCGGTAGGGATGGGGATGGGACAAAAATTTGATACCCGTTGGATTTGGGTATGGGGATGAGGATGAATTTTTTATGCAGGGATGGGTATGGGATAGCGAAACCTGTCCCCGTCCCGCCCCGTTGCCATCCCTTGGTTCACTAACTTGCATAAAAAGAAAACTTCATTTGTATATCAATTACTTCCCATCTAAACTTTTGCATGTAAGTTTCAAATTCTTATATAAGAGAAAAAAAGTATTATGTATTTATTTTTGAATGTGTTAAAATTTGAAGAATACATTGTGTATGTCAAAGTACGAATATGAATTTGATGAAAATGTTGAATTATTAATTTATTATTTAATTTCCTAAAATTTTTGCTTAATGTTGTGAATTTGTTAAAGTTTCTCGATTTGTTAAACATTGAAATCTTTATCATAAGAATTTAAAAAAAAAAGGGGGTTAAACATGTCTTTGGTCCCTTAATTTCCAGTGAAAATTGAAATTAGTTTTGTATTCAAAACTTTGGCTTAATTTAGTCCCTTAACTTTAGAAAAATGTGGATTTTGTCTTTTAGCCACATTTTGTTAAATTTATTCAACGTTTCAAATGCATTTCATGATAATCTCTTAAAACTAACATTAAACAAAAAATGACTCAAACGTGGTAAACAACTCAAATACTATCATGAAACACGTTTAAAACATTAAATAAACTCAACAAAATTTGATTAAGATGACTAAATTCACGCAGTTCTAAAATTGAAGAACTAGATTAAGTCAAAATTTTGAAGAGAGACTAATTCTAATTCTTGCTGAGAATTAAGACACCAAAAACATATTTAACAAAAAAATAAAGCAAATCAGCTTACAAACCCACGAACCTGCACTTATGCAAGATGGGCCATAATTTTCATTCCAAATTTTCAACACGTGACAGACCAGTTGGGTTTGTATTTTGTAAACCAAGTACGGGACAACCCTAAATGAACCGATCCGGCCCACATAACACCCAAAATTTGTGCACAAAATTTCAGTTCCATGTACTTCTTTTTGTGTGGAATATTATAGTATACTTTTTGAGACAGTTAGAATAAGATCCTTTCGTGTTCAAAAGTTCTTTTCAGTTCCATCATACAGATTATGCCTATGCTGTATAGAATATCATATCGTGAAGCCTTCATGCAGATATCAACCATGTTGGTTCGGTTCTAGTCGAATGAATAGGTTAATCTCCGTAACGTGATTAACCAAAGCACGAATATCTTCCAAGAGATACTCAAATTTATTATGAAACAGTGTCTTGAAGAAAATTATAAAAAAGTACAATTTTTCAGGGAGATGTCGGAAATATCTCCAAACAGATTATAAACATCATGGAATATGAGAATAATAGGATTTTGTAATCTATTATACGAGATGTTACATCTAAACTACAAGAAAAAATTTGTTGACACCATTTGATAAACATTTAACGACTCTAATTTTATAAAGATAAAATAATTTTAAAAAAATTAGCTTTTATATTTCTAAAAAAACGACTATTATATAGAAAGTGTAACTTTCAGTACCGATTGTGGCAATAACTTTGGAAGCACTTTCTTATTTGAGTAACTATTAAATCTGATTCAATAACCCACCTTATAGGGACCAGATTACTGATGGCCCCAGAATATGAATATATACCCAAAATATTCGTGTTATGAGCTTACTCTGCCAGACAATTTGGAAGTGTCTGCAGTGCTACCTCCAATTATAGTGTTGATTCGTGATCAATTATTGCTTTTAACTCTTTTTTTTCTGCTGTATTGCCTTAACCACTAATACCAAAGTTCCATCTGAAATTTATTGGTATATGGAATCACAATCAATTACTGACCTACTTTGCAAATTTCATGTGGTGAAAATGAAATAACAAATAATAGCCAGCAATTTATATTTCTAGCTATCAGAGTTTGCAATGCGTAAGCAACCTCAACAATCCAAAACTCTGCATCAAGTCATGTTTTGTTAAATGAAAGGCCAATAAACATGTATTATGCGTTGAACATGTGACAACATTCAAGTTTTAAATATTTCGATCAATTCTCTTCTTTTATTCGTGTTTATCAACTCACAATTTCTATATTCAGTAACATGTACGTTGTACCTAAAAAATTTTCCTCCCGATTGGATGTATCCAACTCTATCTTTTTTGTTTGTTTTAATATATGGCAGAAATAGTATCCATTTGTTAAAGTTTCATTTCTATTTGAAGTGTCAAATTCGGTGTATATCTTGTATGGTTGTGAAGAGAGCTTTTAATAGCTAGAAAGTAACTATATCTTGCTTTACATAAGGATAATGGTAGTTTGATACGTAAAATTTTTGAACTCTTATCTGATATCATCTTCTATATTTTTTAGTTTATTTTCTTTACAAATATAAAAATAACTTTTTTTTATTACCATTTTATATTTATATAAGTATTGAATAATTGTCAAATCAAACAATTTTTTTTTTCTTTTATAATATTATTGAGTCAGTGTTGCTATATTTTAGCACTAGTTTATTATTTTCACTATTTATCATTTCGTTATCTCCTAACTTATATAAATCACCATTAGTCAGAATAATAAACAAGAAAAAATAATATTCTTTCTGTGAGACCCTTTTTATTTTTAATATTTGTCCTAAAAGAGAGGTTGGGCCTTACCTTTTCAAGGGTCCAAGACCAGCTTACTATGGACCCCAAGACTCTCTCAAGAGCCTCACTCTTCATTCTGTCTCACTTTGCATAAAATAATTTCTCTCCCCTTTCTAAAACTCTAGAGCAGTAGCCCTACTAGAAGTTTTTGCCTCCTCAAGTTTGCAAATCTTCTTTGTTCGAAGTTGTCTGAACTCGTATCTCCAAGTAAGTAGACCCCAACCTTCTTTTTCCAACTATCTTGTGGTGGCTCTACCTAGGTTCATCCTAATAACCCTCTTGTATTTTTGTGTGCCAATATTTCCAACTCCTTAATCTGTTTCTAGAGCTGTGGTGCTCTCCTTGGGGTACTATTTCATTTGGCTAAGCTTGAGTAAGGTAAGGGAAGCTAGGGTTTCTCTTTTTTGTTGTTGTTTTGCTTGTTCTTGTTTTGTTTGGCTAAGTTTGATTAGTGTTTTGTAAAATATGAGACAAGATTGGGGAAAACGTTAGTTTTTGGTATATTTCTGAATTAGGAGTTCAAATATTCATGAAACTGTGATATTTGACGTTATTTCTCGTATTCTGGAAGCGTCGGGCAGTCGCTGGACGACTGTGTATTTCTCTGATATGCGCAGTTTTAGTAAAATTGACATTCCCGACTCGTTAACCGTTGGATTAAGCTCAAATTTTGAAATTTGGTTCATAACATGCTATTTTATGGTTTGACCGGTTGGATTGTCGATTAGATGTCTGTAGCTTGAGAAATGTGTCACGTATTACTGCAGTGATTTTGATTTTGAGATAATTAATTTACTTAGGAATTTTGGTGTAAGAATTATGGTTGTGTGTTGCGCTTGATTGTATGGAATTGCAGGTACTTAAATGTTGACACTCATTTATTTGGTATGAATAATATTTTGTGATATATGTATGTCATGGTATGCATTTATAAAGTATGAGATTAAATGAAATCTTGTTATGTTGAGTATGAAATGGAAAATATGACTTGTTTGATTGGTAGTGGTTTGGCATGAGACTTGAATGACTGAGATGGCATGTGGAAATTGTTGGTAAAAGAGTTTCAAGAGAAACTCTTGGTGATGTGGTTAGTGTATACCTTGATATAGGAGATGTCTAGATAAAGGAAGATATCCTGAACTCTAAAAATTATTCACGCTCACATAGAGTAGAATAATTTATGTGGTGAGAGTGGCAGGAGGTCCTAGTCTTGGGACATATTGAGCCCAAGACATTAGAGGATTAACCTTGTGTATGGTTGGGTGATAACTCATTGCGTCTAGACTCTGCAGAGTTTAGAAGCCAACATAGGCGCATACTTCCTTTAGAATTCTATATCAAGAGTATGATCCGGATATTGAGTCATATAGTCTTGAAATTGTTTGCTTTCACATGATTTGGGTGCCTACTTCTTTGTTTGTGCATAATATGATCTGACTATTTATTTGCTCTATAACATGATTAAAACAATTTTTGCTCTAGCTTACCCTTTCTTTTGGTGTATGTTTCTTTGTTTGGTTTCTCCTTTTTGCAATGATCACCAATTTATTGGTGTGAGCAGACGTGGAAACCCCTGGAGGTACTCAAGGTGGTGGAGATGCTGCTGTGTAGAGTGGTCCCATGGTCTGGGTTGTGGCTCACAGTTCAGTGTTTTTGAAGAACTCTTAGTTTGTTTTAAATTTCTTGCTCCTTGAGCAATCCTTTTGCAAAACAATAGTACTCTTGTGTTATGTTTTATGGCATCGTGGTGTGCCTAAACTTTCATTCCAAGTATATTATGGATAACTGTAATAGTTAGTACATGTATGTTTCATGTCATGTGCTCTTTTATACTATAATTATGTGATGTTTAATTTTAGTAGATTACTCTATTAGAAATGGGATGTCACACTTCCCTTACAATAGATTACTCTATTAGAACTTGGGTCGGATCGGAACATTACCTCCCTCCATTCTTCGAAACACCTCTTAAGGATAAAACCATAATACCTCAAAAACGCAACTATTGTTCCCAACGATGACTACCAGAAAGACTTAGATCGGATTGGATCATAAATCTATTAAATATGTCTTGTTTATTATCTAATATTATTTTAAATTTAATTTCTTACAAAAATATAACATTTTTTAGATAACCGGTAAATTTCATCAGTTTTTCGGGGATTTTAACTAGTTATCCATTTTATTAGTTCCCACTATTTATTAAAATGTTTGACTTTTGTAAATGGTCAAAGTAGTTTGTAGGCCAATTTCTGGTCAGATTCGTCGAACTGATCAATTTAGTCTAACTTTTCACGAATTTTTTTTTTTTTTTCAAGTTTAGCTCTTGGCTAGGCTCGCGTATCTTTCAAAATAACTTCCTTTCATTCGGCCAACTAAATTGGAATTTCTGTTTTCATTAATTTAAAAAGTAAAAGCCCACATAAACGGGACACGTTTTTATGGGTTGAAATTTCTAATATTTCAACTCCCAGTATTATTTAATACTGTTAATTGATGTAAAAATATTAGTTTTTTCTATAATTAATATTATATATATTTCTATATATTATTATTTGGATAATTTTCTAAAAGAGTATAAGGATTGAGGTAAAGGAATTTTGATTGTTTTTCATATATGATTCTTTTGTTACAAGTTGGTTCTGATCTTATTTTGAAAATTTAGAGTTTATTACGAAGAGTTTATATGTTAGAAATTTTACATAATTGAGAAATTCCTTTATATTTCCTTCAAACTATAAGAATTGGAAAAATGAAATAACTGCAAATTATTGGTGTAAATGTATTACAATTCTTATATTTTAAATATTTTATTTAACGTTTGTAATTGAATATTCAGTGTTTATTTGGTACAACACTACAAGAAAATGTAATTAATTTTAATAAAAAAAAATTATTAGTTAGCATAGTGACCAATTTATATATAAATTAAAAAAAATAGTTATTAAAATAGTCATTATTATAAATAAAATATTATAATTGGTCGTTAAATTGATCATTAATTAATTAAATACTAAATTAGAAACCATTTTTTTTGTAACAAAAATCTTGGTAACTAATGTTTAGTGACAAATTTTCTTTGGTAGTTAAATTTTAGAAATCAATTTAAAGATCACTGGTAATTTTTTATTCATTATAGTGACTATTTTAGTAATCAATAACTTTTTATTTTTGTAAATTGGTATCTAAGTTAGTCACTATAGTGACTAACAAGTTTTGATCACTAAAATTGATTGCTAATGACACATTTTCTTGACGTAATTGGAGTTTAGTTTTGTTTTAATATTAAAGTAATTGATTAAAGAAGATATTTGATCTAATCTTCATCCTCACTGCGTAACTGATATATATTCGTACTCGTATCCATACACGCTTCCGTACTATTTCAATATCGATTAATTAATTTTTATAAAAGAAATAAAAAATTATGCTCAAGGAAACATAATATTATTAAATATTCTGTATTAAAAGAAGGGTTATTTCTTCAATATCAAATATTTAGAAATAAATTATATTATAATTATATAAATTTCAAATTAGAATAACAATTGTACTATATCTAGGCAAAATTCGATAACTATTTAGCTTAAACCGTCTATATATAGTCCTACGATAAAAACAGTAGACAAATAGTCAAGATTACATACATGGCAGCCTAGGCCGACTACTATAAAGCATACAATGTAATAAAGAGCTGTTAACTCCAAACTCAGGCCCCTCACTCAGAACTTGGGCTCAGCCCAGGCTCATAGAGAATCAGAATATTGACCCAAAATGGCTAAAGGGGGGCCCAACCCACAAGAAGGGGCAAACGCAATGAATGACTCTATAAATAAATGTGAACCCTAACAATTAAAGGTACATTTTCATTAATTCACTCATCTGATATTTGAATTTGAGAGTTTTTGCTGACTTGATCGTCGAAGCCTTTTCGCAAGTAGCCCCTTAAGGATCCAAACCGTTAACGTTAGGAGACGACATGCACAAGTCAAGAAGAAGTCAATTCGAGAGGTCAAGGATTGGGGTAAGGCAGTACTTGTGTTTCCTGACATCCCTTCTTTGTTTTCGCAATAACAACAATAAAAGTTCACGAAGAAACAAAACATTTATTAAATTTGTAAACATGAATGAAACATCGTCGATAAAATTTAAAAATATTTAAACAAAATATAAAAGAAAAATAAATATTCAATTAAAAATTATTTTAAATGTCTATTTATTTCAATTTTTTAAATTCTAATGAAATCTCTCTTTATATATATATATATATATATATATATATATAAAATAAAAGTTATATATTAAATCACTTTATCAAAATCATACAAAGAACAAAGGTCAAAGTAATAATAATAAAATGTTAACATAGATCTTTCACCTTTTGATTTTCAATATATGTTGGATGATAGTAAAAAAGATCCATGACATTTACATTAAATTATTATATTACAGTAAATAAAATTTACTTGTAAAATTATATTGCTAAAATTACACATATGATAATGACTTAGAAAATAAAAATAATTATATAAAAAATGTTAAAATAGTATTCTACATTATAAAAATAAACAACAAATAAAAATATTAAAAAATTATCATATGTGTTTCTTATAAACAATTTGAGAGACAGTTGAATGAAATCACACCAAGAAAAATAAATGTATAATTAAGGGTATGATAAGATGAGAAATACCTTAGAGATCTAAGAAAATTGTTGAAATATCAACTTAGTCGATAGTCGATGATTAATATATAACGAAAATCGTTTTAGCGAAATAAGATAGTTCTTCAAATGAAACAAAAATTAATAATAATAGAATAAAGAAGATAAATTTTTTATATTACCTAATAAATGAAAGATTTATAGTATGGAACACTTAAATTGATAGTGTTAAAAATTCTCATGTGAAAAGAAAATATACAATAAATAAAAATATTAAAAAGGTAAAAATATTCAAATGATAGACATAAAAAATATTTAATTAATATACATCATTTTAACATAATTGCATAAAAGTTGAGAGAAGATGAAAAAATATATTGGAGATAAAAATGAATTTCATGACAAAAATGATAACATGACTCCCTAAGCAATACACTTGACTCGGACTCGACTCATCCGGATACATATAATCTAGTCGGATTCAGCGGATACTTGCACTTGTGGTGGATTTATCTGCTCACCCCTGAGCTAAGTGTTACAAGTGTTACAATGTCTCAATCCCCCCACATCTTAATGACTTTCAAGCCTCCTACTACTCTCACCACAAGAGTCAGTCCGCTCTAAGTGAGACTAACTGACTCCTTAGAGTGTCAAGATGCAACCTTATCTTGAATCCTTACCAAATTATATAGATGAGGCACCACCATGAACTCCCACTAATAGGGGTCATGGAATTACGTCCCGACCACTAAAGCACCACCATAAGATCTCACCTAAAGGCTCATGGGTTTACGTACTGACCACATACCAATTATACTCAATCAATCAAGTAATATTTATCACACATATAAATCTCATACCAACCCTTTTAGCCATTTTTCATTCATATTCCATGTTGAATCAATAACAACTCATCCTTCCCAAATCCACGAATATAGAACTGTACCTCATGCCAATACCATGTCAAAAGTCATCATTTCTTATCTCATATCAAATCCATACCTAACTCATCATATTCAATCCATGAAACAACCATACATGTAACATGCCCAATTCACATTGAACTCACCCATTACAGAATATAGATTATCTCATTCATACATAATCACCCAATTCGTATTTTAAAAGCAAGATCAACACAAACATAGAGCCAACAATTTAGAACAGGGAAACAACCATACAGGCCGCATTCTCGCCTAACTTCTCACTCAGGCAGAAAGGCCTCACTCAAGCAAGAGGGACTCTCGCTCAGGCGAGCTTCTTTCGCCCAAGCGAGAGTTCAACATCAAGAACAGTGGCCATCAGCTCCTTCTCGCTTAGGCGAGACTTTCCTCGCCTGAGCGAGACACTCGCTCGCTCAAAACGTGGTTAATCGCTTGAGTGATAGCTCGCGTGAAATGGCCTGGGCAAGCCTCTGTTAATCTCGCCTAGGCGAGACATGCTCGCTTGGACGGAAAACTAGCGCTCACCATTGTTCCCTCGTGCAACAGTCACCCAAACACGCCCCAAACAGTTCAAACATGCATTCCAGCAACTCATACCCACACACAGTCTATTTAATCATGGAATAAATGTACAACAAGTAGATCTCATGGAATATACAAAAGGATCTTGCTTCCCTTACCTAGAAAGGAGCTAATATCGAACTTCGACTCTTAAACCAACGGAACCAGTAGCTCCAAGAACAGATCTATGAACTGGAACAACGACACAGAAAAAAGGGACGAGGTTACTAAAGTGGACCTCTAGCGAAAAAATACAAAAAGAAACTTTGAAAGGAACCAGTAGGGGTTGAAGTTTAACTTATGTGGGGAAGAGCAAAAAGAAACTTTGAAAGGAACCAGTAGGGACTGAGGTTTAAGTTATGTGGGGAAGAGCTGAGCTTAGAGCTAGCTTGACCAAGAGCTGTGAGTAACCCTAGCGGAGCGTTCTAACAGAAAGAGTGAGTGTATGAGAGGGAACAATTTACAAACGACAGCTAAATGGGAACTCTTAACTGCTTTAGGGGTACCCTATGGGCTAACCCTTAGCCCAACAGATTTGGGACAGTCCCTTTAATCGAAGATTCCATTTCAAAAGAAAAAGAAAATTAGACTAAAATTATTTCCAAAGAACTTATTTAACCCTTCTCGTATATAAATAGAGTAATAATATCCGAATATCTTAGACTCCATGACCCCATTATTTTCTCAATCTCGCTTATTTCCTCATGACGTGTTTTATTTACACTTCTCTTTTATCTCTAGAAAGATCTCTCTTATCTTTCATAAGATCTTTCTCTTTTTTATCTCTCATCAGATCTTTCGGAACATGGTGTCCGTCAATAATTTTCTAAATAAATAATTCATTTGTTTCTAGCATTTGGTACCAACCAAATGTAGAGAATAAAGTTGAAAGGGGAGGTTTAGAAAGAATGGAAGATCGATGAGATAAAATGAAGGAAGAAACATTAAAACAAACACGAACTAAGTAAAGAACAATCCTATACCTTAGCACTTTGTTCACACACGGATATACGAAAAGGGAGAGAGAGACTTTACGCGTCTAATGGTCCCAAACCCCAACATAAATAAATGTGATCAGTCGTGTTGGGTTGTGTGTGAGAAAGACTCGAAAACAGAGTCAGTCATAATGTAATACAGAGGAATCAAATTTCCTAAGCAAAATGTAAAATAAAAAAACAAGATCAGAAATTTCATTTCCACCGAAACTATGATTTATGGTGTCAAAACCCAATCGGAAAACTTAAACTTCTCATTGATTCACAGATAAAATAAACAAAATTACCATTCTAGTACTACAATATCGGTATCACAATACAACACAACACCAAAACAAAACAGATCTTATTGAAAAGGAAAGAAGCATTTTCGTCATCGTCTTCTTCGTCGATCTACCGTTCAAAAATCCTTAAGCAACTTGCGAACCTGTTCCAGTGTCACGAACAGCACAACGGTGAAGGGTCCCTGCCTCGAGATCGTAGGCACGAAACCCTTGTAGAGGGCCATGGGCCCCTCCGCACGCACCGTCTTCAGAGCACAATCCAACGCGCCGGCGTAAGGTGGCGGAGACCCAGGCTCCACCTTCATGTTCATCACCCTCGTCTTGATCACGTCCACGGGGTTTGACGCCACCGCCGCCACGAACCCTGCCGCGAAACTCGCCGTGACATGGGTCCCAAGCCCATCGCGCATCACGCCCCTCTGGAGAATCATCTCTTTGAACTGGTCGTAAGACGCGAGCTGCGACGCAGTCACGAGCATGGCGCGGTTCACAGTAAGCGATGAACCTCTCCACAGGCTAATAACGCCCTCTTGCCTCGCCATACGCAGGATGGCGTCCACGACGGACTTGTAGTTGCGCCGCTCTGCCGGCGGGAGGCGCCCGTCGGCCTGCATTCGAACCATGGCAACGTCCGCCGGGTTTCCGACGGCGGCTCCGATGGCGCCGGCGATGAGGCCGGCCTCGATCTTGCGGCCGAGATGCATGGTGCCGGAGGCGGGGTCGGTCCACTTGGTCTTGAGGATGTCGTAGAGCCCCATGCGGGTGGTGGAGTAGAGCGTCTGGCGGAGGACGGTGGCGGAGACGCCGGAGAAGAGGGCCGCAAGGCCTTCTTGCTGAACGAGGCGGACGCCGACCCCTATGGGGCCCACACGAGCCTGCGGAATGGTCGCCACGTGGACGTTTGAACCGGATTGGAAGGCGAGTGCGGGTCGGAGATTGTGAACCGGTTTGGGAGCGTTGTTTTCTCCCTGGAGCTGCATGCGGACCTTGATCAAATCAAGTGGATGTGTGGAACATCCGGCGATGATGGAAGCGATGCCTCCCTCGACGAAACCTTTGACACCCATGATGATGATGATGTTTTTGTTGTGTCGGAAAATGAGAATGGGGATGAATAAGGGTTAACTAGAGTTAGTGGTAATGAATTGGTTTGCTTTTTGAAAGAATGAGATGAAAAAGTAGAGAAATTTGAAGCTATTGAGACCAATTGGAATTAGGGTTCATCTCACTGGATACCAGGAGATGAGAATGGAGGCCACAGGCTATGGAAGAAGAGTGTGGAACCGTGGGCCTCTGAGACATATGCTGGGACGTTTTGTCTTTGTATTGGTGTGGAGAAAGGAAGGGAAAGAGGGGAATTTATAGTGTTAGCGTGTCATGTGTATGCGGGTTTGTGTTTGTGATGTGTTTGGAAATTAGAAGGTAGCGACTATTTCTCGGAAGGACGTAATCTCTAATTTGTAAACGCGATTTTAGGGCGCAGCAACTTAGGGTCCCTTCTGCCAACGTTTCTTAATTATTTGACGACGCGGTTATAGGAAAGCGCCTTCCCTCCCTTCTTTTCTTGAGTCATCACCAGACCTAGCGTTGATAATTTGTAGGGTCCACTCTATATTTATCAAATACTAATCAAATAACTAGATTATTTTATTTTATTTTATCAACATTTGTGTTTCCATAATTCACTTTCACTATCCTATATTTATTTATTTTTTTGTATGATTGAGGAATGTCGCGAGTTTTTCTGATTGCCATTGTATGCAGTATATTTGTATGGATATTTTTTAAAAATATCTCCTTTTCTGCCAATAATTATTGATTTGGAAGTTGCACTCCAGAACCGTTTTACATTATAGTTTATTTTTTACTCTGTTCACCGATTTATCCATTTTAATTTCCTTTAATTATTTCATATCCTTTATTTTTGAATAAAATAAAAGTTTTAAATTATTTAATATATGAATATAAAATTTTATATTTGTGATCTATCTATGTGTCATGTGAGTGGTGATGTCTCCACTAGGAATGTCAAAAAAATTCGTACCCACAGGTATCCGCGGATAAAATCCGCAACGAATAGAAAATAGATATTAAAAATGGATATCCGCTACCTGCGGATACGTGTATTTTTGATACCCGCATGTTAACGGGACGGGTAGGGTATCATAGTATCCGTACCCGTGGATACCCGTACCCGCTAAACTTTAATTCACAAAAGTATATATATATATATATATATATATATATATATATATATATATATTAGTAAAAAGTATTATGTCTTCATTTTTTTAATTATTGGTAGGTTGTCTTCTTCCAAGTACACCCTTGACATTCTTCTCTTTCCTTTATTTGAAATGGGGCATATACATCAAATCCAATATAGACAATGGACAATGACATTTATGGTATGTTTGTTGTGAAATGATGGAATCAAAATAATAATACTTAGCACGTGGTAATTGAGGTTTATTATTTTTTTATTTTGTTTATTTTTTAGGAATCAATTGGACTTTTTGATGTAAACACTAATTAAAGAATTTTTATTTTGTTGAACGTCATTTTATATTTACTTTTATAATTATTTGGACTTGTATGAACTTGAGTTTATTTGAACTTTATTTAAAATTTATGACAATGATGTATTTTATTTTATTTAAATTTATGATTAAATATTTATTTTTTAAATAATTTTGTAAATACCCGCGGGTATTCGTGGATACCCGCGGATATGAAAAAAATAGGCGGTTTCCCGCATAATGGATACCCGACGGATATGGATACGGGTACGGGGCAGATATTTATCCAGCGGGTAGGGTACGGGGGAGCTACTACCTGTACCTTATCCGTCCCGTTGACATCCCTAGTCTCCACCAAGAGTATCGTTGAAAAATAGAGATTGAATGTTTCAGGTCTAGATTCCAATTTCAAATTTAGTTGAGATCAATTTGATATAAGTTGGATTGCCCGATATGACCAAAGGTTAGATAGTCATCAACCTAAAGATGATCATAAACTATGTAATTGTTGACTTAACGATGATTTTATGTAATTGTTGACTTAATGATGATTATATTCGTTTTTGTTCCAGGAGTTCTTACACTACTTCCTAAATTGATGTCGTATTAAACAGAAGCAATATAGAAAAGTAATAGAACACATTATACTAACGATGTAAGGTACGAAAGTTGGCACTTATAAAGAAAGGATCACCCTTAGATAGAAAACTTTGTTGAAAGAGTAAATTGGGGTTTTAAACCCTCAATTTGATTTATGAGTTGTGGCTATGAGGTTAACATTATGGGATGATACTCTTAGCTTCTAATGAGTCATTTTATGCATTTGGGTTTTGTTTGATTCGTATAAAGAAGGAGAAAACACTCAATTGGGGTTAGAGACACTACCTATTTTGCAAAATTTCGTGTCTAGTTTATGCAAACTCGTTAGACAAGCCAACTACTCGTTAGACAAGCCAACTACTCGTTGAGCGATTGCCAAAATTGAGTATAGGGGAGGCTTGCTTGTTGGCTGAGGCATTCTCTCATTGGGCGCCATCGTATTTTCTTATTTTAAGTCATCTCGGGAAAATTGGGATTTCCGTTTCGTCAACCATTTTATCAGGTTGAAATTTTGACAATAGGTCCTAAACATATGATTTTTCGTTATGATCGTTGAGATTGTCGATTAGAGGTATGTGTTTAGAGAAATACATTTTGTTGTTTTTATATCATTGAATTTTATGCGATTGCAATAGAAAACAAATAATGAATTATTAACATTTTAGTTGAAATAAATACTAGGTGATTTTATGTTATGTGATGAGTTCATATTGAATTGAAATACATATGTATGACATAGTGTGATATTTAAAATTATATGAGAATGTGATGTATGAACTATGTGTTAATGTTATGTATTTTGAAGTAGTCGTATTTTTACTTTGGTTTGATATAAATGATATGGAATGAGAGGGTACTAATTCTTGAGTTGGGAATGCTACTATTTGGATGATATGTGCAGTGTATTGATGTCAAAGTTTATAGAGTTAAAGAAATGGGTGAGAGGAAGATACTTAGGGTGAAAGTTAAAGGATGTCCTCATAGAAAAATTTGTCACTAAAGGTCAAATCTGCATATGGGTGATTTACCATGTTATATTATTTGGTATGAGATGTGACCATGAAATGGCGAGAACCGTTGAAAGGTGAAGGTGAGTATAACATGTGCAGGATCTCAAATTTTAATCAATACACCTAGTCCTCCTGGGGTAGTGTCTGATATATGATGATGTATGAAAGAGATATGCGGACTTCTATTTTTATCATTTTGGTTGGACTTTAATTGTTTAATGTGATATGTTAATTGAAAATAAGATGTATGATTTGCAAAAGCTTAAAGTTTTAAAATAGTATGATTTAAATTATTTTAGTTTACCCGTGTTGATGATCTTTCTAAAGAGAGTAATGGTTATTAGATTCCTCTTGTCGATAAAATATTAATTATCTCTTAAAAGTATTTTATTTTTCTCGTGAAAGATTCTACATTTTACATATTTATATGTTGGTTTATAGTTTTTTATCATTATCTAATGTTTTAAATTAATAAATTGGGATGTTACATCAAAAGAGGTGAGAAGAAAAAAGAAAAAAAATAACAAAAGAGACATAATTTTTGTCTTTATAATTTGAAGCTTCTCGACTTTAGCCGGAACAGTACTGCTAGTATTAATGTACATAATAATAACAATGGAAAATAATATTAAAAGTACAAAGAATAGAAAACAAAACAACATTAAAATAGAAAAACTAATGAAAAATGACAACATTTTATATCTAGACACAAATATTAAACAGGTAAGTCGACACTATTTTATAAATGGTTAAAAAAGTAATTTTATAAAAAAAATTATTTTTATTTTAAAATTTTTGTTTTACATTAATATTTATATTTATTTACTTTTATTATATTTATACTTTTCTATAAAAAGAAAAATTGGGATTCTCTTCTTTTAAAATTCTGAATAGTAGGAAACCATCCTTGTTGGAAAACCTTTTTGCAAAGGAAAATGTGTTTATTATGGAAAAACTTCATTGATTTGGTTCATTTATTGAGACGGGGTTAAATATGTTTTTATCTTTTGAATTTTGAAATTAGTTCATTTTGAAATTTAGACTAATTTAGTCATTTATATTTCAAAATACGTGAATTTATATTGTTTAACTAATTTTGTTGGGTTGATTTGATGATTCGTATGCATTTCATGATTGTATTTGAGTTGTTTATATTGTTTAACATAATTTTTTTGTTTTAATGTTAAGTCAAATATTATCATGAAATGTGCTTGAAATGTCAAATAAATTTAACAAAATTTGATTAAATGACTAAATTTACGTATCTCGAAAGATGAAGAACTAAAGTGGTACAAAGTTTCAAAATGGACTAATTCCAAGATTTAATTAAAGTTAAGAGACCAAAAACATATTTAATCCATCATAATATTATTTTTTTTATAAAAGCTATATTAAGTAATAGACTAGTCTATTATTTATTTTTGTTTTATTTTATTTGATCTTATTATTAATAAAATATATTTTTAAAAATATAATTATGTGATCACATTTCGTTGAATAGACCACAAAATAATTAAAAAA
The DNA here is from genome assembly GCF_037176805.1 of Vigna unguiculata. NCBI lineage: Eukaryota > Viridiplantae > Streptophyta > Magnoliopsida > Fabales > Fabaceae > Vigna > Vigna unguiculata. The sequence goes on from NC_140793.1 coordinate 27,181,387, forward strand.
ATAATGATGATTTCAATTTACATACAATATAATTTATAATAAACGGAATGTAACTAACAATTTATAAATCAATAATGTCCTTTTAATTTACATCGATTTTTAAATGTCGAGATACTTGATAGAAATTACATCAATTGAGTTTTAAAACTAAAAGACTTAATTCAATATTTTTATTAATAGATGTTAAATTAAACATAATAAATAAATAATAAGGCAAAATATAATTAAAATCTACAAGATAATTATATATATATATATATATATATATATATATATATATATATATATATTAAAGACTAATTTTTTAATTAGAGATAATTTTTTTTATAGAAAAATTGATATCTAATATTATTAATTACTAATTTATAGACCAATTTATAATATAAATTAGTAATCAATTTAAAAATCAATTATAATTTTTTAAAATTATTTTAATTATTGAAATTAATATTTAAATTGGTCATTAATTATTTTTTGTCATTAAAATTAGTTATTATTTAAGATTTTTTTTAGTGTATTATGACGTTTATAATTCAAATTTCATGCTTATTTTAGTGTATTACGACATATATAATTTAAATTTCATGTTTTTTATTTTATATTATCTTAATTTTAGCTATGAATATTTGATCAGATTGAGATTTTGAGATATTATTTTAAAAAGATTGCAAATTTGGAATAAAAAACTATACAAATGTTACAACTTATTACTTTTTTTTGTAAGATTATTATTATTATTATTATCTTATATTATAGATTTTAATGAACTTATATAGTGTCCATTTAAAAGATTCAAATAAAGATTTTGAGATATTATTTTAATATTAAAAGATTGCAAATTTAAAAGAACTATAGAAATGTTACTACTTATTACTCTCCCTTTTTTGTAAGATTTTTATTATTATTATGATCTTATATTATAGATTTTAATAAACTTATATAATGTCAATTTAAAAGATTCAAATATAGATTTATAAAGTAAGGAGAGAGAAAACTCAGCATTATAAGAGTACTTCCAAAATTTGAAAAACATTGAAAGTTCAAATGAAAAAAAATGAAAAAATTTAAATAAAGAATAGTAAAATCCATCTTTTTACAAGTTAATTGGTATGTGTCAGTTTAATTAAACTTCAAATAAATATTTTTAAAATAGGTAATTTAAAAAAGAAAACTTACTTGAAATTTACTGCTTAAAAAGGTAAAAAAAAAATTAATTAAAAATCATAAATATGCTTATTTCATTAAAGAAAACCTTTTTTTTTTTAAATAATAGTACAACTAAATTCATCCAATAACTTTTATTTTCCCTTTTATATTCATACAATATACTAAAAATGATTGATTGGCTATATTATTAGATGATGTTAATAACAATAAATATTGATATTGATATTGTTTAATTTGAAATTTGTAAAGATTTAGAAAATAATTAAAAGTGGCGATAATGTTTTTATATGAAGATTGAATATTTTATTATTAGAATGTAAAGTTTATAAATAGAAAGATATATTCAAGTTTATTTAATAAAAGACTACTATATCTCTGTTTTTTTTTTCTTTCTTTTCTTTCTTTATAGATTCTGAGAAATTTGTTTATTTTTTTTCAAAATCAGAGTCTATTATATAGATTCGGGTGTAAAGTAAAACAATTATATTATATCGGAATTTTTATTTAACTAAGTTTATTTTTACCTTTTTTTGAGATAATTATTAATTTTTTGCATGCATTGGAAGGGTAATGTACATACGTGACTCATTTAGATGAAGATGAATATTTGTGTGTTTAGGAATGATAAGGTATATTTGGATTGTTGATATTAGTTTTTAGTGTATAAGTATTACATATTGCGAAAGTGAGATCTCTTAGAGTTTAGTTTAAGTCAAGAAGCTTATCCAACTAAGAAAAACTAGTTTTTTTTTTTTTCTATTTGTCACTAAAGTTGATAATTGATGTAGACGATCTATGTGTTCTAGATGATTGTTGAATGTTGAAATGAGATGTTTGAATTAAAATGTTTTTGTGAGCTATGAGTAAAGAAATGAGTATGATATATTAATTGAGTCAAATTGGTTCAATGGAACATTATTTTAAAACTAAATATAATATTTTTGGTATCAGAAATATATGGAAATGCCTAGTTACAACCAATTTGATATATTGTTATATTTGTTTGGGCTTTTGAATTGTGCAGTTTCATTGGACAAATCATCTTTTCATTGAACAAAATTCGAGTATTTAAAATTTAGAGAGCTCAAAGATTATTGCTCCTTAGGCGAGTATTTAAACAAGATTTCTAGTGTTTTGGTTTGACGTGCGTGTCAGTTTCTTGTCTGGTGAAACTCATTTTAGTAAAAAACATGAGAGTTTTGGTCATTGGGCGAGTAAATTCTTGTTACTATTGTTGTATTTATAAAATCTTCTAAAATTCACTAGTTGAGCAACCATAAATTTTGCTAAACAACCCAAAATTCACTAGGTGTATTGACGTTTATGACTGAGCGAGCATAATTCTAGCTGAGTGAATCTCAAAATATGTTTAATTTGTTCAGTAAGCCAAGAGTTTATTGAGTGAGATAGTGTTTTATAAACTTTTAAAACTAAAGTTTTTAAATGTTAAAATTGGTTTATTTTTTGCTATTTTTTTGATGAATACATTGTATTTGAATATTATATTAATGCGATGGGAAATTAATTGTGATTTATTAACATTTATTTTGGTATGAAGTACATATGTGATATGTGATGAGTGCTTGATTGAGACGGAATATATATGTAGAGTGTATGATGATAATTTCATGTGGTATCTAGTATGCCAACATACTTGTTTTCAAGGAGCAAATATTATGTTAAGGGATTGAATGTTTTTCATTAAATTGAAATTCTGAAAAGAGATGATCCCGACTCTACTAATATTAGACCCACATAGAGAAAAATATTATGTGGTGAGAGATCATGAAATTTTCTATAACTGGATGAGAAGTAAGAAAAAACTATATTTAGTAGGACATAAGAGATTTACATGGGAAAAATATGTTTTTAGTCCCTCAAGTTTGATCTAAATTTGGAAATGGTCCCTAGTTGAAACTTAGTAACTGTTTGGTCCCAATATTTTCAAAATCGTTGTTTTTAGTCCCTATTTTTGGACGGCGTTAAAAATAACAAATGAAGTGCCACGTGTTATTTAATTTTTTATATAAAAAAACTAGGGTCGACCTAGCCAATGCTTTTCACAAAAACTGAAAATGATCCCCGGTTGAAATTTGGTCACTGTTTAGTCCATACACATTGAATAATAATTATATAATAATAATAATAATAATAATATATAATTAGTATTAATATTACTAGTAATTAACATACCAATATCCTATTATTATTATTATTATCATTATATATATTAGCGTAACACAGGCGCTATCGCGCCTGTGTGTATGCACTTTTTAAATATGCGTGATATTATATTAGTAGATGATAATATTATAATGTTATTAAGTTAATATATAAATTAAAATTATATTTATTAAAAATAAAGTGAAATATATAAGAACAGATAAAAGAATAATCATTGATAAATAAATAAGAAGAGAAGAAGCATAGACATCCGATTTTATAAAAAATTTGTAAAAGTAACGGTCAATTTTTAAAAATTTAATAAATTATTATATTTAAAGGTTAAAATCGGTATTTTGAAAAGTGGACACAAAAAGGGAATCCCCTTTATCAGTAACTAGTGTAAACACAGGCGCTATCGCGCCTGTGTGTACGCATTTTTTGAATTATATTAATAATTGATGATATTGTAATGTTATTAATTTAATAAACAAAATAAAAGTATATTTATAAAAAATAAAATAAAATGTACGGAGAAAATAAGAGAAAAATAATTGTTGATGAATAGTAAGAGAAAAAAAGAAAAAGGAGATAAGTAAATAATTTTATAAAAACTTGTAAAAGTAACCGTTAATTTTTAAAAATTTAATAAATAATTAAATTATAAAGGGTAAAGTTGGAATTATGAAATGTGGACACAAAAGAGGGAATCCCCTTTATATATAGTTATAGATAATATTAATAATAATTAATAATAATATTAATAATAATATTAATAATAATATATGATAATTAATATTGTTATTATTATTAATATATAATAATAATAATAATTAATAATATTATTATAATAATTAATAATATTATTATTATAATAATTAATATATTATTATTATAATTATTATTAATATTATTATTATTATTATTATTATATAATATTATAATAATTAATAATATTATTAATATATAATTAATAATTAATAATCATTATTATAATTCATATAATAATTAATATAATTATATAATTATTATTCAATGTGCAGAGACCAAACAATCATCAAGTTTCAACCAAGGACCATTTCCAAATTAAGTTTAAACTTCAGATATCAAAAATATATTTTTTCCAGTTTTTGTGAAAAGCATCCGTGAGGCGGACATTAATTTTATAAAAAAAATTAAATAACACATGTCACACCTTTTGTTAATTTTAATATCGTCCAATAATAGGAACTAAAAACAACGACTTTGAAAGTACAATGACTAAACAGTAACCAAATTTTGACTAGGAATCATTTTTAAGTTGAGGTTAAACTTGAAGAACTAAAAACATATTTTTTTTTATTATTTTAATTAGCCTATTTAAGAACGGCCTCTATCCATTTTAAGACTATATAAATAAACTTTTATTGACATATTGTTTTATTATAATTTTTAGTAGATAATAATGAAAAGAAATTAAAAAAAAATCAGAAAAAAATATTTGATTTTTCTTTACAAATTTAATGTATTTTTTTCAATGTTAAACTGAATTTTATGGAAGGAAAAAAAAAATGTCAAAATCTGAAGAACGAAAAGAAAAATTGTCTTGCATCAAGTGTTTTCAAACGCAAGAAGTAACATCTCCAAAATTTGAACAGCAATAATTCAACCTAATAACTACTCTCCTACGCAATAAGATCATTCATCAATGATATGACCTATAATGTCTTGTAGTATTATTTTGTAATTTACATATATTTAATTTATAACAAAAAATATTCAATTTTTATATTTTTTTTCTTCTCTAGAAGCTTTTAGTAATAAAAAAAATGTTCATACATGCTTCGCTAAATCGTTGAAAATATAGAATTTAACTTAAAAAACTTACGACAAGAAACAAATCAAATTTAGACAATAATTTTTTTTTACAGAGTTCAAACTCATTTAAATCAACCTTATTCGACCTGGCTTAATTTCACCTCAGAATTACTTGAGCTTTTTATTTTGGAGAACTTTATTTATTAAATAAAAGTATAACAAAATAATACATGGAGAGTTGATAAATATTTATCACTTTTAATTGACTAGAGATATTTAACATAAACGTATGAAATATATTAATTACATTTTTTTTTTCAAAACGGCTGTTTACGTTTAATACATATTTTATTTATTAAATAAAAGAATGAAAAATTAATAATATATGGAGAGTTAATAAAAATTTATTAGTTTTAATTTATTAGAAATGTTTTAAAAAGACATGAAATGTATTAGTTACAATTTTGTTTTCAACATAGTTTTTCTTTAACTGCTAATTTTATTAAATATTATTTATCTTAGGATCATTTTAAGAATTTTGTAAACGATTTCTAGAGATAAAATAAAACAAACTTTTAAATTAATTTGTTGGAGCCCTTTATTATTATTTTTATTTTTTAAATTATAAAATTAAAAAATATTCAATTTTTTATGTTCATTTTCACTTTTTCATAAGAAATTTTGTCCAAACCTTCTTTAGTATCAAGTTGAGTTATACTCACAACACAACAGTTAAAAAATAAAGTGCACGTTTATTACCTGATGTTTCATCGAAATTGTATATGTATCAGTGCAAATATTTAAGAATAAAAGTTAAGGACAATGATACTTTAACCTACTTTTTTTGACCCACTTTTAACTCACCACTTCAATCACCATTAGATTATCACATCACATCACTAAAAGGAATAAAAAAAGATGATCTAATGGTGATTAAAACAATGGATTAAAAGTGGGTAAAAAAAAATAGGTTAAAATATCATTTTCCAAAAGTTAATGTCTTGGTCCAAAAATGTAGGAATAAAAAGAATTAAAAGTTTAATTTTCAATTGTAATCCAGAAGTCACCGCTACTCCGAAGGCTAATCACGTAATTTTGTTTGTGAGATATCTTTTGAAAAATAAAACTCTCATTTACTCTTGAATTAACACTTGGCTACGACATTTAATTTTGTAGTTGACCATTTATAGTCAACAATGGTGACTTATTCATTGGATTGTTTGATTTAGTATTAAAATAGAGTTGAATTCAGTTATTTTCAAAAATAAATTAAGAAAATAATTTCGTTTAAAAATATAGAGATTATTTTTTCTCTAAAAATGTAATTTATATCACTCTGACCAAACTCAACTTGTTCCGTTATCCATCAAATTAAAAACGAAAAAAGTTGCATCAAATAATCATGGACACGTGTTAAAAAATGCTGATTAGTTTTGAGATTATCTTATTTCATTTTTAAACACGTTATATCTAGTTCAACAGCTTAATCATATGTCACTTATATTTTTAGAAACAATTTTCACGTAAAGGATAACTATTGACTTACTTTTTCTTGGCATTTTCTTTTTTTCAGAAGCATGTTATTATATAGATTGCAACTTTATAAATAAAATGAATTAAAAAAAAAAACACGTAAAAAGGAGTTTTTTCATCTCTGATGTTTCTTAAAGATGGAGCAATAATGATCTGATAACATATTTCTTTTAAGAGAAAAAAAAGCAAGTGTATGGCAATGAATTTCTTTATATAATATTAAAAAACATACTTACTCGTTACAATTTAATTATATTTAAACTTTTCTACTAGCGAGATCATAGAATGAGTTACAAAATTAAAAGTTATATTTTATAATATCTTTCCATTAAGTGAGAAAAATATCAATAAAATGTAAGTCAACAGGCTTTTCTAATAAAAATAAAAACTGTAAAAGGATGTTAAAGTAATTTAACAGCATAAACTCCTAAAAATTAAATGAAAAACTGAAAAAGATGTTAGGGTGATAAATTATAATCTTCTGTGCCTTCTGAAGTTTAATAACTGACTTCATTCCCAATTAGTTGCATGTGACATGTTAATTACACGAAGTCAATATCTAGGAGGATGCAATGAATTCACAATGTGGACTTTGGAAAATAATAATAAATAATAATAAATAATAATAATAATAATAATATCCATCCAACATAAATGCCATAGCCACTTGCTGAAACAGAATTAGTAAGCAGAATTCAAAAGACGGTTCAATCAATGGTTAATGTGTCCATTGAGAGGAACCAAATGCTATTCTACATGGATTATTGAATTTCCGACTTTGCCCTTTTAAGATCTCAATTAAAATAGATTATTGACGTCGTGTGAAAAATAAACGTGGCGTAATTCTCCTCAGATGGTGGACAAGTGAATTGTACAAGACAGTCACAGTTGCAACCAATGGTTTGTCTCAGAGAATAAGAATATTGTGCAAAAATAATGGGAATATATTGATTGATTATTAGGGTTTTTTTATTGAAAAATAGAGTTGAACTAACTTTTAAAAGCAATAATTATTGGATGGTGTTAATGATATGTGAAATGAAAAAAAAAAAAAAGAAGAATTTTGGTCAGAGGTGATGTCCAGGGCAGGCAGAAGAGGCAACTCAACCTTCCCCAGTTCACAACGCAAACTTGTGGGCCATGTGTTGGAAATTTCTTTCTTCTTAGAAGATTTAACTATTCAAGTTGAAAACCAAATAAAAGGTGGAAAAGTAAAAAATAATAAAAAGAAAAAACATGAATCGTCGCCTGAGAGATTCGAACTCTCGCGGGGAAACCCCATGTACTTAGCAGGCACACGCCTTAACCACTCGGCCAAAGCGACAACTTGTTGTAAGTCCTTCAGTTATTTTAATTATTATAGTACAATTCAAAACAAAAAAGAATAAAGTTGTGATTTTGCTGGAGAATAGTTTTACTCCCTTCAAATATATGGTTTAAGTGCACCGATAAATTTTTGCATTATTAAAATATCAATTATGTTTTTATTATTATTAAAGGGAGAGGAAGATAGCGGCATAAAAGAAGAAAATAAAGTATGATTGTTAAACAAATAATGTAGGAATAACTATTTTGGTGGGTCTAGTAATGAGTGAAGTTTGAACAATATGCATGATGTTTCATATTTAATAGACATTATCCTTTTTGTATAAACGAGGACACTGAGGTGTAAATAAATAAAGTTATTGTATCATCTGTTATCAAATAAAGCGAATAACATAGAAGAGAAAATAATAGATAATAGAGAAGAGAAGAAATAATAGAGAATAGAGAATAGGGAGGATCTCATATGTGTATTATTATTGATAGGAAGAGTCCTATTTATAGATACAACATATAATCCATACAGGAAACAAATCAACTTAGTTAATACAAATATTTACATAAATAGTAATGAATCATACGAGTATCAATCATATGAATAAATGTATCAAATCAATGGACAATCATTAATTTATAACATCATCTGCATTATTACTGGGGAAAGAGACGATCAAAGTTAAGTAAAAATTGTAAAAAGTTGTATGGAGGAGGAGATTGTTATATTAAGGTGAGTTGGATTTTTTAAAATTTACTCAAGATTCAATTAAATTTAATAAAATAGATTGAATTTATAATTTAAATTTAATTACATTAATTAAATTCAGATTTTTCAATACAATTTAAATTAGATTAAAAATCTAGATTGAATACATTTTATTAATAAGATTAAATTCAATAAGATTATTTAATATATTTGATTAATAGGTTTATTAAACATGGGTTATGTTGATTTGGCTAGGGATGTCAAAAAAATTCGTACATGTGAGTATCCGCGGATAAAACCCTCAACGGGTAGGAAACAAATATTAAAAATGGATACTCGCTACCCGCGGATACGAGTATTTTTTATACATGCGGGTACAAGTATTTTTTATACCCGCATGTTAACGGGGCGAGTACGGGTATCATATTATCCGTACCCGTGGATACCCATACTCGCTAAACTTTAATTCACAAAAATATCCTCATATATATATTAGTAAAAAATATTTGAGTTTTCATTCAGTAATGGTGGTCGGATTCTTATTCCACATTGGAGTAGATTACTTCCAGATACTGTAGAGGCGTGTATTCAAGACTGGTTATGGACCAATATGGAAGGTAATGAAAATAACACTTTTACTTATATATTTTAATTAAGTGATTGTTAGAAATTTTTAATGAACTTATGTTTTCATGCTCTTCTAGATTAAAATTGGACAACATGAAACTTTATACAATGTTGCAAGATGTGGACATTGATGAAGTTAGTAATTTCTTTAATATTTCATTCAAAAATAAACTACAATATAAATTGTTAGTGATTTTTTATTTGTTTGTTTTTCAAGAATCAATTGGAGAGAGTGAACTTATTGATCAAAGCACTAATTATGGTTAAATATTTATTTTTTTAAATATCCGTGGGTATCCATGGATACCCGCAAATATGAAAAAATAGGCGAATACCCGCAAAATGGATACCCGACGGATATGGGTACGGGTACGAGACGAATATTTATCCAGCGAATAGGATATGGGGGAGCTACTACCCGTACCCTACCCACCCTGTTGACATCCCTAGATTTGGCTCGATCTAGACCTAGGCCGACTTGTATCAACATGAGTCTGGTTCGGATCAGGATCGTCTCACCTCAATATATGTTAGAACTAACTTCAGTCAATCGGGTTTAGGCTTACTTGAGTTGACATGGATTTATGCCAGTTTAACTCTACTTGGGACTAGGTTGATCCACTTTGATCTTGGACTTGTGCTGACATGACCTTTGTCATGAGGCCGAATAACTAAAACTAACAAAAGGTTACTAGTTGGAGGGGGTAACAATAGTGGTGTTTCACAACTTTAATGCATAAAAATGTAAATAAACAATTTCAAGATATAGTTATACTTAATTGTTATAAATAATTTAAAAATACATTAACTTTTAGTTTTCAATTTTATGTAAAATTAGAATTTATTTTCTCTAAAACTGTATAATATTTTGGTTTTCAAATTTAAAAAATAATAAATATAGTTATTTTAATTTAATTATGTAAAAAAAAATTGACGCATCAAATACTTTGTCAAACAAACATTGAAAATATATATGTTAAATGGTATAAACAATTAAAATATATCAAAATTTTGAAGAAGAACGAATTTTAATTTTAATTCAAAGTTAAAAAACTAAAAAATACTTTAACGTTTAAAGTTTGATATGAAAAAAATACAAAGAAATTGACCAAATTAACAAATCAGTTATGCAGAAAAGAAATTACGTCAATAGGTAGTGGTCAATCAAGACTACTATATTCACTTGAGAGAGAGGATTTGAGAAAGAGGAAATGGATGAATTTGAATAGATTTAAGGGTGAATTATATGTTTTTTTGTTAAGGAATTTAGAGGTGATTATGAGTAGATTTAGAAATAAATTTTGTAAAAATTTGCGAGGAATTTGATTAATATGATAAATTAAAAAAATATGTTTTAATAAAAATATTGGTTAGATTACCATTTTGCCCTTTATGTAATAAGTAGTATAACTTGATATTTGTATGAGTAAATTTATTTTGTTAAATTTTTTTAACCACTAAAATTGAAAAAAAAAAGTACCAAGTGATGTGGGATCCGTTAAGTGATGTTGGATTGGATCCAAGCGAAGTGGGATTGGATCCAAGTGATTTGGGATCCGATCCCTTCTCTCACGCCATGTCCTAAATCGATTTCAACTTTGTCAAGATCGGATCCCTTCATTCACACTATGCCCATGATCAATTCCAATGACATGATCAAATCCCTTCTTGACAAGATAATATCCCTTCTTCAATGAATGTGTATTTGCTCAATATTTCACAAAGGATAAACATGTATTTGCTCAATTAATCACCTCAAATCACCTATTACGCGATATGCTAAAAATGATATATCCGCTAATTAGTGTATTCACTCTCTCTTAATTAACTATAAATGATTTTCACTCTCTCTTAATTAACTATAAATGAACATAAAAGTAATCGGTCTTACCAATTTTTTTCAACTTGAAACGAACACAGCCTAAGGCTTAAGTTACCGTCAAATCCCTTGCAAAGCTGTTAGCAAACTCAAAAGGCAAGTAATTTGTTTCAATGTTTCTCGTTTTCACACCACGGTGAATGATGTCAAAATTTTAAATTATATTTTCTAAAAGCTTGGTCTCACCGTATTTCTTTTTGTTTTTCAAAGTTTTAAACTGATCACATCTTACTAACTCTATTGAAAATTACATCATCCTCATCATGATACCAAAACATTTTGACGTGAATTTAACATAAATGTCTAGTGAAAAGTACACCGAGATCAAACCTACCAATACATGAAAGATTAAAGAAAAGCTACAAATTCATAGTGTTTGAAATATCTTACAATATTCATGTTAAATCAAATAAACAAGGTGAAAGCAATGACAGTTGCGTCAATTGAATACCGACGTCTATAGCCAATCGCAAATCAAAATCTGTTACTTATCGGAGGGTTGCGTTCCTCTGTGTCCTAACTTTAAGGCTCTCTACATTTACAAAATCATATAGTTGTTGTTGATATTTATCCACATCACTTTCGATCGCAAATTCATGTATGTTTCCACATTCTATTTTTATCATGAATCAGGGTATGAGTTCATCACTTGTAGTGGCAAGTAACATTAAGGTGATTGTGGAATATAGTTAGGAGCACTAAGTATGGCTTCTTAAGTACTTCACTCTAGATATTATTACTTACAAACTTTCAGGGAGGATGCACAAACATTTGTTGGAAAATACATGAAATTTCAGAAGTTTGATCCATTTCATACATTGTAATTTGAAGAGATTCTTGTTATAACTGTACTCTCCAGTCTTTGATCACTTGAGATGGATATACTAGAAACTTCCTCGTTGGCTAAAAGACAATTTTAATGATTATGTAAGAATAACACATCTAGTTGGATAATTAATTCAACTAAGTTATTAAGTTACATCTAGTTACAAGGGCATACCATAGCTTTGAATGGGGAGCCATGCCCCCTAACAATTTTTTTTTATATTTTATTTTTTATATATTTTTTTAAAAAAGTATTTATATATTATTATTTTTTATATTAATTTATTTTAAAAAAGCTTTTTTAAAATTTAAAAATTATGTTTTCCCTCTCTATTATTATTTCTTCTACTTCTTTATTTGGTTTTCTCTCTTTTGTGCCTCTATCTCTTTCTCTCCTCTCATTTCCATCTCAATTTTCATCATTAATTTTTTATTATTTTCAAAATCAAATTGCACCACGGAAAAATTGAGTCAATGAACATTTTGAACCGAACAATTTCTTCTTTTGAGTAAGTTCATTTTTTACCTTTTTTTTTCAAAACAATATATTTTTCTCTTGTACGTGACTTTTTTACACTCTAGGCATATTTCTATCTGTTAAAGATCATAAAATCATACTCTAATTGTTGATCAAACTTTTCTTTGTGTATATAAAGCTATTTTAGTCTTTGAAGTTGTGTAAGGGAAGAACAAGATTAGGAATCTACTCTAAGGTAAGGGAAGCTAATCATTTAGAAGTTATTAGTTTTCTTAAAATATTAAGTCTTTCTTTTAAGATTTATTTTGGGTTATTCATAATTATATCTTTTTCTAAATAGGTAAGAGGTGACAAATTTATATTAGAAAAATTATGATAAAGAGTAAAAGAATTGATTCTTTTTTCAAGAGGAAGGCTTGTGATGAAGATGAAAAAAATGTATCTACGTCATCTAAACTTGGAAAACTCCATGAGAATCCAAAAATTGAAGAAAATGAAAAACAACTATCTAAGGTTCCTAAATTTACATATAATGAATTTGAAAATGCTTTAGAACGTGATCCATGGAAGCGTCTTCAAATTTGACAATATCCACCAAATCAAATTGATGAGGTACGAATGAATTATCTAAAATGGAGTCCATATCAAATGCATCTAGAAAATTATCTGTTGATGAGAGAAATTATGAGGATAATAAATGTTCTTCGCCAAACATTACAACAACAATATCAGGATAAAGTTAATATTATGCGTCTAGTTTGTTCTACAAAAGGACTTATTCAAAACTTGAGAGAAAATGGTTGGGATAAGTTATTAAAAAATGTGGCTTCTTTTTGTGAAAAACATGATATTTAGGTGCCTCATTTTGGGGCTTCTTATGTAGCAAGACAAGGACATTCTCGTCACCAAAAAGATCATATTATAGTGGAGCATTATTTGAGAGTTGAAATATTTTTTGTTACCATTAATAATCAATTACAAGAGTTAAATTGTAGATTTAATGACCAATCAATGAAGTTATTAATTGTAAGATCTGCTTTGGATACACTCTTGTAGACAAATATTATCCCATGGATTTCAATGAGCAAGAGAAGATTAATTTGAATTTTCAACTTCAACATTTCATTATTGATGCTCGTCAAGATTCAAATTTGAAGAATTTATCAACAATGCAAGAGTTATGTACATGTTTGGCAACAACAAAAAAGTCTGAAATTTACTACTTGATTGATAGATTACTTCGTCTTATCATGACTCTTCCAGTTTCTACGACTACAACTAAAAGATATTTTTTTACAATGAAAATAATTAAGAACAGGTTGAGAAACAAAATGGAGATTGAAATTTTAGCAAGCACTATGATAATCTATATTATTAAGGATATTGCAATTAACTTCAGTTTCAATTTTGATTTAATTATTGAAGATTTTAAGTAACACATAATCAATTAACTTTATGAGTTATACATAATCAAATAATTCATTTGACTAAATTACCAAGTTGGATTTAGCCAAATAGTTTGTTTGACTAAATTGGCAAGTTATATATAATGTGATAACTTACCTAACTAAATTTAGTCTTATAAATTTGTATAGGAATAAAACTCAATAAAAAAAGGTTAACCCCTATTGTAATTTGGTTGTCAAAATCAATCCTTGTAAAATGCTCACTTTATACAGGAGTACATGATCAATTGTGTGATTATAAGAAGTATAAAAAAAAAATTATTTATAGTTCAATTCTATTTACAAAAGGAAAAAAAAAACTCTTAAATATATATATATATATATATATATTAAAGTAAATATTTTTCTTTTCTATTTATTTTTTATAATTAATCTTTGTGTTCTTACTTGGACTTATAGAAATTGTTATTCTTTAAGAAAATTTTGCAAATTATTTTTAAATATGTGATCGAAAGAATTTATGAAATATTGTGATTGGACAAATACATTTAAATCATTTGATTGAAATGTTATATGATTTATGCACAATTATCAAAATACAAATTATCAAGGTTCAAGTTGTACTTCAAATCAACTCATAAGCATTGTCAATGATCAAATTATTTTATTTGTGTTTAAACACTTATGCAAAACATCTTAAAACATTGCCAACAGAAAATCTTGTATTAAAACTCAAGTGAGAACAAAGAAAGAGAGGAATGGAAACAAGATATCAAGAAACACAAATTTTTATACTAGTTCACTCTTGCGAGCTACATCTAGTTAGTATATGCAAGTTGAACATAGTTTTTCACTATCAAGAATCACAATATTGCAATTACGCACAATCTTGCAATATTAAAACACACCTCTTAAAACCTACAAAAGACGACCTATCCAAGCAAGACCTGTTGCAACCTAGACACACTCCATAGCCGAACAAAATATAGTCAATACATAACAATAAACAATCACACCTTGAAAATTCCTTATCTTTCCAAAGATATTCAATCTTGTGTAAGGAAACTATGCGTGAAGATTATTGCAACTCTTCACAATCACAAACTCTCCCTCAAGACTAAGTCTGCTCACATGAATGGTGCTATTGTAATGTTCTCAGAGTGTTTATCAATATATACACACTACACAACAAAAGTCTTAATATAAAGGATATGAATGTTCACAAACTTAATCGATTAATTCTAACTATTAGTCTATTGATTTTACTTAACTAGTGAAATTAATTGATTGTGAGTTAATTCAATAAATTAATATAAACATAAAATATCATTTGTAAAAGAAATGATTAATCTATTAAATTTTTTTTTTCACATATTAAAAGATCCAAATATATTTGTATGAATCCAATTACAACTTGTATAAATCTAATTACAATTTGGATCATTTAAGTTTTTTTCCTATTCTTTCACCAAATTTTTAAGTGTCTCGTATGAAGATATATGTGTTCATCAAATCAACATTTTATGTTAATTTTCACATTAAAATTTGTCTACTTCCCATACTTAAATTTTATAATTAGTGTTCACCTTTTCCAAAACAACTCATTTTATAACTTTCCATATTCCTGTATAAATATATTTTAATAAATTTCTTTAACCAATACTCTATTTAGATTTTTCTAAATTATGAATAAACCAACTCACTTTTATGGTCGTGCATACTTTATTTTTTTTTCACTTTTTTTTTTAATGACAACCTTCAACCTTATATATTGTGTAATAATAGACCTTTATAGGACAATAATCATAGAATGCATTCTCACATATACACCTAACTAACTCCTGTCTTATGGTCCACACGCGAGGCCCAAAAATTATAAGCAACCATTCTTAATGTAACAATTGTGAAACATTGAATAGAACTATATACAATCTCAATCATTATTATGAACTTAATACAGTGATAATTATTCTAGCTTTCTTCAATTGGATAAGATACCATTTATCCATTCATTCTAACTACATAATGGTTCAAATAGTAATTGCCTTATTTGGTGATATATGAAGAGAAAAATTACCAGTATTGTAAAATATAGATCAAATTTTCCGATTTTTTGTGTAAATAAGATATACCAAAAAAGGTTCTATGTGATGTTACAATCTAAACTAACCGTTTGATATATTCTCACTGCATTTAATTTTTATCATAGAAATGTCAAATTGAAAGATGTGATGTAAAAAGGAAAAACTATCATCGCAATTAGTAAGATGCCAAATATAAATTATACTTGTGTAAGTTTTGTTCAATATAAAAAATGCTTAATCTCTTCTCTATTTTTATCTTTACACCCTCTCCTTGGAAGAAGCCTTATTCTATGATTCAGTTTGGGAAGAAAAGTCTTGCATTTAATGATTTTTTTAATGGTATGCTTCAAAAAAATAAAAGAAGTAATGATGCATGTATATGGACAGGACATTCTTGGGCCCAAAATTATGGTAGCCCATCATATGAAAACTGAAGTGATTGGTCTACCAATGAAGAAGATAAGAGATGCTCTTTTACCCGTGACGGTTAAAGTGGAGAATGTTGTTCAGCAATAAAAAAGGGAAGAATGTTCCCTTTTTAATTCTCCCTCAATAGTCCGAAAAAAGTTCGTAGCATTGTGCAGTTAAAAAACAAATTACAGACTTTCAATCACACCCCCAAAAACAACTAAATGGAACCATTTAAATCAAAATATAACATTTTAATTAAAAGATAATAATAAAATATAATTTTTTATTATCTATTAAAATATCTCTTACATTACAATATCTATTAATTAAACTTTACAACATTTATTAATTAAATTAAAGTTTTCTATAAGACTTACAGTCAATTTTTGAGTTTATAAATTTTAGATCAATTTTTAACATTCTATCTGTGTCCGAGTATCAGATCAGATCACGAACAAAACTGTACAATATTCCTCATGTGATTGACTTGTTTCGAAAACTTTAAAAATATAACTTTTTCTTACATTTACATTTGTTTAGAAAGTAAGGTGTCGTTTATTCTCTTGTTACCGCAGAAGAACACGGACCTACACGTTAGCAGAGGGAAAAAGTGAAGACTATGTTGTTCTTCTCAATAAACATATTAATTTCTAAAATCATGAATGACATGGAAGAAGACACTTAAATCATGAACATTTGGTGTTCATTCTTTAAAATCACACAACCACCACTATGCATATATATATAGTTGGTATTTCAGAAAGTTAAATTATCATTTTACCATTTATAATTATTTAGAAAAAAACACAAAAAAATTTGTTGCCATTTATATTAAATTCGGAACTTACAGTGACACGTTCTAAACTATATTAAGTAAAAAAATATCTAGATCATTTTTACCGTATTTGGAATACATACAGCAAAACACAGGCAGTGAGTGACCCACTTCTTGTGGCACTTAACTGGCATTAATAAATAACAATAATAACATTTGAATAGTAGTAGACCAGTAAAAATAATAAAAAAAATAAAAACAAAAATAATAATAATAATAATAGTCCTATTATTATTAGCAGATGCAAAGAGCACATTGATGTTTTTTTGTGTTATGATGTGTGCGAGTTACTTTGGAAGTACAAAAGATTCTAGCATTATAATCCGAGGGCCATTAATGAATGTTGAGAAACAATGGAACACAAACCCTGCAACGTTACCACTAGCATTTATATTTATCATCAACGTTACGTTTGGGCATTTTAAAAGAGGAAGAGAAAAAATAAACAGTAAAAGGAAGAGAGAGTTGAGACGTTACTGTAGAATGATGCAAGGAGAGAAGGATGTCGAAACGGCAAGTTCCGGAGGACAAGAGAAACGACAAACAGATCGCTGTGTCGCATATTCGCAATTGGACAGTCTGAGCTGAATCCAAAACCATAACTCGATTTCAGAGCCCAAAACTCACCGCCGAGTCCACCCAATTCATTCCTATGCTCAAGTTTATGCCCGTTGCATTGCTCACTATCTCCGGATTTTGATTTTCCCATTCTGTCCCTGCCGGAAATCTCCTAGTCCCGCCGTCCAGCGCCATCGCCCTCGCCGTTCTGGGCGGAGGCTATCTATGTGTAGCAAGATTACAACGCTCTGGATCCTGGGTTCGGGGCTGGTCCTGGGTGCGGGATAAGGTCACTGAGTGGGAGAGAGCGATGCTGGTACCTGGAATTTTAGGGTTTCAGGGTTTGGTGTATGTGGTGTTGGCGTTGGGCTTTGCGGTGATTCGGCACATGTGGAGGAATGCTGAGGTCAGGAGGGAGGATGCCATGATGATGAGGTTACCGGAAGATGCTGGTGTGGAGGAAATGGAGGTTTCTGCTGCGGTCGCGCCGTCGCCGGTGGAGTACTCTTCGCCGGTTCCGGTGAATGTTTCTCGGTGGTACCAATGCGCTGTGTGCTATGCGCCTACCACCATGCGGTGTGCTCGCTGCAAGGCCGTGAGATATTGGTTCGTTTTTTCTTCTTGGTGATTATGATTTGGGAGTGCTGTAATTAACCTTAGAGGTTGAAGAAATGGGTAGGGGTCGTGGAGAGGGATTATTGGGTTGCCATTGATAAGAAAGCTCTTCTTCTGTTGCTCTTTGTTTGAAAGGGATTATTAGCGTTGGGGGTGGGGGTTGATGAATTTTTTCATTTTGTGCTTTGGTTTCAAGGGGCATTGAGATTATGCTTGTTCATTAGTCTGGAAAAAGCTTTATTGTTCGATGGGGACTTGAGTTCAATGTTATTGGTTGCCTTGTATGTTGTCTTATGTTTAAGTTGGCTTGTTTTCTTACTTCTGTTTAAGTAATTTCATGATTGAATACTCGTTTAGAAGAGAGAAACATGCCGATTCTTAATGATGTGAAAACCATTCGCGTGTTTGGTATCTTGTTACCCAGCCATAGACATGCAGCATCAAGTAGAATGTTATTGTGAGCAATTTGACGTGAATTTATGGTAGAACGAGGGTCATCAAATAAGATCCAAACATGCACTGGAATTATTTGGTTTTCACTTATAATGACAAACCACATCCCCATTGTTGGACCAAATATGCAATAAGGTGTTTGCATTGCCTCTGAAGTTAGGAGCTATTGTTCTTTCTTTCCATTTTTCTTGATGACCAAAAAAAGAATAATAATGAATGTATCGAGGGGGGCTGCTTTTTTTTTTTTTTTTTTTCTCTTTTGTGTTTGAAATTGAAAGAGCTTGAGTTTTCATCTATATAGTGAGAAGTTTTACTAATCATTTGACGTAGTTGCTTTCCTATATATCCTCTATTTTCTTTTGTCTGTGTGTCGTCTTGGTTCAGTGACATGTCTCTCAAGTCATCATTTCAATCTCTTAATATATTACAGTGGTTGTTATTCATTCTCATACCATACTTTCTTGTAGTTCGGGTAAGTGTCAAATTAGTCACTGGAGGCAAGGCCACAAGGATGAATGTTGTCCTCCTCCCACTACCACCATGGAGATCAATGAAGAAAATATTTCTTACAGGGCATCTGCGTCCAGAACCGAGTCTGGTCATCATGGTACTGGTTTTTTATTACAGTCTCGTTAAATTATTCACGCTTATATGGTTTATAATTTGGCTACATTTGCTGCAGAAATTAAAGGAATACATGCTGGTATCTCATCTTCCAATGAGTCGTATTCCAGTCTTGATCCTTCGGTTGGTGCAAGAAAATCATTTGATGATAACTATTACAACAGATTTCCAAACCCTGTCTGCAATGATACTGCTGATACAAGTGTTGGTTCCGCTTATAACAAAGATTCAACAGTGAACATGAAATGTTCAGTGAATAATGAAGTTAAGGATTCTAATGCAATTAAAAGAACCAAGACAAGTCCTAGTAACAATAATGATGATACTCGATTGAAATCAAAAGTTCCCAAAACTAAATCTGATACATCTCATGATGAGGCAGCAAATTTGGGTAGCCATGAACGCAGAAGAAAAGTTGCAATTGTTGAAAAATCAGTAACAGATACCTCTAAATGCAAAACTGTGCCTTACTTGAGTGGCTCCAGTAAATATGCTGTAATTGATGATGTAGAAGAAGAATCACATTTGTCAAAATACAGAGAAGCGCGAAGATTGTCATCTAGTTCTCGTGATCGACCATCCCCAACTACCAAGGGAGATTTTCTTTCACAGTCCAAGTGTGTGAAAACTGACGATTGTCATACTTTACCAACAAAAGTTAGTGCTATTCCAAATCTGCCACAAAATGTTCGCAGTGGTTTGAAAACATCAATGCAGAAAGTTGTCCAGCAGTTTAGAAGCTCAAAAGATTCAAGATCTTCTGAAAACGAGGTTGAAATATTTTGATTTATTTCCTTAGCTTAGAAATAACTGTTATTATTATTATTATTATTATTTTATTATTATTATTATTATTATTATTATTATACATAATAACTTTGTCTTTGTCGATTTTGAAATTGTATGCTTTTAGCAGATGGGCTTTCCTTATGAGCTCTTTGTAGAGCTTTACTGTTATGACAAGGTGAAGCTATTCCCCTTTGGCCTTTCAAACTGTGGGAACAGGTACTTTTTGTTCTTTTTACTTCTATTGATTGTTATAATATGTTATAGGCCATGTAACTGCTGGAAGGGGAGAAGGAAGGAAATAGTTTGGATCAGTTTGTTTTGGAGCATTATGTTTCTTCATTTTTCTTTGAATACATTCATGAGGCACATTCATATAATTACGAGAATAGGATGTGGTAAATTGAGATGAAAGAAACTTTTGAGAAAACATCAAGTAAACATTCTAGTTGCTAATACTGGCTGGCTACTTTCATACTGGTCTTCAATTCCGTTTTCTGTTGTGTTTCATTAGTTCATGGGAGGCACAGCTAGTGTTTGTTTGTGTAGCTTTTTTCTATTCAACATTTATTACCTTGCTAATTGAAATGCTTCATCCTGCAGTTGTTACGCAAATGCTGTTCTTCAGTGCTTGGCATATACTCGGCCTTTGACTTCATATCTTTATCAAGGGTTCCATTCAAAACGATGCAAGTTCCTCTTAATAATATCGTCATGATTTAACTTGTCCAATTATCAGGATCTGGTAATTAATTAAACATTCATAATGCTTTCACTAGGTCAAAAGAAGGGATGGTGTTTTACATGTGAGTTTGAACATCTAATTCAGAAGGCAAAAGAAGGGATTTCTCCACTTTCACCAATTGGGATATTGTCTAAGATACACAAGATTGGAAGCCATCTTGGGCATGGGAGGGAAGAAGACGCACATGAGTTTTTAAGGTGAGGAAAATAATTGCTTAAGCTGTGAACAATTTATACCTCAAGTTGTCTACACGATTAATTGCTCAACTGGGCAGGTGTGCAGTTGATACAATGCAATCTGTTTGCCTCAAGGAAGCCAGTGTTTCAAGTCCATTGGCAGAAGAAACAACTCTAGTTGGTTACACTTTTGGAGGTTATCTTCGATCAAAGGTTGTTACAACTAAAGATCTATTTTTTTTATTAGGTTGACATGTTTCAACTTTTAAAGAGTTGTAAGAAGATAGTTTTCCTAAAACTTAAAATATATTTGATGTTAATTGCAGATAAAGTGCTTACGGTGCTTGGGAAAATCTGAGAGGTATGAGAGAATGATGGATCTTACTGTTGAGATTGATGGTGATATTGGAACTTTAGAAGAGGCCCTGGGACAATTTACTGCACCTGAAATCTTGGATAAAGATAACAAGTATAATTGCAGCAGGTTTGTCATTATTTCCATTTTCACATTTATTCCAATTCCATTCTGATCTATTATGATTTTCGTGTGCTTGCTTTTCTTTTATTTTCTTTCCTTTTTCTTTGGCAAATATAATGCATTGCTTGTATTATGGTTAAGTTGTGTGGCAATCTAATTTTGTTTCTATTTTCTGATGGTACAACATAGATATTAATTTGACTACTATTACTTAATTTATCTTTTGAGGTTAAAATTCATGATAAAATCTTCAAAATTCAGATTCTGAGCTTTTAACTAATTAAATTCCCAAACTGAATGAGAAATTACTGTAGTTTTAATTTGGTAATTCATCTATTTGGTGTACGAAGTTATAAACAAAGCTGTGTGCAGCTTCAAAAGTAATAGAAGGAAAGGTCCTAAATCTATTGGAAGGTTAAGTTTAGGATTTTATTGAGAGAACATTAAACTTATTGAAACAATTAAAAATTGATTTGAAGGTTTAGAAATGTGTAAGTGTTTTTCAGATTTGAATACTAAATACATTATAGTATACCGCCATTCTGAAATTCTTTTATATAGTGTATATAAATTCTCAGAAAATGAGGCGGTGAATAATATCAATAATAATAATGGACAGAGAAAAAAGAGGCAGAGAAACCAGTTGCCAGAGAAGGGAAACTATTCTCCAAAGTGCTGAGTGGGGAGAGTTGTACACGTAAGTGGTGTTGAGTTGAGAGATAAAATGAGAAATAGCAGTCTTTTATTGATTTTCAGGTTGCTATTTCACATGTGAAAGTTTCTATACTGAACTGTCTTTTACGACAGTCCTTGTAGCAGCTAGGGTCTACTCAGCTACCCTGCTGTAGCGCTCTGTTTAAAATCTTGAATCTACTAGTGGCGTTCTGGGCTTTTGTGAATCCTGTCAAATTGATTTAGATGACTCATCTTTAGATGAATTTTACAATCCTCTCTGAAGGAATGCTACTTTTGCAAGAAAAATGTGAAGCTTACACACCATACTTTGTGGATTGCGTGGTAGAAGAATTCTGTGGGACCTTGTGGTTAGACTAACTATGATGTAGTTTGTTTGATGAGTTTCTTGCTTCAATTTAGGAACATATCTAGATTTTTTGTTCAGCTAATTTGATTTCATCGAACTATATATGCAATTATAGTCATGGTTTAAACTCAAGATTCTAACTAGAATTGGGTAGGGTGAACATTAGTTACTTTGTTCATAATATCCTCCATTCCTACCCAAAATGCAAAAAGTATAGTTATATATGCATTTGCTTAAAAATCAAATATAAAAAAACAACACTCAATGACAGCATTAAACAAACTTAAATTGAAAAATCACAATCATAACAAGTTATTAAATCCAAATATAATTTTGTATTAGTCCAAAATTATTAAGACAACAAGGAGGGGAGCTGAGAGTGACAGAAGGCACAGTGGAAAATAGAAGGTAGAGGCTAAGCAAGAGAAGAGACTGAGTGCAGAATCAGCCGTTTGCACTTTGTACAGCCAAAGGGTGGGCAGCGTGGTGGTGGCAGCACTGAGTGAAGATGGTCAGTTGCGATTGGCAAAGAAGTTTGAAATTTATATGTTGCTGATGAAGTGAGACTAGGAGAGTCCAAGAGCGGATCGCAAACAGAGAGAAAAAAGATATTAGGGATTTTTAAAACTGGGTCAAAGAGATCCAATGAGTTCGCAATGAAGAATCGTGGTTCCCCTGTGCTCCTGCTTGCTTACAATTCCTTCAAACAATTCACCTCACCAAGGTTCAAGAGTGGAGCGGTTGCTGTTTGCTGCAACGGAGAGAAGTTTGAGGGTTGTTGGTTGCAGATAATGAAGTGAGAATGGTAGAGTCCTTGAGGGGGTCCCGAATGAAGAGAAAAGGAACCAAGGATTTTTAGAACTGGGTCAAAGGGATCTGACCTAGAGTTTGGGTCTTTGTCTTGCTGGGAATTGACGGTCCCATGAGTTCACAATGAAGATTGTGATCCCACTGTGGTCCTGCTAGCCAACGATCCCTGTGAACAATCCTGCATGCCAGGGTCTAAGAGTGGGGTGGTTGCAGTTGGCAGCAGCAGAGAAGTTTGTGAGGGTTGTTGATTGCAGGTGAAGGGGGAGAGTCCAAGAGTGGATCACAAATGAAGAGAAAGGAAAAATTGGGTTAGAAGGATCCAACCCATAGTCTGGGTGTTTTCCATGACGAGAATTGACGATCCCATGAGTTCACAACGAAGATAGTAATCCGACTGTGATTCTGCTTGCCTATGATTTCTGTTACTCAGAATGCCAGGGTTCCCTCCTCTCGTAGGATCATACAATCAAAACTTACTAGGTTATCAGAACTTAGGTACTATGTATGCACAATGCAAAGTCTGTTATCTGAATTTTTTTATTCCAGTTTTATATAAACTGAAGTAGTACTACAAATGTCATGCAGTTTACAGGCACAAAACTGGTATTTTGAGGGTTACTTTTCCTTTCCTGTGTGGGACGCAATCTCAATATTAAATCATTGAATTTGTTTATTTCTTGTTATACAGGTGTAAAACATATGAGAAAGCACGAAAGAAGTTGACCGTATTGGAGGCACCAAATATTCTTACAATTGTATTAAAACGATTTCAGGTACCTCCAATACTGATTTGGAAGTTTTGCTTGTCATCTAGTTACTTTGCTCTATAATATGTTATTTTACTTCTATATTTTGTATCTCATGCGTATTCTGATTCTATTTTGGCAGTCTGGTGACTTCGAGAAGTTGAACAAGTCGGTTCAGTTCCCTGAGGTCCTGAATATGGCTCCCTATATGAGCGGAACAAAGGATAAATCTCCATTATACAGCCTGTATGCAGTGGTTGTCCATTTGGATATCATGAATGCAGCATATTCAGGCCATTATGTCTGTTATGTGAAGAACATTCAGGGGGAATGGTTCAGGACTGATGACAGCAGGGTGACTTTTTTTATTCTAATTTACCTTTTCTCTGTCTGATGTCTCCTTCACCCCCCTCTCCCCACCTTCCAAAAAAAATTATGCAAATGATGCTATCATTTGATTTTTTGGCTTTGATTTTCATACGTGCTTACTTTTTCATGACAAGAAAGGTACTCATGTCTCATCATCAATATATGAAGAATCAATTTTAAAAGAAGAGACTAAAATTAGGATGTTTTTGCAATTTTTTTCAGACGTGGTTTCAACATGAGACTAGTCTTGGTCTGTATTTGAGAAAAAAATGTGAGCAGCTTCCACAATTGTAATTAATAAGATTAAGTTTTAAATTTGAAGCATGTCATAGTACAAGGTTATAAGGGTTTTGTCAATGGCTAATAAGTTATTTATTAAAAGTACTTTTTTTAATTTGTTAAGTGTCAGATGCATCATAGAATATTATAAATTCTTCTTTGAAGTTATTACTGTCTTTGGTTTCTCAAATTTTAAAGAAATACCTAAACCTTTCTTGAAAAATATCTGTGAAAATACAATTTGAATTTTATTTCTTAAACTTTTGTTATCAATATTTACGATTGTAAAAGTGATGGTAATATCAATCTGCACAATATATTTATTAGGTGAATTTCTGTATGTAAACTGAGGATGCAATCTGTGCTTCTATGTAGGTAGAACCTGTCGAATTGTCAAGAGTCTTATCAGAAAGGGCATACATGCTTCTTTATGCAAGGTAGTAGGCCTGTGGATGTTGATGTATAATTTCTTGCCAGATATGTTTATTATTTCTGTAGAATATTTCGGCATTAATTATAGCATTGTTATATGCTAATTTTGAAAACCTTCAGGTACTCTCCTAAACCACTTGGTTTAGTAAGTAGCACTGCAATATCTTCTGCTGGAAAATTCAAGAGGAGGAACCTGGAAGCCATTCCTGCTACTTCTAAAACAAGATCAAATTCCAATGTTACAAGCGGTAATTCTTCCTACCTACAGCAGAAGCATGGCAAGCACCCTAACTGGAATGATGTCGATGATTCCTTAAGCAATGATTTTGCATATCCAGAAGAATGGAGATTCCAGTATGGGGGAAGAAATACAATGGTGGATTCTTCTAGTGAAAGCTCACTTTTCAGCTCTTCAGATGCAAGTTCTTGTAGTACTGCGAGTATCAAGGACTCGGCCAGTTCCGCTGACTTCTCGGATTACATATTTGGTGAGGTGGGACCCAATTGGTATAGCCACTATGGGCTTTCATCTAACGTGGTGGCATCTTCCTCATATGATAATTTGGATACAGATTTCTTAGTGGATAGTGGTGCAAGTAGAAGGCTCCGACAGGACACAGAAGATAAAGCAGTTTTATATGCTAACAAAAACAAAAATCACAGTGGCAGTAGGGGAATTGACCTTAAAAGGTATATCACTGCTAACCATTATGACAAAAATTCTGGTGTACATGTGAGAAGAACAAGTGGAGATGCATCAGCTCAAACGTTTTATTGAGTTTGAGTTGAGATTTAAGCAATCATCTTGGATATTTTTGGTGTAGTGAAGAAAATCAGTATTTCGCTAATCCAAATAGAATGAGGATTCCTGTTCAATGTTCATTCTGTACTCGAATGATTTTATTTATTCATCAGTATATAGAACAACCATAAAAAATGAGGAAACCAATAAAGGAAAATAAATCGAGTGATAATTCACCGATTATAATCAAGTTTTTGCAGTTAATAATTACCAAGTGTCCTGCACTGTGATTTGGTTCAACGTTACTACGGAGCTCTGTCCGTTGCCAAGTTACTTCTGTGATCTTTAATTATGCATTTCTCAGGATTTCTTTCCCTATTCTACTACTCTGGCGGCTGGTGATCACTAACATGAGGCTGTTGCGTCTTACCAACTAGTTTCATGGACAAAATGCGAAACAATTTCATTCTCATGTTAATATGTTCCATATCCCTTATCAAACACCTTACATAATAACCCATCACATTATCATATACTTTATATGAAGAGTCCTACATACATTCATACACATACTAAATTGTAAAAGCTAAATTTTTCTTGCGAAAGGAGACAAAAGTAATCCTAAACGTGAGAAGTCGTCATTATTCTACAACCCTCAAAACTAAAAATATTGTTATTAGTCCTTGTTATAGCTCCTAACTGAGTCAACATTCCTCCATCGTTAGAAGTCAGAATGAAGAGCACAGATTTTTTACTGAGTAGAACGGCGCATCTTAAAAGCTGGCTTGTGCATGGCAATCTTCAAAGAGCTCTTGAGCATCCCCATACGATCATTCCCAAGACCTTGCACCCACAACACGCTTCTGTTTCTCCCACCCACACTCACTATCTCAGCCTTCACCACTTTGGTTTTCACTGATCCCATTGCCCTTGATATTGCAGACATCAATCCCTGACTATCCTCGCAACTCAATGTAGCCTTCACTAGGCCCTCCTCGTTACTACATTTTTCCAAGCTCAACCTGTCTGCCCCACTAGGAAACTTAACAACATCCTTTGATGAGTTACCACAACTGTCTTGTTCCAGTTTCGATACCTTTTTCTTCAGCTCCTTCACTTGCTTTATAGTCTCTGCCAACACCGATGCCTTGTCCTTCTGATTGTTCATAACAAAATCTATTTCACCATGCTTGCAAAAATAAATTCAAAATGACAGAATTCTAATCTGCCAACTTATAAATAGCCCCACAAACATGTTTTCAGTATTCTAAAACTTCGTTTTTGTCTCCTCAAATTGTAATATGTCTTTATCACATGACTTTTAAAGGGAAGAAGACTAACTTTTTGGAAATTATTAAGGAATCAAAAACAATTGAAATAAATGTAGGAATTTTCAGTTTCACATGATTGGTTTGTAGTGACGGTTTGATATACTTGTGTCTGACACTTACTTTGATCAAGTTGGGGAGGATAGTTCGGAGGGTTTCATATTGACCATTGATTCTCATTCTACGTCTCTTTTCAGCTTCACTGTGTTTCTTTGCTGCTACAACTTTGATCTCTGCCTTGGATCTTTGCTTCAAGAAACTGGTTTGGTATGTCCTAGAGATCAATGGCTGAGGAAAACCACCTCTTATCATTTGAACTTCTGAGTTATAGTGACTTCGAAAATGTTGCATGCCCTGTAGTAACTATTTCAGTAAAGAACAAGAAAGAAAAACCAATTTTAATTTAACTACAAACAATTTTGAACATGTAATAGCTTTGTTACCTGTAGAAGGAAAACCATGGAACTTAACTGATTTGCCTCCTATGGGAGATTGTATGCAAGAAGAGGCAAGAAAACAACAAGATTGCCACAAGTTTTGCCTTTGGTCACAACTTTCTTATAAGAAGAGAATGGATCTTCTTTAATGGTTTCAAATAAAGGGTGTAATGGCATGCTCAAAACATATTTTTGCAATTTATTAAGATTATGCAAAAATTTCCTTCTAATAATAGCAAATTAGAAAATAATCATACCATTATCAGAATTTAAAACAGGTATGATATAAAATTTAATGTTAAGATTCTTAATATCCCACTGTAAGATCCGTGGATTTTTTTTGAGTAAATTTATGGCTTTTTGAGAAGTATTCAAAGATTTTATAAGATTAGGGGAACATTTATTTGCATTTTTTATATTTATATAATATATTTTTAAAAGTGTAATTTTAAAATTAACAAAAAAAAATGTGTATATTAAATATTTTAAGTGAAAAAAGTTACCTAATTATATTTGGAAAGAGAAATTGCACCACTACGTATTAAATAAAAAAAGTATTATTTTCATATATTAAAAGATAAAATATTTAATTAAGAATTATAACGAAGACAATTTAAAAAGTATATATTTTTATACAAGGCTATAAATTATGACAGGTTAAAATTATCAAATAAAAAATATTAAAAAATGGATAAAAAATTGCATATCTTTGTATAGTGTGTTATAGATTAAAAAAAACTAAATTTCTTTTACAACTTGATGGACCCAAACTTGATAAATTTATTCTGCTAATAAATTAACTCCAGTATTACTTGAGAAATCTATATTAATATAATAACTTACAAATCTATATATTAGATGATAATAATATTTATTAATTTTTAAAGAAATTATCCTCTCACTGATATAGAGTGATGTATCTGTGCTGTGACTAGTTATGATGTGGTTACTTTATTTGCAGCATTATACTTGACATGATTCCTGCACGTGAATCACTTGTTAAAACTGGCAAAGTCTGAAATGTTGGGTCAGTAAATCTTTTGCTGTTTTTCTTGCTTTCTCTCTGTTTTCGCTTCTTTTTTTATTGTGTTTTCTTTAAACTTCAGGATCTTAAAATACTAGCACACAACCACTTAATAGAATAACTTATAACGTGTTTGGTTTCACGTCGTATTGACGTGATTTTTCAATACAAAATTATGTTAGATTTAATTTTAAAATTGATTTTAAACTGAAAAATTCATATCTAAATAGAAACTTATATCATTAATATGCGTTAACATAACTGTTTCTTCCAAAATCAATTTTTCAACACATTCCCAAACACGCTCTTATTCGATTAAAGAATCAATTATGAAAATTCACAATTATAACAATTATAAATGTCTAATTAATTAAAAAAAAGTAAAGAGAGGATATCTATATATTCTTTGAATAATAATATATGTTAATGAGTTATTTTATATTATCATTTAATTACAAATTATAATATACAGTTTACAATGAGTTTTAAAATATTTATTAAAGATCTATGTAGTATTTATTCTGTTAATACAAAAACTTATATTTTTAAAGTTATTCTGTTAATATAAAACTTGTACATTTATATTAGAATCTGCATGCCTATTAACGGTCATACCTTAATTTGCATGCAATAATATCTCTACTCACACCAAAAAGTAAATGATAGAATGGTTAAAAAATTATAACATTAAATAAGAGAAAATGGGCTTTTTTTTTACAATAATAGAGTGATGTACTTTTAAAGGGTGTGTTTCATTACGAGCATGAAGAATAAGTGGAAATATTATTAGTGCATGAGACGTGAATTTGGCTAAATCCATAAAGTTTGACCTTGATTAACATGGCCAAGGCCAAAAAACACGAGAAAAAATTATATTGTTAACAAAAATTGATTAAAAGATTTTGGTGATGATAAAGATGCTGAAAAAAACACTTGAAGATATTGAAGACAGTATAATTTATGTTTAAAAGGTTCTTATTGTAATAGACTTAAATTTTGTCTAGTTATGTGCTTTTTCTAGTTAAGTGCAAAATTGTTAGAACAACAGCCAGCTCGCAACTCCTCTGAGAGAAACTCATTTTTTCGTAAAAATCAGTACGGTAATCGATTACCAACTTATAATAATCGATTACCAACTCAAAAAATTCTATTTTTCAAAACCCACTTAAGATAATCGATTACCACGAATGATAATTGATTATTACTAGCAGTTATAACTTGGCTCTTGAAAAACGACTTGAAATAATCGATATCCACTGACAGTTATAAAAATATTTGTTCAAATTTGTACATGAGATAATCGATTACCATTTTCGGTAATCGATTAACATTGCAAAACTTTGTTTTCGAAAATCACTGGAATAATCGATTATCTTAAATAGTAATCGATTATCCTTGGCAGTTTAAGCTAAACTCTTCATTTCTAACTCAGCCTGCGAAAATATCTTTAAATAGAACTCAGTTTCCAAACTTCAAACCACCTTTTTAAGATTCAGAGTTCTTGTGCTGTGACTGCAAAGTGTTACTCTGTGATATTCTTAAAAATAGCTTTGAAAAGCCTAGTGTGAGTGAGTGATAACTTTTTCTAAGTAAAGTTCTTAAAAGATTGAGTGTTGTGTTGTTGCTAGGAAAGCTGGTCATCCTCTGTGTGATTCAGGGGGAGCTTTTGTTAATCTCTTGTGGTTGTTCAAGAGAGGTGTTTTCTAATCCTTACTCTTTTATAATCTATTGTAATATGATTATTATAGTGATTGAGTTAATCTCTTTGT
Organism: Vigna unguiculata; assembly: GCF_037176805.1. Taxonomy (NCBI): domain Eukaryota; kingdom Viridiplantae; phylum Streptophyta; class Magnoliopsida; order Fabales; family Fabaceae; genus Vigna; species Vigna unguiculata. The sequence goes on from NC_140793.1 coordinate 27,212,031, forward strand.
TTAAGAGACTAACAACTGGACGTAGGGTCTTTTGATCTGAACCAGTATAAATATCAATGTGCATCTTCCTCCCTTAACCTCTTTATTTATCTGCACTTGTATTTAAAGTAACTGTGATTTTAAGTTAATCATTTAAATTTTGAGAAAAAATTTAAAATCTGTTAAGACTTATAAAAATCCAATTCACCCCCTCTTTTAGTTTTTGACCATAGATTAAATATTCTGCTGTGCGATACCAACAAATAAAAAGTATATAATGCAAGTCTTCACAAAAGTTTCACCACTAGGATCATCTTCTGGATTACTTTTTAAATTTAAAATCAATATTTAAAAATAAAATAAAAAATATTTACTTAAAATATTTATTTAATCTAAATAAAAAATTCAAGTCATGTATCAGTAGGATTATGTTAGATTAAGATTAAATTAGATTAAACGAGGACTATGCCAAGTTAGTTAAGATGGACCTAGACTAGATCAAGTTATGTTATAGTATCATGTTAAGTTAGTTAAGATAGGTTTAGATTATAACAAATGTGATCGGGTCTATGTCAAATTAAGTTAGGACAAGTCCAAATTAGACTAGGACGAACCAAATTCAAGTAAGGCCAAGTTAAGTTGGGTTCAAGTTTAGTATGGCGAAGATGGGTCTGCCTAAGGTCATACCATTGGACTCAAGTCACGTCGAGTTAGGCTGAACACAATCAAAGTCAAGTTAAAGTCATCCTCGTATGGATAGGATCTAGTCAGAACCATATTAAGCTTTCAAACTAAGCTCAATTCGAGCATAGCTAGGCTCAATTTGAGCAAAATATTGATGATGCCAACTTAGGTAGGATCCATGTGTGTTGAGACAAGTCAAGTCAGGTTCAAATTAAGTATTGTCAAGTAAGTTTGAGTTGAGCTAGACTAGTATCAAGTCAAGTTGGCCTATACCTAATTAAAATTGAGTTAGGTCAAGCATAAACTAATTTGGTTTTAGTTCGGAAAAGGTCAACTGAGTTAAAGTCATGCAAAGTTGTCCAAGCCAAATTAGGTCAAACTATACCTAAGCAAGTTGAGTTAGCCACCCAAATAAGGCTGAGTTCAATCTACTGTCAGGTTAAATTGGACTGGTATAGGTAAGGTCAATGTGAGATTGAGTTGGATCAAGCCCAAATAAGTATGGGTTGGTTCCTAATGAATTCATGTTAGGTTAGGTTGAGCGTAACCTAGGTTAGGGTGAGTCATATCAGATCAAGCTCAAGTCAGACATGGTTAGGTTGGGTCAACCTCAAGCGGACTGAAGTCAAACCAAATTAATGTGGCTAACTTTTAGTCAAGTTGTGTTGAACTTAAATTAAATTAGGCCTAAATTAGAAAAAAAAGTATAATCAAGTTAGGTTCAAGTTAAGTAAGAGTTAAATTATGTTAAACTCGCGTGAGTTAGATCAAGTTTGATCTTCATAAACTGAGATTTGAGCTCCAACCTTTTAATTAAATGATAAATAATAAAAACTAGTTAAAAAATATTTTATAGTTAATATAAAATGCTTATAAGTTAATTTATAATTTATAATATTTTAAAGAATCATAGTATAAATTTAATAATTAATTAAAATGATATTATTATAATGAATGAAACCTAGAACCTATTCTATTCTATGTAAAATTTTGGAAACTTAGACTATTTTTTAACCCCACTTATTTAATATATAATAATAAGAATCTTCTTTTTGAAAATGGTAAAAGTTAATGTATGTGCATAATTCTATACATTGAATATTATATTCAAAAATTCCCATTTCTATTATTTAACCATTTAAACCAAACTACAATCCATCATCATCTACATAATAATAGAAGGAACTTGAAGATGTAAATGTTGTTTGGTGTGCATGCACAAAACTTAAACTTCTAAATACTAATACCCATTTATATCATGGAAATATCATGCTTTCAAGAAATCTGGCGTAATAAGTTATAATAATATTTATAAAAAATAATTATATTCTTCTCCTATTCTTCTATTCTTTATATTTTTATTTATTTATCTATTGTTTAGTACACTATAAAAAAAATTAAAACATTAACATTTTCTAAATGTATTTTTAAAATTAATAGTAACTATAGTAATAAAATTAATATTAATAATATTTATTACATTTTACAATAGTAATAACTATAACTAAGGTTTTTATAATAAAATTCAAATTATATAAAAGATACAACTTTAATAATAAGCTTAAATACCTTTTTCGTCCTCATTTTCGTAGTGTTTGTTGCGGATGGTCCTCATTTTAACAGAATATTTAAAATGGTCCTCATTTTTACCGAATGTTTAAAATGGTCCTCATTTTTACCGAATGTTTAAAATGGTCTTCATTTTCGTAATTCGTATTTTATTTGTTCCTTTTCTGTGACGTCGTCATTAACGAAACATTGTATACTATATAGGTGTCATTGTTTAGATTACATTGCATTGGGTGTTTATATTACATTTAAACGGTATCACAAAAAATGAAAAAACAAAATACGAATTACGAAAATAAGGACCATTTTAAACATTCGGTAAAAATGAGGACCATTTTAAACATTATGTTAAAATGAGAACCATCCACAACAAACACTACGAAAATAATGACGAAAAATGTATTTAAGCCTTAATAATATTACAATTAATTTATTAAGTAATATGTTATAATATTACTGAATAATAACTTTCTTTATATTATTTGAGTTATTCTTAATAATATTGATCATACTAATAATAATATTATTATTATAATTATTAGTTCTAATAATAATAAAATTAATTTTAGTTATAATAATAATTTTATTTTTATAAATAATAATAAATAAAACTATAAAGAATAAGACAAGTCAAAGAAAAAAATATCAAACATGTAATAACTCACTCGATCAAATGTTAGCATATTAATAGTTTTGTACATTGCAAACGACAAAATAGCCCACGGTAACATTCAAGAATTGTCCCTTTTGCACCCAACTCTCTTTCCGTTAGTCCCTACAACTTCACCGTTCTCTGACTACTAGGGTGGCGGATTCCAGGACTGATAGAGAAGCCGGTAGACGAATGTCGTCAGTTTCTTGCACTAAGCTGACACTATTCACCGTTGCAGCAGTTACCATCCAGTTCATCGGTCTCTCCATCTTCGTTTTCGGCTTCTTCCCCGTCAAACCACTACTCACCGGCCACAGGTAACACTATAATACTATCATTCCATTTCCGAACCAACCTTTTCCACTTATTCAATTCTCAATTTTCTACTTTCATCCTCAGTGGTTCGGAGAGTTTCCGACGACCGACCTGCGATGTCCGCGACGTCTCAAATCATAGCGATGCGTCTCTGCTTCCTGATAGTCTCAGGTTTTTGTATCAGGTAGTGGTGGTGAATCGCGTATTCTGTTCTGTTTGTTTGGCTTTGATATTTAAATTATCTTTACTTATTACGAATAATCATTTGTTTGATATTCATTTGTCTGTTATGGTTGTTATAGATTGATTGATTTGATGGAATGCAATTATCATTTCTGCTTTTAGTTTTGTTGTGTGTGCACTCATGGATTTAGAAAATGTTGTTTGTGTAGGAAGTATCCGAGGTTCCTCCTTTGTATGATCGACTTGTCTTAATGGTATGTACCTTTTCCGGAGATGTCGTATTCATTGAGGTCTAATTTGGTTGCTCATGTGATTTTTCACGAGCTTCGGTCTATGGTTTTGCTGTAGGTTATTGATGGTCTTCCAGCGGAATTTGTGCTTGGCAAGAAGGGTCAGCCTCCTAGCAAAGTTTTTATGGAAGCTATGCCGTATACACAGTCATTGTTGGCAAATGGTACGGCTGTTGGATATCATGCTATAGCTGCTGCTCCAACTGTTACAATGCCTCGTTTGAAGGTTAGTGTCCTATCCTGTTTCCAACGTGGAAGTAAGGAAGGAAGGCACGCGGTTTATTGATTTTCTTTCCTTTTTCTGACATCTATTGATCATATATTTTTTGTTTCTCTTTCCAGGCCATGGTTTCTGGGGCAATTGGCGGTTTCCTGGATGTGGCTTTCAACTTTAACACCCAGGCTTATTTAGAAGATAATCTTCTTGGTTAGTTGTATTATTATAGCAACCAATGTTGGAAAAATCAACCTTTTTTTTGTTGGTAAAGATGTCACCATTATTTGCTTATTGCAGCACAGTTCTTTAAGATTGGTTGGAAAATGGTCATGCATGGTGATGATACATGGCTCAAGTTGTTTCCTGGTTTATTTGAAAGACATGATGGAGTTACCAGCTTTTTTGTAAGTTTGCTTTATGAGTATAAAATGAAAATATTTGATTTGACCACTTAATCCATTAAGATTTCTCATTAATAATTTCTAATGCCTCAGACAAGGACAAAGTAATGTGTTTGTTTACTTGGCATGTTGTAACTATGCTTTTATGTTTATATGTTTATACATAAAGTAGTATGATTGCTTTATTATTTTACATTGTTTTGCTGAAGCTTTTTACTACTGCAGGTTAAAGATACTGTACAAGTGGATCAAAATGTGTCTCGACATCTTGTTGATGAGCTTAGTAGAGATGATTGGAAGTTTCTGGTAAATAATTGTTGTGACTACTTCGTAATTTGGTTGGTTTCCAGCTGACATTATTTGAATTTCCATTTTTGGATAATTTGCAATTTACAAACTAGTACATATTTTCTCTGCACCTTAACCTATTTTTTCAGTCAGTAGTATTGAACCTGAAGGTTTTAATGCCCTTCCCTCAAACATTTGCATGTTCTTTTTGTGGCCAAAAGATTGGCGGCTGCTTTATTATTGTCATATTACTGATGAACAATTGGTGTCGTGTATTCTTGCTTTGGTCTATTTCTGTGTATTGTATTTGGATATAAATATAAATTTCACTTTCTAGTGTGCATATGTTGTCTACCTTTCCAAGTGAGTTTTGGCATATTTCTGAGTTTTTTCATGCATTCCAAAACTTGTTTATATCCCTTGTTTTCTTTTGGGAAAAATAACTGTTTCCATACAAATAAATTTCTTGGAAAAGATTTCAGTATGATTTTATTGAATGTGTTTGTAAATTTTTGAAGATTAAATAAGAAGAGACTGTTCGACTGCCGCTGGTTGTTTGGAACTTTAACAGTTTTATTACATGGAGATAGTTTCCCTTTCATTTCCTTTCATTCTAAACGGTATATCACTAGTCTTTTTCAAGAGATGCACTTCAGGGATCCTGTGATATTTGATAACAGAATCATCAACTTTACCATTTTCTTATTATTATAACTAGTGCCAACTACCAAGTGTGCTGTTAGATGAACTTAATTGAAATCTTAGAAAATTAGTACTACCTTTTATTAACTGTAAGTTGGTTAGGTTGATTGTCTCTTTCTATACCTAACAAGAACTTGTGATTTTATCAACTATAATATAAGAGTTGGTTTTGCTCCAGTTGTGTGATTATACCTAGTAGGAAAAAAAAACTACATTTGTTGTGGTTCTACTTATTAATACTTACACCGTATACTGCATCATTTTACTGGTTGCTCGATTATACATGCTTTGTTTTTATCTCTGTTATCAACTGACTTCTTTCAACTCTTGACTTTTTTTTAATATACATATGCACTAAATTGATGCCTTTAAACTTCTCAGTGAAAGTTAAGTCTTAAGCTTCATTTGTAGTATAAGGATTGTTCAGAGTTGTATGTTATCTAGTTTCAGCATGCATCAATTGTGGATATTTTGTCTAGTTCGAAATTGCATGATGCTTTATAATTTCATTTATATACGTTTTACTAAACTGTGGATATAATTTCATTTATATACATTTTACTAAATTTGTTATAGATACTTCATTATCTAGGCTTGGATCATGTTGGACATCTTGGTGGGCGCAACAGGTATCATCATTTTCTCTTCACTCTATGCATGCCATTTCATTCTGTTCTCATAGCTTAACTTGGACATATACTATTTCAGTGTTTTAATGGCTTCAAAACTTGTTGAAATGGATGAAGTAGTGAAGACGATTCATATAAATACTTTGCAAAATCTAGAAAATGATCAAGGGAAGACACTTCTGGTTTGTGACAATCCTTTTTTTCTTGAATTTCGTACTACAGAAATTGATGACTTGTTTATTGTGGTGTGGGCATTTCAAGACATTAACATTAATGGAGTTTGAGGTGGTGGAAAATTGATGGGAGGAATATCCATTGCAGCAGTATTAATACTCTAACAAAATAACCATAAGAGAACTGCAACTGTTACTGACTAGAGTTAGTAAGTGACTAAAAAGAAAAGAAAAGAAAGTAGAAATTACAATGCACTTACGAAGTAAGACAATAATAAATATGAATATGATAATGAAGAAAGTTATTTCATACGTCCAGAGATACATTATATAGTAAAAAGGAAGAGAATTTTAAAAGAAAACAATAAATAGGATATTCCCAAAATTAACTAGGAATCCAAAGTTACAGAAATGAAATAAAATTAGAATAGTTGATTGCAACCCTTCCAATTAATGATATACTGTGATTTCTCCTAAACATAGGATTGATTCCTAACACCCACACCCCAAGCTGCGTAATGAGTTTTAGTTATTCCTAGCTTGCCGAGAGTAGAATCAAAGTTGGATTTTAACAATTTTCTTAGAAGTAGTTAGGGTAAATGTCCCATTTTCAATATTTTAATTGATGAAGCTGTCAATTCCTACATTCTTCATCCTATGTCGAATTGGATAGTGAACTATGCTGATAACCAACTTTCTGCCTAAAGGATTTGGTAAGAGAGTTGGAATAAACAAACTTTCAAATAACCAATTGATTCAAGTGGCAGATAACACAAGTTCCTTTATTGTTTTAATTCTATTTAGTTTCTTTATATGGTTCTGGTATAGTTAATCTTCAGGAATGATGCATTTGCATGTTTGAGGTTGTACACTGAAGAGAGAGAGGAAACAAGATATTAGGTATATAAATTATTGTAATTACACATAATTTCAAGAATGTAATTTTACAGTATTACCTAATTAATAAACAGTTCTTCCCTTTTACATTATTCTACGACTACATTATTTCCAACACATGTTCTTGGATGAGTAGAAAGCAATGCATGATGGGGTTTCAAGTCTCCACTTTTTGTTGTACACTATACATATCTATAATAGTTATTTTAACTTTCATTTGTAGTTTTGTACCTTAAGTGTTATTTATTCTAAATTGTAGTTTATGTTTTCTATATATCTTTCTGTTGCTATCATTTGCTAATTATTAATTAAAACTGTAAAGACCAAGTCCTTTCAAATATATTTAATCCCTTGTGCAAATGGATGGGCAGGTTGTAGTCAGTGACCATGGAATGACTGAGAATGGTAATCATGGGGGTTCATCCTACGAGGAAACAGACTCTATAGCCTTATTTATTGGGCCAAAACCCCATACCTTTCACCATTCTTCATCCAATCCTGACACAATTTTCCAGGTAATAACACTACTATACTTAATGTTTGTAGGCTGTAGTGCAGACAGGACTAACAGTTGTTGATAATTTTCCTAACTTCTCTGACTTTCAATGTATTTGCCTTCGTTTGCAAGCCATGAAGGAATCTTCTTGCATTCAGTGTATTAGTCTGCTTCTGTCACCATGCATTCATATGTAATGAAACTCTTTGTCTTTACATGAGTTTTCTCCTTCCCTTTGCAACTTATTCTGTTATCTAACTATCCAGCACTCTCTGCTTCTGGTTTTTAAATCTTGAACCTATCATACAGTTTAATCAGAGTCAATGACAAAATACCATTTAACTAGAGATCATGGTTAGCAGTCAAATATGTATGCAATTTACATCTTATTACTGTGCACCAGGTTGATATTGCACCAACATTAGCTTTACTTTTTGGCGTGCCAATTCCCAAAAATAATATTGGTGTTTTGATCTCTCAAATGGTTGACTCTCTGACAGGTTAGTTCTCTTTGTCTATGCTTGTCTATTTAACAGAAGAATACAGCAGGTGATATGACATTTTCTGATATCTGCTTTCATCAAGCATATTATATTTTTTAACAGTAAAATTATGTGATCTTTTCCTTTTTGCTTCTTTGGGGAGTTAGATGACCAAAAGCTTAGGGCACTGCAGTTGAACTCATGGCAGTTGTTCAGATTACTTCAAGCACAATTGCCTGGTTTATCCTGTAGAAATCTTCTCTGTGACACCTTCATTACTAATAGTGAACCCACAATCAGTGAATGTAAAGGTAGGGAGGAGAAGTTGTTTTGTTGCTTGTACGTAAATGCTGCTACTCTCCATGATGCCTGGAAGGCTAAAGTATTCTCCAGGTACTAGACAAGTTTGTACTGCATAGATTTAACTTTTAATCAGTTCCACTAGAAATATTTTTGAATTTTTTGTTTGGCATTTGTTTTCTAGGTTTAATGGTACAGAAGGTTATAACAGCTTTCTTGCCGCATATCACGAGTTTCTGAGTTCAGCAAGTGAGTGGTTATCACACAAAGCAACTGATGTATGTGTGATCTTACTCAAAATTTCTTAATATTATTTGAGAGCATCAAGAACCAGTATTTCATGTTAACTGCTTTGTTTCTTTAAAGTTTTTCTCATTCAGTTCCTTTTCATCACGATTGTGTTTGTGCAGAAACCAGTTAATTTACTTGTTCTTGGAGTTGCTGCTTTGATCATATCATGCTTGATACTTTTGGGACTTGTGTTTTTCATCCACAAAGAAATTCCTTCTTGGGAGACGCAAGATCATGAAAATTATATGACACCATGGAAATTTGATGAGGTATTCGTTTTGTTTGGCATCCTGACCCTTGTCATCAGTATGGGATCAAGTTCCATGATTGAGGAAGAACATTATATTTGGAATTTCCTAACTTCTACAATTAACTTCTTATTTTTTCGTAAAGCAATACAGTCTTTGCATCTTAATAAAGCACATGATATTCTCAGTTCGACAGAGGAAAAAAGAAATATATCAGGATGCCAAATAAGCTCACTGTTCCTTATTCTTTTTACTGGAAGAATTTTGGGAGGCTGGCATCAAGGTGGTGTAAATTGGACTAATCTTCCTGACATTGCCAAGTGGCTTGAGCAGGCTGGCAACCAATATATAAACTTGATTCAGATAGCATCATGTGCAATGGTCATCATTTTGGGCATATCTATATTGTACCTAGTGCAGTCTAAAACAAAAGTTGTAACAGTGATTTGGTTTAGCTTGCTTATGTCTGGTTTGTTGGTATTACAGCATTTTGTGAAACATCAGGACATGTCAATCCCATATAATAATGATGAGAACTTATCAATACAAGTATTCTATGCTGTTCTGGGAATCACCACTGTTGCAGTTGTGTTGATTTTGCCATGGATTATGCCTATGCAAACTCCTGAAATATGCTCAAGGAAAAACATCTGCATGTCTGCTTCTGTTCCTGTTGAAGTTCAGAACATGACACGTATTTTCGTATTGAAGGATTCCTTGTACATAGTTGGATGCTTGTACATAACTTTCTGGTGTCTGCTGCAGTTATTGCTTCAACAATCCATCAATGCGATGCCTGTGTTGCTGCTCTTTATTCAATTCTTGGCCAGCATGCTTACTTTTTCTTCCAGTGGTTCATGTCATAAGCAGTGGGTTGAGGTTAGTTGCAAGATTTCATGGATAAATATTGGATTTTATTTTTCCATTTGATATGACATTAGTTTTAGGTCCCAGAGTGTGGTGCCCACTAAGAGTCATTGACCTGGATTCTAATATAGGGTAATTTAAGTTCACCTTTTTTATATACCAATTATTAATTTTAGGGCTTAATAGGCATGGACTGTCAATGTAAAAGTTTTTACGTTGTCAACTAATAAAAAATCATGTTTTGTATTATTTTTAAAGTAGTTATTCTAGAAGTTAATAAACTTATTATATACAGTAATTTGTGATTAGGTGATTGTGTAAAAATCTTTCACTATTAGAGCATATACTTTTTATTCTTAATTTTGTTGGTATAATATTCATAGTTGGAATTGATTTTCGAGGTTCTTTTATTTAGAAATGATCTTTGCGTCTTTTACTTTACTTTCTACTTGAATTAAGAGGTTCTAAAAATAAGAATTTGCTTCAATCCAAACTTAATTAATTGTACTGTGACGAGGCATGTTATATTTACTTGCTCCTTCGCATCTAGCATTTCCTTTTAAATTTTAATGCTTAACGAGTGTTTAAAATGCTGTGTTCTTTTTAGATTACTGCTCTGTACTATCTGGGAATGGCAGGCCATTTTGCTCTTGGGAATAGTAATACACTAGCTACAATTGACGTAGCTGGAGCTTTTATTGTAATGTCTCCCATTTCTCTTTTTGTAATTATTAAAAAAAAAAAAGTATATTAGTTTCTACTTTACATTTTGGATTTTAATTGTCCATGAATATCTATTTCCTCAGCAAGGTCTTACCTTTCATTGGCAGGGAATTTCAAGTCACTCAACCTTCCTTTCAGGTCTTCTAATGTTCATCATTACTTATGCATCCCCCATGTTATTCTTTCTGAGTCTGGTGCTGTACATCTCTGTCAAGGCCATGATCTATCCACTGGTTATCAGGAACGGAAACTCCGGAGAAATTCTCAAGACCCTTCTTGGATTTCCTTGCTTGGTACCGCTGACCATAAATTCTGTTCTCTTGACTGTGTACACAATTGTCCTGCTGTTGATGAGGAATCACTTGTTTATTTGGAGTGTTTTTTCTCCCAAGTGAGCTTTCCTTGAATCCTATGTCTAAAGTTGATGCATGATTTAATCACAGAATTATCCCTAGTGATTTTTTGAATTATAAGTTATAGGGATTTATTTTGATTTTCTGACCTTGCTTTTATAGATACCGCAAGTAACACTTTCAATTTGTTCAATTGTTCTGTAGGTACCTTTACGTCTGTGCTGCTACTGCATGTGTCTATATTGGCGCCATCATTGTAGTTGCTACTGTGATTTATACATTCATTGTTCTTTTTTGGCTGAGAAAGAGTTTCTCCTTAAGTAGCAAGGAAAAAGGTACGTGACGGCCATCTAATTTAAGGACAAATTAGTATTAAACTGTGAAAAAGAAATTTTGACTAACTAAATATTGCTTTTGCCTTTTCGTTTTTTGATGAGGAGGGTAGTTATAATCTGATTGTTCACGGTACCTGCTCCTGCGTCTTTCTAATTAATCATTTACTGCAGAACTGTAAATCTATTGATGAGGATTGAAGGAAGATGTAACTGATTGCTATATTCTCACTTTTACATTCACACTGACTGAGGTATGCATATCTTCGTTGAAACATGAGAAATCTAGAGAAGATCTAGAAGCAAATGCAAATTTTGAATAGCTCTTTGGTGGGGCAATTAATGAGTTTGGAAAAGATTAAAAGGCTAGTTTGGTTGAGCTGAATCAAACGGATAGGAAAATGGTCCCAGTCTGTCATGAGTCATTCAGTTGATTGAATTAGTGTTACGAATTAATGGAAAGAGCAAGGGGATTTTAGTACATTAAAGATCAAAGTGAAAAATTTTAAATTTCGGATGAAAGTAAAAAAATTGAAATGAGGAGTCAATAAAATTTTGATCATTTAAGAAAACATGATTAAAAGGATCGCATTTATGAACAAGTCGAATGCTCTCAATGCGGTGGACAATCTAGAATAAAAAATGTAATGCTTGAATATGTGCATGTGATATTGATTTTTGAATCAACACAATTTTCTGAATTTATATATTTAAGTAAATGTGAGTTTTAGGATAGCATGCTTTGTATATTTAAGTAAAATGCATACATCATACATTAGGTTTGCCGAAAAAAAAAAAAAACATTTGGTTTGGAAATACATTAGGTTAAAACAGTTTTTAACCTCCAACACTAAGTATTATTAGAGGGTATATAGGTTGAGAAAATATTTCTTAGCCACCATCTTGATCACCAACCAAGTCGCCTACTAGTTGAAGTTTCGAAACAAACTCTGCAGTAATCAAGTTCCTGAGCACCTTCAATTGCTTCTTGAGATTGTCAATATCATTACGAAATTTGTTTCTAGTCTCTTGCCATCACTGATCCAGGTCTTATGAGCACATCTTTTAACTTGGAAATTGTCGTGTTTGAGTCATAAATTTAGACCACACCATTTAAATAATTTCTCTCCACTCATACATCTTCAAATATAAACTTGCGATGAAGCTTCAGAATAATTGGATCATGATATGAAATTGGTTCTATCAAATTTAGCAGGCTAGCATGAGGGAATAAATCGAACCACGAAGTTGAAACTTAGGCTCTATCTAGACTTTCCTCCAAGCTTGATAACTCACGAGAAATATTAATAAAATTACATTCAAACATGTCTCTATCCAAAGTTTATTGAATTTGGGCCGAACTCTTTATGAGATTAAGGTAATTGATCTTCGGCTTTTACTTCCTTCACCCTCAGAATTTCTTCGTCCTCCTCAAGTTTTCAAAATGTTCATTTTATCTTCCATACAAACGACTTTTCGATATATTTCAAAAATTTCCTGGAACAAGCGCTCTAGAACGTCATTTCCATAATAAAATTTTCAAAATCAAGTTTCTAAAATGAGATTTCCGGAAGAGAATTTTCAGAATGAATGAAATATATTTCGGAATAAAATTTTTGTAATGGGATTTGCAGAACAAATTAATTTTCTGAAATGCATATAATGTCTTTTAGAATGAGTATTTCAGAACATCCAAACATGAAATATGTTTTAAAAAGAGTTTTTTGAAATACTTTTTGGATTGAGATTTTTTATGCATTGCAGCGTTTTTTCTCTTCTCTTGTATCTCTGCAACATTTTTTCTCTCTTCTTCTTTCTCTATAGCAGCGATGCGACTGTTGTCAGAATGTTTGGGTTTTTCCCTATAGTATTGTGAAGGTGTAATTAGTAATTGTGGGGAGTGCAGGAAGCAATAGCTTTGACCTTTTTGTGTGTAAAATTAATGAGAAGTGAATACAATACTAAATAAAGATCTATTTACAAACGGTGGTTTTACATTCAAGTCATTGAGTGAAAAAAATGATGAGCTAAAATGAATATTAAGATTTTATATTTTAATTAACGATATAATCATATGAAATTGTAAAGTAGAGATATAACAAAGAGATGGTTGTGTTAAATATTATCTCTGTATAGATAATTATTAATTCGATTTATTATCCTATATAGATAAAAGCCTACATCTATGAAGTCAAGAGGATGATCTACTATGCACCAAGGTAAATTGTCATCCAAAGATAAAATGTCATTAACATTACCTATTATGCACCGAGGTAAATTAAACATTCAATAATGTTGTCTCAACAAGTTCAACCAGTCCGTCTTCAACTCCTTCAGGAAAATAGAGAATCTCAATTAATTCTTTATCATCCCCTCCTTGTATCATGAACCTCCACGTCAATAGAATTCCTCGAAAAAGAAGTAATTTGACAATTAAACCCCTCTTCCACCGTCCTATAAACAGAAAACGAATGATAAAAATGAGTACTCCTAACAACCCTCAGCATATCAGCCAAAATTGTCCAATTTGTGTGTCCAAAATTTTCATTTCTCGTTGACAATCACAAACGAAGAGTTTGGTCTCCCAAAGCCCCCATTTTCTCTAGAAACAGTAGTGTGGGTTTAGAGAGGAAGAAAGACTTGGTTTGGTTACTCATCATGTACTTACTGCAATCCTAAAAATCATTCCCACAGAGGTTAATTGGAGTTTTGACACCATTTCCCGAATCCTTACCTATGCTAACTTACTAACCAAAAACTCTTGACTTATGAAGGTATTTCCTTTTCTTTCATGTACTCTAAGATATTGGCAGTATAAGGTATAACGTAGTTGTAATGCTAGCGTGTTTTTAGATTTTTGAGACACTTTCTGGGAGAGTTGGAAGCCTATATGTTTGATAACTTTTGGAAGTTTATATCATTGTTATGATGTAAATATTTTCTCATATCTTATGACAACTTGCCATTTCAAGATGTGAATATAATATTTATTTGTGTAGTAGTAATGTTTATGATGAAATAAATATATTTGCATGATTTAAATCCATGATCGTGTGTTCTTAGACTTTGTTTAGAATGTTGGGTGCCTTCTGCATGTGCATTTAATCTATTAGTTAAAAAAAGAAAAAAAATTAAATGTAGCAAGAAATGTTAGAAACCCTGCACTGTTTAGAATTAGATGTACTAGATGTACTAAATTGCGTCTAATTAACTGTGAGATCATGTATAATGAATTATGAAATTAATATCGGTATAATTATTTTAATTCCTTCCAAATGTTTGATGGAATAAGTGATGATAATGTCATATTAATTTGTGAGTAGGGATTATGTAATTTCATACATTAAATTATAATTGTGTCTTTATTATTCTCAATATTAAATTAAAATTGAACATAATGCCAAAACATATAGATTATACATTTATAAATAGAAAAATAAAAAGAGATGAAACCTGTGACATCCCATTTTAATAGATTACACTACTAAATAAAACATCACATAGTTATAATAACGAGAAGCACTCAGATGAACATGAAGCGTACGAAAGGTAACTATTACAGTCATCCTGAAGTACTTAAAAGGAAACTTAGGCATACCACATAGCCCTAAGCAAAAGGAAATTTTTAAAAGTTTAACAGTCTTGCAAAAGGGTTGCCCTCAAGGCAACTAATACAAGAGGCCTCATGGCCATGAAACTACTCCTAAGACATCCAGACAGGGAATCTAGGCCGCACCACTCCGTTTCTCATATCCATCTCGAACCTCCCTCTCATCTGCTCCCACCAGAAGGTGATCATTGCAAAAGAGGAAACATAACAGAAACAACACAAAATGCAAGGGTAAGCTAGTGTAACATGAAACTTATCCTAGAGTAAAAGAATAAGTGCATAAACATACACAGGCATACAACACAGAGACACATAAATCATATGATGGCAAACAAGCAAGACACCTATGACTCTATTATCCGGATACATATATTAAGATCGGATTCACTAGACGCTTGCACTTGTGGTGGCCTCTACTGCTCTGCAGAGCCATTGCCAATGGGTTTCACCCTACCACACACAAGGTTAGCCTTTAAGCATCTAAGGCCATTATCCTGCCAAAGACTAGGGCCTCCCGCTACTCTCACCACTTGGGTCAGTTTGCTCTACTTGAGACTCACTCACCCTTTAGAGTTTCGGGATGCAATCCTTACTTGAATCCTTACCTTAATATATACACTACACGCCACCATAAAGTCTCCCCACGAGACTCATGGAATTATGCCTATTTCACACCAATCTCATGTTTCATATCACATAACCACCACTTGTTACCTCAACATTAATTTCTCATGCTCATTATCAAGCATCCAAACACAACTTCATACATTACTCATGCTATCATACAGATTTTAGTGCATATAACTCATACAACTCATGAAATCACACCATAATCTTGCATGTTCGAGAGAAATAGCCACACTCAAGTAAACATGAATTCAAAAACATAAAACTACCCTATTCTCGCCTGGGCTAGAAGACCTCGCCTAAGCTGCAGCGACTGTCTCGCTTAAGCTAGGCCATCTCGCCTAGGCGAGGCCTGGAACAGGGCACTCTGCGAGCATCTCGCTTGGGTGAGACCAGCTCGCCTGGGCGAGACCGTCCTTCGCCCAAAAATAAAACACCTCGCCTGGACGAGGCTGCGAACAGAGCACACCAGCTTCTCCTTCGAGAACTCGCTTGGGCGAGGTACTCTCGCCTGAGCGAGACAACGCATCGCTCAAAGACAAGGGCCTTTCGCCTGGGCGAGC
The DNA here is from genome assembly GCF_037176805.1 of Vigna unguiculata. Classification (NCBI taxonomy): domain Eukaryota; kingdom Viridiplantae; phylum Streptophyta; class Magnoliopsida; order Fabales; family Fabaceae; genus Vigna; species Vigna unguiculata. The sequence goes on from NC_140793.1 coordinate 27,227,902, forward strand.
TGCTCGAGTAGAACCTGGGAGGGTCTCAGACACTCTCGCCTAGGCGAGATGAGCTCGCCTGGGCAAGATTGACAGTTCTTGCCACTGTCCACACACATGCAACAGAGTAACAGTTCAATCCAACAACCAAAAACACATGCACCCAGCTTCAATCGATTACACATACTTCTCAAGCATGTAAACATGCAACAAACCAAAATGGCACCCAAAAACAACTTTAAACGGTTAAAACTAGCTTCCCTTACCTTGCTTAGATGCTAAAACGAAATAAACCCGCAACTAAGAAGTATTTCAGCTCCAAGGGCTAGAGTAGTGAGCTGAAACATGGAAATCAGCACAAAACGAGGTAAATAAACGGAACCCTAACTGACCAACATGCTCAAACAGCGGGAAAAAGGGGAAGAAAGTAGACCCAAGGCTCAAGAGTTCGACTTACCAGGAGGTACAGGGTCGATTTTTGTTAACTCAGGATGGAAGAAGATTGTGCCCTAGCAGAGCACCTTGTAGGGGATCAAAGGGGAAGAGGAAGCTGCTGTTTCTGAAAAGGGAGACAAGATGCAAATGAGGCAACTGAGTGGGGTATAGGGTCCTACTGAAGGGTTGGCCCTGGGCCTCCGAAAAGGCCAGGCCCAAAACTCTATGACACTGAAAAAGGGCTTACAATATCTCCCCAACAACAAAAATTTTTCGTCCTCGAAAAATTAAACTTACCAGAATAGATGTGGGTATGCATTCCTCATGTCCTCCTCAAGTTCCCAAGTAGAGTCCCCTGTCCTCCGGTCCCAGATGACCTTCACAAGACTTGTGGCTCTTCCCTTGCGCTCCCTCACTTGGCGGTCCTCTATGGCCACGGGCTGTACCACTACCTGAAGATCCTCCCTGACTTCCACATCTTCCGCTTCCAACACATGCGATGAGTCAAAAACATACTTCCGTAGCTGTGAAACATGAAAGACGGGGTGTAGATTAGCCAACTGGGGTGGCAATGCAATCTCATAAGCCACGGGCCCTATCCTCCTCAAGATCTGATACGGACCCAAGAACTTAGGAGACAACTTCCTGGAGCGGATAGCCCTCCCCACACCAGTGGTTCGGGTCACCCTCAAGAACACATGCTCCCCAGCCTCAAACTCTAGGGGTTTTCTCCTTCTGTCAGCATATGCCTTCTGCCGACTCTGGGATGCTTGCAACCTGTCTCTCACTAACTGCACCTTCTCTGTGGTCTGTTGCAGCAACTCAGGTCCTACCAAAACTGACTCACCGTCCTGGTACCAACATAAGGGAGTCCTACACCTCCTCCCATACAAAGCCTCATAAGGTGCCATCCCTATGCTCGCTTGGTAACTGTTGTTATAGGTAAACTCCACCAGCGGTAACACCTCGTCCCAACTGCCAAGGTGATCCAAGATACATGTCCTCAGCAAGTCCTCCAAGGACTGAATCACCCTCTCTGACTGGCCATCCGTTTGTGGATGATAAGCAGAACTCATCCTCAGCCTGCTACCCATAGCCTCTTGTAACGTCTACCAGAACCTTGAAGTGAACCGGGGATCTCTGTCAGACACTAAGCTACTAGGCACTCCATGAAGTCTCACTATCTCTCGGATGTAGAGCTGGGCCAACTTGGCCATAGACATTCTGAGATTCACTGCCAAGAAGTGAGCACTCTTCGTCAAACGATCCACCACTACCCATATAGCATCATGTCCTCTCACGGTGCGAGGCAAGTGGGTAACAAAATCCATGGCTATGCTATCCCACTTCCACACCGGAATATCTAAGGGCTGGAGCGTTCCACCAGGTTTCTGATGCTCCACCTTAGCCTTTTGACAAGTCAAACAGGCCGATACAAACTGTGCAACTTCCTTTTTCATGCCCTGCCACCAAAAGTTCTCCTTGAGGTCTTGGTACATCTTAGTCATGCCAGGGTGCAGACTAAGACGACTCTTGTGTCCCTCCTCAAGGATCAACTTCCTCAACTCAACATCCTCTGGTACACAAACCCTGCCTCTGAATCTCAACACACCATCACTGCCCAAGGCAAACTCCTTGGCCTGATCCGATCCCAGTAACTCCTTTACCTTCTGTAGACTAACATCCCTTGCTTGCCTTTCCCTGATTAAGTCCAAGAAGTCACTAGATATAACCAAGGTGCTACACCTAATGAATTCCGACTCCAACTCAAACTATAGCTTCATGTCTCTGAAGCTCTCTAGCAACTCCATCTCTTTTATCATCAAGTGCGCCACATGCACTGTCTTCCTACTCAATGCGTCTGCCACCACGTTCGCTTTCCCTGGATGATAGAGAAGCTCAAAGTCGTAGTCCTTCAAAAACTCTAGCCACCGCCTCTGCCTCATATTCAGCTCTTTTTGATCAAAGAGGTACTTCAAACTCTTGTGGTCACTAAACACACGGAACTGCGCACCATACAAGTAGTGCCTCCATATCTTCAAAGCAAAAACCACCGCTGCTAACTCTAGGTCATGAGTGGGGTAGTTCTTCTCATGAACCTTCAACTGCCTTGAAGCATAAGCCACCACCTTCCTCTCCTGCATCAAGACACACCCAAGTCCCTGATGAGAGGCATCACAATAAACCTCAAAGGGTTTACTCACATCCGGAATTATCAGAACTGGAGCACTCGTCAACCTCTGCTTAAGCTCCCTGAAGCTCTCCTCACACCTATCAGTCCATGCAAACGGTTGATCTTTCCTGGTTAGCTGTGTCAAGGGTGCCACTATCTTGGAGAACCCCTCTATAAATCTCCTGTAGTAGCCAGCTAAACCCACGAAACTCCGAATCTCAGTCACTGACTTGGGACACTCCCACTGTATCATAGCCTCTACCTTAGCTGGATCCACAGCTATACCCTGAGCTGATATCACGTGCCCCAAGAACTTCACCTCTCTCATCCAGAAGTCGCACTTTGACAACTTGGCAAATAGTTGTTTCGCACTTAGAGTTTCGGGATGCAATCCTTACTTGAATCCTTACCTTAATATATACACTACACGCCACCATAAAGTCTCCCCACGAGACTCATGGAATTATGCCTATTTCACACCAATCTCATGTTTCATATCACATAACCACCACTTGTTACCTCAACATTAATTTCTCATGCTCATTATCAACCATCCAAACACAACTTCATACATTACTCATGCTATCATACAAATTTTAGTGCATATAACTCATACAACTCATGAAATCACACCATATAACTCATACAAATTTGGGTGGGTCTCAGACACTCTCGCCTAGGTGAGACGAGCTCGCCTGGGCGAGATTGACAGTTCTTGCCACTGTCCACACACATGCAACAGAGTAACAGTTCAATCCAACAACCAAAAACACATGCACCCAGTTTCAATCGATTACACATACTTCTCAAGCATGTAAACATGCAACAAACCAAAATGGCACCCAAAAACAACTTTAAACGGTTAAAACTAGCTTTCCTTACCTTGCTTAGATGCTAAAACGAAATAAACCCGCAACTAAGAAGTATTTCAGCTCCAAGGGCTAGAGCAGTGAGCTGAAACATGGAAATCAGCACAAAACGAGGTAAATAAATGGAACCCTAACTGACCAACATGCTCAAACAGCGGGAAAAAGGGGAAGAAAGTAGACCCAAGGCTCAAGAGTTCGACTTACCAGGAGGTACAGGGTCGATTTTTGTTAACTCAGGATGGAAGAAGATTGTGCCCTAGCAGAGCACCTTGTAGGGGATCAGAGGGGAAGAGGAAGCTGCTGTTTCTGAAAAGGGAGACAAGATGCAAATGAGGCAACTGAGTGGGGTATAGGGTCCTACTGAAGGGCTGACCCAAAACTCTATGACACTGAAAAAGGGCTTACAAAACCAATCCCATTACATGTAATAAACAATTATTAAACCATATAATATTGGATAAGAAGAACTAAATTATATTAACATAAGTTTTTCCAAATTATTCTTAATAACTTTATATAAAAGGTTAATTTTGTCAATTTAAGTATTAATTATAATTTTATGTAATCATATCATATTCATTTTAAATTTTATTAAATTTTATTAATTCTTAAATAGTTCATATTTTAATATATTTTAAAAAGTATATACTGTGTGGATTCTGTTTTATGGGAGTGACATACAAAATAATTTTAGGTTAATATAACATTTTGTATATATAATCAATGTGAATGAAATTTTAAATGTACTAATATCTTCTAGAAAAATGACACAATCCATGTTTATAAATTAACTTTCTACTTGGTAAAAATTATAAAGATATAATTTGATTAATATATATAATATAATATGATGAAATTTTTGTTTATTTATATGTTCTATTTTAAGGCTTTACAAATGAGTTACAATATACTGATTGTCCAAAGAAAAAGAAATAAGAGGTTTTAATAAAACAAAAGATTCGATACTGAAAAGAAAAATATATTTTTTACAAATTTTTCTTCATAATATTTATTATATATGGTAAATTTATAATCATAATAATAATGTATATCACTTTTTTAAAATGTATATAACTTTTATAAATATTTTATTTAATGCATAAGATTTTTATCTGTATAATAAAATTATCTTAAAAAGTTATACTATTTGTCTTTTCATAAACTTAAAATATTGGATGCCGTCAAGGAATCTCTTACACTTTGTTTTTTTTTTATGCTCCTGTTTTAGTTAATTATATTAAAGTTAATATACTTTACTTACACAATAAACTATTCCTTTATTGTGTTGTGTAAATAATTAATAAATATTTTTTTAATACATAATATTTTTTCTTGTATGATAAAATTATTTTAAAAAGTTTAAATATTGGATGCGGTTAAGGAATCTCTTGCACTTTATTTTATTTATGTTCATTATATCAAAGTAAATATATTTTACTTACACAATAAACTACTTTTTTAATTATATTGTGTAAATAATTAATTTTACATAAATAGATAATTTAATCTTTTCATAAACTTTAAATATTGGATGCGGTCAAGGAATCTCTTGTATTTTATTTTATGAGTTAAATATGATTTTGGTCCTTTAATTTTCAGTGAATTTTGGAATTAGTCCCTTTCGAAATTGTAAACCAATTTAGTCTTCCATCTTTTGAAATACGTGGATTTAATCCTTTTAGTTAAATTTTGTTAAGTTTATTTGACATTTCACGCACGTTTCATACTATTATTTGACTTAACATTAAAGCAAAAATATGTCAAAAGTATAAACAACTCAAACACAATCCTCAAATGCGTACGCAACATCAAATACATCTAACAAAATTTAATTTGATTAAAAGGACTAAATTCACATATTTCGACAATGAAAGACTAAATTGATTAAAAGTTTGGAAATGGACTAGTTCCAAAATTTACTGTAAATTAAGGAAAAAAAACATATTTAACCCTTACTTTATTTATGTTCATTATATCAAAGTAAATATATTTTACTTACACAATAAACTAATTTTTTAATCATATTCCTTTATTATCTTGTGTAAATAATTAATTTTATATAAATAGATAATTTAATTTTTTGTTTGTAAAAATTAATTATTTAATTTAATTTTTTATTGCAAATAAAAATAACTGTCAGCAATAATTTATAATATATAATATATTTACTACAAATAAAACAAATCATTTGTAAGTTGTATATGATTGAATAATATTTGTTTTACATTCGATCCATCCTATGAATCAAACCTTCGTCCCATATCCCTAATTTTGGTTTCATAGATTAAGTCGAAAGAATTGTCTCTAGTACAATGAGTGATGATGAGTTCTCTTTTGATAGAAGATTGAAAATGGAATTTTTCACCTGAACTATTTATTCACATGGTGCATCCTTGTATTTGTCCCAAAATAAATACACAATTATAAATTGGAGAACACTTATGAAGATAATGTTTTAAAAAAATACTAAATGTGTAAAACATGATAAGATGCAAAATTATAAAAAAATTTTCTAAAAGTAAAAATTTAATAAGAGAATGGGTTACTGTAACACTGAAGTGATTATAAAAAATGGATGAATGTAAAAGAAAAAACTGCCAAAATTTAATAGCATCCATAACAGTAATTAATTGATAATAATTGAAAACAAAATGAAAACGTACCCAAATCATAAAAGGACAAAAATCCTGAGAAAAAAAGGCATAAATTATTGAACATAACACCCTCTCTGTTTATTTAGGATTGAACACTTTTAAGGTATCATTTTAATTATTTATTTTGATTTTTTAATTTTTATAATAATATATTAAACATTCGTTTAAGTTTTCGTCTCATCTAAATTCATATTTAAAAATAATTTAATGATTTACTTTAAGAAAAAATCACGTGAGAGCATTTGTCTTTATATTATGTTATTATGTTACATTTATATTATGTTATATATATATATATAACATAATATATATATATATATATATAGAGAGAGAATATATGAATAAAATAAAATGTTAAATATGTTTTTGGTCCCTTAACTTTCAGCAATGTTGGAATAAGTTCATTTTGAAATTTTGAATCAATTTAGTATTTCATATTTCAAAATACGTGAATTTAGTCATTTTAATCAAATTTTTGTTAAGTTTATTTAATATTTTAAGTGCATTTCATAATAATATTTGACTTAACATTAAAGTAAAAATGTGTCAAACAATATAAACAACTCAAATACAATCCTGAGGTGTGTACGAAACATTGAATAAACCTAACAAAATTTGATTAAAAAGACTAAATTCACGTATTTTGAAAGATGAAAGACTAAATTGGTTCAAAATTTCGAAATAGACTAATTACAAAATTTACTGAAAATTAAGAGACCAAAAACATATTTAACCCTAAAATAAAATAACAAGTTCCTCCTCTTATAACATATTTCTTATATCTATCATATATCTTATATCTTTCATATTTTCACAAATTCTAAAACTTCTAAACACTCATAATATTTCATAATGCAAGTATATGACTTATAATATCCTACGTCATAATATGACTCTTAAAATTTCTGCATCAAATTTTCAAGATCAAAATACATTCTTAAGCAAATGTTCGCTGTATAATATAATAATATAAAATAATAAAAATAATAAATTAAAAGTAAATAAAAATAGTCAGAATATTATTACTCATTTATTATTAATCAAAACATTTCAATTATTTGTACCTTAACCCTTTCATTCACCTCCCTCACTACACTCATTCCAACAACCGCAAATGGATCCTTTGAAAGGATCCGAATCCGAAAACCCTATGGCCACATGCCTTTCCTTGCTCTCCCTCCGCCGTTTTTCCGCCTGCTGCGACTTCGCTCGCAGCCTTCCTCCCACCGACACCGTAGCACGAGTCCTTGCTATCGCCAACATCCTCTCTGCCGCTGACTTCTACTCCGTTCTCCAGCTCGACCCATCCGACTGTGCCAACCGCGACCTCGCACGGCGGCAGTATGCAAAGCTAGCGCTTCTCCTGGACCCAACAAGCCCTGACAAGTTTCCCTTCTCCGACGAGGCGCTCGCACGTGTGCAGGAGGCCTGGCACGTGCTGTCCCGTCCTGAACGCCGAGCGCTCTACGACCGGGAGCACCCAGTCTCCGCAGCTGTGACGTTTTGGAGTGTGTGCCCCTACTGCTGGAACCTCTTTGAGTACGAGAAGAAGTATGAGGATTGCGCGCTGTGGTGTCAGGTTTGCGGAAAGGCGTTCCAGGGCGTGGCGGTGATACCGCCGTCGATGGTGGGCGAAGCAGTGGTGGAGGGAGAGGAGCTTCGGCAGTACTACTCGTGCGAAGCAAGTGTGCCTTTGAGGTATTACGAGGTCAAGGAGGAGATTAAGGGTAGTAACACATTTGGTGAGCAGAATGCTGCATTCAGTGAGCAAAGTGCTCCATCGTTTGTGTACATTTCTGATGATGATAATGAAGGGTTGCAGGGGAATGGTGAGAAGCGGCGAATGAGGGTCAAAACTGTGGCCAAGAAGGGTAGTGGGAACAGGAGGAGGAGGCCTCTTGCTAGTGACTCGGATTTGGATTTTGATTTGGACGAGGAAGACGATGAATTGGAGTTCACTGAAGGAGATGATGATGTTTTTGTTGGTGTGCGATTTCGAAAGTGATGCATGGAGTAATGGTGATAAATTTTGTCTGCTTTCTTTCCTAATTTTTGGAGCATGGTATAGGCTGGTGGTGATTGGAGAGAGTAGTGCTGGTAGGTATAGCATTTTGCATAGATTTACTTGTAAACAAACTGAAAATGGAAAATTGGAGAATAGTTTTGATTTGGAGTTTCCCATTTTGTTGAAGAGGGCATTGCCAAGTTCATATTTTGCCATTTATGTATTGTCCTTGACCTTCTGAAGTTTAAAAGAAAACATTTCATACCTTTCTGGATTGTGTGCTGCTGGTTGATCTACATTTATGATCTCAGAATGAATTGTTTTTTCTTTTACCCATTTTGTTAGAGTTTCTTTTTGGAGGAAGACTAACTGAGTTTCTGTTTTAGGCTTTGGTTAATGAGGTGTATGAGCTTCTTCACATTGAATGTGCTACTCTGGTTTTTTTTGGGAGCATTGTTTACGTCTTGTTAAATTGTTACTGATGTGAACTACTCCACCATCTTGAAGTGATCAAGAAGTGATGGCCAGAGACAAGTGAATTAAATTTTTTAAGCAGAAACTGTTTTGGATTGATTTGGTTTAACTGCTTACTAAGAAGTCCCCTCATCAAGAAGCACCACAAAAACAAAGTAGGAATAGTTTTTCTATTTCACTATCTTTTAAAATTTTGTACAGCATTTGACACTCTTATCTTGCCCTTTCATACCCTCTCTTCAAGTCACAGCAACTAGATGAAGAAGTGAGATGGATATGCTGTATGCCCGCCAACTTTGCATTTGGTTTTGTCCAGTTAAGTGGAAGAACCTCCACTCCTTCACGCATATCACGTTTTACCCTTTTAAAGTATATTTTAAATTAACTAAAAGTGTAAAATACAAGAAAGACAACACTTTTTTAATTTTAGTAGAACAGATGAGATTTTTTATTTTACGTTGTTTACTTATGTAATAAAACATTAAATATAAAGTATTACAAATTAGGTTAAGAATATAAGTAAAATTGATAGAGAACAGTTAATATTATCTCAAATTTTGATACGCATTTATAAATAAAAATCTAAAAAAAAAATTGACTAGTAAAGAAAGGAATATAAGATAGACTGAAACATGCTAAAAACTAAGAATTTTATTTAACAAAATTAGATGATAAACTAAGTAGCAGTGCATAAGCTTTCAGTTTATAAATTCTGAACAAAATAAGGCAGTTTATTGGATTAAAAATATTTATTAAATGTAATATAGCATAAAAGAATATAACTAAATAGATTTTATTATATAAACGAAAGTTATATTTGTTTAGACAAAAGCTAGTGTCAACCCAAAGTTTGTGAATTTGTGTCTGTGTGTGTTTTTAGTAAAATCAACTTGAAAAATGAATTATATGTTCAAAAACGCAATATTTTTATAAATATAGAAAGAATAAAATATGTGTAAAAATAGAGTTAACTTTCTAAAAGTATAAACGATGTGTAGAAATATTTAAAATAAACTCACTAAAAATACATATCAATGTATAAAAAGATTGGTGTAATATATATTGTTAAACTCGTCTAATCAATGCATTGACAAACTCATCTATTATGTGTGGTTAAACTTATCTAATCATTATATGAATACATTCGTTTAATGTGTATTGCTAGATACCTCTAATCAATATATGGATAAACTTGTTTAATGTATATTGCAAGACTTGTCTAATAAAAGATGGATAGAGTCGTTTAATGTGTATTAATATACTAGTCTAATATCTGTATGAACTGACTCATCTAATGTATAATGCTAGACTCATATAATCAATGTATGGACAAACTCATCTAATGTGTTGCAAGACTCGTCTAATTAGTGTATGAACATACTCGTCTAATGTGTATTCTTACACTCATCTAATTAATGCATGAAATGACTTGTCAATGTTTTTTGCTATACTCATCTAATAAGTATATGGATAAACTTGTCTGATGTGTATTGCTAGACTCGTCTAATGTTTTTCACCATACTCATCTAATCAATGTATGAACATATTTGTTTAATGTGTAGTGCAAGATTCATCTAATTAGTGATGAGCAAACTTGTCTAATGTGTATTAATATACTCGTCTAATTTATGTGTGAAAAGACTTGTCTAATGTATATTGAGTCATTTAATCAATATATGAATGACTCATCTAATGTGTATTGTTAGACTCGTCAATGCATCGACAAACTCGTTTAATATTTGTTGTTTTACTTGTCTAATCAATGTACTCCTAGACTAGTGTAATAATTTTTGTTATACCCGTCTAATCAAAGTATGAAATGACCTGTCTAATATTTTTCTATATGGAAAATCCCGTCTAATGTGTATTGTTTTGCTATATTCTTTTAACCAGTGTATAAAAAGACTCATCTGATGTGTATTACTTTGTTATATTCATCTAATCTTTGCGCCATCACCTATCTAACATTCTTTAGCAAAGTGACCGAATTTTTGACAATTGTAACAGGGAGTGTGAGGGTGGTTGTGCAGATGGGGTTAAGGTGGATTTTGAGGCTAATATTATTGATGAGGATAATAGGGTTGGTGATCCTGAAATGCTGGACGAGGATGACTGTCATGGTAATGATGGGGTGGTGAAGGCCGAGGTTGAGGCTAAGGGTGAGGGTGGGGGTGAGGCTGAGGTGGTGGTGGGGAGTGAGGGTGAGGGTAAGGGTGAGTTTGAGGTTGAAAGTTGTGTTGAATATGAGGGAGATGGTGTGAGTGTGTCGAATGAAGGTGTCCACAATCTTGAAGGATTAGTTGATGTGAGTGTTGATTGTGATTTAGATTATGTAGTTAACCATAATTTATGGGAGGGAAGTGTGGAGGTGGAAGTCCACATTGATGAAGATGTTAGTGAACCTTCTGGGAATTACTCCCAAAAGAGAAAAAAAAAGGTATATGGAGGGATGGTGATGATGCATGATTGTTTAATGAAGATGTCAAACTAAACATACACGAAAGAGGATTGTCTGATTGTAAGTGAGAATTAGAAGAGTTGGATAGCGATGAAGAGAGTGATACAATGGTGGATGATTGACGAAGTTATGGGTAACTTGGAACATTTTTTATGCCTAAAAACATGGTTGAATACAAATGAGATGTCAGAACTTATTTTGCAGATAAGGCAAAATTTATAGACGTCATTAGAACATATGGAGTGCATTGTGGACAAAGATTGAAATTATAGAATAATGATGAAGAAATAGAGGGTCATATGCTTAGGTGCAAATGGAAAGTGTGTGTGGTTTGTTTATTGTGTGTATGTGGCTCTACTACACACATGATAATTAACGAAAATTGATGATACAATACATGTAGTAGATTATTCAATGTTGGTTTAATAATTGCCAAGTGGTTAAGCAAGAAGCTAGAGAACACAATAATAGAAAATCCAAATATGAAGGTAGTGGACATTTGTAACAAAGTTGTTAGGAAGTGGAATGTTTGTGTGTCTAGGTCAATGAATTTAGGGCAAAAACATTAGCCTCATACCATATTGATGCTTCATTTAAAGAATAATTTAAAAGAACGTACGACTATGCATATGAGATTGGTAGACCTAATCTTGGTTATACTACAAAGGTTAAAGTTGAAGAAAATGATGGGACACCCGTACTCATGAGATTTTATACATGTTTGAAGGCATGCAAAGACAATTTCCTCTCATGTCACCATATAATTGGTTTAGATCGATGTTTTTTGAAAGGGGGGTATGGAAGGGATGGTAATGACCAAATGTTGTCAATAACATAGGTTATTGTTGAAGTAGAAAACAAATATGCATGGACTTGGTTCTTGGAGTTGTTGATGGAGGATCTTGAAGGTTCCAAAGTTTATGCCTCTTGAACTTTTATCTCAGACTAGCATGAGGTATTTAATATAATTCATATTTTATGTTAAACTTTGGTAGACATGCACTGGTATGAAATTTCTTCCATAAAGTATGATGCGTGCTATGCAATCATTATTACCCAGAACTGCTAATATATTATGTCTTCACCATATGTATGCAAACTTTAGGAAGAGATTTCCAAGCAAGAATCTGAATCGTTTGATGTGGAAGGCAACTTCAAGCACTTACACACAAGCATGTGAGAGAAAGATGAGGAACCTTAAAGATGTTAATGAAGAGGCATTCAAACACCTTCTAGCAATCCCTCCAAGGCAAATACCTTTAGCTGTAATGAAGGTCCTTTAGCTTTGTCTATCTTTATGTTTGGTGCTATCATAATGTTTGATACATGCAAGGAATATATGATGCACCTTTCAATTTGTATTTTAATTTGATTATTCAGTAAAAGATCATATATGTTGCACCTTTCTCTGCATATTTACCCTGTTATATTGTTCTGGTGTTATCTAGAGAGTAGAAAAAAACAATAACAAATATAATTGACTTTATGTAACAATAACAATATCTTTGAGGTCAGGCACACCTCAACTACTACGGACAAGTTTGTTGTCAACATAGACAATCGAGAATATAGTTGCAGGAAATGGACTATCACTAGTATACCTTGTTGTCACTCATTAACTGTTATGAAATTTCTCAATTTGAATGGAGAAGATTCCATCCCTCATTAGTTTAGAAGATCAACATATGAAGAGACATACATGTTAATCATCTACATTGTCAATGATCAACAAGTGTGGGTTGTCACCGAATTTCCTTATGTATTGCCTCTATGTGAAAGGATTTTGCCTGGAAGATAAAAAAATAATAAAGACTTGAACCTTAGGAGATCAAGAAGAACGAAAAGGAGTTTAGAAAATTGGGCTCCGTAAAAGATGTGACACCTGTAAAGATCTTTGAGAAAACAGAAAAAGTTACCCCCTAACTATCTCAGTTAGACCATCCTTCTCATGCAACTGAAGCAACAACTTTAACTACACCAACTCCAACACCTAAAGAAGTTGACTTCTTCAAATCATCCCATGCACCAACACAAAGTACATAGTCTTCACAAGTACAGTTCCCACCACAAACTACTTAGTCTTTTCATGCATCCCAACCACCACAAGCAATTCCAATTTGTCCTCCACCTCACCCATCACGAGTTAGACCCTCCATAAGGCATAAGTTGCAAATAGGAGAGGACGAGTGTGGAATCCATGACTTTTTAATATGTATGTTTTTGAAGCTGCACCTTTTCTTTTGGGTCTTTATTATGAGACATTTATTAAAGACATATTTCTTTTTGCAGTTTTAAACATCCAAGTGGAATGTTGACTTTAAATGAATGTGTTTTGTAATGTAATTATAAACAACAATCTTGTCTTTATGAATGAATTTGCAAAATATTACATATGCTATATTTCTATACCCAATTGCACAAAGTTGTAGACTATATGTAGAATATATAAATGAATCTTGATATAACTAGGTGGAACTTTTGATTGATTTAAAAACATTTCATAACATTACCATCATAATACAAAATAACACCCTTCAACACCTAATCTACATACCATCTCACTTACAACCTATTAATTGTTTTATATCAAATCATGAGATTTTCATCAACAAATATACTAAGACTATGTTAATTACACAAAAATAAAAAAATGATCCCTACTAACACCTTGATCTAGATTATATATCTTTCTCCATTGTTTCAAAATAGTATAATCCCTTTGATCACCATCATCTTTAGTGCACTATTTGAAATAATGCATCATTTGAAATAATTATCTCTGAACTTTGACGTAAAATTGAAATTGAGTATTTTACATCGTTTGACATGTTCCTACTTCAATGTTAACTAAAAAACGTGTTTGACACGTCAAAAAATTTAACGCAATTCAATTAAAAGAACTATATCAATTTATTTTGAAAGTTAAGGACCAAAGTGTATCAAAGTTTCATGCAAAGAGAAATTCAAATTTTGCGTCAAAATTTCAAAACTCAAAAAAAAAAAATCAACATATACTTTTAAAACAAAGTCAATAACTTAGCAAAAAAAAAATACTTCTATAAATATTATTTTAAGAAACAATTAATTAAGTAATATTTTATATTGTTTTATATGCGTAAAGGGATAAAACAAGTATTTTAAAAACTACTTTCATGCATAGTAAGATATTATTATCTTCCCTGTACTTAACGAACTCCTAGATCCCAAATTTGATCTCAAAAAGCATTTTTATGATTTTTATATGACCTTTATTAATAAATTATAATGATAGCTCCTGTGTATTCATATATTTCTATCGTACCATGAATTCAATTGTAACAGACCATTAAAGGACACTTGACATGAATAACTTTCACTAATTTATGTAAACTGAAAAAATGTAATAAGAAAGAACATATCTACAATTGGAGTATTACGAGTATTAAATGCTCTTACACAGAAAGTTCAAATGAAAATCAAGTTTTAAACCTTTAATTATCAATCATTAAGTCAAAAATATAAGACTCGTTCTTTGGATTGATTAGTCTTGATAAGCAAAATTGCCGTATTAAAAAAAACTGATAGTTACAAGTAAATACAATAACAAGCGTACAAGATCATAGTTGTACATGATGCACACACAATGGTTTCCCAGTACTCAAGAATACCTAAGATCCTCCCATATAGAAGTTCGAAAGAAAATCATGTCTCAGCTGTCTAAACTTTCTTTAATTATCAATCATCAAGTGAAAAAAATAAGCCTCGTTCTTTGGATTTAATTAGACTTGATAAACAAAATCTGCAGTATAAAAAAACTGATAATTACTACTAAATACATTAACAAGCATACAGAATAATAGTTGTACATGATGCACACAATGGTTTCTCAACACTCAATGACCCGTACCCCCAAACCGATGCCTCACATGCAAGCAACTCGAGGCATACAAAGTAAATTTCATAAACATTTTTCCTCTTAAAATTTCACGTCCTCACATCTTTCAGTGCACCCCCCTTTTCAAGCTCACTTACCAGATCCCTAAGTGATGGAACCTTCATAGCCAAGGTCCTATATAATCTAGAATATCGTGCTCGAGTTCCATCTGCAGTCCTTGCTAGGGCAAGCAATCTTAGAGCCTCGGGTAGTTCAGCAAATACTTGTTTCATTTCCTCCAAGCTCAAATTTTCCAAAATGGACGGCCTTGGGGCAACCCTCACAATCTCACCTCCTTTAGGTTCCTGAACTCTAGCCTCGGCTTTAATGATTAGTTCTGAATTTGAGTTTGCTCCACATTTTATTATAAATGAGGAGGTATTACCCGTATTGAATTGAAGGACGTTCCACTGTGCCACATCAGTTCCAGACCCAGAGCTTGTATCAGTAGATGGTTTACGAGAATGCGATACGTTCTGAATGCGGTCATCTTCTTCAGGAATCGACTGCATCATAAAAGAGGGTTTAGGAACCCAAAACTCAACATAAGTCGGACATAGACCCAATTTTACCAGAAATGTTGAGATAGAAAAGCATTTGAAATTGTTTTCATCCTTTCATTGCTTACTTTTGCTTTTTCTTTTGGGTACAGCATTTCTTAAGTATATAACTGGGTTGATAACATAAATTTAGTTAACAATTTAAAAAATGATAAAATAGACAAATACAGAAAAACCAGATAAATCTTGAGAAACATAAAGAGAGACGCTTTTTAAAAAGTATACGACAGAGTACATAAATGGTAATGTTCAGAAGGCGGTAGCTACTACTCCCGCCACCCACCCACCCAATGGCATTGTTCCTGTGATTATGACGAGAATATGCTTTTTTCCCAGAGCAAAAGTTGTGAATTTAGTCCGAACTGAGTATGCCAAATTCAGCATGAGTATAATCTGATTCCTTCACAACTCAAAATACAATATAGCCATATGGAGCATCAATTTGCTTACCTCAACCACTCTGCGAGCATCTGCAATGTATCTCTGAGCACATGGATGATCAATTTCAAGAAGCGAAGGCATTTGTTCGGTCAGTTTATCAAGAGAACCAAGCACCGTTCTTTTCTTACTTTTCTCGATGGTGTTCACAGTAGAAAGTTTAGTTATATCCTGTTCAAATTATGCCATGAATTATGGAGTATTTGCTAGTAGAACACCAAAGTTTGAAAAGCAGATTTCAATAAAAAAAAGAAAGAAACCTTGACTTGCTTCAATATTCTATCAAGTGAAATAAGAGAGGCTAATCTTGCATCCTCAGCAGCAGTAGAAGGATTTTGAACAGGTGAACCACCATTTTCCAAGGTCAGTAAAGCTACATCACTTCTCATTTGTTGTAAAATCTGAATAATTACCAGGACATCATAAATAGACATTCATTTAAGAGAATAAGGCATTAACTTCCCTCTTTAATTACCATATAAAACTTAATCTACACTAACATTACAATGGTACAAGTCTAACAAAATTACCAGAAAAATCATTTAAGACTGAAGACTAATGTTACTGTAATATAATCCCTCCTCTAGTAACCTATTTTGTTTCTCGGCTAGAACTGTAGCAATCAATTTTACCAAATTGAAGCTCAGGACTACGTAAGTGCACTTTAATTCCTTTGAGATAAATAGTCATCACAGGTGTGTTGTCTATATATACCTGAAATGGAAGGAATAGATGTTTCATTTATATCTTCTTAATTACACAAAGATGACCCTCTAGAAGTGCTGATATAACTTGGACAAACAGAAGTAGAATCAACAAAGTTACCAAAAATAGTTTCAATTTTATGGTAATCTAATGTCCTCTTATCAAAGCAATTTCCAAGTATCGTGTGAAAAGTATTTCAAAAATATATAGCATAACAATAACATGATATAATGTTATTATGTTAAAACTTTTCATGCAATTTTTGTATAATTAACCATGCTGCGGATTAACACGGGCAATTCTAAAATCTTTTGCTCCACCTCAAGTGTGAAACAAAGTACCTTTCTTCTTTTGTGATCAACAGATTCTAGTGCTGAACGCAACTTCGCCACTTGTGCCGCATCTTCAGCCTCTTCTGTTGCCAAGGTACCAGCAATATCCTGATAAGCCAATTTCAGGAAAACAAGCATCAAAACATAATTTAACATGTATGAGAAAATTAGTCAAACATGAAGTTTCTCTCATTTTTTGGTTCATGATGGGTACAGACCGGTAAAACCCAATCAAGAAAACCACACAAATATAACTGGCCATAAATGGTAATTGCAAGAGTATAAGATGGATATTCATATGAATGAATGTGTGTTTTGAGCACAACAAAGGAACACATTACATATAGACGAGAAGGGCCTACGCCCATATATTGAAAATACATCTAACACTCCTCATGCTAGTGATTGTAAATCATATGTGTCAAACTTGTTCCAAATATAATCAGTTCTAAGATCTTGTAATGATTTGGTGAAGACATCCACGAACTGATAATTGGAGTTAACAAATTTAGTAGTAACGTCTCCCAATAAAATCTTTTCAAAAATAAAATGACAATCTATCTCAATGTTTGGTCCTCTCATAAAATACTGGATTTGAGACAATATGATTGCTTATCACAAATGAGAGACATTTGTGAACCCTCTCAAAATTTTAGTTCTTAAAGTCTTTTGAGCCAAACAAGTTCACAAGTAGCAGAAGTTATAGCTTTATATTCTACTTTTGCATTAGATCTTGTTACCAATATAGATACGATATCCTATAGAGGCTACTACTTTTGCATTAGATCTTGTTACCAATATAGATACAATATCCTATAGAGGATACCCAATCTGCAACTGAGTATCCTCAAGAGTGATTATTGTGTTCCCATACCTTTAAAGTACTTTAGAATGAAAAAGACAACATTCCAATATCTCGCACATGAATAATTTAGAAACTGAATTACCACATTGACCGGAAAAGGAATGTCAAGACAAGTTACTTTGGATAGTCTAGATTCCCAACCAATATCCCATACCTCTCAAGATCTGAAAGTGGCTCTATTGACTTGGTAGAAGTTTAACATTGGGATTCATAGTCGTGTCAAGGGGCTTGAATTTCATTAGCCCATTTTCTTCTAAAATATCAAAAGCATACTTCCTCTAGGAAATTAAAATTCAATTGTTGAATTGTGCAACTTCAATTCTCAAGTATCTAACTCCAACAAGGTCTTTTGTCCACAAATGATGACAAATGTATTGTTTTAATGTAAAATGTCATGGTAATTGATACCTGTAAGAACAATATCATCAATATACACTACAAGGTAGAAACATTGCAACCTTGACTGATGACAAAACACGAAAATGATCATCTTCACTCAAATTCATATCAAGTTGTTGGAAAACTCCATTGAATCTACCAAACCATGCCCTGAGAGACGGTTAAGGCGATATAAGATTTGCATAGACCAACATACAAAATGGGAAGACTCCCCAAAGCAACAAAACCAAGAAGTTGTTCAATAAATTTTCCTTCAGCAAATCACCATGTAGAAAGACGCTTTTTACATCCCAACTAATGGAAGGACCAACGTTGAAGAGCAACCATGGCTAAGAAGAATTTGAAAGAGGTGATCTTGTTCATCAAAGAAAAGTGTCCCAAAAGTCTAGCCCAAAATTTGAGTATAATCCTTAGCAACTAACAAGTTTTGAGCTTATCAATAGTTCTATTAGAGCCAACTTTGATTGTGAAGATCCATCGACAACCAGATGGGCAGTTGGTCAAATCTAGTATGGATCGTACACGGACGGTAGTTGGAGTCAGTGGCTCTCCTAGGGTTTCCTCATTTGGGATCATCCTGGGGAAGAGGATCAGGTTGGCCCTTGCGAACAACTTGATGCACTATCTCTCTTCAACCCTTTGAGCGAAATGTGGCAAAAGGAAAAAGAATCCATGGACCGACCCCATTGTCTACACCTTGTAGGAACTACGAGATCGCCCAAGGACGCTTTTGGCATCCAAGGGCGCGGACCAACCATAGAACCCTGTTCAAAATTCGGAACACATTAGCTATCCACTCTTAGGTTGGACAGTAAGGGTCAGATAAGGGCAATCACTCATTCTTAAAAACTAGTATTCTTAAGAGCAAAGAGTCAGGCGGAAAAAAAGAGGGCGGGGGAAGCTCTCTATTCCCGATTCTCCTGTAGCTGGATCCTCCGGAACCACAAGAATCCTTAGTTAGAATGGGATTCCAACTCAGCACCTCTCCTAGGAGGTAAAGGAACAAGATTCCAAGTACCAATGTTTTGAAAAGCACACAATTCATCAAATGTGGCCTGTCTCCATCCAAACTTCGCTAAGACATCATATACGAAGCGACATAGAGGAAAACAAAGAGAAATGAGTATAATGAATGGAAACAACTTGTGAACATATGAAGGGAAGGATTGTGAGTGGAGAGTGTACCTTTATGAAGTACAATAGGGAGATCAGACACAATAGAAGTTGCATCAAAGTCCAATAAGAAGTTGGCCCACCACTAGTAACGATAAACCAAGAAAGGAGGCAAAGATGGAGTTGAGGGTCACCAAACATGTTCGTGGTATAAAAGATGAGAGGGTTAGCAATGAGTCACACAAGGTAAAGAGAAGACTCAAAGGTGACAACAACGAATATTAAATAGTGAAGGGACAGTGAGAAACAAATATACCCTTTTTGAATGTAGTCTACAAAGACACACTTGTGAAACCAAAGACATAGTTTATTAAGGTCAAGATTATGATTGTAAACAAAACAGGTAGATCAAAAGTGTCATGAGCTAAAAGGTGGAGAGGTTCATAGGGGAACAAAACAGAGTGAGGTACTTGGTTGTTAAGGACAAAACAAGGCATTGGATTGATGGGATAACATGGTAAGACAAAAACATTATCCTAAAATTGTTAAGGAACACGATCATAAAGTAAAGAATACAATTTGTTGCAATAAGATACCTGTTCTTACACTCAACCACCTTTATTTTGTTGAGGGGTACATGCACAATATATCTGATGAAGAATACCATAGGAGGACATGAAAGTCTGAAATGAATGGGAAAGGTATTCACAGGCATTATAACTAAAGATGGTAAAAAGAAAACACCAAATTGATTTTTAATATGGAAAACAACTCAACAATTTTTCATTAAAAACCACCAAGTATATTGAGAAGAACCATGAAAGAGTCGCAAAATACCAAAATCCTAAAGTAGACCTAACACCCCTTGGCCTCCAAGTATCTGAGTGATCAAAAGCAAAAGGAAACAATGTTCATTTGGGGATACTCCCAAAAAAATGAATTACGACTATGTTTTCCTAATTAACACGACTTACAACAAGTAGACAACTTAAATAGATTGGGTAAAAGGTGCTAAAGCTTGATAAGGTTAAGATGATCCAATTGAGCATGGATGAGAGAAGGGGATCCATTGCTCAGCTAATATGCGAAGTTCATAGAAAGCAATGAGACTCACATTTGGTGTCAATCATCCATCCCATAATAATAGATGACAAAAGACCAAACGTGGAAAAAGATGAGAAAAGCAAAAGTAGTGGAGCCATAAACCTAACATTCCTCACGCCATTTGAGGAAGTCATGGAAGAGAGCCAAAGGTCCAAAACTATCAAAAGGAGGTGCACCATAATCAAGTGGAACATCGGAGCAACCTAAGCACTAGCAGCTGTCGACTAAGGAGGGTGACCATGTAAGACATAAAATCGATCAATGGTGTGACCAAGTTTGTGGCGATGATAATGCCTGGGACGACCTCTATAGAGTTTGTGAGGGCAATTGCAATCATCACATTACGATACCAACGCAGATGAATCACCAATGGCAGTTGGGGTAGAAGTAGGTATGTCCAATGATAACTAGCACGACACATACAACAATGTGAAACCAAGAAAAGTTAGTGCAGGCACAAAGACCTCACAGCATGTAAATCACGAACTAGGGAATATTGTGCATACATAGTCATCAACATAAAGAAGGTTGGGCGTTGCTCTAGCTTCTGAGCAAGAGTGGTAGCAAGAGGCAATAGTTCATTAAAGTAAGACCACACACTTAACCCATGTATTCAGCCATGGGACTAACCAGGCTTCGAGGGATGATGATACTAAAGATTTTGGCAAACACCATAAAGACCTTAAGTATTATTGGTGCACAAAAATCAGGCCTATTCACAAACCCCAACATGTGTTGTGAGCTCAAAAGATCTGCTTTAAGGAAGGATGAATAGTCAACATTGAGAATGATCTTTTTCACCTATGGATGCCCTTGTCAATACTATGGAACAATTTGTAATCCAGAAATATAAATGATGGCAAATTTTAGAATTGTGTTTGAACACAACCTCCTATTACAAAGGTCTATTCTAGGTAAAAGGAAAATAGAGCTGTTCGTTTTAATTAAAACAACAACCATAAATGTTGTTGGGGAGCTTGTATATAAAGGTGTGTTTTGGAGTTTGGGGGAGGGGAAATAAGTGAACAGTGGGAGGTTTCTGGACCCTCCAAGTGACGGAGATGTTTCTGTAATAATTCTGAAATTTCTATACCAAATTCTCAGTTTTCTCTGTTTGCGTTTTCTTTCTTGTTTCTGAGTTTTTGATCCAGTTTCTATAATTTTTAATTTAGCATAACTCAACCCCACAAAACTAGTTTATGAGGCTGTCTCATTTATACATTACTTTGGTCAAAACAATAAACAATGTAATATCTTGAACACACACCATCTGTGTAAACTGGACAAGCCAGAAAATTTTGGTTTAGCTAGTACCTAACAGCCTTTACTCAGTCTGGCTTTCCTAGTCTTGGACTAAAATATTTTTGTCGGATAATTTTTTTAATTAACAGATAAAAGAATACAAAAACGAAGTGATATAGGATTTCGTTGGATGAGCAGCATGGGATCAGATTCCAAAGCATGCATACCTAGAAAGGAGAACAATTAACATCTTACACGGCATGGGTGTCAGCATGGAAAATATGGGAAAGAGAGTAAACAGGAAAATTAAAGGGTGGAGTATTTATATCAGAAAACCATACTTCACGAAAGTGTGGGTGATCTTTGTATTTTTCCTTGTTCAGTTTCCTACATTTTTCTATTATTCTGTACCTGTTGAAGATGATACCTCATTGATATCTACTTCAGAATAATGAGAACATATGCATAATGTATCTTTTATGATCTAGTCCAATTTCCTATCACAGACTAACAGACATGATATCCTCTAAAAGTAACAGCTAAATACATGCCTAGAAGAAAATGTTTCATCTAAGTAAACCGTACTGACAATATCTTTGTGCCTCCAATAAAAACACTCTTTTGGCGTAAACATTGGCTAAATACCAAAATGAAGTAAAGAAAAACACATTATCCAACA
The DNA here is from genome assembly GCF_037176805.1 of Vigna unguiculata. NCBI lineage: Eukaryota > Viridiplantae > Streptophyta > Magnoliopsida > Fabales > Fabaceae > Vigna > Vigna unguiculata. The sequence goes on from NC_140793.1 coordinate 27,250,299, forward strand.
ATGCCAATGTAAGTAAGTGGGCAAAGTCTAGTATGTTTACAAATGCGTCAAAACAACTAACTTAACCATTAACAGCACCACATCTCTCAAACAGTGACAAGTTAAACAGGGCTTTTTCCGGTTCTCAAGAACATTAAATAGTATTCGTTTAGAAAAATCATTCTAGACAGATTTAAGATGAGATGTACCTTCAGGTGCTGCAGTTGAGAAGTATAGACACGTCTTGAATATTCAAATAGAAGTTGGCCAAGGGCATCAGTTTGGGGAGACAGAGCACTGCCAAGTCCAGCCATCCAACCATCCATAATTGCAGTTGAAATGAGCTCCAACTGACCAGTTGTTCCCCCCGGTGCATCATTTCCTATAACAGATAGAAAATCAAACTTCTCTGCAAGCCAGGATCTAATTTGGCGCTGCAGCTCTCCAGCTGGAGTATGTACAAAGAGTGCAGCAAGAGCCTTGTTTCCAATTGCAAAACTTTTTGCTTCCTCACTGATTTCCCTAAGCTTTCCCCCAGTTACCTGCTGCCTCCAGGTTTCCTACAAGGTTTATTCAAAATTATAAAACAAGGTGACACACACATGCATATTCATATCACGATAGGTGCAAATTGAGACAGTATCATCAAAAAATAGCATATTATTTATGATATTCAAAATTCAAAAGAAAGACAAGAAAAAACAAATCCTACTCAATAATTTTCTAACACATCTAACCAGAATGATTATAGGATAATATCATTACCTCATCAATCCCACGTATCTTCAACACAACAGATGAAAATTTCGATTTCTTTTCTGGCTTTATATTCACTTTAAATCCCTGGATCTGCTCATCAACATATTGCACTGAAGATCTTCCAGGACTGCTTGCTCGACTAGAACTTCTACTGGGTCCAGTGTTGGCCTTTTCAAGAAAGCACTCAACTGGCAATACCTTTCAGTCCAGAGTGCAAGATACACTAAATTAGAAATGTACACCAGGAAAATATCACTAAATAGACATTAACAAGTTATAAGAAGAAAAATATCTACCTTAATAGATTGCAACTCTGGGGATCTGGCAAGCAAAGATCTTATATACAAGATTCTAACACGGGAAACAAGCATGGTATCCATTACTCGCCTTGGCACCAGTTTTCGAATAAATGAAAAAACAGCATCTCTAATTTCAGCAAGTATTTCATGTTCTCTGGAGGCACCAGCTTTGATGACAGCAGCCAGAACCTGTGGCCATTAAGAACAATGATGGTAAAATTCCATCTTGCAGGCTTAAGCTATTAGAGTGGTTTGTATTTAACATGCCCTAAATGCATGATCACTTGTTTATTAAGAAGAATAGGGATGTCAAAGATATGATTCCGTAAAAATGAAAATATTGTATAGGCTTTAATTTAAGGGATTGAGTTTTATATTTCTTGTTTCCTTTTATTATATCATTACTATTATTCCCAATAAATAGAGAATCATGCGTGTGCTCATAACACAATTTCCGTAAATCGTTCTAGAAGGGGCAGAAAGGTTAAAGGGCCCACTTAGAGAGTTAGTTACATAGAGAAGGTTAAAAGGTTAAAGGATTGTTATATGGTTCTTATAACCATACAAGATTTGTTTGTTATTCAGATGTTGATTGGACAGAATCTCCTTCTAATAGAAGATCTACATCTAAGTATTGTGCCCCCATTGGTGGTAACTTGATCTCGTGGAAAAGTAAGAAACAGAGTATTGTGACAAGATCCAGTGCAGAAGCAGAATATAGAGCTATGGCCTCAACTGCATGTGAACTTGTTTGGCTCAAGAAATTGCTTAGAGAGTTACAATTTGGAGATGTCACTCAAATGCACTTGTGTGTGACAATTAGGCTGCTCTTCATATTAGCTCTAATCCTGTTTTTCATGAGAGAACCAAACACATTGAGAATTGACTGTCATTTCATTCGGAAAAAGATTATGTCTGGAGACATCAAGATTGAGTTTGTTAACTCAAGTGATCAGTTAGCAGATATTTTTACTAAGTCTTTACGGAGGCCTAGAATTGATTATATTTGTAACAAGATTGACACATACAATTTGTATGCTTCAACTTGAGGGGGAGTATTAGATATTGTATGGTATTGTTAAGATATTGTTAATCACAATACCAAACAATATCTTCTATTTACTCAATTTATTTTTAGTTACTCTTTTTAGTTGTACCACTCTCTATTATAAATAGATTACCCTATGTGTGGTTTATACACAAGGAAAATTAATCACAAACCCTATTTTATCTATATTCAACATTGTCTATGCTTGTATATCTGAAGGGATAATGTTGTGTTTTAGACCTGTCTTTTATGTTCTGCGAATGGTTGGTTCAAAAGTATTTCTACTAGTGGATATGCAGAGAAATTGGACAGTTTTTTTGCATTTTTAGCAACTATATCTAATATTATTGTATTTTCTTTTACAGGAGGATATTACATGTTCCACACAACGCAATTTTCCTCCTCACTATGGTAATATATTGCCACAAATTGTCCTGTAACCATAAGAATACTATCACTAATAACTTCCACAGATTTTCAAACTGAACTAAGAGCAAGCATTGTCTAAGGCCTACAATGGGGAACTAAAGCAGAATTCACAATTTGAACCAGGGAAAACTTTAATGCATCCAAAGTCGTTGCATTGTCCAGCTTTCAATTTAGAATTGTGATAAGCACAGCAACATTCTTAGGAAGAAGGTACTTTATATAAAAGTAAAAAACAATTGCACATAAACCACAATTTATCTGCTTTCACCGAGGAATAAACTGAACCTAAACACTCAAGATACATACCAGCATCAGAAGCTTGTTTGCACCATCAGAAATGGCAGCAAGTCCTTCATACTGATCAGGATTAAAGTCATTCAGTGCTGCAGTGAGATATTCACCAGCAGGGGTAGTCTTAACTCTCTCAGAACCAGATTTAACTAAAGCAACAGTGCCATCATTCTTATTTGTGACAAAAGATGAAGGAAGAACATCCAAAGAACGCGCTCTTGCAGTGGTGCTGGTGTCATTTCAGTTTCAATACAATGAGAATAAAGCCACTATCCACAAGCTTAAAAACAAAAATAAAACGGCAATGTATATGACAAAATTTAAAATTGTACCTTCCCACATTTCCATGCTCAACATTAACTGATCCCCTAGATAATGGACTTGACAGCTGAAAATAAATTTAAAATCTTAAAATGGCAAAAGCACCACATTCATAGCCCAGAAGCATGCTCTAGAAATGATGGTCACAGTAATTTAGATTCTGCCATATCACATCCATATTTTAGCAAATGGTGCTGATAAACAGATTGAAGAAAAGAAAGCATGTGGAAACAATATTTAAGAATACATGTAGTTAGAGCCCCACAGACAGAAGCCAGTCTATTTTATTGACAGAAGCCAGTCTATTTTATTTAGAAGTAAAAAATTCTTTGCTATGGAAGTGTATTTGCACGAGAAAAAAAGTATTTCCAACTACTTTGTTGCACAGTTTTTTCATGTAAATAATCCATTAAAAGAAAGCAAAAGTGATTCTATTTAGGAATCACAGGTACACATGGATGTTCAATTTATCTTCATTTTAGATGGTGATCATTATCATAATATGACACTTGAATTGGTAAAAATTAGTATCTTATATAAAATTACTCGACATAAGTGTACAGGATTCAACTTTTGGAGTAAATGGAGACCACAATACAAAGATATTTAATCTAATATTTAAACATTTATATACATTTCCAAAGGTATGAAATATTTAATGTTAAGTAGTTCAATGAAGTACCAATTAATTTTAAAATTCTATGAAATTTTATAATCTTCATCTACCACAGTTCAATGATTGATTGATAAAATTCAATATTTATTGTTAAAAATATATAGAAATATCTAAAGATATTGGAATATTTTAAAGTATCTCAGATGATTTCCTTTGATTTATTCTTAGTTTATATTTAAATTATTTTCTTATTTAATTAGGATCTTTATATTTATAGGAATATCTTATTAGAATTTACTTAATAGAATACGATTTATGGGCATATCATATCATGTATTTATTGTCATCAGTCTTTATAAAATGGACTCTGTTGTGTAGTCCATATTGGCATCTCTTCCATCTATTTTTCTCTCTCGACATTTATAAATAGTTACTCAATGGAGTGAGTTAAAACTAACTCTTGATGTAAATGGATCCCCACCACTGACACAGAACATAATTAATGATAACTTGGGCAAGGCAACTAATGTAAAAAAAAAAAATTGCCTACCTTAGGTGATCCAGCCAGAGATGCTTTCTCAGTCAACTTGTCAAATAATTTCTCATTTTCTACATGCAACCTCTGCAAAACATTGAATGGAGTTTCTCACCAGAACAAATGAAACTAATATAAGCATGTAAGAATTCAAAACCGCTTAAGAACTCCTCAACAAAGTAAATATTCTGAAATTATAGCATGGTGCCATTTTGATACATAGGATCGATCATATTCAGGGATTACTTCTTCCATCTTTTACATTCTAGAAGCAAACTATATTTGAGATTCTTGGTTGCAGTTTAAGCATTTCCCCTTTTTCACCACATATATTAAGATGGCTGGCAAGGATTTCAACATGAGAAACCCCAGAAAAAGGAGTATGTGTCAGTCCAATGGACCATTTGTTTGCTAAATCTATCCTCAATAAAAATTATTTCCAAAAGAATTAAAAAGAAAATTGGAGAAAGTGAAAATCAATAACCATGACCCAGTGGGAAACAGAAATTGAAAGAATGGTACAATCAGACAGAGTATATTAAACCTCAATCAGAGCATCACGTTTCTTGAGTTCCTCTTCGAATTTATTGGTTACTGCAGATGAATCCATGACATCCCCTGTTGTCCTGGAATTAGGTAGAGCTCCAGAAACAGTTTCTGGTACAACATTTAACTTTGTGTTGCTGGATCTAAGGGCTTCATTGAGTTGTATTTCAAGGCTTCCAATTTTGGCCTGAGTAAGAGAATAAAAAGAGATACAAACATTATCAAGCAAGCAAGAACAAAGCTGGTCACATGCATCTAAGACCGCAGTTGTCATATATATAAGAAAGCTTAGGTGGCAAGCCATGATCAGCAATGCCACGCCACAGACTACACCAGATGATAGGTGGATGGCACACTTGTAATTGTAGTACTAACACCAGAAATATAACAGACTTAGCATTAGAAAGTAGCAACCACAGTATGTGCTAAGTGGAAATGTAATCTGAATAGTAAAGCCATAAATAAAGACCAAACTCTCTTGAACTCTGTCTATCAGATTTCTGAGTAGATTAGAAAGAAAGACACTAGAGACCTGTAAATTTCCCATCAGTTACAGGTGGTCCTCTGTTGTGGTATGTATAATCCAAACCTACTAGCTCTTCCCTCATCTCCCAACTTAAAAATCAGTTTGCGGCTCCTGCTTTTTAGTGTTCTCACACAAAACAGATACTCTGAGAAAGATGTTTATCTTAGAAGATTACCAGTGAATAGGCGAGGGAGACGAGGCAAATGAGTGTCTCAAAATTGTACAAGGTGAGGGACTTTGTAACTGTTATTGTTAAGCCAATCCTGAGCCTTATCTAACACTTGCAATTTCGAAAGTTGGTCCATGCCATGATGTTTGGAACCCAGAAACAAAATAGGAACAATGTGTTATTATGTGTGCTGCAAAGGTGCTTGGTATTCTAAACCATATGCTTTCTTAAGATTATTTGAGAAGAAACTCCAATGGCTTATATCTACCAGGGTATGGAAAGAGCTAAAGAAGCAACTGCCCTCATCTCTAAGAACTAAGATGAAAATAAAAAATGTAAAGGTTTGTTTTCTAATTATAGATAAAAGAGGGGAAGTGCAGCTTCAATACGATTTCTATACAGCTGACTATTTCTGGAACCTAGAATGCATTTTTCTATTCAAATCGTTGAGAAGAGAGAAACCAAGAAGGCATATGATGACTTCCATGTGTTCTGACCCCAGCAGAGCAACTCAATTTATAGAACATTCAGTCATAAATACAAAATAATCAGTTGCCCTATATTAGGCTAATAACATATATATATATATATATATATATATATATATATATATATATATATATATATATATATATATATATATATATATATATATATATATAATTAATCTAATTGATCCTAGTACCATCAACTACTATATATTTATAGGATTCTAACACATCCATAATATTAACCAAGATTAATAAGTTAATGTGGCTTTGCTAAATTCCATACAAACTCCAAAGGATGATCCTGCTATGTCATTCTTAGAACATTGCACACAACATGTTTTTGGAATAACTCATTGTTATCAGGAAAAAACAGGTAATAAAAAAATTATGAGCAAATGACAAAAGAAACATTTCTAGAGGTGCTCTAGTGTTTTCTTATCCAGCAGAATGGAGATTTTATTGCATGGAAGAGTGTTTCAAAGATAACTAATGGTAAAGACAAATTAAGATACCACTACTTCCTAAGATGCATTGAACCTAGCCATACCAAGTATATTGGATACCTGAAAAAATAAATATTAAAGAAGCTCTTGTCTCCTACATACTCCTATCTCCAACAAAATTATTGAAGAAAATGAACTCAATAAACCATTCACAAAGTACTTGTTGAACATTTTATGAAAACTACAAAATATTAACCTCCAAACTTTTAATGGTTGAATCGCGCTGTTGTATCTGAATATTTTGCACTTGTTCTAACTGTAACATATGAGTAACTTGATTTCTAAGCTGAGAATTTTCTTCTTTCTCTGCCTTATAAGTATCAGCCAGCAAAATATGCTCTGCCTGCAGAAAATAAAGGAATGATGTTTCTCACTGACAAGTATCCTGTACAAAGCTAACAATCAAGTATTGCAGCACAGTTTGCATGTTCAGAAAAGTGGGCATCAAGCATATCTTGTACAAGAAACATATTGTACGAATGTTCACATCTCTCTGAACAAAGGCACATGAAACATTAACTCTTCAAATAATAGGCAACACAAAATCTACTCCATAAAAGAAGGGAAAAGAGTGAAAGAACATCAGCCAATTGGAATGATAAGTTGTCAAATAGTATCTATATTTAAAATTTAAAAGAACATCACTTGACACAAACTTCTCCACTCTTCAAAATTTAGGAACACAAGAACAACAGGATCAGTTGACTTAACATTTACCTCAAATCCATGCAAAAGTTGATATCAGAAAATGCTAAAAGACACATTATAAATGTTTGATTGAATTTTAACCACTTCAGAAAACTACTTAAATGCTGTACTTCCTCATTCTACTCATTGTATGTATATAGATCACAGAACTACCTAATGGATTAACATTATTACAGCATGTCATGCATATACACAGAATCTTCAAACCACTAAGCAACACGACACCATATACTACTCTAGAATTAATAAACATTCAAACCTTTAAATCTGTCTGCAATGCAGAAGAAACTTTCCATGCCTTCTGTACTTCATTGAAGAGTAGAACACACTGATCATTTGCATCTCTCAGTGCTTGCTTAAGTCTCAGACCATCTTGTTTGAGATCTTGGATTTCTTTTTCCTTCTCATATAACTCTTTACGTGCATCATTTGCCTATAAAACCATCAAAACTTAAATATGGAACATATATAGTAAATTTGTAATCTTGAAGTCTATTGAAATTAACACCATTTTTTTATAAAGTGATAGAAAACTGAGTACAATTGAACTTCCTATGGGATGAAAATATTATATAAGAAAATATATAGCCAAGTCCAAGCAATTTCTCAATTCCACCGCACAAGAATCAATCCTTACATGCACAAGTAACTTTGTATTAGACTAGCAAACACTGTCTGAAATTTGAATTGAGTAAAAGGAGGGGTTCAATCCTAAAACAACATTATATTCATATCATATTTATTATACACCATAAACATGAGTTATGATTTTTAATTGCTTTCCACAAAATCCACAGTTGGAAATGAAAAGCAAATCAAAAGTAGACGACTGTTTTTTTAAAGGAGGAATGGGATTATGGAAGAACATACAACATCTCTCCACTTCTTAATTGTATCTCGATTTCCAAGGCTTAAGACAGAATTTCGAGCTCTGGCACAGAAATTGAGAGACAGTAATGTCTCAGATAAATTTGAAGAATTTGGACACACATTTACAATCATCAGAGTTTTCGAACTTCCACCTAAAACATGAAAGAAAAATTATAATGAAAACGTTATCGCCATGTCTAAAGACCAAGCAGAAATAATTGAATACCTAGTTATGAAGAAACAGTATTAGTGTGTGTGTTTGTGTGTGTATAACTACATTGAGTGTCTACTTTCAGGACAAAGAAAAAAGAGCAAGAACGAGCACAGAGGTAAATTATTTCAATTTTATATAAAGAAATGTAGGTAAATATTCAGTCTCACCTCACATTGGTACCTGTGTTTATCCCACACAGAGTAAGATGTTATCCTTTGTTAAATAAAATTCAAAGGTTAAATCCAAATTTTGGGCCTTGTAGTTTCCTTTCAATTTCATGACCAAAGTATTTTTATTCTCAAATCAGTGCCTCGGCTTAAACTTAAGTATTTTCAAAACAACTACATTATTTTAACACCATTGTTAGTTAGTTAATTGAGTTTTGCTTTATACAATAATTTTCTTTTACCACCAAGGATGTAAATCAACTAGCACGGGGATGTTCTAGCTTAACCGATAGTCTCAAATTTGAGTCCTACATATGCAACTGCATTAAAAACTAAAAGGGATAGCTTTGTTGCCGTAGTGGTCCTACTTAATTCAAACGGGATTACCTTTTGTGGAGTATATCAGTGCTCTATATAAAAAATAGATGCTTCTTTATGTGTTTTTTTCCTATAAGTCATCCTCTACAGATGCTCTGTCATATTCTGGTCAGAGCTCCAGCAGATACTCAACTCTACTGATTGTCTTCTTAATATTCATTGGGAACACATCTAGATGCTCCTTTTTCTTAATGTTAATATATTTAGCAGGGACCAAATTGATTTTGTTTATGATGAAAATGGGGGAAAGAACTACGGGAAATTATTTGTAAGTGTGAGATCAATTTTATAAAGTTAAATTTGAAAATTGATGGAAATTATACGAGCTAAAGTTTTCATTTGAGATTTTGACCATTCACGACTGTAACCTTCCACAGATCAGAAATTCACTTTAGAAACATGGTGGCGCCAAAGTTAGGCACAATAAAAAGTGTCATATATGGATTGCCAAATTTAGGTCCCACAACATTAATCTTTTATGCATACTAGGAACACTTTTACTAACATTGACTACATGTCTAACGGAGTCATCTGGTGATATCAAATGGAGGAAGAATTGTGACCGCAATAATATTACATTCCCAAGAATCACAGTTAAGGAGCCCGCTGTTCTCCTCAAAATAACTATGGAATTGACTACAGATTTCTTAATTATGAGAGAAATTCCATCCAATTATCAACTTTTAATCTCTTTTATAATATTGTAGGAGGGTATGTTGAGACTAAGCACTCCCCCTGAGCATCCCACGTTGCATCTCTAGATGTGAGGCTTAAGCACTCCATAATACCTAAGTCCCTACCATAACACCACTCCTGAGAGCAGACATACCAACATCTACACTCTGCAGCACTTCACTCTGTCTTTTTGGTCAAACCTTCCAAGGCAGTCCTTTCTAAGACACTGGCAACCAAACCGATAACCACCCAAACACTAGGAGAACCCTCCCGTAAAAGCTAGCCGTCAAGGGTGAGAACCAAATCCAAGTCACTTAATTATTTCGCCAAGCCATTCATACTCCTTAATGCAGGACTGAGGCACCCCATAATACCCAAGTCCCTGTCAGATTTTCTCGAACATTTAACAAAATCTTTCCTTTTGCTGGGATATACTTTGAAAAGAGAAAAAAGTGTCTTTATTTACTAAGCACACAACTAAAAATCTTCCGCTTACAGATTCCAAAAGCCAAAATTATAATCAAGAAACAGTTCCATAAATTCTAATCAATATAAAAAACAGAGATTACAAAAAATGGTAACACTACCAAGAGACTACATACGCTTCAATACACTTACAAAATAAGCCAGAAAACAAACAAATCAAGTCAGAACAAGACAGGTGCCACTTGAAGTGGAGCAGGTTTGAATTAATAGTAACAACAATCCAATTAGAGAACGAAGAGTTACAGCAAAAACAATGCAAAGTATCTAAGTATTGAATAGAAACTATAATAAAACGCAAAAATCACACCAAAATATTAAACTTATTAGCATTTTAAGAGGCACGTGCAATTTCTGTTGTAATTTTTAATCAAGAATAAAAAATGTGTCTAACAACTTAAAACCATATAGATGTTCCATAAGCTTACTAAAATAAAATAAAAGAAAAATAATAATACCAAGAGAATCCGCAAATAGTTTCGTCAACACTGAGTTTTCATAAGGAATAACATCCTTTTTTGATGTCAAAGAAGATAATACATCTCCCAGCCTGTAAATACATTTTCAAAAGCAACAAAAAGTAAGACTCGGATAATTCTAACAGGTGGTATACCGAGAGAATTGACATTTGACATTAACTTTACGTGGGCGAACAAAGAACATCTGCTGACTACTAAGCTAATAAATATAAAGTTGATAGGGAAGAAAAATTTGAAGAGTTTAAAAAACATTATGAAAAAAGGCATACGCTGAAAGTGACTTCATAACATGAAGCATATCTGTGACACGGTCACCACTATCATCTTCTGATATCAAACCTTCACTTCCAGCCAAATCAACCAGAGACAGCTTGCTATATGAGTTTTCACCGCTGATCAAATTGTTATAAAATATGTGTATGGTAATAATCCTGAAAATACAAGGCATAAAATGAAATTCACTAATCTGATAGCACCAATATCAAAATGGTAACAACCTCAAGAATCTATCTGAGAGAACCATTATAGTGGCAGTGATAAATTCAGAGAAAGATTAAGACATAGCTAAACTAATCAATATTGTTGCTAACTAAGCCCGAATATTTAAATTTTACAGCCTTCAATATTTATTGTTTCCTAATATTACTTAAATTAGTCAAAAGTCCAATGTGTAGAAAGAAAACTAGAAGCTAAAAAAAATGTTTAGCATATTATACTAATCCCTCTATTTCTATTTATAAGACCCAAATATGAAGTGGTGTTTTTTATAAGATTCAATTCATAATGCCTCTTCCATTGATTATTTTTGGACTAAAATGTCCCTCATTAAAAAAGGGAGATTGTACAGGCAAATAATTAGACAATATAGTTTTGGATCAAAAATATAAATTTAAGACAAATTTATTTTCCTCAGCTAACTTAACCACTTTCTTTAATCATTGTGAATTAGGTAATGAGGTGTTATCAATAGGAATGGTGAGAGTATATTGTATCATACAACAAAAGCAGATCTGTGCATTGACATCACCAGCTCCATTGGAGAAAGTATGCTATCAATAGTAATCAATCATATGAAACATTAAATAGAAAATATAAAGCCATTTTACAATATAGCCATGCATAATATAGGCCAGAGACCATACAAATGAGAAACATTAATCCTTAATGGATTATTTCCTCGACTCTGAAGTGCAGCTTTCAAAACCCTAGAAAATTCCATAGGGTTATCAACTTTTTCCTGCATTAGTTCTATGAGATATTCAGGTGAACCAAAACACAGTTTAGGCAAGTTTTTCCCCGACTCCAAGATCAGATCCCTTATCTGTAAGCACATAAAAAGAGCAGTGAAAACCTTTATAATCCAAAGTCAAACTAATCCAGAAAGGGTTATAAAGGAAGTTAAAAGAAAGAGACCTGCTCGTTATAGAGCTCACAAACAGTAACGCAGAATGTATACTGAGAAGTAGCAGTTGTGTCCAAGTTGGACAAATCAAACAACTCCTCAAAACAACGAGCATATAAACCCCTATCATAGCTTGATCCTTCCTGAGAACAATGAATGAACATGGCAGATGCAAATTATCAGGCATTATTAATGTATAAATAATTAAGTTCACCCAAATGGGAGGTATTTCAATTTTATATCAACACTGAATTCTTGATCCTATCCAAATATCTATTTCTTTTGAAAGAGTAGGATAACAATCAGCAAACAGCGAAAGACAGAAAGAACAACCATAGTGTGTGTTTTTCCAGAATGTGTTTGCCCATATGCAAATAAGGAAATATTATATCCATCCAAAGCTGATTGCACCATTGGTTGAACATCACTGAACAACTCAGCTGCAAACATAAGATATGAGGCAATATAAGCAAGAAGCAAAGCAGACCGGGACCAGGATTTTGACCCCAGTCCCTCCTCCTGCAACACAAAATAAAGTAACATAAAATAGAACCATTTTACCCTGTCCAACATGAGGTCCGTAAACTCTGTCAAATGCAAATTCTTTCTTTGAGTTAGACAAGGATTCATCTCCAGTATTTACTCGTATGGTATAATCATCTGGAAATTCGACAACTGAGGAACCTTCATCTTCAAATAATGGCCTAGCTCGGCAGAATATCCTTATGTTACCTGCAAATAATAGAACCATATCTAACAGATAAATAGACCTTTTTTCCAGTTCAGCAAAACATTCATTTTAGTATGCTTAAAAGTAGAGGGGCCATGTAGTTAACAACTTAAATTACAGTGGATGTATATTACATATTACATAATACACAAATAGCATTGTAGAGGGACCAAAAACAAAGTCAATACAAAGAAGCCAACAATAGTAAAGAAACTACATATAGCAATCACCTTTAGATGTCAATAAGTCATTGAACAATTTCTTCTTTTCATAGATCACAGAAGATATTCTTGCCTCAGTTTCAAGGGAAGCTTGATCTGACATTCACAGATGAAGCACAAAATTCAAAATAGAAAACCATCAGCATAATGGCTTAAAAAGAAAAGACATGGTAGGTGTAGGTACATACAAATTTCACATAACTTCAAGTACTTCAAGAAATTAATGCAACTAGATATGCATCCACTACATTTATTGCTGTTGCACAGAACATCATATTTACCAAAAAATAAATCTCATGCCTACTGAAAGTAAACATGCCTCAGATAAAACTGCTTTAAGCCATGTTTGATATGGTTTGAACTTGCTAGGAGTTAGATTTAAGAGAATAAGCTCTAATGCACCAATTCATATTTTGCCGCAGTATCAGTATCAGATTTGAACATATTAGGAGTTAGATATATCTTTTGTTAGTTTGAATATATAATTATATATACCTTAACATATACACACAAACATATTGGTATGGAGGGATTTGCTAATACAGTCATACCCATTTTTTAGTTGGAATGCTTTAATAGCCAAAACCAAAAATATAGGACAATTATACAATCATCACTCTTATTTTAAATAATTTAATTAAGGATATTATAGGAAACTTTTATCCAACCATCACCCAAAACTTCCTCCACTTTCCATCCATGACTTTGTAATCTACTATGTGATGACACTACAGCTAACAAAGTTGTTGATGCTGATGAAGAAGAAGAGGTAGCTAGCATTCAGCTTGGAGACCCAATTGTCGGAGGTAGACGAAGTTGGGGAGGAAAGAGAGATGAGCTAGATGTTGTAGTCAAAGGCTTCAATAATTTTTTTATTGGCAAAAGAACAATTTGATGGCACAATGTGCATGGTGAATCCAGTTTGAGTTTGCTGCTTAGGAGTGGGTTCTAGAATGATTATGCCATCCAAGATTCATTAGATAGATCTGTTGTTGGGTGACGCAGAGCACAAATCCAGTGATTTGCCCTACTTCTCTTTCTTTCATACCATTGTTCATTTAGTTTTCATTTAAGGTTATTGAACCTGGTGTAGGTAAATGATAGAGTGATTCAATTTCATATTCTCAATTTCAAATTCTTAGGAAATGGTTTAGCTATAACTCAATCATATAAAATCGACTTGTAAAGTGGTGTTTCCTTTATATTATGTATTTTAGCACTATCTCTAGACAATGTAGACCTTGGGTTTTTCCTACACACTGTTACATGCAACACTATTGGACTCGGTACATGTATAATATGGTGAATGATCCTTTTCTAATGGATCTAGGATAGACTCTCGTCCCATCTCAGAAAGTGGTTTAGGCATAACTTTATCCTATAAAATTAACTTGTAAAGTGAAGATCGCCCCTACTTATATTATATATTTTGGCACTATCTTTAGAAAAAATGGGACTTGAATTTTTTTTGCAACAAATTATCTAAAGGATAGGTTTTAATGAACTGCAATTCATAATTCGGATTGAGAAAGTGAAAGTGATCTACTAATGAATTATTTAGGCCATATTTAGACAAGCTTCTAGAAGCACGTCTAAGAGAAAAAAATTTCATAAGTCAAAATTAGTTGATAAACTAATTTCTAAAAGCACTCTCATATAGTTTTTCTAAATTCTTATTTTTAACTTGTGCATAAGCTAATTTTAGTTTATCGAAAAGCTCATTTCATTATTTTCTTTAATTTTCTCTTCTAGAAGTGTTTATATAAAAGTTTGTCCAAACATACCCTTAGTTAAACTTGTATTGTATCAACAAAGAAAGTTGTGAAGTTAAAGCCCAAGGAGATTAAAAAAATAGAGGACAATAATCTGCAGAGACAGTGATTGAATGTTTTGTTAAAAATGAAATGGCGAAGCAACCAAATAGAGAAATATTTCTTTCCATGGTTAAATATTAAATTAGTATAACAAACCCATTATGAATAAATCAAAGTAAAAAGAGATGATTGGATATTTTGTCATATGCTATGAATGGACTCCAACTAAAAAAATGGCATCAGTATACTTGCAAATCCCATATATGTTAAATTGTATATTTTATATATATACATTGGAACAAAATAAAATTTGCATTCTACATATTATTTTATATATCTATAATAACTTTCACATGTAAGTTTAGAATATATTATGTGCAATTGCCAAATTGACATGATTTTCCAAGGAATTCAGAATTTCACATAAGATCTGTGTATTCAGGCTTTTGCTATTGGTATTACACTGATGTCATCACCAGAGTTATAACAAATAATACTGCGTAGCTGACATTTCTGGTTGTCATTCTTATACATTCATAACTGTAGAGCTTAATTGAATGAAATCTGCCTGAGCAAGCATTTATTTAAGTTGTTTATCTGAGTATATAAATGACCCAATCAACCAAAAGAAATAATAATAAAAAAGACAAATATCAAAACTAGCTGAATATATAAAGAACCACAAGTGGGCCAAATTAGTGTTACCTAACTTGTGGGCTTTCTCCGCAAGAACACCAAGATAACGTGTCACTCGGTCAAGTTTTGCATTTGAATATTCTTGAAGTTCACTTGCTTCTTGTCTTAACTGCTGGTAGTCATTTCTTGCAAGCTGTGCAAAATACCTGGTGTAATTGTTAACGTGTGTCTAAAACAAAAATTTCCATAATCCACAAAGATCAAGTAGGAGAGCAGACCACATAAAAACATATATTCCAACCAACAAAACTAGCTAGTAATTATAAGAACATAAAATTGGTTTTGAATTGTATCAAAGATAATCCAGAAAAAAAAAAAAAAAGCATTTTTTAATCATCCTTTTCTTTGGTACATGGCAGCATGGAGTTCTGGACCGAATACCTACCAGGCTACCACAACTGGCTCAAACTCTCCATCAACCCAATCATACCCAAGTATTTGCAAAACAAGTAATGTACCCTTCTCCAACCAAGTTTTATCACAATTACGGATTGTTTAAGAGTCATCTTCACATTAATTTGTTCGACACAGTATTTTTCTCTTAAATTTTATGCATGACGTTGTGTAATCCAGAAGAGGATAACTTATACTCTGTTTTACATAAAGAACTTTGTTCTCTGTTTGCACATCAAATAGTCAAACCTTCAGAATTAGCAGTGAAAACAATCTTAAATTTTTTATCTTCCAAAGTTCTTATTATTGGTCTAACAGACTCTCCCAAAAACATACCTACCATCTAAATTCATAATATTGAAACTGAAAGACCACATTTTTTCCTCCTTCATTACAGAACTACCAAGCAGTAAAATCATAACTAGTTGCAATATTCCAGTTAAGTTAAAGTTCACTCAAGAATATAAGAGACTTTAAATTATATTTTGTTTTATCAATAGTTTGCTTCATTTGAACTACATTCTCTATTGTGCATTGAGAACTTCACCCACTACGTAATCTGAACTGCTCCAGTTAACACTTCTTAGTTACCAAAGTGTATGAATAAAAGTTAAAAATGTAATTCATAGACTCTGATGACATGATATTGCTAGCCAAAGAGACAAGTAATTACTCAATTTTCTACAATTACTAAGGAAAAAAACAGCAACATAACCATTTAGTTTTGTTTTATGCGCATATAGTAACAAATAAGCAAATTTTGCACAATTCAAATAAAGAGTGTTTTTAGAAAATAATCATTTTCGCATATTATTGAATCTGGAATCACTGTTCCTAGGGAAAATGTTATCATACTACTATATATTTTGTACTTTCAGAAAATAATCATTTTCAAACAATTTCCTAAGAAAGTTTGTCAAAAAGACAGCAATTATTTTCCAAAATAATCTCAACCAAACATGGAATGGTATGAACCATTCAAAAATAATTTAAACTCGAACGTAGAAAAAGTTTACCATAAATGCAAAATTTAAGCACTACTACAAGTAGAAAAGGTTATACACATTTTTTTGTGGATAGATAACATCTTTTTTGCTCAGAAAATAATATAATGTGCTTTTATGTATTGAATTTCTGTTGATTTAGCACAAATTTTAAAGAGAAAAAAGTTTGATTTTACATCTTTGCTAAAACATCCACAAACTAGCTTGAAACTATTTGTATTGGCAGAATATTTTTACATTGTCATTTACATTAATATTAGACAAGTGATAGTTTCGATAAAATAAATGCTAGGTATTTTATATTATCCAGTTCTGGCACTTATTGAGATGATATTTTAATCTCCTCACTCTAAGAGATTCAATGCAGATTTTGAAGACCAAAAAACGTATAGAAGCCAGACGTCCACCTTCATTCAAACCATGCAATAAAACTATCAGGAAAAGAAAAAAATTGGCATTTTCATCTGGAATCGTAATTTAATCCGAATGAACCTGATTCATATAGTCAAGCAACTGCTGAAAGAAATTACCACCAACGACTATGCTCTAAACACTCAGATACCAGTAAGGACAGCGAATCCCTTCTCTCCACACATTTTCCTTTGTAATCTGAATACTCTAATTTAATTAATGTTGATTGATCCTGGAATCTTAATTAGTGCTGACTGAAACTGCTTGACGTAGTTTTCAAGCAACCACTGTGATAAATTACCACCTAGGAGTATGTTCTAGACACTTTGACACGCCAGTTTCGATGAGGACAGTGAATCCTTCTTAACTCACATTCCCTCTGTAAACCCTATCTTGTTGCCCAACACAACACAAACAGCTTTCAACTGGAAGAGGAAACATTCAAGGCAACAGTAAAAAGCGTGTATTTGGCTATCTTCTTCCAAATGCATTACACACAATGAGACAAGTTTTAGAAATGAAACCTTACTAAGCAGGTAACTCTTACTTCTTTCGTCAACACGCCGTTTCTTTTGTTTTGTTTTTCCTTTTTGAAATATGGAAGGATCAAAAAAGTGTTCAAGGTCGAGTAAGGCAAACAATTTCCTATACAGCAAGTTAAATACTCTTCCGATTCCAAAACTACTTCACAGTCAAATCCTCTCAACTAACAGTCACTAAAATTCTCCAAAAAATCATGAAATTCAAAGTGCATATATAATCGATGCGGAAGCAGAAACCACTGGAACTCTCGCCGAAATAGTTCGACGTCGTAATTTCATTTTTAGTTGCCGAATTCCAAAGAAGAAGAATGCGATACACGTGGAAATGATAACGCATTACCTTAACCTTGTCTCTTAATTCCTCAACTTTGGAAGCCACGGAGTGCGAAAGAACCGAGGAGGTGGAGTTTCTCCTCGCAAACGGTGTAGATGGTTTCTGATCGTTTTGCTCCGGCGAATGAGACGTCGACGTTGATTTCCACGGGTCGAAGCCCATGACGTTCCAGCTCCAGATGTTACTCTGCTCCGCCATTGCCGCTGCCGCGAAACCCTCTCAGATTTCCACTCCCTCACCTTCGAAATCGACAGAAGAATGCAGCGGAGCAACTATGATTAATATGATATAATTAATACTGTGATTGTTCTAAAAAGTGAAAAAAAAAATACGAAAAGAAACACTGACTGAATGGAAACAGCTTTTTGGTTTGCATCAACATCATTACCGTACGGTACCGGCTGTGCCTGTAATAATAACAGAGTGAGGAAGCGGGTGTTTGTTTGGTTTTTAGAGCGCGCAGACGACGTCGTTTTAGAAAATAGGGACACTTTTGTTGCATTTTCGGCCCAGCAAAAATTCTCCATGGTTCGTGCATTGGACTTGAGTCCTACGCCAAGGTTTTCATGTAATTTGGTAATATTACTTTTGGGTTAATTAAATTTTAAATTTGAATATTTTTGGATATTTTTAATTATAGTTATTGAGCATTACAAAAATTGTATAGTTTTAATTGAATTTGTATGATTTAATATTTTTAACACATTATGGGATAATTGAAAAATTATGGAATAAGTGAGAGATTGTACTATAGTGTATGAGATTGAAAATGAAGTGAAAATAAAAAAACATTAAATGAGTGTAAACAAATCAAGGAGAAAAATAAAATGAAATCTTAAATATGATGGCGATAACCATTTGTTAGTATATAAAAATTACAAACATTTAAATAATGAATAGAGAATATACATTTTGCATATTTTGTTAACTTTAAATCAATTTAGTCTATTAACTTCGTAAATTAGTGTATGTGGTCCTTTTAATCAACTTTTATTAAGTTTATTTGATAGTTCAAACACATCTTATTTTAGTTTGTTTACACAGCTTGACACATATTCACTTTAATGTTAGATAAGAAATGCGTTTGAACGTCAAATAAACTTAAAAAAAAATGTTTAAAGGACTAAATCCACATATTTCTAAATATAAGAGACTAAATTGGTTTAAGATTTCAAGAAGGACTAATTTTAAATTTCACTAAAATTTGAATTACCAAAAACATATTTAACCCTATAATATATTTAGGTATTCATTTTTTATTTTATTTTTATTCAATTCAATTTTGACTTGACTTCCTTTTTAATATCATTCTACCTTTATTTCAGCGTTTAAATTCTCTACACTTGTTTCACTATCTTCTAACACCATACTTAGACGTTCATTCTGTTTCTTTTTTCATTTTCATTCACTTTCATCTAATATTAACATTATGTTCTTTTGCACATATTTACTCTACAAAAAGATTGGGAAGTGAGGAATACCGGGTGACTTTCATGTTAGTTTATAAGTGATAAAGGACGTTGCCGAACGATGATTAGCAGAATTCATTCAAAATGCAATCTTGCTATACATGGTAAGACTCGAGGGTGATGTAGTACAAATTACTAAATAACTCCATCACATTTAAGTTTTCCATGCTCTTGTTGTTCAAATCCACTTGATGCATTGCAAACGAAGAGGCCGTGCTATTGTTGTGCAAGTGAACTTTATGCAGTGCATACAAGGAAAATACAGTACATGAAGCATTACAACGATTCCATGTAGTGATGCATGTTGCTTGGAACGGTTTCGCGTTGGTTGGAAGGATTCCACTTGGAACAATTTCACTTGACTTTGAATGATTCCACTTGGCTTGAAACTATTCCAGAGAATGATTTTTCACGATGGTGGAATGATTCTTTCATAATTGTTTTGTCCTTGGAACAATTTCAATTACAAGGAAGACAAATAATGATTAGTAATCTCCATTATTATATTATAATAAAAATTTACTACTTATAACATTACTATTAAAAATAAAATAAAATCTCCATATAAATAAATTATTTTCATGTTAAATTTATTTTTCATACCAAATATATTGTATTTTTTTATATTTTTATAGGATAGCGATATTTTAACATACTTTTGTTATCCACTTTTAACTCACCACTCCAATCACCATTCATTTATTTATTTTGATTTTTTTAGTGGTGTGATAATTTAAGAGTGATTGGAGTGGTCGGTTAAAAGTTGATTAAAATATCATATTTGTTTTTATAATTTTTTTATAATTTAAAATTATTTATATATAATTTTATATTACTTTTAATATCAGATTTAATTTGGTAATATAACTTTTTTACCTATTAACACTGTTTTTTAATATGTCATACCAATCAATTCAATCGTAAATTCTCATAAACTTCACTCTTTAATCCATTCCAAAATCACTCTAATCCATTAAAGGTAATTGAAAGTTTGTGAATAATTTTATGGTTGTGATAAATAAAAAAATATATATTTTGTTAAATTAAAATGAAAATTACACTTTTACCCTTATAATTAAAATTAATAGAAAATAAAATCTATTTATATAAAAAT
Source organism: Vigna unguiculata (assembly GCF_037176805.1). Lineage (NCBI taxonomy): Eukaryota > Viridiplantae > Streptophyta > Magnoliopsida > Fabales > Fabaceae > Vigna > Vigna unguiculata. The sequence continues at coordinate 27,270,915 of NC_140793.1, forward strand.
AAAATTGTACTAAATGTAACTAATTTTAAATAAAATGTGATTTACTGCAAATAAATTTAATTACATATTGAATTTAATTATACATTGAATTATAAGAAAGTTATAATATTATTAATATATGCAGAAAATTTGAACTAAAGTTAGTTAAAATAATATTATGAGTATATCTAAGCATCACTATGTAACCGAGATTAAAAAAAAAAAAACAAGGACAAAATTATTATTTCATTGGTGCAAATTAATCACATAACTACATAGTAAATATTAATACAAAATAATATATGAAGATAATTAAACATGGTATAAAGTAAGATAACAATTAAGTCAATCATTTAAAAAAAATTAGATAGTAAAAAATCAATTTAAAAATATTTTTTTTAGTAATTAGTAAACAGAAAATAAATAAAATCTAATATAAACTCAATTAAAAATATTTAAATTTATCAAAAATTTAAGTTTTAATTAAGTATATTATTTTTTATAACGTGATTTCTTTCTTTCTCCTTCATTAATTTTATAAATATTATAGCATATGGAAGAGAGAAGATCACGAGTTAAGTTTGACAAGTTAATTATAGGGGACACGATTTAATCTTATGTTGATATGTGGTGGTGCTCTTTAAAATTTTACATTTTAAAACGCCGCAAATTATTTTCTTTAAAAATATTTATAATTATAATATTAAATTTTAACTCAACATATATTTCAACTAGCACTATTATTAAGGAAAATACATATGATTTATTTGTCATTCGCATATTAAAGTATTTTATTTTATTTTTAACAATTAACAAAATTATCATTTAAAATTACTACAGATTGGTAATTGATTATTTTATCCGCTTAAAAATAATTGCGTAACATCTCTACATAAATACTAAAAGGAAAACATGTTTCTCTTATTATAATACTTTCAAAGTAGTCATTACAAAAGCTACCTATTTTATAAGCCTTGTTTAAAACTGTATTAATCTAGTGTAATAAAAACGTGTCTTTGTTAGTATTTGAAAAAAAAATGGAATATTAATTTGTTGATTTTTATTAAAAATACAAATAACAGTGTATAAAAAAGGTTATTGAGAATCCCATGGTAAGAAAATAAAACTAAAAGTGCTTATTAAAGGATAAATGATCATCAATGTTCCCCAATACGTGAGATTGTTAATTCCGTTCTTAAGAAAAGGTCGAGTTAGACCTAAATGCGTAAACAAAACATGAATTTATTACTAAATTTTATAATTTAATGAAAATTAGTAACTAATTTAGTGTTAAATTGATATTTAAAATACAACTTAATGATGTCATGACATAAGTATCACACTTCTAAAATACAACTTATACATTAAAAAAAAAAAAAATCAGATTTCTCATCTTCTAAACAACTAAATTCGCAACATCTCACACCTTCCTAGTTTACCATTTACCTTTAAATTAAAACATATAAGTTAAAGACTTCAATAAACACCAATCAAGTTTTTTAGAATATATCAGTCATTCACAAGATTCGTGTATATTTTTCACCGATAACATGGTAGCTCAAAATATATATATATATATATATATATATATATATATATATAATTGACCAAACATGTAAAATAAGTTTCGCACGAGTTCTAATTTAATCTGTCATGTGAAATTTAAGTCTTATTTGTCGACTAGATTGCATCTAGATAAAGAAAAGGATGAATTAAATAAATGTTTAGTTAAAATATCATAAATTGAATAAAATATAAAACATGTTAATACATTTGGATCATTTAAAAATTCTTTGCCTTTTTATTGAAAGAAAATAATGGACGGAAATAGAAAGGAATCTCAATCAAAACAGAATGTGAAAATTTTTATTTGGTTGAAGTAAAATAAAGTGAAAACAGAGGGAAAAAAATGTATAGTTATATGTGTGCTTTAAAAGAAAACAGAGAAGAAAAAACACGGTAATTCGTAGGAATTTACATATTTGTCCCTGGGAATTTAAAATTTTATTTATTTATTTCATTTTAAGTTATTTAATCCACGGTTATTCAATATCCACATGGCGAAGGAGAAGATAAAATTTGTGGTCGTTGAAATTAAAACAAGGGTAAAAAACTTTACTATTATCTCTTAGTATTTTTAACTAATTTTTCCTCTTTCTCTTATGAGCACCACAAATATTGTAGTTGGAGTAGTTGGCCCAATTTGTTTTTAACCTGTCCTTTTTTTTTTCAATCCAAATCTTCATCTCATTCTTATTTATTTTCCTACTTAATTTCCAATATATCAAATACAACATAAAAATTTTGTTTAGTAAAAAGAGAAGAAAATTTATTATAAAATAAAGTTATTACAAAATGTAATTCAAACAATTTAAATATATTTTTCTTTCATCATTTTTCGATAAACCTTTAAGATAACTGTAATTTATTTGTTAGTTTCAAAGCAAATATACGTGATTAATTAGGACTAGGCAAAATATATTGAACTGCACTGAATTGAAAAATAGTTCAGACGAACTGAACTATACTATTTTTTTTTTCTTCTAATAAACTGAATTGCACTGCACTATAATATGATCTGAATTGTTATAAACTGAACTGTTTTATGAACTGCACTACGTTTAAACTGAACTGCACTAATTTTGAACTGAATTGCACTACTTTTGAATTTAACTAGACTATCTCGGTGATGGTTGAATCTCGATGGTGATTGAATCAAAAGTATATAAGTGCTTGTGGGCCAAATGGGATCGAAGAGGAAGGAGAAATTATAGTTCGGCACATTGAGTGTGAACAATTAACGGTTTACAATACAGTTTTTCAAACTTTAACTAAAGAATAATATAATATAATTTTACTATTAATAATTCAGTTATTTTTTGTTTAAAACAATTCAATTAACTTAAATACAATACAATTAAGTTATTTTTGTGGAGTCCTAACCCTAATAATTATAATTTTTGATTTAATAATAGAGTAAGTTCTCGATTCAATCGTACATGTATGTGATCATAATAGAACCATATATTATGAGGTGTGTTGGTGATTGTTATATTTTGATGACCTGCAACCTGTTGATGAGCAAAGCCAGCTAAGTTAACTTTGTAAAAAAAAATACAAAATAATTCATCGTATCATTTTTCATCTATCGACATGTTTCGGTGTCATGAAAATGTTCATGGATATATGTTTTTTAAAGGGTTCAGAACTAGTTTTAAAAATCATGTATGTATGGTTGGTTTTTCTTTTTGGGCTGTCATTTTGATGAGGGGGGGTTGGCTCTTTCTTATGCACTAACGATATCAAATAACCAAGTTGTTCTTTTTTAAAGCATAGACAGTTGTATCCCACACAAAAATTTATTCGAATACCATTTCAAAATTAATTCATCACCTTTTCTAGAAGCACATTTATGAAATCAAATATACTTTAGAAAAACTTGGATTCATATGGTCAATTATTTATTTATACTTGCATTGATTTCACGTGCTATAATTTGTATATATGAATATCGTTTATAAAATTCTGTCATAAAAAAGAAAGTTAAGGACTTCATATTTTCTCAAGGTAAGTGGACCATTAAAATCTATCATCAAATATAGAAATAATTAATTAAATATATAACAATTTGATCTGAAATAAAAACAAACAAATTAATTACTCTTAAAACAATAAAAACTAGTATTAATTACTCATCTTTTTTATGAGAGGAAGGGTTATAATGATCACAGAGTGTTTGAATATAAAATTTAAAAAATTATCTTATTTTATAGAAAATTTGACATATTTTACGATAAAAAAATTTTAAAAATGAAATTTCAAAAATTTATAAAGTATTTTAATTATTTAAAATTATAAATTTTGAAATTCTATTTAGAATGTAAAAATTCAAAAAATATATATATATTCTCTCTTTTCTCTCAAATTTATATATCTTCTTTATATCGTTCTTTCGGATTAATCTTAATTAAGACATTGTTTACTCGTAATTTTCTTTATTAATGTTATAGGTATTTTTCAAATATTGTCAAACACAATTTATTTATCATAGTTAATTGAAATTATTTTCTATTCAAGTTAGGTGCAGCTGCTTTTAGATTAAAATGATGTCAAGATTATTTTTCAGCAACAGAGGCTGGGCTACTTTTGGACGATGCTACTTAGGTGTTTTATTAATATCAATGAAATGATTTTTCACACGAAGGAAGACAATGTTTTTTAAACGACATTTATAAAGGCTGTTTTTCGCTTTGAATTTGTTAGTGCATGAAAGAATGTTGAAGAGACAAAAATCTCATTATCATTGAAGTGGAAAAACTGATACAGAAAGAAGCCAAAACAAGGCTTATTTATATACAAGCATAAGTGGAAACACTAGTAAAGCAGAAGATATATGTGATATCTCTCTCAGCCTCTGTATTGTAATTTTTGTCGAATAACATGAAAATCAATTTTGATATTTCATGCCGAAATATATTTATTTCGTGAAGAAAATTCGTTATGATAAATTCTGACTTGACTCTGATATCGTGTTAGAAAGTGGAATATCCAGTTATATATTATAAATTGACCTTATCTCTAATTGATGTGGAACTTCCAACAAATGTGAAAACTAGAATGTGCATATTTTTAAACAAGTAATGGAGTCATTGCAACTCAGGTCAAGGAAGTCAAGAACCTGTATTCGGCTTTAGAAAAGGATTTGGATACACTGTTTGATTCTTGGAATTTCAAGCAATGAGAGATGTTCCAAGAAAAACGCAAAAATGAAAGACGACCGTGTAGTTAAATATGTGATCATCTTTATTAAGTTACAAAAGATAGTTAAATATATGAATGTAAAAAGTAGTTATTTTTATATTTGGAAATTTGATTATGATGAGCATTTATTTGATGAGTGAAAGGAGCATTGGCATAAAGTGGATGTGAGTAACTAAGTAGAGTAGAGTGCTCTGACAGAAGCAAGGTTGTGAAGACTAAGATGGAACCCTATTCTTGACGTGTGAGCAGAATAAGATGCATCTGCTATCGTTTTCTTTCTTCCAACTAAACCAAACTCACTTCACCTCTAACACATAGGCCACACCCAAGCTACTCTATATACACTACTTTTTTCGTACAATCAACGTTTCCACACTTTTTTAAAAGCTTACTCACTCTCATTTGACAATCTATTTATTTAATAATATATAATAATGTATATTTAAATTTTAGACTGCAAAAATTAAAATATTATTATTTTAAGTTATTAAATGAATGCCTTTTATTTGGTTTGACGTGTCAACGTGTGAAAATCGATTTTCTACACTAATAACAAATTAAGTAGGAAATGTACAATCTTTCTTCGCACTTCAAGTGTATCTTAGTGGAAACATTTTCATGTGATCCTAGAAAAGTTTGTTACTATAGATAATCACGCATGAATTAGTTTAAAGGTAATAAAATATATACACATGAAAAAAAATTAGTTGTATGCATAACACATAGTCTTGAATAAGATTTATTAACATTAATTTTACTCTTAACTTTAATTGAACAAAATATAATCATTTAAATGATATCATAATACTACCATTTTATTATTCTTCGTATGTATTTATTTAGTTAAAATGGTTAAAACAACTAAAAAGAGTAACAGAAACTGAATATTGAGCTCTGGAGTGGGACTTAACATAGCTTAATATTATGAAAATTAAATTTTAAATAGAAACATGAATGAGATAAAAGTCAAAGTGAATTATGAAGTGAAAAAAAAAAGAAATGAAAAAAAAAATGATCTATTTGCTAACTTAATTAAAAAATTGAAAATATTCCCAACTATGAAAACAACAAGTAGTTGTTGAAATCAAAAATTAGAAACTACATAGTGTTATAAAATTATAACTTTTCTATTTTAACCCATTAGAGTGAAAATGTTTTACACTTTAAAACCCAAAAATCGAAAGAAAAAAAACTCTGTTCTAAATTATAGTTTTTTTTTTTTTCTTTAAAGATGTTATTTTACATGTATCTTGAGACACATTGATTACACTCGATGATAGAGTAATATAACTCTTAGATGTTAAGACACGTAAGAAACTGCATCTATATCCTTTGCGTGTGTACTTATTTCTTCCCTCCTTTTATCACGGGCTAGATCTTGTACTACCAGAAATAATTCCGTACTTTCACAACAGTACCAATTTAAAAATATTGCAAGTTTATTATTTACAACAATTAACCTTTATTATTATTACCTTATATCTATATCATTAATAAAGAATTATCTTTATAATTTTATCCTTAAAAAAAGTGTGAGTTAGTTAAAAGAGAGAAGGGGCAACAATGATGCAGAAGAGCGCAGAAAAAAGAAAAAAAGTTACCGTACAAATATAACTGGTTATGGAAATAGCACGATCGATCATGTCAATTTATTTATTCTACGTCCATGATTTTTCACTGCCAGCGTACTATACTATCTACAACACAGTTTTCATCTTTTTCTTTTGTGACATTATTTTTTTAAATTACTATTAAAATTAATTATTCTTTCTCACGCTTTATTTGTTTAGTTTTATTGTTTTCCACAGCGAATATTTAAAAATGATTATATATATATATATATATATATATATATATATATATATATATATATATATATATATATATATATATATATATATATATATATATATATCCATATCTGACGGGTGAAAGTGACGGAGAATAGGGTAGGGGCCATTGTTCATGTTCATGGTTGTTAACTTGCTCACTGGTCTTTCATGTCACTAAGATAACCCTATTCCTGTTCCTATTCCTATTCTATTCCAATTCCATTATGGCCAAATAGTCTTTCATGTACGGAAAAGCCATCTTTTCCGTTAAATAAGAAATTCAACCATCATAACATAAACTTTCAAAATCATTAAAACAGATTTATTTATTTTTTATATTATTAATTCACTTGTTTTCTAAAATTTAAGGACTATCTTATTCATATGAAAATATGGAAACTAAATATAAGTTTGTTGAATATATATATATATATATATATATATATATATAGATATATATTAAAAATATGTTTCTTTTAATATCTAACGTGACTTCGTTTTTTTTTATAAAATATGATTTTAATTTTTAAACTTACAAAATTTAAATTTAGTTTTATTTTAAATTTTGATATATATTTTTCTTTGAATTTAATAAATAAATAAATATAATTATAATAACTTATTTGAATTCATTTTTATTTTTCATATTGAACGATATTTTAGTTTAATATTTAAATTGTTTACAATATATAGATACTTTTTCAGTTCAATGACAAATTTGAACACTACTTAATACATAAAATTATTCGGTTAAGAAAATTATTTCTATTAAATTTAAAAATCAAAATACATCTAAATTTAAGATTCTAATTTCACATGAAGTAATAATTTGACAATTACAAACATTTTTAATCTAATTGAATTAATATTTTTTTAGTTGACAGGTTTAGGTATGATCTTCATTGATAAAGCAGTGATGTGAGTATTGTTTGATTTAATAATTATATACTTTTTAAAAATTATCAGTCAGCTTGTTTGAAAAATTAGCTTGACCTATAAAGGGATGATCTTCATTAATAAAATTAATTAAACGAGTTTTTTTTTTCATAAAATACATCGATCTTGATAATGTAACAACTAAAGACGTGCAAAAAAATTCATATGAAACTGAAACTAGTATTTTAAAATTCATCGTTATAAAGCAACCAGACATATGTGTGCTTTGGTAGATGTTTGATAAACTAATCAAGTATATGTTTGATCAACAGACCATGACTTTACCTTATGAGCAGTTATTTAATTTTTACAGAAAAGTGTTTAAGTAAAAAAAATGATAAAATCCTCTCCCTTTTTTTATTGTACTTATTTCTATCTCCATTATACCAAATAAACTCATTTATTTGTTAAATCTGTACGTACTGTTTATTTCTCAACTTTTACCATAACTATTTTAAGATTAGTTTATTTATATTTCAATGATATTACAATTATTTTACACGGTGTTCAAATAGAACCCATTTGTGACGGTGTAATAACATGTCATGTACTTTCTATATTAAGATGTATTAGATTTAAAAAAAGTTCTTAAGTGTAAAAAATCAATATTTTTAACTAGTCTCTTGCTCCCACAGTACTTTTAATACACTCATTTAACTATTTGAGTGTCTTTAATACACTTGTGTTAAAAAAAAGAAGACAATATCTTAGACAAGAAAATAATAAGAGAAGTGACATTCATATTCTAACCTAATATCTTCTAAAAGTTGAAGAGTAGAAGATATTTTCATATTTTCTATAGTTTATTAATATTCAGTTAGGTGTCTTTCAGCTTCGGGTGTAAAATATATTTTTATTTATTTATCTTTCTAAGACTGTCTATTAACATGATTTTGAATTTTTTTTTTTGCAGATAATATATAAATATAAATTCTCTAAACACTATGCACGGCACCGAATACATCTTTCTCTGTACGATCTCTCTCTCCCTAGAATTTAAATTAGGCACTTTACTTTCATTTTCACTGACCCAACTAGTTGGCCATTAAAAATGGATTTAAGAAGAAGAAATATCTTGAAAAAGGAACCTCACCTCATTCCATTAATTTATTCTACACTGATAGATGAATTAGTGACAAACTTGTACCCTTTGAGAGAAGAGTTGGGAACAGTGTTTCACCATAAAAGGGTATACCTTTTCCACACTTCCACACGCTCTCTGCATTCTCTCTCCCTCTTTCTCTCTCTTTCTCCCATTGGTGGCTTTCATCTCAAAGCTGGAACCATCTCACAAGCCAAACCAAACAACACCAAAACCAACATTCCTAATATCAACGCCTTCCCCCAATAAGGAAAGTAAAATCCACAAGTACAAATCCAGCGACAAATTCCTTACTCAGCTAAACTCTTCCAACTTCATATCCATCCATCACCAACACCACCACTCCACAAAAATAAACAAAACAAAAATCCATAGATACCTTCTCCCACCACCATCTGCTACCAAGCTTCGATTTCACAAAAGCTAAATTTAGTTAACACCTGCATATTAACTTCTCTGCTACACGTTCCTCCTCACACTAAACAAAACAATACTCTTTTTCTGCTTTTGCTTTTCACAACACACTCCATAAATAGTCAACGACTCACCCCTCCCTTGCTTTTTTAGGTGGGTTTCTTTGATTGTATGTCGGTTCCTTCTGCGTGATGTACCTCGCTCACCCGGCTAATTCAAGAGGCTAAAGCTGTTCGCTTTCTTTTTCTGTTTTTCTTGTTTTTCCAAAAGAGGATAGATTAAGGTGAAGGGTATATATACATGGCGAGGGAGAAGATTCAGATTAGGAAGATCGACAACGCCACCGCCAGACAGGTTACGTTCTCCAAGCGTCGCAGAGGGCTTTTCAAGAAAGCCGAGGAGCTTTCGGTTCTGTGTGATGCTGATATTGCCCTCATAATCTTCTCTTCTACTGGGAAACTCTTTGAGTATTCAAGCTCCAGGTCTTTCTCTTTCTCTCTTTTCTCACTCTTTATGTTTTGATGGGGTTTTGGGTTGGGGATGGTCAAGATAAGATCTATATCTATAATGACAGTTTTTCAGACAACTTCGCTAACTAAATGAACTCATTGTTGCGTACCAAGCATGTATATGTCATGTTATATCGGTTCTGCTGCTATAGATGGTGAGTTTTCATTTTAAATGAGTTATGAGAGTTCTGACTTCTGATACAGTTGTTGGGCTTTAACGGTCGTCTTGTGTTGTTTAATCGCTTCTGAGACATTTGTGTGCATTGTTCTTGAAGCTCAGTACCCACTGTTCATTTCTGTTGTCTGTTTTTGTTGACCATTCCTCCTTTGCTTTCTTGTTGTGGAGTTTTTTGAGAGTTTTAGGTATGAAAATTTATTAGATTATTGTACCGATTAATTTACCAGTTTAAGCTAATACATGAAGCATCTATGAACTGAAAGAAATGGATGAACATGAGTGGATGACATGAATCTGGGCAAGGTGATTAGTGCTGATTTGCAATGAGATGTGTGTAGCAACTCCTCTTTTGTTTCCTCGGTGAACTTATGAGAAAAGTAAAAAAAGACACCTGTTTTTTTTTTTTTTTTTGCTGCATAATTTATTACAATGATATTAGAAGAATTTGTTTGAAAAAAAAAAATTCTGGAATGATTTAAAAGAATTATTTACAATTTTTAATAATATTAATAAAAATATTAATAATATATAATAGCAATAAATACATTTTTATTATTCAATAGAAATAATCTTTCATTTTATTTTTCTTTCTTCTCCATTATTTTGTTCAACCAAACCATTTCCATGTTCACTCATATTTCCCATCTCTATTTTCTTTTCTCTTTCATTCTCTCTATTTCTATTTGTGAAACAAGGACAATCATTGTTATTTTTTTTTATAATTAAATTTGTACTTATATGCTGTATATATGTGGCTCGGAAAGAAAATGATAATAATTTATGCCTGTACTTCACATTTCAGACGTTGTTCTCCGATTCAAATATTCACTTTAAATGACGATTGATGAAACATTTCATTTGGTGAATTGCTGAGATTATAATTTTAATTCTGATTAGAAAACAACATTTATAATATTGTATCTGATTTTTTCTGATTACAATTATGTAATGCTTAGGTAAAACCAAAGTTTGCTGTGTCAAAAACAGTTTTCTTTTTCTTTTTCCTGAAAACAAGTTGTTTATAGAAACACACTAATTAGATAAAAAGCTTGTTTTTCTCTGTAGAGCTATGGATATATGTAACCCTTACACTTTTGTCACCTTTTTTAGCAAATATACGATTGCATACATTTTTCTTACTTATTTCAAGGTTATCATATAATGTTGCTTCTTTGATAACAAGTGCTTTGAACTTTTAGTGTTGTTGAGATAGTAATATGAAAACTGGCTATATAACAAAATGTGACAATTATGAGAGAAAAGAGAATGATGAGTCACTCCAATCCCCTGGGTTGTCCATCGTGATATTTGTGGACTTAAATCTTTGGAAAATGAATTCACCACCATTAACAATCCAGATGAAAGTATGCGGAAACTTGATGAAATAGTTTGTACATGCCAATTTAGCCCTGGTTTGTGACAGTAATTATCATCATCATGATATCTGATATAAGCAACAATTCACTATGCCCCTTAATTTTTTTTACTCATGATTTAGAGGCTTCTTGCTGTCAAAAGGTTTTATGCTTCAAGTAATTGGATTTGTGTATCTGCTTTTACATTTTAAGAAAATGTGAAAGAAAAATTAAATAATGGGTTTTCTTTGAGTTAATCTTATAAGAGGCAAATTTGCAACAGGGAGCTTATAAAAATTTCTTGATAAACCTTGATCAATATTACTCGGATAGTTTACTGAATATGCAACTCTATATTCTATATTGTGCTTGGAAAGCCGAATTTGGCTTTCTTTTGGGTGGGTGTGAGCGTTGGTAATAACACCTTTTCCCCCAACAAAGTTCTCAAACATTTAGAAGAGTAATAGAAGAGTAAGAAAAAGAAAAAATTGAAATTAATTTATTTATAAACTAATTTTGTAAAAGAAATGATTTTTTAAAATCTTTATTTTTTAACCTGTAAGTGATGATTTTTTTTATTAAAGTTATTTATCGATAAACTTATCCAACTTATCCTTATTAAGTGACATTGATTTGCCTATAATCTGTAGGTTTTGACAAACCTGTTCCTGCATTAAAGCTGCTACTCTACATGTACCTTGTCATTCTGATTAATTTCCGTCTTACAAGGCTTAGAATATGGGACGTGGAGTTCAAGGTTTTTATTTAGAAATTATAAGAAAAATTGGTTGGTGTAAGAGAAGTAATGAGTCATAAATAATAGTTTTAAATTTTAAATACAATATAAATGAATTGTTTATATATGATATGACATGACAAGACTTAAGTTGACTCATCAAACGAAGTGATCTAGTCTCGTAAAGTGTTATATATTTGGAAAAGTTTCTCTTTAAGAAACTTTTCAAAGAGAAAAGATAGTTTCTTCATCAGGTAAATTTAACTCAAGCTATTTTCATAGAAACTTTCTTACATAGGTTTTTATATATATAGTTTTGTAATTAGTAAATAAATTAATTTTAACTTAAAAATTGCTTAATAATTAATTTATGCGTCGTAAATAAATAAACAAACACAAAACACAACATGTTTTGTTTGATCTTAAGTTTACTTTTATTTCTTGGTGGTTGTTAATGTATCCATCATGTGACTTTTGATACCATTGTCTTATGAAGCATGAAGGAGATACTTGAAAGGCATCATTTGCACTCAAAGAACCTAGCAAAGATGGAACAGCCATCTCTCGAGTTGCAGGTTGGTGGTTCCTACATTACATTTCGTGTTGAATTGTTCTTGGTTCAACAGAAAGTAACATTACAGAATTCATTCACCACAATTTCACGAGACAGTGAATTCATGATCTCGTGTTGTCCCACTTGATTCCATGTTTAGGAGATTGGAACGAGTTATACTTTTAGAATAAAACTATTTCGAAGGTTTAAAACTTCAATGACAATCATTAATTTCTGAAATGATTATTCAGCTGGTTGAGAACAGCAACTGCACCAGATTGAGCAAGGAAGTTGCCAAGAAGAGCCATCAACTAAGGTACAAAGTCTCACGTTTTCATAATTGAAAATCAATTTTGTTTGTTGAAATGTAAACATGTATATAACAATGAAAAAGAAATGCAGGCAACTAAGAGGAGAGGATCTTCAGGGTCTAAACATCGAAGAATTGCAACAACTGGAGAGATCTCTAGAAACTGGATTGGGTCGTGTGATAGAAAAGAAGGTGTTGCATACATAAATCTATCTCCTGCAGTGTCCACCAGCTCAATAATTTCCCTAATGACTTCATATAATTGATTAAACCTTTTTTATTTTCAGGGAGAGAGAATTATGGAAGAGATCGCTGATCTCCAAAGAAAGGTTAGAAACTGAACATTGGGTATCATTAGTAGAAGATCCACAGATTACAGATTAAATCATGTTGCATTCATTGGTCCACAAATAAAGCATAAACTAATTAAGTGAACCTGCAGGGAATGGTACTGATGGAAGAGAACGAGCGACTAAAACATCACGTACGATATATATATTTTTTGTCTCTAATTTTAACATGAAACAACATGAAACATAGAATGAAGTTGTGTTGTGTAATTGTGTTGCACCAAAGGTGGCGGGCATGGTTAATGGTCAAAGACGTGGTGGTGCCGAATCTGAGAACTTTGTTATGGATGAAGGTCAATCTTCAGAGTCTGTGACCTACGTTTGCAATTCTGCAGGACCTCCGCAGGACTATGAAAGCTCAGATACGTCCCTCAAACTGGGGTTAGTCTTCATTAACACTTTAGCACAAACATTCAGAACTTAGTTAACTTTTCCTTATTTTGACAAATGCTAGGATCTATGTAATGTTTTATTTTCTATATTCAAACTCAAATTGCTATGGATTATTACTTGTATGCTACAATACTCATTTAATCTTTCATGAATTACTTGCAGGTTACCATACTCCGGTTGATGGGAAAGTGTGTGAAGAGATAAAAACTCAAACGAAAAAGACAATATGATGGTGTAAATTTTCGTTAGTGATTGTGACTCTATTGCCATGGTCGTACATATTAGTGGTTAATTGTAATGACCAATGGGTATTCTAGATGATGTTGAAAGTAACAGTTAGTGAGGTTTTTAATTGCCTTTTTTTTTTTTTAACTAGTACTATAATCCTGGCTTCTCTGCGTCTTATTACATGAGCAAAAAGTATTTTAGGTTTTAGATATTTTTTTTATAAGTATTTATAGAAGAAAATATTATGTATAGTAAAGCTTTTAATAGGTTAAATTTTAATTTCTATCAATGCTTGAAGAAGATAGATGATTAATGCAATAGAATCTTAATGTGATTTTATTAGACGTTTTATATAAAGAAATTATATCTGTAGAGGGTGTGTTAGAGAACGAGTATAGCCTTGGTACTTTATATACATTCTCCTCAAAACTATGTATGGAGAATAGATTTGTGGTTTGGCATAGTTACACACGTAGAGAAAATCAATATAAGAGAAATCTAAAACTATTACCTACTTTTTCTTCTAAAATTTTTAACACACTTTCTAATTATAAGAAGCTCTTGATATGTATGTGATAGTATAATGTAATTATGCATATAGAGTTTTAACAAATATTTTGGTATTTCTCTAAGGTATTTTTATTAGAAAGTTCAATTTGTACAATTTATACTTATAAAATTGATTGGTTTATATGCATCTTTGTAGGCCTATATAGTCCTTTGGTTCCAAAATTTATAAAAATTGCTCAATATTTTTTTCTCAATTTATTTACTGAATGTGGTTATATAATTTATTAGTAATCAATGTGATCCTTTTTAATAGATTGACGATAATATTGTTAAAAAAAATATGACTTGAAGTGATACATTATCTTTGTTTTTAGAAGAAAAATGTTCATATTTTCTGCCAAGTCATTTATTTCTAATGAATTTAATATTGACTTAATAAAACGAGTTACATTAACTCCTTTTAATAAATATTAGGAACATATTGAGTAAAAAATATATTGAGAGAAAATATTGAATAAAATACTGAGATAAAAAAAAATATTAAGTCTTATTTATATATTATAAATTTATTTTATTTTTAATTAATGCCGGATATTTAACCCATTGTTCTCATATTGAAATATGAAAATCTTTTATATATGACTAGATATTTTGGAAGTGATCAAATAATAAGTGATAGAATATATTTAATAAATATATCAAATAAACCTTACTATGAGCTTTATTGTAAAATAAAGAATTATTTTATTGATATACTAATTATATTTTTAGAATCTTTATTTGTAATGATCAAAACCTTTGAAAAAAAATATAAAAATATGTTAAAATAAATATGAAAATTTTTAAAATATTTTTTCTTAACTATTATGGAAATATTGAAAAGATTTTTTATCTTAATAATATACTATGTACAAATAAAAATTTGTGAGATTCTATTCTATTTAATAGTATTTATTACTAATAAAAAATTGTAATTGATATATAAATTAGAATCTAAATTAATATCTAATATTAGATACCATAATTTAGCTACTTACTATTTTTTTTTTTAGCTTCTTTCTTCAAAGCATTAACTATATTAGTGTATATATCCCATATGCAATGTGATCCTTATTGATACATGACATTTTCGGCTTGGACACCTTTTTGGTGAACACATGCATATTACCCAACAACAATATCCATGTTTAAATGATGATAGAATTTTGTGTGCAGTACTTGTTATCATGCTAAATGATAACACAAGTTACCTTTTACTCTTTTACTCTTGGTCACTCTCAAACTACACATTTTTTTTATGACAACAGATGAAGACCATACTCCAACCTTTCCCATGCATGGACATTGTTTTTCCTAACTACGGTTGATGATCACACATGCTATGTTTGGGTTTACCTAATGCAAAATAAAGTGAAACTCATACTCATATTTGTAATTCCATCAACCTTGTTAAAAACCAATTTGATACCCACATTAAAATCTTACGAATCAACTATGATAAAGAATTGTTCATGTGTGACTTTTTTCATTCAAAAGGAGCTTTCATCAAACATCTTGTATCGAAACTTCCTAACAAAATGAGAGTGTGGAATGTAAACAATGATAATGCTTGATGTCACCCTTGTTAAAAAATAGATTTTAAACCTAACTCAACCCTACAAAATCGGCGTGTAAGATGAAGTTTTTACTCACTTCTGTATTATAAACTCGCCTTATCTCTAGTTGATGTGGGATATCCAACACACCCCTCACATTTATATACATTTCGAGCGTGAAACTAAACATTAATAGGAAGTCTGATAGCAACCCGATAGTCGATGAGATGATAAGCTCAACAAACAACAAATCTCTCGATAATAGATGACACAATAGGTCGAACAAACAATAAATCTCGTTAGCATAAGCTCTAACTCAAGGTTCTAATATCATGTTAAGAAGTTGACTTTAAGCCTAACTCAACCTTACAAAATCGATTTGTAAGGTGAGATTTACAACCACTTATAGATGAATTTTATCGACGAAATTTGCAAATCCATTATTAACAAAAATATTTGTCAACAATTAAAATTCTAATTTATCAATGAATTTATTACTAATGAAAATTTTCGTCAATAACTTAAATTGTAAAATTCATTAATAAAATTCATATAAATTATGTTTTACTAACATTTTTTTATTGGTATAATTTTGTAGTGACTAAACACACACTACATGTTTGGGATGATGGATTATACTATGCAATTAAATATGTTTTTTAAATAATATTATGAAGAATTATTTTGTTCCATGGATTGAAATGTCTAAGTACTATTTATACATTTAGTTAATATGTTGACTATTATCAAAATAGAAAGATTTTACTTACATGTTTTTTTTTCATTTTTTTTAATCTGATTGTGTTGGTAGTTGCAGAGTGGTTGTGGTGGTTGTGGATTTAGTTTGGTGGTGGCAGCAGTTTTAGTAAGGTAGTGGTTGTGATTGTGGTTGTGGTGTTGGTGGTGGCTATAGGGTGTTAGTGGTGTTTTTAGTTTGGTGGTGGTGGTAGTGGCAACGACAATAGTAGTGGTGATGGTGGTGGTGGTGGCAGCGACATTGGTGGTGGTGACACTGGTGAAGGGTCATGAAATAGAGGATGAGACTAAATTGAACAAATTTAACTAAATTAAGGACTTATTTGAATAAAACACAACTAGTCATAATGTGAACAGTGTCACGTCATGTGAACATTGTCAGTCTGTACACTCTCTCATTATCAATTTAAATGGCGTCAACGAAAAAAATGAAATTGAACATAATTTAGCAAATCAATGACCAAATTGAACAGACAAAAAAAAAAGAATCAAATTCAACAAACTGGACCAAAAGAGAGACCAAAATAGTATTTAAACCATATTTGTTACCTTCACTTTATCATAAATGTCAATCGATCAACAACAATAATAATTATATTTAGAACAAAATAGCTTACAGTGATAGTATATAAAAAAACTCATGACACCAACTATAAAAAATAATAAAGATGTGTTTGGATTGAAAAAATGATTTGAGTATGAATGAGTAAATGGATTTGAGGAGATAGAGAATAAGTTTTGTTTAAATTAAAGAAAAAATGTCACGATTTGAGTGGTATTAAGACGAAAGTTTGCGTATGATGTGATAAAGTGATAGATTAAAAATGTTTTAATAAATAAATTTAAATATAAATAATAAAATTATATTAAAAAAATTAAAATTGTTATTTAAAATTATAAAAATATAATTTGTTATTATTATTAGTATTAGTATTATTTTATGGTTATTATTATTATTACAAATTTTTGTTCTAAATAGAATTAAACAAACATATTAGTTTTCATAATGTACAAAGCTAAAAACATATCTCAGTGTTTTACTTGACCAACAAAATAGGTGGGTAATCACATTAGTCAAGTAGTCAAAGTGAACCGCCCATCTCCTCGTATCTTTCTAAAACACAAAGATGAATCCTTGCCCTCATCTCTCCATATCCACTCTCAGATATCATCCAAATAATTTGAAACAAGCATCCTCGATCAATGGATAACCATCCTCACTAATAGTTGTGTTGAAATTGAGGTATGTTATAGATCAAATTTGTCATGTTAGTAATAATAAAATTGTATTATTATTGATTTCATTGTGATATTTATTGAATTAATATGATAAGATCCTTAATTGGAATTAATGACTTATTGTTATAATAAAAATTATAATAATGAGAAATAAGTTTTATATAATTTTAATTTAAATTGTTTTTGATCATAGGAATATTAAGGATAAGACATCATTAATTTGGATAGATCGATATGTTTGTAGTGATTTTCATCAGATAAAGATTAAAAGATCTCATTTTTTAAGTTATACATATAAATGATCCAAATAGATATATAACCATTAAACTGACTCAAGGGGGAATTCCTTATAATTAAGATTACCTTTGAATTGTCAATGGGAAATTATTTTGAAGAAATATATAATTCTTGTGGAATTAATGATTAATCAATAAATAATCCATCAACTCTTGGTAGTGAGTTTGAACTCTATATAAATAAAAACCTTGGCCAGGGTAGTCATTCATTGTTTATTAACTTATAAGAATTTGATAGTTATACCATACTTTAAAGTTAACATAAAAATTTAATGGGAAAAAATATTATATTAATCTTTTATTGATTCAAAAATAAAAGATATTTAATATGATCGGATCGTTAAAGAGTGTTGCTAGATGCCATTAATAAATTAATGAGTTAATTTATTACCAATTTAGTAAAGAACATTCCGGTCACACATTAACTAACAATGTTCTAGTTTTTGTTGGACAAGAAAAGTATTATTGATTAAATTAAAGGGTTTAATGTTAATTAATTGATATATTTTCTCTTAGAAGAATATTATTGTACTTTTTTGCAATACCAAAAGTACAATTAATAAAGTTTTAATTAAGTAAGACTTAATTAAAAAATTGATGAATCAAAATTTAAATATGATTTAATAAGATTTATTTTATTACTGAAAATAAAATAAAAATTAGATTTAGTTTTTATGAGTTAGGAGCTAAAGATAGATGTAGGCCCGAGTGATTTTCAATAAGATAGAATAACACCAACTTAAAAAGATATAAAAGGTAGTGAGTGACACAACAAAAACAAAATCAATCTTCCACAGTGTGATACACACGTAAAGCCTTAAATTGTTTTTGAAGGAAATAAAGTCTTAAGATCATTGCAGTCAGGTATTTTTCTTGAAAGTTTTATTCTTATTTGTTTCTCAATATATGTAATTTAATTAGAAATAGATAAATTATTTTTCTTGTGTTCCCTAAACAATGAAGCAATGAGAGTTAAAAGACTTTTATGTCGTTCTTATGTTTCCCATTTTACCATGAGGTTATCAACATGAGGGTTAAAAAATATGAAATAATATAAATGTTAATATATATATATATATATATATATATATATAATTGGATTAAAATTCTTCTTCTATCAAATATTTTGATTTACTTTTTCAATTAAAAAAAAAGTTCCTATCAATAAAATTATATTTCTCGATACATATAGATGTCCTATATTATTAAATACTAAATAGTATTAAATATTAAATAATACTAAATAAATAGATTTATAGTATTTAATTTAAATATTATATTCATATCGTATTTATATGAATAGAATATTTAAATTATATTCAAACTTTTATATTTATTTTTTGTATTTTATTTTTTTAGTTTAATATTATACCAAGTATAAAATATAGATACAAAGAATTATGAGGAGAGATGAGTCATCTCATTTTGAAGGTAGATAAAAAGAATATAAAAGATGGAGAAGAGTCATTTCATTTCTAAATAGATCGAAAGAATTTAAAAGATGAGAAGAGAAAGATATGGAGAAGAGTCATCTTATTTCTAAAGTAGATCGAAAGAATATAAAAGATGAGAAGAGATAAAAGATGGAGAAGAGTCATCTCATTTCTAGAGTAGATCGAAAGAATTTAAAAGATGAGAAGAGATAAAAGATGGAGAGAAGTCATCTCATTTTTAGAGTAGATCGAAAGAATATAAAAGATGAGAAGAGATAAAAGATGAAAAAGAGTCATCTCATTTGTAGAGTAGATCGAAAGAATATAAAGGATGAGAAGAGATAAAAGATGGAGAAGAGTCATCTCATTCCTAAATTTAATAATTTAGGATAATAAAGAACATAAGATATGAAAGATGGAGGAGTCATCTCATTTGTAATTTAATAATTTAGTCTCATTCTTAAATGTAGTAATTTAGGATAAAAAAACATAAGATGCCTCGGAAGGAGTCATCTCATTCCAAAATTTAGTAATTTAGTATAAAAAGAAACATAAGATATGAAAGATGAGAATGAGTCCTCTCATTTCTAATTTAGTAATTTAGTCTCATTTCTAATTTAGTAATTTAGGATAAAAAAGAACATTATGAAAGATGGGAAGGAGTCTCATTCCTACATTTAGTAATTTAGGATAAAAAAGAACATAACATATGAAAGATGAGAATGAGTCATCTCATTTCTAATTTAGTAATTTAGTCTCATTTCTAATTTAGTAATTTAGGATAAAAAAGAACATTATAAAAGATGGGAAGGAGTCTCATTCCTAAATTTAGTAATTTAGGATAAAAAAGAGCATAAGATATGAAAGATGAGAATGAGTCGTCTCATTTCTAATTTAATAATTAGTCTCATTACTAAATTAGTAATTTAGTCTCATTTCTAATTTAGTAATTTAGGATAAAAAAGAACAAAAGTCATCTCATCTCTAATTTAATAATTTAGTCTCATTTCTAATTTAGTAATTTAGTCTCATTTCTAATTTAGTAATTTAGAATAAGATATTAAAGACGGAGAGGAGTCATCTCATTTCTAATTTAATAATTTATATAGTAAGTTAGGATGAAAAAGAACATCAAAATATGAAATATGGGAAAGAGTCATCTCATTTCTAATTTAGTAATTTAGTATAGAAAGAACATCAAGATATTAAAGATAGAGAGAAATCATCTCATTTCTAATATAGTAATTTAGGATAAAAAGAATATCAAGATATATGAAAGATGGGGAGGAGTCATATCGCGTCATCTCATTTTTAATTTAGTATAAAAAGAAAATCAAAATATTAAAGATGGAGAGGAGTCGTCTTATTTCTAATATAGTAAGTTAGGATAAAAGGAACATCAAGATATTATTAAAGATAATTTAGTAATTTAGGATAAGAAGAACATCAAGATATTACTAAAGATAATTTAGTAATTTCTGACAAAAAGAATAAGATATTAAAGATAATTTAGTAATTTAGTAAAAAGAACATCAAATATTAAAAATAATTTAGTGACTTAATAAAAAGAACATCGACATATTAAAGATAAGATAATTTAGTAATTTAGTAGGAAGAACGTCAACATATTAAAGATAAGATAATTTAGTAAGTTAGTGAAAAGAACATCAATGTATTAAAAATAAGATAATTTAGTAATTTAATAAAAAGAACATCAACATATTAAATATAATTTAGTAATTTAGTAAAAAGAACATCAACATATTAAATATAAGATAATTTAGTAATTTATTAAAAAGAACATCAACATATTAAAGATAAGATAATTTAGTAATTCAGTAAAAATAACATCAATATATTCAAATAAGATAATTTAGTAATTTAGTAAAAAGATCCTCAACATATAAAATAAGATAAGTTAATAATTTAGTAAAAAGAACCTCAACGTAATAAAGATAGAAAAAGTCATCTCATCTCTAATTTAATAATTTAAGATAAGAAAA
This sequence comes from Vigna unguiculata, assembly GCF_037176805.1. NCBI lineage: Eukaryota > Viridiplantae > Streptophyta > Magnoliopsida > Fabales > Fabaceae > Vigna > Vigna unguiculata. The sequence continues at coordinate 27,292,383 of NC_140793.1, forward strand.
ACATCAAAATATTAAAGACGAAGAAAAATCATCTTATTTTTAATTTAGTAATTTAGGATATATATATATATATATATATATATATATATATATATATATATATATATATATATATATAAATTTAGAAGAAATTAGAAGTGCCACAAGTGATGAAATAATGAAATTAGTATAAAGGATAATCATTCTTTTCAATGATCAAATGATTTTATATTATATTGAATCATATGATTTTTGTGTTTGTAGTAATACAATTTTTATTTAATATATAGTCATACAATTTGTATTTAATCCTATAGTCATACAATTTTTATTTTTAGTAGTTAAATATTAGCTTATCTTTATAATCATATTTTCTTTATGTTTTATCTTAATGTCTTGAAATCATTGAATTTTATTTTCTTGTCGTACTATTATATATATATATATATATATATATATATATATATATTACTTTCAATTTTTATCATTTAAAATTATATGGAGAAAAAAATTTAATGAGATAAAGAATTTTAAAATTTAGTAAATAAACAAAAATATTACTTACTTATCATATGTTTTAAAATATCACCGTTTTAATTTATTGAAACTTTGTTAGAAAGAATTCCAGCTAGGCAGACCTTGAAAAGAACAATTATAAATGAATATATTACTATAATATTAAATTAATATTTAGATGTCATTGTTGAATACAATAAAATATTTTTAAAACTTTACAGTAATATATAACTAATATATTAATATAATAGTTGTGATATTATAAAATGATATAACTTATGTAGAAAAGTTATGATGCAACTTTCAACACGTTCTTACCTCTATTATAGTTATCGAAACAAATCAAATGATATTATAATTACTAAGTTTGTAATTGTTTCTTTTCAGAATTGGATTGTGTAATTTTTGAATAAAATCATATAATTTAAATTATCATTGGCATTGTTAGTACGTTCAAATGTCTATTAGACTGTTCAAAGTTCTATTACACTGTTTATTGTTGTATTAATTATAGATGTTTTGTGACTTTAATTTTTTTCAACAACAAAAGATATATGTTAGAACATTTGAGCAGTGTTCGTTTGGGTGTGTTTCATTGTTTCAATGCATTTGAGAGAGCGGATTTGGTTTTGGAGCGTGTTCGGTTTCAGTCATTTGAAGAGATATGGAAGTGAAGATTTGAAGGATGAACGTATTATTTCATCCTCTAAAAAATGAGAGGATAAGCGAGTATAATCAGTTCTTTACGAAATTACCCTTCGCATTTTACTTGTTTGTGACCGGTATTTGTTTGTTTGTGAAGCTCATCCGCGATTTTGAGAGGTGAGTTATGGTGTGTGATTGTTGAGTGCATGGAAGGAGGGGGAAGAAGATGAGGTGGTTTGGGGTGTGATGGTCGAGGAAAAGGAGTGGTCGTGCGTTGAGGTGGTGGTGTGGTTGTTTGTTGGTAATCCACCGGTGTTGCGGTGCTGTCTGTGAGAGTGTTGCGGTGTGTTATGGAGGGGGATGACATCAGTGTGTTGTTGTTATAGAAGGGGGATGACACCAGTTACGTAACCGGTGCCTTGTTTTGTGAAGGACGACACCGACACCGGTGTCAATGGTTTTATTTTTTTTTATTTTTTACTTTTACTTTTTACTTTTTTTTTTACCTTTTTTTTACTTTTTTTTTTAATTTTTTAATCTTTTTTAACTTGTTTTTACTTTTTTTTTTAATTTTTTTTTAAACTTCATATAAATTTTGTTTAAAATTTAATTGTTTAACTTTCTTTTAAAATTTAATTGTATAGTTTTTTTTACATTCATAAAAATTTAATTTTTTTTATTTTAATTTTTTTTAATTTATAATAATTAATTATAATTATTTTTATAACATCAAATTACAAAAATCATTCTCTTTTTCTATCAAGGGTATTTTGGTAACTTTCTAATTTCATCTATTTTTACAATTTATTTTTTTATCACATCAATCAAATCTTTCACTAACTTTTATAAAACTTATCTCCAAATCCACTCATTTTACCCTCTAAATCTACTAAAAAAAAACACAAAAATCCATCTACTCAAATCTACACAAATTCATCTTTACATTCTCCCCCACATCCATCCCCCAAAGGAACACACCCTTAGAGAGGATGTGGGTACTTAACCATATAATTCATGTCAACGTATTAGACTTTTGATGAAACTCGTTTAATTAGACGGTTTGACGAAGGTGAATATAATATATTGGATCCTCTAATATCTTTGGAGACTTAAATTGATTTTTATGAAATGATTTTATTTGAAACTTAGATAATCCTACTTGGACAAATTTCAATTAAAACAATAAATTTTGTTTGTCTCAGTTGTATGTGAATAAATTATAGTTTTTCATATGATAATGATAATAATTCATTATAGAAAACTACTTTAGGATCTTAATATTTACGATTCTTACACATTCACTACATAAGTCATAATAGAATACTAACCACCTTGATCTATGAGAGATCCAATGAGAATGTGTTCTTCAATCTTTGTTCTTAACCTCGTCTTCCCAATTTATGTCGTTGCCTTTTTTTCTCCTCTCACGCTCTTTCTCTTGATGGCTCCGTGTGAAAGACCTCATGGCCATAGACGAATCCTAATCCCCTTTTATAAACCAATGTCCATCAAGTTGGACTAAGTTTTTTTTTATATTTATTTTATTTTATTACGACTTTCCATAATAACCAATAGATCCTTATATTTTATTAAATCACATTTGGACCTATCATAATATTTAAAATGAGTCACGTAATAAAATTAATTCGTCAATTAATTCTAACATTGTAATCCAAAAAGGTAAGACTAATTATTCTAAATATGAATGAAAATATGGTCACCACTTTCCCCTTCTTTATAGTTGATCTCTTGACTCTTTTAGAATAAAAAGGAGAAACCATTTGACAGACTTATGAGAGAAAGAGAGAAATGAATGCAAGAAGGAAAATGATCACACAAAAGAAGGTTTGGTTCAAGCAAAAATTTATGTGATTTTTATTTGAAGTGTATAGTCAATCGCCTATAGTGTCTACGATAAAGTTGTGATGCTCAACATATAAGGATATGTGCGACATCGATCAACCATTGACCGTTCAAGCTAAGATGCTCGACATATGAAGATATGTGCTACATCGACTAGCTGTCGGAGGTCAAAGTGATGCTTGACACATTACTATGATTTGGTGATCACTTCGAAGATTATGAAAACGTGTAACATCGACTAATCGACAACCACGCTTGTGTATTGACGTCACACGGGTGTAGTGCTAAACAACAACAAGAGTAAATAAGCTTGATAATTATCATAAAAAAGCTTGTAATCAAGTTTAAAAAGCAATTGGACCTTGATTAGACCAATCCTAATCACGGAACCACGTAAAAAATTATAAATAAAAGTCAAAGGTGTAGTTGTTGAAATTTTTTTCTCACATTTATTACAACATAAATTGACATTACCGATCAAATCATTACTGACTTAAACATCAAGAAACCTCTTTAAAAGGTATATCGATTAATAAGAGAACCGAACGAACGAGAGTTGAATTGAACAAACTGGAATGAAAACATGAAGATTGGACAAAATTGCTTAAATAGACATTAGATCTCTACACCCAAAACATAAGAAAACAAGATAACTTTCTATTATTTATATTAAAACAAAAATTGACAATGCATATTAACTGGAAACTATATTTTACCCGAAACTTTTTTTATTTTAATAATTTTCAATTAGAATTTCTCGATATAGAGATTTTCTGGAAGGAGAAAACTGTCTCGGAAACTTGGTTTGTTGAGTCCTTTCTGAGCCAATCATTTGACCAATTGATTTGACATAGGAATTTAGCACGACAGAATAAAATAATTTAATTTCCATCTCTTCATTGTTTTGACTTTTAAGGATTTATCTTACACGTGAATCCGAAGCAAGACATGTCCATATCCTTCCTATGTTTGGACAAAAATAAACAAAAGTGAACACACCACAATGCTACTCTACTCTTTCTTTGATTTCATCAGAGCTTTCTTCCTCTGTGCAAGCATGTAACTATACATGTGTATGCTACCTGCATAGAATTATGATGCCATGCAAAAGATTAATAAGGTTAACAAGAGGAATGTTAGTCAAAGCACAAATTAATGGTGAGAAAGATGTTAAGCTCATGCCTGGAACATAGATTCCCAATACAACAATAGCAGCACAAAAGTAATCGAAAGAGAAGTTCCATTTGTTTGGCATCCTTATGCAGTACTTCTCTGATGCCTGAAAAATACTGAGCTCGTTAACTTGGTAATGAAAAAACACCATATCAAATAGTTTCAGTCAATCCTATTCATGAGTCACAGACTATCAAATCTTTTTTCCCATTTCTCCGTTATATCTTTGAGAATCCCAAAATATAGCAGGTGGTCAGGTTTCAAAAGATCAATAAACACGAAACTTGAGGGCAATGGAGAAAAAAAAAAATCACAAAAAGAGGATAAAGCTTTTGCCTTCAAACTTCATAAGTTCCTTTTGGTGAATACAAGGGCAAAAGAGAAAATATGCATTCCTGGTGAACAAACAGAACCAAACCAATGGGATTCTAAAAGCATTGTGGACATTTGCTGCTCTAAATCTGTACCTTGATGAATGGCAAGGCATTGTATATCAGACCAACTTCGCTGCTGATGCCTGTTGGATATAGCACTAAAAAGGTGCTATACCTGCCAGAACAAAAGAGTGCAGTCCATATAACAGGAAGTCAGGAATATGAGAATGATTATCATATCAAATACAGAATTCCAAATTCAACTTCATACCTGAGCCACAAAAGCCATGAAGGGGCAGACCCAAATGCCTCTTTCAAGCCAAAGAAAAAATAGCGAATAATCTACAATTATTACAGCACAGCAAAGAGTATCATCAATATTGATTGTTGTTAATAGTTCTCTTCCCTTCTCAATAAATTATTTTGCCATGGATTACAAGGTATGTTTACCATGAGCAAAAGAAGAATTGTAAGGCAAGTCAGGGCACCAACCAAGTCTATAAGGCTTCTTTGGCAATCACCCAAATCATGTCTTAATATGCAAACTGAACTTACTGTTCAGAAGGGGTTTTGTGCGCAATTTATTTCAAAATATTGGGCCCCAATGATATATAGTATAGGTGTCAGTTAGCGAGATATCGCATGGCCATAATAAGGAGTTAGTCTGAACTTTGAGGTGAAATGGTCTTAAAAGCCTCATAAATTACACTAAAACTCCTAGAGTGTGTTTGGATAGAGTATTTTAATGAAGTAATTCATTTTTTTGAAGAATTTAGATTGCTTTGTAATGAAATGCTTTGTTTGGATACAAAAATTAAAAAGCATTTCAAATGCAAGCATTTTTTTGAGGGATTTCAATAAGCTAAATTAGTAGAAATTTAAATACCCTCAAAATAGGTGGAATTTGAAATTCTTCTCACTCAACCTCATATTCTAGACTCTTTGGTAGGCCCGATGACACAAACGGGGCCGACGATTCAAACGGGTCCGATGACCCGAATGGGCTCAACAATCCAGACGGGTCCGACGACCCAGACGGGTCCAACGATCCAGACAGGTCCGACGACCCAGACGGGTCCAACGACCCGAATGGGCTCAACGATCCAGACTAGGGGTGGCAAAACGGGCTGGGCCCAACGGGCCAGCCCGTCAGCCCGTGCTAAAAGGAACGAGTTGGGTTGAAGATTTCAACCCGTCAGTCCGTTCTGCCCCGTCCCGTCCAGCCCGTCAACTTGACGGGCCAAAGTACGGGCCAGCCCATCCTGGCCCGTTTTAAAAAAATAAAATAAAATAAAAATAATTAAAAAGATTAATTTTTTAGATTATATATTTTAAATGTATAAATATATAATAGTATTGTAATTTAAATCATTAACACCTACAAATTAAGTTTGAATTATTAGTTATAATTGAATAATTTAATATGTAAATTTAATAATTATTTTAACTTATCTAATTAAAAACATTAACTAATCAATTAAAAGTTAAAATAATATTTTATTTGATTAAATATGACTTTAATAATAATTTATATGTATATATAAACAAATTTAAAAAATAAAACAAATTAAAAAATTTGAAAACTAATTAAAAAAAAAAAAAAACTAGACGGGCCAGCTCGGCCCGGCCCGTTAGCCCGTCCTATACGGGACGGGTTGTGACTATTGGCCCGTTTCTGTTTGACGGGCCAGCCCATCCCGACCCGTTTTTTGACGGGCCACATACCGGCCGGGCTGGCCCGTTTGCCACCCCTTATCCAGATGGGTCCGACGACCTAGACGGGCCCGAGGACCTAGATGGGTTTAACGACCTGAATGGGCTCGATGATCAAGACAAGCATGTCCGTTGACCCGAACGGGCCCGACGACCCGGACGAGCCTTACGACCAGAACGGGTCCGACGACCCAGAATGGCCCGACGACTCGGACGGCGCAGACTATCCGGACAAGACCAATGATTTAACGAGCCCAACAATCCAGACGGGTCCGACGACCCTAACGAGCCCGACGATCCAGATGGGCCCGACGACCCGAACGGGCCCTTCCAAACCTTCGGGCCCGACGACCTGGACGGACTCGACAACCCAAACAAACCCTTCCAAACCGTCAAGCCCGATGATCTAGACGGACACGACGACATGGACGGTCCCAACGACACAGATGGGCCCGACGACTCGGACGAGTCAAACTATCCGGACGACCTAGACGAGCCCGACGGTTTGGAAGGCCCGTCCGAGTAGTTGGACCCGTCCAGGTCGTTGGCCCGTCTAGGTCGTCGGACCCGTCCAGGTCGTCAGGCCCGTCCAGGTCGCCAGACTCGTCTGTGTCGTCGGGCCCTTCTTGATCGTCGAGTTTCCAAATTTATCATGAACTCAAAACATAATTAAACCTAAAATAAATATTGTTAAAATTAAATTTTATCTCACAATAAATTCAATTTTTTTTTCCAAACAAGAAATTGAAATGTAAGGTATTTTAATTTCCTTATCCAAACAAATTATTTAAAAATGAATGGAATTTAATTGCAAGCAATTCAAATGCAAAGTATTTCAATTTCTAAGCATTGTTGAAATGCTCCATCCAAACACAAGGCTAGAGTTTTGTTGAATTACCCCAGATGCTCCTCCTTTTTTCATCACTACACTAACCCCTTTAAGTGTTCAGAAATTATTACATTGACCCCCCTTATATGTCAAACGATCCTCCTAATTGTTTTAAAAATATTACACCATATAACCCTATAAGTGTGAGGTTGTTGAAAGATTTAAAGAAACATAGGGGAGGTGTGCAATGTCAAAAAACCTAATGGGAAATTAGTGTAATTTTCTCAAAAGCCTAAGCACGTTATCATGTTGTGAGCAAAAATGCAGTTTCTTGCTAATTGTAGGGGTTTGTATGCTGACAAAACAAATTAGAGACATCTGAGCATGACCATATCCATGTTAAACCAAACTAGATATTTTGGGTTTGGCAGGATCCTGTTTCCCTGGTCACCCCTAGAACCAAGGGGAGGAATTGAATGCAAAACCAACTTCATGATAGTCAAACTAGATCCCCTTACGAACTGATTTCCCTTTGGCCAAAGGGGAACCATGACATAGTAACAGAGACAGTTTGAGGAGGTGACTGCACATATTTGTTGAATCCTGTGAGAAATACCCTTAGGTGCATTTTTTTAATGGATTAAAGGCGTAGATAAATTCAAAAATCGAGAACTTTTGCAACTGGGCTAACTCAGATTATGCAGATCAAATAAAAAACTGAAGAGAGAAACTCAATTGAGCGAACTGGACAGATGGCATACCAAGCATAGTTTGGGATGAAACATGGGGACAGCAGAATCAAAAGACATTCCCAAGGCCAAGACTGCTTCCATACAAAGGTTCATGAACTTCAGAGAAATTCAAGAAAGGAGTGTGAAAGGGCATATCTTAAGTGTGACTAGAAGTTCTTCCATATAGGCATTATTGCAAGGGTAAGGAACGTCAGGTACTACAGTAAACGGATGAAGAGACCAGGGACTCTAGAAAGGAGAGTGAAGGAAAAAGGTAGTAAGGACCGCATCGCAGTTTGAGGTGGTGGCTGCCGCAGCAGTGATATCAGACAAAAGATCATAGCTTGAGTCAGAACTAACAGAGAACGTTGCAAAACACTATTTCAAATATGAAACATTGTAATTTTAGAACGGTGAACTTGGGATTTGGTCCCCTTCTTTGAATCAGAACTCAAACACTATTTTCTCAATCATTTATACACACTCTGTTATGAAGTAGCACCATGTTCTTCATCCAATAAACACCCACCCTTCTCCAGCAACATTTCTGGTATTTCCCAACATTTTATTAACAACTGTGACAGTTTTTGCCATCCTCAGCCTCTGCTCTCCATTTTTTCCAATCATCTTTGAGTCTCTGGCCCTTTTCTGCCAAACCTATCACTACTTCCACTCAACTGTGGCCTTTGCATCATGGCTTGACCCTATATCTGCACTTTTCTGTTTTAACTTAACCTTCTTGTGCTCACTTCTAAGTGTTTTCCCTTTAAATTTTATTTATTTGTAGTGGACATCCTTCTACCTGCTATCATGTCAGCAGTTTTGGTGGAGTTTGTTGGGTTCTACCAGATTACCTTGATATGTTTAAGAATCAGATGTTTAGAAACTGTTATATTTGTGTCCGCACAATTATTGCAGATCAACTTAAAGGAAGTTTAAGTCATATAACATGCTTGCACTGTTAGACATAACCTAGACTCATCAAACTAGAACATCATTTCAAAAAACTGAGTGGATCAATAGTTGTAACTGAGGCTGTTTTGAAGGTGGTAGTGTTTCTCTTTTCCGCTGGATTGGTGACTTAAAAGATCAAATGCCTTTCCACTACATCCTACACACTATACGATTCTTAAGAGCCAACTTGAGTCCAGATTCTCTACTAGGTTTTTGGATGCTGTCCTTTGCTGAGCATTAAAAATACACTATGTTGGTACTTTAAATATCTTTTTAATATATTTTAAAATGTCAAAATTTGTGGTAATCAGTATATTATGAAGGCACAATAGAGAAACAATACAAAAAAACCCTGCAGGAAATCCAAATTCTAGCCAACTCTCACAATGACATTTATCCCCAGAAAATATGCAGTTTGATCTTTCACTATGATGGCTGAATTTAAAATACATAAACATACTGATGGAAATGGAAACAGACACGATCAAGTACAAACACAACAACATGATGAAAGCAACCATGAAAAACTTGCCTCGGTGATGGACCAGCTGATTAGTAGGGAGGTAACGAGCACATGAGTCCGAGTCTTCATTCACAGATATAGGTAAATTTTCAATAAAAGAATATTACTGAAAGTGGAATTGATTTATTAAAGGAAGCAAAATAAAAATAAAAAAGTTCAAGTTTATCTTAACCTCGGGGAAACTCCATAAAATACCCCAAACCACGAACAACCTTGAACCTATCTGTGGCAAGGTTGCTGTCACTGGAGACCGCACCAGACCTTTGTCAACGGTAAACAACAAAGGAGAATACAGATATTATTAACATTAATTGATTTGTGAACAAAGTCCAAGTTCTTTCTATTATTGCCATTACTGACATGAATGTTTTCTTTGCTTGCGCACTAAATATTTAACATAATTAAAAATGGTGATACTCAAATGTCGCTGTTTGATTCGACAAATAACAATGATATAAGGAAATTAATACAAACTTGGTCTGTACTAAATTCCCATTTTTCCCAACCCTACGTAATTGCAATGAGCATAGGCGTACTCACCGACCAAACCATGAAGAATCTAGCAAGCCGCACCAAAAACCACATGAAACAAAAGTTGAAACTCAAGTTAATTCCCACAAGAAAACTTGAACATTTTCCAATCCAACAAAAAAAGGGTGTCTCCAGAGTTAACAAAAATTACTTCTTTTCTTAACTAGAATACCTCAAGAACAGCTGCAGTTTGAGAAAAAAGCAAAGGCTTTTCGGCAGCACGGTATAAGTTTTCATGGCCCGATTCCTTCAGCGTCTTCAGAACAGTAAACAGAACCTGAAACCTGCGCAGATCGACAAACTTGAGCAGTGACATGCAGAAACAAGGAGGTTGACAGCGAAAAAAGAGAAATTGAGAGAGAGAGAGTACCATCCAATGAAGAGGGTAAAATTGTAGGCGGTGAGGTAGACACGCCTGAGAAGGGAGAAGAAACCCGCCATAGATAGATACGAATGAGAAGAGTTTAAATCAGAAAATGGAAGAGATGTGAATGAAGGTATTGCTTATTGTTACCCATTTGAAATGGCATTTATGATGAATGGAAGCAAGTGTTGGTAGAATGTCCACTTGGGTAGTTCAACTTCCCGAAGCTACTTCTTTATGTTTTTGCCTCCTAATACGTGGGAATGTGAATCAAGAGCTGCTCTTTCTAGTTTAGCCACCTCAAAATGCAACAACTGAATCACACTTTTATTTAGGTCATTATTCTATTCTAATTTCTAAAACGTGACTATGGTGAACATGCAACAACAAGTTGTATTCTTCCTTGATAGAAAAAAAAAATTGATTAAAGAATATCAGTAAAAAATAAGGTTAAATTATAGTCTTTGTTTTTATTTTAATTCTCCATCCCTCGTGCTGATTTTTATGTTTTTATTTAAATTTTAGTTTTTAGATTTTAGAAAGTTTTTAACTTTGATATCATTTTTTATTTTACACGTGTTTTTTTATATTATATTAAAATCTCAAATTTAACATATTCATTTAAAATATCACCAAGAAATTTTGTTATTCGAGTGACATTCTTCTTGATATCTCCCCTGACGATGAACACAATCCTTTGAATGAAAGAAAGTTTTAAATTTTGTAATCTATGTGCTTCAAGTATGAAATTTGCAACCATCCTTAATTTTAACTACATTCCCTTTTAAGATTTGATTCCAAATTTTTGGGGGTAATGATTGTTCTTCTAGTGACCCTAGCGAGATAAGATTTGACCAAAGATTCAGACCATACCCAGCAACACTTCAATTCCCAATGACTCTCCATGTATATGATAGTTTCTGATAAGACCATAAAAATGAAAATAATTTGGACGATAAGCAGGTCCTTTTATAGTTATTGACCAGTTGTTGATTTCATTCTAATTTCCAAGAAGCTTTACTGTATTCTATGGATACAATACAACTAACATTGTTTATTGCACTGTTACCATAACACTTGCTACCATAGTTCCCGATACCTCTATGCAAATACTTCAAGCAACAAGACCTGTGTAATAAACCAAGTTGGTGTATTAAAAACAACGACAAATTAACCTAAAGAAATCATTTAGTTTTTTGAAACACATTGAATACCATAATTAATGACCAAGATAATAGTCCTGTCAATTCAAAAATTTGGAATGCCTAAAACAAACATAAAAATAAAACATTTTTATTATTATTTTTGAAATTTTTGATTTATTTTAAATCTAAAACAATTAGTACGAAAAAAATAATCTTTTATTCCTTTTTAAATCTAAAATAATTAGTACTAAAAAATAACTTTTAGTCCTTTTTCTGGAGACATAAAGCAATTAGTATTAAAAGAATATTTTGAAATCTTTTTTTTTTAAATCTAAAACAAGAATTTTATTTGTTTGGACTTTGAGCCGACTTTCTCTTCCTATAAACTAGAGGTGGCAATGTCGGTTAGCCCGATCCATTTAGGTCCAACCCATATTAGGCCTACACATTGCGAGTCAGTCGAGCTGGCCCGTCCTATAGAGAATACGTGGCTTGTCTCGCATTCCTTTAGGCCCACTGGTAGCGGTGGATTTTGGCCGAGAATTTTTTGGAGAGTCAAAATAATACATTAAAAGATCTTGACTTTATTAATAATTGAATCAAAACTAAAATTTGTAGTTATTCCTTTCTCAATATAAACAACCATATTGTCAGTAAAAATTTCTTCTGCAATATTTTTTTATGATCTTCGTTGCAAAAAATGATCTTTTTAAATAGAAATAGAAATAGGAAGAGTTAAAATAAGATAAATTAAACATTAATTAAGTAAAATGTCAACAACTTTCTCTTATTGTCAAAGATTGACATTATTCAAGAATATTTGATAATTTTTTTAAATTCGGATGGTTATGAGCATCAACAATAAAATGCTGGGTTGAAATTTTAAACTAATCATCTCTTCATCAATATACCTATTTTTTAAAATTTATTATTAAAAAATAATTTATCATAATCTATTAAAAAATTGAGACGTAATTATTAAAAAAAAAATTATTTGATAATCAAGTCGTAGTTAAAAACTACTTATGAAAAAATACATGGTACATTAATTTTTCTTCTATATTCATACAAAATGAATACACAAAAGACTCATTGGATAAAAATATAATACTAACTATTAAATTAATATTTAAGTATCAAGTAAGACAAGACACATTTTTTTTTCAATAATGAAAGAGAACAAATGAGAAATGAGAGCAAAATTAATAACTTTGTGTCTATTTTCATATTTTCTTTAGAAACAAAAAGAAACACGTGAGACTACGAGATAAATACAATTTGTGAAAAACTAAAAAGATAATAAAAAGAAAAATAAAAAATATTTTAATAAATATTTTATTCTTTATTGTATTTGATTTTATGTTTTATTATTTATTAACATTAAATGTTATGTTTTATAAAAGAAATAAAAAATTGTGTGTGTGTGGTGGGGAGGCATGGCCCCCTCCAGTCCCGCCGGTACCCGCAGGTTGCTCGGTATATTTTGAGTAACATAACTTTAATAATTAATTTGCCTCATTTAAATAATTTTATGGATGCAAAATTTTACATGCATTTATCAAATTACTTTGAAGAATACCATATTTCACAAAGACCATTCAAAGAAAGCAATATTTTATAAGCACAACAAAGTTATATTCTACAATAAAACAAGTCATGGACATGAACATTAAGGATGCAAAACAACCACATCTCATTATGCAGGTCTATTGGTGTGTTTTCAGTAAGGTCTGCATATACCATACTGCCAAACAGTCTAAGTGTGGAGAACACTAGTATGTTTAATTCTTTTTGGAGTGTAAAGGTTCTCTCAAAGCACAATACTTTGGATGGAGAGTGATTTTGGATAAGATCCTAACAAAAGTTAATTTAATAAAAAGGGGTGTATCACTAGGTACTTCTTCATGTGAGTTATGCAATGAATTTGAATAGAACGTGGTACATTTATTTTTCTTTTGTAAAATAGCTAAGAGATTTTGGGAAATGTGCGATAGGTGGGTGAGAGTAACATTAGTAAACCATAATCAAGCTAAAAGTTCATTTCTAACACTTCCACTTAATGAAATTAAATGGAAAACAAAATACAATCTCGTAGAAAATGTGGATAGCAATTATTTGGGTCATTTGGATTCACCGAAACAAGGTGATTTTTATGAATAAAAAGGTAGATATAGAAGAAGTATTTTGTACAACTTAATTAAACACATGGTTATGGATAAAATATAAACTACCTAATGTAACTATGTCATATTCCGATTGGTATATAAACTCGGTGCAAAGCTTAAAATTAATGCGAAAATAATATTCTTAAAGTTAAGGGTTGTAAAAAGAAAAAGATAAGGTAAAAAATCATACACATCCTTTAAAAATGGTGTAGTGGTTGCTAGATTATGAGTTGAACTGAAAATGCACTTTACTTTGGAAAACATGTAAAAATTTTGCAGGTTATAAAGTGGACAAATGCAAAGCATTTCAATAGTTAGGAGACGAAAGTAAAAAAAAGCAATTTGATAAGAGAAAGGAACTCTAAGCACAATAAGGAGCAAGGAGCAAGATAAAAACAATAACTACCTCCACATTTAGACTATAACCCTTTTGAACAACTACTACAGGGAAGTAATTGTATGTAAGTATGTCTTATTAATATGTTTTACCTTGCAAATTCTTATTTAATATGATAAAAAAAAAAACAAAAATGAGAAAGCTGGCAAAGTAAATAGGTGGAGTGCATAAAGCAATGGTGATCCCCGTTAATGCATTACCGAAAATCCAAAACCAAACTTTGGAAAGTGAACTTCAGTGTCTGGCCTTTTTCTAAGTAGATTGCAAAGAGGGCAACACGAACGATAGCAACCTTAATATGACGATAGGTAATGTGTGTAATAATAGACAAATATGGTTTGAGCAAGTATGATCCATGATACAAATTGTTGCAAAAACTTGATCACGTTGCTTTTTCTGTCTCTCTGTCATGTATACAGAAAAAAGCACTATATTAGGAAACTCTGCGTCACTGGGTCAATCGTTGTTCACGAGAGTTGGTTCTGTATATCACAAGTACAATTGAAATCACGGGTTCATACTATATATCTCTCAACACAAATCAACTTGTTATAATTATTGTCCCATGCAAATGTGTTGTCAAATATGTGTGCCCGCCCGTGATTAATTTTAATTAGTTGATGTAAGTTATACTTAATTGATTTAAATTTGTCGCATTTTTAGAACAAGTTTTGCTTCAAACATGTGCTAATTAACAAATTGGGTGTTAATGAAACTTCTGTTAATCGTAGTTATAGCATATAAAATCATCTTAATTAGTGTTAGATTTCTAGTTCGGTTCTTGAGTTTAAGAAATTTTCATACAACTATGTATTATTGGTGTAAATGAAAAGTTGTTCACGTTGGAAAAACTATTTCAACAAGAACTTTCAAAAATAATGGAAAAGAATGTGATAAAAGGGGTGAAAAAATGAAAAGGAAAAAGACAAGATAGATGAACTTCAAAGGAGTTATGAAAAAGACTCATGAAAATATGCTTAAGACCAGTATTAAATTTTATGATTTAAGATGCTCTCTCCACTCTTTAGTTTCTAATCACTCAGTATTTAAGAGCCTTTCAAATTATTATCTACTCTTTTATGTCTTTATTTAAACTCATTGTCACATTTAATTATATTTATTTTATTTTTTGTTTTTTGGATTCCTTATCACCTTTATTATAATGTTAAGAAGATAACAAAACATTGGCCTTAATAACCTAATTGACATTAAACCTACCACCACAAATATATCATGTTATAACTTTAGTTTCTACCAACTTTTAATTTATTTATTTGTATATGTGTCTTAGTATTTATATGTTATATGCTCAATTTTAAGCTAATTTATAATTTTAGTGACTTTTAATTCCTGATGTCCTTTTTCATTTTAGAAATTGTGTAGTTTTAATTCAACCATGTACTTTGTATACGTTTATTTCTTCTTATTTTTACATTTTAATTAATTAAATATTTTGTTTACTAGTATTTTCAATGATTACGTTAGATTTAAGATTCGATTAGGCCCAAATATATAAAAAAACAAAGATTATACCAAACTTGCAACTTTTAACGATTTGAAAGCAAAAGTCACAAAAAAATAAATCATACGTTATTTCTTTTTCTGAGTAGATTATATGATGTTTTGTTTGCCCTAGTTTTGTGATGGAAAGAACATATGGGATACATATTTAGGGGAAAAGAAAACGACATGGAACAGTTATTGAGATTAAATGGGAAAGCTTAATTGATTAGTCCTAAAACTTCATTTACTCTTGGTTTAGCAACAAATCCATCATATTGTTGGAAACTGGTAGCAGTTATACTTCATTTTGAACTTGATTAAGAATTAAACATGAATAGTAGGACGAACTGTGATGTTGCTATTTGATGGTCTTTCTTCTTCAGTGGTTAATTTGGTGATAACGATTACAATGACAACCTATGCCTGCTAGAATAACATATTCCGATGAAGTTTACACAAAATTAGGAAAAAAGAATATTTTTGAGCTGTTATTTTCTTCTGATGTAATTGAGGTGAGAGAATTTTATTCCAACCCCAAATCATACGACACAAAATATATTCTAAGGAATATATATATTCACACAAAATACAAACGTTTATAATAAATACTTTTAAAGCATGTAATTTATTATGAATGAATGTTTTGAAGCATGTAAATTGTATTTTAGATTTATTATAAATATTGTGTATTTGTGTAGACATACACATAATCTGTTAAAATGGGTTGGAACCCGCGAGCCAACACGGCTCACCACGGGTTCGGGCCGGGTTGGATTGAAATTATTTTATAAATTTCAATACGGATTGATTCTTGACCCGACTCATTTAGAACCCAACTCATCTGGATTCAACCCGTGGTAAGCCGGGTTGACTCACCAACCCGCAGATAAAAGGGTCACACAAGTGTTTTTATTTATTTTGATTAAGTTGAGCTTTACATTTGGGTCATGTTAAGTTATCTTTTTATCCAACACATAAATAATTTGTATTTTTTATTTTGGTTTGTATTTGGATTGTATTAAAGTTTATTTAGATTTTAATTAGAATTACAATTTAGTTTTGACTGAAAAAAAAATAATAAAATAATTTTTTTTTAATTAAGTGAACCCGTGAGCCAACCCGTTTAACCCGCCAATCCGTGGTGGACCAGACCGGATTCAAATTTGTTTTGCTCACTAAAAAGTGAGTCGGGTTGAGTTGGTTCATTAAATCATCAACCCGTGATGGGTCGAGCCGGGTCGGACCGGATTACCCGTTTTGACAGCTCTACATACACAAAATATATTAAAGACTTGTAAATTGAAATTATTTTTCCGATGAGATTTATACGGGGAAATTGATTTTGTAATAAAATAGATTAATTATAATTTATTTTTAATAATTCCAAACACCAGGAATCTCATATAAAAAAATATCTCTAATAGTTTGTCAAATATAAACTTTCTTTATGTATGAAATTTGATAAAGGTGGAATGGAATGACTTGAATTGATCCGGACTGCCAACACTATTAAGTGACAGAAGTTATGTTACATATTTTATATTAAAGAAAAAACATTAACAATCAACACAATATTTAAATGAGTATTCAAGATATGAAAAGTTTCGACAAAAGTTGAACTATTTGGAATTAACTAACCAAAGACAACATTGATTATGGTACAGACATATTTTCTTACAATAGATTGGAAACTCTTAACCTTTTCACAAACATTATATCATAGAAGAAGTAATAAATACAACAATGATATTTTTACATATAGAATGCAAAAATATACTATAATATTTATTTTTATCTTATTAAATATTTGGAATATACTATAATATTTGTCTTATCTTATTAAATATTTGGACATTTTTAAGGTTCCAGTGTTTTAATGAAATTATTTACTTATGTTGTGTTTGTGCTGTAATATGAGAAAATATAGTCGGTTCATGATGAAAATATAGTCAAATCGTTCTAAACCAAAGGTTGAATCGAGTTAATTTATGTCAAAGACGGGCTTAGTCAATCCAAATTGAATTTTTGAGAATCAATTAGATTAAAGTCAAAACGAGTTATTTTGAATCGAAAGTCAAACTAACTCTATTCAGACTTAAGAATAAAGTTGAATTTGCATTAAAATATAAATTAAATTACTTTATCCAAACAAGATATTTCAAAACTATTTTAATTACTGAAGCTAAATTAACTATTTCAATTTCTTTAAATTGTTGAAATTCCTAGTACAAATACAATATTAAAGATTTCAACTTGAGGTGAAAAGTATATTTATTCATAAGTTGAACTTTTCAAATGAGAGTTTTAGACAAAAGGTAGAAAACACAAAAAAGCATAAAAAGACTTTTCAAGAAAATAATACCTCATAACAATAAATATGTATGTCATCCTAGTTCAAAAAACAAAGTGCAAGGAAGAAATAATAATGAAAAAAAATGTATGAAACAGGTTCAAAAATGAAAATTATACAACTTCTTGAATTTTATAAAAAAAAAAATTGTGGTTATCCAACAATAACAATAATTCTCTTGATTATGTATCAAAAAGTTAAATTTGAATAAACCGAGTTAACAGTAAAAGAGATCATGAGATTATTACACTATTTCCAAATTAAAATCTCCAGGAAAATGGTTTCTAAGTCTTCTTTCTTTATTTAAAATGATAGTGAGGGAGCCAATATAAATTTAGATTTTCTTTATAGTTTTTATTATGTTCTTAATTAAGAGATTGAATTGTGTAAAAGACTAAGTTAAATAATTCATGTTCTCACGGTGAGAAATAATAATTCATTTAGTGAAAATCAAAGGTAGTATCAATGGACATCAAAGACTTGGTGAATATTTACGTGAAATTTAGAGAGTACAACATAATTTTATCTATAAAAAACCATGTGTATATATATATATATATATATATATATATATATATATATATATATATATATATATATATATATATATAGCAATAGGGAACATACATGAAATTTTATAAATTCCCAATATTTTTTAATGAGTTAAATATGTTTTGCTCCCTTAACCTTCAGTGAATTTTGGAATTAGTCAATTTCAAAACTTTGGACCAATTTAGTCATTCATCTTTCAAAATATGTGAATTTAGTCCTTTTAATCAAACTATATTAGATTTATTTGATGTTTCGTACGCATTTCATGATTATATTTGAGTTGTTTATATTGTTTGACACATTTTTGTTTTAATGTTAAGTCAAATACTATTATGAAACGCACTTAAAATATCAAATAAACATAACAAAATTTGATTAAAAGAACTAAATTCATATATTTCGAAAAAAGAATTATATTGGTCCAAAATTTTAAAATGAACTAACTTCAAAATGTATTAAAAGTTAAAGGACGAATAACATATTTAATCCTATTTTAATTTATATTCTGAGAGAAAAAAAATTGTGAATTTATAGGTACCATTAAGGAATTATAGGTAATGTGAGTACAGTAACAGAAACGCGTTGTTGAATTGAACATTATTAATGTGAATGTGATGTAAAAGATGGCGAAACAAAGGGACACCAGCTTGCAACAAATTGACCCATCAACCTCCGTTCTTCAATCACTCCACAATCTGATCACGATCACTGATTCTCATTATCTCTTAGTCCTAAAATGAGGACCCATTAACCTTGTAATTTTGTGGACTCATCGAACAAAAAGAAAGCACACAACATTCCATTTCTTATGTATATTTTATCACTCATCCGTACCACACTTTTCTTCAACTCGGATAATCCTACTTCCTCTCTCCACCAATCAGATTCAAACTCACTCCAATCATCATCTTCTCTGTTTGACTCGGTTTTTTGCATTCAAAATAACCAATATCAGTCACCAAATTATAAATAAAACCTTCAAATACAAATTCAGTCAAAAGTCTTACATGTACTAAAGACAAGATAATTTCATAATATATAACTAAGGTTCAAATCTTATCTTACAAATCAGTTTTATGAAATTGAATTAGATTTAAAATCCATTTCTAACATGATATTAGAATCAAGTTAAAGTTTATCCTAAAAACAAATTTCTAATTCTTCTGATTCAAAGTTTAAGTGTTTATGATTTTGAGTATCATCTTATTTGGTTATGTAGTAAACAAATTTTAAGTTTGTTGATATTAAAGATAACGAAAATTTGACTTCATCATTTTTTATTTCTAAATTTTCGATTTTAATATAATAGGATTATTTTTTAAATTATTGCATTAATTTATAATCAATCTTTTCAATTAAAGATTATAGTGATAAAATCAGATAAAGGCTAAACTAAGTTCAAAGTTATTGTTCTTAGTTATAATTCACAAATAATATCTAAGCACTCGACATTAGACTATCCTATCAAATAATCGATTGGGCAAGTGGTATAGAGAAAATAGACTAATTGTTTTTAAATGGAGTATTAAAGTGTCGTTTTTAAGTATTCAAAAATTTTATGGAAAGCTCCATCCTATTAGAAAAACTATGAATGTAATAAACAACTAAAAATGTATTTATTATATTAGTTAGATGTAAATATTATTATGTTATTTACACTCTTTTGATATTTATTTTACTTCTTTACTGCAACCAATAAACTATTAACTATGAAAAAACTAAGTTAAAACTAGAAACATATGTTTTATGACAAATCACTTCAACTTTTTTTTTCTTTGCTTTTTTTTAACCATTTTATTTTTGTATTGAGGAGTTTATGAACAAGTATGATGCATACTTTATTATAAATGTCTCTTTCAGGGATGTCAAAAAATTTTGTATCTGCGGGTATCCGCATATAGATTCGCAATGGATAGAAAATGAATATTGTAAATGGATACCCGTGATAACGGGTACAAGTATTTTTAATACCCTCATGTTAACAGGACGGGTACGGATACGGGTATCATAGTATCTGTACCCATGGATACCCGTACCCGCTATACTATAATTTAAATATAAAAAAAAAAACATGATTGAAATATGAACATATTGATTTTGAATGAGCTATTTTTTTATCAATTAGTTTAAATAAAATCATTTCTTTGTAAATTGTCATTCAACACTATTTAAATAATTATTTGGACTTTGTTTAAAATTTATGAATGTTATATATTGTATTTTATTTGAATTTACGATTAAAATATGTTGCTAAATATTTATTTTTATTTTTTTGTAAATACCCGCGGGTACCCGCATAACGGATACCCGATGGATATAGGTACGGGTACGATGCAGATATTTATCCAGCGGGTAAGGTATGGGGAAGCTACTACCCGTACCCTACCCGCCCCGTTGACATCTCTAGTCTCCTTTATCAACATTTCTCTTTTATTGTAGGTTTCATAGTCAATTAATATTCATGATTCCTAAAAAGTGCCTAATTGTTTGGTTTGTTCCATTCATAAGAAACTCAACTCCTAAATAAAGAACTTTCTACAAGGGTAATCTTGAAGTTTCATAACATTCAATTAGTATATAATAATTATGACTAATATGTCTACAATTTAATCAGAGTTGTGGTAAAAACAAACTAATTACTACATAGGAGAACAATAAATTTTAAAATTATAACTCCTAAGATTATGAATCACGGCTTAAATTAATTATTTTGTATAGAAGTTATACATGATAGTAATTTTTCCTTTTGTTATTTTAGTGTAATAAGCATAATAACTTTTTTGAATGTTGTGCATTAGATGAAACTATCATTAGGACAGGAATAATTGAAAACATATGTAAACACCGATAACTTGTTCATGAATTGTATGGTTTGAGGAACTCTACATATGCTTGTTAGAATATGTATCATAAAGGTCAATCATAAAAGAGCAATAAACCTTAAACTAGTTGAGAAGTTCCCAGTACTTCAAATAGTAGAATGCATGAGTGTACTTGATCATTGAGAGCAGTAGATGAAAGATTGGTACATGATCTTTCAACTGTAGAACACCTGAAGATTTCTTCTTGATTTTCTCTTATGATGAAAAGGAAGATAAAAGGAACAGGAGTATATCATATCATATCATATTATATGTGCTTACAGATGGGGACATAACTAGAGATGGCAAATAAACCCGTTCCCGTGGGTATTGTCCGAACCCGTCCCCGTTTTGACGGGGAATCCCCGCATTGACTGGGTATGGGTATGGGTATGGGGAATCCCCGACTTTTTCAATTGGGTATGGGGATGGGTATGGGGATGTACGTATCCCCGCCATAATACCCGTCCCCGCCATATCTCCATCTCCATTTAAATTATTAAAATATTCATAATTAATTAAGTAACTATATATATATATATATATATACTTTCTATTTTTTATTTCTTTTAATTATTTGGTTTGTCATGAAACTCATTCGCATATCTAATATATTTTTTATTTTATCATAACTTTTATGTAATTATGTTAAAATGATTTATGTTAATTAAAAATTTTTTATGCCTCACATTTGAATATTTCTATTATTTTTTAATATTTTTATTTATTATATATTTTCCTTTCACATGAGAATGTTTATACTATCAATTTAAGGTAATATAAAAAAAATTATTTACTTATTATTATTAATTTTTGTTTAATTTGAAGAACTCTTTTGTTTCATTAAAATAATTTTCGTTATTTTTCAACTATTGAGTATATATGTTGATATTTGAAAAGTTTTCTTAGTTCTCTAAGGTATTTTTCATCTTATCATACCTTAATTATACATTTGATTTTCTTTGTGCGATTTCTTTCGATAGTCTCTCAAATTATTTCTAAAACACACATTTGTTAATTTTTTAATATTTTTATTTATTGTTTATTTTCATCATGTAGAATAATATTTCGATATATTCTATCTAATTATTTTTTATTTTATAACTCATTATTAATCATACTATAATTTTTTCATTTTAAATTATGTTTGAAGTGGTTAAAATTATATATATATATATATATATATATATAATGATATTTGGGAATAATATATGATAATTCACTACAAAAAAAACATGAAATAGTGACCGATTTAGTCAATAACCCATATGAATCACTATTTTCCGTCATTGGTGGTAGTAGTTGATTTATTGACTAAATAAGTGATTAAATTAGTTATTGAATCGGTACTTGATTTAGTGACCAATTTAATTACTAATTTATTTGTAATTTAGTGACAAATTTTTTGGGCACTAATGATATTTCTATTTAATTTTAACCACTTTAAACATAATTTAATAATTTGTTCTCTAAGGTATTTTTCATCTTATCATACCTTAATTATACGTTTAATTTCCTTTGTGTGATTTCTTTCGATAGTCTCTCAAATTATTTCTAAAACACACATTTGTTAGTTTTTTTAATATTTTTATTTATTGTTTATTTTCATCGTGTAGAATAATATTTCAATATATTCTATCTAATTATTTTTTATTTTATAACTCATTATTAGTCATACTGTACTTTTTTTACTTTAAATTATGTTTGAAGTGGTTAAAATTATATATATATATATATATATAATGATATTTAGGAATAATATATGATAATTCACTACAAGAAAAATATGAAATATTGACTGATTTAGTCATTAACCCATATCAATCACTATTTTTCATCATTGGTGGTAATAGTTGATTTATTGTCTGAATCAGTGATTAAATATTAGTGACCGATTCAATGATTGAATCGGTACTTGATTTAGTGACCAATTTAATTACTAATTTATTTGTAATTTAGTGACAAATATTTTGGGCACTAATGATATTTCTATTTAATTTTAACCACTTCAAACATAATTTAATAATTTGTTCTCTAAGATATTTTTCATCTTATCATACCTTAATTATACATTTGATTTCCTTTGTGCGATTTCTTTCGATAGTCTCTCAAATTATTTCTAAAACACACATTTGTTAGTTTTTTAATATTTTTATTTATTGTTTATTTTCATCATTTAGAATAATATTTTGATATATTCTATCTAATTTTTTTTATTTTATAACTCATTATTAATCATATTGTAATTTTTTTCACTTTAATTGTATAAATAACTTTTATTTACTACAATATAAAAATTTAATGTAATTGTTATGAATATTTTTTTGTCACTATCCAACATATATTGAAGTTTAAAAGATACAAAATCTATGTCAAAATTTTATTATTGTGTTTATTATTTGTTCTTGGTGTCATTTTGATCAAATGATGTATTATAACTTTTATTAATGTATAAAAAAGAGATTCATTAGAATTTAAAAAATTGAACGAAACAAACATTTAAAATATATTTTAATTTAAATATTTGTTTTCCTTTTATATTTTTTTGAAATATTTTTTAATTTTATCAACTAAGTTTCATTAATGTTGTAGTTTGCAAATTTAATAAATGTTTTGGTTCTCATGAAATTTTATTTGGTATTCAAATATAACATGTAGACAATTATAATTTATTTCAAAGTATTTGATACGGAAGAAACAATCATCCTCCTAATATTGAATATTTGATAATATTATGTTTTCTTTATCGTAATTTTTTTCTCTTATAAAAATTAATTAACATTGAAGTTGTTAGAACACGGGTACGGGTATGGGTACGAGATTATACCCGTTACCCGGTGGGGATGGGGATGGGACAAAAGTTTAATACCCGTTGGGTTTGGGTATGGGGATGGGGATGAATTTTTTTTGTGGAGATGGGTATGGGATAGCGAAACCCGTCCCCGCCCCGCCCAGTTGCCATCCCTAGACATAACCCCTTTATGTAACCTCTGTTGGTTACTTTTTTCTAAAATTCAATATTTCTAATTTGGTCATTCAACAAATTATAATTTACGTGTATCTATACAATAAATATTTTCTTGACATATATATACTCTTAGAGATAGATATTACTAATTAGATCATAATATTTTGACTAATAAATATAATGGCTCTAAGATATAATTATTTACCATATATATATATATATATATATATCAAATTGCTAACAATGCTAACATTGTATCCTTGTAATTAGGACTTTGATGATGTCTCCATGGTATCAAAGAATGACATGTTGTAAATAAGAAGAGAGTGAACAACTTATTTCTTCAAACATTTAAAAAATCAAGAATATTAGTTTTTTGAAGTAGTTTTTTCTTTTATTATCAAAAAATTTTGTTCTGGACAATTTTCTGGTTTCATGCCAAAACTAACAAAATTTTAAAAAGAAAATTTGCAACATTTAAATTTGATGTGACATTAACATATGTAAATTTGTCGGACATAAATTTACGTCTTATATATCCATAACATACCTAAATTTTTTGGTGTTAAAATTGAGAAATATATATCATAATTTACGTCTAACTCATTTGCGTCATACATAAATTTATATATATATATATATATATATATATATATATATATATATATATAAGCATCATATATAAATTTACATATTATATGTAAATTTAAATCTTCCAAATTTACGTCTAATTATGTCATGTAAAAATTCAAAACACCAAACCTAAAAAAGAATTATGTTAGTAATGGATATGTGGTATCACTTAGTATTTCACTTATAATATTTTATTCAACCGAAAACTAGTGTATTAACGAAAAGGAAGTCACTAATTTTATGTGCTTTTAATAATATTTTTTCTTAGTTTTTAAAAATATTATGTAGAATGTATTTTAAAAACATATATTTAAAAAGTAGGAATGGAAGACCAAAATGCAAAGAAAAATAAATAAAAAGGAAGAACGCAAGTAATGAAAGAAGAAGTATAAAATCAAAAACAATTTTGATTGGGTGAAATAAGAAAAGAAAAGAAATATTAACAAGAGATAATGCACTTATTTTTTTCTAATTTGGTACTCACTCCACATGGTATTAGAAGAATTCAAATAGAGGTTATGTAAATTTATTAGAAAGAAAAGTTATAAAAAGTTAAAAATAACTTACTCTAAATCGTATGAAAATCATTGTAAAGAACTGAGATCTCTCCAAACAATTTTCCACAAAGATGTTCAAGCTATTAAAAAAAATGAATTCATTTATTTTTTATTGCATAAAATATAATAGTCCAAACTTTTGTCGGCATTTGAGGTGCGTTTATTTAATACTAAAAAAATGAAACTATGTCCTTTGCGTGGCTCGATTCCAAACGAATCAAAGTTTGACGAATAATTCGACATTTGCACTAATATGGGAATTGATTCCCATTCTCATACATACACCACCTCCAATAAACCACAAAAAAAAAATATATCTATAACTAATATTTCTTTATTAATCACATTACTTACTCGTATAGAACATACACAAATGATAAAAAAACCGAAAGTAATTAAGACTAATCAAACTAAACTAAAATTTTCGGACACTCGTATTTCGCAATTTTAATTTACTAGTTCAGTACAAACAAAACACTATCTCCTCAAATTATATATTTTACATTTGACATTACAAACATCGTACAATGAACCAAATATACATTAACTTTATAAGTTAACTTACTACGAAAAAAAAAAGTTATTGTATTGTTTTTCAGAAAATCTTAAATATGAGGCTCTGTGTTCACTTGGTATGATAAATTTAAGAGAGAGTGTGAAGATAAATTTGTGTTGATTTGAGTAGATGAATATATGTGTTTTTTTGAATGGATTTAAAGAATAAAAAGAGTGGATTTGGAGATAAATTTTAAAAAAGTTAATGAGTGATTTGATTGATGTAATAGACTAAAAGAAAGTTTTAATAGATAAAAATTTGAAAATTACTAAAATATCCTTAAAAATAAAAATAAAATTAAATAATTATTAAATAAATTAAAAATATTAAAATTTAACAATATAGTAATTATCATTAATTATTATAAATATTTATATATATTATTATTATTAATTAATTATAAAATTTATTATATATATTATTAGTTACTGCATATATTATTAATTATATATAATATAAAAAGGACATAAAAGTAAAATGAGTTTATATTTCTTCAAATCCACTCAAATATGAGTGGATGAATTTTACCAAGAATCACGCAAATTCATCTTTGCTGTTTCAGTTTTTTAGTAAGAACAGGGAATTTTTTTTTCATCCATCTTTATAAATCCGTGCTTTGTTACTATATGTTCAAACGAACTCGAACAGAGCTGAATGTTTCTTTTGTATAAGCATCACACATATTTAGAAACAAAATCATTGGCATGAAAATAATGATTCAGAAAATGGTTAATTAATAAGAAAGATGGTGCATTGTGGTTACTAAAAGGTGGTGCGTGTGAATGCGATCTTAAATGAGGCGAAAGGTCAATGGCAATTCAATTGCTGCAGTTTCTCGATTCTTACTCCTCAGACAACTGTCAATGGTCACAGCAGAGATTAATTAGATGCGTTTTTTTTTATCATGCAAAAAGTCCTCAAATTATTTAATAAATATTATTATTACATATTTTTTAAATTTTATTATTATTACACACTAATAACAGGGTTTGCATTTCTTTAGCCATAAATGTGCCAAAAGAACTGTATACAATTCATTAAGTTGACAATTGTGGACATGCTTATATTATTATTCAATAAACTTCATTCTTGATGTAACGTGTACGCTCATTTTAAGTATGATCATACCAATTTATTATATTGTTCATGCACTGGGAAAGATCTTGACCTTGCTTTATTATTTTCCAACGCACAAAACACTGAAACGAGTCAAGCAAGGAATGATATAAAACTAAAAAAAAAATGATAAAATGAATTTTTATTCAATTTAATTTAACAATAAAAAAATTTATGAAGTATTAAATTGGAAACTTTATTTCTGATTTTCGCAATCGATATTGAAGTGTAAACATTATCATATCAAAGTACAAAGCTATAAGATGATAGATATTCACAAAAGAACGATGTTCTTTCCTAACAAAATATTTTCTATTTGACAACTTCGTGGTAGGACATGCTTTATTAATATGTAGAATTAATGAGTTCACCATTTAGCATGCTCCATAGTTTTCAGTAATACAATTTTTTAATATCTTGAATTTATTTTATTCAGTGTATTTTTATTATTGCTCAGCTACAAATAATAGATAATAATATTTGGAACATGGGATATTTATGATCACTCACACTGATTTTATAATTTACTCTAAATCTTTGTTTTGGTAAAAAGAAATAATTATTATATTTAGATACTAATTTATATTTTTTTCCGCTGGTTGTTTATTTTTTCTAAACTCATTAACATTTATATTTTAGGAAATTAGTATTTTAGTATTCCAAAAAATTGTTGACGCCGAGTCGCCGACATATACAGATACGTATATATTACAAACACAGTTGTCTAACAACAAAGAACAAAGATATATTCGGCTGACCGTATGGAATACGTTAAATTACGATAAAAAAATTATTATTGGATTTTCTGGAATGAGAATTTTACATATTTTTTGTGTTATGTTATATATTATTGAATTGTTAGTGGAGTGTTGACTGTGGATTCTCTCAGACCATAACCATCCAATGAAAAAGTGTAGAAACTTCGTTTTAATAATTTTTTTGTCTACATCCACTGTTTCTGGTGTCTACATCTAATGAAAAATTGGACCAATAATAATTACTATCTTTAGAGAAAACGATTTATTGACATTCATTAACGATAAGGTTGAATATATGCTATGATTTAAATAAAATACATTTTAATTTTATATTATGTATGTATTTATTCAAAAAATAGTTTTGTTTTTAAAATGTTGTTATTAGAGAATTTGACCGTACTTTTGAAAATATTATCTGGGAAAGTAAAGAGTTTACATTGTAATGATTATAAATAAAAATCATTATTAGTAGTAGTAAACGATGTAAATATTCTGTAGAATGTAATCTACCACACTTCTTTTTGTTTTTTTATACCAAAAGCTAAAACAAAACAGTGGTTAGTTAGTTCCGTAAGCTAAGGATTAGAAGGACATAGGTACTTTTTTATCCTAAATTAACAATACATAATTGATTGTAGATTAAAAATATATTACAAACGAGCTAGAACTTAGTATTTTAAATTCTATAATTGTAAAATTGAAGTTTATTTCAGTTTTAGAATTTTATAATATTATACATGGAAAATATATACACGTGTGAATGGAATAAACAACAAAAATAGTTCAAATTACATTCACAAAAAGAATCTGAATCATTTAGCAACTAAAAAAATAATTAAATTTTAATTAAATTACTCCTGTCATGACTTTTACATTATTCATAGAGTAAAATACATATTACGCATGTATGTATTTGTATTTTTATTGATATCCTCAATAAACATACGAATATCCTTTAAAAATATATAAGCAATATCACATATCTTTTAAATCATTGCTGAGGATTGAAAGTAGCCAAAATTTTCTTTCAAATACTTAAATAAGTTATAAGCTATATACCAAGAATCAAACTTGAATAAAAAAACTTTTTTTATTACACCTTACTTGGTCTTTATATTTTTTTTTACTCTTTCTCTCTCTCTCTCTCTCTCTCTATATATATATATATATATATATATATTAATTTAATGAGTGTAGACCTAAAAGTATATGCTAAAATTACTCTTATACAAAGATTTGTTTACACTTGCTATGTTGAGTGATGAGAAGTTCTTGTAGTACCACTTTACCACTTTGAACAAAACCAAAAACATGGTGAATTGGTTTTGGTAGCAATGTTTGCAGGGAGAAAAGGAGCAGCAACACACCCTCTTCCATTTTGGTGACTATTTGAGTGATTGGTGGAAGTAAAAAAAGGTAGATTCTTTCCAGTGGTGAGGGTAGAAAAGAGAGAGGAGCCAAACAAAGCAAGCTCATTTACCTCTGAGGTTGTCGGTGGTCACATTAAAAAACGAAAAAGAAAAGAAGAAAGTGCGGCTATTGAAGGAAAAGGCACTTGCTTGCACTGCATAATAACACGACATTTTGCTAATGCCAACAACAACACCAATGATAAACAACGGTCTCATTTACCACTCGCTCAACCCAACTGCATCAGCATTCAACACCTGTCTGTGAAACCTGTGACCCTCCCTCATCTTTCTTCTCTCCCCTCTTCTTCGTGATTCTCACCTTTGTTAACGTAAAAATCCCAACTTTGTTCCCTTTATCAATTGGGGTCCCCTTGAAAAAGACGCCACCCCTCATCATTATTCAATTCGGTGAACCAGGCCAGGTGTCCATGTGAACTCCTTTACTCTCTCTCTCTCTATACCCTTCAAGCACAGACACATATCTGCACTTCACAACCCTCCAAATAATATTTTTCTATATATAAAACCACCATTATGGAGATGGGGTTTACTCCCTTCTGAGACCCTTTCTCTCTTTTATGCTTCCTTCATCATCTTCTTCTTCTTCCCTGCATTAGTTCCCATTACAGTGTTACACTTCTGGGGGAAGAAAGGCTCACTTTTCAGATCCAACGTTGAGCCTCCACACATCATGATAGAGCCAGGGTGCCTGAATAAGGGTCACCCTTGTAGACCGACAACACTTGTTACTCTTCCATTGTTGTTCTTCACACTAGTGTTCTTCTCCAGCTTCATCAATGCTTCCTCTTCTTCTGTGTATCCGGTAAGTTCAGTTTTTTTTTTTAAATAATTTGTGTGGTCTTGGAAAGGCCTTTTAATTTCTGATTTTTGTGGAACAAGAATGCTTTTCCTTGCTACTTTTTCTTTTTTTTCAATAACGCTTATTTTTATTACCTTGAACTTTTATCATCTGTCGGTGTGTTTAATCACTGTTCATACTGTTGATTCTGGGAACTTGCTCTTTCTCTTTTAGTTATTTGTTAGGTGATTTTTTGAGTTGCACCCTGGAATTTATTCTAGAAATTGGAGTTTGATAAAAAAAACATGTTCTTTTTTTCTGCGGCGGTGAGAGGAAGATTAAGAAACTCTAAAGTTAAGGTTAGAGATGTTGTTATTCAAGAAGAAAGAAGAAAAAAACTGAAGTTCAAGTTCCTGGCGTTGGATTTTCTCCTCCGGTGACCGCTTTGACAGCTTGAAAGAACTAAGAAGGTTTAATGTCCCATTTAATGGAACCAATTGACTTGGTTTGGTTGGTGAAGTTTGTGGACCTAATTAAGGGGCTATTAATTTTAGATCACAGGTTTCAGGACCGCGTTTTTCATTTTTGGGGGCGGGTGAGATTTTTTTTGTCGGTACATGTCAGGAATTAAATACAAAAGTTAGTTATTACTTGAGAGAAAAATATAAAATTTTACTTGTTTTCACTTCACCCCATATGAATTAAATTTCATAATTGCGTTAGGAAAGTTTCTTTTACTGTGAAGTTGTTAAGAGGGGGTTGATTTATGGCATTTTATTGTCATGGGCATGTCCATATGCCTTTTGAGCCCCTTAATTTTTATGATCTATGGTTTGTTGTGCCACCAGAATGATCACCATTTTAGAAATGAACCAAACTTGGCAACATCGTTATGTTGATGCTACCTGGTTCCTAAGTTTTATTTGTTACCTGCACTTGTCATTACATTTTTTTTTTGTTGACCTCTAATGTCTTTTACCTTGCAACTAACTGCATGCAGGAATTGAATCCTATAAAACCTAGACATTCGCGTCTTCTCAGGAGCGCCGTGCAACGTGAAACTGTAAGAATTAATTGAGCAGTGGATACATACATATCAATATCAAGTTTCTCTTGTTGACTTGTGTTTAGCAGTGGATGCTGATTTTGTATTTTTGTTTTTTTTTTTTATTATTTTCTCCTTGTTTAGCCTGCATCACAGCTTTCTGAACTATGGTCACCTCTGGAAAGCCAAGGATGGAAACCCTATGTTGAACCAAATAAGCCAAGTGAGTTAGCATTAATATCGTTTACTCTATGGTGTTCTAGCTTTTAGAGTAGATGACATTGTGGTATATCTACCGGTTCATTGGATTTTTCTGTGACTGACAAGTTGAATTAAAGCAGCATTACCAGAAAAGTCTGAGGGATACATCCAGGTCTTTCTCGATGGAGGTTTGAACCAACAAAGGATGGGGGTAGGTATTTATAGCCTTTTTGTCAGATCAAAAGTTTCCTTAAGTGTATGTATCCGTGAAAGGAGCATAATTTAATCTCTGTTTACTTTTTTTGTGTAGATATGTGATGCAGTTGCTGTGGCAAAGATACTGAATGCTACTCTAGTGATCCCTTACCTTGAATTAAATCCCGTATGGAGAGATTCAAGGTAAATGCTGACACCATAAAGTTGCATTTATTTGCCCCATATAGATTGTGTGTGGTGTAATATTGAGATTGCTTATGTTTCTCTGCAGCTCCTTCATGGACATATTTGATGTAGATCATTTCATTGATGTATTGAAGGATGATATTTCTATAGTGAAAGAGCTTCCTGGAGAGTACTCCTGGAGCACAAGGGAGTACTATGGCTTGGCTATTCGGGAAACCAGAATCAAGGCTGCACCTGTGCATGCATCAGCCCACTGGTATCTCGAGAATGTTTTGCCTGTTCTACAGAGGTTGGTATACTTTTACTTTAATTGCTAATAATGCAGAACTTAAAATTTCAAGTCCAATTATTATAGTAATGGTTAGTTCATTTATTGTTCTGGACAATTTAACTTGTTTATGTAACATCATTAAGGTGTATACTCTGCATAATTTACAAAGATACGATTGAGTTTAAGTATACTGTGCTTCTGCCATCGTTGTATAGTGACTTAATTATGAACTTCTAATATTCTGGTATGTTCCATTTGTTGCAGTTATGGTATTGCTGCAATCTCTCCATTTTCTCACCGACTGAGTTTTGACAACTTACCTATGGATATTCAACATCTGCGCTGTAAAGTCAACTTTGAAGCTTTGACCTTTGTTCCTCATATCAGAACACTTGGAGATGCCCTTATCAGCCGTCTTCGCTACCCTGATGGCTCAGCTGGAGAAATGGGCTCCAACTACCTTCAAGAGGTCACTAGTGCAGGTGCTAGTAAAAGTGCTGGGAAATTTGTTGTTCTTCACCTCCGATTTGACAAGGTATTACTAGTTTATCTTTTATTTATAATCAACTACCTATAGAAGGTTGTGGTATTTGTACTTGTTTCTTTTATTTGGGTGGTAAATGTAAATTGAGTTTTCATGTGCCAGTCCAAGTTACACTGGGTGTAGGATCCGTTACTTCACATCTTCATTTATCCTTTTATTTGCTGAACATTGTTACTTGCATTGTTACATGCATTTGTTTCTAAGTTTAGAACTTAGTTGTCTAAAATGTTTTATGGCAGGATATGGCAGCACATTCAGCCTGCGATTTTGGTGGAGGAAAAGCTGAGAAATTGGCCCTTGCAAAGTACAGACAGGTAATTTGGCAAGGGAGGGTTCTTAACTCTCAATTTACCGACGAAGAACTGAGGAGTCAAGGTCGCTGTCCAATGACTCCAGAAGAGGTTGGATTGTTGCTAGCAGCTCTTGGATTTGACAACAGCACTCGTTTGTATCTTGCCTCCCACAAGGTAAATAATCATGTCATTAACATAAAAAGGGCTTTTCAGTTTCTGAAACCAGGAAAGTGATTATGTTTTTCTTGTTTCTAAGTCAAATAGTTGATTGTTTTTTCAGGTCTATGGTGGAGAAGCAAGGATTTCAACTCTGAGGGAACTGTTTCCTCTGATGGAAGACAAAAAGAGCCTTGCTTCATCTGATCAGCGTGCTCAGATAAAGGGAAAAGCTTCTCTATTAGCTGCACTTGACTACTATGTTGGCTTGCATAGTGACATCTTCATCTCTGCTTCCCCAGGAAACATGCACAATGCATTGGTGAGTTGTGGTAGATGCTTCTTAGATAACTCTAAGCAAAGCTTAAATTATTAAATAGACCCTTAAACTATTGAGTTAGTTTTAGATAACTTTTATAAACTATTACTGATAGTCAAAGTTTTTGATGGTTTTGATGATGATGATAGGTTGGACACCGTACTTACCTGAACTTAAAGACCATAAGGCCAAATATGGCATTGATGGGTCAGCTTTTCCTGAACAAAAGCATAGAGTGGTCAGAGTTTGAAGATGCAGTGGTTGAAGGTCACCAAAACAGACAAGGCCAACTAAGGCTGAGGAAGCCCAAACAATCCATTTACACTTATCCAGCTCCTGATTGCATGTGCCAGGCTTAGAGTACTACTACTACTATTAGCATATACTTAAATTATTGATCACGGATGTAGCCTGTGTATTTTATAGTTGTGTCTTATTATTTAACATATCTGGTGAAAATAAAAAAAGGCATTACCATTTGGGGTGTTGTGTTATCATGTTCTTGATAAGAGTGCTTGAGAGTTAGTTGTGTATTGTGTGGGAGATGATGTATTTATCAGATGATGGCATTCTTAGCAGGAGCCAACCATATTATTTTTAATTCAATAACATCAGCCATATAGTTCTTTATCACTCCATTGTTATACCTTACTTTTCACATCAGTGCTGTTACTGTTATCTATATGATGCAGCAATTTTCTGATACAATATAAAATCACATGCTAGCTATTGTCGGGTCTACAAATTTGGAGGTTGTTCTGAAGTGTTTCATTCGTGACTACAAGTATTTGTCTTTTTCTTTACTATTCATTGGTCTATTGAATTTGTCTTGTGCATTCAGGCCAATTGGTTAAAAACGAAGTGATTTTCACT
Organism: Vigna unguiculata; assembly: GCF_037176805.1. Classification (NCBI taxonomy): domain Eukaryota; kingdom Viridiplantae; phylum Streptophyta; class Magnoliopsida; order Fabales; family Fabaceae; genus Vigna; species Vigna unguiculata. Next base: position 27,326,454 of record NC_140793.1, read on the forward strand.
TGCTGTTAAAGGAAGTTGTGCCACTTGTTTTTCAGCAGTGCATTTTGAAACTGCAAAACCATATCCAAATTATTTTGTGGGTGGAATAGTTTATGTGAATTTTGAAGGCTTATCTGAAAGTGTCTATTTGGTCGCACTTTTTTCCACTGACTGCACTCCAATAACTAAGCATTTCTTCTTTTTGGCTATTCTTTGATTAGTTCATTTGTCGTGTGCATTCGGCCAATTAGTTAAAAACAAAACAGGAGTAACTTTCATTAACACATTATTGGAAGACCATAGATTAAAGTGCACTTGGCCTGGGCCTGATTTTTTTCCCATTTTCATCACCTTATTCTTTCCAATTTTTTCATATTTAACAACGAAATTTATATTCTGTGTAATTTTGTTAACAAGAATAACTGTCTACTGTAATAATTTGTGTCTTATTTATTTCATTGAATAATATAGCCATGACATTGGAAGGAATATAGTACTTAAAAGCAAGGGTAAACTAATTTTTGTTTTAAATTTTGATGTAGTCAAACTTTTAAACATAATAGATATAAGCTAGTGCTGTTTCCAAATGTTGTTTGAAACGGAAAAGAATTATATATGCGAAGTGAATTATATCTATTTATTTTTAAAATTTAAAATTAAAATATATTAAAATTTTGGATAAAATAAATTTTAAGTCTAGATTTTATACAAATAACTAAAAATATATTTAATTTTATTTAAAATCAAGAAAAAGATCTTTGCAAATTTGATTTTTTAATTGAATTGTTGTTAAAAGTCTTTGTTTTTTGAAAGTTTAAAATGTTTTTCAATTTTGTTTAAATATTTTGTTTTCTCATCTCTAGTTTTTTATCAATTCAAATTTCATCTCTTAATTTTTTTTCCAATTTGATAGATAATTATTTTTAGAGAAAGCAAAAAGAATAATTTGACAAATTGATGACTTGAGAAAACAAAAACGAAGTTCACAGTTATTTTGTCTACAAATATCAAATAGTAAATAATTAAATGAAAATAAAAATATATATTAAATAGTAAAATTTAATTAATAATATTTAAATTTATAATATAATTAAGACTCAATTAAATTTTATTTATTTAATTATTCAATCTTATCAAACCATTAATTGTATGGTAGGATGAAGATGAGTTGTGAAATAGATACTATTATGTTTTTGATGTCTAACAATTTTTTATATATTTTATATCTATTGTTTTATCCTTTAAACTTTCTCTATTTATAAATATAAAAGTTAATTTTTTTAATAACTAAAATGCTTTTAAAAATGAGTTGTTTAGTGACGGATATCATGTAAAACAACACATTTTCCTTGTGAAATATATTGAAGTAGCTTCTAGAAAATGTGTTTTATATGAATGCTACCATCAAGTTTGAATTGTGACATGTTCAAGTGTTGGTACGGAAAATTGTGGACCAATCGCACAAAATACACCGACTGACTGTGATAAGTAAACAACTTAAAGTATTAACTTAAATAAATTATTCTATGAAATAACAAAAATATATTTAAATTAAAAATCAAAAAGAGAAATCATCCAGAGAAACATCAATAGTTTTATAAACTTAAATGATAAATAACAAAAATATTTTTACAAAGTTTTTGGGAGATCTTTAATTAAGCTAAATAAGCCATAGGAAATCTTCAATTTAGTTAAATACATGATTAGGGTTGATGCATGCTATTTATATGTCGAGATGAGAAATGTTAGAATAATGTACTATTAATTAGTATATGTTTATGCGTGTTTCTCTCTCTATATTTAATATATATATTTTATTGTTTTAATATACTTTTAATTTATCTAAACAACTTAGTTTTTTTTGGGTCTTCTTTATTTTCTTTTTAAACTATCAAAACTGAATTTTTTTTTGTCACTTCTCATTTTTTTTTATTTATTTATTTTAAATTTTCAAACTATCTTCTCAGATTTTATTTGTTCTCTTTCGGACAATTTGAATTTGTTGTCTTAAATTTAAACATCTTAAATAAAATTTCAAATTTAAATAAAACAATACAAAAATAAAATTAAAAATTACTATCACATGTCAAATAATAAAAGTTATTACTATAATTAATTTTTAACTTAATAAAAAAACATCATGATAAAGACTACACACAATGTGCATGTGATTTCACTAACAGTAATAATGTAAGTTGAGGATATTATATATTATTTAATTTCGTTTCTCTATAACATTAAAAACAACTACTTCAAATGATAATATTTTAAGGCGTTATTCTTCAAGATGAATATTTGTAAGAAGGTTTTCGATAACGTCTTATCTTTTACAGTTTATCTTTTTATCTTTATTTCCAAATTAATTTATAATATTTAAAACTCTAAATAATTAAAATAACTTTAAATTACAGTATAAATTGTCTATCACAAATCTAAAATATAATCTATATGTTTAAAGATGTTTCTTTTACAAACTTTAACTATAATATAATTATATATTTATTATAATTTTTTAATATAAATTAAACATTGATCTTTTGCATTACGCATATTAGAATAGAGATAGACTACTTACTTGTAAATGGCTGTAGCTGTTTTATTATCATTGTGTTTATGCCATTAATATAAATTATATGCTTTCTTACGGGTTCAACATAATGAACTCATAACATGCCTTATCTTCTCTCTTGATCAACGTATTTTTTACATTAAAAAATAATTAAAAAAATATTTAGCTTTTAAATTATTTAAAAAACCGTCAATTTTTTTACATTATCAAGCATTGGTCAGTGGGTTACTTAATTAATAAAAACAATACAACCACTTGTACGAATTAATTAAAAGAACTGTGATGCTAATTGTCAAAAACTATAATAAGTGATTGGATTTTCAAAATTCAACATATTTTGTTTATGTTCAAAGAGATAAGATATGGAAGAAGAAAAAAAAAACTATTGGTAGATGCTGTCCCAATTTGGCAAATGAGTCAGAATAGCACACTATCTGATTAAAGCCATTATTACACTGTACCTTGAGACCATGGCACAGCAAGGATTTCAGCCATAAAGCCTTATTAGACCTTTTAGGAAATTTCTCTGATAATCTCTAATTAGATCACCAAAACCTACCTGATAAGGTTTGGTAACTGTGCTCTCTATCCACCTTTAAAACCACAAAAGTTAAGGGTTGGTTTATCTAAGATATCTATAGAGTATCATAGGCACAGAAATGCAATCAAATAACATTTTCAGAAATTCCATCAAAGATGAGTTGATTTCTAGCACACCAGATGACCCACATAGTCATGTTAATAATAGCAGCGAATTCACAAAGCTTTCAATCTATTGCAGTCAGCTTTTCATGCAATTCAAAATGGGAAGTACAATGTTGTAGTTGAAAAAATAATCTACACTTTTGCACAACAATTGACACTTTATTGCACACAAAAAATTGTGCTTATAACCCAATACTTGATGTTCTTTTAAAAATGAAGTGTAGATCTAAATTTTATATTTGTTTATTTTGACATTATAATTGAACAATTGAAAACCCCTTTTCTTCCATATACTGCTGAAACACCAATTATAATGCAATGATATGACAATACAGCTCGAGTCCTTTTGTAGAAGGGGGTGTGACACATGAAATGGCAATATATACATCTTCCTAGTGGCAGGAAACTGCTTCAAAGCAGCATTACTGGATTTGGAACATTGATGTTCAAAACAACTAACTAGTTGAACTCACTTGTTACAGCAACTAGTCATTTCCATCTAGAGCCTTTGGAGGTCCATTTCCACCCTGGAATGCAGCCACTTCCTTTGACTCTCGAGATGTCACATTGTCAATCTCCTCATCAATGGGAAGAGTCCTCTTTGATCCCTCCAATGCAACACCTAGTACTATATTTTCTTCTAAAACATTCCTGGATGCATGAGGCTGTGCAGCAGGTTTCTTTTCCCCTTGCGGTTTTGATGCTATATTTGTATTAACTCCACCAGTTTTGTCAGCACTGTTAGATGAGGAGGGCACAGCATTCTCAGACTCAATATTTGGCTTTATGTTCTTAGTGGTCTGACCCTTGGATTGCTTGGATTCTATGTCCTTCTGGACTGAATTTTCTACTGCCAAACCAGATACTTTAGATTTAGAAGATTCTGGAACCTCCACGTTTTCCTTGTTTGAATCTAATTTCAGTGGCTTGTTTTCACCCACTTCTGGATCAGGTTTGGGTGTCACAACTGTCTTTCCATTTGTGTCAGAATTAGATGTCACAGGTGTCTTAGAGTTTCCATTTGCGTCAGAGTTAGATGTCTTATTATCTTGATCAACAACTGGTCGTGCTGAACGACTTTTCATCTTATCATCTCCATTGATTTTGTAAGATGGTTCAATCACTAATAATGGACGGTTAGGTACTGTGACAGGACCACCACCAAATGTGGAATCTGCAAACGGTATATTATCCAAGTCAGCATCTCTGTATACTTTCTGCAGGGTACGGACCGGTGTTGCAAGTCTGGCTCGGTGATGGCCTATAACTCTAAGAAGATCCAGCAGTATTGCTTCCTATTTTTTTCAAGATTCAAAGGATGAAAAATCAGCTAAATCCAAGAATAGTAATACAAAATTGAAAGGAATCCTAGCTTTTGAGATGCTTATCTCATTGCAGATATTTTATTTTAGATAAATAAGGAAGTATTCTTGCTTACCTTAACACACAGATATTCTTCAAAATGTGAGGTCTTAACAAAACAAGACACCAGAATCTGTGAAAATCATAGAAAAGAAATGTTAAAATATATATTACTACCATAGATTACATCGATAAAACATGGGCAATCGTCAGGTTTGGTCATGATTGATGGAAGTTCCAATCTGTTAATATAGGTACATGATGGAACATGATAGATGCACACGTAACAAAAACAGGTATGTATCGTTTATATACGTACATTGTAGTACTTTTTTAAGGTTTAGACGATAAACCATATAGACTATCAAGTATCAACTTATTTCAAGTATTCATTAACCTATTTTAAGTACCCTATTTTGGACAGTGAAAACGGCATTAACAAAAATATCCCAAGTATTTAAACATGATATTTAGCATGGAACCTAAATATAAATTAAAATTGATCATAAAGCATAATAGGAGGAAGAAAACTAGGGATTCATAGAGAAATCGTTTGCTGCTCTGTTATAATTTCTCAATGCATTGAATCGTATTGAAGTTCTCGGGTAGGTTGAAAGCATGAATCATGATTATAGAAAGAACTCGAAGTTAGATCACAGATTACAGAATACACGATTTTGTCCTAGGAAACTGAAAGTTAATTTTATCTATAAAAAACTGAGTACAGAATGAATTCTTCCTCAAACTGTTTATGGCACAATGATTACTGTAGTTAAATATTTATGGAAAAAGGGAATAAAGAATAAAATAGTATTTAAGAATTAAGATCCTGTTCAGTTAGCATAGAATCATTGATCTGCAAGATTAACTACTCCATACTAACCAAAAGAGCCTGATTTTCAGGATTTATGTTGTCCAAAAACACTCTCCTGTGCAGTCTCTGTTGCTCAACTTGAGGATTTTTGGCCAATACCTTCCGCATGTCAGCAACAATGTTCTACAGAAGTATTAAACCATTTGTCACATCTAGGGATAATTATCGTAAAATGCTCAATATTAGTGAAGAAAAATTAACTATAAAAATAAACAATAAAACTGTTTCTTACATTAATCTTATTTACATCCAAATGACTAATGGCTAGATGGGTTTTGATTCGCCAATGTGTTTTTTGACTAAGGTTTCGCACAACATTCACTGTAAATTTGTGGTTTGGAATGTGAACAGCTTCACGATCTTCACCTCTAATAATTGTTGGTGACCACCAGCCCACATGCTGTATAGCATGAAAACATCAATGCCCATTTAATAATGACTGGTATCAAACACTACACCATACTCTGTAATGTCCTTCTGCTAAGTTATTACATATAAAAAAATATAGCACATATTTGACAGAAGTAATTCCTGCACTCAAAAGTTAAAAGTACAGTTTAACACACCTCGACAGTACCAGAAACCTCATATCCTTCAATCTTTGTTTGAATCCATTCGTTAACCACAAAAGGCCGAGTTGCATGAATCATCACACTTGAAAGGAAGTTTGTAAATATCTGAATAAATAACACTTAATGTCAACAGGTGCCACAATAACATTCTGGCCACTAAAATACAAGGGAATTGTGATGATTAGAAGAAACGATAAATCAATCCCACACCTCACGACCAGCAAGGGTCAGCAAAACTGTCCCAAGACCTCCTGCAGTAACCCATTTCTGGGTAGAGAAGCCTAATAATTCCATGAACAACGAAAAGGCTGCTATCCATACTGCAGAATAAACAGCTTTTCCAGCAAATTGGAATCCCATCTAAAAAAAACAGAAAATTTATTATGTCATTAAAATTGAACCATAACAAATAACCCAGCAATACACCAAAATCCAGATTTTATAGTAATTCTATCCAATTGGCGATGCAGTTGCCAAGCTACTGGTCTTCCACACATGATATATAATCTAAATGCATATACCCCCATTATAAATTCGTTTAGCCTATGTACATAGCAAAAGATATAGCCATCATATATTTAAGTGTTCTCAGTTCTTTATTTTTCATGCAGATAAAAGTTAATTTAGAAGATTGATAATCTTCACTACGCATAAAATAAATTCATAGGTAGAAATGCTACATCCAAAAGCTGAAAAATTACTTATCATTTAATAGGGCAGATAGATTGCCCAACTAATGTCACTGGCTGTTTGATTGATAAATCATGTTTCAATATAGTCATAACATGTATTTAAATTTACGACAGCCAACAGGTGATAAAATATATGGAATCCACAACATTTTTATGATATATAACTGTAATGTCTATTGTCTATACAAAAAGAAAAGATACAGACATTTCTCGTCTCACTTGCATCAGTAGCCTCCGCAAAGAATTTCTGTGATTGTTGAATTACACTGCACCAGAGAATACACAATAAGTTTATGGATGGAAAATTTAGTAAGCACTGTAATTGGGACCGCAAATCCAGCTAAAGTACTCAAACTGGCTACAACAATGATAATCTTGAAAGAATTATAGCTGAACGGTCCCGTCATAAAGCAAATAAAAAGCTGAGATAATAAATATGTAAGGTATCACAATTTGTCATAATAACAGAAAATCGGACAATTTCCCTCGTATAAGAAGAAGAAAAGCATATATAAGTGCTTAAGTGCATGATTAAGTGACCAAAATATTCATCAATTTTAGGAGATCAAGTGAAGGTAAGGAAATAGGCACACCTTGACAAACAATAGGCAAAGGCCAGAACCGTTGACAATGATCTCACAAAATTCAGAAGCCGGTCCTTAACAACTTGACCAGGTTCTGAAGGTAGAATTAATGGCTCCAATGCTCTGCAGTTAGTGAGTAAATCAGCACACGAAGAATAGAGCATAAAAGAAAGATATAACAAATTCAGAATGTGATAAAGTTATTATCATAACAGAGACCTGCAAATAAGTATTGCTCCAGTCCATAACAGTAATGGCCGAAGGTAAGAAGTTACTATATAGTGAGTGGTACTTTTCTTCCAACTATTATCACTCCTCTACAATATCAAGTTAGGTATCAATTACATTGAATCAGATAAAATAGTTAATACAAGAAAAAAGAATAATAACAGCAATATAACCTGGAAGAGTATTTTCCTTGTCTGGAACAATAATGGACCAACACCCCATATAGCAAAAATGATAACGCCAATTGCAGGAATCAACTTTACTATGATAGGACTATTTTGTAACAAATTACTAGACCTGCATAAAGATACACAAGCGTATACTTTATAATACATGGAAATATTCAATAATATTCTTTCATATTAACCACTAGATTTCCTTATTAATAACTTAGAATTGGTTATTATATTTCCTTATCAAATCATGATTTATTTTCTTAATTAATTAGGATTATGAATAGTATAAATAAGAGTTAGAGTTATACTTTCGTTAACATATCAACACATTTTTATACATAATAGTTAATATCAATTAGTATTTCATTCTCATTTACCAGTGTGTTTCAAACAGTTTTATGGCTTTCATATCCTCCTTCTAGCAGTTTTAGTTGTGGTCTTCATTTTGGTTGTCTCGTTGATTGGTTCGTTCAGTTGTTGTAACTTTTCGGCATGCCTTAACACTCATATCCATCTAAGAGTTCTTATCTCCTACAACGTACAATTTTAGTGTGCTGATACTTGTTGTCATGCTATTGCCAGTTTAGACCTTTGTTTTGCCATTTGTGACCTATCCAACTTCTTTTGTCAAGTGTTTGGTTTGATTTCTCTCTTTCTATTGACCTACAACTTCCTCTACTCAGATTTACCTTTTCTTTATTCAAATTGTGCAAAGTGAGATCGGAGATATCAATCAGGCCCCAGTTTTCCTAGAGAAGTGATCCTAACCACACAACTGGCCTCGTGGCTTTCAAGAGACATCAATAACCCAACTCTTGTGGCCCTGTGGCTTTCTAAGAGGGAATATAATTAGTATAAATAAAGATAAGTACTCTAGGTCTTATGAACACATCAATACTTTGTAATTTGTAATACAACTCAGTTAATATCAAGTATACTTTCATTCTCTCTATCTCTCTTCCTCCTATATCTAAAACAACCATACCAACATATATATATATATATATATATATATATATATATATATATATATATATATATTAACAAAAAGACGTGTAGATTGCTTCAATATGTACACTAATTGGCTGTAAGAACACAAATATTACCTAGCCAACACAGTAGCAGCCGCCTTAACAGCAGGAAGATCATTTGGTTGGCCTGGCACTAAAAGACAATGACACTTAAAAGTTCGGCCCTTGCCCGATAATGTATGTGTTGGCTTGTTTATATGACGAAGGTGTTGAAAACCCCCACACTCCTGTCTCATGAACTACAACAAAAGATTGTCTCACTGTATATTCTAACAAAAAGAAAATGAATGAACCATTTCTTAATTTTGAAAAGACAATATCAAGTTATTCTTAACACTATAATGTAAACATTCAATCATGAATTAATCCAGGCACATAAGAAACACCTTAACAATCGACATTATTGCTTGACAATATTGCAGAATCTGGTAGAATGCTAATGAATACAAGCCAATTCAGATAAACTTCTCAACAAACACTTATGAGAGATGAAAATTAAAAATTAATCAAGGAAGAAAATGAATCAAACTTCTTCATAAGCACCTATAAACTTAACAAAGCTTAATATTCTTACCTTAGAAAAGACTCAACAGAAGGGCTTTATAATAAAAAATCTCTCACTCTAGAAGCTTCCAAACTAGACCTAAAAGAAAAAGTTTTTTTTTAACAATTATTTGATATTTAAATAGTTTTTTGAATTTGGTGGTAATTGAAATATTTTATCCAAATAAGAAAATTGAAATTCCCCAAAATTTGAATTGTCTTAACCAAACAATACATTTGAAAAATGAAACAATTTCAAATAAGACCAATTCAAATTCAATGTATTTGAATGTCTTGGAAATTGTGAAATTCTCTATCCAAACACAAGGTTAGATATATTGTTCACCGTAAAATCCCCTTTCCCTTTTCAACAAGGTAATCTTTTGTCCTCATTGGGGCTTCCAGCAAATTCTTTATGTATTTGAATCACCGTAAACAATTTTTTGCCATTTTTTCTAGATTGGTGTCACACCACTGAATCATTGTCTTCAGCATTTTGTATATGCGCTTTATTGTAATCGCACATCAATCTTAAAAATCTTGTTTCGGCTAAAAACATGTTTTCCTAACAATAATATGATAATGGACAGAAATTGCACTGAAGCAAAACTCAACTATACCACAAAATCTATAACTTAAAAAGAAGACACAGTCGTGTAATGCTAAAGATATACTTCAACTGCACAATGAATAAGCAGAAAGCAACAAGACAGTCACTATATTTTAAGAACATACCGAAATAGAACACGAAAGACCTGCCCTAAATAAATGTAACTTGCCATGTCCCGTTGCCCTCTGTAAAGCATAAAGTGGTGAGAATGGATATTATAAAATAATGAACATTGCACAAAGAATACAGAATTATAGAGAAATTCTGTACCGAATGTTTATTGCAGCCCAGGTTCCTGCAAAGTCCCAATCCATGGGACAACTGCAGAGAACCAGGAAGAGCCATTACTGTGTCGAAATCAGATATCCAAGGCCTCACTGGTTGCTGGAGAATGTATTAATATGGTATTTCAGACTTTTTACACGGTCCAACAAGTTCTACAGAGACCAAGAGCAGCTAAAAGACTTTGATAATCCTTCAATTCAGCAACCTGCAGTCAGACTGATATTACTTAATGTGACCATCAAAAGGTTAAGGATTCAAAATATGTAAATATTTCTGAACCTAAGTTCCAGTAATGCTCTAGAGTGATTGAAACTAGCTCTTGTTGGAAGGCATCACAAAATCCACTGAGTTCAGGGGAGAGTTAACAAGAATGATTTCAAATGAAATTGATTTTAGTTAAAATTAATTTTGAAGTGATGTGATTTATGTTAGGATGTTTATATTCTAAAGGCAAGTAGTAGAAAAACTCAGTATAAAATTTTGATCCAAGACAAAAGCTACCTGATGTTACTTCAACTAGATCAATTGTAAACCCTGGATCAATTCTTCAACAAGAAACCAATTCTGTGAATATTCGACTAAAATCACAATAATTGATATTTTAATGTAATTCTAGACAGAGCCTGTTTGAACAAACTAGGACAGAAAAAAAAATTGACTTCTCCATGAATAAAAATTAACTTGTGCATAAATTAAAAATAAAAATTTAGAGAAGTACAGGAAGGTGTTTCTCCAAATTAATTTATTCAAAATCTAATTTCATGATATAGATAAACTAATTTCAATATGTTTTTTCTTTACCTCCTGAGAGTGTTTATGGAGAAGCTCATCCCAAACAAACCCAAAATCAAACATGCTCAAAGTTAACATCAAGACCCTCACATCTCAATTTTTTTAGGTCAGCCCTGGAGTCTAAACCACCAAATAGAACAGTTTCATCACCCAAACACTAAAACTAAACTCAAAAAAAGAAAAACTCGATAACCCCTTCATATAAATAGCCTGAATTAGCAACTTACATCATGGTATATGCAAACAATTAAAAAATTACAGCATTTCCACGGCGAAGCTTCAGAAAAAGCAGAGAAAATTAAAATATGCGCCCAAAAGATTTGAAATTTGGAGAATTTAGAAAATGGGTTGGTTACCTGTGATGAAGAAGCATCTGTCTCTCAAAGCCTCCACCCCCAATTGTATTCCAATTGTATTTTGTCTGCCAGTTTTTACGAGGCGCAGCGCAAAGGAACAGAACATAGAAAACAAAAGCACGCCCATTAATTTTTGTTTTTATTTAATCATTAAAAAAAATTGAAGTTTGATTTGTGGGCCCGATGCAATGCCTTGCGTTTGTGAACCAGAAATTTAGATGTTGTCATATCATATCAACCACGACTCGTCTCAGACACGCGCTGTATCTGCACACCACTGGTCATTTTTCAGCTACATTATTTTTTTCTTTTTATTTTATTTGTGTTTTTGTTCAGATAAATTTTAATTTAAATGGACTTTTTTTAACAAAAGAAAAAAAGAATCTCTGTTAATAGTTTAAGTGGTCGCATAAATAGGAAAAGTGTAATTATTTACGTATTTTTAGTAAGAATCGAAACTGCAAGAGTATGTCTCATGAGAGAAATGTTTTATGAGAATATGTTTTATTGGAAAAAATAATTGCAAATGTGTTTAGTGTCCACAACATTAGTAAGTTTAGATTTTTTTTTTTCATCTTATAAAGCTTGAAATCAATATTTTTAATCTTCATAGAATATGTAAATTTTAGTTTAGGTTATTGTAAATATTTTTAATTAATTCTCAATCCTAGGAAATTTCAAATCAAATCATTATTTTAGTCCTTAATATTATTTTTTTAAGATAGATAATTAATACTTATTTTATTAAATTTGAATATCAAATATGTAAAATATATTAATATTCACTAATATATAATCAGTTAATTAGTAGTATATAATAATATTTAATTAATTTTCACTTTAAAAAATAAAAATAATTACATACTAAAATCAAAATTTATTTATTTTACATCATCTACAAATATAATACATTAAAGAAAAAATAATGTATTTTTATGCGGTTTTTAATGCATTCTAGCTGCATCAGTTGGAGTATTTTTTTTTTATTAAAAATTATAATGATTATATTTATTTTTAGAAGCCGAGATCGATATAATCTTATAGCTACTTTCACCACATGTTCATATGAAGTGGTTTGTGAGGATGTTCTCTAAGGAAAGGAGTAATTATCGTGGTCGAATGTAACGATTTTTTAGTAGATATGAAAATTCAATTTTTACATGTGAGAGTCACCGACGGGTTATGGTTTCTCAAATTTTTTTTATGTTTATATAATTTAATATATAATTTCAAATATATTTTTTAAAAAATTTATATTTTTAATATATTTTATATATTTAATATTCTAATAATCTTTTATATATTTATATTTATATATTAAAAAAAGTGTTTTTTTTATTATTTACAATTATTTTTTAATTTTATCTATTAAATAAAAATAATTATTTTATTCATATTATCTTTAAGTAATTATTTATTTAATTTAATCATTTATTTAATTTTAAAACTTAATCGTTATAAGTCAAATTTAAATATAATAAAATTATAAAAATTATATATTTTGATTTTATAATTATAATAATTATTATTGTTATAATTTCATTATATTTTATTATCATAGAAAAAATAAATACAATAAAAAAAATAAATACAATGTCTTAGTTATTTTACTTATTTATCTTTATATAACAATAAAATCTTATACTATTTGTCTGTTAAAATTGTATTAAGCATAAAATTTTACATGTCTTAACGTCTTCAATAGACATGTCAAAGTACAGGTTGGCTCACCATGAGTCGGGTTGAAAATAAGTGAATCCAACCCGGCTCATTATATGGTGAGCTAAAAATTTTGCAACTCGGCTCAATCTATCACGGGTTAGTGGGTTAAATGGGTTAGTCACCAACCCACATAAAAAATTATTTATATATTTATTTTTAAATATTCAAATATTTAAATAATTTTTTAAGGAACCCATGAGATGTTAATTAAAGTAAAATCAAGAACCAATGTCTTTCAATCTATGATGAATTGTTTCCAAGAGATTGTCCAAGAAAATATGATTAATATTACACATTTTATGTCATATTATTCAACAAAATATAAATAAAAAAACTACACATTTTTGTCATGCTAATTTAAAAAAATTTGTTTATAAGACGGTTGCTTGAGTAATTCATATAACATGACAATCAAATTAATGAAACATTCAAACTATTCAAATATTATTGAACAACATTCTAGCATTTAAAAATATGAAATTGTAAACCTATATAATTAGGAGTAGTAAACAATGATTACAAAAAATTAAAAATAAATTGTAAAAAGATGTTGGTGGGTACTCATGGGTTAAGTGAACTGGGTTGAGTTCAACCCACTTTTAAAAAAAAGTAAATTTTTTTCTCAACTCAACCTGGCTCGAACCCGTGGTGAGGTGGATTGATTCGCGAGTTAAAACCCATTTTGATATCTTAATATAGGTAAGTAAAATAATAGGACAAGTCATCCAGTTATTCAATTAAAAATATAAATTTTGTTAATAGTTTAAGACAATAGAAAATTAAGAAAAACTCAACTGAAATATTTAAAGTTATCTAGAATTTAAAACTTAATTAAAGTTAAAAATATTACTAAGGGGTTGCTTGGATTCATCTTTTAATAGACACGTAGACAAGAGTAGGAATCTCCTTTCAGAATAAAAGGACCCAAACTATGAAATGGAATAATATTTAAACAAATGAATTTAGTCTGTTTCGGAAATCACAGTAAATAGTTGTTGAAAGAAAGGCATAATGTTTATGGAACAACTAGGCGTGACTGAAGGCAAAGTGCATTGAAACCCAACGAAAAGAGTTACATACAGGGTGAAGAAAATGAAGTTCATGTACAAAATACTCTATAATTGTACACATCTCATTCCGCTACCAAATATTTTCCCTATTGCAACTAAACGTTGAGCTCCTTGAATGGTGATCTTAGCTCAGAAAAGGTTTCAGATTTCTTCAGCCCCGGCGAAGAAGAATGCATCATCATGTTCTCTTTCACAATCAATTCATCATCCTTTCTGAAATCCATTCCTTCACGATCATCCTCAAAAGATTCCACTAATCTTCTCAATCTATCCATTAGTTGAGTGTCTGCAACAGTGCACTCATACATTTTATCATCTAATCCCTCAACAAAACTCAACAAGCTTTCCCTCTCTGATGATGACAATCTTGTAGCACTTTCAAGCAAACCTCTATTGTCTATCTTTACCTTTTCAAGAAATGCATCTGAGTCTCTTAGCTTCTTCTCCATTTCATCAACCAACTCCTTTGCTTTGAACTGTTTTGCATTCATTTCCTCTTCAACGTCCAATGCAAGCTGTTCTGATTGCTTCAAGTTTACCTCTTGCAGCTCCAGTTTCTGCTCCAAATCACATATATCATCCTCAAGTTCCTCTATCATAAACTTCTTCTCTTCAATTTCAATTGCTGCTAGAACCTCTGCTGCTGTGATCATATTGCAAGCTTCTTTCACATGAATAATTTCAGCCTGTTTCTCAAAAAGCTGTGAAGAAATTGAGGTCAAGATGCCAGTGAACTTCTGCTCCAGTGATGTCACCTGCTGCATGATCTCATCTGTTCTATTATTGTTTCCCTCAAGAATATCAGTATCAGTCTCTTCCTCACCCTCATCGGTTCTTCCCATATTTCTTTGTGCAGTCGCAGCACTTTCAAATTGTTTTCTATTAGATTCTTGTTCTATCGAAAGAACCTCCTTTTGAAACTCCTCTAAAATCTTGTTCTTCTCCTCTATGATTTGGAGATAACTCACTTCAACAGTTTCAGAGGACTCAGATGTTAATCCTCTTACTGGGGAAGAAGCTTCTGTTTCCTTTACTTTTGGTTCTTGTTTACATAGGAAAACATGCTGCTGCAGACGATCTATTTCATTTTCACTATCTTCCAACTTACAAATCAAGCTATGCTTTTCTTGATTGAGGCTCTCACTGAAATGTACTTGATCAAGGAGTGAATTTTCCAGTTCTTGGCGCATGACAAGATTTACTTCAAGACCATTCTTCAAACGTTCAGAAAGTGACTTCCACATTCTCAATTCATACTCAATTTCACTTGTTTCACATATTCTCTCATCCAGTTCAATGTTTGCCCGGTCTAAAGCATCATAAGCTTCCTTAAGTTGTTCTTTGAAATCAGCTTCCATGTCCTCAACTCTCTCTTCGAAGAGTTGATATGCTGCTTCATTGATATCATCCTGGACATTGATCAATTCATCTTTCAACTCTAACTGCTTCATCAGCTGAAAACACTCCTCTTCTTTCTCTTTCTGCAAATTTGAGACTTCATCTTCCAGACATTTTCTCTGGTTTTCTTCGTCAGCAAGAGCTTGTTTGCACTTCACTAACTGGTGTTGTAGATCATCTGCTTTTCTTTCATGGTTGTCTAACAATAACTGCAGTGAAGAAATCTCGTCAAGCAATGTATTCTTTTGCATCTCCCACTCCTCCTTACTTGCTTTAAACTGCTCTCTAAGTGTTTCATTCTCCTCTTCCTGATGTTTAAACTGTTCCTCCTTCCATTTTAATTGTTCTTCCACCTTCATGTTTTCCTCCTCTAACTTCTGGAACATGGCATCTGGTTCTTCTATTTCCCTTGGTGTCTTCAAATTGTTCTCTATTTTCAAACACCCGTCGTTTGAAACTGGAATGCAACCGTTCCTGCTTTCAATCTCTTCTGTGTTCACACGCATCAGTTGTTCTTGGTTCTCAATTTTCTCTTTTTCCTCCTCGAACGGCACCAGCAACCTTCTCTTTTCATCTTTCCACTTTCTAAAGTTTTCATCACAATCTGCTCCAAGTTCATCACTTGCAGCACTATCGGTTAAATCTTCATTTCTCTGCTGAGAGCCATTGGTTTCATCTTCTTTTTGAAACAGTTGTTGATTCAGATTCTCAATTTTGAAAATAGCCTCCAGTATCTGATTGGTATGTGCATCATATGATTTCTTCATGTTCTGAAGGAGATTTGCGTTGTGCTTGAGTTTCTGGATTTCGGCTTTAGCTTCTTCGAGTTCTTCATGAACACCCATATTGCTAGAAATTTTACACATACGACATTCGAAGATCCTGTTTGCCTGCACTGAATACTAAAAAGGGCAGAAGAGCTGCATGAACCCAGACTAAAACCAAGAATAACGAAAGGAACAGAGACAAAACACGCAAACACAAAATTGCAGTTTGCAGATAAAGAGAGTCGTTGGAGCAGAAACACAACTTGTCCTTTCAGTTGACTTAGATTATTTCACCCTCCAAAACATTACTGTCTAAATTGGAAGACCAATTGCAAGAGATGTTTGAACTGTGTGTTTGAATGCTACCACACAGTTTGATTGGTCTTTTTACAATAAGTACACATTATTAGAGGAGATTTTGTTCCTCTAATTCAAATCTTCTTGCTTATAAATCAGAGGTACAAAAGTTACAGAATATATGAATCTGACTTTCAACAAAGATAATGGCAAATATTGGATGTTATAAAACATAACTTGAATTTGAGGAACACGTTTACTCAAATTTCATCACACGAGTGCTTCCTAGTAAAACTATATATGATTTATCATAGGAAAATGCTCGGAAGTATCATAATTTATATTAATCTTCTCATACAAGTATGTGTTATAGAGATATTAGCTAAGACTACGAGCAAGTGATAGGTTTAGATTATCTAACAATTTCTCCTGTGACACGATGCTGCCCTCCAAATTTCAAACCCATGAAAAACTGCACATTTAGAACCTCTAATTGTAGATGTTACCAACACAGGTAGCTAGGTTCTCTGAAGTCTTAAGAATATTAAAAGGAACACAATCCTATGTTTATTAGAACCAATTACAATGTCATCATGGCTACATACAATTCTTCATTAGAAGTTAACATCAAATCCAATTCCCATTTCAGGTTTCATTGATTCATCCCTAACATCGAGCTACCCTCATTTTCAATTGGTTTCTTATGAATTGAAACTAAACATGAGAGGTTTCATTTTTTAATTTCAATTTATTAGATTGCTTTATGCATGGCTTTAAACCATACATTCAACATTAAACAATGCTAACAATAAAATAACATGGCTAAAAATGTTTCAACATGTGAACCAAACACTTTAATAAAGAAAAAGAAATAAAAAAGTGAAACACAGAAACTGACCTGAGTTTGGAGGAGGAAAGGTGAAAAAAATGGAGGAAGGAAAATCCAACAAGGAGAGAATAGGGAAGGTGGTTACTGCAAAAAACGTTTATTAACCATAAATAGACCGTAACGGCTTTCTAATCACAAATGTTTTAACTTGAGCTAGCCGTTGGAATGAGCTTGCATGGTGAATTTCCAGGCCCAGCCCAAAATCCTCTATGTTTGATGTCTATTGATAGGGCCCAATATCTTTTTCATGTCAAACTATTGTTGGGCCATACTTTCCAAACCTCCTATCTTTGCTGGTTGTTTTTATACTAGTTATTTCCTCGTTCGAGAAACGCAAGTCCTTCCGATTTGACAAACAAACATTTGGAAGATAAAATTTATCGTGTAAACTGGCCCTATTTAAAAATAAATAAATTAACAAAGAAAGAAAATTAAATTAAAACATTTAGTGAGATTGAGTTAATCAAGTTTGATTTTTTGAAAAGTAACACACAGATACTACATTTTTCTACTTTACACTCATTCGACACAAATAAACGAGTATTTTTGTTTTAAAATATAAAATAAATTGATGAATCAAGTACAAAAATTAAAATATAAATGTTTTATTAAATATTAGAAAAATGTATGTTTATTATTTTATTTTTTTTAAATCGTGTTGACTTGGTATATCGGGCTTACAACAAATTGTATGTTTTTTACCTTACTTTCATCGGCTACTATTTTGTTACCACATTCCTCTCTTTTTTTTCTTACTGGTACATTTTGTCATTTATTATTTTGTGAATTTTATTAATAAAAATTTTATCCTTATTTTATCTTTATGATTTCTAACTTTTATGCATTTTTGTCGAGTTAATTTTCTAAAAGAAAGTGTTGGCATTCCTTAAGAAAATAAAATTGTTTTAGTATATTTTTTTGTAAAATAACATCATTTTCTTATCAACACGAAGAAAAAGCACGATGTAAAATCTAAAGGAAGAAGATTAAACGATAAAATATGCAAAAATAATTATAATTTAGTGAAGGTGTACAAAAAGAACTTAATATGATAAAATTTGCAAAATAATAATTTTGAGTGGTAAAATATTCCATTAGTGTAGTCTTTTAAAAAAGTTAATTGTTTAATAGATCTCGAATATTTTTAGAGATAAAACATGACTGGTCAAAGAATGAAAGGTTTCGAGATACGTTATACAATTTTTTATTTTATTTTATGTTTCTATAATTTTATTTTTTTAAAGGGTTGGATATATTTCTTGTATTTTAACTTTTAATAAAAATTGAAATTAGTTTTTTTATTATTATTTTGGTTTAATTTAGTCATTTAATTTAAAAAATTTAATTTAAAAAATCTGAGAATTTAGTGTTTTTAATAAAATTTTGTTAAATTTATTTAAAGTTTCAAATATGTTTTATGTAGCATTTGAGTTGTTTAGACCGTTTAATATATCTTTTCTTTGATGTTTGTCCAAAAGTATATTTGAAACGTTAAATAAACTTAACAAAATTTTATTAAAAGGACTAAATTCATATTTCTAAAGTTGTAGAACTAAATTGATCTAAAAGTTCGAAGTGAGACTAATTCTAATTTTTATTTAAAATTAATGGAGAAAAACATATTTAATCTTTTTAAAATTCTCTTTAAAGTTTTTGAATTGAGAAGTTATTTGTTTATAATAAAGTGTGTCTCTTAGTCAAGAAAAAAAACTAGAATCTTAGGCTAAGTTTTTTTTTCCTACGAAGGATTCAATCGATACAAGGCCTCACCTAAGCCGGTCACCACACGAACCTGACTTTAATACCACTTGTTGGGTGTTTCAATAGAAGATCATCAGGGAGATACAACATCAATGAGACATGAGTCTAACCCATATATAAGGGATTAACATCACTCTTAACCCAAAGTCTTAAGACTTAGTCTCACATTTGGATTCTTAACCATAGTTACCATGTCACTTCCATGTAAGAAAAACTAATTATAATATTTATTTTAGTTGAATATGGATAAACGTAAAAAGATAATATTTTGGGAGTCTAATCGGTGTTTTGGGTATTTTAAATTTGTAATTAATATTCTACTTGTAAAATTTGTATATTTGGATTAATATTGTTGAAGTGGTTAATGTTTCTCATACGACTCCTAATGACAAGTTATTGTTGTTTGTACAACTTAATTTCACTTAAGAGAATAAATGCTTAAACAACAAATTATACCCTTCAAGCTACTACTTAAGATTTGAGCGAGAAAGATTCAAAAATAAAAATCTCTCACAACGAAAACAAGTGGCACTCAGACAACAAGTGATTGTTTAATGTGTTGAGTGTTTCAAAAAATTATTGAATTATACAATAAGTGTTGACGAAGCTCGTAAAAGGATTTTAAAGACTGAAGGCTATATCTGATATTGTATTTTGATGGCGAAATAACATTGCATTATTTGTTATAACACTACAAGAATTTTTGTATTTATCAATAGTTTTTTTACCGACAAAAATAAATTTATTAGTAAATCCAAATTTATTGACAAATTTTATAATTTAAATTACTGATAGATATTTTTGTTGGTAAAAATTTGTCGGTAAGATCTGTCAATAAATTAGAATTTGGATTATCTATGGATATTTCTATTAGTAATGTATCTTATGGTTAATTTTTCCAGTAGGTTTTGTTGGTAATTTGTGATCCATTTTATCAACAAATATTTTCTATGATATTCATTGATAAAGTGAACAAAAAATTTATCGTCAAGTCTAATGAGATTTTTTTTAAGAAGAAGAAGACCATTGGTTGAGAGAGGAGGAAAAAATAGAGGAAGAAGAAGACCAAATCATGAAATTTACCAACGAATTTTTTACCATTGTTAAACTCGAATTACTGACAAATTTTTGATATTACCAACAGGTTGTGTCCACTATTAAATAAGTGTAAAGAACATGTTTTTATCAACAAATGTTAGTTGTTAATGTTATGTTAGCAGAGACAGTTAAACCCACAACCTCTTTTGAACCCACCAAACTAACTTTATAAGTCCTAAATGTTAATATAGGGTGAGTTGAATCCACAAGCTCTCCGACCCTCCTTCTAACTTTCCCACCAAGTGCATAAAAAATATAAGTCTAATTACTTGTTTGGTTTTTGTTTTTGTTTGAAAATATCAAGTTGATCCTCCAAATTTTTTAGTTTGGTCTCGATTTTTGAAAAATTAATACAATTTTGTCATTTTCGTTAAACTTCTTTAAGCGGATTAATGATTTTTTATTTATCAAAATTGACATTAAAATTATGTTAATTACACCAACAAAATAAACAATCTTTATTACCATTAGTGCATCATCAATTTTCTTTAATACTAGTTGATTATCTCAAAATTGATTTTAATACCTTATTTTTGCATTCAATCAAATTATTTTCAACATAATCTACTATCTCCAGTTTTAATTTGCGCATTTAACAATTAAATGAATAAATAATCGATTAGATTGCTTTAATTGTGTTTTTAAGGAACAATACATAATAAAAAATTATTTATATATCGTTAACGCAATGTTCGTTTCGTACGATGACATTGTTTAAGTGCATTTGTGAGGACGAATTTGATGCCTTGATTGTGTTCCTTTCATGCGATATAGAGTGAATTACGAGCGCGAATTTACGAGATGGAGGGTTTAATCCATCCATCCAAAACTAAGATGATTTAAGGGTACTTCGTGTAATATTACGAAATTACCCTTATTTTTTAAACACGTGAGTTGCTCCACCCACCGTGCTGTTTAATTTGTTCGAAGGTGAGTGATGGTGGTCATGGTGCGGTGTGGTGGGAGAGTAATATCGTAGATGTGGCAGAGGAACATGGTGGTGGAGGTGGGCTCATGGAAGGTATGCGCACCGGTTACATAACATGTGTGGTGCATTGTGTGTGTTGCACTGGTTACGTAACTGGTGCCTGTACAAAGAGGAGAGTGACATCGGTTACGTAACCGGTGTCGTGTGTGTGTGTTTATTTTAACTTTTTTTGTATAACTTTGTTTAAAATCTAATTGTATAACTTTTTTTTTTAAATTTAATTGTATAATTTTTTTTACATTCATAAAAAGTTAATTTTTTTTTATTTTAAAATTTCGTATAGTTTTAATATTTTTTAATTTCGTATTAATTATTTATAATTATTTTTATAACATCAAATTACAAAATCATTTTCTTTTTTAATCAAGGGTATTTTGGTAACTCTTTAATTCTATTTATTTTTACATTTATTTTATTTATCACATCAATCCAATATTTCACTAACTTTCATAAAACTGATCTCCAAATCCACTCACTTTATCCTCTAAATCCACTCAAAAAACACACAAATTCACCCACTCAAATCCACACAAATTCATTTTCACACTGTCTCCCAAATTCATATCCCAAAGAAACACACCCTAAATATAATTAATTAAGTTCATTTTTGAAATAATTTTTATAAATGTATTAGTATTGTTATCCATGGTGTCTATCTCCCAACAAATTATATTGTTAAAATTTTGGAAGTTTGTATTATAGATGTTATATTGTTGAAATTTTGTTAGATTTGTATAATATACTATAATGAGTGAAACTTAGTTTATTTCTTGAAATTGAATATAAAAATTGAGTGTCACATCTAATCTTTAGACACAAAAATGATAGAAGAAATTCATTATGAATGGATAATTTTTTTTTAAGCATTAAAAATTAGTATTTGTTAGTTAGAATTATGTGTGATATTTATACATGTTTTGTTTACTAGTTGGTTTAATTTTGATCAATAGTTATGGCTAGTTTAGTTTTTATTAATCTTGATACATGAATTTTGATTAGAACTTCACTAGTTGTTATTCTATAAGCATATTTGAATTTATTTAGTATGACTGGTTTAAACTTTTTATATTATAGAAAATTATATCATGATTCTAATTTTTTTTACTCTCATTCTTTGTTTTTTGGTGTGACTTAATGTGAGTGATTGATTTTTTCAAAAGAAAAGATGATGGTACATTAATCAATAACCTACACTAAATCACATCAGGAAATAAAAGATAGGAGTCAAAAAATAGGAGTTATAATATCATTTTCCTTACATTATAGGTTTGAAAACAAACAAAATGGATTGTACACTAAAACAAAAAGGTTAAATTATTCTTTTGGTCCTTCTATTTGTCAAGTAATGTCAGTTTCGTCCTCAAGTTTTTTTTTTCTATCTCAATTTGGTCCTTATTTTCTTAAAAATGATTTAATTTAGTCATTACCGTTAGTTTGACTAGACAATGTTAAAGTCAACGTCACGTGTCAATTTCTGTTTTTTTTTTGAATTGTTTATTTTTTACACATGTCACTTCATAGTTGTGTCACATGTCAAAATAATTCAATTTGATCCCTATATTTGTTTTTAGTTTCAATTTAATCTCAATTTTTGTAAAAATGAAGCAATATTGTTCATCCTTAAATTGACACTCAATTTACTTTTTATAAATCTTATGGTGATATTCTTACCAAAATTAACGTTTTTATTAAATATTTCTAAAAATATTTTAAATTAACTTTAAATTTTATAAAAAACATTAAACTTTGGTTTTGTTTGAACTTGAAATTTAGTTCCTAAACTTATATGTGACAAGTTATTTGATTTTTAATCTTCACTAAGTTTGTATAATATGACACACTTGATGTCTTTATATATCATGACAAAACTGTTAATTGTTGAAATTAAGTTTGAGGTTTAACTTTGTTTAATAATAAAACTAAAAAAAAAAAACTTGTTTAAAAATATTTCTACAAATATTTAATAAAAATGTCAATTTTAGTAAGAATATCATCATAAGATTTATACAAAAATTAAATTGAGTGTCAATTTAAGGAGAGACAATATTGCTTCATTTTTATAAAAATTGAGACTAAATTGAAAGTAAAAACAAATATAGAGATCAAATTGGATCATTTTGACACGTGACACAAAAAATAAAAAGTTTTAAAAAAAATTAAAAAAATTAAAAAAATTCAGAAAAACCAGAAATTGACACGTTGGATTAATTTTAACACCGTTTGGTCAAAATTAACGGCAATGACCAAATTAAATCATTTTTACAAAAACAATGACTAAATTGAGACGAAAAATTGGAGGAAGACCAATTTAATACTACTTGACAAATAAAAAAAAAGTAAATTAACAAAAAAAACGAAGATATCAATTATGACTTAAAATTAATATAGTATGCGAACCTTCTATACCTCAATTCAGTTCATCATCAACCGAAGATGTAGAAAGTTTCTTCTTCTTATTTTATGCACAATTTACATAATATTAGTTAGCGTTGTTCACAACTGATATTGTATATTCCTTTTTAAATTCGCATCTGTCTAAATCGATATAGAAAGAACAATACAAGAAAAATATTTTTGAATTTGTCAAAATTATAATATCAGTGTCCAAATAAATATTAATTTACTCTAATATGTCCTAAAATCTTTTCACTTAATATTAATTTTTACATTTGTCTGTGTTTTATTCAAAATATTTTGATATTGGGAGGTAATAAATCTTTGAGAGGGATTGAGAATTAGCAAGCCAAAATTAAATAAAGAATAAGGGACAAAGAAACCATGTGCAGCACCATTCTCACAGCATAAACATGGACCCTCATCTTCTACATGTATAATATCTTTAGAATTAAGTATATATTGTTAGTCCTGAATTTGTATTCAAAATTGAAATGTACGAAATTTTAATATATTTTGTTTTATAAATTTTAAAAATAATGAATATAGTTCTTTTAATTTAATTATATAATTTTTTTATGTGTTTATCATGTTTTATATTAATATTGAAGTTGTTTACACCGTTACATATTTCAGTTTAATATTTGTTGAAAAGTCAATTTGACACCTCAAAAAAATTAATGTGATTGAGTTAAAAAAAAAAAATTATATTTATTCATTTTTAAAGTTTAGAGACAAAAAATATATCAAAACTCCAGACAGAGATAAATTTTAATTTTATATCAAAATTTAAAGACTAAAAACATACTTAATTAATATATATATATATGTATATGTATATATATATATATATAGATATATATATATATATATATGTATATACATATATGTATATGTATATAATATATATATACATATACATATATGTATATACATATATATATATATATATTATATACATATATATATATATATATATATATATATATGTATATATATATATATATACGTGCATTTCAAGTGCCTTTCTTCTATCATTCTCACACTTCTTTCACTGTTTCATCTCCTACGCAGTTTTCCATCTATAGTTGTATCATCCACATGCATATGAATAATACTTGAGCTATTTGCTTTTGTCAACTTAACTCATCATCACATATAATTGGAGAGAGACACGCTTAAACCTTGTACCTTTTTCATTAATAAACTGCTGAATCAAAAAATTCTACAAGAATCAGACAACTATATCTAAATGATTGCAAAGAAGACAGAAAGGATTAAAATTATAAAACTTATTTTTAATTTCTACTGTAGTTTTTACTCAATTATTTTTATTTTGTTTTGTTTCGTTTCTCTTAAACTAAATAATCTTACTTTCACTCAATTTCTGGTATACTTTTATTCATTTTCTTTCTTCCTACTAAATGGAGACTAAATAATTTCTGGTATATATTTTTAAGTTCTACATTAAAAATCTCACGTCAATGAGCCAACTAAATTGGTGAGACAATGGGTGGCTCTGTTTCCAACGACTCAAGTTGCAAGCAGAGAGAAACGAAAACATGTTGCAGCATAGTACAACGTCAGTGCCCAAACACTTTTGTCTTTCGAGGAGATAACATAAAAGAAGAATCACCATCATCATCATCATCATGATCATTAAATTAGGTCACAAGTCTTCTGTGTATTCCTAAAACAACCGTGAGCGACAAGGTGAGCATCATCAACATTTTCTATGGTCTAGCTTCAAATGATTCCATAGCATATCCTATAATCATATGAACCATGTAATCTTTTAATCAGAATATTTGTTTTCTTTTGCTTATCCACAATTTGAAATAACTGTTAGTCATGAATTCACTGTGATCTTATTTATAAAAGACACTGTGATATAGATTTTTTTTTTTAAATGATTGTATGGTCCATTTTTAATAAAGTTGAATATACAATAATATTCATGATTTTTTTTCTTTTTAACTGAAGTTAATATAATTAGACTTTTATCTAAGGTTTAATTAGTAATTTAATTATTTAATTTGTTGGTTTGGTTTATTTTGATCTTTTATTAATTTTTTTATTTAATTTGTCTTTCAATTTTATAAAAATATTCAATTTGATCTTGTGATAACTTAATTATAATTTATATATATATATATATATATATATATATATATATATATTAAAGTTTATTTTAAAATTTATATATCAAATCACTTCAGTTAAATGTAACAAATTTAAGTATCTACGTGGAGTGCAAAAAATAAAATAATTTAAGTATTTAAGTGAAATACAAAAATAAAATAATTATTTGAGTATTTAAATGGAGTAATTTGATATATAAATTATAAAATATATTTTAACATATATATATATATATATATTATACTTAATTACTAATTTTGTATTAATTGGATAGGACAAATTCGCATCATTTTAAAAAAATAGGAGAACTAAATTGAATTAAAATTTTAAATAAAGGAATTAAATTCAAAATTGCTAAGAAATTAAACATTTTCAAACAATTGGATGACCTAATTAAACCTTTTTAAAAATTGAAAAACTAAATTAAACCCAAAAATAATAAGGGGCCAAAGTAAACCAAACTAACAAATTAGATAACTAAATCACTAATTAAGTCTTTATCTTACTAGTATTGTTTGTTATGATTAGGAATGGCTATGGGTCTTACCCGCAATCCGCCTCACAGAAAAATCCACCTGCTACCCGTCTACTTGTTTACCCGTTGAGTACCCGTTTAAAAAATATTCATAGATTATTTTAAAATTTGTGGGTATCTGTGGATATCTGCATACCCATGAATATTTAAAAAGATATATATTTTATAAATTTTTTAAATAAAATTATAAAAATTATAATATAATAAAAATTAAGTTTTATTTTTAATTAAATTTAACCTAATAAAATATAATTTCAATTAAATTTAACTTAATAAAATATAAATTAAATTTTAATTTTAATTTTTTGCGAGTAACGACTACCTGCGGATATGGATAGTATAATACTGCACCCGACCTGTTTATAAGCGAATATTAAAATACCCGTTACCCAGAGATAATAAATACTCGTGGTTGCTAACTATCCACCACGATTTTATTGGTGGACATTAATATTTTTGTCATCTCTAATTTTAATGCATTCTAGATTAATTTTCGTCTTCAAAGCTCTTTTCACGATCAAAAGTAGGAAGATGTATTTATATGTTTTTAACCTTAACTTTGATATGAGACCTATTGAACGTATGATAACAAGTTCGTCAATTGACATAGTTTTCATCTAACTGGGAATATTCCAATCTCAAGTTCGTATCGATAGAGTCATCTATCATGAGATATTATTTGTTTTGCGATCTAAAATTTTTCTCATGATTTTTAAAAAAAATATATAAATAATGGAAAATTAGAGTCATATGAAATTAATAGGTGCACCAGAACATTAGTTAAGTGAAATTTTCTAAAAGACCAGACCCACATTATCCTTGCTAAATAACTGAAATATTATACCTAAAGGAAGGAAGTTATAGATGATAAAAGAAGAAAAAAAAATGGAA
Organism: Vigna unguiculata; assembly: GCF_037176805.1. NCBI lineage: Eukaryota > Viridiplantae > Streptophyta > Magnoliopsida > Fabales > Fabaceae > Vigna > Vigna unguiculata. Next base: position 27,353,764 of record NC_140793.1, read on the forward strand.
TTTGGTGAATGAAGAAGGAAATAGAAAATAAAAATGTTATTGTGTTGTCGTTTGGCGTGTGATGCACATGGAGTGGGCAAGTGGGTTGCTCTGCAAGTTAATTAACATGCAGTGAGGATGAAGTACAAGTGGGTAGCCATGTCCCACACCTATCTTTTTGACACAAAGCAAGTGGCCACAATTTGGTTTTTTAAGGATTGTACTTTATGCCCAACTTGATTATATCAATGTTCCTTTTCCTATCCAGTGATTAATCCAGATTCTGCACCAAGAAAACAGGAAGAAAATTTAAGTTAAAAAAATGGTTGTTGAGTAATCTCAATCTTCAAGAAATCACTAGGGTCAACATCCCAAAACCAGTGCACAGCATGTTATGAAAACGTTTGAGACCATGAATATCAAAATATCAAAATAGACAGGAATTTCAATTTGTTACAGATAATTGAGCCATTTTGGAAGAATTATTAACTTGATATGATAATTTGTAACTGAATGATTATATATACTTTTCCCTACTAAAGAGGAAAAAAATCCTTTCTGCTATCACCAAAAGTTTGATGCTGCTTTTACCAAAGAGCATTGTCATGATTAAGTTCATTTTATAAGTTTTTTTTTTTCTTTTCAATCAACTCTTAATTGTGAATGCTGCACAATTTGTGCATTATTTTGTAATTTTTCCCTTATATAGGTCCCATTTCAGTCATAATCTTTTCTGAATTAAATAAAATATAAGATTAGAAAGTGAGTTGAGTTTTGAGGGAAATTTTGGCGACATAATTAATTTATTAGTGCAGAAGCAAACCGCGCATTCTCCACTAATAAAAATTCAAGAGCATAAAATTCTGATGCCGGACTGGATAGGTTTATGTGTGTGTGTATATGTATATATATATATATATATATGTATATATATATATATATATATATATATATATATATATATATATATATATATATATATATATATATATATATATATATATATATATATATATATATATATATATATATGTTCATGTATGGGTAATGGTTATAGTCATCGTGGTTCTATATGGTTATATAACATTAGTCTTACACATATAAGACCTTAGACACCACTTTTACACCAAAACCTTAAGGCAATGTTGTTATGGGTCTTTATTTTTATATAGTATTTAACTTTGTCTTTTTTATCCAATGTGAGACTTTGACTTACACTTGGACTATTCCCAACATTGTATGAAAATCAGCCTATGTTATTTTATTGTTTGTTCTCGTTTTATTTTTTTCATTTTTAGTTTGTTTTCATTTTTTTTTCGTGAAATTTGAGTTAAGACGTTGAAGTAAATATCGGAAATGAAAAAATGTGTTCGGCTGGCTATAATTGTAGGGATGACAATTCGGGGTAGGCCAGGCAGGCGGGTCTGCAAGCTCGCACAAAAAAAGTGGGGCAGGTTGGGATGTTAAACTCGCTGGTCCGCAATGGCCCGTCCTGCATAGGCTTGCAACTCGTGCGGGCTAAAGGTGGGGCGGGACGGACTGATCCGCTTACAAAATTATATGTTCTGATTTTTTTTAGTTCTCACATTATTCATCAGGTTGTTTCTTTAAGTTCCTTTTATTTTATTTATTATTATTATTATTATTATTATTATGTTTATGTTTATGTATAATCATTGTATATAAGATAATAATTTTAATTTTTGAATATGAAATATCTTATTATGCATTTTTAAGTAGATATCTTGTAAGGTGACATGTTGATATTGTACTTTAGCTATAATCTTCGTTGTTATTTTTCTTGTCTTTGATTAGGTAAACTAATTGGAATTATTTCGATAGAAAATGAATATCAATTATTATGAAAAAAAAAATATTTTGCTCAAAAAAAAAATTCACTCATCACAAACGCGGACCAGCCTGCAGACCCGTGGGCCAACAGGCGGGCCATAAAAGTGAACCCAAAATTAAACTGCGGGACGGGCCGAAACGAACCGGGCTGACCCGCTTTGCCATCCCTATATAATTGCCATACTAATTTTTAAAAAATATGCTGAAAAGAAACTTTGCATGTTAACATACTTTAAAATTGATATTTAAGAATAAGAAAAAATAGATACTCATAACAACTATATACTGAAGAACAAAAGAGTCACAAAAAAATATAATACTTTTGTATCAGTTTGATTTCCATTTTAATTGGAGAGTTTATATTATTTAGTTGTTGTGATTTTATGATTTAATAATTTTATGAATTTATAATTTTATAAATTTAAAATTTTATGATTTAATAATTTTATAAATTTAAAATTTTATGATTTAATAATTTTATAAATTTAAAATTTTATGTTTTAATTATCATTTATGACAATTTTTATTCCCAATTTTAACTACTACATTTTCTTTTGTAATCCAAGATCAATAAATCATCAATCTTGTTTGTAGTCTTTTCACGAAAGATTTTTCAACTTTTCGTCCATAGAGAACTCGTAAAAAGGTTCTTAGAAAAATCGGTGGTCTTCAACAATGTCATCACTTGAGTTAACCATGAATGAAATTGTATGTGAATAACAACAACCAAAACTTCCAACACCTTGTCGTATTTCCTATCTTATGACGCGGAAAATTTTGTGAGAGAATTGAACTCAAACTTCATGCTTCACAAGTACGCGTTACAAAACATGAATGTGGAGTCATAACTGAAAAGTTGATTCCACAAGCAAAAGTACCTAAAATTTTGGCATAGTTCCCTTAGCCAGAGAAAAAATTCGATGAGTGTTATCCTCTAGGGTGAGATACACTAAAGAAAAATAGTTTACAGTAGTGAAGGGAGGATTCCATAAATGCGATTGAAGTTCAACTAAAAGTAATGCATATTTTGTAGCATTCTTATGGAAGAGGGTGTTCCTCTATCAAACTTGTTGTAGGTTATGTTGCCAAAATTTCAGAAATAAAAATGTAAATTTTCAATTATGAATTTCAAGCTACCTTTTTAATTTTGTAATTTTATAAAAGTTTACTTTGATGAAATATAGATTATGTATAATATAATTACTTTTACATTAATTTGTTGAATGCGTAAATTTAAAATGTTTTATATAATATTAAAGATGTAAATTAATTTTATATTAGATTATATAAACCTTGAATTTTCATTTGAGATTTTCAATTATGTTAAACTAGTATGGATAATCTATTTTTTAAATTCACACCATATGATATTATAATAGTTTGTAGATTTCTTTTTCAAACTTTGCTTTTCCCTCATAAATTTTATATTTTAAAATTATGGGTTAAATATATTTTTGGTCATTTAATTTTAATGTGAAAATTAGAATTAATCCATTTCCGAAATTTTGACCCAATTTAGTTTATCATCTGTAGAAATACGTGAAATTAGTCATTTTAACCAAATTTTGATAAATTTATTTGATATTTCAAACACATTTCATTATAACATTTAAGTTATTTGCACTGCTTGACATATTTCCGTTTCAATTTTAGTGTTGAGAAACGTGTTTGAAAATATCAAATAAACTTAAAAAATTTGGTTAATGTGATTAAATTCACGTATTTCTAAATATAAGAGACTAAATTGGTCTAAAGTTTTGAAGATGAACTAATTCCAATTTTTACTGAAAGTTAAGAGATCAAATACATATTTAACCCTAAAATTATTCACACTTGACATTTCTAATATTTTTTATACACTTTAGATTATAATATATATATATATATATATATATATATATATATATATATATATATATATATATATATATATATATAAATGCAACCATTTGTGATCATTTCGTACATTAAAATGGATTAGTTTTATAATGTGTCATCATCCACTAGTTATAAACTCCAATATACATAAATTAAATAAGTGAGGGACCAATATCTTTAATTGGTAAACACATGTGTAAATTATAAGGGTGGACATAGATTGGATTTTTATGGATCTAATCCAGACCTAATCTAGGTCCAAATAACTAGATCAAATTTTGGATTCAAAATTATTTTTCCTTTAGAACTAGCTTTTATTTTTTAAAAATTAGATATAAATATTTGGATCAAGTTTTAAATTCTTATATAAATATTTGGATCAAGTTTTAAATCTTTTTTTTCTAAAAGTAGTTTAAATTGAGTTTTATAAAATTTGTGTTGTGGATCTAACCCAACCCGTCTCTATCCTTGACTTAGTCCAACTAGTCTCGATCCTGACTCCGGTCAGTCCATCTTGACCCTCGACTCAGAATTTTTGCGCAAATGATAAATACAAATCTCAACCTATCTGAAAAGTCAACACATATATAAAACATATTACCAATTTTAATTCGGAAGTAATACAATTTATAATTAAAGGATCGTGATGATTTATAAATATAATGATGATAATTTCAAAATACTGATGGGGAAAACAACAACAAACAATATATCAGAGAATGCAGCGGATATAATTTCCCCTAACTTGCAAGAATCTATGAGGAGCAATAATCAAAGAGCAGCAACAATAAATCACCAAAAGCACAAATAAAGGCACCAAGATTTTTAACGTGGAAAACCCCTCAAATCAAGGGTAAAAATCACGAGTCGTCCAGACCAAAGAAATAGCTCCACTATGATCAACAAGAGTACAAAAGAGTCTCAATCAATAGCACAAATTAGTGCCAACACCCAACCAAATAACAAAGCAACAAAGCTTTCAAATAGAGAAGAACAAGAGGGGAAAACCTCTACAAATCACTGCTGCAGTTCGAAATTAATATCTCCCAACTCAGACTCTGTATCAAAGATCCGACCGGTCAGAATGAAAAGCAATGAGTTTCGAACCTGCTGTAAAAATTTCAGCCCGATCCAACGGTGAACGAATCCGCAGCGCCGAATTTACTGCGACAGCTCTATGGAAAACGTGAACAGAATTTTCCCTCTACCTCTCCCTCTATGTGTTAGGGCTTTCAGTGTATTCTGACTCTATTGTTCTGCTTCTCTCTTTATTTTATAGCCTCCTCTCCACTAGGTTTAAGTGAGACATGGGCTTCTCAAATTTTGGGCATTTTCTCCACATAGGAAAGGAGCCCAATACCCAACAAATCTCCCCCTCACAACTATGTGGAGATACCGCCAAACCAGCGATCTCTCAACAAACTTCAAACTTTCCTCTTGGCAATGCTTTAGTCATCATATCAACACCATTATCATCTGTATGAACCCTTTCCAACTCCAACAACTTAGCATTCAAAGCATCACGTATCCAATGATACCTCACATCAATATGTTTGGATCTAGAATGAAAAGTTGGATTCTTACCAAGATGGATAGCACTTTGGCTATCAACGAACAATGAATAGTTATTTTGCCTAAAACCAAGCTCCTGCAAGAATTTTTTCAACCATAATAACTCCTTGCATGCTTCAGTAATAGCAATGAACTCTGCCTCTGTAGTAGACAACGCTACACACCTCTGTAGTCTTGATTGCCAAGCCACAGCTCCCCCTGCAAACTTATCAAATAGTCCGAAGTGGACTTTCTGGAATCAATATCTCCAGCCATATCTGAGTCTGAGTAACCCATCAAAGTAGGTTTATCACCTCCAAAACAAAGCTTCATATCAACTGTACCATGAAGATACCTCAAAATCCATTTCACAGCATTCCAATGCTCTCTACCTGGGTTTGACAAAAATCGACTAACTGTACCAACAGCATGTGCAATATCTGGTCTTGTACACACCATCGCATACATCAAACTGCCCACCGCAGATGCATAAGGAACTCTACTCATATTGGTCTTCTCAACTTCATTTGAAGGACTCTGTTTAACACTCAGTTTAAAATGAGTAGCAAGAGGAGTACTCACAGCTTTAGCATTTTCCATCTGGAATCTCTGCAACACCTTCCTAATGTATTGCTCTTGTGATAGATAAATCTTCTTTTCTCTCCTATCACGTGAGATATGTATGCCAAGAATCCTTTTAGCAGCTCCCAAGTCTTTCATGGCAAAAGACTCGCCAAGTGTCTTCTTTAACCTGTCAATTCTGGAAATATCTTTCCCAACAATAAGCATGTCATCAACATATAATAACAGGATAATAAAGTCATCATTAGAAAAACTTTTAACAAAGACACAATGATCAGAAGTAGTCTTCTTGTAACCCTGCTCACACATAAAAGACTCAAACTTCTTATACCACTGCCTTGGAGCCTGCTTCAAACCGTATAGACTCTTCCTTAGCCTACACACATAATCTTCCTTGCCTTCAACAAGAAAACCATCAGGTTGCTTCATGTATATCTCTTCCTCCAAATTACCATGAAGGAAAGCTGTCTTCACATCCATCTGCTCAACCTCCAAATCAAGAGTAGCAGCTAAACTTAGCACAATTCTGATGGATGACATTTTCACCACAGGTGAGAAAATCTCATTGAAATCAACACCCTTTTTCTGTCTGAAACCTTTCACCACTAATCTGGCCTTGTACCTTGGAAGCGTAGAATTTGAATCTTGTTTCACCCTGAAAATCCACCTAGTTTCCAATGCCCTTTTGCCCTTAGGCAATTTCACCAAGTCGTAAGTGTGATTATCATGCAAAGATTTTATCTCATCTTGCATTGCATCCAGCCATTGTTTCTTCTCTTCACTATCCAAAGCCTCTTCAAAACACTCAGGTTCTCCACCGTCAGTCAAGGTTATGTACTCATCACAGGAATACCTTGTAGAAGGTTGTTTCTGTCTATTAGACTTCCTGAGTTGGACTTGAGGTGATTCAGGTATATCACCAAGATCATCATCATCATCATGTTCCTCTTGAGCATCATCAATTGGAACCTCTACTCCACTTCCAAACTGTTGATCATCAACATCACCATGTTGCTCATTGTCTTGAGCTTCCGTTTCAACATTCTCCAAATTGTGAGCGGGCAACCTCATTGGATTACCATCAGTGAGATTACTATCTTTCTCGGGTGTGGTCTTTTCCACCTTATCAATGTCTTCAATGGTCTGGTCTTCCATGAATTGTACATCACGGCTTCTAACAAGCTTATTCTCAACAGGATCATAAAACATGTAGCCAAATTCATCCTCACCATAGCCAATAAAGATACATTGCCTTGTCTTTTTATCTAACTTGGATCTTTCATCCTTAGGAACATGAACAAATGCCCTGCAACCAAAGACACGCAAATGATCATAGCTAACATTCTTACCAAACCAAATTTTGTCTGGCACCTCAGTATTCAAAGCAACTGCAGGACTGAGATTAATAACATGCACAGCTGCAAGCAATGCCTCTCCCCAAAAGTGCTTAGGCAACTTTGCTTCCGAAAGCATACATGTAACCCTTTCAACCAAGGTCATGTTCATCCTCTCCGCTAGACCATTCAACTGAGGAGTTTTAGGAGGAGTCTTCTCGTGTCTAATACCATGCTGCCTGCAATAAACATCAAAAGGTCCACGGTACTCACCACCATTATCACTACGGATGCATTTCAGCTTCTTGCCTGATTGCCTCTCAACCATAGCATAAAATTCTTTGAACTTTTCAAGTACTTGACCTTTCCGCTGAAGAGCATAGACCCATAGCTTCCTGGAACAATCATCAATAAAAGTAACAAAGTAAAGTGCACCACTAAATGACTTTACCTTTAATGGGCCACAAACGTCAGAATGCACCAATTCAAGCAATTCTGACTTCCTTGAGGGTGGATGCTTCTTAAAAGATACTCTGGTTTGTTTACCAGCCATGCAATGAGAACATTTCTCCAATTCTGCATTTCTCAATCCCATAAGCACATCCTTTTTAGCTAAGCAGTTAAGCCCTTTCTCACTTATATGACCAAGCCTCCGTGCCACAAAGATGCCTCCATATACATAGCATTCACACTGTCTTTAGCAACCAAAGCTTTAGTCCAGTACAATTTAGATTGTTTCTCCCCTCTGGCCATAACCAAGTTATCTTTAGTGAGCTTCCATTTACTAGAACCAAAGTGATTGTCATAACCACAATCATCAAGCAACTGCACAGAGATTAAATTAAAACGGACATCCGGAGCATGTTTGACTCCTTTAAGCAACAACTGCACTCCCATGTTGGTTTGCAGGCAAACATCACCAACACCAATCACTTTAGACTCACCATCATTACCCATCTTCAACACTCCAAAATCACCAGAAGTGTAAGATGTGAAGAACTCCTTCCTAGGTGTAACATGCAGTGTAGCACCACTATCAATAATCTACATGCTCTCATCAGATACAAGATTAACGGACTCAAAGTCACGAAGAAGAACAAGATCACCATCTATAGCAGTAGTGACATGATCATCATCATCATGATCATTCTCTCTATGTTTGCCCTTCTTGTCTTTGTTCTCCTTTTTCCACTTAAAACAGTATTTTTGAATGTGCCCAGTTTTATGACAAAAATGGCACTCTAAATTCTTGTATCTTGACTTGGACTTGCTCCTACTCTTCTCTCTACCACCTTTATGTTCCTTTTTCTGACTTCTCCCCCTAGCTTCTGTAACAAGCATCTCAGACTGAGATGAAGAACCATGTGCCTTCCTTCTCATCTCTTCATTAAGAGCACCGCTCTTTGCCATCTGAAAAGAAACAACACCATTCGAGGCAGAGTTTGTAATTGAAACCCGAAATACCTCCCAAGACTCTGGTAGAGTATTAAGCAACCATAATCCCATAACTTCGTCATCAAACTTTATGCCCATTCCTGACAATTGATCTAGGAGCCCTTGAAACTCATTTAAGTGATTAGAAATAGAAGAATTCTCCCTGTACCTCAAATTCATCAAGCAATTTAACAAATACAATTTATTATTGCCCGACTTAGAAGCATACAAAGACTCAATCTTCTCCCACAAAGCTCTGGCATGTGTCTCATTAGCAATATGATTATAAACATTATCTTCAACATATTGCCGAATAAAACCACATACCTGTTGGTGCTCAAAGTCTCATTCTTCTTCAGACATAGAATCTGGCTTCTGTGTAGTAAAGACCGGAAGATGCAATTTCTTGACAAATAATAAATCTTTCATCTTGCCCTTCCACAAATGATAATTTGTACCATTCAAAGCAACCATCTTTGCATTTGCCTCCATCATTCAAGCAAGTAAATATAGCCCAACCAAGAGCTCTGATGCCACTCTGATGGGGAAAACAACAACAAACAATATACCAGAGAATGCAGCGGATATAATTTCCCCTAACTTGCAAGAATCTATGAGGAGCAATAATCAAAGAGCAGCAACAATAAATCACCAAAAGCACAAATAAAGGCACCAAGATTTTTAACGTGGAAAACCCCTCAAATCAAGGGTAAAAACCACGAGTCGTCCAGACCAAAGAAATAGCTCCACTATGATCAACAAGAGTACAAAAGAGTCTCAATCAATAGCACAAATTAGTGCCAACACCCAACCAAATAACAAAGCAACAAAACTTTCAAATAGAGAAGAACAAGAGGGGAAAACCTCTACAAATCACTGCTGCAGTGCGAAATTAATATCTCCCAACTCAGACCCTGTATCAAAGATCCGACCGGTCAGAATGAAAAGCAATGAGTTCCGAACCTTCTGTAAAAATTTCAGCCCGATCCAACGGTGAACGAATCCGCAGCGCCGAATTTACTGCGACAGCTCTATGAAAAACGTGAACAGAATTTTCCCTCTACCTCTCCCTCTATGTGTTAGGGCTTTCAGTGTATTCTGACTCTATTGTTCTGCCTCTTTCTTTTTTATAGCCTCCTCTCCACTAGGTTAAGTGAGACATGGGCTTCTCAAATTTTGGGTCTTTTCTCCACAGAGGAAGGGAGCCCAATACCCAACAAATACTACACTTGCATTTTTTTAAACGATAAATATTTGAAAAGTTACATTATATTTTTAACATTAAAAAATATTAAAGGTAAAAGGAAAAAGTAAATAGGTCAAATTATTCTTTTGATCATTGTTTTTTTTTTAAAGTGTCAAGTGTGTCTTCTAGTTTTTTTTCTTTTCAATTTGGTTATGACTTTTTTAAAAGTGATTCAATTTAGTCATTTTTGCTACTATTGCACATATAGTGTTGAAGTCATTATCACATGTCAATTGTGGTTATTTTTATCTTTTTTTTAATGTTTCTTTAATCTTTTTTAATTTTTTTCTTTTACTTTTTCTTTTATTTTTTTGAATTTTTTTTCACGTGTCACTTCACATTTGTGTCATATGCCAAGGTTAGTGTGATGTGACAATAACAATGTGATATGGAGTGCCACGTGAGCATAATCTCAATTTGGTCCCTAAATTTGTTCTTTGGATTCAATTTAGTCTAAACTTTTGTAAAAATGGAGCAATATTGTCTTCTTATTTCTCTTCTCCTCCTTTTCCTACTCCTTCCCCTCATCCATCGTTGTCGTCGTCGTCGCCTCCTCCTCCTCCCCTTTCTTCTCTTCTTCTTTTTCTCACCATATCTAATTAATTTATAGCAAATATTATGTCAAATATAATGAGAAAATTGGCGCCAAATTTACCAACAAAATCATTGACAAATTTTAATGAAATGCATTTATTGACAAATTTACTGGTTAATTTTTAAAAAGCTGAATTACCGACAAATTTACTAATAGATATTCAAAAGATTCAATTACTGACTCAACAATTTATTTAAAAAAAAATCCATCCTCAACTAATTTACCGATGAATTTTGAAAAATACTCGTTATTGACATATTTACTGACGATTATTACCACAACATAGTCAAAGTCTAAACAATAATTTCATCGATATAATTTACCAAAAGAAACATCTGTCAATGATAAATATTTTCTTGTAGTTGAAGTAACTTAATTAATAATTACCTTTTGTTCTTGCAAAAACTAAGTGTCTTTTACCAAAAACAAATATGAAGAATACTCTTGACTTAAAGTGAAATAGAGAACACTCAGGTCAAAATAGTTTAGGCTAAAATAGTTTCATTTCTTGACCATTTGAGTTAACCCTTTATTTATAGGTGAAAATAGTTACAAATCATTCTTATTCCTAAAATCTTGGGAATATTTCAGTTACAAGAATAAAAACAAAGATTACAAAGATAATAACAAAAGATTACACAAAAAAATTCAATGATAATAACCAAATATAAGATATAAAACTTCAACTTATAGGATGGATTTAAGCCTAGTTTCAGGGTCCAAAACATATAAGTCAATTTTCAAATGTCTAGATATCCATCTTTGAGTATATTAGGTTGGGTGAGATTTTAAACAATCTACTATGCAGTGGCGGATCTTGACCAAGAGATTTGGAAGGGCCAAAATAATATAATTTTTTGATCATCTGATTGGATCATTAGTGTAACGCTTTAAGAAAATGACTCTTCCATCAAACAATTGGATGTTAGATGTCATATTGGATCATTAGTATAATGTTTTAAATGCTTTAATGATGTGAAGAAGGATAAGAAGAAGTATAATTTATCTTGTTTTCATCTTCACGTATAGTTATAACTTTTACCAAATGAATATTGTTCATCGATATACTTTTTTTTAATATATTACAATAATTTATCATAATCTAATAAAAGATTGAGGGATATAATTATTCAAAGAAAAATATATTATAATCAAGTCACAATTAAAAATCAGTTATAAAAAACATATAATACATTATTGTTTTGCTTCTATAATCATAAAAAATGAGTATTCAAAAGGCTTGTGAGATAAATGTTTTTTTATAACTATTAAATTAATATTTCATCAAGTGAAACAAGAGAGAGTTACATTATTTTTTTTTTGAGAAATAAAGGAAACAAATGAGAAATGAGATAAAAAATAATTAGTACGTGTTTAACTTAATTTCTTCTTCCAAAAAAAAATGAGAGTAAGACATTAGTACAATTTTGTGAAAAATTAAAAAGGCAATGACAAAAGAAAAAAAAAATCTTAATAAATGTTTGATTTAATTAGTCTTTTGTTTACTCTTACGAAAAATGTCAAGTTGGCCCCCAGTTTTTTAGTCTCAATTTAGTTCCAATTTTTTAGTCGTAATTTAAAATTTTTAGACCAAAACAGATACCAAAAGAGTAATTAAATCTAAATATTTTTATTTTTTATTATATTTGATTTTATGTTTTATTATTTATTAACATTACACGTTATATTTTATAAAAGAAATAAAAAGACAATTTAATTTTTATAAATTTTAAATATACTATCTATAATTTTAAAATTTTCAAAATTTTAAAAATTTTTAAGAATATATATAATTTTTAAAAAATCAAAAATCATTCGGGGGGCCATGGCCCCTCCCCGCTACTATGAAGCTCCGCCATTGCTACTATGGGATTCATTTAATAACTTTTTGACTCATTGTATCTCTTTTACTTTCTTTAGTCCAAATCTTACACAGTCCCATAAGTTCCTGGTAATTTTTTCAACAAAAACTCATTGTTTTATCTCAAATCTTTGTTAAGTAAGTATCAATAGAACATTATGTTAAGGTCATCCATTTCCTAATCACTACATTTTCACTACTCAAAATTGTAGATAAAGAAAAAAAGCAGCTACATTAACAAAACATAAACAAGGACATAATTATAAATAATTGACAATACAAACCATTTTTATATTATTTTCTAATTATTAATTATTTGTTATAATAATTGTATTGAGTTTACATTTATAATGAGTAAATAATATACAAATATTTATAATAGAATTAATTTCATTAAAGAATGGAAAAAGTTCACAGAAGGAAATAAAGTTCTGTCAGTTCAAAATTTATTCTCCCTTCCAAAAGTCATGATATCGTTTTTTCCAAGATGTACAGCACAACGGGTCTGGCCAAAATTTATCTCGACAACGCCTTAAAGAAGCATCATTAAAAGTTTATGTCGACATATTTTATAATATGTTCGGTGACAATACTTTGAAACACACCACTTTCCACTAAATAAAGTCATAAAAACAGTGTAAAAAATAAAATATTGGTAGAAGTTATAATTAGATTATAGAAATTACATAAAATAAGATTATACATAAGTAAGAAGGGTGCATGTGTATAGCATATTTAACCTACAAGATTGGATTGTTAGCCATCGATGACACAAACAATGAAAATTAATGACTAAATTGAATCAAAGAAATATCATTAGAACAATGAAAGTATCACGATGTTAAACTATATGGGATATTGTGTAATAATATACAGATTTTTTGTCCCTCAAGTTTCAATGAAATTTAGAATTAATATCTTTTTAAAATTTTGTCAATTTAGTCTTTTATCTTTAAAAATGCGTGAATTTAGTCATTTTAACCAAATTTTATTAAATTTATTTGATGTTTCAAGTGCATTTCATAATAGTATTTGAATTATTTATACCGTTTGACACATTTTCGCTTTAATGTTAACTCAAATATTATCATAAAATGCGTTTAAAATGACAAATAAACTTAATAAAAATTAATAAAAATGACTAAATCTATGCATTTCTAAAGATGAATGACTAAATTGGTATAAAGTTTCAAAGATGAACTAATTCTGAAATTCACTAAAATTTGAGAGACAAAAACATATTTAACCCATAATATATAAATACGTGAACAAAAGCGATATTACGATATACTTTTATATTGTATAAACTTTGCTTCATATATAAAACTACCCTAATTAGTGTAAACATCAATTCTTGCAACTCAATTATTTTAACGTTGGACAAACGGTAACAATTTAAAATCTTTTAAAAGAAGAGAACATGGAACAAAAGTCAATTGAAGGAGCTCCTTCTAAGAAAATCCAATGAGAAAATACACACTTTTTTCTTTCTTTCTTTCTTGCTACGTCAATACTTGTCATTCTTTTTTCTATGCAAACTTTTTCCGATTACTTAATTCCCATATTCAATATTCTATATTCTTTGAGTATTGATTACTCCATGGGCACCCACCTTTCAGTTTGTTCGTGGAAAAAATGATGACTCACTTTCAATCAATTTCGTAGAAACTTGTGTAGATCAATTACTAAGCTGTTACGTGCCCTCTTTCACCTTAAACAAGTTCTTTAATGCAACTTCTTAAATCACTATTAGAGTTTATATTGATTACTAATTAATCTCGTTTTTCATTTAATGGAACATTTACTTGGATAACTACATGTCGTGTTAATTAAACTTATGAACTTTTCATAATTAGTTCAATCACTAAGAGGTTAATCACATTCAAATAGTGGTTACAGCTATTTTATTAAGATTACTAAGTTTGATCTATGGTTGTTCCCCTGATACTCAATTTGTATATATATAATGAATCATATTTAGTGAACTTAAATATAAATAAATTTAATTTTCTAAATTTTGTACAATACTGTTTATTTTAATTTTTTTATATTATGAAAATAAAATATTAAATAAATAAATTATTGTTTTCAATCAGTGTAAAAATAGTTAAACTTGTTTATAAGTTAATTAGTGTCAATATTTTGTAATAGAAGTTAAATGGTGAAGGAGATTCCTATTTTCATACTTGATATAGAAGTTAGTTTGGAGAAGATAAACTTGATTTGGTTTCTTATTTACCTTCACGACTTGTTACAAAAACTTGATTTGTTACAATATATTGTTTTACTATCTGAGATATTTTACAATTTTTATAAAATATTGATCACTTTAACCATAAATATTGACATATAACTGCAAAAAATAAACAAAGCAGTTGTTAATGTTATCAATTTCAAATACTATTTCATTCAATTTGTAAATGTATAATTTAATTCAACTCAATTATTTTTTCAAAGTATATTATATAGCCCACTCAATTAAAACTAGAACAAGTAATGAATTTATGAGCTTTAAATTTGCGAATTCAATCCAATTTTATTGTTATATAGTAAAAATATTAATTTCCTAATTAAAAGACATTTGAATTTTTTATATTGTGAATATTGTTTAGAATGTTTTGTTTTGAGATGTGTATTTGTCTATTCAGACTAAGCCTTCATTTGCTCTTCTTTTCAACTTGACTAGACTCTCTTATCTCCACTTATAGTCTAAAATAGTATAATTTTAATTTTTTTTCTTGATTTCTTTTAAAAGAATAAAAGTGGATAAGTAATTGGAAGCACGAAAACATAAATCAAAACTTACACAAAAATAGTATGAGTTTTTAGGTGGAAATCTTATGTAATCTGTTCTAGTGCAACCTAACATAAAGAAATTGATTATACTATAATTAGCTTCCTAAATTCATCATTATTTCTAATAAATTATAAATTTCCCATAGATTAGTTATCCAAAGAAACAAAATAGATAAACTAGCTTAACATCTGTTCAAACTTAACATAAGTAATTGCAGAAAAAGATAATTAACACAAATATTTCTTAAGTTTACATCCACATTTTCATGTAGAACCTTATTTAGAAAGAGAGCATCATTAAATGTAATAAATATCTTTTGATGTATTTGACACAACTTGATCTCTCGTAAGATAAATCAATTTATTTAAAGTTGGTAGAAAGGTGTATGATTGAAGTAAGATGCAACACTAGACTTTATCTTTCTTTCTTTGTGCAAATCCTAAGTAACTTTTAAAACTATTTAAATGAAGAATAACTTTACTCATCCCACATAGTATTACATACAATATGTAAAGACTTTCGTATGAAACTTTTAGATGATTGTGTTATAGACATAATTTCGTTTGTAGAGAAAACCAAATCATATGTATATTTAAATTAATACTTTTGTTTGTATACACCAAAATTAATTATTTGCCATCATGTTTGATTTAATAGAAGCAAATTTGAGGTTTTTTTGTAAAACATGGTTCTTTTTAACTTGTAATTGTAAAATAGAGTCATTTGAATTTTTGTTTTAAAATAAGATGAAGTTGTTAGGACTCATGATGACATCTAGTCTGAAGTTGTCATGTTTGTAATCAATTTCTTTTATTTTTTAGTAAAAGTAAAATCGTCAGGACTTTTATCAATTTTTGTATATCAAAAAATTGAAATCGTTGATTCATGACAACTTTAATTATTTATTTTGTTTTTTAAATATAGAAACCACTATAAGTCCTAATGATTTTTCTTTTACGACAAAAGAAATAAAACCAATCAAACTTATATTGATATTTAAAAAAAAAAAAAACAAAATTCCAAGTTTGGCAGGAGCCAATCAACCATCTACTATATTAATTAAGTATGTTTATACTTAAATCGATTAGATGAAATTTTTGTATTCTTTTTTCATTATATTTTATTTGTCTTGTTTATATTCCATCTTTCATTAAGAAAATATTATATTGGATTAACTTATTAGAAAAAAAATAATTTCAACTCGAATTTATTCAACTGAATTAGAAATTTATCTTTCATCACCTACATCCCAATCAAGTCGAAACATTATATTTAAATAATTCACCCTTAAATTTGTTCAAATAAAAAAAGTATACCTTTCATATATTTATTTATATTTGATTTTTAAAATTAAAACTATAAGTATTTTTCAGAATATAAACAACGAAATAAGATTTTGTTTGTAGGCAACTATATATCCCACAGAAAATTTATTTCTAAAAGTATGTTAGTACTATACAAGCATACTTTTAGAAAAATATATATGTATAACAAAACGAAAAAGATATCGGCATTAAAATAATGTTAAAATATTTTTTTTTTATAAATTTAACTTTATCATAAGTTATTCCTTATAAATTATAATCTTATATTACTTATTTTGGTTGACATTATTGACACATGTCCACAAGTTGGACTGCACATGCATACCATGATTGGGTAATGGTCATCCACGTCAGCTAGTTTGGACGGTTATTATCTCTTCTATCGCTGAATCAACGTCAAATATTTTCTGATTAAAAAACATATATTCATGCTATATTGTTAACTACCTTACTCTATAGGCTAGGAATGAATTATTATAAGATGAGTGAGAATCAGAGTAAGAGAAGAAAGATCCTCTATCTGGCCGTAAATCAGAGTAACTGGTGCAATCTTGACCGTTGATGAGAAAAGAAAAGGTGAAAAAATAGCTCTATAAATTCAGATGAAGACGACGCTTTGAGCGAGCGATTGGGTTTGCTTCCCAGCGTACCCAGAAACAGAAGCAGAAGGGGGAAGACAGTTAGTAAGATAAAAGAGAGAGAGGGTTAATTTGCGAGTTAGGGTTTCGAGTTGTCTCACTGAGCCTATGCATTGTGTCATCGGTTTTTTCTCTCGCCGGAGGAAACTCTTGGTCCGATCTCCCCTGTTTTTCTTTCCAGTAGCATAGCAGTTTGAAAGGTTCTGTTTTTCCGGCGAGGAGTATGGGATTTTCCGGTGATTCTTTGGAGAATTGAGTTTAGGGGAATTCTCGATTTTGACCTAGAGCAAAGGTCTTTACTCAAAATATTCTCTGGGTTTCGTGTTCTTTTTCCATTTTTGCAGTGGATAGACCGAACATGACTGTCATTGTGCTTGATTTGTGTTGGTATTTTTGGATAAATAAGAAACAAGAAAAATTATTCCTTTGATATTTGGATAGTTATTTTAGATATTATTTTATGCTTTTATGGGAGTGTAAAACGTCTGAAATAAGTTTTGCTAACAGTTCATTATTGGAAATGGGTCAGTAATTCTAGGTCAAGTTCTTCAACTTTCTAAACTGGGTTTGATATTTAAGAAAACCTTGGTGAATTTATAACTTATGTTTCATCCGTGCTTGTGTTTTTTTTTTTTTTTTTAATAACAAAGTTTTGGTTTTTAATTGATTGTTATTGATATTAATAGGTTTGTTGGGTTGAATTTATTCTTGTGGCCTTCCCCATTTTCCAATTGATTTTCTTTTGTTGATGAATGGATCATATCCTAATATAGTGTGGTCACTGCAACAGGCAGGAACCACTGGCCCTTCGGTTTCTCAAATTTTTTGGTCTCATTCTTTCACAAATCTTTGGTCACCAAAAGAGCTTCACTCATTGTGACCCTTTAGGTTTGACTTACCACTGGAATTGGAAGTATGGCTGTCTCTTTAACTCGTTTGTCGTGGTGGTTGTGGGGTGGCAAAGAGAAAGAGCCAGTTTCCAGCGGCTCTCAGCTGAAGTCATCTTCTGAATGGGGTTTTAAGGAGAGAGAGACTCTGAAGTTTCCTTCTGTTAAGGGAACAAAAATAGCTCCTTCTCACAGGAAGGGTAAAAAGAAATGGCAGAGCAGGGAAGAGAGGAGACTTGATAGAGAGTACGATGTTGTGCTGGTGTCATCTGATGGTGATGGTTGTTGGTCAGACTCTGAATCTGATGACTCAGATTGGTCCATTGGGTGGTTGGAGCCACATGGTTCTGAATTTCTTCAGAGTGATGACGATATGGATAATAGTTTTGCTGTGCTGGTTCCTTGCTATAGCAAAGAGGTGGAGAGTTCAAGCAAGGAGCTTTTGAGTGCCATCAAGAACCTTCCAAATGAATTTTCTCCTGGTGAGATTCAGGACTTTTTTGAAATGTTTGATTTTGTTTTCATTTGAGTTATTTTGTTCTTTCTCAACTCCTAGCACTGTTTAACTTTTACTTACTTGATTAACCTTTTTTTGTGCTGGTTCTTTAAAGTCAAACGATCCTTGTTCTTGTTTATGTATTTTTAAGCTTTTATATTATTTTGTAATCAACAGTTTTCTATATGGTTTGGCCTTGTTGAGGATTCTGATGCTAATGAAGAAATGTGTCAGTCATTATCAAATACTATGCACTGTTTAGTAATTATGAGTGCAATGGTAATTGGGGCTTCAAACTCGCTAAATCCAAATAGGCTAATACATACTACATGATATAGACCAGGTAGTTTTGCCTTTTCCTTAGAATTATCTTCAAATGCATTGATCTGCGCGGCCTTTGTTTTTATTTATTTATTATATTTTTGCATTTTTCTTGGTGTGTGTATATTGTTGGGGTTTCTTGTTCTATCCTATGCGAGTTTTTGTTCCTCTTTTATATTCTAACGGTTTAATGTCTGATCTGCAAAGTAGCCTAGATTTATGAGGTAATTTTCTTTGTTTGTATCTTACCTATTCCAGGAGGTTTCCTTATGCTTCTGTCATGTGCTTTTTTCTCTTTTATCAAATTCTTATTTTGAATGTAAAGTGTTAGCTTGAAATTTTTGTTCCGGTGGTAAATCACTTTTACTTGGTTGTGTTCATGAGAGATAAAAAGTCTCGTTCATGAAACTGATGAAGTAGCTTCACCATCACAATCTGATTTAAGGTCATAAACTTCACACTGTACAAGGGACAGTCAAATTGATCACTGCCTTTTTACCACAGCCAAATGACTTGACATTTTTCTCTCATGTTCTACCCTGCATTTTTTCTTCGATAATATGTAGAATTAAAAAGATAGCGTATAGTATAATATATGATATGCTAATAAGATATGTTAACAGAACAGCTACTTTCCTTTTTATCTCAGAATTGTTCCTTTTTTGTCCATGGAAAGTGGTCCTGGCTTTTAGATCTTTATGGTTGAATGTACATTTATACCTATATCATCTTGTAGTATCTATAGGACTCACGGATGAAATTGATTGAATTTGTAAGAGTTGCATACTATTGTGTTAAAATAACTATTCACCACTTTCAATTGAGCTCTTTGTACATATGAAAACTAAGGAAAGTTGTCTTGGAATTAATATAGAAGTGCTTTCAATGGAGTGAAAACATTCATTTCCATTACTGATTAATAATACAGTATCACTTGATATATTCATGTGTATTATAATATTTGTGTATCTGCCTTTTGAAGAGATTATGGAACCATTCTAAATTGGTGTTTGGAACACTGTTTGAATTTGCAGCAGGCCAAAACTACGTGGAACACTGGCTAGCTTCTCTTCAGAATTTTAAAGCTTAGAAAACTGCATCTTCTGACAACGTTCTAGAAGTAGAGGAGGCTAAATAATCCATCCATCCCATGTATTTTTTGTACAAAGAAATCATCTTCTCTCTCCTCTTATTGTAAAAGCTTAAATTGAAATGGAAAATTTCAATCTAGAAAATTCCATATGGGCCAATCAATCACTATTATAATATAAAGAAAAAAAGGAGATTTTCATGTTGATATGAAGTTATAGTGGGGAGAATTGCAAGAATTATGCTTTGGATAAACTGATATGTTTTTATTTTTTACTTGTGGTACTATACAAGATTACAAGATAAAATATTTGAAAAAAAGGGGTAATGCAATTGGTCATTCATACTTTTAACAATATTTTTAATTATAATGTGTTAAATAAATAAATAATTATGAAAAGTATGGTTAATTTTGAGATTGGTTGGTAAACATAAAGTTCTTTATGGAAACAAGAACTAAAAGAAAAACTTCTCTCTGTAGCTTTTACTTTTGCAACTCAAGCAGGTAAATTAGATTCTTTTCTTCTTTCCTTCTTTCTTTTTTCCTTTTCATTTTTGATTGGTTCTTCGTAAATTCATTCTGCAGTTTTCCTTCCCTTTGCTGTTGGTTGTAAATCTGCATAGTCCATATTAATCCAAATTGGCATATCAAGTGTTGGACCACATGAATGTACGATTCAAAGAAGAACCACATAGTTTTTGTTCCTCGATTCAATGATAAATGGCCCATTCCTCCTTAACTTTGTGGATTGCCTTTAATGTGTGGCTGTTGCATCATTGATGCCCAGGAAATTCTGAGTGCAAAAGTAGGGGCTATCTAGATAAAAAACTGTTTTTTTATAATTACAAAACAATTTTTGTTTTTTTTAAATGTGTGCAAAATAAAAATTACAATTTTGCTCTACCTTTAATTCCTGATATGCCACCCTGATCTTTTTATTTCCTTATTATGTTAGTCTTTACATTTAAAACAAAAAAAAAAAAAAAAACTTGTAATTTTTAATTTACTTTTTAATTTTGTGTGTATACTTCTTTTATTTTGGTCAAATTAAACTCTATAACTAATTGTTTGTATTGTCAAGAAATAGTTCAGTTAAATAAAATATAAAACATATGAACTTAAGCTTTGGGTAAAATTGTGAGCTTTTTTACACTAAAACAGCCAAAACATAAAATACCAGGACCAAATTATTTATTAAAATATGAAAGGTGACTGAAATTGTACTTTACAGTAGATATATTTCTTACTTAAAATTGTAAACAAAAGAAAATTATTTTTGATAAAATAAGAATAAAAGGTTTCATAAGTTTTGGAATGACAAAATCCAGATTTTTATTTATTTTTTAATTAGAAGAATAGGTTAGCAAGATAGTCCATCGTGTCTGATCTCTAACCGGTCGATTTAGTAGATTAGACCACATAGTCCAACAATTTAGTGGATTAGACCACATAGTCCAAGATTAGTTGAGAGATAAAAATGTCAACATAGTTTGTCTTATTTTGAGTGGGATGATTACGTATCGTTGCCTATATTTATAAATTGGTTTTTTGTGATTAAGTTGTGATATATGAAAGAGAGGAAATAACCGTTAATTAAAAATAATTAAATATATTGGTGGTCGTTTAACTATAAAATTGAAATTGGTTCTACTCAAAATTTTGATTCTCCTAACTTTAAAAAATAATAGATATAATTTTTCTGACTCAACGACGTTCAATTTTGTTTGACATGGCAAAAGACATTTACATGTACCTTCACATGTGTTATTCACATGTCAATGATTAATTTTTGGAAATAAAATAATTTTTTCTCTAAAATATGCAGTGGTGAATTTTCCTCTAATTTTTCCTCTTCAATTTCTCTTGAGGACGGTAGTTGCGATAGAACTAAGGGTGTTTTCGAATGGTAGCACCACGACTAGGACTAGTGACGACCTTGCCATTAGTTGTGAGGTGCGATGGTTTCTACATTGAAACTTGTTTTAGAAAGAACAAGGCGATAATTGAAAATATAAAATGCACTGATATTGGCGAGGCATTTGATGGTGGAAACACATGTCACTAATGTAGATGTACATGTAGACATCGTTTATTATGTCACATAAAATTTAACATCATTGAATGAAACTTACTATATACGTTATTTTCTAAATTTAGAAAACCATATAGAATTATATTTTAAATAGAGACCGATTCCAATTTTATGATATAGTTGAGATACCTAAAACATTTAACCCAATTTAAAAAGCAGTCTATATCTTATGCATGACATTGACGGTATAAGCTATGATCAAAGAATTTGTTCGACTCCTTCGTTTTTGTCTCCTTACTTCTTCGTGATTTCCTCATTTCCATTGTTGTTATTAAATAACAACCAAACATGGCATTGAATGAAGACAAATTCGACAGCTAAAAAGAAACTCAAGTTTAAAGATTAACGAAATATGAATAAAAAATATACGTACATTTTTGTTATCTAAAAATATCTTTTTTTTTTTTTTTTTTTTTTTTTTTTTTTTTTTTTTTTACATTTCTTCCAACTACAAAATATGTATATCCAATAAAGTCGTTGACGGTACTAAACCTAAATAATTATGACCGAATTATACTTTGGTCTCTCTCGTTATTTGGTGATCTGTAATTTTCCTTTAATTTTAAATAAGTTTTACAAAATCAATCTTACTCCGAACATATTTATGAAAAAAGATAAGGCCAAAATAAAGTTTAATTAATTAAGTATAAATAATAAAATAAATTAAACATGTACAAAATATATTTAAATAAGAAAAACAAATAGTAAAATATTGGAAATAAGTAATACAATATCTTATATGAAAAATTCAATATATTGATTGCCTAAAAATAATACTTTTTGTACAAGGTTAAAGTTCTTGCTTAAACATTATTTGAGAAACTCAATATTCAAGCTGGATTTGTAAAAAGCTCATAGTTTAACTAAAATAACTAATGATGCTTAATCTAATCATTCTAAACCATTATCAAATTCAATGATACATGTAAATAAAATTATCAGTCAATTTCGTTTTATTATTACAATTTACTTTATTGAAAAATAATAATAGTCTTTACACATTCAACTTTTAATGATTTCTCTAACTTGAAATTACTTATCCTCTATTATGTAATATCAAAATTTAAGTAAGAACGTAAAAGAGAAAAAAAAATTAGTATCTACAAAAAAAATTTTAAATAATGATCGATTTTAATGATTAAAGATAATTTGTTACTAATAAATTAAAATACAAATTTATAGAATAAAAATTATTGGTAACTAAAATAACTTGTATTATGAATTAATCAATATAATTGATTTTTAAATTGGTAACTAAAAGAATTTATATATAGATTTATCTCTAAAATTAGTTACAAAGATTTTAACTATCAAATAATTGTTCTCTAATTAGAAAACTAGTCTTTAAATTAATTTATAAACATATTTTTGTTACAAAAAATGTTCATTAATTTAGAATTTTCCTATAATGTATATAAAATATAATTGTGTGTTGTTTAAAAGAAAAAAAAAAGTTAGAAAAACTTTAGATTAAGACTTATGTGCTTTACGCATAACTTAGAATGAAAAAAAAAATACAAAATTTTAATATTAACACTAAAACGTAAAAAAAAAAAGCTAAAATTTTAAATAAAAATTTTAACAGACAAAAATATAATTCCATATTTTATAGGTTGATAATTAGACACACATTTTACTTTTATTTACTTCGATATCATATTTATTTTAATTAGATTTCTGATTTATTTTGGTGCATATGTATCCCTTTATGTACTTATACCTTTATGTACTTATAGATTATTGTTGTTAACATTAAAATTAGTATTAATATTTACATTAATATTTTTAAGATAAATTCATTATTTTTATCATTAGTTTTATTATTGTTATCATTATTAGTTTTATTATTATTGATAGTGTTTATTATTATAAATGTTTTTTTAATTATAAAAAATATTATTATATTAAATATTTTTACTAAATAAATTTTTAATCTTTTAAAAAATAATAATAATTATTAATATTGTTATTAATATTTCTAATAGATAAATATATATTTTTAAATTTATTTAAATAAATATAATATCAATTATTTTCTTTTCTTTAAAAAGAAAAAAAAAACCGTGCATACGCCCGGTCATACAGTAGTTTTAAATAAAAAATTTAACAGACAAAAATATAATTTCATATTTTATTGATTGATAGTAAAAAATTATATTTTTCGAAAGAAAAACTGTACCAAATAATAAGACTCTTATTTTATCTCTTAAAAAAGTAAAGTTATCATCCAATCCGGAGACAAAAGTTTCATTGGTTAATTACCACTTCTATGTTATTGTTTATACTTTATAATTCTCAACTTTTAAAACCAAAATTTAACAATGCTATCGACTACCCAACTAGCAATTTGTACGATACTAAAAATTTTATATATATATATATATATATATATATATATATATATATATATATATATATATATATATATATAATATAATATAAACAATAAACTAAAATAAAATATAAAATTATAAAAAAAATATTACTAGGGTCGACAGAATCATTTATTTTTTTTTTCAACATAAAAATATTTTAAAAATAAAATAAAATATCATATGCTAAAAGAGTTAAACCTCTTAATAAATGAATATCATTTGCTGTACAATGTTATAAGATTTGTTGAGATGTCATTTTATTGACGATAACGAAGCGAATCAATCTTTTTGCCCTCAAACTTTCTGTCTTTCAAAATATAACTTTATTTGGGGATTTCTTAGAATTTTGAAAATCTCCCACTTTCTTTTCAAGCAAAAACTTTTCAGTGAGTGCAATTTTCATGTACTTTTAAATTTACGAAACTAAATTATCAAATGTAATTATTTTTTTCTACAAACAAAAAATACCATTACTAAGACTTACTTTGCTATGTTTATGTAACTATACATTTTATATGCTTTTTCTCCTCAAATAGTACACTTTGATCTAAAAATTATTTCAATAATATATTGTGTTAAATATTTGAATATATAACATATTTCTTTTCAGACCTGAACTTCATATAATTTGTTTCTTGAAAAGATTTTGATTCGGTTCCCAAATCTTTTTCCAGTTAGAAGAAAGGAAGAAAACACTATTATAATTTATATTAGTCAAAGACCTTTCTAAAATTGTTAAACATTTTGATATTTATAGCGTCATTGCAGGCCAAAGTAGCTAACAGAACGTGCCTCCAAAAATAACAGAAACACGAAATTTTATATTTCTAATTTCTCTCTCAGAAGCTTTGTTAAACTTTCTTCAACAAAGTCTCATCTTTCTGCGACAAAAGTCGGCCACCGCCACCTTCATTACAGCTTTCCTAACCAACTTTTTCGTATCATAAAATTTAGAAAACAGACACACATTATTGTTTTTCACAATAATTCATAATTCATATCATGAGTAACATCGAATAAGATTGATAAAATTTACTTAAATGAAATACATCCATAATTTTTAAATATGAAATATTAAAATGAAAAGATGACAAATTTTAATTTTTATTCAAAGTTAAAGAAAAAAAATATCTTTGATTTTTTATTTATTTATGTTATATTTACATAAATTCTCTTTTAATTGAGATGAAAAAATTTAATAGGATTAAATATTTTTTGTCTGAAAATTAAAATTAGTCCTTCTTGAAAACCTTAAACTAATTTAATCTCTTATTATTAGAAATATGTGGATTTAGTCTTTTAAACCAATTTTTTAAAATTTATTTCACATTTCAAATGCGTTTTCTCAGTTAGCTTTGAAGTGAGTGATGTAAATGAACTAAAATACTATAATAAAATGTATATGAAACATCAATTAAACTTAACAAAATTTGGTTAAAAGGATTAAATTTACACATTTACAAAATTGATGAACTAAATTGGTTCAAGATTTTCAAAAAGGACTAATTCCAATTTTTAATACAAGTTGAAGGATCAAAAACATATTTAACCTTTATTAATATAACTCATCATCACATCATGGCATATGAATAAACATTAAACATTGATAAATATTTATACAGAAGAATAGACTTAACAAATAATATATTTGAATGTAATAAACTCTCAAGACTTTATACACGCAAATATAGTATTAATGAAGTGAATTGTCAGTTTAATTTGGCCATATATGTAGTATTTTAATCATATCTTTCTACTTGTTAGGATTAGGTTATTTCAAGGAAATGCCTTGTTATATATATATTTTTTAAAAATAATTAGCCAATCTTTTTACTCACTTGATCTAAATCTTGGTAAGAAATTTGTCCTTGAAAAGTTGACGTTGGATTCTCCTTCGAAGAGTTTAATAACAGCGCAGAAGCTAATTTAACAGAGAAAGAGATGAAAGGTGTAAAAAGCAAGAAAAGCTGGAGAATGGCACAGGCACGTGGGTCGTTGAATGCATGCATTATGTGATTCTTTATATCATTTTATTGCAATGCTTTTTCAAAAGTAAGGTTTGCACAATAAATTCGTGCGAACTTTGCTCCCCTCCATCATCCCATAATTAGCACAACATCTTAGTTCCCACGTTTTCTCTTTGTTCATTATCTTTCTTTTTTTCTTTTTTTTTTCTTTTTTTCTTAATTTTTTTTTCCACTTTCTTCCCTTACTCCGTTGTTGTCATGGAATCCATGTCTTCTCTTCTCCATCTGAAACGGATAGAGAAATAGGAGAAACACGGTTTGCATGATTTTGACTCTCACGTTATTAAGATCTTGATACACACCAAGTAGGAGCACAGAAGAAGAAAGAAGCAACCAAAATGTTGCAGAGAGCAGCAAGCAATGCTTATTCATGGTGGTGGGTTAGCCATATCAGAACAAAGCAATCAAAATGGATGGAGCAAAACCTTCAAGGTGATGATGGCTTTATCTTCATTTTCCTTTTTCGTAGTAAAAGCATGATCAACTTCACAATTTGTCTCCTTTTTCTGATTGGATTTTTGTACACATTATTCATGGCATTGTTGTAAACGGATACTTCTCTGCCTTGCTTTCAACGTTAGATTATTATATAAATGTGTTTGTGTGTGTGTGTGTGCAAGCTTTTGATGGTCAATTTCAATTCACCATGGAATTAAACCTTTAAATTATGCATGCCTTGTATTAAAATAGTGTCATCTAAAATACATTTATCCGTAATGGGGTAATTCAACTGCATGAGTAGAGAGACGCTTGAGAAAAGTATTTGATGTTACTCATGCTCAGTTTAATTGCTTTATATGGATTCTGAAAATGCTTCTCAACGTGCTCTTATTTCCAAATCTCAAATCGTAATGCTAACTTTGGCCAGTGTGAGAGAGAAATTGCGGCATGGAATGACTCCATCGCCCACCCTGTTCTTGATGAAATGCCTTTCAGATGTTGATTAGCTTCATTTTCTTTCATTAATCATATGCTTTTTGAGAAATTGTAGTTTGCATTCCTTGAAGCTGTTGAAGTAATTTCGTATAAATTGCTTTCATGTTAGTAATTAGAAGACTGAATTAAAAAGTTGCTTGCTTTTATAAATGAATTTAGTTGGGTATCTAAAATATAGAAACAACACTGCAGATATGGAGGAAAAAGTGCAAAGTGTTATGAAGCTCTTGGCGGAAGAGGGTGACTCTTTTGCCAAGAGAGCAGAAATGTATTACAAAAGGAGACCGGAACTGATGAGCTTTGTGGAGGAATCGTTCAAGGCTTACCGGGCTTTAGCCGAACGATATGATCACATATCAACAGAGTTGCAAAACGCCAACAACACCATAGCTTCTGTCTTTCCAGATCGGGTCCCATTTATGGATGAAGATGACGATGATCAAAGGCCTCCAAAAAAAAACCCAGAAAAGTTGAAAAATATACCAAAGCCTCCCCATAAAGATTTGAAAACGGTCATAACAACAGCAGCAGCAGCCTCAAAGAAATTGCAATCCAAGAAATCAGCAGCCACTGCAGCTGCTGCTACTCCAAAAGTTCCTAAATCTGGTTTGAGCAGAAAAGAGGCCCGTGGAGAGATTGACAAGCTGCAGAAAGAGATTCTGGCCCTACAAACTGTGAAAGAATTTGCCAAGAACTCTTATGAGAATTCCCGTAGTAGATACCGGGACACTGATGAGCAAATAAAGGAATTGCAAGAGAGAGTTTCCTCTCTGCAAGAAGAACTTGGAGAAGGTGTTGACATTGAAGATGATGAAGCTCGGCGTTTGATAGCAGGAGCTGCTCTTCAATCATGCCAAGAGGCATTGACGAAGTTAGAAAAGAAACAGGAAAGATCACTTGATGAAACTAAAATTGAATCCGAAAGGGTAAAGGATGTCAAGGCCAAGGTGGGCTCTCTCATGGACGAATTCCATTATGAACGGAACAATTCTAAAGAACCAGGGATCCAAAGTGATTTAAAAATAATAGCAGAAACAGAATTGGATGAAAATGCCGATGATTTGAGTCGGAAGAAGAAGGAGTTGCAATTATTAAAGGAGAACCTTAAAGAGAACTTCGAAACTAGCTCCAATTCATCATTCAGTGTAGCAGAGATGGCAGAGAAGATTGATGAGCTAGTGAACAAAGTGATCAGTTTGGAAACTGCAGTATCATCCCAGAGCGCTATGGTGAAGAGATTGAGAACAGAAACTGATGAACTTCAGGAGCAGATTCGAATTCTGGAAAAGGATAAGGAGAATCTTATCAACGACAGAAATACATTGAATGACCAACTGAGGAAGATGGAAAAAAAGATGCATGGAGTAGAGGATCTAAACCAAATAGTTGAGGATCAGAATAGCAATCTCCAAACCCAACTCACGGAAGCACATTCTAATCTTGATCATCTCTCAGAGAAAGTCCAAAACGTGCAGCCAGGTGAGGAGGCTAACACCACACATTTATCAGATGAACAAAAGGATTCATCAACCCAAGAGGAATTAAAATGCGAATCTACAGCTGGTTTGGTAGAGGATGATGATGCAACAGATAAGGGGCTTAAGGTTGCTGGTACTGTTGAAGATGATCTAACATCAGACAACAAGCCTGAGGTCACTGGCTCACCATTTGCTAATGGCACCGGTTCGTTGGAAAATGATGTTAAGTCGGTAAATGAGGTTGAGGTCACCAGTTCCTTAAAAATGGAAGAAACAACCCCTGTGGAAAACAAATTTACAGAAGATTTAAAAGAACAAGAGAAGAATGTAAATCCTGGCAAAGGTGATGAAAAGGCAACAACTGATGTGAGCACTACCACAGAAAACCAGGAAGTCGAACAGCAACTAGAAAGCAACAAGCTAGATAGTTGTTCAGAGAGTTCAGAGAAACAGCAAGAAAATGATGCTAAACAAAGTCCATGTGAGATAGAGAAATCTCTCAAAGTTGATTCTAAGGAGCAGGCAACAGCACAAGATGAACCTGATTGGCGGAAATTGTTTACAAATGGAATGCATGATAGAGAACAAGTTCTGTTGGCTGAATATACTAATACTCTTCGAAACTATAAAGATGTCAAGAAGAGGCTGGCTGAAATAGAGACGAAAAATCAAGATAGCAACTTTAATTCGTCTGTGCAGCTAAAAGAACTGAAGACAGCCAATGCCACGAAAGATGAACAGATAAAAATTCTGCGTCAGAAACTAGTTCTCTTGCAGAGAAGCTTTGAAGGAAATGAATATTGTGCAGAGGTAACTGTAGTGATGCCATCAGAAAAGAACGGCATCGAGGAACTTCTGAAAATTGAACCTGAATCTACTTCACCTATTGAAGACAAATTCCGGTCAAACGTGGATGAAATTCTAGAGGAGAATTTAACGTTCTGGTTAAAATTCAGTGCTTATTACTCTGAGATACAGAAGTTTCAAACCACTGTGAAAGATTTGCAGACCGAGCTATCAAAACTACAGGAGAGAGGAAAGACGTCAGAGGGTAGTAGTAGCATAAAGTATTCTATAAGATCAGATGCAAAACCAATTTACCAACACCTAACAGAGATCCAGGGTGAAATAACAGTCTGGATGGAAAAAGGTGCTGTGTTAAAAGAAGAACTGCATAGTCGATTCACATCTTTGTGTGACATCCAAGAGGAGATAACAGCAGCATTGAAATCCAGTGCTGAAGATGATGACTTCAGGTTCACAAGCTACCAAGCTGCCAAGTTCCAAGGTGAAATTTTGAACATGAAACAGGAAAACAACAAGGTTGCTGATGAACTTCAAGCGGGTTTAGATGTTGTATCAGCTCTCCAACTTGACATAGAAAAGGCTCTGGTAAACTTGAATGATGAACACGGGTTCTCGGTTTCAAAAAGACAACAAAATGGCCAGCTAAGACAATCAGAGACTCGGGCCAAGGTTCCTCTGAGGTCTTTTATCTTTGGCTCCAAACCAAAGAAACAATCAATCTTCTCCTGTATGGCCCCTGGAACGAATCGGAAATACCGGTAGGAGCAGGATCGTATGTACAAAGTTTTTTTTTTCCATGTACTACTTTAGTTTTTTCATCTTTGTGAAAATTCTTTTATCGGTTAAATTAGGCTGCAGTTTATTGACAGATATGCCTTTTTACTAAAAGGGAATATTCAATTTTAACTTTTTGGCTGTTCATAAATCATAAGTTGGTGAGAAGTGTGACAAAATGTAGTATTTTGGTGTACAGTTCTCTTCGTATTTTGAGCATACGAGTAGGAGAGATTATAATTTGGTACTGATAATTTTATGGCTAGCAAAGTAGAAATTCATATATGACCAGAACAGTATTAGATGATACTCTCACAAAACCCTAAAAGAAGGAACGAAGGAATCAACAACTGTCAATAGTGGATGACAAAAACCAAATATAAAAAATAAATTTGCCATGTAACATAGTAAGCCAATTCCCATTTTGGTAGACTTCTCTAGCCACCTATTTTACAGCCAATAAACAAGCTACAGATGAACTTCTCTGGAGGCAAGCTCTTGTCGAGTGCCAAAACCTGATGAAGTTACACCATTACTAGCAAGCATTCCCATATGCCCTCAGCTAAGCAGGTGCCTACCCAACGTGAAAAAATAAAGGATAGTAAACAGGTTGGGAAACATGCCATCCAGAGACTGAATATGATTGAAGAATCCCAAAACTTAAATCCAGATAAATATTTCAGTATCTTCAATTGCCCTTCTTTGTTGTATCTTGTGGTAACTGCAGCCCCATGAGGCCGAGCAAATTAGAAGCAGGACCAGGAAGGCCTTGTTGGGAAGAAAAGGAATCAAGAAAGCTTTTTACTAAATTTACATCCACATCTACAGGAGAAAAATCCTCGTCCATATTATGTCCTGACGAATTAGATGTTCCCTGAAAGTGAATTCAAATGCAAGAGCAAACAAACATCAGTCTTGCAACTGCACAATGAAAAATTGCAGAAGAAAATATAAACTTAACTATTATGCAAGTCTCTATTTTGGCCACTACCATCTTGTTTCTAAGCTTGATTTTGTAGCAGTGCTACGAACAGGTATGAATTCTGGTTCTTATGCGATATTATTTGAAGTTTATTTATCTGCAATTATCAAGATTGATATTATTTAAATTAGTATTGGTTAAAAAACATTATTTGTTTTATAGAAAATAAATTATTTATAATTTAACTTTTGGATATTAAATGTACCATTCAAAGATTTGTTATATATGAAATAAATATTTTAAAGATTACATTTTTACTACTTAGGAAACTTGATATTAAAATTAGAAGATTAAATCAATGTCAAATGAAAGACAAAAGCAATGATAGATATAATAATAACTTAACAGTTGTTATAAAACAATAAAATAATATTTTTATTTGACGAAAATTAGATATTTGTTTTTAAACATGTTATGTAATAACAGCCAATATTTGTTTCAAATATTTATTTTTATAGTTACACTGTAAAAATAATAATTATCATATTATGACAAGAGATATAAAAAATATAATATTTACTCTACGCCATACTTGATTATTATCATGAATTTATAAAATCGATTACAAATTGGATTTTGAATTCTACAGCTAGAGTGAATTTTATGTGTGTTTATGTATGTAAGTATAAAACTTTGAACTTAGCATTTTGTTATTTATGATATAGGATGCTGTAGTTTGTAATCACCCATTTTCAAGATTATAATATTTTTTATCTGAATATTATTTTTCATCATTTAGTAAATTATAAATTAGTATTATTAACTTTGCATATGCTATAATTGCATTTTTATCATTAACAGAATAATTTCAGAATAAATAATACAAGCCCTAACAAGGTAAAGCTTTTCTTACAAAGTCATTCTATCACAAACAGTCATACATATATGGCATGTTTGTTGATTTTTATAATAATAATAATAATAATAAGTACTTCAAAAGTCATGCAAAAGATGATCTAATGATGAAAATTTTTTATAATGACAGTACACATCTCTATTAAACCCACAAGTTTATCATTATTTTATATTAATCACGCACACAAACATACATGAGCAAGAAGGACCCTAGCTACAATAAAATGCATTGTTTTCCATACTTGACTAGCCTAACCAAATGCCAAAATAAAACATGATTAGACCTTTGTATGACACTGCTATATATACTTTACTTCTTTCGTTTCAAATCATCATGAGAGGTTTGGTATCCCTGGTGTTTTGAAAATCTGACCGGCAGGTCAAACCAGAAAACTGGTATACCGATCAGCTGTTTGACTCAAATAAATCATAAAATCGCTCCACAAAAAAAAATCGTCATTGAAACCAATAAAAAAACTGGAAAAAACCAGTACAAAAAGAAAAAATGGCTTAGAGCATATCAATGAAAAATGTTTAATAATTTTTTTCTTAAAAAGAAATCTAAAGTATTTGACATTTTCTTTTTTATTCTAGATATGAACTTTATATAGTCAATGAATATTATTGTGTACTGTTGAAACTTAAAGCAAGTATTATGATACATTTTATTTATACTTTTGTGTATGTATTTTGAATGTCAAAATCTTTTAATTTGCGTTTTAGATTTCATAGTGTTATAAAATCATAATATTATTCAATTATTATTATATTAATACTGGTTCAACCAGGCATTGAACCTTTAGCAATATCAATGGGGCAATATGATGGAAGACAGAAATTCCACCATATAAACACAGCCTTGCAACCTATGCTACCGCCGTAGCAGACCTCCGTTCATGAAAGGTCCGTGGTTGTGGATCAAAAAATACCACTTTATAGCATTATAGCAGTGCTACATCCGCTACTTAATATTGCCTTGAATCAATGCCTTAATTAGATCAATGACTGGTCCAATGATTTTAAAAACATTGGACAGATACATACACATCGCTATGGATTAACAATTAGCACATTCTTTCCTCATGCAAATGCAAACAAATACCTGATTCTTTGGAATCTGTTCATTAGCACGAACAAAACTTTTCTGAAGGGTGGTTGCCTTCAGTTCTTCATTCATAGCATCAGAATAGGACCGCATGAAAGTATCGTCACCACCCTCCCCCAATTCACCCACATCACTATCAGACTCATCTGCATGATCAATAAAAACATAAGAACCCACAAATGATACCAAGGTAGAAGACATACAAATTGATTGGCCTAGTGATCTCCTATTTGGTTGAATTCCAGAAATTAATTCATTATACATGCTAAAACCCAGGCACCAGTATTCCTATCAAACAATTAATGTTGTGCTTTGTTGAAGGGGAGGAAATAGGGGTGATCAAACTAAATGGGTTTGTTTGGTAGAATAGATGAAGGAGAGAATTAAAAGATCAGTGTGTTCCACAAGTATTTTCTACTCTGTTTGTCACCCACTTTCACTCAATTCTATACATCTCCCCTCATTTCTTTTATATTTATCTGATCCTAAGGGAATTGATCTAATTCCCATCAGATAGCACAAAATTTGAAGACAGACTGGCAAACTTAAACAGTGTTCTGGTAAGCAATAACTAATTAAACATTACTATTATCATGCACTTTTCAGTGAAACTAGATTAAGCAAAATCCTCTGCATGGAATTCTAGATTTTTCAAGGATTAATATTTTAAAGTAAATACATATGCATATTTAATAGGAACTATTAATACAATGTATCTTGAAACATTGTGTGGCTAACACATTAAAAACCAGCTACGATGATGTGCTAAAGCCCAAAAGATAACTCTAAGAGCGTAGGTTATAATAATGATACAGACATCTGTTTGAACTTCTCAGAACTTCATACCAATGAAGTACGGAGATATAGTTCGGATCAACAATTTCTTTATATTTATTATTAAAGACAGAGGAAAAGCATTACACATAATACACTTTCATTATCTGATTATCCCAATTCCCAAGTACAATACCAAGGTATTATAGGCTTAGACTTTTTTCAGTTGGATAATGGTGTATTGAAGAGATGAACAGTTTACTACCATTTGTCCAGAAAAAACATACAAAATCCTAACATGTACCATCATAGAAACCACAATAAAGAATTTGCTAGCACTTAATCCAAATCATTGACAGGAAATTTCAATCTTGAAAAGAAATTAGAGGAACTCCTACCTTCATTCTACTAGAACTATACATGCTACACTCATAACAGAGAAAAATTTGGAGACTTTGCAAAACAGATAACCAAAAAGTTCAAACATACAAGATGTGAATTGTAATGAATTACATGCATGATACCACAAAAAATGTATTAATGTAATGGTGTAAGAGAACTCTCTTACAAAATAATCAATTACCAGAAAATAAATGCAAATAAAAAAGTTTAATATATAACAACTAAAGAGAGGAGATATTCAACTGTAAACTTAGACAAGAGATCTCACCAAAGTCCGGGTCAGAGGATGATCCTTCTTCAATATTGCTGTTGGCAGCTTCATTGTCTGGATACTTCATTATTGATCCCATGTCTTTAATAAATTGGTCTACATCAAGGTCCACTTCCATATTCCTTTAAAAGAAAAAAACCCAGATATAGAGATATTACATAATAAAGTAACACAGCAAAGTCTGAAAGGTACAATTATGACAGCATCCAGAAAAACTAACCAGTAGCAAGAAAAAAATATTTATACCATATACTAAATAGAAAATGTTATTATGTTATTCAATACTTAATAATTAAGGACATTTTACTTAGAAATTGAGAAATTATTATAAAAATAGTTAAAAATTGAGCTGGTATCAGTTTCACATAAACAAAAAGCAAGGGATTTTATTCTGATTTTTATGATTAGGAAAATATGCCCACAGCAGATTATTTTGGACTTGAAAAGCTATTTTACACGCTTGTTGAATCAGGACCACATTAAATTTCTGGCAATATCCATTTTAATTAATAGGCAGGGTGTTAGACTTAAACCTGTATCCCGGGGGATCTATGATACAGAATTTATGTCAGCCAACATCTTGAGAAACAAATTATTTTAACCGCCCTAATCCTTTTGAAGTAAAGCATTAAAGATGCCTACACGATAAGTGATTTAAGACTGCATATCAGGTATGCTAAATGAGTATGGGCGTCACTGAACTAACCTGTCCTCAGGAGCTTCAGCACCCTTGTAACTTGACAACTTATGGACAAATGACTGCATGGTCTTTGCTATATCTCCGGGATCAAACTCGTCAGCATTCAAAGCAGATGACAGACCAGTATCGTGATCCTCTTTTGCTTTCCCTTTCTTTTTGTGTTTTAAGTCATATAGTTCCATCTCCTTTTGTCTTTCCATAAGAACAGAGTTCAATTCTTCCTCTCCACCATAAAGCCAGGAATCATCATCAGATGGAGGAACCTCTTGATCCTTAAAATCGTCCACTGAGTGAGGCAGAGCAAGAATTTCATCTATACGTCTAACAGGAGCATTCATCAACTCACTGCAACAAACTTTCACTTTAGCAATGATAAAAACAAAATAAACCAACATAAAACCTGGAGGTTTAGCTCAAACAACATTACTACATCAGAACCTAAGCAGACCAATTCCCCAATGCCCCATATAATCATTGTCAACAAAGAGCATTTATACATTCCCATCAACGTGAGATCTCTACAACAATTTAGGGACCCTAATAAGATAGACTGATGCCCTCTTGAATTTGGGCTTGGTCAAACAAAACTCTAGAAGCTATCACATGAGATAAGGATTGTCCAAGCCTTTACAAGTTCTACTTTGATCCTACCTATAACCAATGCATGATCTCATGAATGACAAAATAAGGAAAGACAAGAAAAACCAGGGAGCTAAGCCAACTAAACACACAACCAAACGGCCATTCACCCATTCAAAACAAACACAAAAACTTAATTCAGATAAATATCAATAGCTTAGTTCCAATACCAACCTGGCCTGGGAATGCAGAGAAGTGTTTCTATAATACTCTTGAGCACTCTGCACCAATCTCTGGTACTCAGAGGAACCCGGAAGCAGCCCTTGGAAGTAGCCACTGTTCTCCAAGCTCTTCTTAAACGCCTCCCAAGTGCTCCCTTGCCCTTCAACCCCATCGCGCTTCCGCTGCTGATACATCATCTCCAATCCACAAGCTATCTTCATCCCCAGCTCCGCCTCCACAAACCCCTCCCTCTCAGCCCGACCCGGCATCGTCGGGTAACACTTCGGAGCCTGAAACCGCTGCTGCACCAACTGCGCGTACATCGCCCTCGACATTTTCACCGAAACGCAGACTAACTCCTCTGTTGCCCCTCTCTCCACGAACCTCTCCATCCCCGCAGCGAATTTCATCGTGTCTACATCCCTGTCGTAGAACCCCTCTACCGCGAGCGAAATCAATCGCGGCTCGTGCTTCAGAACCTGCGCCACGGACACCGGAACCCTAATCCTAACCCTATGCATGTTCCTCCTGGCGCGCTCGGGATAGTCCTCAATGCGTTTCTTCACGGCTCGCTGGACTGCGTCGGAGGCGAGGGATTCGTGGCCGGAATTGGCGACGAAGGCGAGGGAGTCGACAAGGGAGGGGTGGGGAAGGCGGTCGCGGGGGACGATGTGCAGGTTTCCATGTCGGAGGAAGAGGCGGTGATGGGAGGTGTCGGGGTTGAGCCAACGGGGGAGGTGGAAGGCGGCCTCAATGAGGAGGAAGTCGCCGTCGGAGTCCCAGAGGCGGAGGGAAAGGGAGGGGAATCGGAGGGAGATTTGGAAGAGGAGGAAGACTGCAAACCACTCGTCGTCGAGGTTGTCACCGTAGCGGAGGTGGCCGTGGAGGTGGGGGAGGTTGGAGGAGGAGGAGCAGGGGCATGAGGGATTGGGGGGAGTCGAAACAGAGAGAGTGAAGGGTTGGTGCTGCCAGATGTAGTCTTGGGTGAAGGGGGATATTGTTTGGAGGATTTCCAGGTGGAGAGAGTGGAGCGTCGCGGTGGCGGTGGCGGTGGCGGTGGCGGTGGCGGTGGAGGAGTCGGGGTATATGGCGTAAAAAACGGTGTCGTCTGAGGGGCGGGGGGAGAAGATGGAAGAAGAAGGAAATTCCATTGCATGTGCTGAGTTGCTCAGGCTGAAAGAAAACTTCTCCGGGAACACCCTTTCATAAACCTCTTTCTTGAACATTCGAGGTTTTATGAAACAGATTTATGTTATCATATTCTTTCATATTTTTATTTTTTTTTACATTTCTTCTTTGTTCTATTTAACTTCTCACAAAAGTGCATTTTATATTTTGATTAATTATTTGGTACTTGTGGTTGGTATCCACTTAAAAAAATATCAATTGTGTCTCCGTGAGAAGTATGTTAATTAGAGTTCTCTTTCTTTCGGTAAAAATAATTAACCGAAAATAATTAACGTAGTTAATCGTGTTATTTTTTGGTTTTTTAATTTTTATTTTTAAATTTTACAAAAAAATTTGTTGTCTGTGACGTGTAAAATCTCTGTTGTAAACTTGTGACATGTGACAATGTTAGTGTCACGTAATAGAATAATGTCACGTGTGTCAGATATTGTATTTCAGTCAAAAGTAATTATGGTCGTTAATGGCAAATAATGTGTCACTCTTTGATTTTTTTAATTTTTTTAATTTTTTTAATTTTTTAATTTTTTTTTTTAAATTGCAAACATTTTTTGTTTTCATATGTCAAGTATCTGTTGTGACATGTAACGTGTCACATGGTAAGATAATGTCACGTGTGTCAAATGTCATTGCGTTGATTTCAATTTAGTCTTCACATATATATTTCATTGTTTCAATTTAGTCCTCACATCTTTGGTTCAATTTTGTCCTTTTAATTATTGAAGTATTTTCTTAATCCATTTTTTTATAAGATTAAGACTATTTAAGTATAAATATTTTTACAAAATTAATTACTGATATTTACATTAAGATTTAGTGGTTAAAAAACATTATACTAATATAATAATATAGTTACCCACTTTGTTTTTCTAAGATAAAACAATATTGTCTCTCTCCAATTTCATACAAAATCTATTATTTGTATAAATCTTATACTAATTTTTTTTAGGGATAAATATGTTTTTGGTCCCTTAACTTTCAATCAATTTTGGAATTAGTCCATTTCGAAACTTTGGACAAGTTTAGTCCTTCATCTTTCGAAATATGTGGATTTAGTCTTTTTAATCAAATTTTGTTAGGTTGATTTGATGTTTTGTATGCATTAAAGGTTTGTATTTGAGTTGTTTATACTATTTGACATATTTTTGCTTTAATGTTAAGTCAGATACTATTATGAGATGCGCTTGAAATGTTAAATAAACTTAACAAACTTTGATTAATATGATTAAATTCACGTATTTTGAAAGATGAATGACTAAATTGGTCCAAAATTTCGAAATGAACTAATTCCAAAATTTATTGAAAGTTAAGGTACCAAAAACATATTTAACATTCTTTTTTATTAAAAATGACTTTTTAACATATTACATTATTGTATATTATTAACCCATATTTTGTTAATGTATTCTTTGAGTACTAAATTTTAATATAAATATCAGTACTTAATTTTGTATAAATATTTATACTTAATTAGTTTTAATTTTATAAAAAAATGGATTATAAAAATATATTTCAATTATTAAAAAAATGGGATAAAATTGAATCATAGACACAAAAGTAAGGACTAAATTAAAACAATCAAAGACATATGAGGACTAAATTGAGATAAGGATAATGACATTTGACACACGTGACATTATCATGCCACGTGGCATTGATATTGTCATGTGTTACAATAGAGACTTGACACGTGACAACAAAAAAATTTTGCAAAAAAAATAATAATAATTAATTTAAACAAAAAATAAAAAAAATCAGAGAGTGACACGTATCGTGTCATTAATGGCATTAATTATTTTTGTCAAGAAAGGACTTAATTGAAGCATCTTTCAAAAGGTGTGGATGCAAACGTAATTGACACTTTTTAACCACGGATACCATATTTACACGCTCCTACTAAAGTTAATACCATCCGAGTAATTAAACCTTTATTTTTACTCTTTAATTTACAATAAATATTTTTTACTGAAACTTACTTAAACTGCTTTGAAGTTTTAATTCCAATATATTACTTATTAAGTAGGATGTTCAAATTTCACTTTCACGTTTACTCCGAAAGTAAAATACTTTCGTTATGGTTAAATTATACTTTTAGTCCCCATTTTCGTAGCAAAATTTGAATTTGGTTCCTCAATTATTTTTTATCTCAATCTGGTCCCTATTTTGGGAAATTTGACCCAATCAAGTCCTTTCCGTTAGTGGTGGAGTAACGGTGTTAAATGGGGTGCCACGTGTCAGCTTCTGGATTTTTTGAATTTTTTTTTTATTTTTTTTATTTTTTTTTTATTTTTTATTAATTTTTTTAAATTTTTTTAAAAAATTAAAATTTTGCCACGTGTCAAGCAGACATCGTGCCACGTGGCAGTGACAGTGCCACGTGTCACTATTTGGGAGTTGTCATTTTCTCATCCTCAATTTGGTCCCTGTATTTTATTTTTTGTCTCAATTTAGTCCCAATTTTTGTAAAAATGGTGCAATTTTGTCCCTCTCCAAATTGAAACCAAATTTAATTTCTATGTAAATATGCACAAATATTTCTATCAAAATTGATATTTCAAGTAAATATTTTTAACAAGATTAAGTTTATTTTAATTTATATTTTACGTTAAACTTTATTTAAAATTGTTTTAAAGTTGTTAATAGAAAATAATGTTAATAAAAAAATTCTTAAATTATATTGATATTTTATTACATTATACTTTAATATTGTTTTTTATTTGAATTTATATTTTAAATAATTGCATATTTTTAAAATGTGTAAAATTCAATAATTTTTATACAAATATTTTAGTTAGTATAAAAATAACAATTATATAATTTAAGAAAAATGAACTAGTTTATGTAACAATAAAAAACAAATAAATTTAAAATTTGAAAACAATTTTAAGTAAAATTTAATGTGAAACAAATTTAAAGAAACTTGGTTTTATTCAAAATATATAATAAAAATATCAATTTGAATAAAAAAATCAAATTTAATAAAAATATTTGTATAACATTTTATAATTTTTGTTTCAATTTGGAGGGGGACGAAATTGCATAATTTTTACAAAAATTGGGACTAAATTGAGACAAAAGATAAAATACAGGGACCAAATTGAGAATGAGAAAATGACACCTCCCAAATAGTGACACGTGGCACTGTCACTGTCACGTGGCACTATGTCAGCTTGACACGTTACAAAAATTTAATTTTTTTAAAATTTTTTTAAAAAATTAATAAAAAATAAAAAAAAATTCAAAAAAAAAATAAAAAAAATTCAAAAAATCCAGAAGCTGACACGTGGCACCCATTTAACACCGTTACTTCACCACTAACGGGAAGGACTTGATTGAGTCAAATTTCCCAAAATAGGGACCAGATTGAGATAAAAATTAATTGAGGGACCAAATTCAAATTTTGCTACGAAAATGGGGACTAAAAGTATAATTTAATCTTTCGTTATTGTGAACTTGTTTCGGTAGTATTTCATTTTTCAAGTATATATTTTCTTTAGTTCGAAAACATGTTTAATGGTTGCTAGTCTCGACAAAAGAAATCTATAGAACTTAGTTATTTTTATCGAAAACTTTCATAGAAAACAATTAGGGCCTGTTCGTTTGAAGGAGTAAAACTGTTTAAGTGAATTTGGAAGCGGGGAATTATTTTTCAAACGTGTTCCATTTCAGTGATTTGAAGTGATATGGAAGCGCAGATTTGAGGGATTGATAAATTATTTCATCCACGATGAAAGGAGAGATAAGCGAGTATTAGGAGAGTCTTTACCAAATTGCCCTTGCGTTTTGGGGTGTGGTGGTGGTCGTGAGAGGTGTTGCGGTGGTGACGTGAGAGGTGTTGCAAGGCTATGTTTGGGGTTGGCACTGGGATGGCACCGGTGTCCGGTGTCGTGTTAAAGCTGGGATGGCACTGGTGTTGTGGTGTTGTGTTGTGTTGTGTGAGATAGAGGGGATGGCACCGGTTACGTAACTGGTGCCTTGTTTTCAAAGGAGCGACACCGGTTACCACACCGGTGTCATGGTTTTATATATATATTTTTTTCATTCAGTTGCGGTTTGTGCAGGTGGAGGTGGAGGAGTTGGTTGAAGTCGCCGGAGCTGGCGGCTGCCGGAGGAGTTGTGTGTCTGCAACACTGGTGAAGCTGGACGGCCGGACCTGGTGCTTTTTTCGTGGAGTGAGTACATTTTTGACGTTTTTTGGTTTGTTTGCAGGTGGAGGCATGGTCTGTTTCTTCTAAAAATGGCGAGTGGTCTTTCAGATTCGAGAAGAATGTGCATGAAGAAGTGGGATGGGGTTCTGCTGGGTTCTCTGTTGATTATATAGCAACACAAGCTGTTAGGTCACTGCAGATGGGAGAAGATGCAAATAAAAACAATTCTCTTCTAATGG
Organism: Vigna unguiculata; assembly: GCF_037176805.1. Taxonomy (NCBI): domain Eukaryota; kingdom Viridiplantae; phylum Streptophyta; class Magnoliopsida; order Fabales; family Fabaceae; genus Vigna; species Vigna unguiculata. The sequence goes on from NC_140793.1 coordinate 27,395,580, forward strand.
AAATGCTGAAATCGCATTGTTTGTGTCATTGTTATCAAATTAATTTCTTAAACAAAAAACTAACTAAAAATTTACATTTTCTTGTACTATTTTTTTACATTAATCAAATTTTGTTTTTCAATTATAAGCGAGTATAATGAGAGTCTTTACCAAATTGCCCTTGAGTTATGGTGTGTGATTGTTGAGTGCATGGAGGGGGAAGAAGATGAGGTGGTTTGGGGTGTGGTGGTCGACAAAAAGGGTGACCATGCGTTGAGTTATGGTGTTGTGGTGGTGCCGTGAGAGGTGTTGCAGGGTTGTGTTTGGAGATGGCACCGGTGTGTGTGTTAAAGCTGGGATGGCACCGGTGTTGTGTTGTGTTATGTGAGAGGGACGACACCGATTACGTAACCGGTGCCTTGTTTTATGAAGGAGCGACACCGGTTACCACACCGGTGTCATGGTTTTATTTATTTATTTTTTTACTTTTTTTTAATTTTTTTATACTTTTGTTTTACTTTTTTTATAACTTTTTATAAATATTGTTTAAAATTTAATTGTTTAACTTTCTTTTAAAATTTAATTGTATAATTCTTTTACATTCATAAAAATTTAATTTTTTTTTATTTTAGAATTTTATATAATTTTAATATTTTTTTAATTTGTAATAATTAATTATTATTATTTTTATAACATTAAATTACAAAATCCTTCTCTTTTTCCATCAAGGGTATTTTGGTAACTTTCTAATTCTATCTATTTTTACAATTTATTTTATTTATCACATCAATCAAATCTTTCACTAACTTTCATAAAACTTATCTTTAAATCCACTCACTTTATCCTCTAAATCTACTAAAAAAAATACAAAAATTCATCCACCCAAATCTACACAAATTTATCTCCACACTCTCTCCCATATCCATTCTCTCAAAGGAACACACCCTTAAGGTTGTTCTCCTATGATATAAGATAGATTTGGAGAAAAATGTGAAGATGAATTTGTGTAGATTTGAGATGATGGATATATGTGTATTTTTTTTAGTAGATTTAGGCTTTGTTCACTTGCCAAGATGGATTTGAGGGAGAGGATGAGTTTGGGTGAATTTGAGAGGATAATTTGTTGTGTTTCTTTGATATGATTTAAGGGTGAATGTGAGTGGATTTTAGGATGAAATTTGTGAGAGTTTGTGAATGATTTGATTGATATGTTAGATAAAAAAAATAAGTTTAATAAAGTAAAAATATAAAATTACTATTTTACCCTTGTAGTTAAAATCAATACATTATTATTATTATTGAATATTATTAGTATTATTTAGTATCATTATAATTATTTATTATTATCATTATTTATTATAATAATTATCTACTACATCTCACTATTTGCTTTGCATCCATTTCATCACAGAAAAAGAAAAAAAAGATGAAATACATAAGTCATATAAGTGCACGTGAAGAGGATATAATGGTAAAAGCCTTCATCATCCACTCAAATCAGCACACCTTCAAGAAGATAACAAATTTATCTTATCCTTCAAATCAACTCTTTCCCTTTCCTACAAATCAGCAAATAAGAACATGAATTAAACCTCCAATCCATCTCACCAAACCCCTCTCTACAGTAGTATATTCTCATACGAATAGAGGCTTAGAGGGTAAAATGAATGGATTTGGAAATAATTTTTGTGAAAGTTAGGAAATGATTTGATTGATGTAATAGATTTAAAAAAATTAATAGATAAAATTTAAATATTACTAAAATATCCTTAATAAAAAAATTATAAATATGTTAAAAATATGAAATTTTAACAACATTTTAATTAGTATACCTATTTAAATATATTTTTATTTTTATTAATTATTATATATATATATATATATATATCTTATTAATAACAATTATAATATATATATATATATATATATTTAATAATATTTTAATTATTATAAATACATAATATTAAAAGTAATAATTATTTTATATATATTATTAACTATTATATATTAATATACTATAATTAACAATATTTTAATTATATATATATATATATATATATATATATAATTTATTGTAGCAGTTATTTGGTTGGGGCCGATTTTGCCTAATACGGACAAATTTTGGCCAAAGTCAACTTGGCAAAATATGGCCAAATTTGGGTCATGGCCTACTTGGTCAAATTTCGGTTGAGGCCAACATGACTGAATTCGGCCGAATTTTAGTCGAGGCTGACTCGATTGAATACAACCAAATTTCGATTGTGACCGGCTCGTCTAAATACGACCAAATTTCATATTAGGTCGTCTCAGTCGAATACAACCAAATTTGGGTCAAGACCGATTCAATCCAATGCAGTCAAATTTGGCTTGGGGTCAACTCGACCGAATACTTCCAAATTTGGTTCAGGGCCGATTGGGACAAATTTCGACTGTGGCCGATTTGACTGAATTCGGTCGAATACAACCAAACTTTGTATAGGACAATGCCGACTCAGTCAAATACAGTCAACTTTGAATTAATTCATCTCGACATTTAGCCTAACTCAACTAAAAATTTAGATCAAAAATTTTGATTAAATTTTTTGAATTATCCATATTTGAAAATCTAGATTTAAAGGATGAATATCCAAGAAAATTAGATTTTTTGTCACCACTAATAAAATATATATTGTAATATGTTTTTGGAATCTTTCAATATATATTGTGACACTAGATTGTTGAGTTTTATAGTCATTAACAGTATTAAAATCTTTACATTTACTGTGCAGGTCTGCGAAGAAATCAAAGTCTAAATATAATCCTTGTTTGATATGATTATAATTATGTATGCCATTCACCAAGCTTACATATGCAGAAAAAGAAAGGAATAATTGTGTAAAATGAAGGTAAGAAAAACAATGCATAACCTGCATAAAATGGCCAAGATTATTTGAAGATTCAAGATTGTAAAATACTAGCTGCGCAAAAACACTTAATTAAAATTTATCAATTCATGCACGTATGTTAAGTTACTCAAAGTAAAGGTTAATCACTCAAGCTTCAACGAAACTCTAATTAAAGCTTAGGATTTGTTAAACCAATTCTAGCAAGTGTATGCTACTTAAACGAATTTAGATTTTTTATTGAATTTTTTTATACTGTTTCTTTATTGTGTTTATTTTATATAATATATTAATTATTACTAATTTTAACTTTTTTAAATATATTAAAAAAATATTTAAAATACCAACGTAATATACTTTTAATATTCGATAACACAAAAAATAATCAATAAAAAATATAGACTTGACTCAAACGACAAACTCTCAAACATGGATTTAATGTTAAGTAAAAAAGACATAAAGACCAGTTTTGAACTCTAGCAATATATCATTAAAATGATATTATACCCTTAAACAAAAATTGTCTCTCCCAATTAAGTCGCTCAAATAAAAAGAATAAAACACACATTCAATTACCACGTAAATACCTCTTAAAAAATGTCTCTAATCTAACTTAATTCATAATATTAGATCAGTTTCTACAACATACTTTGATGAAATTAAAATATAAAAAATGAAATAAGTTCCTTCGTTATATAAGATTGGTTTATACATAATTAATGTATTGATATTTTCAATTATACTTTATCCAACTTATTTTTTTAATTTCATTGTAAACTATTTTTAGTTAATAAAAATGTATTTCAATTTTCTTTTTAGTTTTTTTCTTTTAATTGTGTTAAAAAAATGTTGTCCAGAGTATATGAAAAAAAACCTTGCCAAACCTACCCAAATGCGATACAGACATCAAAATCAGTAATTAAGTAATAATAACTTATTTATGTTTTGTTGTATAATCACTTTTTCATTTTAATTTGTGTTATATTTATTTTCATCTATTTTTATATGATTTTCCCATACTTAAATTCTAAAGTAGACCGCAAAGACTTTTTATTTCATTTTATTTTTTCGTCGACTTTTTTTTTTAGATGAGTTGACCGACTACTACCCAGCCGGCACCTCTTATTTTCCATTCAAATCATGTATTGTCTCTCTCATATAAGTCACCTATTTTAAAATATAAAATATAAAATAAATGGAGAAACAACAAAAATAAATAAATCCAATTTAGTTATCGTGTTCATCACTGTATTATTTAATCATTATGCGTCTTTTCTAAACATAAAAATTATGCTAAACTCTTCAATTGAGACAATATTATATGAATCAAATTTATCAAATTTGCAACTGCATTAGGCATTTCCATTTTTAAGTTCAAAATAAGGCATACATATTTGAGTAGAAAAAATAGTTAATTCTTAAGTGCAACTTTAAATTTTGTTAAAATAAGTTTAATATTTAATAACAAATATACTTGAGCTAATAAAACTCAAGTATTTCACTTTGTCGTCAACTCTTTTTCGTCAACTTTTGACTTGAGATACTAGAATTTTCATAAGAATGATAAAGATGGATAAACGTAGCTTATTCTCTGAACCAATCATTTTGTATATATTATTAATTTATTATTATTATTATTATTTTGATAATAATATGAAATATATGAATGAACTTTATAACTCAAGACAGTTGTAACGTCCCATTTAATTTAATACGTAAGATTAAAGGAAACGTCACGTGATAAAACCATAACAACGCAGTCCTGGGGTCCTTAACATTACCCCTACGAAACTAGGCACACCACGATGCCGGTAAAGGAAAGCTGAATACTGATACAACGTAGAATGTAGTGTAGAAATACGGAAAGAGATACATGGGCCATAGCCCTAAATATAATACAAGAAAACTCCAGCCCAGATGGCTAAGCTGCGGAATCCCCATTTGCTTGTTGACCATGAGAACCTCGCCCATCTGCTCCCATCAACCAAGTTGACGATCATCGCAAGAAAGAACAGCCACATACATCACAACATTACAACAAAACGGGTAAGCTAGAGCCAATCAACATGTTCAACATGCAATCAAATATATTCTCATCATTTCATTCACACAGCAACCAAACATGTTATGACTCTTCATTCAATACACTACGACTCGACTCGACTCATCCGGATACGTATAACTCGGTCGGATTCAGCGGACGCTTGCACTTGTGGTGGATACCTCTGCTCGACCTGAGCTGCTCGAACCTGAGCCACGTGTTACAAGTGTTACTATGAATCAAAATCTCTCCCACCACAAGGTTAGCCCTTAATGAATCTCAGGCCTCCTGCTACTCTCACCACAGGAGTCAGTCTGCTCTAAGTGAGACTAACTGGCCCCTTAGAGTGTCAGGATGCAGTCCTTACCTTGAATCCTTACCTAGTTATACAGATGGGGCACCACCATGAACACCCACTAACAGGGGCCCTGGAATTACGTCTCGACCACTGAAGCGCGACCCCGGAGGTCTCACCTAGAGACCCCAAGGAATTACACGCTGACACGGACCAACATTCATAAATCAGCCATTAAGAGAATATTAAATTACGTTTTTCAATTCAACATCAACCCTTGAAATTAAGTCCTCATATGCATCACCTATCAAATCCATACCTCTGATCATACCACCCCAATGAGTCTAGGGTCTCATCTCATGACAACACCATGTTCCTTTAATTTCAAACCACCCATCCATTTCACATGCTAAGTCTCATACCAACTCACTCATCCACAATTCATGAATCATGCCAAACATATATTTCATACTCCATTATATACATATCCATCATCACACAATCATACTCAACCAACATGGATCACTCGGAAAACCTTAAACAACCAAAATACAGCGCTGTCTCGCCCAGAATCTCGCTCAGGCTGAGGGGCCTCGCTCAGGCGAGACATGCTCGCTCAGGCGAGTCTCCCCCTCGCCTAGGCGAGAGTACAAAAACAAGTATGTTGGCATCACGGGATCTCGCTTAAGCGAGATCCCTCTCGCCTGGGCGAGTTGCCTGCTCGCTCAAAAGATGAGCGAGCCGCCTGGGCGAGATTTCGCGCAGAGGCCTCCCTGTTTCATCTCGCTTAGGCGAGACTGACTCGCCTGGGCGAGATTAACAGGTCTCGCCACTGTTCTTCACTGTATCAGCCATGAGAACGAACCAAACCACACATGCAAGGTACCCTCACGCATCCAAACGGCAGATCCATCCATAAAATCAACAAATAAAGCACAAAAAGTTTCAAAGAAAGACTTGAAGCTAGGACCCTAACTTCCCGTACCTGGGATTCGAGCTAGCGAAACGTTCCGACACTCCCTCGACACCGAACACACGAGCACAGCAGCTCAGGGGCGAATGGAAAAACTGAAAGGATAGAGAAATAGGAGCACAATATGGGTTATTTGGAAGCCTTAACGGAAAGAAACGAGAAAGAACCATGGAGACGAGAATGGCTAGCATAGTACTTACATGGAGTAGAGGATAGCTTCGAACGACTCAACGACAGTGGGGGCGGAACCCTAGTAGAAGGTGTGTGGTGGCTGCAGCTCAAAGTAAGGACCAAGGTTCTGAAAGCGTAGGGTACCCTAAGTTTTAGGGCAGACTTAAGGGTATATGTGTTGGGCCGGCCTTAGGCCCACTTAGGGGCAGCCCACTAACCTTTAGGGCTGAAAACAAAAAAAAGAACAAATAAAATGGGCCTTACATTCTCCCCAACAAGAAAATTTTCGACCTCGAAAATAAAGACTCACCAGGTAAACAGATGTGGATGTGATTTTCTCATGTCCTCCTCTATCTCCCAAGTCGAGTCACCTGTCCTCCGATCCCAGATGACTTTGACAAGACCGACGGTCTTTCCACGGCGTTCCTTAACCTTGCTATCCTCAAGAGCGATGGGTGGCACTTCCACTGTGAGGTCTTCCCTGATCTGTATATCCTCAGCTTCCAACACGTGAGCCAGATCGAATACGTACTTCCTCAGCTGTGACACATGAAACACCGGATGAAGGTTCGCCAACTGCGGAGGTAAAGCTATCTCATAAGCCACTGGTCCAATCCTCCTCGTGATCTGATACGGGCCAAGAAACTTGGGTGAAAGCTTCCTTGAGCGGAGAGCCCTTCCCACGCCCGTGGTTCGGGTCACCCTCAAGAACACATGATCTCCTTCTGCAAACTCCAAAGGCCTCCTCCTGCGATCCGCATAAGCCTTCTGCCTACTCTGTGAAGCCAACATCCTATCTCTCACCATCCTCACCTTCTCGGTGGTCTGTGCTAATAACTCTGGTCCAACCAACACTGCCTCCCCATCCTGATACCAACAAAGGGGAGTCCTACATCTCCTGCCATAAAGAGCTTCGTATGACGCCATGTCAATGCTCGCATGAAAACTGTTGTTGTAGGTGAACTCTATCAAAGGCAATACCTCGTCCCAAGCACCCAGATGATCCAATATGCAAGTCCTCAACAAATCCTCTAGTGACTGGATCGTTCTCTCCGACTGACCATCGGTCTGAGGGTGATAAGCTGAACTCATGGTGAGCTTGCTACCCATAGCACTCTGTAACGTCTGCCAAAACCGGGACGTGAACCGCGGGTCTCTGTCGGAAACTATGCTCGAAGGTACTCCATGCAACCTCACAATCTCCTTGACGTACAGCTGGGCCAACTTGGCCATGGACATCCTCAAGTTCATTGCCAAGAAATGAGCACTCTTGGTCAACCGATCCACTATCACCCAGATGGTGTCATGTCCTCTAAAAGTCCGTGGAAGATGAGTCACGAAGTCCATGGAGATGCTGTCCCATTTCCACACTGGTACCTCCAACGACTGTAGAACGCCACCGGATCTCTGATGCTCCACCTTCGCCTTCTGACACGTCAGACAAGCGGATACAAACTGAGCCACATCCTTCTTCATCCCCTGCCACCAGAAAGTTTCCTTGAGGTCCTGGTACATCTTAGTCATGCCCGGATGCAAGCTAAGACGACTCTTGTGTCCTTCCTCAAGGATCAACTTTCTCAACTCAGCATCATCCGGTATACATACTCTGCCTCGAAACCTCAGTATGCCATCACCACTCACAGCAAAGTCTCTAGCCTCATCTGATCCAAGCTGTTTTCTAACTCTGTTCAGACTAGCATCCAACAACTGTCTCTCTCTGATCGAGCCCAAGAAGTCACTAGATATAGTAAGGGTACTACACCTAATGGACTCGGACCCCAACTCCACCTGTAGCCTCATGTCTCTGAACTTCTCTAATAGCTCTGCCTCTTTTATCATGAGATGTGCTGTGTGTACCGTCTTCCTACTCAAGGCATCTGCCACTACATTTGCCTTCCCCGAATGATATAGAAGCTCGAAGTCGTAGTCCTTTAGGAATTCCATCCATCTCCTCTGCCTCATATTCAGCTCCTTCTGATCAAACAAGTACTTTAAACTTTTGTGGTCGCTGAACACCCGAAACTGAGCACCATACATATAGTGCCTCCAGATCTTCAAGGCAAAAACTATTGCTGCCAACTCAAGGTCATGAGTGGGGTAATTACGCTCATGTATCTTAAGCTGCCTTGAAGCATACGCCACTGCCTTCTTTTCCTGCATCAAGACGCAACCAAGTCCAAGATGAGACGCGTCGCAGTAGACCTCGAACGACTTTCCGACGTCCGGGATCACTAGTATCGGTGCACTGGTCAGTCTCCTCTTCAATTCCTGGAAATTCTCCTCACACTTATCCGTCCAGGTGAAGGGTTGGTCCTTTCGGGTAAGCAAAGTCAAAGGTGCCGCAATCTTGGAGAATCCCTCTATGAACCTCCTGTAGTATCCTGCTAACCCCACAAAGCTCCTGATCTCTGTGGCTGATTTAGGACTTTCCCATTTTACCACTGCCTCGACCTTCGTTGGATCCACTGCAATCCCCTGTGCTGATATCACATGCCCCAAAAATTGAACTTCGTCCAACCAGAACTCACACTTGGACAACTTGGCATACAACTGCTTCTCTCTTAAAACACCAAGTACCAACCCCAGGTGTTCTGCATGCTCCTCCTGAGTCCTGGAATAGATAAGGATGTCGTCTATGAAGACCACGACAAACTTATCTAGAAAGGGTCGGAAGATCCTGTTCATATAGTCCATGAACACTGCTGGGGCGTTGGTCACACCAAACGGCATAACCACATACTCATAGTGGCCATACCTCGACCTGAAGGCTGTCTTCTGCACATCATCAGCTTTTACCAAAATCTGATGGTAACCCGATCGCAGATCTATCTTCGAGAACACCGTTGACCCATGTAACTGATCCATCAAGTCGTCAATCCTCGGAAGCGGATACTTGTTCTTGATCGTCATCTTGTTCAGCTGCCTGTAGTCCACACACAGGCGCGAACTTCCGTCCTTCTTCTTCACCAACAGCACTGGTGCTCCCCAAGGTGAAGTGTTGGGTCGGATGAACTGTTTCTCCATCAGGTCTTCTATCTGTTTCTTGAGCTCTACCAACTCTGCCGGAGCCATGCGATATGGGGCCATCGAGACCGGGCCTGTTCCTGGGACTAGATCAATAGAGAATTCCACTTCTCTACTGGGAGGCAATCCCGGTACCTCCTCCGGAAACACATCCACAAACTCCTGAACAACCGGTATCACTGACGTTGTCTCTCCTCTCTCCACCTCCATGTGCGTGAAGATCATGTAGCACTGCGCACCATCCTGTAGTTCCCTCATAACACCCTGGGAGGACAACAACTCATGTTCCTCCGTGTCGGGAAACAACAACTTCTTCTCCCGACAATCTATCAGAATGCGATTGGCAGAGAGCCAATCCATCCCTAAGATTACCTCCAACTCCTGTAGAGGTAGGCAGATTAAGTTCACCTTGTACCTGCGCCCTTCTACCTCCACTGGAAGCCTAGCACACAAGGACGACGTCCTGACCAAACCCGACGCCGGAGTAGACACCGCAAGCTCACACTGCAGCTCGCGCACCGACAAACCCAACCGTTCCACAAATGTAAAAGACACAAAAGAGTGTGTCGCTCCAGAATCATACAACACACAACATCTCATCCCAGAAATCACACAATAACCCATAACAAGGTTACTTGAACCTGCAGCCTCAGCTCCTGACATGGCGTACACTCTGCCCGTAGCCTGAGGCCTGTTGCCTCTGTCTCTCCCCTGATGCTGCTGGGATGCCTGAACTGGAGGGCGTGCCGCTGCCCTGGCAAGGTTGGGACAATCTCTCCCAAAGTGGCCTTCCTTGCCACAGTTGTTGCACCGACGGTAACCCTCCCTACGTGGACACGCATATCTCGGGTGGGGTCCTCCACACGAGTAACACCGAACTCGACCCGGCTGAGGAGAAAAGCTCCTAGACTCCTGAGGCTGATGGTGTGGTCTATCATACGGTCTCCTCCGCTCCTCACGTCTGGGCCTGGACCCAGATGGTCCACCGATCCTCTGGGGCGGCTGTGACTGCGGTGGGCGCTGGCCTTCCACCTCGCGCTTCATCTTCTCCATTACCCTGGCCTTCTCTACCAGAGCAGCAAAATCCTTGATGGACAAGGGTGCCACCATCAAGCGAATGTCTCCCTTGAGGCCGTTCTCAAACTTACGGCATCTCCACTCCTCGTCAAGCGGCAGTGTGTAGAAACGGCTGAGGTGTTTAAACCTCTCAGCATACTCGGTGACAGTCTTCCCTCCCTGGGTCAACTGGAGGAATTCCACCTCCTTGGCGTATCGGATGTTGTCTGGGAAGAACTCGGATAAGAATCTCTCCCTGAAAGTCTCCCACGTCACTGGCTCATCCCTCTCCTCTAGGATAGATCTGGTGCTGCCCCACCAATGCTCTGCCTCTCCCGTGAGCATATAAACCGAGAACGCCAACCTGTCCTCCACAGGGCACATCTTGGCGTCATAGATGCGCTCCAAGTCCTTCAGCCATTGGTCTGCGGCGTCAGGACTAGTCTTCCCATCAAACTTTGCTGGGTGGTGCTTCAAAAAGTCCTCCAAGCTCTACTCCCTGACCGCATGTCGTGGCTCAGGACCAAACACAGGTGTCGTCGTCCTGCTCTCCTCCATCTGACGGAGGGCCTCCATATGCTGCCTATGAGCATCCTCAGCAGCTACCCTCGCAGCCTCCATCTGCTGCATCACTGCCTGCTGCTGCTCAAACGATGCCGCCTGTCGCTGCATGGATGCCTCATGCTGCTGCATCATCGCAGCACTCTGCTGCGTCATAGCTGCTACTATCGCCTCTATAGCTCTGGTGATATCTGATGTGTCCCCCTGGGATGACTGAGAAGCTCGGCGAGGAGGTGCCATAATCCACTGGCACACAGAAAATCACTTGGTTAGACTCGATAAAGGCAAGAATTTTAACTAACACTCAGGGATACACAGAGAAAGCTAAGCGGACAACCCAAGTCCACAGACCTAAGGAATGACCGCTCTGATACCATAAATGTAACGTCCCATTTAATTTAATACGTAAGATTAAAGGAAACGTCACGTGATAAAAGCATAACAACGCAGTCCTGGGGTCCTTAACATTACCCCTACGAAACTAGGCACACCACGATGTCGGTAAAGGAAAGCTGAATACTGATACAACATAGAATGTAGTGTAGAAATACGGAAAGAGATACATGGGCCATAGCCCTAAATATAATACAAGAAAACTCCAGCCCAGATGGCTAAGCTGCGGAATCCCCATTCGCTTGTTGACCATGAGAACCTCGCCCATCTGCTCCCATCAACCAAGTTGATGATCATCGCAAGAAAGAACAGCCACATACATCACAACATTACAACAAAACGGGTAAGCTAGAGCCAATCAACATGTTCAACATGCAATCAAATATATTCTCATCATTTCATTCACACAGCAACCAAACATGTTATGACTCTTCATTCAATACACTACGACTCGACTCGACTCATCCGGATACGTATAACTCGGTCGGATTCAGCGGACGCTTGCACTTGTGGTGGATACCTCTGCTCGACCTGAGCTGCTCGAACCTGAGCCACGTGTTACAAGTGTTACTATGAATCAAAATCTCTCCCACCACAAGGTTAGCCCTTAATGAATCTCAGGCCTCCTGCTACTCTCACCACAGGAGTCAGTCTGCTCTAAGTGAGACTAACTGGCCCCTTAGAGTGTCAGGATGCAGTCCTTACCTTGAATCCTTACCTAGTTATACAGATGGGGCACCACCATGAACACCCACTAATAGGGGCCCTGGAATTACGTCTCGACCACTGAAGCGCGACCCCGGAGGTCTCACCTAGAGACCCCAAGGAATTACACGCTGACACGGACCAACATTCATAAATCAGCCATTAAGAGAATATTAAATTACGTTTTTCAATTCAACATCAACCCTTGAAATTAAGTCCTCATATGCATCACCTATCAAATCCATACCTCTGATCATACCACCCCAATGAGTTTAGGGTCTCATCTCATGACAACACCATGTTCCTTTAATTTCAAACCACCCATCCATTTCACATGCTAAGTCTCATACCAACTCACTCATCCACAATTCATGAATCATGCCAAACATATATTTCATACTCCATTATATACATATCCATCATCACACAATCATACTCAACCAACATGGATCACTCGGAAAACCTTAAACAACCAAAATACAGCGCTGTCTCGCCCAGAATCTCGCTCAGGCTGAGGGGCCTCGCTCAGGCGAGACATGCTCACTCAGGCGAGTCTCCCCCTCGCCTAGGTGAGAGTACAAAAACAAGTATGTTGGCATCACGGGATCTCGCTTAAGCGAGATCCCTCTCGCCTGGGCGAGTTGCCTGCTCGCTCAAAAGATGAGCGAGCCGCCTGGGCGAGATTTCGCGCAGAGGCCTCCCTGTTTCATCTCGCTTAGGCGAGACTGACTCGCCTGGGCGAGATTAACAGGTCTCGCCACTGTTCTTCACTGTATCAGCCATGAGAACGAACCAAACCACACATGCAAGGTACCCTCACGCATCCAAACGGCAGATCCATCCATAAAATCAACAAATAAAGCACAAAAAGTTTCAAAGAAAGACTTGAAGCTAGGACCCTAACTTCCCGTACCTGGGATTCGAGCTAGCGAAACGTTCCGACACTCCCTCGACACCGAACACACGAGCACAGCAGCTCAGGGGCGAATGGAAAAACTGAAAGGATAGAGAAATAGGAGCACAATATGGGTTATTTGGAAGCCTTAACGGAAAGAAACGAGAAAGAACCATGGAGACGAGAATGGCTAGCATAGTACTTACATGGAGTAGAGGATAGCTTCGAACGACTCAACGACAGTGGGGGCGGAACCCTAGTAGAAGGTGTGTGGTGGCTGCAGCTCAAAGTAAGGACCAAGGTTCTGAAAGCGTAGGGTACCCTAAGTTTTAGGGCAGACTTAAGGGTATATGTGTTGGGCCGGCCTTAGGCCCACTTAGGGGCAGCCCACTAACCTTTAGGGCTGAAAACAAAAAAAAGAACAAATAAAATGGACCTTACAACAGTGATGAATACTGGAGTATGCTTGTGTATTCTTAATTTTACTAAAATTATTACTAAGTATCTGAATAAAATATTATTTTATTCTTTTATTTTATATATTTGAATTTGTTGTCTGTTGCTAAACTTGAATGTATAAATACATAATTTGATTTGCCTGACCTATCTGAAATTAAGTTTTAACAAAAAGCTCAATTAATTTTTAACACTTTAATTATTTTTAAAAGTAAACTAGTAATTGTTATTTTTAAATATTCTTAACATAAATTTACTTTTGTAGATAGATTTTACATCAAGTAAGTTCTTTAAATACAAATATACGAAAAATAGACCTTAATATGATTACAGTTTCTTAACAAAATGACTCTTTTGAAACTAATTATCTGAAAGGTTTTATAATTTCATTCAATAATTTCTTTTACCGACTTAATATAAAATAGTAAATAAGTAAACTATGATACCCCATCAATGTATGTGAAATTTAAATTAAACGAGTTAATTTTTTTTTTTTTCATTTTAAAAAAGTTGCAACCCATAATTTGGGGCAAAACTTTTGTGATATAGCACAAATACAGTTTACTTGGTCTTTATTGTTGACTGGTTATTGACTTGACCAAGAAAACATGCCACCACATTCAATTACCAAATTCTATATAACTTTCCTAAGAACAGAGACACCATCATCTACTAGCTTCCACTTCCTAAACAAAATGAAGTTTTTTTCTCTCACATTGCTTCCATTTTGGTCTATACTCATTCATCTTTTCTCCCTCTTTATATTGAAATCACTGTTTACTCCAAACATGACTGTCTTTGCATTAGGAAATGAGACCGATCATTTTGCGTTGCTGAAGTTCAAGGAATCCATATCCAGTGATCCAAATAGAATCTTGTTTTCTTGGAATACATCTACACACTTCTGTAACTGGCATGGAATCACGTGCAATTCTATGCTTCAAAGAGTTACAGAGTTGAATTTGATAGGATACAAGTTGAAGGGATTCATATCTCCACACATAGGCAATCTATCTCACATGACAACTTTCAACATTGGAAACAACAACTTCTACGGAGAAATCCCCCAAGAATTAGGTAAGTTGTCAAAACTCCAATACCTTTCTGTTAATAACTCATTGTTGGTAGGAAAATTTCCCTCAAACTTGACTGCTTGTACTGACCTCAAAATCTTGCACCTAAATGGCAACAATCTGACTGGTGAAATACCAGTGGAAATTGTCTTACTTCAGAAGCTTCAAAAACTGTTCCTTTTCAAGAACAAATTTTCTGGAAGAATCCCATCCTTCATGGGCAACCTTTCATCGTTAACCCATCTCTCCTTAGGTTCTAACAACTTTAAGGGACACATTCCACAAGAAATTTGTCATCTCAAACGTTTGACATTTCTAGGATTATCTATCAACAAATTGACAGGAGCATTTCCTTCTTGTTTTTATAATATGTCATCTCTTAATACAGTCTCTGTGACCCTAAATCAACTTAACGGCTCTTTGCCATCCAACATGTTCCACACCCTCTCCAATCTCCAAGTACTTTATATTGGTGGGAATCAATTCTCAGGACCAATACCATCTTCCATAACCAATACATCCAACCTTTCATTAATTGATCTGAATAGCAACAATTTTTTCGGGCAAGTTCCGAGTTTGGGGAAGCAAATACTTCTACGATATCTAAATTTTGCTATAAACAATCTAGGTGACAATTCACCAAATGATTTGGAGTTTTTAAAATCATTGACAAACTGTAGCAAGTTGCAAATTTTGTCTTTGTCTAAAAATAATTTTGGAGGTCGTTTGCCAAATTCTTTGGGCAATTTATCCACCCAACTTAGGGAATTGTATCTCGGGGGCAACCATATATCAGGAAATATTCCAGCCAAATGCGGAAATCTAAGTGACTTAATTCTTTTTACAATGGAACAAAACCTCATTGATGGAGTTATTCCAACAACTTTTCAGAAGCTACATAAGTTGCAAGTGTTGGATTTAAGAGGAAACAAATTGTCAAGCTTAGGAACCTTCATAGGCAATCTCAGTCGACTGTATTATTTAGACGTGGCAGAAAACATTTTAGAAGGAAGTATTCCTCCAAGTCTTGGAAATTGCCAAGATTTGCAACATTTAGACCTTTCCCAGAACAACCTCACGGGAACCATACCATTGCAGGTTTTTAATCTTTCATCTCTAGCTACTGTATTTTCATTATCACAAAACTTGTTGAGTGGTAATATACCAGAAGAAGTGGGCAACCTGAAAAATCTCAACTTGCTATATCTGTTTGAGAATCATCTGTCTGGTCACATTCCAGAAACTATTGGAGAATGCATAATGTTGGAGCAACTCTATTTGCATGGGAATTCTCTACAAGGAAGCATCCCATCTTCTTTGGTATCACTCAGAAATCTTCAAAGGTTAGACCTCTCGCGAAACCTCTTGTCTGGATCAATTCCTAGAGTTATGCAAAGCATTTCTTTGTTGCAATATTTCAATGTATCATTTAACATGTTGGATGGCGAGGTACCAACTAAAGGCATATTTAGTAATGCAAGTGGGATAATTGTGACTGGAAATAGTAAGCTTTGTGGAGGTATTTCAAAGCTGCATCTACCATTATGTCCTGTCAAAGCCACCAAACAAGCAAAGCATCACTCACTCCGATTAATTGCAATTATAGTAAGTGTAGTTGCTTCTCTTCTCATATTGTTGGTTATTCTAACAATCTACTGGATGAGGAAAAGGAGTAATAAACCATCTTTGGATTCACCCACAATAGACCAACTGCCTAAAGTTTCATACCAAAGCCTATACAATGGAACAAATGGGTTCTCAACTTCAAACTTGATCGGATCTGGAAGCTTTAGCTCTGTATACAAAGGAACTCTTGAGCAAGAAGACAAGATTGTTGCCATAAAGGTCCTAAACCTTCAAAAGAAAGGAGCTGACAAAAGTTTCATTGTTGAATGCAATGCACTTAAAAATATTAGACACAGAAATCTGGTTCCGACTTTGACATGTTGTTCTAGCACAGATTACAAAGGTCAAGAATTCAAAGCTATAATTTTTGAGTATATGACAAATGGAAGCTTAGAACAGTGGATTCATCCTGGTCCACCAAGTGCACGACACATGAGAAGATTGAGCCTTCATCAACGATTAAACATCACAATTGATGTTGCCTCTGCATTGCATTATCTTCACAATGAGTGTGAACAATTGATCATTCACTGTGATATAAAACCAAGCAATATTCTTCTTAATGATAGCATGGTTGCACATGTGGGTGATTTTGGTATAGCAAGACTTTTGTCAACTTTCAATCACACCACTTCTGGGCAAACAAGTACAAATGGAATAAAGGGTACAGTTGGCTATGCTCCTCCAGGTATTGTTTTCAGATTTTAATCATTATTGTTTCTCTAAATTTTCACTTTGTTTTTGTCTACTTGTTATTTATCAGTATGATCTATTGACAATTTTATGTATATATTGTAGAGTATGGAGAGAGGTACAAGGTGTCAACTTACGGTGACGTGTATAGTTTTGGAATTCTTATATTGGAAATGCTTACTGGAAGAAGACCTACGGATGAAATGTTTAAAGATGGTCAAAATCTTCGTAACTTCGTTGCAGTTTCAATTCCTAATAATGTTTTGCAGATTTTGGATCCAAGAATAATTTCAGAGTATGAAGCAACTGCAGTGGAGGAAAACTGTTGTAATCTTAATGCAGAGGCTGAAAAGTGTGTAGTTTCGCTTTTCAGAATTGGACTTGCTTGCTGTGTGGAATCACCAAAAGAAAGAATGGATTTGGTTGACGTTATCAGAGAGCTGAATCAAATCACCAAGGTTTCTTTTACCGGTGAGTAAAAGAGTTATACTAAACTTTCCCCCTATTGGACACAAAATAGTTATTACATTAAAAAATAATTATGTGTTTCAGTAAAATAATTATGATCTCCTTTTATAAATGATTTGGCAAGTAGAATGAAGTTTTCCTTTTCAAAATTAGTTATAAACTTAAATTAGTTTTACATTTTTAGTATATAAATAACTTTAATTTTCTTCCATTACCATCTTATCATAGATGAAGAGAAAATTTAAAAATATCTAACACTTTAAATTTAATGAAATTCTTGGACTTCAGGGGATGACTCTTGAATTAGAGATGAAATCAAATTCTGCATGATGATGGAAACAGAGATTGCTGGATAACTGCAAATAAAGTTAAACCGAGGGCAATATTGTTATCTAACTTTCCAGAGTTTTTGTATTTATCTAAATAAATCAATTCATTATCAATGCAACATTATTATGGACTTTAACAAATACAATGTTCCATGCACTCAATGTACTTATTGTGATTTTATATTTTTATTTCCTACATGACTCGTGATTTTTCAAACTATTGGAATTCTTAATAGGAAATAGGCTTAATTATTAATTTAGTCTTTTAATTTGTTGTTTTGATTCATTTTGATCCTTTATTATTTTTTAGTTCAATTTATATTTTTAATTTTTTTAAAAAGTTCAATTTAATCATCTTATTATTTTAATTCAATTTAATCTTTTTTATTTTTTAAAACAATCCAATGACCAAATTAGTAATTAAGCTTAATTACAATTTATATGTATATGTTAAAATAATTTTTTTGAATTTATATATCAAATCACTCCATACTTTCTTCTCTTCTAAGAGTCTTTCTCTTAGCATTTTGACATTACATTCCTTGAATTTTATATTGTCTGTGTGTACCAATTTTTTCATTCTCATTTATGTTTAATATGTTTCTTCTTTCTATTTCTATTGATGTTGTTTTTATTCTGTTTTGGATTTGTATTAGAATTAGAAATGCGTTTTTTTTGCCTAATTTTGTTTTTCGATACTTTTCAATTTATGAGTTTCTAAAGTTGTTTTGAATTTTTTTTACAAAACTATTAATTAGATTAGGGTTCAGTGTTTATTTATTAAGCTAAGAATTTACAATCAAAATATATATGAATTGATGAAGCTATTGAACAATTAAGAGGTATTCTTTCATTTTTTGAAAAGTACTCATGTAGGATTAACTTGATTCCTTTTAAGATTAAGAATATGGTGAGAGTTGATTAAGAAAGCCTAGTGAGCAAATGGATTTGAAAATGCATTTATTTTTGTCAAGGAAATTTCGTATGAAATGAATATAGAACCTAAGTTTTATGAAAAACATATTAGACGCAAAAAGAAAATGAGAATGTTAAGAATGAAATTGTAAAATCTCTTCAAGAATCATTTAGAATTGATTACTTTTTATATACTACCACACTTCTAAATAAATTTGAACAATTTAAAATATATGAAGATATTTTTTGGTTTTTTATTTAATGTTAAAAAATTAAAGTTGCTAGATTGCATATTTTTGAGAAAAAAAATGCTTAAACCTTGAAAAATCTTTAAAATATGATAATTTATTTGATATTGATGAATTTAATTTATTTTCAAAATTAAATATTTTAAAAGAAATTATAGGTTTGAAAAATGATAAACCAATTGACATTCTTAATCATATAAAAAGAATAAATTATTTTTCAAATGCATATATAGCATATAAAATAATGTTAACAATTTTAATGTCACTTGCTTCCGAAAGGAGTTTCTCAAAGTTAAAGATAATAAAAACTTATTTAAAATTAGACATGTTTCAAGAAACATTAAATTGATTTGCCTTATAATCTACTGAAAAAAAATGTTAAACCTAATAAAAATAAATTTTAAATGAAAATTCTTATTTTTTAAGTTTGTTTTAGACCTTCCAAACACTTAAACCGCCCACCCACACCCACCCACACACACACACACACGCATACACAGACACCCACGCACGCACACACATACACATATGATGCTCACTTCCCATTGGTCTCATCGACCTTTTACATATCCCTCATGGTATTGCAGATATGGATTGTAGATCCGCAATCAATCCATCATGTGTAATGATTAATACTAGTAGTATATATTCATAACAAACAAAAGCAAAATGATTACCTTTCTTAGCCAATTCTTAAATTTTGGACAACTTTTTTTTCATATGTCTCTTCCTTTTATAGAAGAAATACTTGGACTTCTTCTTTACAATCGACTTAGTAGACATTTTTCCCTTTCGATTAACCTAATTCTTTTTATTAAGAGAAGTAATCAAGTTCATCATTTTACCTGCCTCCATTACCAAAATTTCTTCTTAATAGATCACTTATTCTTATATGTGTTATGATAAATTTTAAAAGAAACTTACTAATGAGATAAAGTACACAAAATATAATGTACTAGGAAGAAATCTGAAATGGTCAGAGGCGGATCATCATGGGTGCAGGGAGGGGCCTTGGCCCCCCAAAAATTTTGAAAATTTTTTTATATAGATATTTTGATTTTTTTATTATAAATATTAGGTATTTTGATTTTATTTTGTTTTAAATATTTTATTTCTTTTATAAACATAATAACTAATACTAATAAATAATAAAATATAAAATCAAATATAATAAAGAATAAAGATTAAAAAGATTTATCAAGATATTTTTTATTATTTGTTTTCATCATAGATTGTGTTTTTCATAAATTGTTTTCATATTTCATTCTCATTTGGTTTCTTTTGTTTCTGAAAAGAAAAAGATCTATTATTTCTTCTCTTATTTCTCCTTTATTCTCTTCCATCTTCGGGGAAGAAAAGAAGAAAGTAATTCTTTCGTCTCATTTGATAGTGAAATATTAATTCAATAATTTATTTAATGAGCCTATTTTATATGTCTAATGTCTATGTCTTGAATTTCTTACAAATTGTTTTCATCTTCCATTCTTACCTATTTTCTTTTCTTTCGGAAGAGAAAAAGATTAATTATTTTTGCTTTCATCTCTCAACTGTTCTCTTCCATTCGAATAAATAAAGAAGAAGGTAATTCTCTTTTGTCTCACTTGATAGTGAAATATTAGTTTAATAATTTATTTAATGAGCCTCTTTTATATTAATTTTTTATTTTATCAACATAGAAGAAAAAATGATTGTACTGTGTGTTTTATAATTGAATTTTAAATGTGGTTTGATTATCATCGAATTTTCTTTTGGTATTTATGTCTCTCAATTTTTTATTAGATTATGATAAATCATTTTTTAGTATTATTTTTTTAAATAGGTATATTGATGAAGAATAAAGGAATAGATTATTTAAATAGGTATATTGATAAATCATTTTTGGTATTTATGCCTCTCAATTTTCTTCGTATACTTCATTTTTTATTGTGTGAGTGACAATAATGAAATGTATAAATTTTGGATGTATTATTTGGGCACCCCCAACAATGTTGGTCAAGATCCGCCACTGGAAATGATAACCTCCAAGGCTTTCAGTTGAGCCATAATGTTGCTTATGTGCACTCCTTTAATCTCGATGAACTTTAAGGATTAAAATTGCATGATAAAAGTGTTGGTAAGACATTTATCCATCAATATTCTTTAGTAAATATTTTACATTGTCATGTTGATCAAGAGAACCCCCGATTCTAAAAAAAACTTATGGTTCTTGTGAACTTTTCAAATAGACAATTTGACTTCTCTCTCTTTTCATAAAAATCAACAACATCTTCGATGCTTGTCTCAATAATAAGAGATGGTTATGGTTTTCTAATAGCATAATCAATGTCCATCTAATCCAACGGAGAAGAACTATTTTCTTCCAAAACTTATAATCACCCTCTTTTAGTTTGGGAATAGCACAATTGATACTAAAGATATTCATAGAGTAAGAAATTACAAATTCTTAAAATGGTCATCATAATTTGATACTATAACAAATATCATGTTTTACCAATGCACATGTTTTAATCAATAAATGTAGTGATATAGATCTTATATGTGCGTTAAAATCATACACAATTAAAATCATTATAAACAAATTATAAAACTATAACTATGTTCTTTCTTTTCGATTGTTGTTAACAATTTAAGAAGTTTAATCAAATATTTCATCTTAATCAATCAAATAAACGTAAGAAAATTCATATGGATAACTTTCATCGTATCATATATAATTAATGATAAATATTAATCAATCAAGATGTTGTTGCTATTATCAGATTCATTAAAATTATATTCAGCACTCAAACACTTACAAATAAATATTTGCGTCAATATCATTTGAAATAAAAAATAAACGGTCATATTCATATGTAAAACTTTAAATACACAACTTAATATCTATAATCTATACTAAGCCCAACACTATATATAGTCCAGATAACACAATGTTTGAAAATTTAATTCCCAAAAAATTGATACAAGAATCGAACCCACAACAGAAGCAAGACTTACTACACAATAAACACATGATAAAATATTTATTTCGCATGCATAAAAAACAAAGTATACGCTCTTTATTATTTTAATAAAAGAAAGGTTGTGGTTTGATTCATTTTCGTTTTAAAAATAACTACATTCATTGTCCAAAATGTTGTCGTTGCCACAAAGAAGAGGAAAATGCTCTGCATTGCACGAGTACACAGCGTAGATCTCATACTCTTTGTAGCAATTACATCAAGTAAGTTCTTTAAATACAAATATATAATAAATATGGACCTTAATATGATTACGTTTTTGTTTTGAAATTAATTATCTGAAAGGTTGTATTATTTTGATTCAACAAGTTTTTTTACCAACTTAATACTTGGTAGTATATAAGTAAACTATATAACTTACCTAAGAACAGAGACAGCATCATCTACTAGCTTCCACTTCTTAACCAAAATGAAGTATTTTTCTCGTACACTACTTACATTTTTGGTCTAATTCATCTTTTTTTTTTTCCTCTTTACACTAAAAGTATTATGATTTATTCCATACATGACTGTCTTTTATATTTATTAAGAATTTAAATATGAGTCTAAATCTCACATTGAAAAAGTTAAACACCATATAAATATGAAGACCCATAAATCCTCTCTCAAAATTCAACAGTGGTATCAGCACCTGATTCATGCGGTAACCAGCTTAGACTAGATCTGATAGTGGGTCACATAAACGTGTCCCTCCAAACTTTTGTAAAATTAAAAAAAAAAAATAGCTTACACATGATTAATGATTAATGTATCAATGTTTTCTCATATAATTTATCCAAATTCTTATTTTGAATTCTAAGAAATCTATTTCAAATTTTTTTCTTTTAATAGTGTTTGTAAAAAATTGTCCATAGTATATGAAAAAACTTTTCAAAACCAACCCAAATGCAATACTAGACATCAAAATCAATAATTAAGTGAAAAGAACTTGATTATTTGATTTAATAAAAATGTAATACAAGTTATTAGTATTTCTTTCATGTTTTACACATTATAATATATTTCTATATTTTTTTATAACCATATTTTATTTTACTTCATCTTACATTTATTTATACTTTTTTTTTCATTTTCATATATTTTTTTTTCATTTTTCCAATACTTAAATTCAAAAGTCTGTGGAACAAGACTTTATTTTATTTGTTCGTTTTTTTTATGGGTGAGTTGACCGACTACTACCCCACCAGCACCTCTCATTTTCCATGTATTGTCACTCTCATGTAATCTAAGCCACCTATTTAAAAAATAAAAAATGAAAAATAAATAAATTCAATTTAATTATCGTGTTCATCACGGTATTATTTAATCATTATGTGTTTTTAAAAAAAATAAAAATGTTAAATATTAATTTTGAATGAGAATTGAAATTAATTTTTTTCTGAAATTTTGAATTAATTTAGTTCTCAAATTTAAAAATGTGTAAAGTTAATTATTTTAATTAAACTATGTTAAAGTTCATTTATTTTTAGAAAATATTTTGAAATGTCAAATAAATTTAAGTTGCTGAAAAAATAGATTGAATTAAAATTTTAAAAAATAATTAATTTCAATTCTTTTAAAATTTTATGAAAAAATAAAAAATAAAAATATATTTAATCCATATAAAAATTATGTTAAATTTTGATATAATTTAATATTATGTAAATCAAATTTATTAGATTTGCAACTGCATTATACATTTCCATTTTTAAGTTAAAAAAAAAAAAAAGCATATACAAACTAATACTACGTGAGTAGAAAAATTAGTTATTTCTTAATTATACTTTAATTTTTTGGTCTAAATAAACTTAATATTCCATAAAAATATACTTGGCTCAAAAAATTCAAGTATTACACTTTGTCGTCAACTTTATTGTCAACTCGACTTAAGATACTAGACTTTTCATGAGAATAATGACATATAAGCGTAACTAATCAACCATTTTGTATATATCATTAATTTATTATTATTATTATTGTTATTATTGTTATCCACCTATTTCAAAAAAAAAAAATTCAATGTAGTTATCGTAATCATCACTGTGTTATTTAATTATTATGGGTCTTTTTTTAAAAATAAAAATTATGCTAAACCTTTGAGATGAGTCAATATTATGTGAATCAAATTTATCAAATTTGCAACTGCATTAGACATTTCCATTTTTAACTTAAAAAAAAGGCATATACAAACTAATACTCTGCGAGCAGAAAAATTAGTTATTTCTTAATTAAAATTTTAATTTTTTTTTGTCAAAATAAACTTAATATTCCATAAAAATATACTTGAGCTCATAAAATTGGTATTTCACTTTGTCGTCAACTCTTTATCGTCAAGTCGACTTAAGATACTAGACTTTTCAAAAAAATATTAAAGACGGGTAAACGTACTAATCAACCATCTTATATACATAATTAATTTTATTATTATTATTATTATTATTATTATTATTGACATCACAAGGGAAAATGCTACCACATTCAATTACGAAAGTCTATATAACTTAGCTAACAGAGAAACCATCATCTACTAGCTTCCACTTCCTAAACAAAATGAAGTTTTTTTCTCTCACATTGCTTCCATTTTGGTCTATACTCATTCATCTTTTCTCTCTCTTCATATTGAAATCACTATGGTTTACTCCACACATGACTGTCTTTGCATCAAAAAATGAAACCGATCATTTTGCGTTGCTGAAGTTCAAGGAATCCATATCCAGTGATCCAAATAGAATCTTGTTTTCATGGAATACTTCTACACACTTCTGTAACTGGCATGGAATCACGTGCAATTCTATGCTTCAAAGAGTTACAGAGTTGAATTTGATAGGATACAATTTGAAGGGATTCATATCTCCACACATAGGCAATCTATCTCACATGACATATTTCAACATTGAAAACAACAGCTTCTACGGAGAAATCCCCCCAGAAATAGGTAAGTTGTCAAAACTCCAATACCTTTCTGTTGCAACTAACTCATTGTTGGAAGGAAAATTTCCTTCAAACCTTACCTCTTGCACTGACCTCAAAATATTGTTCCTAAACGGTAACAGCTTGACTGGTAAAATACCAGTCGAAATTGTCTCACTTCAGAAACTTCAACAATTGTACCTCTACAAGAACAATTTTTCTGGAAGAATCCCATCCTTCATGGGGAATCTTTCATCCTTAACCGATCTCTCTTTAGGTTCTAACAACTTTAATGGAAACATTCCACAAGAAATTTGTCGTCTCAAACGTTTGACATTTCTATCATTAGTTATCAACAAATTGACAGGAGCATTTCCTTCTTGTTTTTATAATATGTCATCTCTTATTGGATTCGCTGTGACCGTAAATCAACTTAACGGCTCTTTGCCATCCAACATGTTCCACACCCTCTCCAATCTCCAAGTACTTGAAATTGGTGCGAATCAATTCTCAGGACCAATCCCATCTTCCATAACAAATGCATCCATCCTTTCAATACTTTATATGATTGATAACAATTTTTATGGCCATGTTCCAAGTATGGGGAAGCAAATACATCTTAAATATCTAAACTTAGGTGAAAACAATCTAGGTGAAAATTTACCCAACGATTTGGAGTTTTTAAAATCATTGACAAACTGTAGCGAGTTGCAAATTTTGTCTTTGGCTTACAATAATTTTGGAGGTCGTTTGCCAAATTCTTTGGGCAATTTATCCACCAAACTCAGTGAATTCTATATCGGGGGCAATCAAATATCAGGAGATATTCCAGCCACATGTGGAAATCTAATTGGCTTAATTCTTTTTACAATGGAACAAAATCTCCTTCATGGAATTATTCCAACAACTTTTGCAAAGCTACAGAAGTTGCAACTATTGGTCTTAAGAGGAAACAAATTGTCAAGCTTAGGAACCTTCATAGGCAACCTCAGTCGACTCTATAAATTGGACGTGGCAGAAAACATGTTAGAAGGAAGTATTCCTCCAAGTCTAGGAAATTGCCAATCTTTGCAACATTTAGACCTTTCCCAGAACAATCTCACGGGAACCATACCATTGCAGGTTTTCAATCTTTCATATCTAACTAATGCATTCTCATTGTCACAAAACTTGTTGAGTGGTAATATACCAGAAGAAGTGGGCAACCTCAAAAATCTCAACTTGCTATATTTGTTTGAGAATCGTCTCTCTGGTCACATTCCTGAAACTATTGGAGAATGCATAATGTTGCAGGAGCTCTATTTGGAAGGGAATTCTCTACAAGGAAGCATCCCTTCTTCTTTGGCATCACTCAGAGGTCTTCAAAGGTTAGACCTCTCACGAAACCTCTTGTCTGGATCAATTCCTAGTGTTCTGCAGAGCATTTCTTTGTTACAATATTTCAATATATCATTTAACATGCTGGATGGTGAGGTACCAACTAAAGGCATATTCAGTAATGCAAGTGGGATAATTGTTACTGGAAATAGTAAGCTTTGTGGAGGTATTTCAAAGCTGCATCTACCATTATGTCCTGTCAAAGCCACCAAAAAAGCAAAGCATCACTCACTCCGATTAATAGCAATTATAGTAAGTGTAGTTGCTTCTCTTCTCATATTGTTGGTTATTCTAACAATCTACTGGATGAGGAAAAGGAGTAATAAACCATCTTTGGATTCACCAACAATAGACCAACTGCCTAAAGTTTCATACCAAAGCCTATACAATGGAACAAATGGGTTCTCATCTTCAAACTTGATCGGATCTGGAAGCTTTAGCTCTGTGTATAAAGGAACTCTTGAGCAAGAAGACAAGATTGTTGCCATAAAGGTCCTAAACCTTCAAAAGAAAGGAGCTGACAAAAGTTTCATTCTTGAATGCAATGCACTTAAAAATATTAGACACAGAAATCTGGTTCCGACTTTGACATGTTGCTCTAGCACAGATTACAAAGGTCAAGAATTCAAAGCTATAATTTTTGAGTATATGACAAATGGAAGCTTAGAACAGTGGATTCATCCTGGTCCACCAAGTGCACGACACATGAGAAGATTGAGCCTTCATCAACGATTAAACATCACAATTGATGTTGCCTCTGCATTGCATTATCTGCACAATGAGTGTGAACAATTGATCATTCACTGTGATATAAAACCAAGCAATGTTCTTCTGAATGATAGCATGGTTGCACATGTGGGTGATTTTGGTATATCAAGACTTTTGTCAACTTTCAATCACACCACTTCTGGGCAAACAAGTACAAATGGAATAAAGGGTACAGTTGGCTATGCTCCTCCAGGTATTGTTTTCAGATTTTAATCGTTATTGTTTCTCTAAATTTTCACTTTGTTTTTGTCTACTTGTTATTTATCAATGTTATTTATTGACAATTTTCTGTATATATGTTAGAGTATGGAGAGAGGTACAAGGTGTCAACTTACGGTGACGTGTATAGTTTTGGAATTCTTATATTGGAAATGCTTACTGGAAGAAGACCTACGGATGAAATGTTTAAAGATGGTCAAAATCTTCGTAACTTCGTTGCAGTTTCAATTCCTAATAATCTTTTGCAGATTTTGGACCGAAGAATCATTTCAGAATATGAAACAACTGCAGTGGAGGGAAACTGTTGTAATCTTAATCCAGAGGCTGAAAAGTGTGGAGTTTCGCTTCTCAGAATTGGACTTGCTTGCTCTGTGGAATCACCGAAAGAAAGAATGAATTTGGTTGACGTTATCAGAGAGCTTAATCAAATTACTAGGGTTTCTTCTTTACTGGTGAGAAAAAGAGCTATGCTAAACTCTCCCCGTACAATTGCTGGACAAAAAAATAGTTATTACATGAAAATAATAATTTTTCGTTTCAAAAAAATAATTATGATATCTTTTTATAAATAATTTCGCAAGTAGAATAAAGTTTTCCTTTTCAAAATTCGTTATAAGCTTAAATAAGTTGTACATTTTTAGTATACAACTAACTTTTTTTTTCTTCCATTACCATCTTATCATATATGAAAATAAAATTTAAAAATATATAATTCTACAAATTTAATGAAATTATTGGTTTCAGGAGATGACAATCGAGTAGGATTAAAGTTGAAATCAAATTCTGCATGATTATGGAAACAGAGATTGGTGGACAATTGCGAATAAAGTTAACCGAGGGCAATATTATTGTTATCTAACTTTCCAGAGTTTTTGTATTTATCTAAATAAATCAATTCATTATCAATGCAACATTATGATGGACTTTAACAAGTACAATGTTCCATGCACTCAATGTACTTATTGTATTTTATATTTTTATTTCCTACATGAGTCGTGATTTTTCAAACTACTGGAACTCCCATAATAAAGAATAATTAAGAATGTAATGATAACATGTGTACCATAAACTCAACGTGAACTTCCTGAACCGAAACTAAAGTTTCCGAAAATAATTTTCAGTAAGAGGAGTGAATGATTGATTTGTGAAAAAAATAATCTCAAAATTATTATTGTATTCCAAAGTTAAATTCTGCAAAATAATAGGATGGACGGAAGAAAATATAAGACGCGGAAGTAACTGTACTGTAGTGGTGCCATTCTTGTTAGTTTTAGTGAACTTTACGTTATATATATATATATATATATGGGAAGTGATTGGTTAACAAAGTTTTTTAACAAAGTTTTTTAACAAAGTTTTTGAAAAATTACCAATTTAAGTAAAAAAGTATTATTTTATTATTTTATTTTGGTTAAAAAATAAAATGATAATTTATTTTAATTCCATTTATAGTACTTTGTCAATTTTGTCAAAATATTATTTTCCATATATATATATATATATATATATATATATATATATATATATATTATGGTACGTGCTGACACATTAATTTATTAAGCTGTAATAAGTATAAGTAGAATTTTCATTAACCATACTAACGAACACACAAATATGATAACGTCTATTTATTTGTATTTTTTAATTTTTAAAAAAGTTTGAGTTAAAATTAATAAAGAGTATATAATTAAATTTTAAAATAATTGTTAAATATTATTTAGAAAACTAAAATATATACACAATTTTTTTTAAATAATTGTTAAAGATAAAAGAAAATTTTAAAATAATGATTAAAAAAATATTTTTAAAATAACAATTAAAGTTAAACTATTTAAAAAAAATTATTTTTTAAAATAATAATTAAAGATAAAAGCGAAAATATAAAATATAAATATAAAAAGGGGAATTCTCTTTGTTATAGATTATTGTACTTATTTATAGAGGCTAGACTAATTATTTTGGACAGTTATTTTCACGTCAATTTCCGCTAATATTACTTTGACACACATTATAATTTGGGATGACAAAAATATCTGTGTCCGCAGATATTTGCGGATAAAATTCACGGCGGATAATTACTATCTGCGGATAACAGGTAGCAGGTATTTTAATATCTGTTTATAAAAATGTCGGGTAGGGGTATCATATTATCCGTACCCGCGGATACCCGTTACCCGTAAAAAATTAAAATTAAAATTTAATTTATATTTTATTAAGTTAAATTTAATTAAAATGAAAATTAACAATATATTTTATTATGTCAAATTTAATTATAATTAAAATTAAAATTTAATTTAATTTATATTTTATTTTTATAATTTTATATTAAAAAATTTATAAAATATATATATTTTAAAATATTTGTGGGTATCGAGTATCCACGGGTATCCGCGGATTTTAAAAATATTCGTGGATATTATTTAAGTGGATACCCGACAAATAAACAGACAGATAGCAGACAGATTTTTTTTTTTTTTTGCAAGTCGAGTTACAGATAGACACTATCCGTACCCGACCCAACCCGTTATCATCCCTAATTACAACTGGACAACATTGACAACATAGGTAATAATAAAATAGTCATAAATAGGGATGGCAACGGGGCGGGGCAGGGACGGGTTTCACTATCCCGTACCCATCCCCGTAAAAAAAATTCATCCCCATCCTCATACCCAAACCCAATGGGTATCAAACTTTTGTCTCATCTCCATCCCCACCGGGTAACGGGTATAATCTCGTACCCATACCCGTACCCATTTACTTACTACTTTAATATTAATTTTAACTAATTTTTATAAAATAATAAAAATTACGGTAAAAGAAAGATAATAATATCAAGATATCAAATACTTTGAAATAAATTATAATGGTTTACATTTTAGATTAGAATACCAAACAAAATTTAATGAGAACTAAAACATTTATTAAATTTGCAAACATTAATGAAACCTAGTTGATAAACTTTAAAAATATTTTTTAAAAAAACTATAAAAGGAAAAAATATTTTTTTAAAAATATAAAAGGAAAAGAATATTTAAATTAAAATATATTTTAAATGTTTGTTTACTTCAATTTTTTAAATTATAATGAATCTATATTTTATACACTAATAAAGGTTATAATACATCACTTGATCAAAATGACGTAAAAAATAAATAATAAACATAATAATAAAATTTTAACATAGATCTTGTATCTTTTGAACCACAATATATGTTGGATGATGGTAAAAAAATATTCATGGCAATTACATTAAATTTTTATATTATAGTAAATAAAAATTATTTATACAATTATATTGAAAAAATTAAAGTATGATTGTAATGAGTTAAAAAATAAAAAATAATTAGATAAAATTTATCAAAATAGTATTCTACATGATAAAAATAAACAAAAAATAAAAATATTAAGAAATTATCAAATGTGTGTCTTATAAACAATTTGGAGACTATTGGAAGGAATCACACAAAAAGAAACAAATATATAATTAAGGGTATAAGATGAAAAATATCTTAGAGATCTAAGAAAATTTTTCAAATATAAACATATATACTCAATGGTTGATAAAGAAACGACGCAAAGAACAAATAATAAACATAATAAAATTTTATCATAGATCTTGTATCTTTTAAACTTCAATATATGTTGGATGGTGATAAAAAATATTTATGACAATTACATTAAATTTTTATATTGTAGTAAATAAAAATTATTTATACAATTATAGTGAAAAACTTAAAGTATGATTGTAATGAGTTAGAAAATAAAAAATAATTAGATAAAATTTATCGAAATAGTATTCTACATGATGAAAATAAACAAAAAAAAATATTAAAAAATTAACAAATGTGTGTCTTATAAACAATTTGAAGACTATTGGAAAGAATCACACAAAAGAAAACAAATATATAATTATGGGTATAATAAGATGAAAAATATCTTAAAGATGTAAGAAAACTTTTCAAATATCAACATATATACTCAATGGATGATTAAAAAAATGACGCAAAGAACAAATAATAAACATAATAAAATGTTATCATAGATATTGTATCTTTTAAACTTCAATATATGTTGGATGGTGATAAAAAAATATTCATGACAATTACATTAAATTTTTATATTGTAGTAAATAAAAATTATTTATACAATTATAGTGAAAAAATTAAAATATGATTGTAATGAGTTAGAAAATAAAAAATAATTAGATAAAAATTATCGAAATAGTATTCTACATGATGAAAATAAACAAAAATAAAAATAATAAAAAATTAACAAATGTGTGTCTTATAAACAATTTGGAGACTATTGGAAAGAATTGCACAAAGAAAAATAAATGTATAATTAAGGGTATGATAAGACGAAAAATATCTTAGAGATCTAAGAAGACTTTTCAAATATTAACATATATACTCAATGGTTGAGAAATAACAAAAATTGTTTTAGCGAAATAAAAAAGTTCTTGAAATGAAATAAAAATTAATAATAATAAGTAAAGATTTTTTTTATATTACCAAGTAAATGAAATGTTTATGCTATTAAACACTTAAATTAAGAGTATTAAACATTCTCATGTGAAAGGAAAATATACAATAAATAAAAATATTAAAAAATAATAGAAATATTCAAATGTTAGACATAATTTTTTTTAATTGACATACATCATTTTAACATAATTACATAAAGATTATGATAAGATAAAAAATATATTGGAGATGCGAATGAGTTTCATGACAACCCAAATATTTAGAAGAAATAAAAAATAAAAAGAATATATAAGGTTACTTAATTAATTATGAATATTTTAATAATTTAAACGATGATGGAAATATGGCGGGGACGGGTATTATGGCAGGGATATATTCATCCCCATACCCATACCCATACCCAGTCAATGCGGGGATTCCCCGTTAAAACAGGGACGGATTCGGGCAATACCCACGGAGACGAGTTTATTTGCCATCTCTAGTCATAAAAAAGTAAATTTATCAATATGTAAAGAAAAATATAGTGAAAATAGTCAGATAAAATTGAATGGGTCCAAAAAAGTTTTGTAAAATTTGGTAGGTGAAAGTATCATTACTCCTTATTTTATTTATTACTATCCTATTAATAACGCTTCTCTTTCAAATATCAATTATTCCCACATTTATATTTTTTTCGGATAAATATCCAATAAATTTTTACATCTACTTTATATTTATGGTTTATTTTTTATTTTCTATAAATACAAAATTATACTTTTTCAATACTATATTATTCATGAAATTGGATTGTCAGGTGGTTGGTGTCAAAAAAATCAATTTTCTTTTTTTCTAGTGTCGCTATTTGTAACAAATGAAGTATTAAAGCAGGTAAGCATTATTTTATTTTATTTTTATAACTCAAAAATCATTATTTTCTCAAAGGAATACAAACATTGTTATAAGTTGTGTTGGATGGTGTTTGAGTGTTGCTTGTAAGGATGACGAATGACCGTGTGATAATGAATATTATTTGAATTCACCCTAATTTTAATAATCTTTATATTGACAGAACACAAATGATATACAATTAAAAAATTGGGTATGTGATTACTATAATGATAAGAAATAATTTATTGATATTATTTTATAAATTAAAAATTATTGATATCCAAAATAATTATTATTATGAATAAAAAATTATAATTAATTTATAAATTTAAATTTAAATTAGTCACTGACATTAACTATCAAGATTTTGGATACTAAAAAAACCATTTTCTAAATTGATCATTAACTATTAAGGTTCTGATTAACAAAATTATTAAATTTTATATTGATCACTAATATCTAAATTAGTCCCTATGGTAATTAATTATTTTTTGTCTTTAAAATTAATTACTATTTAAGATTTGTCTTATAAGAGGCAAGATAGATATATACACATCGACCTTATCCCATACCGATCTGATATTCGTTTCTCGTTCTTATTTTAAATTACTAAAATCCTTTTTGTTTATAGGATAATCTAAAATTTTTATATGAAATTTATGTGTTCTTTAATTTATAAACTTACTTTAAAGTCACATGTGGGATATTGTTACACTTTTCTATAACTATTGACATTAGGGGTGGCAATGCGGGTCGACCCGTCCCATTTAGGCCCGGCCTGTCCCGTTTAGGCTTGGCCTGCATAAGGCCTGCACAACACGGGCTGACCAATCCTGCCCTGCACATTTTATGCGGGCTACAAACACTAGCCCGCCCCGCATATTCCTTGGTCCGCGAGTTCGCGGGCTGACCTACTTTTTTTTAATTTTTATGATAAAACTTTCAATATTTAAAAATTGGGAAACTTGAAGAAGTTCACAAAATTAAGTAAAGACTTTGGGAAATTGGATGATAAATTGATAATTCAACATTTTCATCATATTCATACATGCATGACATACATAATGTATTCTTTAAATTTTAGCATATTAAAAAATACATAATACTTGTTTTCTCCAATTATACAAGAAGTTGAAACGTTAATGCAAGAGTCCATAAAAAAAGTAATTAATATACACAAGTGCAAGTTTTTCTTTTTAATTTTATGCGAGCTTGTGAGCCAGCTTACGCGGGTCTGGGGGCTCACTATCCTGATTCGCCCCGCATTTTTTTTTGCGGACCCGCGGACTGCCTGACAAACCAGGCCCTAATTACCACCGGTAATTGACATCTATCCGATTATGTCATCCTCTCCTATCCCTATGTTGCATGAAATGCATTATCATTGGATAATACAATAATATAAAGAATTTCACTTCACATCCAAATTTATTCTTTACGTACATTACACCTATTTGCTGTAATTTCTTTTTTCTTAAAATAAATTATTTTATTAATATCTGAAAAAATAAAGTGAAGAGTAAAGACACCATTATATATATACTCATGTTTTATGAGAGGAGGATGAAACAAATTTTTTTATCTATTAAATATGAAATAAAAAGACGAAAAGTAAATTTTTACTTTAAAAATATGAATATAGTAAAACTCACACCTTCTTATCACTCCTATTACTCTTCTATTATTTTTTTTAGAAAGATCTCCATATCTTACATTAATTTGTTAGAAGTATGTATCGAGTGATCGAAGACTCGAGTAAATAAATTTTAAAAGAATTAATGGTAGGGTAATCTCTAGAAAGGAAAAAAAAAAGTTGAATTCATTTCTATTCTTTATGTTTGCAGGACATTTTCAAGAATAAAAATAACCGTTAGAATAAATCTTTCAAGAATTACATATATACTATTAACTATTTTTAAAATGGTCATAATTGATATTATTGTTAGTTATTGAGAGCACTCACTTGTAGAAAATCAAATTTAGTATCTTGCGTTACCATAAAATGACGACAATTGAAAAAATAAAAAATTATATAATATTTAAAACCAACGGTAACTTTACGGTATATTATTTAACATTCATTTCATAATTTTATAAGCGTTTTGAAATTCCGGTTTCTTACATTCACCCTTTCCTTTTTCTTCATTTCTTCATCAATCTTTATTCGTTCGTCGAAACAGAAACACTGATTTGTCTGTGCAAAACAGAAACACTGATTCATGATTCATTGTGCATGACGAGCGTTTCAGAGCTATTCCACACCAGAAGTCATCGATTGGGACGAAATGCTATTGATCTAGGGTTCAACACAAAACTCCAAGCCGCCGATTCTTTCCGCCGTCGCCACCACGTGCGTCGCCTCCGTCACCACCTGTTATATTCATTTTGTTTTTTGTTTTTTCCATATTCCACATATCCGTTACCACAATTGAAAGTTGAAATTCCTGAAGATTTGTATGCATAGTATCGGTTGAATGTTGAATTGTTATTAGGAGCGGAAAGTTGATATGATATTAGTGTTGTGGCTGTGACGGTTAGATTTTTTATGAGGTGATTTTGTGGTCGTTAGGAAAATGCATCTAATAGAGTCGGTAGAGGTATCGACGGTCTTTCGCAAATGATAGTGTTATTTCTGAAGAAAATTTAAGAGGCAGTCTTGGAGGGAGTACCGGTGAGAGGCTACCCGTGGGTTTTGTTCTTGCTTTAAAAGGGGAACCTCAGTCTAGAAACAAGTGTGTTTTTACTTCTGTGTATGTTAACGTATTATCTACATTATGTTATTGCCCCCACCTTGAAATAAATATATTAATTGCTTGGTTTGGAAAATTTCCATTTATTTTCTTTTTCTTTATTTGAAAGTTTTTAAAATGGGATGTTATCATGTAACCTTGTTAGCATCCATTTCGTCTATTTACTGATATGGATATCGGATGACATTGTATTAGTCTGTCTTCATTAATCGTGGTCATGATTTTACTTGTTAATTGAGTTCTATTATCCTCGTGATATTAAATAAAGTTAAATTCTTTGTTGAGAGGCTTATTCCTTTACCAAACATTGTCTGATTATTTAATATTGATAAGTGTTACTATGGTGTTAATGTGACAATTCTTTCTTGATGTCGTTGCTTAAATGTCCAGTTAGCAACCTATGGGCATACATTAACTTATTTCCTTTGATGAAAAACCATAATTTGGCTGTTGAAATAACCATGACCAAGGGTAGCACTCTTCACCAAATGAAATTGAAATTTGCTTACAACCATTTCGTTGCAATATGATATTTTTATCCAAAGAGGGATTGAATGTTGGTTTTGGAGACCTTTATTGAATTTACGAAATTCAAATGTATTTTTTCTGTCTAATTTAATTTTGAGGTGGGTTATTACTTCAAATTTTGATATTCGATATTGGTCAAAAAATCAAATGGAATTGGGTTAGGTGGGTATCCTAAGTTGAATTGACTTGATGTGGTTTTATTTTTTGTAAATTTTGCATGGTGTATGTAAAAGTTGTCCTTTTGAAACATTTCATGAATTCTTTATTATTGATCACAAGTAACAATTGTGTCTCTGATTCTGAAAGTCCTTTAAGTTGGTTTGATATTTTGTCTCCAATTTTTGAAAGCTCTATAATATTCCTTTTATTCAGAATGCAAATTTCATATGCTTTGCTCATAATTCAGTTTTGAGATAAATGGTTTATTATATTTATGACAATTTCTTGAGTTTGAAAGGTATTGAGAGATTACAATTTGAATATTGGATGTGAAATTTGGGTATGCAACCACATTGAGAGATTACAATTGGAATATTGGATGTGTAATTTGGGTGTGCAACCACATTTGAGACAGAAGGAGCAAAACTCGAAATATGTAATGATAGTCAGGATAATGAATGATTTTATAATGAATGCTCCGTTACTTAAGACCATTTTAATCATTCGGTAAAAAATGATAACCATTTAATAATGTAGTGAAGTTTATTAGTTGAGATTATAATAATCGGTAATAAAAAATAAACTTAGTAAACACTATGAAAGTATCAGTTTTTTTTTTCTTATTTAAGAAAACTAGTGAATTCTCACCTTATTTTATAATTTCTTATAATTTTAATTTGGCTTTCTCTTTCTCAATGTACCTCTCGGCTACAGTTTAAGCAAGAAACTCTTTCGCTATGGAAGAAGGTGTCGCTGATAGTAAGAAGAAGCAGGCTCGTGGCTCTCGTTCGCTGAAGGTAAACTGTATCTCTCCTTTTATTATTTTCGTTTCTTTCGATTTCATTTTCATTTTCGCCTCTTTCCTTTCATCGTTCGTGTCGCAGCAGCTGTGGCTCGTGTCCCAGCTGCTGTGGCTCGTATCATAAGAGGAAGATGTTCGTCTTTGGATTTCATTAAAATCAGATAATAAACCCCGTTCTCCCTGCTTTCAATTTCTTCACTATTTCAATTTCACCTCCATGCTTTCATTTTTGTGTCAGTTCAATTTCGTCTATCAATTTCGTCTATCTGATTTCAGCGTGCCACTCTTGTCTTGTTAGGTAATTAGTTTCCTAGATGCTTCTCTTGTTAAGTGACGTAACATTTATTATTTAAGTTTTGTAATATGAATGTAATCTATCTGCGCCTTAATTTGTAGTTATCTTCAACAGCTTTCTTTAATGGAATTCTACAATGGCAGTTTTCATAGATCTTTCAATCAAATCTTAGAACAATATTCTGGTGCCAAATGTTGATATGCATTGTTTAATGTTTTGGCATCAGATTCATGCTATTGCAAAAAACGAATATCACCAAGGAGATTCAAGCAATATTGATCCTAGACTTATAATTTCGGATGTCCCAATTGCTTTATTTTGTTCAAGAGCTCATCCAGAGGAAAAAGCTTTAGCTACAGTGACGTGTGGGCTTCTTCATTCTTTGTTTTATTGTTGTCATACGCTAGGTCATCTTGGTTTGAATAACTTTAGTTAATGCTTTCAGAGGAAGTGTGGTACCGCAATTTTTTGAAGAAGGGCTTCCATCCTGGGGTTCTCTTGGCTTCTGGTCCTGGAATTCGTGATACACAGGCAATTTCCTTAACTGTTTCTTTCTTTTATTTTTTTGTGTTGTTGTTCTCCTTTTAGAATTAGAATTTTACCGAGTGACAATTTATGAAATAAAATTTTGTTTCAAGTTCAGCTTTAATGTTTTTAGTTTGTTATCTGACTGATTCGAGAATCTGCTTAGGTTAGATTTTAATTTAATTGATATTGAAATTTTAGATTTGTATCTGGCTGAGAGTGAGCATTTAATACCAGTTTATAAGAATGGATTTTGTGTGAATGATGAAGTAGAGTCACTTTTAAATGCATGTTTTGAAAACTTTATGGGTCACGCACCATTTTTAAGCACGATGTAGTAGAATCAATAACAATTCACTTCTCACTGAATCAATATATTACGTAGAGTCAATTATTTTGGAAGCCAGAGTAGCCAAACACATCAAGTAGTCTTAGAATTTGTTTTTGACACAAAAGTGATTTTTATGGCACACAAAACAAGCACCTAGGCGATTGAGTGACGTTATTTTTCAGTTCTGCCTGCTTTGAGCTTCATTTTGGAATCTAAAGTGGGAGATCATTAGGATCACATGTGATGTGCTTTTAGTAAGAGGTTTTTTTTGTTGTTGTTCAAGTGGAATTCTGATAGAACAAAACAATCTTCTATTTCAAGTGTCACATGAAGAAATTAGTTGGCTCAGTTAGAAACTATTTATTTAAGTTTTTTAATAGTTGACAGGAATATTGTATAGAGGAATTTTGTTAATAGTTGACAGGAATATTGCATGGAGGGAAGTTTGTGAGGACAATTGTAAAATTATGCGTGGGAAGGATCAAGTTTCTTGAAATAACTTGCACTATCAATTTAGAACTGTTACTGTGTGTGAATAATAATAATAATAATAATAATAATAATAATAATAATAATAATAATAATAATAATAATAATAATAATAATAATAATAAGGGTTAAATACGTTTTTGGTTTCTTAACTTTCAGTGAATTTTGAAATTAGTTCATTTCGAAACTTTGGACCAATTTAGTCCTTTCGAAATATATGGATTTAATCTTTTTAATCAAATTTTGTTTAGTTTATTTGACATTTCAAGTACGTTTCATAATAGTATTTGACTTAATATTAAAGAAAAAAATGTGTCAAACAGTATAAACAACTCAGATATAATTCTGAAATGCATATGAAACATCAAATAAATATAACAAAATTTGATTAAAAGAACTAAATCCATGTATTCGAAGGATGAAAGACTAAATTAGTCTAATGTTTTGAAATGGACTAATTCCAAAATTTACTGAAAATTAAGGGATCAAAAACATATTTAACCCTAATAATGATAATAATAATAATAATAATAATAATAATAATAATAATAATAATAGTAATAGTAAGTAATAGTAAGTAATAGTAATAGTAAATTTAATGAACTAAACCAATGTTCAAAAAATATTGTCCAAAGAGTCAGAATAATGAATAATTGATTATTCTATTTTATTAAATTCTATCTTTCTTTGTTATTAATCGAAATCATTCCTTTACTTAAAAAAAATAAAAGAAAAACCTAAGAAATCAAATTCATTAGAATCCTAATTTTTTTTTCTTATTGTATGGAATATACACATCAATATTCATGGATCATACCTTTTATTCCATTCCCAGTTCCGATGTTAATAGGAGTGAGACTTCTACTTTTTTTTACGGCAACGAAAATATTTGGCGTACTTGGGCTTTTCCTAGTATTTTATTGTTAACTATAATTATGATTTTTTTCGCTTGATTTGTTTATTCATCAAATCAAAAATAGTTTGTTTTTTCAATATGTATGGTCTTGGACCATAAATAATGATATTTTTTTAGGATTTTTGTACTTGATCGATTCACTTACTTCTATTATGTCAATATTAATTACTACGGTTGGCATTTTCGTTTATTTATAGTGATAATTATATGTCTCATGATCAAGGATTTTTGAGATTTTTTGCTTATCTATTTCAATGTTGGGATTAATTACTAGTTCGAATTTGATACAAATTTATTTTTTATTGTGGCAAATGCTTCAAAAAGCATTTGTAAAGAATCGTGTAATGATAGGAAACGATAACGGTAATGATAACCGCAAACAACAAACGGTAATGATAACAGTAACGAAAATAATAATGGAACGAAAATAGAAACGGTAACAGTAATGGTAACAGAAAAGGAAACGATAAAGGTAACGCTAATGGTAACAATAATGGTAACGATAACGGTAATGGTAACAGTAACGGTAATGCAAACAACAAACAATAACAGAAATGGTAATAATAACGGTAACGATAACGTTAACTGTAATGGTAACAAAAATGGTAACGATAAGGTAACGGTAACGTTAACAATAACGTTAACTGTAACGGTAATAGAAACGGTAATGGTAACGGTAACGATAACAGTAACGATAACGAAAACGGTAATGATAAAGGTAACGGTAACAATAACGATAACGGTAACTGTAACGGTAATGATAATGGAAACGGGAACGGTAAGGGTAATGGTAACGGTAACGGTAACAAAAATGGTAAGGGTAATGTTAACGGTAACACTAACGGTAACGAAAACGGTAACGGAAATAGTAACGGTAACAGTAATGGTAATGGTAACGGTAACAGTAACAATAATGGTAACGGTAATGGTAACGAAAACGGTAACAAAAACAGTAACGGTAAAAGTAACGGTAACCGTAATGATAACGGTAATGGTAAAGGTAATCGTAACCGTGACGATAACGGTATGGTAATTCCATACTTGGTCACTGTTTGGCAATGTACTTTCAAAATCATTATTCTTAATCCCTATTGTTAGACGGTATTAAAAATAACAAATGACTTGTCACATGTTATTTAATTTTTTTTATAAAAAAAGTTAGCGTTCACCAAGCCGACATTTTTCACGAATTAAAAAAGAAATGTTTTTAATCCCTAAAATTTGAATTTAATTTAGAAATAATCTCTGAATAAAACTTGATTATTGTTTAGTCCCTACATATTGAATAATAATTAAATAATAATAATAATAATATTAATACTAATAATATACTAATTATAATATTATTATTATATAACAATAATAATATATAATTATTAATAGTATTATTATATAATTATTAATAATATTAAAAGAAATAATAATATAATAACTATTATTAATATTAATATTAATAATAATTATATAATAATAATAATATATCAGTAATAATAATAATAATATAAATAATAATTAATAATATTAATATATCAATAATAATAATTAATAATTATTTATAATTAATATTATTATTAATAATATATAATAATTAATATTATTGTTATTTAATATTAATAATATATAATAATTATTATTATATATATTAATAATGATAAAAATAATATATTATTCTTATTATTTCCTATTAATGTTTTTTTAGTATTAGTAATAATAAGATTATGTAATAATAATAATAATTATTATTATTATTATCAATATAATTATTAATAGCATTATTGATATATTCATATTATGAATTATTATTAATAATTGATAATAATATTATTAATAATTATGTAATGTTATTATTATTAATAATAGTATTATTGTTATATTTTAACAATGATTTTGCATGTGTAATGACCAAACACTCACCAAGTTTCATCATGAATCATTTTCAAATTAAATTTAAACTTCACAAATTAAAAGCATTTATTTCCCAATGTTCGTGAAAAAAAGCGTCGGCCTAGTCTTTTTTTTTTTTGTAAAAAAAATAAAATAACAACTGACACACCCTTTGTTATTTTTAATGTCGTCCAAAAATTAAAATTAAAAACAATGATTTTGAAAGTATAGGAATAAAACATTGACAAAATTTTGAATAACATTGACAAAACATTGACAAACCATTTCCAAATTTAGGTCAAACTTGAGAAACAAAAACATATTTTTCCTCTAATGGTAATATTAATAATAATAGTAGTAGTAATAATAATAATAATCATAGTAATAATAGTAATAATAATAATAGAAATAAAAATAAAAATAATAATAATAAAAATAATGATAACAATAATAATAGTGATAATAATATAATAATGCTGATAATAGTAGTGATAATAATAATAATAATAATAATAATAATAATAATAATAATAATAATAATAATAATAATAATAATAATAATAATAATAATAATAATAATAATAATAATAATAATAATAATAATAATAATAATAATAATACAGTAGTAGCCGTAATAATAACATTAATATTATAATATTAATATAATAATAATAATAATAATAATGATAGTAGTAGTAGTAATAGTAATATCATAATAATAATAATGATAATAATAATAATAATAATAACATTAGTAATAGTGATAATAATAATAATAAAATAATAATAATAATAATAATAATAATAATAATAATAATAATAATAATAATAGTAGTGAGAACAGTAATAATAATATTATTATTACTATTATTACAATTAATAATAATAATAATATTATTATTATTATTATAACTATACTTACATATAAAGAATATAAAGAGTATAAAATTTTATGTCTTATTTTGTTTTTTTAATTTATTCTCTTAATTGTTATTTTTTAAATTTAAATAATTATTCATAAGAAAAAAATTATTTTTCAATAACTATTTTCTTGAATTTAAATATTTATTCATTATGAAATAATTATTTACAATTTTATTAGTAATTATTTTTTCAAATTTAAATAAGTACTCAATAAAAAAATTATTTACACACTATTACTTATAATTTTTTATTTTATTTCAATGATTAAAATTTATTTTATTTATAGTTACATTTATACCTATATATGTTTTTTTTAACTTTTTCCTTTTAATTACTACTTTTAAAATTTAAACAATTTATAGATATTTAAAAAAATTGAAATAACATGTGTTTAAGATAATAATAATAAAAATTGTAATAATAATAAATAATAATTATAGTAGTAATAATAATATTAATAATAATAGTAATTGTAACAATATATATAATAATGTTATTATTTTATAATTATATTATATATTAATAATGTATATATATATATATATATATATATATATATATAATAAAAATATATCTATAATATTAATAATAATCTGAATGACAATTTAGGAAGATAGTATAACATTTTAAATGTAATTAGAAAAATATATTAAAAGTAACAAATGACATAGAGAATAATGAGTTAAAATTAGTTTTCAAATAAGTTTATATTTAATAACTTCCTTATAGTGTTAATAACATATTATAAAATAATATTACATAATAAATTAATTTATCTATGATAATATTTTTAAAATGTTACGATATTACTGTAAATATTATTTATATTAACACTTTTAAAAAATATAACTATAATATAGATACAGTAACACTTTTAATAAATATAATTAAAAAAATGTTACAACAAATAATAAATCTTGTACTAGCAAAACTTCTATCAAAGATCTACTATATATCTAAGAAAATGTTAGTACAATGAAGTTACTGAATTAAACATTGTCATTCGTTGACATCTGTCCAAAATTGAGGTCTTTTTGGTCTTTTTGTTTGTGTTTTGGCTCGTGATAACTTTTGCATTAATTGGTGATTGACGTTGACAGTCATAAATTAGTATTCTTCCTCTCCAAGTATTTTGAATGTTGGCTGTTGCCTGAAGCATAGTTGTGGTTATTTAGTTGTGGTTATTTTCTCTATGCATCCTTCTACTTCTTGACAAAGGTATCTTTCTTACTGTTGCTTCTTTTCCTTCATGAATCGATCTTCTTCTTCTCTAAGAAAAGTTATTTTCATTCTTCTTCCTCCACAAAAAGGCAATTTTACAGAACCAGCACAACACCTTTTAGCCTCAAGGTTAGTTCTCCTTCTTGGCTTTTTTTTTTTTACTTTTTGAAAGCCATTTTCAGATTTGCTTTTACTTTTTCTTCATGAAAGCTTTAATTTTTTTTTTTTGAGGTTTTTTGTGTTCAAGATGGTTTCTCTGTCCATCTTCTTCTTCTTCACGAAGGTTTGAATTTTTTTTTATTATGTTCTTCTTCTTCTTCTTCATGCATCCTTCTTCTTTGTGTATCCTTCTCCTTCTTCGTGAAAGGTTCTATTTTAACCGAACTTTGTTTCTATTTCGTCTTTGTAGGTCTCGTTCATCAAAGGGTATTTTTCTATTTTTTATTTGGTGAAATATATCCAAACATCCTTGTTGTTCTTAGATCTTGTTGTTCTTCTTCTATTTTTTTTAACTGAACTTTGTTTCTACTTCGTCTCTGCAGGTCTCCTTCATGAAAGGGTATTTTTCTACTTTTTATTCGGTGATATATATCCAGACATCCTTATTGTTCTTAGATCTTGAGTCGACTTTCTTTTGGGTCTGCGGAGGTTTGTTGGGTATTTTTTTTCTAATGTTATTGTCGGGTTAGTTGGGTATATTTTTATGTTTTTGTTCTATACTTAGGGGTTTGCTAAATTTTGTTGTAAAAATCTTTGGTTTGTGTTTGCTATGGATGTCGTTGATGAATTATTTG
Organism: Vigna unguiculata; assembly: GCF_037176805.1. Classification (NCBI taxonomy): domain Eukaryota; kingdom Viridiplantae; phylum Streptophyta; class Magnoliopsida; order Fabales; family Fabaceae; genus Vigna; species Vigna unguiculata. The sequence goes on from NC_140793.1 coordinate 27,439,605, forward strand.
TTTGCTTTGTATGATAGTCTAAAACAAGCATTAGCTTTCAATCCTATTGACTTGAAGTTTGAGTTGAGTTTCTTCTAGGTCTGCGGAGATATAACCTCAAGACCCTGTTATGAGATTTCCTGCAGTGATTACTGATTTTTGTGGTGCTTTTTTTCCTTCTTTTGTGTCAACCCCAATCTTCATGGTAGGTTTTCATAATCTTCGTTTTGGAGGAAGGTTTTTTCGTAGCTTCGTATGTTTTAGATGTTATCTTCATATGTTGTCTTATTTTGTTGGTTCTGTTACTATGGAGTGGTACATTTAATATCTTCGTATACTTTTGTCTTGGTTTTTTTACAAGATGAAGATGAGCATAACAGAGTGCCACTCATTGAAATTGTTTCTTGCTTTTGTAGATTAGAGGATTTCAGACCCATATGACCAAATGGATTGAAGTATGTGGCTGCATCATAACAAAATCAAGTTATAGCAATTTCATATTTTAAATCCTCCTTCACATCTTATTGTTTGCAATTAGGCTCATTGTTTGTTTGAAATTTTCAGGATGGACGGGTACAATGGCAAAAGCATTGATCATAGGGCTTCCCATAATTATCTGATAGGATGACTAACAAGTTTGATAACATAAAGGAGGTTGCTTTTTGTTCTCAAATAACTCAAGGTATCCAAAGTGATATGTGCTTAATTTATTATTTAATTTTTGACTTTTATGAAGTGTAGTTGCTATGAACTTTCATATGAATTCATAGAAAATTGGGAACTTTGAGAACTGGATGAAAATCATGAATATGATTGTAAAAATATCACCACAGAATACCAAATATCACCATGTAATTCTATGTATATAATCCTTTTTCAAAACGTTTTTCTACTCTAAACATAATACCAAATATCATGTATTAGTTTTAGATAACCACTTCATTTTGTTGTAGTAACCGACATTCATGTCATAGATTTTAGATTGTAGCAAAGGTCACCCTCAACACACCATTATGTTGATTGGTGGAAAGGTCGTTGAATTTCGAAGTTATATGGAAATGTCCAACCAAAGGTGAAAGAATTGAAGGTATGGTAAGCCTAGCCTTTTGTTTGCAAGCTTTTGTTTGACATAGGTAAGTTTAGCAAATGATATTAGAGATTTAGTCAAATGATATCATGTTTTTTAAAATTTATCATGTTATCTCTCATAATTTGTGTTATTCTTTCTTTCTTCCATTCTACGATAAATTAGAGTATTAAAGTAGACTTGGTAGTTTAAATATTTGGAGTAGATAATTTTTTGTTAATCAAATTTTTCATTAGCTTTTTCATTGTGCAGTAAGTGTATACAAAAGCTTTAGTCCTTTGGAAGAGCAACATGCACAAGGAGAAACAATTTTGTATGATGATGATGGAAGAGAAATTCAAAGAATTACAATGCAATAAATTACAATTCAAACACCTGGTTGAATTGTCATAGCAGATACAAAGTTTGGGGTGCTCAAACTAGACACTAGGAATATTGTCCAAAGCTTTATTAGCTTATAATATATTTTGTAACCTTCTCATCTTTATTACTATAATTAGTGATTAAAAATGACCAAATTCCATGAGTAGAACAATGTGAAAATAAAATGTGTATCCAACTTAGGATTCCATTGGTTATGTATTAACTCAAGTATGTACAAATTGGAATGGATTTATACTATCAATAATTGTATGATTTGTTTCTAATTTTTTTTTATTAATTGACCAATTAATTTCATTCATTATTTTTAATGTTCTAATTATGAATGGATTTTGTTTTATTCCATCATTTTGAAATCTGTTAAACTTATACATTTGTAATTAATAATTATATGATTAGTTTCTAAAGATTTATTATCAATTAAGTGATTTCATTAATTGTTTTAAATTCTTTTAATTATAAATGGAGTTTTAATTGGTAATTACTAATATTATCGTAGTATTTTTATTATTATTATTTAAGTCAATAAATTAAATATTTATTATATATATATATATATAATAATAATAATAATAATAATAATAATGTATACAACATTTATTATGTAACGCGTAGAATTGATATTCTAATATATAAAATCGAGTTTATGTATCACAAAATAGATTTTATATTTATATTTATGTTTTATTATATTCTCATATATTTTTTTATAAATCTTTGTACAAATGTGATAAAAGATTTAAGAAAAAAGTACAATGTTTCATATGTTATTTTATAATGATTTTTTTATTTTTTTTTTCTAATTTTTAGACTTCTTGAGTTTTTATTGTCAAAACAAATAAGATCTAATTGTGAGCATGAGTTTGACTTACTTTAAGTGTACGGGTATACTCATTGTATTAATTGATCGATGTTGTACTCTCTATATTCTATAATTCTTTAAACAAAAATAAGAAAACTAATAATACATGTCATATATCACAGATAACAGAAACGATAATATTAATTCTAAAATCTAAGTATCTAAATTATATCCAACCTAAAAAAAGTTAAATGTCTCATAAAATTCCAGATCCATACTAAATATATTAAGAACTAATTTTAATAATTGTTATAGATGAAGACATGTCCTTAGAAACACAAATTCCAATACGGTCTCTAGTCCGAAATCCATTTGTAGAGAAAAATTGTTTTCACTCATAATTGAGATAGAATTGTCTCGCATATCTTCCTCTCCATCCAATAGTGCAGGTCAACATCATTCATTCCTTGCTGCCCAAGATGTACTTCTTACAACCTTTAAGGAAATTTTTTTATGCAAAGTTTGCATCGAGGTACTAACAACAATAGAATTTAACTTAATTAATAAAAATAATAAGGGTATGAAAGATATTAATAACAAATAAAACCAAAGAATATTATTTGATAGCTTAACTAAATAAAAAAAAATTCATAAATCATGTTTACGCCCGAGGATAAAAATATCCGTAAAACATTTTATTATTAACTTTTTGTGTTGTATTTATTCTGCACGAGATTATATTACATAATATATTTACATTTTACTTTAACAATGACGTGTGTATCCACGTTTCATTTTAATACAATATATAACTAAAAAATTTAATTTTAAGTTTTAATCATGTAACAATATTATTTAACTATACAACACCAATCTTAATACAATATATCTAGGTTTTACATAACAATGAACATATATATTTTATTTTAATTTAATATATAATTATAAAATTTAACTATAAATTTTAATAATATAATAACATTATTTTATTACACTTTATTAATTAATTATATATCATATGTAAATATTAATTTTTTTAATCTGATAATTGTTATTATTTGTATTAATTAATTTAACTAAAAAAACTTATAATTAATGATTTACGTATCCAATATTATCTGATTCTGTATTTAAATATTATATTTATAATTATACATAACTAAATTATTTAATTAAAATTATTATTATTATTATTATTAATAGTATTATTATTATTATTATTATTTATATATACATTTGTTTCTATTTAAAAAATTTACATCAATCTCATGTTTTATTTATTTTTGTATGGGACCATATTACATAATATATCTACATTTACAAATTTTAACATTAATCTTATGTTGTATTTATTTGATACGGGACCATATTACACAGTATACTTACATTTTACTTTAACAACAACCCTAACATATGCAAATCATTTTAATGTAATATACATGTATTTGAATCTGCATGTGTTCCTGTTTCTATCTAAAAATGTTAACATCAATCTTATGTTATATTTATTTTGTACGAGACAATATTATATACTAAGCCTACATCTTACTTTAGCAACAACATGTGCATTCGTATTTCATTTTAATCTAATATACATGTGTTTATATCTACATGTGTTTCTATTTAAAATTTTTAACATCAACTTCATCATGTTGTATTTATTTTATACGAGACCATATTATATAATATGCTTACATTTTACTTTAACAATGACGCATGGATACAAATTTTATTTTAATATAATATACATGTATTTATATCAACATGTGATTTTATTTAAAAATTTTAACATCAATTTCATGTTGTATTATTTTATACGGGACAATATTACACAATATATCTACATTTTACTTTAACAACGACGTCCCGTGCATACACATATTATTTTAATATAATATACATGTGTTTATATCTACATGTATTTCTATTTAAAAATTTTAACATCAATCTCATGTTATCTATATTTTGTACGGGACCATATTACACAATATGCCTACATTTTACTTTAACAACAACATGTGCATATGCATTTCATTTTAATGTAATGTACATGTGTTTGTGTTTGTATGTACATGTGTTTCTATTTAAAAATGTTAACATCAATTCCATGTTATATTTATTTTGTGCGGGACCATATCACATAATATGACTACATCCCACCTTTAGCAACAACCCATGCATACTCATTTCATTTTAATATAATATACATGTGTTTGTATCTATATGTGTTTTTACTTAAAAATTTTAACACCAATTTCATGTTGTGTTATTTTATACGGGACAATATTACACAATAGGTCTACATTTTACTCTAACAACGACACGTGGATACATATTTTATTTTAATATAATATACATGTTTATATCTTTTGTGTTTCTATTTAATAATTTTAATATCAATTTCATGTTATATATATTTTATACAGGGTCATATTACACCACATGTCTACATTTTACTTTAATAATGACTCATACATACGCATTTCAATTTAATGTACCATTCAAGTGTTTATATGTACATGTGTTTCTATTTAAACACATGTACATATAAACATGAAACACAAGTGTTTAAATACATATAAATTAAATACAACATGAACATCAATTTTATGTTGTATTTAATTTATACGGGACCATATTCAGTGGCGAATCTTGACAACAAATATTGGAGGGGCCAAAATAATATAATTTTTAGTTCATTAAATTTGACCATTAGTATAATGTTTCAAAGAATGACTTCTCTACTAAACAATTTGATCATTAGTATAATGCTTCAAAATATGTGAAGAAGTAGAATCTATATTGTTTTCATTAATAGTTTTTTTTTATCACTTTTAAACGATGAATTTATTCTTTTATTCTTTATCAATATACTTTATTTTTGTAAATAATATTAAAAAATAATTTATCATAATCTAATAAACAATTGAGACACGTAATTATTAAAAGAAAAATATATTATAATTAAGTCACAATTAAAAATCGGTTATGAAAAAATATGTGATACATTTTTTTCTATATTCATACAATAGTGAACAAAAAGCTGATGAGATAAAAAATAATGTTTTCATTATCAAGTGAGACAAGATACAAGGAAGGAAGAGCATAAATGAGAAATGAAAGCAAAAAAAAAAAAGTTTGTGTCTAACTTTTTTTTCTTTAAAAAAAAAAAAAGAGAACATATGAGAGTGAGAGATGTAATTAATATAATCCTAGTCTCATTTTTTTGACAAAAACAAATTAATAGAGAAATTAAACTTAAATATTTTTATTCTTTATTATCTATTAACATTAAATGTTGTGCTTTATAAAATAAATAAAAAATACACAATTTAATTTTGATCATTTCTTAAAATATAATACTTACAATTAAAAATTTTAATAAATTTCCAAAAAAAATTATATATATATATATATATATATATATATATAATTAAAAAAATTTCAAAATTTGGGGGGCCAGGGCCCCTCCCTACCCCCAAAATCATTCGCCACTAACCATATTATATAATATGCCTACATTTTACTTTAAGGATGATTCATGAATATGCATTTTATTTTAGTGTAATATAATATACATGTTGTTATTTATATCTACATGTGTTTATATTTAAAATTTTTAACATCAATTTCATGTTATATATATATGGGACCATATAACATCATACGCCTACATTTTACTTTAATAACGATCCGTGCATATGCATCTCATTTTAATATAGCATACAAGTGTTTATATGTACACGTATTTCTATTCAAAATATTTATACATATACATTTCAATCTAATTTAATAATAATAATATTATTATTATTATTATAAATTATTATAATTAATTAAATGATAATATATTTAAATAATAAAATTAATTATTATATGCAATTAAAACAATAATAATAATAATTCAAATAATTGATTTATATAATAACAACAAAATTTCTGTTTTAAAAATTACATAACACAAAAACACGATCCGCGCGTGTGGACGGGTCTCCTGCTAATTGATTTAAAATTGAAATAAGACATAACCAAAAAGGTATACAAAAGGCTGCTGCAGAAGTAATTGTGTGTAACAATATTAATAATTGACAAAGTTAAAAAAAATAACTTTTTTTAAATTGAAATGTCTTAACTATAAAATCCAACTAATTTTTACGAGAAAAGAGTGGAAAAGCATGGAAAAATCAACATCATGGAAAACAACTTGATAAAAGAATAAATACAGAAAATAAGTTCCTCTAACTCTTCTCAGGCTCTTCTGGTTCATCAATTTTGGACCAAAACTCTCCAACATGGGGTTGATACTTTTTACACAATCCTCAAAGTTTCAAGCGCAGAGAGGTGATGCATATTCTCTGGGAGAGATACCAACTTTGAACAATATATTATAGTAAGTGTTTTCAGATCAGTCAGAGTTGTTAACCAATCAGGGAAGTGTTTCAATATTGTGGCAATTTGAAACATGTTTTAACTTCAGCTTGGGGCTTTGTTCTTCGTGGTTCCACAGTTCCAAGTCCAAATTACTAACATTTTTAAATTCTGCTGTCGTGGAAGAGCATCAACAAAATCTAGATCATTGGCAGAATTGATGATTTTGATAACCAATTGCTTAATTTCAAAGTCATCAGAAACACACTCCCGGATCCTTTTATCATTGAACACAAACTTTGCAATGGGGATAACAGAGAGACTAACATCAACATCATTAGGATTCTGTGGCATCAAAAGCTTTATAATATTTTCTTTATCGTGTTTCCTCCCTATCACATCGATATCACTCACACGAGAGTGTGTCAACATCAATTATTTGAACACTAAACTTATGCCTATCAGCTGCAACCTTGTCTAGTCTGTTGCTGATATCTTTAATTTGTTGAGCAACTGTGACTAAAGCTCTAGTTTATACATAATTAATGTATCCATGTTTTCAATTATAATTTATCCAAATTATTTTTAACTTCATTATAAAATATTTTTAGTTTATATATATAACTTTTCAGGAGTATATAAAAAACTTTTCCAAACCTAACCAAACATTAAAATCAATAATATTAAATAAAAATAACTTGATTATTTCATTGAATAAAAATGTGATAAACAAGTTATTAGTATTCCTTTTATGTTTTATGTAACATCCCAATTTCAACAGCTTAAAACTAATAAAAATAGGGAGTTTCATCATAGTTCCAAAACAGATAATCCAGTGTACCCAATATATTAATACAGTCTTACAAAAGGTATGACTATAAAAATATATCACTGATACACTTAAACTAATAAAAATAAACTATGTACTACCGACCACTGCTAAAGCTCCCACTGGAAATCTCCTATTCAACACTAACACGATGGCTCTTCATCCTCCAGAAGTGCCTTTGACACTGCAACCATATCTGCTCCCACCGAATAGGTGATCATCGCAAAAGGAAACATACAACACAAGACAGGAACACAAAAAGCAAGGGTAAGCTAATATGATTAAGGAATCATGCAGTTCAATTATAAACAGAAACCATGCAATCTTTCTCATTATCACCAGAATCATATAGACCACCACAACACATTTACATGACTCTAGACTCAATATCCGGATTATGTAAGCGACATTGGATCTCTTGGTGGCTTGCACCTGCGATGGTTCCCAAACTCTGCAGAGTTTGGACACAAGGGGTTATCACCCAACCACTCCCAAGGTAAGTCCCATCACCTCTATGGCGGATCGGGTCCATAGACCAGGACCTCCTGCTACTCCCCCCGACGTAATCCATCATACTCTACATAAGTCTTAATGGTTACTAGGAGCGTCAGGATACCAACCAAAACTGAGTCCCTATGTCTTTACATACACTAAAACATTCCTCTTAGAATTTCCCTTGAAATCCTAGTTCAACCACTTCTTCTCATATTCCAACTTCATGCAATTTCACCACACATATTACCAGTCATAACAATTCATGCATATCATAACTAAGTTCATATTTTAACATTCAAACATAGCTTCATCCATTAGAAACAAAGAAATAACACTCAACTACAGGGGTTCTCGCCCAAGCTAGAAGGTCTAGCCTAGGCAAAAAGGCTCTCTCGCTTAGGCGAGTCATTCTCGTCTGAGCGAGGCTCAAAACAGAGAACAACCCAAACTCTGGGCGAATTCTCGCTCAGGCTAAGCTGTCTCGCTTAGACGAGAGTGACTCTCGCTCAAGCGAGACTGGCTCGCCTAGGCGAGATCTCGCGCAGAAACAGGGGATAAGTTTCTGGTGTTTTCGCTCAGGCGAGAGCTGCTCGCTTAGGCGAAAATACCAGATTCCCAATCTGTTCTCACATGCAACAGCAAGGAAAACCTAGCACAATCCAAGCATACACTCAATTACGCAATTTAAGCACTCATATAACAATCACTCATGCAATTCAAAGTCATCAAAATGATTTCTAGATGAAATTCAAGTAAAACAGTTAGCTTCCCTTACCTGTTATTCTGTTTAGACAACTTTATAAACGTCAACGCCTTAAAAACGTCAACACCTCTAACTCCACATGATGCTCTATCTACACATAGAAACATCACAAGAACGATCAGGACATACCGTTATGATCACTGATCAGCAGAGACTCATACTGATGATTAAAACGTCGCATGCAAGCGGAAGAGGGCCTGCATGCAACAGAAAACAGAAAAAGACTAAACTAAAGAGCGGAAACTCAACTTACGTGAACGGAGAAACTGATCGGTCCAATTTGAAGAGCTCGTCGAGAGGATCAATCCTACGGTCTCGGTTCTTCAATTAGACGACCAGAGAGACAGAACCTCTAGAGAGAAGTCAGAGAACTCTAGAAAAGTGGTTTCTAGAGAGATAGTATGTTTTAAAATAATGAAACTCGTTTATAATAATTCTATTTATACTAAAACCTTTTAATATTAAAATAATCGAGTCTCACTATTTTTAAACCACTATCACTTTTAAAACGCCATTTTCTAGGGTCTTACATTCTCCCCAACAAGAAAAATTTTCGTCCTCGAAAATTCCCTCGTCAGATAGAAAGAAAACCATGCTCTCCTCATGTTCTCTATAACAACCACCTAGACATGATTGACTTAACGATTGCAAAACCTAAACTTACTGAAAACTCTGCCTCTGTGCTAAGCGATATATGTTCAACAGTATAGATTGGATTAGTCACTACTTTTAAAGCAACTTTCCACCTTCCACCTTAAAACTTGAATGATCCATTACACCTAACCAACCCACTTATGTCTGATATGCCGACTCACCTTCCATACCTTCTCCACTACGTCTTGTAGGTGTTTACCAAAATGTAAAGATTTGCAATCGATCTCAACCTAAAGCGCGATTGTTATCACTTCTCATTATCTAGTTTCTTCCTTGAGGTACCATTCATCTGACTTGGTCTCATACAACTTCATAACATTCTTGACCACCCTATCCACCACTATCCTCATGACATCATGCTTCTCATACTGACTTTGACCAGGGCAGCAGAGTCCATAATAATGCTATCCCATTTTCAGAGTAGACCCTTCACTTGCGACAACAACGACCACAAATTTTGACACTTCCTCAGCATTTTATTAAACCACTAATCTTCAACCATCTCTCCACCAATTCTTACTTTTCATTGTCGAACCAACCACTGCAATTCTCTTTTCGCTTAAAACATATACTAGCACTTTTCCACTTCTAAGGTGATAGCACAACTCAAAACCATAGCTCGATTCATCTTTCTCATTTCCTATCCATCTCCCTCTATGCAACTCCATACTTCTAGGTGTTGATGATCACTAAACATCTTTAACAAATCTTCATAACACTGACACATTTGTCGTTTTGGAGTACTCACTACTACATCAACCACCAGGTCATGAGTAAAATACCTCTTCTTCTTCTGTTTTCCCACTATTGATAAGTATATCCCACCATTATTCCGCTGCGTCACTCTGATCAACAACCATTTTCACATATGATGTGTTTAACCACAATAAACCGCAAAAGAATAATCAATCATTGAAGCGCCGATCATGTTCTCCTTCAACGTCTTGACGACTCTCTTCACACTTGAGAAACTTGTCACGAAACCTTGATAACGACTTGCTTGTAAAACCTTACTTAAAGTCACTCTTAGAACTTCCTTTCTCTTAACACATTTTCCACTCATCTTAACCACTTACGGTCGTAGATCTTAACATATAATTACTTCTCTTTCCAAACTTTGTTAGACTAGATTACTAACGATGATACATTGCGATTAAACCATTGCTTTTCTAAGGACCCCTCCACCTGTTGTCTTGACTCCACACTTTTAGCAAAACCATCCAATGTAAAACTATTGATACTGGTTACGTTTCATATATCAATGCCATAATGAATCCCACCGCTTGTCGGTGATTGTTCTAACATCTGCTTCATAACATAACTAAAACTGCTTCACCACTAAGATCCCTTGCATATGTTTTTCGCGGCCTTTACTAGATAAACACTCATACCGGTAACACTCTGTCTTCACTTTTCAACTTGTTCCATACATTGATGCACAACCATTTACTCACCTTCTTGAAACAAGGAACATCACTTCCTATGATACCACATTCCACCAGAATGAGCTTGGAAAACAACCAAGTCACCCTTGAGATTTATGCTCCCAAACCTTGTAAAAGAAACAATTTAAGTTAACTTTGAATTTGAATCATTTGATCATCTCGAAACATACCACACGTCCAAGAAGTATTTACTTGTTCGCCATAGAAGAAAAACTACTAGCTCAAACTCCAACTCCTCCTTGCAGTTAACCATGACTCATTTACCATATTGACGACACCAAGGTTTTATGATCACTAACGAAACCAAAACTCATATCTCAAACACCACCTTTTGAATTTGATAATTTGCATTAATAGCTTAGCACCAACTATCGTAGACACAATTCCAACTATTTAGGATTTTTCTTCTCCTTTCATTATTTACAGTACTCTGCCTTCTCTAGCTTTTATCGTCCCCACAAGATCGAATTGAACGGTTCACTTCTTCCTCCCACATTTGAATTTCTCTACCTCAACCCAAAGTCAATGCTTATGCTCATGAATTACTTTTCCTTGAAACATCCTGTTGTCTACCGGAAAGATCCAAGCATCTCCTTCTGATTATTGAACCTAATATGAAACCCTTATACCACTTCATTCTCATCCATATATTATTTCTCTTTCTACTTAGGAAACATCATCTTACCTAACTGATCTGCAAACTCTGATATGTCTTAACCTCCCACTAGGGATTTGTCGTCTTTTTACACTTCACGATCTTTATCTTTCTTAGCTTGCTCGATGCCAAACAATCTCATTATTTTCTGTAACCTAGGATCTACCAATTATTTATCTTCCACCAATCCAATAAAGCACTAGATATGGTCTTACGATTATATCTAATGACACTTCTCCTAACATTGCATGTATCTGGATAACTCTGAACCTCAGAATTACCGTGATGTAGAACCAAGTTGATTTTCCCCAAACATTGTTGCGCTGGCATACACTGATATCTTCAATATTTCTATCCTCTGAACTCAACTCCTTTTGGAAAACTTGTGATATTTGATCTCGTGAGCCTGCCCTTGAAGCTTCCTTAGTCTAAAGATTGATGCTAAAATTTAACCTCTTTATCTAGTCTACTAACCCAAAGCTTAACTTTCCTCGCTCATCGATCTACTTCATACAACAAACCTATATCATTGAGACAAAAAGTTATCTCAAAAGCTATATCCAACCCTCATAAAGGTAAACAGGTCAAGTTGACGTTGAATCTGCATTCCTCTATCACTATAAACACTAAATGCAAACCACAGAGGTGCAACAAAACAAACATGGACACATAAAGCAAAACTCTAACATCTATTGATAGCCAAAACTTTTCTCTATCTCTCTTATTTTCTCAAACCAGTAAAATTAAGAAAGGAAAATAATCTTTGATCTAGTCATGAGTGTGCACCCTCATTACTTTATCAAGACGTTTTCTGTTCTTAATACTTTCGGTTTCAAAGACAAACTCTACTAAACTCGAACTCCAACACAGAAAAGACATGACAAACCCACAACCCTCAGGTCATCCTAAGGACGAACTGCTCTGATACCATAAATGTAACATCCCAATTTCAGCAGCTTAAAACTAATAAAAATAGGGAGTTTCATCATAGTTCCAAAACAGATAATCCAGTGTACCCAATATATTAATACAGTCTTACAAAAGGTATGACTATAAAAATATATCACTGATACACTTAAACTAATAAAAATAAACTATGTACTACCGACCACTGCTAAAGCTCCCACTGGAAACCTCCTCTTCAACACTAACACGATGGCTCTTCATCCTCCAGAAGTGCCTTTGACACTACAACCATATCTGCTCCCACCGAATAGGTGATCATCGCAAAAGGAAACATACAACACAAGACAGGAACACAAAAAGCAAGGGTAAGCTAATATGATTAAGGAATCATGCAGTTCAATTATAAACAGAAACCATGCAATCTTTCTCATTATCACCAGAATCATATAGACCACCACAACACATTTACATGACTCTAGACTCAATATCCAGATTATGTAAGCGACATCGGATCTCTTGGTGGCTTGCACCTGCGATGGTTCCCAAACTCTGCAGAGTTTGGACACAAGGGGTTATCACCCAACCACTCCCAAGGTAAGTCCCATCACCTCTATGGCGGATCGGGTCCATAGACCAGGACCTCCTGCTACTCCCCCCAACGTAATCCATCATACTCTACATGAGTCTTAATGGTTACTAGGAGCGTCAGGATACCAACCAAAACTGAGTCCCTATGTCCTTACATACACTAAAACCTTCCTCTTAGAATTTCCCTTGAAATCCTAGTTCAACCACTTCTTCTCATATTCCAACTTCATGTAATTTCACCACACATATTACCAGTCATAACAATTCATGCATATCATAACTAAGTTCATATTTTAACATTCAAACATAGCTTCATCCATTAGAAACAAAGAAATAACACTCAACTACAGGGGTTCTCGCCCAAGCTAGAAGGTCTAGCCTAGGCAAAAAGGCTCTCTCGCTTAGGCGAGTCATTCTCGCCTGAGCAAGGCTCAAAACAGAGAACAACCCAAACTCTGGGCGAATTCTCGCTCAGGCTAAGCTGTCTCGCTTAGATGAGAGTGACTCTCGCTCAAGCGAGACTGGCTCGCCTAGGCGAGATCTCGCGCAGAAACAGGGGATAAGTTTCTGGCGTTTTTGCTCAGGCGAGAGCTGCTCGCTTAGGCGAAAATACCAGATTCCCAATCTGTTCTCACATGCAACAGCAAGGAAAACCTAGCACAATCCAAGCATACACTCAATTACGCAATTTAAGCACTCATACAACAATCACTCATGCAATTCAAAGTCATCAAAATGATTTCTAGATGAAATTCAAGTAAAACAGTTAGCTTCCCTTACCTGTTATTCTGTTTAGACAACTTTATAAACGTCAACGCCTTAAAAACGTCAACACCTCTAACTCCACATGATGCTCTATCTACACATAGAAACATCACAAGAACGATCAGGACATACCGTTATGATCACTGATCAGCAGAGACTCATACTGATGATTAAAACGTCGCATGCAAGCGGAAGAGGGCCTGCATGCAACAGAAAACAGAAAAAGACTAAACTAAAGAGCGGAAACTCAACTTACGCGAACGGAGAAACTGATCGGTCCAATTTGAAGAGCTCGTCGAGAGGATCAATCCTACGGTCTCGGTTCTTCAATTAGACGACCAGAGAGACAGAACCTCTAGAAAGAAGTCAGAGAACTCTAGAAAAGTGGTTTCTAGAGAGATAGTATGTTTTAAAATAATGAAACTCGTTTATAATAATTCTATTTATACTAAAACCTTTTAATATTAAAATAATCGAGTCTCACTATTTTTAAACCACTATCACTTTTAAAACGCCATTTTCTAGGGTCTTACATTTTACATATTTTTATTTATTTCTGTATTTTTTATAATAATTTTCTTTTGTATTCTGTTTTTTATTTATTTCATCTATTTTTATACCACTTTTCCCAAGACTTAAATTCTAAAGTCTATAGAACGAGATCACAAAGACTTTTTACTTTATTTCATTTGTCTGGCGACTTTTCTTTCCGACTACCCAGCAGCATCTCTTATTTTTCATTCAAATCAAGTATTGCCTCTCTCATGTAACTAGTCTTTTGGCAGAGGCGGATCTTAATATATCTCTAGGGGTCATGGTTTCCAAAATTTTTAAAATTTTCTAAATATATATATATATATATATATATATATATATATATATATTTTAAATGAGTTTTTTAGATAAATTTTATTTATAAAATATAATATTTAATATTAATAAATAATAAAATATGAAATTAATTCTAATAAAAAAATAAAATTTATTGAGATATTTTTGTTATTGTCTCTTCTTATCTTATTGTATTCATCTTTTACTTTTATATATTTTCTTTTTATTTTTAAAAAAAAAATTAGAAAGTTAAACAAATTCATCTTCTTTGCTCGCTTGAGTTCTCTTCCACTTTAAAAAATATAAAAATTAACTCTTAAATTTAATAGTTAAATATTAATTTGATTTAATATTTCTTCATTTCATTACTTTGTTGTATTTTTTCTATGAATATAGAAGAAAAAATTATATATTATATGTTTTTTCAAAATTATTTTTTAAATTTGTGGCTTATATCATCAATTTTTTTTTTTAATAATTACGCTTCTTAATTTTCGATTAAATTTTGAAAATTATTAATAGTCTTATTTTTTTAAATAGATACATCGATGGAGAATAAAATAATATATTCATTTATAATAATAAAAGAAAAGATACTTGTAAAGATGATAACAATACAGATTTACTTCCTTCTTCACATATTTTCAAATATGGTACTAAGGATGCAAGGGTTGAATTAGATGAATTCTTACTTAAGATTCAAATAATTACCGGTAAAAAGTTTCATATTAATCCTTTGAAACTTATTTTATATTTCACAAAAAAATATTCTCAAATATAAGAATATTCAATGAGTGTAAGAGATAAAATTAAAAAGCTTATTTAAAAGGAGTTTGATATCACATACAACTTCAAAATTATTATTTTATTAAGAAAAAAACAAAAAGATACTAATATTAAATTATATATTTTTATTATATTATTATATTGATGGACAATGATTAAATACATGAGATTTAAATGTATTATTTTGACCTTTCAAAATTTTTGATAAAGATCCACATTGTCTTTGCACCGGTCTCTCTCTCTTTATATATATATATATATATATATATATATATATATATATATATATATATATATATATATATATATATATATATATATAAAGCCTAAAATAAGTACAATTTCTTAATAAAATGACTGCTTTCAGATTAATTATCTGAAAGGTCGTATTATTTCATTCAATAATTTTTTTACCAACTTATTATAGGATAGTAAATAAGCAATCTATGATACTCCAAGGATGTCAACGGGCGGCAGGGTACGGGTAGTAGCTCCCCCGTACCCTATCCACTTGATAAATATCTGCCTCGTACCCGTACCCATATCCGTCGGATATCCGTTATGCTGGTACCCGCCTATTTTTTTCATATTCGCGGGTATCCACAGGTACTCGCGGGTATTTGCAAAATTATTTAAAAAACAAATATTTAATCATAAATTCAAATAAAATAAAATACATCACTGTCATAAATTTTAAATAAAGTTCAAATAAACTCAAGCTGATACAAGTCCAAATAATTGTAAAAGTAAATATAAAATGACATTCAACACAATGAAAATTTTTTAATTAGTGTTTTGATCAACAAACTCACCCACCTTCTCCGATTGAATACTGAAAAATAAACAAAATAAACAAATAATAAACCTCAATTGTCATGTGCCAAGTATTCTTATTTTGATTCTATCATTTGACAACAAGCATACCATAAACGTCATTGTTTATATAAGGTTTGATGTATCTGTCCAATTTCAAAGCAAGGAGAGAAAAGAATGTCAAGGGGGTAAGTTTAGCGGGTACGGGTATCCACGGGTACGAATACTATGATACCCGTACCCGTCCCATTAACATGCGGGTATCAAAAATATACGTACCCATAAGTAGCGGGTATCCATTTTTAATATCCATTTTTTAACCGTTGCGGTTTTATCTGCGGATACCTACGGGTACGGATTTTTTTGACATCCATAACTCCAACCGTGTATGTGAAATTTAAATTTAACGAGTTTTCTTTTTTTTTCCATTTTAAACAAGTTGCAACCCATAATTTGGGACAACACTTTTGTGATATAGCACAAATACAGTTGAGTTAGTCTTTATTGTTCATTGGTTATTGACTTGACCAAGAAAATATGCCACCACATTCAATTACCAAATTCTATATAACTTTCCTAAGAACAGTTACTAGCTTATACTTTCTAAACAAAATGAAGTTTTTTTCTCTCACACTGCTTCTATACTCATTCATCTTTTCTCTCTCTTTATATTCAAATTACTATGGTCTTTGCATCAGGAAATGAAACCGATCATTTTGCATTGCTCAAGTTCAAGGAATCTATACTTTTGTAAAATTAAAATATTAAATTTGATTATTTGATTGAATAAAAATGCAATACAAGTTATTGGTATTTCTTTCATGTTTTACATATTACAATTTATTTCTATATCTTTTATAACCATATTTTATTTTACTTCATGTTATATTTATTTATATTTTTTCATTTTCATATATTTTTATTTCACTTTTCCAATACTTAAATTTAAAGTCTAGAACAAGACTTTTTAATTTATTTTAGGGTTAAGTATGTTTTTAGTCATTGAACTTTGACTCAAAATTGGAATTCGTCCCTGGTTAAAACTTTGATAAATTTTGGTTCTTAAACTTTAAAAATGAATGAATATAATCATTTTAACCCAATTTTGTTAATTTTTTTTTTACTTTTCGAACACATTTCTCAGTAAATATTGAGTCGAGAATGTGTCAAACGGCGTAAATAACTCCAATATTTATTGAGAAATGCGTTCGAAACTTAAAAAACAATTAACAAAATTGGGTTAAAAGGACTATATTTATTCATTTTTAAAGTTTAAGAACCAAAATTTATCAAAGTTTCGATCATGGACAAATTTCAATTTTGAACCAAAGTTCAAAGACTAAAAACATATTTAACCCTTTATTTTATTTGTTCGTCGTTTTTTTAGGGGTGAGTTGACCGACTGCCACCCACCCACCCGGCACCTCTTATTTTCCATTCAAAAGTATTGTCTCTCTCATGTAATGTAACCAGGAGCGGACCTTGGACATGACGTAGGGGAGCCACGACTCCCCCAATTTTTTTTTTATATTTAATTTATTATATATATATATATATATTTAAATTATTTATATATATTATTATATTATTTATTTATATATTATTTATATTAATTTTTAAGTTTTTTTTTTAAATATCATACATATTTTCTCTTTTTATTTTATTTTTTTATTTTGTATCTCTATCTCTCTTTTTTTTTTAAATAAATATGTAACATAGTAAACCTGATGAGTTAAAGAATATTTCAGATCAATTAATTTATTTTTTTAAATTGGTTTATTTTGTACTTTCTTTTAAGTATATGTTTTTCTTTTACATGTGATAAATTTGTCTACTATGTATTAGGTGGTGACAAATTCATATTTTTCTAAACAGGTGAGAGATGATAAAATTTATATTAGAAAAATTATGATAAAGAGTCAAATAATTAATTTTTTTTTAAGAAGAAGATTTATTCATGTAGATCAATCATACTTAAAAAATTTCATAAGAATCCAAAAATTAAAAATTACGAAAAACAACTATCTAAAACTCTCATAATTACATATAATAAATTTAAAAAAATCTAATTTTGCTCCCCTAAATTTTTTTTCCAAGTTCCGTCACTGAATGTAATCCACCTATTTCAAAAGGAAGACGATAGTTTAATAAAAAAAATTGACAAACTTTTGACAAATTATCTTTTTAAGTAAAAAAATATTACTATTATTACTTTATTTTGATTAAAAAATAAAAAAATAATCTATTTAATTCTATTTATAGAAACTTTGTCAAAAGTTTGTCAAAAAGATAATTTTCCAAGGAAATATAAATGAAAAATAAATAAACTCAATTTAATTATCGTTTTCATTACGGTATTATTCGTTATGAGCTTTCTTAAAAATAAATATGGTTAAATATATTGTTATTTCTTTAGTGAAAATTGAATTTTTTTTTTATAAATTTTAAATTAATTTAGTTTTTAATATTTAAAATATGTGAATTTAATATTTTAACCAAATTAGGTTAAATTTATTTATTTTTAAAAAATAAGTTTGAAACATCAAATAAACTTAACAAAATTATATTTGAAAGTACATGAATTTAGTAATTTTAACTAAACTATGTTAAATTTATTTATCTTTAGAAAATACATTTAAAAAATCAAATAAATTTAACAAAATTATGTTTAGAAATATGTAAATTTAATTATTTTAACTAAACTATGTTAAGTTGATTCATCTTTACAAAATACGTTTAAAATGTCAAATAAACTTAACAAAATTATATTTATAAAAATGTGTGGATTTAGTCATTTTAACTAAACCATGTTAAGTTTATTCATTTTTAGAAAATACTTTTGAAACGTCAAATAAACTTAACAAAATTATATATAAAAATACGTAAATTTAGTTATTTTAACTAAATTATGTTAAGTTTATTCATCTTTATAAAATACATTTGAAACCTCAAATAAACTTAATAAAATTCAATTAAAAATTATATCCATGCATTTTTAAAGTTAGAATATTAAATTAAATCACAATTTCGAAGATGAACTAATTTCTATTTTCATAAAAGATAAAAAATAAAAATATATGTAATCCAAATAAAAATTATGCTAAACTCTTTATACAAGTTAATATTATGTAAATCAAATTTATCAGATTTGCAACTGCATTAGGTATTTCCATTTTTAAGTTAAAAAAGAAGGCATATACAAACTAATACTATGCGAGTAGAAAGATTAGTTATTTCTTAATTACAACTTTAATTTTTGGTCTAAATAAACTTAATATTCCATAAAAATATACTTGGCTCAAAATATAAAACATATGAAACTGATCAACCATTTTGTATATATATCATTCTACTTACTATTATTATTAGAAAAATATAAAACATATGAATTAACTTAGTATGCTTTCGTTTGTATTTATTTTTTGTTAAGTTTTCAAGAATCTCATTGAATTATTATTATTATTATTATTATTATTATTATCTGAAATTAAGTTTTAACCACATTCTTAATTAAACTTTAACACTTAAACTATTTTTTAAATTAAATTAGTTATTCTTACTACATTCAGTTACTAGATTCAACAGTCACACATAACTGAGAAATTGAGGTAAGATGAGGTTTAAATAACCATTCTTTATTTCACCCTCCGAAACTGATTTTAAGGATAACATATCTCGGAGGCATCATAATTAACTTTTCTAATTATACTATATGAAAAATTATTGTTGTGAAACTAATTATCGGAAAGGTTTAATTATTTATTTCAATAATTTTTTTTACCAACTTAATATTAATATAGGATAGTTAATAAGTAAACTATAATACTCCATCAATATGTGTAATGTAAATTTAACGAGTTAATTTTAAACAAGTAGCTACCCATAATTTCTCATAATTTAGGACAAAACTCTTGTGATATAGCATAAATTAAGTTGACTTGGTGTGGTTGCTTGACTTGACATGGAAAACATGTCACCACATTGAATTACCAAATTCTATATAACTTACATAAGAATAGAAACACCATCATCTACTAGCTTCCACTTCTTAATCAAAATGAAGTTTTTTTGTCGTACACTACTTACATTTTGGTCTATACTCATTCATCTTTTCTCTCTCTTTCTATTGAAAACAATATGGTTTACTCCAAACATGACCGTCTTTGCATCAGAAAATGAAACCGATCATTTTTCGTTGCTGAAGTTCAAGGAATCCATATCTAATATATATATATATATATATATATATATATATATATATATATATATATATATATATATATATATAATATATATTATATATATTATATATATATATATATGTATATATATATATATTATATGTATATATTATATATAATATATAATATAATATATATATATATATATAATATATATATATATAATATATATATATATATATATATATTATTTTAATATTTAAAATTTATTGGCGGGTTAGTGAGTCAACTCGGCTCATCATGGGTTCAACTCGAATGAGTCGGGTTCTTAACGGATTGGGTTCAATTTTAACCCGTACTAAAATTTATAATTTTTTTTCAACTCAAATCGACCCGAACCCGTGATGAGCCGGGTTGACTTGCAAGTTATAACACATTTTAAGGGCTCTACATCCAATACTCGGTCCTCGTTTTCGTTTTAAATTACTAAAATCCTTTTAGTTTATAGGATAATCTAAAAAGTTTATATGAAATTTATGTGTTCTTTAATTTATAAACTTACTTTAAAGTCACACGCGGGATATCGTTACACTTTTCTATATATATTGACATCTATCTGATTATGTAATCCTCTCGTATATGTTGCATGGAATCCATTATCATTGGGTAATACAATAATATAAAGAATTTCACTTCACATCAAATTTATTCTTTACGTACATTACACCTATTTGCTGTAATTTTTTTTTCTTAAAATAAATTATTTTGTTAATATCTGAAAAAATTAAAGGGAAGAGTAAAGACACCATTATATATATACTCATGTTTTCATAGTCAGGATAAGGTGTGAGTATATCCGAATTAACGCTTTGAATCATTTTGCAAGATGAAAATGTTTAGTTATCACAAGAAACAATAATGGTTTGTGAGCCTAATTTCGTGTGAAATTGTCATATTACAATTTGACTTTATATTGAATTTATGGTCAAAATAAATTGTTATTTATCTTTGGATTTGACATCTTACATCTTACAGATATATTGTTTTATTCACTCTTAGAATTTGAGTTGAAATTGTGTCTCTAATGTTGAAAGTCCTATAACTTGAGTTGAGCATACACCCTAAATGGTACTGTCAAATTGCACTTTGTTTTTTTGGTTCACAGTGCAAGTTTCATAAGGGTATCATTTAAGTTGTCCCACCTGGAATTATTGAATCGCACTTTGATTTTCTTAGTTTACTGTGCAAATTCCATAGGGATATATCTTTAGTTTTCCTGTCATAAAAATAATCATCAAAGTGCACTTTGAATGTCTTTTCATATGAGAAAATTTTGAGTTGCCTCTTGTTATTCGGATTGCTGATTAACTCTTTAGCTATCTTTTGATGCGTTGTTGGCCCAAAGTGGAATGATTCTAGATTATAATCGTACTTTATGTTTATTTATTTTATAAGTATAAGTTACACGTGCATTGTAAATGTAGTTGACAGTTTTTTATTATTTTTGAAAATTTTGTATAACTATATCTAAGGTATTCCTGCAATCTGGTAATATGATATTTTTATCCAATGGGGTTAGAGTGTTGGTTATGACCCCTTTATTGAATATATCGAATTCAATTTTTTTTTTGTGTCTAGTTTAATTGAGTTGAGCTTGTACTTCAACTTTTGATATTTTGTATTGGTTAGAAAGCCAAATGAAATTTGGTTAGGTTGGTATCCAAGTTGCCCCTTTGAATTGTTTCATCAAACTTTTGGTATTGATCATGTGTAACTGTTGTGCCTCTAATTTTGAAAGTCTAATAACTTTAGTTGGTATAGGGCCTCCAATTTTGAAAGTCCTTTAACTTGGTTTGATATTGTGCCTCTAATATTTGAAAGCCCTATAAAATTGTTTTTATTCCCAATCCAAATTTCAAATGATTATATTTGATTTGTTTATCATAATTCAGTGGCGAGATGAAAATGTTTTGAATCATTTTGTAAGATGAAAATGTTTAGTTATCACAAGAAACAATGATGGTTTGTGAGCCTAATTTCGTGTGGAATTGTTAGATTACAGTTTGACTTTATATTAAATTTATGGCCAACATAAATTGTTATTGATCTTTGTATGGATTTGACCTCTTACAGATATATTATTTTATTCGCTCTTAGAATCTGAGTTGAAATTGTGTCTCCGATTTTGAAAGCCTTATAACTTGAATTAGGCATACACCCTAAATGAAATCGTCGAATTGCACTTTGCTTTTATGTTCACAGTGCAAGTTTCAAAAAGGTATATTTTAAGTTGTCCCACCTGAAATTATCGAATTGCAGTTTGATTTTCTTAGTTCACTGTGCAAATATCATATTGGTATATTTTTAGTTGTTCTGTAATAAAAATAATTATCAAAGTGCACTTTAACTCTCTTTGTTCACATGAGAAAATTTTGAGTTGTCTTTTGTTATTCATACTGCCAATGAATTGTTTAGCTATCTTTTGATGCATTGTTGGCCCAAAGTGGAATGATTCCGGATTATAATTTTACTTCATATTTATTCATTTTGTAAGTATGAGTTACATGTGCATTCATACTAGAGTTGTGGCTGTGGTTGAGAAACCTTGAAAAATAAGAGACTTATTACATTATTATACATAAATTAGAGGATATTCTCTCATCTAAATCAAAGATTATATGCCTATATAATGCTATTATTGAAGTAAACACATAATATTGTATTCTGATTTTCTAAAGTTTTTTGTACTTAGAGTTGATTCATGTCAAATTTGCTGATGTCTTTGTAAGTCTTTTTGATGAGGGAACAATCTGCTTTGAATTGAACGTTCTTTGCCATTATATTGCAGAAATCTCTATAGTTGAAGGTGATTCAGTAGGAGGAAGTGCTAAGCAAGGGCGTGACAGGCGCTTCCAGGTAAAATATATGTGTTTCCATTCAAAGAACGAAATTGAAGGAATATTAATGAACTCATCGTATTTGATTATTCCACTACTTTATTAATCACTTATTTATTCAATGCACATACACCATTTAGCTATTTAGTTGTTTCATTTTCATTCTTTTAAAATAAAGGCTTCACAAAATCATATGACTAATAATTTTGTTTTGTAAGATTTTCCCTTAGTTTGTTTAATCTATGTCTCGTTTAATATGTTTACAGTGGATACGGTATATTATTTGTATGATGTATTTAAAGGTAAATTCCCGTTGCTTTTGAGTCTTACTACTCGATTCAAAAATTTGTTTGGCGATTTACAATTGAAATCTTAGTTTGATAACCTTGCCTAAAAGATTAAGTTCTTAAGCAGTGACAGATGAACACACTCATTGGTTTTGTTATGTCTATGGGCTGTGTTAGGAACACACTCATTAAAATTTATTAAGCTACTACTACAAAACTAGAACAGTATTGAATAAATTGTGAAACTCACCAAATTTAGTGATTTCCATTAAATTTCAACCAATGAGTGTTGAATAAAGTTTGTTCCTAACGTTTCTCATCACTTGCCCTAGTAAGAACTATTCAATCTATTACTTGATTTAGCCTTTAAAAGTTATAGTTTCACTTGAATTCTATTTACTGACTGGAGCACTTTGTTAGATTGGACTTCATTGTGTATAAAAGAATTATTTGGAGTTATGTAAGTACATGTATTTATAAGAGCATATTTGATGCAGGCCATTCTCCCTCTGATGGGTAAGATTCTGAATATTGAAAGGAGGGATGAAGCAACAGTGTACAAAAATGAAGAGATCCAAAATTTAATTCTCGGGCCTGGTCTTGGTGTGAAGGTTAAAATACTTCCTGTTTCATTAATTTGTTATTAATGACCGAGTTAAATTAAAGCACACAAATAAACTCATAAAAAAACACAAATGAATAATTAGTGAAAGTTCTGAAAGATAGGCCACGATTAAGTGTAAATAAATTATAGAATATTACTAAATTGAAATATCTTCAATTGCTAAATTGTAAGTATTTGTCTTTGTCATTTTCTTCTTAATTATATTGAAACAGAAGTAATTGGTAATGATATATGATCTAGAGTCCAGTGGAAAAGTAACTTGCATGAAGTTCAAATTTGAAAAAGTAAATACAATCTTTAAATTGCTGAGATTTCCAAATGGAGGCCAACAAAAGAACCAAGTTAACATCAATTAATGTGATTTTATTAAAATGAATTTAGAGTAACTTGGTAGAAGTTTGTGCTATGTTGTCATGGTATTATCTCAAGCTTTTTAAGTTGCTGGGTATATTCAATCACTCTTGATCATTGCAGCGGTGTTGTCTACGAGAAATTAGTATTTAAATTTTATAACTTGAGGACGATTGAAGTTCTGATATGAAATTCAACGTCATCATGATGGATTTTGAATGCTCAAAAGAAGGATGTGGTGGTAATGTCATAAAAAACCTAACACTCTTTGCTTGCTGCAAAAGATGGGATTTTGGTATTTCACTTTGAAATGTTCACCGGTTATCAACTATTAAAGTTGACAAAGATTGAGATGTCAAACTTGACTTAGCTTTGGTTTCTTGTTTATCAGCTATTATAATTGGTTGGGAATGATTTCACATTGTATGCATTTTTTTTTGAAGTATTTCAATTAGCTAAATTAGAAGGGATTCAAATAGTTTCAGAAAATGTAGAATTTAAAATTCTTCCCACTTAACCTCACATTCTTGACTCAACCCCAAACGAATCCGACAAACCAGACATCCATGACAGGCTGTGCTGGCCAGACACTCCAGATGGATTAAACCGACCTAACAACATAAACGAGTCGAGCAGGCCCAACGACGCACACGGATTTGGTAAGCCAAATGACTTTGAGAAAAGGTGTGATCAGTAATCACCAACCATACAATCTACTTATTTGAGTCATAAGTGAGTGTTTGGTAAATAATACTCAATTATTAACTAGAAGTAGTTATTGTCCAAAGAATACTTGCTTAACCCAGAAGTGGTTTGTGAAAGAATTACTTGTTTAAGTTAAAAATGACTTATTGGAAGAATACTTAATGGAGTGGTGGCTTGGGGAAAAAAAAATATTTGATCGAGCTAAGAGTGATTTGAAAAAGAATACCTGATTAAATTAGGAGTGATTTTGGAAAGAATACTTAATTCAATCAAAAATGACATGTTGAAAGAGTACTTATAGTCAGAAGCGACTAAGAACTCAAACAATATTGAAAAACAAATCCAAAAAATATTAGATCGTACGTTATAACATTAGTCTACTTAATAAAACTCAATTGATTTTATTGAGAACTCATAGATAAAGGAAACTAATAGAGAACCAATTAAATATACTTAAATTTATTTGATATAAAAGTATTATGTATACTTTTTATTTCTACGTACTTCTTTACGTTGCATATTATTTATATTTGTACTAACATAGAACAAGAGTCATTGTTTGAACACATAAATCTAAAACGTTTTAACGAGTAATTCAATTAAGAATCAAAAGTTGTGTCTACTTTCATTTGGTGAAATTGTTTTCCGTTGATGACATAAATATATAAAATCTTCATCTGAACATTCTTAATTAGGTAATATTCGCGATGTCAAAAAGTTTTAAAAATACAATTCAACATTTCCTTATAATTTTTTGTTTTCGCAATAAAATTTTGAATACTCGTAAGGAAAAGAAACTAATAAAGAATTTATTTGATAAACTTAAAACTTAATTAAGAATTTAGATTTTTGTAACATAAAGTAATCATATCACACCTTTTTAATAAAGTCCACCATAAAACATGCAAGAAGTAATTTAAGCTTGTTTTATATATACGATAACTCTTTCGATGGGATACTAAATTGTTAATGATTAATTTATTCAAACACAATAAAAGATAAAATTTATTATTTATCTATTTGTTTTATTTTTTTCATCTCATTTTAATATAATCATTTTAATAAATAAAACGTCGCATTATCATAATATAAAATAGAGTATCGACAAAAAATATATGAGGATTCACTATTACGATTATTCTACATATGAGTGATTATTAGAGTCCAGAATACTTTTCTTATTTAGACATCTCTTATATCAAGGCATACAGTAACCACACCATCACTAAGAATTTTTCTTGAAACTCTTTTACCATCAACATTTCACATGTTATCTTAGAATAATTATCATCCCCAGCTAAACACATCAAGTACAGGTCAAAAAAATGCCACATCATTCATGCATAGCTTCATACATCATATTTTTAACATTAACTCCATCAATCACAAGTTAAAGTAAGAAATTAAAATTTTGCAGCAATTCTCGCTTAAGCTAGACTAATCTCGCTTAAGCTAAAAATTCTCGCTTAAACTAGACTGGTCTCACTCAAGCTAAAATTCAAACAGAGAGCAAAGTGAAATTTTGGTGTTCTCACTTAAGCTAGATCTTGCTTAAGCTAGAAATTCTCACTTAAGCTAAACTAATCTCGCTTAAGCTAAGAATTCTCGCTTAAACTAGAATATCATATTTTCACAAATTTCACCATGCAAAAACACAAAATCCAAAACAATGAAACTAAAAAAACACAACCACGAACATCAAACCAGCATTTTAAGCACGATTTCAAAACAAAAAACATGCAAGACACTAAAAAAAAGTTTTAAAATCCTAGCTTTCCTTACCTTGACTAGGAGTTAAACTTGAGGGAGAAAAAACACTAACAGAAAGAGCAACAGCTCCAAAAGCAGCTAAAGGACTGGAAAAAAAAACAAACATGAACACAAGAACGAAGATAAGTTTCTAAGGAAGAACCCATGATAGGACCAATGCTTTAATTAATATATTTAATTGAATAAAAATAAAAGTTTAAAATTTGTCACTTCAAGAAAAGGATAAAATAAAATGTAATAAGGGCAATGTATAAATACAATAATAGGTTATAATACGTTATATATGCATACATAAAACTTGAACCCAAGTCCTCATACACAATTAAGTACTCTTAACCACTTGAACTAATACTTTTCCACATCACACATATCAGAATTAAATGTCATAAAGGCTCCCACTACCCGCATTTCTTAATTAATTAATTTTCACAGGTCTTATAGGAGATGCTTCCAAGGTGATGGTAAAAGGATGATGTACGATATGCTTTTCTTAGAAGAATGGATGGACGAATTGGGAAAATTCGAGGCGTGTACTACGTACCCGACCTCAAAAGTAACATATTGAGTATGTGGCAGTTAATGGAAAAAAGGTACTCGGTCATCATTTAAGACTGAGTACTAGAGTTGAGGAATAAACTCAGACACCTTATTACCCAAGTAGAAATGAAAGAAAATAGAATGTATAAACTAGAGTTGAGGTGTCCTTATGCAAAGCTCAATAGACAGACACCACATGAAGCATGGAGTGGAAAGAAACCATGTGTATCTCACTTGAAGGTATTTGGCAGTGTAGCATATGCTCAGATCCAATGCACCAAACCAAGCTCGAGGACAAAAATGAGGAGAATGAATGGAACAACTCAGCAAAAATAATTAAGAGCTCGACAATGACAAGTGAGAACTCAGAAACTACTTTTGGAAGCTCGGCAAGTGAAAGAAGAAGTTTGGCCAATGTTGTAGCAAGACAACAAGAGGTCTTTGATGAGGAAGAAGAACCATTGCATGCCAGAACTCAGTGCCTACAAGACATATATAATACAATTAACGAGATACATGTTGTGTGCCTTTTGGCAGATTCTGAAGATGTTAGTTTTGAAGAAGCCGTGGTGAATGAGAAATAGAAGAAAACAATGGACGAGGAGATTGCTGCTATAGAACGCAACAACACGTGGGAAATATCTATGTTAGTCACAAGGAAAGCGAAGTACAAGTCGACCAAAGTGAAAGCAAAGTCAGCCATGAAAAAAGCGAAGAACTTGACTATTCATGAAAGGGACAAGCACAATGTGAGAAAAGTTATTGCACGTGGGAAGCTGGGATGAAGAATAAAGGAACAAAGATGGAGAATAAAAGAAGCATTTAAGTTTACGGGGGAGTGTTGTTAGGTAAACTTAAATAAAATAAAGTTTATGTTATAGCCATTGATGGTAGTTAGTATACTAGCCATTTATAGTCGTTTGGTGGTTAATGTACTAGCTCTTGGATAATTAATGCACTAATTGTTGAGTAGTTAATGTACTAGTCGTTTATAGTCGTTAGGAGTACAATGAACGAAAATTGTAAGCCTATAAATTATATTGTTGGTGGCATAAATAAAAACAACAAAAAATGAATAAGTTTTTCATCCAAGAGTTTTTTTTTTTTTTCTTAACATTACGATCGTGGGCGAAGAGAACGGGTTTTGTGTCTGATTACTCAGGGAAGCAGGGGCAAGTGGGAGTGCAAAGTTTGAAGCTTTTGAGAGGAAGGGAGGAGGGTCATCCCCCGAGATAGAGATAGATCCAATGGTGGGGAGGACGAGATGAAACGATATTGAAATATAGTCTCGTAGAGTTAATAAGTACAAAGAGTTATGATTTGCCTAATAATTATAATTTTTGGTTAAGTACTAAGCGTTTGATACATCATAACATAATTGCTTTGATACCTGATAACATAATTCCTGAGAGATATTATTAGTGTGGCATCAATTAAAAATGCGACAAAAGTTATTAGTATTTCTTTTATGTTGTACATATTTTTATTTATTTCTGTATCTTGTTTTATAATCACTTTTTATTTTGCTGTGTTATATTTATTTTCATCTATTTTTATATCATTTTTCTCAAGACTTAAATTCTAAAGTCTATATAAGAGATCCCCAAAGACTTTTTATTTTATTTTATATTTCTCTCGACTTTCTTTTTGTGAGTTGGCCGACAACTAACCCAGTAGTTCTTGTTTTCAATTCAAATCAAATATTTTCTTTCTCATGTTTCTGGTCGTCTTTGGTACGTACAAGTCTTCTATTTTAAAATAAAAAATGAAAAATAAATGAGGAAACAATAAAAATAAAAATATCCAGTTTAGCTATTACCTTCATTGTCCTCTTTAATCAAAATTTAAAAAATGTAAATTTAGAGACTAAATATATTTAACGAAAAACTAAAAAAAAAAAGTTACTTTGTCTTGTAAGATTGGTTTATCCATGATTAATGTCTGGATACTTTCAATTATAATTTATCCCGATTCTTGTTTTTAATTCGTTATAAACTATTTTTAGCTCATAAAAAATATTTTAATTCTCCATTTTGTTTTTTTTCTTTTAATAGTGTTCGTAAAAGAAATTTGTCCAGAGTATACCAACAAAAACTTTTCCAAACCTACCCAAATGCGATACCATACATCAAAATCAATAATTAAGTAAAAATAACTTCATTATTTCATTGAATAAAAATGTGATAAAAGTTATTAGTATTTCTTTTATGTTTTACATATTTTTATTTATTTCTGTATTTTGTTTTATAATCACTTTTTATTTTACTCTGCGTTATATTTATTTTCATCTATTTTTATATCATTTTTCTCAAGATTTAAATTCTAAAGTTCCCGAAGACTTTTTATTTTATTTTATATTTCTCTCAGACTTTCTTTTTGTGAGTTGGTCGACAACTAACCCAATACATCTTGTTTTCCATTCAAGTCAAATATTTTCTATCTCAAATACTTTCTTTCTCATGTTTCTAGTGTTTGGGCACGTATAAGTCTCCTATTTCATAATAAAAAATGAAAAAAAAATGTATAAATAACAAAAATAAAAATATCCAGTTTAGCTACCGTGTTCATTACTGTATTATTAAATTATTATGCGTCTTTTTATTTTTTCTTTTAAACTAGAAGCTACCTATAATTTAGGACAAAACTCTTGTGATATAGCATAAATTAAGTTGAATTGGTGTTTATTGTTCATTGGATACTTGACTTGACATGGAGAACATGTCACCACATTCAATTACCAAATTCTATATAACTTGCATAAGAACAGAGATACCATCATCTATTACCTTCCACTTCTTAATCAAAATGAAGTATTTTTGTCGTACACTACTTACATTTTGTTCTATACTCATTCATCTTTTCTCTCTCTTTATATTGAAATCAATATGGTTTACTCCAAACATCACTGTCTTTGCATTAGGAAATGAAACCGATCATCTTGCGTTGCTGAAGTTCAAGGAATCCATATCCAGTGATCCAAATAGAATCTTGTTTTCTTGGAATACATCTACACACTTCTGTAACTGGCATGGAATCACGTGCAATTCTATGCTTCAAAGAGTTACAGAGTTGAATTTGATAGAATACAAGTTGAAGGGATTCATATCTCCACACATAGGCAATCTATCTCACATGACATATTTCAACATTAGAAATAACAACTTCTACGGAGAAATCCCCCAAGAAATAGGTAAGTTGTCAAAACTCCAGTACCTTTCTGTTGCAAATAACTCATTCTTGGTAGGAAAATTTCCTTCAAACTTGACTGCTTGCACTGATCTCAAAATCTTGCACCTAAAGGGGAACAATCTGACTGGTGAAATACCAGTCGAAATTGTCTCACTTCAGAAGCTTCAACAACTGTTCGTTCACAAGAATAATTTATCTGGAACAATCCCATCCTTCATGGGGAATCTTTCATCCTTAAGCTATCTCTCCCTAAGAGTTAACAACTTTAATGGAAACATTCCACAAGAAATTTGTCATCTCAAACGTTTGACATTTCTAGCATTATCTATCAACAAACTGACAGGAGCATTTCCTTCTTGTTTTTATAATATGTCATCTCTTATTGGATTCGCTGTGACCCTAAATCAACTGAACGGCTCTTTGCCATCCAACATGTTCCACACCCTCTCCAATCTCCAAGTACTTTATATTGCTGGGAATCAATTCTCAGGACCAATCCCATCTTCCATAACCAATACATCCATCCTTTCAGTAATTGATCTGAGCGAAAACAATTTTTTCGAGCAAGTTCCGAGTTTGGGGAAGCAAATACATCTTCGGTTTCTAAGTTTAGGTGGAAACAATCTAGGTGAAAATTTACCCAACGATTTGGAGTTTTTAAAATCATTGACAAACTCTAGCGAGTTGCAAATTTTGTCTTTGGGTTACAATAATTTTGGAGGACGTTTGCCAAATTCTTTGGGCAATTTATCCACCAAACTCAGTGAATTGTATCTCGGGGGCAATCAAATATCAGGAGATATTCCAGCCACATGTGGAAATCTAATTGGCTTAATTCTTCTTACAATGGAACAGAATCTCATTCATGGAATTATTCCACCAACTTTTGCGAAGCTACAGAAGTTGCAACTATTGGTCTTAAGAGGAAACAAATTGTCAAGCTTAGGAACCTTCACAGGCAATCTCAGTCGACTGTATAAATTGGACGTGGCTGAAAACATGTTAGAAGGAAGTATTCCTCCAAATCTGGGAAATTGCCAAGATTTGCAACATTTAGACCTTTCCCAGAACAACCTCACGGGAACAATACCACTGCAGGTTTTTAATCTTTCATCTCTAGCTGATGGATTCTCATTGGCACAAAACTTGTTGAGTGGTAATATACCAGAAGAAGTGGGCAACCTGAAAAATCTCAACTTGTTATATTTGTTTGAGAATCGTCTCTCTGGTCACATTCCAGAAACTATTGGAGAATGCATAACGTTGGAGCAACTCTATTTGAATGGGAATTCTCTACAAGGAAGCATCCCTTCTTCTTTGGCATCACTCAGAGGTCTTCAAAGTTTAGACCTCTCGCGAAACCTCTTGTCTGGATCAATTCCTAGTGTTCTGCAGAGCATTTCTTTGTTGCAATATTTCAATGTATCATTTAACATGTTAGATGGTGAGGTACCAACTAAAGGCATATTTAGTAATGCAAGTGGGATAATTGTGACTGGAAATAGTAAGCTTTGTGGAGGTATTTCAAAGCTGCATCTACCATTATGTCCTGTCAAAGCCACCAAAAAAGAAAAGCATCACTCACTCCGATTAATAGCAATTATAGTAAGTGTAGTTGCTTCTCTTCTCATATTGTTGGTTATTCTAACAATCTACTGGATGAGGAAAAGGAGTAATAAACCATCTTTGGATTCACCAACAATAGACCAACTGCCTAAAGTTTCATACCAAAGCCTATACAATGCAACAAATGGGTTCTCATCTTCAAACTTGATCGGATCTGGAAGTTTTAGCTCTGTATATAAAGGAACTCTTGAGCAAGAAGACAAGATTGTTGCCATAAAGGTCCTAAACCTTCAAAAGGAAGGAGCTGACAAAAGTTTCATTGTTGAATGCAATGCACTTAAAAATATTAGACACAGAAATCTGGTTCCTACTTTGACTTGTTGCTCTAGCACAGATTACAAAGGTCAAGAATTCAAAGCTCTAATATTTGAGTATATGACAAATGGAAGCCTAGAACAGTGGATTCATCCTGGGACACCAAGTGCACAACACATGAGAAGATTGAGCCTTCATCAACGATTAAACATCACAATTGATGTTGCTTCTGCATTGCATTATCTTCACCATGAGTGTGAACAATTGATCATTCACTGCGATCTAAAACCAAGCAATGTTCTTCGTAATGATAGCATGGTTGCGCATGTGGGAGATTTTGGTATAGCAAGACTTTTGTCAACTTTCAATCACACCACTTCTGGGCAAACAAGTACAAATGGAATAAAGGGTACGATTGGCTATGCTCCTCCAGGTATTGTTTTCAAATTTTAATCGTTATTGTTTCTCTAAATTTTCACTTTGTTTTTGTATACTTGTTATTTATCATTATTATTTATTTCCAATTTTCTGTATATATTTTAGAGTACCGAGAGAGGTACAAGGTGTCAACTTACGGTGACGTGTATAGTTTTGGAATTCTTATATTGGAAATGCTGACCGGAAGAAGACCTACAGATGAAATGTTTAAAGATGGTCAAAATCTTCGTAACTTTGTTGCAATTTCATTTCCTAATAATATTTTGCAGATTTTGGACCCAAGAATCATTTCAGAGTATGAAGCAACTACAGTGGAGGGAAACTGTGGTAATCTTAATGCAGAGGCTGGAAAGTGTGTAGTTTCGCTTTTCAGAATCGGACTTGCTTGCTCGGTGGAATCACCAAAAGAAAGAATGAATTTGGTTGACGTTATCAGAGAGCTTAATCAAATCACCAAGGTTTCTTCTTTACTGGTGAGCAAAAGAGTTATACTAAACTCTTCCCGTATAATTACTGGACACAAAAATAGTTATTACATTAAGAAAATAATTTTGCGTTTCAATAAAATAAATATGATATCTCTTTTTACATGATTTCGCAAGTAGAATGAAGTTTTCCTTCTCAAAATACGTTATAAGCTTAAATAAGTTTTACATTTTTAGTATTAACTAACTTTTGTTTTCTTCCATTCCCATTTTATCATAGATGAAAATTACATTTTAAAATATCTAATTCAACAAATTTAATGAAATTATTGGTTTCAGCAGACAATCGAGTAGGATTAAAGTTGAAATCAAATTCTGCATGATGATGGAAACAGAGATTGCTGGATAAACCAAAGGAGAACAAATTGTCTGCTATACTTATTGTGCTTCTATATTTTACGTGATTCATTATATATATATATATATATATATATATATATATATATATATATATATATGAGTACATGTTATCTATCAAAAATTAAAATTAAAATTTAATTTATATTTTATTGAGTTAAATTTAATTAAAATAAAATAAAATTTATATTTAATTTAATTTAATTTATATTATATTATTTTTTATATTTTTTATAATATTATTAAAATTTCATTTAAAATTTAAAATTTCTTTTTTAAATATTCACATGTATATTGATATTTACGAGTATCTACAAATTTTAAAAAAATATAAATATTTTTTAAACGGACATTCGATAAGATAAATAAACAGATAACTAAATGAATTTCTTTTTTAGATCGAATAAAAAATAAACACTATTTATATTCAACTACGATCCTAACTCGGATATTCCAACTCTTTAGGAAAAGAAAAAAAATAAATAAATAAATTCGGAAAAAGTACAAATAAACTTTCTCAAAAGATATTACACACTAAAGTGCCTATTACAAATTCTAGGAAGAAAAAATAAAGACGAACAGACAAAAGAAATAAAAATCCTAAAACTAAGATTTGATGTGACCAACATCACGTATAGATAAAAACAAGAGTGGACAGAGCTTTATTTGTGAAGCATATGGAATAACATCTATTATGAGTTAAAATAGTAAAAGAAAAGAATTTTTTTTTTTCCAAATTGTTTTTAAAATTTATACTTTGTTTCTAAAGAAAATTATTTATATATAAAAATTTAAAAGATTAAACTCTATTTAACAAAAGTATTTAGTATAACAACAGTTTTTATAATTAGAAAAAGCACACTTATAATAATAACACCATTATAAATAGTAATAATAATGATAAAAATAATAATGATACCAATAATAATAATAATACTTACGCTATAAATATTAATATTAATATTAATATTAATGCTAACACTAAGGCTAATGTCAATTATAATAATTTATAATTATATACAAAGATATACATTAACAACAAACAAATAAAAATGACAAGTAATTGAAATACGATCCCATAGTAAATTAATTTAAGATGTGTGTCTAACTATAATAATAATAATAATAATAATAATAATAACAATAATATCATTATAATAATATCTCGTAGTGATAAAAATAATAATAATACAATAACTACATATATATAAAGATATATACATTTTTTGTGTCCTCTTTTGTTTATATAATTTTATCCTTTTAATTATTATTTGTTAAATTAAAATAATTATTCATAACAAAAATTATTTTTATATTTTATCCTTTTAATAATTTTAGTAACTATTTTTATAATTCAAATAATTACACAAATATAAAAATAAAATGAACAACAAAATAAATAAAAAGTGCAAGTAATTGAGATATGATCCCGTAGTAAATAAATGTAAAATGTGTGTTTAACTATAATAATAATAATAGTAACAATAATAATAATAATAATAATAACACTAAAATAATATTGTGTAATGATAAAAAAAAAAATAATACAGCTACATATATATAAAGAGATAAATAAATAAACAACAAAACAAATAAAAGGGTCAAGTAACTAAAAGATGATTCATAGATAGTAAGTAAAAGTAAAATATGTATGTAAACATAATAATAAAAGCTACTATAATAATTATAGTTCTAATTAATAATAATAGTAATAATAATAATAATAATCTATAACAATATATAAAGAGGATTTTCTCTTTTGTGTCCACATTTTAAATACCAATTTTACCCTTTAAAATATAATTATTTATAAAACTTTTGAAAATTGACCGTTACTTTTACAAACTTTTTTATAAAATCGTCTATCTCTGCTCTTCCCTTTTTCTCTATTTATCAACAGTTATTCTCACATCTTTTCTGATATATTTCACTTTATTTTTAATAAATATAATTTTTATTTTAGATATTATAACTTAATAACATTATATTATCATCACTTAATAATAATAATAATAATAATAATTAATTATTATTATAATTAGAGCTGATAATAATAATAGTAATAACTATAATTAGAGTTATAATTGATAATAATAACAATAATATAAAAATAAAATAATAAATATCATGAAAATTAGGTTATATTGTTTTAAATATTATTATCAATGAAATGAATTTGTAAATCCAATTTTAAATATAATAAATAAAATTAATATCACAATATGGTGTAGTTAATTGATTTTACAAAATAATTATAATAGTATATGACCCGTGCTTGTATGCACATTTTTTTATTTATTGCAAATATGTTTAGAATAATAATATAATTGTTATTATATTTATTTAACCATTAAAAGAATAATAATATAAATATAAATTATAAAAATTTTAAAAGATTAAAAATCTATTTAGCAAAAGTATTTAGTATAATAACATTTTTTATAATTAAAAAAAAGCACTTATACTAATAACATCACTATGAATAGTAATAATATTAATAATAAAAATAATAATGATACTAATAATAACAAACAAATGATAATAATAATGATAATGTTTATGTTATCTATAACTATATATAAAGGGGATTCCCTCTTTTGTGTCCACATTTCATAATTCCAACTTTACCCTTTATAATTTAATTATTTATTAAATTTTTAAAAATTAATGGTTATTTGTACAAGTTTTTATAAAATTATTTACTTATCTCATTTTTCTTTTTTCTGTCCACCATGGCTGAAGTAAAACTAGACTTTGAGTTCCTCTTTGAATAACATAAAAAAACTTTGTACAAGTTTTTACTATTCATCAACAGTTATTTTTCTCTTATTTTCTACGTACATTTTATTTTATTTTTTATAAATATACTTTTATTTTATTTATTAACTTAATAACATTACAACATCATCAATTATTAATATAATTCAAAAAAATGTGTACACACAGGCGCGATAGCGCCTGTGTTTACACTAGTAAATATTAATGGCAATGCAAATACATATAAAGATATATACAACAACAACCAAACAATTAAGAAGGACAACTAATTGAGATATGATCTTGTAGTAAATTAAATAAGATGTGTGTCTAACTATTATAATAATAATAATAATAATAATAATAATAATATGATTACAATAATAATATCATGTAGTGATAATAATAATAATAATACCATTATAATAATATCCCGTAGTGATAATAATAATAATAATAGTACTAATAATAATAATAATAATAATAATAATAATAATAATAATAGTAATAATAATAATATACTAACTAAATATGTAAAGAGATACACATTTTTTATGTCCTTTTTTTGTTTTTACATTTTTTATCCTCTTAATTATTATTTATTAAATTTAAATAATTATTCATAATAAAAAATTATTTTTCAGTTTTATTATTCTACTAATTTTAGTAACTATTTTTTTTTTCAATTCAAAAAATACCAAGACATAGAGATAAAATGAATATCCACGAGTACGAATATGTACCCGCAGGTATATGCAACGGTAGGAAACGAATATTAAAAATGGATATCCACAGGTACGAATATTTTTTATACTCGCATGTTAACAGGGTGGTTCGTGGATACCCGTACTCGCTAAACTTTAATTCATAAAAATACCCATATATATATATATATATATATATATATATATATATATATATTAGTAAAAAATTTCTAACCTAATTTTTTATAAGCTGCACATCTTGTCTTTTCTTCTGTCTTCATTCTTCCAATTTCAAATATTGGTACATTGTCTTCTTTTAGGTACACCCCTTGACATTATTCTCTTTTCTTTCTTTGAAATTGAGCATATACATCAAACCTTATATAGACAGTGACATTTATAGTATGTTTGTTGTCAAATGATGGAATCAAAATAAGAATACTTAACACGTGACAATTGAGTTTTATTATTTGTTTATTTTGTTTATTTTTCAGGAATCAATCGGACAAAGTGAGTTTATTGATCAAAGCACTAATTAACAAATTTTCATTGTGTTAAACGTCATTTATATTTATTTTTATAATTATTTGGACTTGTATGAACTTGAGTTTATTTGAACTTTATTTAAAATTTATGACAGTGATCTATTTTATTTTATTTTATTTGAATTTATGATTAAATATTTTTTTCTTAAATAATTTTGTAAATATTCGCGGGTACCCGTGGATACCTGCGGATATGAAAAAATAGCGGGTACCCGACAAATATGGGTATGAATATGGGACAAATATTTATCCAGCAGATAGGGTATGGGGGAACTACTACTCGTACCCTACCCGTCCTGTTGACATCCCTAAAAATGTGTATCTAACAATAATAATAAAAACAATAATAATAATAATAACTATTATAATAATTATAATTCTTAATAATAATATAATAATATTAGTACTATAATAATAGAAATAATAATAACCATATTGCATTGAAGAAATTCCTCTTTCATCTTATTCCGAATTTTGTTTTGATAATCTTCGTCGTAGAAAATGAAACATTAAGAGTTAAATAAAGTGAATTAGAAAATCAATCAAATAAAATATCTTTAATTTGTTTGTTTTTGTCAAAGATTGACATAATTCAATAATGATCGACAAATCCTTCAAATTTGAATGGGTATGAATATCAACATTAAAATATTGAAGTGAAATTTTAAACTAATCATATATTTATCAATATACCTTTTTTTTTTTAAGTTTAAGACAAAAAAATAATTTATCATAATCTAATAAAAATTGAGATGTAATTACTAACAAAAATATATAATAGTAATAATATTACATATTACAAATAAGAGTAATAACTTTACTACTAATAATGTTAATAATACTAATAGTAATAATATATAATAGTAACATATAATAATAATAATAACTATTATTATTATTATTATTATTATTATACTAATATTTGTTATAATTTTACTACTATCACTATAAATAATATTTATAATAATATATTATTAATAATTAGAAATGCTAATACTTATAAAAATAATACAAATAATAATATATTTATAATTAATATTATAGTTAAAATTATATAGTAAAAAACTTTGAACTCATCAATAATTTATTCGGAATAAAAATCTCTGGTTATTCTTTTTTGAATGTAAATAACCATATTGCATTCAAGAAATTCATCTTTCATCTTATTCCAATTTTTGTTTTGATAATCTTCGTTGTAGAAGCTGAAACATTAAGAGTTAAATAAAATAAATCAGACAATTAATCAAGTAAAATATCTTTAATTTGTTTGTTTTTGTCAAAGATTTACATAATTCAACAATGGTCGACAAATCCTTCAAATTTGAATGGGTATGAACATCAACAATGAAATATTGAAGTAAAATTTTTCACTAATCATATATTTATCAATATACCTTCTTTTTTTTAAGTTTAAGACAAAAAAATAATTTATCATAATCTAATAAAAATTAACATGTAATTACTAACAAAAATATATAATAATAATAATAATAATAATAATATCATATATTACAAATAAGAATAATAACTCTACTACTAATAATGTTAATAATACTAATAGTAATAATAACATATAATAATAATACTAATATTTGTTATAATTTTACTACTGTCACTATAAATAATATTATAATAATATTTTATTAATAATTAGAAATACTAATACTTATAAAAATAATACAAATATAATATTATTTATAATTAATATTATAGTTGAAATCATAAATAAATGAAAAAAATAAAAACAAATTGATTTTTGTAGGATTTGAATCCGGGTCCTTTTGTACCAAAGTTTTAAAATGACGAAAAAACTAATTTCTATGACACGTGTCAATAAAAGAAAATGGGTATTGTAGTAATTTTGGTGGTATATTCTTTTCTTAATATGTAATAGAAGTGTGTGGAGAAAATAATATATAATCTATTACATATTAAGAAAAGAAAATACTACCAAAGTTACTACAATATCCATTTTCTTTTATTGACACGTGTCATAAAAATTAGTTTTTGCGTCATTTTAAAACTCTGGTACAAAAGGACCCGAGTTCAAATCCTACAAAAGTCAATTTGTTTTTATTTTTTCATTTATTTATGATTTCAACTATAATACTGATTATAAATAATAATAATATTTGTAGTATTTTTATAAGTATTAGTATTTCTAATTATTAATAATATTATTATTATAAATATTATTTATAGTGATAGTAGTTAAATTATAACAAATATTAGTATTATTATAATAATAATAATAATAATTGTTATTATTATTATATGTTACTATTATATATTATTATTATTATTAACATTATTAGTAGTAAAGTTATTACTCTTATTTGTAATATATAATATTATTACTATTATATATTTTTGTTAGTAATTACATCTCAATTTTTATTAGATTATGATAAATTATTTTTTTGTCTTAAACTTAAAAAAATAGGTATATTGATAAATATATGATTAGTTTAAAATATCACTCCAATATTTCATTGTTGATGTTCATACCCATTCAAATTTGAAGGATTTGTTGACCATTATTGAATTATGTCAATCTTTGACAAAAACAAACAAATTAGAGATATTTTACTTGATTAATTGTCTAATTCATTTTATTTAACTCTTAATGTTTCATTTTTTACAACGAAGATTATCAAAACAAAATTCGAAATAAGATGAAAGATGAAAGATGAATTTTTTGAACACAATATGGTTATTTACATTTAAAAATGAATAACTGGAGATTTTTATTCCGAATAAATTATTGATGAGTTCAAATTTTTTTACTATAAATTATTTTGGCTCCTCCAAAATTATTGGTGAAGATCCGTCACGGGTTATTATTATCAACTACAGTTAATAATCATTATTACTATCAACTATAAATAT
Organism: Vigna unguiculata; assembly: GCF_037176805.1. Lineage (NCBI taxonomy): Eukaryota > Viridiplantae > Streptophyta > Magnoliopsida > Fabales > Fabaceae > Vigna > Vigna unguiculata. The sequence goes on from NC_140793.1 coordinate 27,480,350, forward strand.
TATTATCATTATTATTAATTATAATTATTTCTATTATTATATTACTTATTATATTATTAATATTATTATTATTATTATTATTATTATTATTATTATTAAGAACTATAATTATTATAATTGTTTTTATTATTATTGTTAGATACATATTTTTAGGGATGTCAACGGGGCGGGTAGGGTATGGGTAGTAGTTCCCTCATACCCTACCCGCTGGAAAAATATCCCCCCGTACCCATACCCATATTTGTCGGGTATCCGCTATGTGGGTACCCACCTATTTTTTTCATATTCGCGGGCGGATATCGACGGGTACCCGTATATATTTACAAAATTATTTAAAAAACAAATATTTAATCATAAATTCAAATATAATAAAATAAAATACATCACTGTCATACATTTTAGGGTTAAGTATGTTTTTGGTCTCTTAACTTTCAGTGAATTTTGAAATTAGTCCATTTCAAAACTTTGGACCAATTTAGTCCTTTATCTTTCAAAATACGTGAACTTAGTCATTTTAATTAAATTTTGTTAGGTTTATTTGATGTTTTGTATGCATTTCATAATTGTATTTGAGTTGTTTATACTGTTTGTCACATTTTTGCTTTAATGCTAAGTCAAATACTATTGTGAAACGCACTTGAAATGTCAAATAAACTTAACAAAATTTGATTAAAAGAACTAAATTCACGTATTTTGAAAGATAAATGACTAAATTGGTCTAAAGTTTCAAAATGTACTAATTCCAAAATTTACTGAAAGTTAAGGGACCAAAAATATACTTAATCCTAAATTTTAAATAAAGTTCAAATAAACTTAAGTTCATACATGTCCAAATAATAATAAAAATAAATATAAAATGACGTTCAACACAATGAAAATTTTTTAATTAGTGTTTCGATCAATAAGTCACTTTCTCCGATTGATTCCTGCAAAATAAACAAAATAAACAAATAATAAAACTCAACTACCACGTGCTAAGTATCTTATTTTGATTCCATCATTTGACAACAAACATACCATAAACGTCACTATCTACATAGGTTTTGATGTATATGCCCAATTTGAAAGAAAGGAAAGAGAAGAATGTCAAGGGGTGTACCTGGAAGAAGACAATGTATCAACACTTGAAGTTGGAAGAATAAAGACAAAACACAAGATGTACAACTTAGAAAAAATTAGGTCATAATGTTTTTACTAATATATATATATATATATATATATATATATATATATATATATATAAGGGTATTTTTGTGAATTAAAATTTACTCGGTACGGGTATCCACGGATACGGATACTATGATACTTGTACCCACGGGTATCTATTTTTAATATTTGTTTCCTACCCGTTGTGAGTTTTATCCGCGGATACTTATGGGTATGAATTTTTTTGACATCCCTACACATTTTACTTTTACTTACTATGTAGGAATCATGTCTCAATTACTTGTCATTTTTATTTATTTTGTTGTTCATTTATCTTTCCATTTGAACAATTATTTCAATTTAAAAAAATAGTTACTAAAATTAGTAAAATAATAAAACTGAAAAATAATTGTGTTATTATAAATAATTATTTAAATTTAAAATATAATAATTAAGAGGATAAAATTGATAAAATAAAAAGGACACCAAATATGTTTATCTCTTTATATATATATGTAGTTGTATTAATATTAATATTAATATTAATATTATTAGTAGTAGTATTAGTATTAGTATTACTTTTTTTATCATTACGCGATATTATTATAGTGGTATTATTATTATTATTATAGTTAGACGCATATTTTACTTTTATTTTTGTTATTCATTTTATCTCTATATCATGGTATTTTTTGAATTGAAAAAAAATAGTTACAAAATTAGTAGAATGATAAAATTGACAAATAATTTTTTATTATGAATAATTATTTAAATTTAATAAATAAAAATTAAGAGGATAAAATTGTAAAATAAAAAAAAGAACATAAAAAATGTGTATCTCTTTATATATTAGTTAGTGTATTATTATTATTACTATTATTATTATTATCACTACAGGATATTATTATAATGGTATTATTATTATTATTATTATCACTACGAGATATTATTATTATTATGGTATTATTATTATTATCATAGTTAGACACTCATCTTAATTTTATTTACTACGAGATCATATTTCAATTAGTTGTCCTTCTTAATTGTTTTGGTGCTGATGTATATATCTTTATATGTAATTATAGATTATTAGTATAACATTAGTCTTGGTATCTGTATCGTCATTAATATTTATAACATAAAAATTATTATTATTATCATTTTTTTGTTATTATTAGTATTATTATTTTGTTATTATTTTTACTATTCATAGTGATGTTATTAGTATAATTGCTTTTTTTTAATTATAAAAAACGTTATTATACTAAATACTTTTGCTAAATAGATTTTTAATCTTTTAAAAATTTTATAATTTATAATTTATATTAATATTATTATTATTATTTTTAATGATTAAATAAATATAATAAAAATTATATTATTATTCTAAACATATTTGAAATAAATAAAAAAGCATGTGTAGCAAAAGTCATATACTATTATAATTATTTTTTAAAATCAATTAACTACACCATATTGTGATATTAATTTTATTTATTATATTTAAAACTGAATTTACAACTTCGTTTCATTGATAATAACATTTACAACAATATAACCTAATTTTCATGATATTTATTATTTAATTTTTATATTATTGTTATTATTATCAATTATAATTCTAATTATTATTATTATTATTATTATTATTATTATTTTTATCATTACACGATATTATTTTAGTGTTATTAGTATTATCTATTATTATTATTATTATTATTATAGTTAAACACACATCTTACATTTATTCACTACGAGATCATATCTCAATTACTTACACTTTTTATTTGTTTTGTTGTTCATTTTATTTTTATTTTGTGTAATTATTTGAATTAAAAAAATAGTTACTAAAATTATTAAAATGATAAAATGGACAAATAATTTTTATTGTGAATAATTATTTTAATTTAACAAATAATAATTAAGAGGATAAAATTGTATAAACAAAAGAGGACACAACAAATGTATATATATTTATATATATATATATATATATATATATATATATATATATATATATATATGTAGTTATTGTATTGTTATTACTTTTATCACTACGAGATATTATTATAATGGTATTATTATTATTATTATTATTATTATTATTATAGTTAGACACACATATTAAATTATTTTACTACGGGATCGTATTTTAATTATTTATTATTTTTATTTGTTTTGTTCTTAATGTATATCTTTATATATAATTATAAATTATTATAGTTGACATTAACTTTAGTGTTAGCATTAATATTAATATTTATAGCATAAATATTATTATTGTTATTGGTATCATTATTATTTTTATTATTATTATTACTATTCATAATGGTGTTATTATTATAAGTGTGCTTTTTTAATTATAGAAAATGTTCTTATACTAAATACTTTTGCTAAATAAAATTTTAATCTTTTAGGTTTCTATAATTTATCATTTATATTAATATTATTATTAGTATTTTTAATGGTTAAATAAATATAATAACAATTATATTATTATTCTAAAAAAATTTAAAATAAAAAAAACAAAAAGATATTCGCACATATCATGGGCTTTTATAATCATTTCATAAATTCAATTAACTGTATTATATTATGATATCAATTATATTTATTATATATAAAAGTTAAATTATTATTGTATCACTTAGATTTACTATTTCATTACTTTAATAACAACATTTATTACAATATAACTTAATTTTCATAATATTTCATTACATAATATTTTTACAATTTTATTATTTTAATATATAAAATAAAACAAATACGTCCCGTGCATACGCACGGATTAGTATACTAGTTTAGTTTAAAAATAAAACACAAATTTTTACGTAGCTTGGAAGCGAAATATTTAACAATATATATTAAAACCTACTAATTTAAGTAATATAATTAATTAAATAAAATTTTAAAAATTATTATTTCTAGAAAGGATAACAATCGAATGGAGTAAGTACGAGTTTTGATTATACTCATTTATTTTCGAAATACAAATTAATATTCATTCCTATCATATATGAAATTCATGTTTCATTCTTCTCCATTCTAAACAGCAGACTTTGCTAGCATCCACTAAGGTATTCTCTAAATATTAGTTAAATAAATTTCTTAAAAAAAAATTATAGCAAAAATTATGATATTTCAGATATTCAATGTTAAAGGCATACATGTTCTTTTCTTCGATATCAACTTTATAAAAAAACAATAATACTAAATAATCGTAGGTAATTATATTTCATTTATTCAAAATATAACTCACATAAAGCCATAAATTATATATGATCACCATATTAGTTATTATTCACTTAAATAAAATTTACCATGGACCATTCGGTCATATTAATTAAACTCGACATTCTCTCATTCAAGAATTGGAACACCAGGTAAGAAAATGACAAAAAATATTTTTACAATTAATTTATTAAAAAATAATGTTGAAACAATTGATTTCACTAACATATAATTTCTTTTAGTTATAATTTAGTTTTTATTTTTGAAAAATTTATGCAATTTGATATTTTTTAAAAATTTCTCAAAACAGATAAAAGATTTTTTATTAAAATTGATACTAAGAATCTTGTAATTATATAAATAAAATAAATTTTCTTATTAATAATTTCAATTTTGTTGAAAAATGATTAATCTGGTAAACATTAATTTTTATAATCATCGTATATATTTTTAAGCAAAAATATTACTCGAAATAATTTATTCGATATTGTTAGGAAATTCGAATAATTTAAAATATATTTTCTTTTTTGAGATTTTTTTTAATAATGAAAATAAGTTTTAAAGTGGACAATATATTTTTTAACTATCAATTAAAAAAAAATATTCAAAAGGTAGGATTTTTATTATCTTTAGATGTTGACAAAGGATTTATTACGATCTACACAATAATCTCACATTATTTAAATATTAAAATTAAGAGTAATTTAAATATATCCCAATAACTTATAATTTTATAAAATTAAAATGATTGAGTCTCTATTTACAAATTTTCTTATATAGTTATACAGAATAAGAGGAGTTTTAACCTTTTTTTTTTCATACTATTTATTCTTAACCCCTTTTTTTAGTATTTACAGTTTTTTTAACTCTTCAAATAACATTTCTTTTTTCGATATTTTTATAACTTTTCAAGTCTTCAATCAACAACTTCTTTCTATTTCAGAGTCTCATATTCTCCTTCTATGCTTTTGAATCACATGTATTTATTTAATTTGGTATTGCTTATGAATCAAAGATTAGACAACATTAGCTTTTTTTTGACTTCTATATTGATATTCACCGACACAAAAAGGCCCTATAACGTCACCCATATAACGTTTGTCCAGAAAAAATCCCACGTTAAAAATGATCGGTGACATTTTTGTAAATTATTTGACTTGTTTAACATCTGTCCATTCCAACACAGACGTAATTTAACGTCTGTTTTCTGACGTTATTTTGACGTTACCCAATACGACATCGATGTTTGAACAGACGTCAAAGATAAAAAATATCGGACGTTAAAAGTCTTTTTGGTGTTAGTGATTACATTTTAAAAATGGTAAGAGTTGAGTTTTATTTTAAGATAAATTTTAAATGAATAAATCTTTGAATTTTTTTTAAAAAAAAATTAGACCTTCACTATTTATTTTATTCAAAATTGTATTACACTAAAACTCTTCTCTTTAAACTCTTCTCAAATTTAGAAAATCTTCTAATTTTGTTATTCTATCGAACTAATTTTTCAATGAACTACAAGGATAAGGTGAACCGATTAGTTATGAGTTTGGCAAATAAATTGTAACATCCCATTTAATTAAGTACGTGACATTAAAGGAATGTCATGAGAAAGATAACATAAAAGCGCGGTCTGGGAGTCTTAAACTCAACTCCAAACAACTCATGGCACACCACGATGCCCAAAAAAAACTAGAGGAAAAGTTAAACAGAGTGCATAAATCTAAATACGAACAGATACATGGGTCGCAACCCTAAATAAACTCATTCAGAAAATACAAACTAGTCCACGCGGACTATGCAGCGGAATCTCCATTTCCTTACTAACCTCTGGAACCTCGCCCATCTGCTCCCATCAATTAAATTGATGATCATCGCAAGAAAGAAGAACCACATACAAGACAACCATACAACAAATCGGGTAAGCTAATGCCAACAACATATAACATACAGTCAAAATATAGTTATCACCATTCAATATCCATACATCATCCAAGCATGTTATGACTCTCAATCAATACACTACGACTCAACTCGACTTATCCGGATACGTATAACTTGGTCGGATTCAGCGGATGTTCGCACTTGTGGTGGATACCTCTGCTCACCACTGAGCTGCTCACCCCCAAGCAATGTGTTACAAGTGTTACGATGAATCAATTTTCCCTCACCACAAGGTTAGCCCTTAATGAATTTCAGGCCTCTTGCTACTCTCACCACAGAGTCAGTCCGCTCTAAGTGAGACTAACTGACACTCTAAGGAGTCAGTTAGTCTCACTTAGATGGGGCACCACCATGGACACCCACTAACAGGGGCCGTGGAATTACGTCCCGACCACTGAAGCGCGACCCCGGAGGTCTCACCAAGAGATCCCAAGGAATTTACATGCTGACGCGGACCAACATTCATAACTCAGCAATAAGAGAACATTAAATCATATTTACAATTCCATACCAACCCCTGAGATTAATTCCTCATACGCATATTTCCTTTAGTTCCAAACCACTCATTCATTTCACATGTCAAGTTCTCACAATACCCATTATTCATCATTTATGAATCATGTCACGCATATATATCACTCCATTAGGCATATATCCATACATATGTGTCAACACCCAATTTCGTCCGGGTAAGAAATAAAAAAAATTTCCTTTAAAATAATTAGGAGAAGGGAAAAATATGAAAAAGTGAGCATTGATTTGTATATAGATATATTCCTACTTTTACTTTCATCCCATTTTTAATTTTTATTTTTATCTTGTTTTATTTTATTTTATTTTATCCTTTTTATTTTATTTAATTTTATCTTTAAACTTTTAATTTAAATTTTAATATTTTTGTTTACTTTTCTTATTTTGTTTTATTCTTTTTGAAAAAAGTATATAAAAAAGGGTGAAAATAATAAAAATGAGAAAAAGTAAAATGAAAGTCAATAGTGCGTCTTCTCTACACTTTTGAGACTTGGCATGAGAAAGGAAATGGTGGGGAGGTGTATCACTGCGTGACAGCGCCGGTGGAATGGCAGAAGCCAACCTGCATCTCACTTTTGGCCCTTTTCTAAAACCAGCACAGAATATGAGCGAAAGAGGAAACTGGCATGGTAAGAACAACGGTCAAACCATTTGAAAAAGGGGGACTCTGGCACAAGGGGCAGCTCACTCGCAGGGGGAGAGGAAAAAAGACATTTTAAAAGAAAAAAGGGGAACCGGTTTCTGCAGAAGGAAGGGAGGGGGAAGACGAATTGGGAGAGTCTTTTTTCACAAGATCACATAGGGCAAGAGCAACAAAGCAAGAAAAAAGAAAAAAAGAGGAGAATGGAATCAACAAGCAACAAGAGAGGAACAACGAACAACGAGCAATACAAACAGAAGGAGGCTGCTAGAGGTAAGCATCAATATATGCTTTGTTTGTTGCTACTGGTTCATGATTATGTTACTGCACGAGTTGTAGTGTGGGTTAGTGTGGGTTGAGTGATAGAAAACATATTCCACATTTACTCCGTTACTGTATGAGCACTACATTCCTGTCACCGTTCAAGCCCCAACCGAATCCCCACAGCCACGGTTTCCTACACCATCATCAACACACCAAAACGCTCATTCTCCATCCAATGCCGCAAACCATTTTCCTCCATTACCACGCATACCCATCACCGTCTTCATCTCAAATCTGCACGAACAACCCAAAATAAAAGAGCAAAGAACCAGAGAACCAGAACCCCATCCCATAACCCCCATTTCAGTGCCAAATATCCTTGTTTCATTTTCCCCAATCAGCCAAGTCCAATCATAGCCCATAGATAAACAGAAGCGAGGCTGCCGGCGGTTCGGGGCCATGAACGGAGGAGCGTGGTCGCGTGATGGTTGCAGACCCAATCACGGTGGCTGGCACGGCGATGACGAGCTGTGGAGTCTCCGCGTACCTCTCTTCGTATGGAAGAGGATGAGGGGCGAGGGGGCGCTGGCGTGGACGTCAGCGGCGGCTGGAACCGTTGACGACGGTCTCCAACAGGCGGGACTTTGAGGCCGTGAAGGGGGATCAGCGCAGCCCCTGTCTCGCGCGCGTCGAAGAAGAAGAAGGAGACGCAGATGCAGTAGTGTTTTCGCGCGAGAAGTGGGGTGAAAGGTGATGGCGTCGCCGATGAAGCCTCTCGTGGAGGTCGCGGTGGTGGGGCGTGCAGTGGCGGCGCGGACAGTGTGGTGTGCGGATGGGAAGAAGAGCTGCCGTGCGTGCGTGCGTGAAGGAGAGATTTACCCTTAATTAGGGTTTCGTTTTTTTCCTTTGAAAGAATGAAAGAAAGGGCCTGCCATTTGTTTTTTTTTCATACACCCGTACTACAAGTACCCCCGTTTTTACCTCATACACCCCTCATGTGCTATGTTATGTTGCATCCTTTCTTTTCTTCGTGTACACCTGTTTTTAATCCCTGCACCTCTATTTTGTGTTTGCTCAGAACACCCCTCCATTACCACATGCACCCCTGTTTTTTTATCTCATACACCTCTCAGCTTCTCATCTCTTTTCTTCTCGCACCTCCAATTTCTTATAACTTTACACCCACTATGTTTACTAATCTGCACCACCATGTTTACTTATCCCACTGCCTTTGCATGTTCTATTGTATTTTTGGGCATGTTTTATATTTCACTTGTCACACGTACACACTTGATTAACTTCATGCACCTCCCATGTTATTCATGTACCACCCTTTTAAATAATTTCATCCTTTTATTTATTTATTCTTATTAAAAAAAACAAATATATTTGAAAATTATAAAAAAATTTGCAAAAAAAAATCAAAAAAATAAAAACATTCTCTTTCACTTCATTGTGTCTGTCTGGTCGCTCGCACCGTGTGACACTTATTTTCTAAAAAAACACCAAAAATAGTTTTCTTTCTCTTTTAGTGTCTGTCCGGCCGTTCGCGTCGCGTGACACATATTTTCAAGTAATTTAAAAATACCAAAAAAATATATATAAAAATTTCAAAATATAAAAACATCAACTTTTTTTTTAACAAATATCCTTTTAAGAACTACGCGATCCTTGATTCTCCCCTGTGAGATACGTAGGAGCAAGGCCAGTCCTTGTCAAGTTCACCTCTAAAAATCAAATCTTTTTTTCTCAATTGTTTTTTTCAAATATGTTCTAAAGAACTACGTAACCCTGATTTCTCATTTTGAATGAGAATACGTAGGACCAAGGTCAATCCTTGTCGGGCCCAAAAAATTTAAAAAAAGTATTTTGTTTCTTTTAGCATTTTTATCTTATTATTTTTGGAGAAAATTAATATTTTGAAAACCACATCAACTTTGCATTTTTAATTAAAGGTACCGCCCTCGGGCGGGCGCGGTAGGGTGCTAACACCTTTCCTACGCGTAACCGACTCCCGGATCCAAAACCTGGTTTTTCGCAGACTTGTTTTATTTTTATGGTTTTCCATAGTTTTCCAGAATAACTATGGTGGCGACTCCCAATCTCTTTTCAAACCCGTTTTCTTTTTTGGTTCGTCGTCCCGTCGCGATTTCGGTTGCGACAATATGTACATGTATTTCATCATGGCAATCATACCCAAACAATTCCAATCATAAGAGAGCAAACACACAACCAAACACCACACTGTCTCGCCCAATCCCTCGCTCAGGCTGAAGGGTCTCGCTCAGGCGAGTCCCCTTCGCTTAGGCGAGGGCTCGAAAAGAGCATCAAAAAGCAATGCGGGATCTCGCTTAGGCGAGACCCCTCTCGCTTGGGCGAGATGCTCGCTCGCTCAAAAATTTGAGCGGGTCGCCTGAGCGACCTCTCGCGCAAACTGGTTTGGGCGAATCCCTGTTTGTCTCGCCTAGGCGAGACTGGCTCGCTTGGGCGAGATTAACAGGTCTTGCCACTGTTTCACCTGCAACAGCCATGTTTTTCGAACCAACCAAGCATACAGAGCACTCTTACACATCAAATTGAAGGATTAATCCAAACAATCAGTAACTAACTCAAGAACAGTCAAAACAACACAAAAAACTGGAACCCTAACTTCCCGTACCTAGAGGAAAGGTTAACGGAAGCCTTGGCGGCACGATAGCTAGCACTGTTGTCCTGGGAACGGCTAAAGAGCTGGAAAACAGCGGAGAAACAGAGTCAAGGGGAATTAATATGAAGTCCTAACTGGAACAATGCCAAGGAAAAAAATCATACAAGCTAGAAGGGGCACTTACGCGGAGTAGGAACTGAGTTTGAGCTAGCTCGAGGTGGACCTTAGGGCAAACCCTAGCAGAGCGTTCTGTGAGGGGAAGGGAAAGTGACGGCTGGATCTGTGAGAATGAGAGAGTGGAAGCGTTAGGCAGATTAGGGTTCAGTTTTATCATTTGGGCCAGCCCTAGGCCTACTTACAAGGGCAGCCCTTTACTTTAGGGTAGAATTTCATAACCAAGATTTTCATGGGCCTTACATAAATAATTCCTAACCTAGGTTTAATTTCTTTTGTTATTCTCTTTGGTGTAGGTTTAATTTCTGAGAGCTTATCTGTATTGTTTTAGATTATATAAAGTGTCACAAGGAGGTTTTTTCAATGGGCTTGTTTTAATTAAAGTAAAAAAGGGAGTTAATAATGACATTTATGCAATGTTTTGATTGTTTAGATGTGTAAAATTATGTGCTGGTAGAATTGTAAAGTCTATGCACATAAACGATGAAAAATCTATATTTTAGTATGATTTTGGATTTATTTGAAATATGTATGTACTTCCCGATAAGTGTCTCTGTATGAATTAACTTAAATTAGTCTAAGAATTTATTTGTTTTAGGATTTAATAAAGACAAAGAAACTCAAAGATCAAATATGATGACTACTACAAATTTAATCTATATGATTATATAAATGTGAAAGTTTAGCAATTATAAATACAATAAGAACAAAGAAACTTCAATAATGACAGAAAAGAAAGGAAAAGTAAAGAGAAAAATATGAAAGTACTTGAGAAACAAAAAAATGGTTAAGAGGGAGGTAATTTTATGCTTTTCCAAGATAAACTTCAAATGAAAAATAATTACTTAACTCTTAACCATCACGATAAGCCTCAAAGAACTTTCTCTCTCAAAATTCAATATATCAAAAGTGTTTATCTTCGTGTGCAAAATAAATCAAAATTAGAATCCTAAAAGATGCTCATTGGTTGAAATCCTTGGAGGTTTAAAATTTTAAGTTCCCTTGTTTAAGTTCCCACTCGACACCAAAAAAAAAAAATACAATCAACGCATTTCCTAATTATGAATTCAAGAAATACAAAATAAAGAAAATAAATTATTTTTGGGAATAAGAATATCTTGTCTTGTCTGATTAAGAGATGTTGGATGGGGTGTTTACATTATTTTATTATTTTTCTTCTTCATCTTTTGTTATTTTCTTCTATTATTGTTTTGGAGGCTTTCAAAATCGAATATCATTCAAGTAATATCTTAGTGTTAAACAATATCTTATAATTTAAACAATATTCAAACAATATATTATGATTACGTTTATTTTTAATCATTGTATGAGGGAAGTAATAAATGAATAATATAAGCAAGAGCGTGTAACTTAAATTTGAGAGATCAAGATAATTTTTGCTCCTTCAAAATTAATAAGATTTTCATCTCTGCTTTACAGCTTTCGTCGCCCGGCGCTAGTTTGTTCTCGCTCACGCTCATGTTACGGTTTAACATTTTTATATTTTTTTGTTACTTTTTTTATTTTGGATATATATATATATTTCTCCTTTTTCTTTTTCAATGTAATAAACACTAACATCTACCTTCAGTTTTTTATTCATGTTGATTTTCTTCTCTAGCCATGGCCTCTCTTGCTTTTTTTTTCGTAGGTTATTTCTTTGCTCTATTTGTTTTTTACATGGAATTACAAAATTTTATGATGGTAGATAAGGCGAATTTATAGTATATAATGGATGCAAATTAACTTCATTTGATAAACTGATTTTGTGAGGTTGAGTTAAATTTAAAGTTCACTTCTTAACATAATATTAAAGTCATAAGTTAGAACCTATCATAAATATATTTATTGTTTGTTGGGTTTGTCATCCATTGTTGGATCACCCATATGTCTAGTCTTACATTCTTGATGTATATGCATCGACATCAAGATCTCAAACATCAAGATTTCAAAGGTGAAGAAAGTAAAACACTCACTGTAGGCTCTTTTTTTTTTTAATACTAATATTTCTTTATTAAATTAATCATAAAATTATGTCTAAGAAAATAATGTATGATTTTTTTAGAATTAGTTATAAAATTATGTTTAACAAAAAAAGGGTCTGAAATTCTTTTTTTAGCACTAATATACCTTTATTGATTAATTATAACTTTATGTTTGAGAATATAATTCAATTATTATCAATTTTTGTTAATTTTTATTGGTATTAAAAATGTATTTAATGAGTTAAAACCTTCTTTCAATACATTATAATTATTAATTTTCATTAGGAGAAAGAGAATAAGTAGTTATCTCTATACTCATATAATCAATTTGATTTCTTTTTTCTTTTACTTTTCATTTACTAATTCCACCCATTGTCTTTTTCTTGCTTTCTATTATAGAGTTATGTTTTTTTAGATTTTTAGCATATTGCATTTCTTGAATATCATGTTGCCTATGTGTAATAATCTTTTTATTATCGTTTCTTGTTTTTCTTTTATCAACAAATGTTAGTTGTTAGTTTTTGTTAGTGGAAAGAGCTATCCCACAACCTCTCTCACCCTTCTTCTAAACCCACCAAATAAATCTTATTCCTCTAAATTGTTAACAGATGGATTGAATTCACAACCTCATCTTTTGTTAGTATGTTTTTGTTTTGATGTTGGTTTTATTTTTTATTTTTTGAATTTGTATTGGGATTATAAATGTGTTTCTTTTACCCAGTTTTATTATTTGGTACTTTTTAATTTATGATTTTGAAAGTTTTCTGTATATATTTTGATGAGGAACTAAAAATTTTGTTTGAATTCTATTACATAACTTTTAACTAAGTTAGGGTTAAGTCTTTTGGTGGATAATAAAGATGAAATCTCATATGAAATAAGTGATGAACATAAACTAAAATTAGATATCAGTGTGAAAGTTATATGAAATTAATTACGACAATTTAATATAATTTTACATAAAAAAAATCAACAAATAAATTTTGAATAAAAGACTTTAAATTTGTCTTAGGTCTCCAAAACCCTTAAAGCATCACTGTTTAACGTGATGTGATAGGTTAAAAATTTTATATCGACTAAAAATAAAACAAATATATAATTTATAAAAAAATATGTGTCATCGATTTTGATTTTATAAAAAATATACGTAAATTGTGATATTTAATAGGTGTGCTTGAATATTAAAACTTGGTGATTCATGGAGATTTATAGTCACTCAAACTGAGGATTGATTAGAGATGTCAATGTGAGCCGGAACCCGTGAGCCAACCTGGCTCACCACGTGTTCGAGCCGGGTCGGGTTGGGAAATTTTTTTTTTTGTGATAATGGGTCAAAACGGGTTGAGCTCACTTAACCCACGGGCTATGCGGGTTCGAGCCGAGTTATGGTGAGCTGACCCACCAACCCACCTATATTTAAAAAAACCTAATTTAATAAAATTAATTATTTAAAATTAATATTTTTCAGAATCTGAAAAAAATTTAGACAATCCCTAACTCATTTCATTTTCACGCAGCGCGCAAATCCCTTTCTCTTTTCCTTTCCCTTTCCCTGTCGTGATGGTGCCATAGGTGGTGGTCGTCGGTGGTTCTTTGACGACGGTGGTCGACGTTGGGTGGCGGCCGTTCGGTGGTGGTCGAGCTGAGGAAAAATGCAATCCCCAACCAACCTAGTCCTCTTCTCATTTTCAATTTCGACCCACACAGCGTAGTTCCCTTCCCTCTCAGTCGTGTCCGTCGCGATGGTGCCCACAGGTGGTGGTCGTCGGTCGTTCTTTGGCGGCGGTGGTCGACGTTGGTGGCGGCCGTTCGGTGGTGGTCGTGTCGAGAGAAAACGCAATCCCTAACCTAATTCTCTTCTCATTTTCATTTTCGACCCACTCGCACTTCTCTTCCATCTCACTCGTGTTCGTGGCAGTGGTGCCCAGAGGTGGTGGTCGTCGGTCGTTCTTTGGCGGCGATGGTCGACGTTGGTACCGGCCGTTCGGTGGTGGTCGAGCCGACGCTTCTTTTGCTCGTGCTGCTCCTGTGCCTAGCCACTTTCAGGTTTCTTTCTTTCCCTTTCTCTGTTTTCTTCAATCCTGATAATATGTTCTGCAGCATCAGTGACCACTGTAATTACGTTCACATACAGTTTCATCACCTACAGTTATTACGTTCACATAAACATCAGTTACTACTGGCAATGCTACTAAATGTGTTCAAGTTTTTAAATTGTAGAAAGATCTAAATTGGCCACAGTAATATTCATTCTAAACTTGTATTTATATGTGTAATTATGTATGATTTTGTTTTTGCTAAGGGAGTTTTCCAGACTATTAGTCTCATATCTATGATTCTGTTTCTGCGATATTGGTATGATGCTGTGAGAGTGTTGCATATCTATGATTCTGTTTCTGCGATATTGGTATGATGCTGTGAGAGTGTTGCATCTCTATTATTTGGTTTCTTTTATAAGTAGTGGCATAGTCAATTTGGAAACCTTCATGTTATGGAATATGGAACTTGAAGAAATAGAGTGAAGTGGAATATGGAACTTGAAGAAATAGAGTGAAGGAGTTAGTTTTTTTGTAACAGGATGATCATGGCTTCTCCAATCAGATTGTATAAGATTGTAGATGATTAGGTCCACAGGAAGCACATGAAATTTCAAACATTGTGTTTGTTATTAACTCATTTTGCCATGGGACTTACTATTTTGTATATTTTTGTTTGTTTGTGGTGCATAACATCCATCTCATAAATCACCAATTTTTTTATAGGCATTATTCAGCAATAGATAAAAAAAGAGAAGAAAAAAAATTACAAATATGATTTTTTTTTTAAAAAAAAATCTTTTTTTTAATTTTTATACGGGTTAGTGAGCCAACCCACTTAACCCACCAACCCGTGGTGGGTTGAGTCGGGTTGGAAAATTTCTGGCTCACCAGAAAGTGAGCCGAGTTGAGTTAACAATTTCCAACCCGACCCGTGGTAAGCCAACCCGTGTGAGCCGGGTTGACTCACTTTGACATGTCTAGGATTGATCACTCAAGGGTCCGTGAAACTGTGACTAAAGCTCTAGTTTATACATAATTAATGAATCTATGCTTTCAATTATAATTTATCCAAATTATTTTTAAATTCATTATAAAATAATTTTAGTTTATAAAAGATGTATTTCAATTTTCCTTTTCCTTTTTTTTTTCTTTTTTTCTTTTTTTCTTTTAGCAGTGTTTATATATATATATATATATATATATATATATATATATATATATATATATATATATATATATATATATATATATATATATATAACTTTTCAGGAGTATATAAAAAACTTTCCAAACCTAACCAAACATTAAAATCAATAATATTAAATAAAAATAACTTGATTATTTCATTGAATAAAAATGTGATAAACAAGTTATTAGTATTCCTTTTATGTTTTACATACTTTTATTTATTTCTGTATTTTTTATAATAATTATTTTTTGTATTCGGTGTTTTATTTATTTCATCTATTTTTATACCACTTTTTCCAAGACTTAAATTCTAAAGTCTATAGAACGAGACCACAGAGACTTTTTACTTTATTTTATTTTTTTGTTGACTTTTCTTTTCGACTACCGAGTTGTAACTCTTATTTTTTTAGAATAATGATATTTTAATCTATTCTTTTTTATCCATTTTTAATCCATCACTCTTATCACTTTTAGATCATCACATCATATCATTGTAAAAAATTAAAATAAATTATTTAAGAATGATGAGAATAATAGATTAAAAATGAGTCAAAAAAAAATGGATTAAAATATTATTTTTCTATTTTTATTCAAATCAAGTATTGCCTCAGTCATGTAACTAGTCTTTTGGCAGAGGCGGATCTTAATAGATCTCAAGGGTCGTGGTTTCTCAAAAATTTTAGAATTTTCTAAATATATATTAATTTTTTTAAATGACTTTTTTAGATAAATTTTATTTATAAAATATAATATTTAGTATTAATAAATAAATAAAATTATAATAAAAAATAAAATTTATTAAGATTTTTTGTTTGTCTCTTCTTGTTTTGTTATATTCAATTTTTTACTCTTATATATCTTCTTTTTGTTTTTGAAAAAAAAAATAGAAAGTTAAACAAATTCATTTTCTTTGCTCTTTCCATTTTTAAAAATACAAAAGATAACTCTGTAATTTAACAGTGAAATACTAGTTTGATATTTCATACTTTTTCATAACTATTTTTTAAATTTGTGACTTTTATCATTGATTTCTTTTTAGTAATCACATTTCTTAATCTTTTATTAAATTTTGAAAATTATTTATAGTCTTTCTTTTTAAATAAATACATCGATGGAGAATAAAATCATATATTTATTTATAGTAATAAAAGGAAAGATACATGTGAAGATGATAACAATACAGATTTATTTTCTTCTTTACAAATTTTCAAGCATGGTACTAAAGATACAATGGTTGAATTAAATGAATCCTTACTTAAGATTCAAATAATTATCAATAGGAAGTTTCATATTAATCTTTTGAAAATATCAAATGAGGGTAAGAGATGAAATTAAAAAACTTATTTAAAATCAGTTTGATATAAAATACAATTTTAAAATTATATTTTTTTTAAGAAAAAAACAAAGAGATATTAATACTAAATTATATATATTTTTATTATATTATTATATTAATGGACAATGAAAATTTAAATGTATTATTTTGATCCTTTCAAACAAATTTTGATAACAATCCACTACTCTCTTTGCACGTGTCGTTCTATTAGTGTATATATATATATATATATATTTCGTTTTAAAGAAGTTGCAACCCATAATTTGGGACAAAACTTTTGTGATATAGCACAACAAATACGGTTGAGTTGGTCTTTATTGTTGATTGGTTATTGACTTGACCAAGAAAATATGCCACCACATTCAATTACCAAATTCTATATAACTTTCCTAAGAACAGTTACTAGCTTATACTTTCTAAACTAAATGAAGCTTTTTTTTCTCTCACACTGCTTACATCTTGGTCTATACTCATTCATCTTTTCTCTCTCTTTATATTGAAATTACTATGGTCTTTGCATCAGGAAATGAAACCGAATCATTTTGCATTGCTCAAGTCAAGGAATCTATACTTTTGTAAAATTAAAATATTAAATTTGATTATTTGATTGAATAAAAATGTAATACAAGTTATTAGTATTTCTTTTATGTTTTACATATTATAATTTATTTCTATATTTTTTATAACCATATTTTATTTTACTTCATGTTACATTTATTTATAATTTTTCATTTTCATATATTTTTATTTCACTTTTCCAATACTTAAATTATAAAGTCTTGAACAAGACTTTTTTAATTTATTTTATTTGTTCGTCGTTTTTTATGGGTTAGTTGACCGAGTGCTACCCACCCACCCGGCACCTCTTATTTTCCATTCAAAAGTATTGTCTCTCTCATGTAATAATATAACCCACCTATTTCAAAAATATAAATGAAAAATAAATAAATTCAATTTAATTATCGTTTTCATTACGGTATTATTCGTTATCGCTTTTTTAAAAATAAATATGGTTAAATATATTGTTAGTTTCTTAGTAAAAATTAAAATTAGTTTTTTATAAATTTTAAATTAATTTAGTTTTTAATATTTAAAAATACGTGTTAACAAAATTATATTTAAAAAATACGTTTGAAATATCAAATAAACTTAACAAAATTATATTTAAAAGTACATAAATTTAGTAATTTTAACTCAACTATGTTAATTTATTTATCTTTAGAAAATAAGTTTAAAAAATTAAATAAATTTAACAAAATTATATTTAGAAATACGTAAATTTAATCATTTTAACTAAATTATGTTAAGTTTATTCATCTTTAGAAAATACGTTTAAAATGTCAAATAAACTTAAAAAAATTATATTTATAAAAATGTATAGATTTAGTCATTTTAACTAAACCATGTTAAGTTTATTCATTTTTAGAAAATATCTTTGAAACTTCAAATAAACTTAACAAAATTATATATAGAAATACATAAATTTAGTCATTTTAACTAAATTATGTTAAGTTTATTCATTTTTATAAAATACATTTAAAACGAAAAATAAACTTAATAAAATTTGATTAAAAATTATATCTACGCATTTTTAAAGTTAGAAGACTAAATTAAATCATAATTTCGAAGAAGAACTAATTTTCATTTTCAATAATATATATATATATATAATCCAAATAAAAATTATGATAACTCTTTATATGAGTTAATATTATGTAAGTCAAATTCATCAGATTTGCAACTGCATTAGGTATTTCCATTTTTAAGTTAAAAGAAGGCATATACAAACTAATACTATGTGAGTAGAAAGATTAGTTATTTCTTAATTACAACTTTAAATTTTAGTCTAAATAAACTTAATATTCCATAAAAATATACTTGGCTCAAAATATAAAACATATGAAACTGATCAACCATTTTGTATATATCATTTTAATTACTATTATTATTAGAAAAATATAAAACATATGAATTAACTTAGTATGCTTTCGTTTGTATTTATTTTTTGTTAAGTTTTCAAGAATCTCATTGAATTATTATTATTATTATTATTATTATTATTATTATTATTATCTGAAATTAAGTTTTAACCACATTCTTAATTGAACTTTAACACTTAAACTATTTTTTAAATTAAATTAGTTATTCTTACTACATTCAGTTACTAGATTCAACAGTCACACATAACTGAGAAATTGAGGTAAGATGAGGTTTAAATAACCATTCTTTATTTCACCCTCTGAAACTGATTTTAAGGATAACATATCTCGGAGGCATCATAATTAACTTTTCTAATTATCGGAAAGGTTTTATTATTTATTTCAATAATTTTTTTACCAACTTAATATTAATATAGGATAGTTAATAAGTAAACTATAATACTCCATCAATATGTGTAATGTAAATTTAACGAGTTAATTTTAAACAAGTAGCTACCCATAATTTCTCATAATTTAGGACAAAACTCTTGTGATATAGCATAAATTAAGTTGACTTGGTGTGGTTGCTTGACTTGACATGGAAAACATGTCACCACATTGAATTACCAAATTCTATATAACTTACATAAGAATAGAAACACCATCATCTACTAGCTTCCACTTCTTAATCAAAATGAAGTTTTTTTGTCGTACACTACTTACATTTTGTTCTATACTCATTCATCTTTTCTCTCTCTTTATATTGAAATCAATATGGTTTACTCCAAACATGACCGTCTTTGCATCAGAAAATGAAACCGATCATTTTTCGTTGCTGAAGTTCAAGGAATCCATATCTAGTGATCCAACTAAAATTTTGTTTTCTTGGAATACTTCTACACACTTTTGTAACTGGCATGGAATCACGTGCAATTCTATGCTTCAAAGAGTTAGAAAGTTAGATTTGGAAGGATACAAGTTGAAGGGATTAGTATCTCCACACATAGGCAATCTATCTCACATGACATATTTCAACATTGGAAATAACAACTTCTATGGAGAAATCCCCCAAGAAATAGGTAAGTTGTCAAAACTCCAGTACCTTTCTGTTGCAAATAACTCATCGTTGGTAGGAAAATTTCCTTCAAACTTGACTGCTTGCACTGATCTCAAAATCTTGTACCTAAATGGGAACAATCTGACTGGTGAAATACCAGTGGAAATTGTCTTACTTCAGAAGCTTCAACTACTGTTCCTTTTCGAGAACAATTTTTCTGGAAGAATCCCATCCTTCATGGGCAATCTTTCATCCTTAAGCTATCTCTCCCTAGGTTCTAACAACTTTAAGGGACACATTCCACAAGAAATTTGTCATCTCAAACGATTGACATTTCTAGGATTATCTATCAACAAATTGACAGGATCATTTCCTTCTTGTTTTTATAATATGTCATCTCTTACTACATTCTCTGTGACCCTAAATCAACTTAACGGCTCTTTGCCATCCAACATTTTCCACACCCTCTCCAATCTCCAAGTACTTTATATTGCTGGGAATCAATTCTCAGGACCAATCCCATCATCTATAACCAATACATCCATCCTTTCAGTAATTGATCTGAGCGAAAACAATTTTTTCGGGCAAGTTCCGAGTTTGGGGAAGCAAATACATCTCCGGTTTCTAAGTTTAGGTGTAAACAATCTAGGTGAAAATTTACCCAACGATTTGGAGTTTTTAAAATCATTGACAAACTCTAGCGAGTTGCAAATTTTGTCTTTGGCTTACAATAATTTTGGAGGTTGTTTGCCAAATTCTTTGGGCAATTTATCCACCAAACTCAGTGAATTCTATATCGGGGGCAATCAAATATCAGGAGATATTCCAGCCACATGTGGAAATCTAATTGGCTTAATTCTTTTTACTATGGAACGAAATCTCATTCATGGAATTATTCCAACAACTTTTGCGAAGCTACAGAAGTTGCAAGTGTTGGACTTAAGAGGAAACAAATTGTCAAGCTTAGGAACCTTCATAGGCAATCTCAGTCGACTGTATAAATTGGACGTGGCAGAAAACATGCTAGAAGGAAGTATTCCTCCAAGTCTGGGAAATTGCCAAGATTTGCAACATTTAGACCTTTCCCAGAACAACCTCACGGGATCCATACCATTGCAGGTTTTTAATCTTTCATCTCTAGCTACTGTATTTTCATTATCACAAAACTTGTTGAGTGGTAATATACCAGAAGAAGTGGGCAACCTGAAAAATCTCAACTTGCTATATCTGTTTGAGAATCATCTGTCTGGTCACATTCCAGAAACTATTGGAGAATGCATAATGTTGGAGCAACTCTATTTGCATGGGAATTCTCTACAAGGAAGCATCCCATCTTCTTTGGTATCACTCAGAAATCTTCAAAGGTTAGACCTCTCGCGAAACCTCTTGTCTGGATCAATTCCTAGAGTTATGCAAAGCATTTCTTTGTTGCAATATTTCAATGTATCATTTAACATGTTGGATGGCGAGGTACCAACTAAAGGCATATTTAGTAATGCAAGTGGGATAATTGTGACTGGAAATAGTAAGCTTTGTGGAGGTATTTCAAAGCTGCATCTACCATTATGTCCTGTCAAAGCCACCAAACAAGAAAGGCATCACTCACTCAGGTTAATAGCAATTATAGTAAGTGTAGTTGCTTCTCTTCTCATATTGTTGGTTATTCTAACAATCTACTGTATGAGGAAAAGGAGTAATAAACCATCTTTGGATTCACCAACAATAGACCAACTGCCTAAAGTTTCATACCAAAGCCTATACAATGGAACAAATGGGTTCTCATCTTCAAACTTGATCGGATCTGGAAGTTTTAGCTCTGTATATAAAGGAACTCTTGAGCAAGAAGACAAGATTGTTGCCATAAAGGTCCTAAACCTTCAAAAGAAAGGAGCTGACAAAAGTTTCATTGTTGAATGCAATGCACTTAAAAATATTAGACACAGGAATCTGGTTCCGACTTTGACATGTTGCTCTAGCACAGATTACAAAGGTCAAGAATGCAAAGCTATAATTTTTGAGTATATGACAAATGGAAGCTTAGAACAGTGGATTTATCCAGGTTCACCAAGTGCACGACACATGAGAAGATTGAGCCTTCATCAACGATTAAACATCACAATTGATGTTGCTTCTGCATTGCATTATCTTCACCATGAGTGTGAACAATTGATCATTCACTGCGATCTAAAATCAAGCAATGTTCTTCTTAATGATAGCATGGTTGCGCATGTGGGTGATTTTGGTATAGCAAGACTTTTGTCAACTGTCAATCACACCGCTTCTGGGCAAACAAGTACAAATGGAATAAAGGGTACAATTGGTTATGCTCCTCCGGGTATTGTTTTCAGTTTTTAATCATTATTGTTTCTCTAAATTTTCACTTTGTTTTTGTATACTTGTTATTTATCATTATTATTTATTGACAATTTTCTCTATATATTTTAGAGTATGGAGAGAGGTACAAGGTGTCAACTTACGGTGACGTGTATAGTTTTGGAATTCTTATATTGGAAATGCTGACCGGAAGAAGACCTACAGATGAAATGTTTAAAGATGGTCAAAATCTTCGTAACTTTGTTGCAATTTCATTTCCTAACAATCTTTTGCAGATTTTGGATCCAAGAATCATTTCAGAGTATGAAGCAACTGCAGTGGAGGGAAACTGTGGTAATCTTAATGCAGAGGCTGGAAAGTGTGTAGTTTCGCTTTTCAGAATCGGACTTGCTTGCTCGGTGGAATCACCAAAAGAAAGAATGAATTTGGTTGACGTTATCAGAGAGCTTAATCAAATCACCAAGGTTTCTTGATTGGTGAGCAAAAGAGCTACACTAAACTCTCTCCATACATAATTACTGGACACAAAATAGTTATTATATTTAAAAATTAATTTGTGTTTCAATAAAATAACTGTGGTCTATTTTTATAAATTATTCCGCAAGTAGAATGAAGTTTTCATTTTCAAAACTAGGTATAAGCTTGAATAAGTTTTACATTTTTAGTATATAACTAACTTTTGTTTTCTTCCATTACCATCTGATCATAAATGAAAAGAAAATTTAAAAATATCTAATACTTCAAATTTAATGAAATTATTGGATTTCAGGGGATGACTATTGAGTAGAATTAAAGTTGAAATCAAATTCTACATGACGAGGGAAACAGAGATTGTTGGATAAACCAAGGACAACAAATTGTTTGCTGACTTGCCTGAGGTTTTGTATTTATCTAAATAAATGAATTCATATCAATGAAACATTTTCATGGCCGATTTTAACAAATGGAATGTTCCATGCACTCAATATACTTATTGTGTTTATATATTTTACGTTGTGCTTGTATGTTTTACGTGATTCATTATTTTTTGATCTATCGGAATTCCCAACAAAACAATCGAGGTTGAGAATGATAATATGATAATACATGTAGAAGATGAAAACTCAATGTGAACTTACTGAGCTGATGTCATTGCTGTTAATTTTAATGCACTGATGATGATTTTATGCCGATTTCATTTTGTTTTTATTTGGAATATAAAATATATAAAACAGAGGAGCACTTAGGGTAGGATGACGAGAATTGGCGGATAGTGGATAGTTAGTACCTTGTGATATATTTATGCGGAGAGAGTACCAAGTATATTAATATTTATTTATAAACGAGGTAGATGTTGGTATCATCCGTACCTACGAGTATTCTTGTTTGTAAAAAAATAAAAATAAATTTATTTTATTTTTATTAAGTTAAATTTAATTAAAATAAAATAAAAATTATATTTAATTTAATTTAATTTGTATTATATTTCATAATTTTTATACTTTTATTAAAATTTCATTTAAAAAATTTACAAAAATATATATATTTCTTTACAAACGATGGTATGTAAAGTTTATCATATGTTTTAAAAAGTTATTTCTTTTACAATATATTTTAAATTTATTACATACAATATATATAATTGTTCAATAATCATTGACAATTACTTTTATTATTTTTATTATTACAAACTTTCTTTTTTCAACAGAATTTAAAATTTAGATTAATTTAAAACAATCAAAGAAAGTGCATTTTAAAAAAAATTGTGTGTTACACATGTAGAAAGCCTATACAGGTCAAAGTGAGTCAATCCGGTTCACACGAGTTGACTTACCACGAGCCGGGTTGAAAATGAGTGAACCCAACCCGGCTCACTTTCTAGTGAGCCAGAAATTTTGTAACCCGGCTCAACCCACTACGGGTTGGTGGGTTAAGTGGGTTGGCTCACCAACCCACCTAAAAAAATTATTATTTTGTTTAGTATTCAAATATTTAAATAAATTTTTAAGTAACCCATGAGATGACAATCATAGTAAAATCAAGAACTAATGTTTTGATCATGCTCACCACCCATATATGAAGAATTATTTCCAAGAAAATATCCATTAGTCTAAGAAAGCATGACTAATATTACAAATTTTCTGTCATATTATTCAACAAAATATAAATAAAAAAACTATACATTTTTTTCATGCTAATTTAGAAAAAATTGATTATAAGACCGTTGATTACTTGAGTAATTTACTATAAAAATTATAGTTAAAGATTAAAGTATCAACATATATATAACTTGACAATCAAATTGATTAAACATTCAAACTATTCAAATATAATTAAGCAACATTTTAGCATTTAAAAATATGAAATTGTGAACAAATATAATAAGAGTAGTAAAAAATTAAAAAAAATTAAAAAAATTAAAAAAAATTAAAAAAAAAGTAAAAAAAAATAATAAAAAATGTAAAAAAATGTTGGTGGATTAAGTGGGTCAATCCACCTTTAACCCAGCTCGAACTCGTTTAACCCGCGGGTGAGCCGGGTTGAGTTCAACCCACTTTTAAAAAAGTTGAATTTTTCTCGATCCAACCCGGCTCGAATCCGTGGTGAGCCAGATTGACTCACGGGTTAAATCTCATTTTGACATCTCTAAGAAAGCCTAGTTTTCTTAACAAATTAGAAATTATTTTATTAAGTTTTGTTTAGCATATGGTAAATTGTTGTCATGAATGGTTGCAAAATGAGTTTTGAAAATTTATGCAAGAATTGTAACTTTTAAAATAAAAAATTTGATATTTTAAAAATAGAAGATAACGATAGTTCTTTACAACAAACGTCATCCTTTGTACTTTTAACAATAGTTCTTTAAAACAATCGTTGTCGCTTGTACTTTTAGTGATAATTCTTCACAAAAATCGTTATCATTTGTCTTTTTAATGACGGTTCATTATATAAATGGTTGTCTTTATATTTTGAATGATGAGTTTTGACGGCATTGTTTGTCCAATTAAAAGTTTCTTTTTCTTTTTACGTTTTCAATGATCATCGTTTTTTAAAGTTTTGATAACGATTCTAAAACTGTCGTCATTTGTTTACACTTTTATTGACAATTAAGACAATGACGATTTAAAAACAGTCATTTGAAATCTATTTTAATCGTATTTAATATACCAGTGTAGTATTGCAATATTTTTATAATTTTTTTGTCTTCAAACAATAACTTTTTCTTTTTCTTTCAAATTCTCATACTTGCCCTTCTGTGCTCTTTTGACACATTTATTTAATTTAGTATTCTTTTAAAATTAAATATGATAAAATAATAGCTTTCTGTGACTTCTATATGGATATTACGTTTAAAAAATGGTAAGAGTCGAGTTTCATTTTAAGATAAATTTTAAATGGATAAATATTTGAAAGTTTATAAATAAAAACTGGACATTCATTACTTAGTTTATTCAGGACTGTATCTCATTAAAACTATTCTCTTTAAAACTCTTTTCAAATTTAGAACAGCTTATATGTATTGTTTTGGATTACAAAAGTGTCAAAAGGATATTTTTTAATAGGCATATTTTAATTTAAGTAAAGAGAGTCAATGATAACATTTATACAATGTTTTTTATTTTTAAGATGTGTGAAATATGTGTTGGACAGATTGTAAAATCTGTGTACATAAACAATGATATATTTATATTTTAGTATGATTTTGGGTTTATTTGAAGTATGTGTTTATTTAGTGATAAATATTTACTTATGAATTAACTGAACTATTGGAAGAATTTGCTTTGTTTAAGGATTTGCATTTATGAGTAAAATAAGGACAAAGAAACTTCAACAAGGTAACATAAAAAGAACGGCGAAAATGATAAGGAGAAAAGAAAGAAAAAATATGAGAAAACTTAGGAGATGAAGAATAGTTAAGAGGAAGATAATTTTATACTTTTCCAAGATAAGCTTCAAATGAAAAAAATTACTTAACTGTTAAGAATCACGGTAAGACTCAAAAACTTTTTTTTTTTCCCCCACAAAATTCAGTATATCAAGTGTGATGTTTGGGTCATATTTTCCTTGTATTCTCTTTGCACACAATAAAGTCCAAGTTCACCCTTCTCTTTTTTGTTCAAAATTTTCCATTAAATCTTCGTTAGCCCACTAATTGTCAATAAAATACAAAATAAATAAAATAATAAATTATAATAGGGAGCAAGAATATAATGTCTTGTCTAATTGAAAGTTGAAAACAAGGTTAAAGATGTATTTGTGAGATATACGAAATGTTGGATGGTGCTTTCATTGTCTTTTCTATCTAATGTGAGACTTTTAACTTAAACTTGAATTATTCTTGACAATCTCTTTTCAAGGATAAGTTCCTATTAGATTGTGGTTCTATATCTATATATAACATTTGACATCACTTTTACTACAAAATCTGAAGGCAATGGTGTTATGAGTCTTTACTTTTATATAGTGTTTATCTTTGTCTTTTCTATCTAATGTAAAACTTTTGACTCACACTTGGATTATTCTCACCAAAGTAAAAATATCATTCGAATCATATTTTACTGGTGAAACAGTATGCAATGATTAGGCTTATTATTCACCATTGTTTAGCTCAAACAAGAGTATGTAACTTTAGTTTGAGAGATCAACGTAACTTTAATTGAAACTTGATAATTTATGCACATACGTTAAGTCACTCAAATTAAGAATTAAACACTCAAGTGCCAATAAAACTGCAGTTAAAGCTCTAGGATTTGTTGAAAGAATTTTAACAAGTTTATATGACTCAAAGAGTAATTTAATGTTAAGTAAAAAAGAGATAAATACTAGATTTGAACTCTAACAATATATATTAAAATTATATTATATCTAGGGATAACAACGGGATGGAGCGAGGTTTCGCAATTTCATACTCATCCTCATAAAAAAAATCTATTTTCATCTCCATACTCAAACTTAACAGGTATCAAATCAAATTTTTGTCTCATCCTCATCCCCACCGGATAACAGATATATACTCGTACCCATACTCATACCCGTTTTTTTATTGTTTCAATATTAATTCATTAAATTTTATAAAATAATATAAAATTATGAGAAAGAAAGCATAATATTATCAAATATTTAATATTAAATGAAGGGTTGTTTCTTCGATATCAAATATTTAGAAAGAAATTATAATTGTATACATTTCAAATTAGAATACCAAATAAAATTTCATGAGAACAAAAACATTTATTAAATTTGCCAACATTAATGATACCTAGTTGATAAAATTTAAAAATATTTTTAAAAAATATTAAAGGAAAACAAATATTCAAATTAAAATTTATTTTAAATGTCTGTTTACTTTAATTTTTTAAATTCTAATGAATCTCTCTTTACTAATAAAAGTTATAATACATTACTTAACCAAAATTATGCAAAGAATAAAGATTAAACTAATAAAAATAAAATTTCAACATAGATATTGTATCTTTTGCACTTCAATATATGTTGGATTGTTATAAAAAAAATCATAGCAATTATATTAAAATTTTAAATTATAGTAAATAAAATTTATTTATACAATTGTAGTGACAAAATTACAGTTTGATAATGAGTTAGAAAATTAAAAAAAAAATAGTCATATAAAATATATCAAAATACTATTCTACATGATAAATATAAACAACAAATTCAAATATGTGTCTTAGAAACAATTTGAGAGATTATTGAATGAAATCACACAAAAAGAAAATAAATATATAATTATAGGTATGATAAGATGAAAAATACCTTAGAGATATACAAAATTTTGAAATATCAACATAGTGAATAGTTGAAAAATAACGAAAATTGTTTTAGCAAACAAAAAATGTTTTTCAAATGAAAGAGTAAATAAAATAATTTTTTTATATTACTTAGTAAATGAAAAGTTTAACTATTAAATACTTGAATTGAGAGTGTTAGACATTTTCTTGTGAAAGAAAAATGTACAATAAATAAAAATATTAAGAAAAAATAGAAAGATTCAAATGTGAGACATAAAAAATATTTAATTGGATAAAGGTTATGATAATAAGATGAAAAATATACTGGAGATACAAATGAATTTCACGAAAAACAAACAATTAGAAAAATTAAAAAATAAAAAGTGTGTAATAATATATATATATATATATATATATATATATATATAAGATTACTAAATTGACTATGAATATTTTAATAATTTAAACGGAGACGGGAATATGGCGAGTATGGGGAAGGGGATGAATATGTACATCTTCTATCCATCCCTATGCTCAATTGAAAAAGTCGGAGATTCTCCGTACCCATATTTATACACAGTTAATGCGGGGATTTCCCGTCAAAATAGGAACAAGTTTGTGTAATACCCACAAGAACAAGTTTATTTGTCATCTCTAATTATACCGCTTAAACAAAAATTATCTCTCCAATTAAGAAAGATTAAGTCAGAAAGAAAACACGTTTAAGAAACACGAAAATAACTTTTAAGAAAAATTCTCTAATTTAAAGAAATTCCTTATATGATTCACGTAAGTACCTTTTAAAAGTTTTCTCTAATCTAATTTAATTCATAATATCATATATGTTTTTAGGACATCCTTTTATGCAATTAAAATACGAAAAATAAAGAATGAATATATTTTTAATCTTTAAATTAGGAGACTGGCCCGTGCATACGCACGGGTTGTATTTTATTTTTATTTTGTATATTAAGCAGTAAAATATTATGTAATGAAATATCATGAAAATTATGTCTATTATTGTAAATATTGTTATTAAAATAATGAAATAGTAAGTAGTAAATCTAAATGATGTAATAATAATTTCAGTTTTAAGTATAATAAATAAAATTGATATTAAATATAGTGCAGCTAATTAATTTTATGACATAATTGTAATAGCTTATGACCCAAGTAGGGATGACAAATAAACTCGTTTCTCGTGGGTATTGCCTGAACCCGTACCCGTTTTGACGGGAATCCCAGCATTGACTGGGTATGGGTATGGATATGAGGATGTACATTTTGTCACGTCCTCGTCCTCATACCCGTCAAAATACTACGTAATATAAAAATAATTATCTTTTTTTACTCTATTATTATTATTATTATTATTTCATTTGAAGAACTATTTTGTTTCGCTAAAACAATCTTCGTTATTTCTAAAGCATTGGTTATGTTGATATTTAAAAAGTTTTTTTAGATCTCTAAAGTATTTTTCATTTTATCATATCCTTGATTATATAGTTATTTTCCTTCGTGTGATTTCATTCAATGGTCTCTCAAATTGTTTTTAAGACACACATTTGATAATTTTTTAATATTTTTATTTTCATAATGTAAAATATTATTTTGATATATTTTATATAATTATCTTTTATATTTTAACTCATTATCATACTTTGATTTTGTCACTATAATTGTATAAATAAATTTTATTTACTATAATATAAAATTTTAATGTAATTGTCATGAATTTTCTTTTACCACCTCCAACATATATTGAAGTTCAAAAGATAGAATATTTATGTTAAAAATTTATTATTATTAGTTTAATATTTGTTCTTTGCGTTATTTGGGTCAAGTGATTTATTATAACTTTTCTTATTATATAAAAAATATATTCATTTGAATTTAAAAAATAAAATTGAAGTAAAGATACATTTAACATATATTTTTATTTGAGTATTTGTTTTCGTTTTATATTTTTTTACAATTAAATTTTATCAGCTACAATTCATTAATGTTTGCAAATTTAACAAAAATTTTGGTTTTCATGAAATTTTATTTGGTTTTCTAATTTAAAATATATACAATTATAACATAATTTCTTTATAAATATTTGATATTGGAGAAACAACTATCCTCTTAATATTAAATATTTGATAATATTATGTTTCCTTTGTCATAATTTTTTATTATTTTATATTAATTAATTAATTAATATTAAAACAGTAAGAAAATTGGTATGGGTATGAGTACAAGTATATACCCGTTACCTTGTGAGGATGGGGATGAGACAAAAGTTTGATACTCGTTGGATTAGGCATGGGGATGATGATGAATTTTTTCGATGGGGATCAGTATGGGATAGTGAAACTTGTCTCTGCCTCGTCTTGTTGTCATCCCTATATTAAAATAATAAAATATTTAAAGTATTATTTAATGAAATATTATGAAAATTAAATTATATTATTGTAAATGTTGTTATTAAAGTAATTAGTAAATCTAAATGATGCAATAATAATTTCAGTTTTAAATATAATAAATAGAATTGATATCACAATATAATATAATTAATTGATTTTACGAAATAATTATAATAGCTTATGATCTGTGTGTATATTTTTTTATTTTAATTTTTTTAAAATAATAATATAATTGTTATTATATTTATTTAACCATTAAAATTACTAATAATATTATTATATAAATTATAAATTATGAAATTTTAAAAGATTAAAATTCTATTTAGCAAAAGTATTTAGTATAACAACGTTTTCTATAATTAAAAAAAACACACTTATAATAATAACACAATTATGAGTAGTAATAATAATAATAAAAATAATAATGATACTAATAATAATAATATTTATGCTATAAATATTAATATTAATGCTAACACTAAGATTAATGTAAACTATAATAATCTATAATTATATATAAAGATATACATTAACAACAAAACAAATAAAAATGACAAATAATTGAAATACGATCCTGTAATAAATTAATTTAAAATGTGTGTCTAACTATAATAATAATAATAATAATAATATCATTATAATAATATATCGTAGTGATAAAATAATAATAATAATAATACAATAACTACATATGTAAAGAGATATACATTTGTTGTGTCCTCTTTTGTTTATACAATTCTATCTTCTTAATTATTATTTTTTAAATTAAAATAATTATTCATAATAAAAAATATTTGTCCATTTTATCATTTTAATAATTTTAGTAACTATATTTTTAATTCAAATAATTACACAGATATAAAAATAAAATAAACAACAAAACAAACAAAAGGTGCAAGTAATTGAGATATGATCTCGTAGTAAATAAATGTAAAATGTGTGTTTAACTATAATAATAATAATAATAATAATAAAATAATATCTCGTAGTAATAAAAAAAATAATACTAATAATAATAATACAACTTCATATATAAAAAGATAAACAACTTTGGTCTCCTTTTTTGTTTTTTCAATTTTACCCTCTTAATTGTTATATTTTAAACTTAAATAATTATTTAAAATATAAAAAAAAATCAGTTTTATTATTTCACTAATTTTAGTAACTATTTTTTTTAATTGAAATAATTATTCAAATGTAAAGATGAATAAACAACAAAACAAATAAAAGGGTAAAGTAATTGAAACATGATTCATAGGTATTAAGTAAAAGTAAAATTTGTATGTAACCATAATAATAAAAACAATAATAATAATAATAATAACTATTATAATAATTATAGTTCTAATTAATAATAATATAGTAATAATAATAATAATAGTAATATAATAATATAAATAATTGTAGTTAATAATGATAAAAATAATACTTATAGTTGGTAGTAAATATTGGTCATAATAATTATAGTTGATAACAACAATTATAGTTAACAATAATAATAATAATAATTATTATTATTATTATAATTAGAGCTGATAATAATAATAATAATAATAATAATAATAATAATAATAATAATAATAATAATAATAATAATAATAATAATAATAATTAGAGTTATAATTGATAATAATAACAATAATATAAAAATAAAATAATAAATATCATGAAAATTAGGTTATATGGTTGTAAATGCTATTATTAATGAAATGAAGTGTAAATTCAGTCTTAAATATAATAAATAAAATTAATAACACAATATGGTGCAGTTAATTAATTTTACAAAATAATTATAATAGCATATGACCCATGCACATTTTTTTATTTATTTCAAATCTGTTTAGAATAACAATATTATTGTTATTATATTTATTTAACCATTAAAATAATAATAATATAAATTATAAATTATAAAATATTAAAAATATTAAAAATCTATGGTTAAAATACTTCCTTAGTCCTCGTTTTTGTCGCAGAATCTCAATTTGGTCATCGTAATTTTATTAGTCTCAATTAGGTCCTCATTTCTGTAAATTAGTATCAATTAGGTCTTTTCCGTTAGTAGAGAACTAACAACCTTAAGTAGGTGCCACGTGTCAGCTCCTCGTTTTTTTTGAATTTTTTTGAATTTTTCTTTTAAAATTTTTTTAATTTTTTTTTAAATATTTATGTCACGTGTCACTTCTGTAGTGTGCCACGTGTCAATCTAATATGGTGACACGTGTCAAATTAATGTATGAATCTCAATTTGGTCCTCATATTTGTTAAATTGATTTGATTTGAGTCCCAATTTTTTTTAAAAATTTTCAATTTCAGGCACTTCAAATTTAGACCAAATTTTACTTTTATATAATGTTATGATTATTTTTATTAAAATTTTAAATATATTTATTTTAATTTTTTATAAAATTATTTTAAAATTTAAAATTTGAATTTATAAAATTGTTATTTTTAAGCCAACTCTAAAATATTGTTGATATTGAATATTATACAAATATTTCGAATATAAATTTTTTAATCTATATATTTAAAATTTTAAAATAAAATTTAAATAAAGTTTAATGTAAAATATAAATTTAAATAAATTAAATGTTGTTAAAAATATGTAATAGAAATATCACTTGTAATAAAAGTATCATCATTACATTTATAAAAAAAATTAAATTTGTTCTAAATTTGGAGCACATGAAATTAAAATTATTTTAAAAAAATTTGGGACTAAAATCAAATCAAATTAACAAATATGAGGACCAAATTGAGATTTATACATTAATTTGACACGTGTTACCATATTAGATTGACACGTGGCACATTACAGAAGTGACACGTGGCATAAAAAATAATCAAAAAAAAATTCAAAAAAAAAAATTCAAAAATTCAAAAAAACAGGAAGCTGACACGTGACACCTACTTAACGGTGTTAGTTATCTACTAACGGAAAAGATCTAATTGATACTAATTTACAAAAATGAGGACCTAATTGAGACTAATAAAAATACGATGACCAAATTGAGATTTTGCTACAAAAACGAGGACCAACGGAGTATTTTAACCAAAATCTAATTAGCAAAAGAATTTAGTATAATAACATTTTTTTTATAATTAAAAAAAGAACTTATACTAATAACATCACTATGAATAATAATAATAATAATAATAATAATAATAATAATAATAATAATAATAATAATAATAATAATAATAATAATAATAAACAAATGATAATAATAATAATTTTTGTGCTATAAATATTAATGTCAATGCAAATATCCAGGCTAATGTTGACATATTAATAATTTATAATTATATATAAAGATATACATCAACAACAAAATAATTAAGAAGGACAACTAATTAAAATATGATCTTATAGTAAATAAAATTAAGATGTGTGTCTAACTATAATAATAATAATATCATTATAATAATATCCCGTAGTGATAATAATAATAATACCATTATAATAATATCCCACAGTGTCAGTGATAATAATAATAATAATAATAATAATAATAATAATAATAATAATAATAATAATAATAATAATAATAATAATAATAATAATAACAATAGTAATAATAATAATAATAATAATCCACTAACTAAATATATAAAGAGTTACACATTTTTATGTCCTTTTTTGTTTTTTCAATTTTATCGTCTTAATTATTATTTATTAAATTTAAATAATTATTCATAATAAAAAATTATTTGTCACTTTTATCATTCTACTAATTTTAGTAACTATTTTTTTCAATTCAAGAAATACCAAGATATAGATATAAAATGAATAACAAAACAAATACAAAAAGCAAGTAATTAAAATATGACCCGTAGTAAATAAAAGTAAAATATGTATCTAATAATAATAATAATAATAATAATAATAATAATAATATCACTATAATAATATCGTGTAGTGATAAAAATAATAATACTAATACTACTACTAATAATAATATTAATATTAATACAATTACATATATAAAGAGATAAACATCTTTCATATCTTTTTTATTTTATCAATTTTATCCTCTTAATTATTAAATTTCAAATTTAAATAATTATTTATAATTAAAAAATTATTTTTCAGTTTTATTATTTTACTAATTTTAGTATCTATTTTTTTTAAATTGAAATAATTATTCAAATGGAAAGATAAATAAACAACAAAACAAATAAAAATGACAAGTAAACCAAACATGATTCCTACATAGTAAGTAAAAGTAAGATGTGTATCTAACAATAATAATAAAAACAATAATAATAATAATAACTATTATAATAATTATAGTTCTTAATAATAATAATAATAGTAATATAATAATAGAAATAATTATAATTAATAATAATGATAATAATATTTATAGTTGATAGTAATAATGATTATTAATTATAGTTAATAATAATAACACGTGACAGATCTTGACCAATAATTTTGGAGGAGCCAAAATAATTTATAGTAAAAAATTTGAACTCATCAATAATTTATTCAGAATAAAAATCTCCAGTTATTCCTTTTTTAATGTAAATAACCATATTGTGTTCAAGAAATTCATCTTTCATCTTATTTCAAATTTTGTTTTGATAATCTTCATTGTAGAAAATGAAATATTAAGAGTTAAATAAAATGAATTAGACAATTAATCAAGTAAAATACTTTTAATTTGTTTGTTTTTGTCAAAGATTGACATAATTCAATAATGGTGGACAAATCCTTCAAATTTGAATGGGCATGAACATCAACAATAGGGATGGTAAGAGGGCGGGGCGGAGACAAGTTTTGCTATCCCATACCCATCCCCCTAAAAAAAATTCATCCCCATCCTCATACCCAAACCCAACGGGTATCAAACTTTTGTCTCATCCACATCCCCACCGGGTAACGGGTATAATCTCGTACCCATACCCGTACCCATTTTCTTACTACTTTAATATTAGTTTTAATTAATTTTTATAAAGTAATAAAAAATTACGATAAAGGAAACATAAATATTATCAAATATTCAATATTAGGAGGAGGATTGCTTCTTCGATATCAAATACTTTGAAATAAATTATAATTGTTTACATTTTAGATTAGAATACCAAATAAAATTTCATGAGAACCAAAACATTTATTAAATTTGCAAACATTAATGAAACCTAGTTGATAAAATTTAAAAATATTTTTAAAAAAATATAAAAGGAAAAAATATTCAAATTAAAATATATTTTAAATGTTTGTTTACTTCAATTTTTTAACTTATAATGAATCTCTTTTTTATACACGAATAAAAGTTATAATACATCATTTAATCAAAATGACACAAAGAACAAATAATAAACATAATAATAAAATTTTAACATAGATTTTGTATCTTTCGAACTCCAATATATGTTGGATGGTGATAAAAAAATATTCATGACAATTACATTAAATTTTTATATTGTAGTAAATAAAAATTATTTATACAATTATAGTGAAAAAATTTAAGTATGATTGTAATGAGTTAGAAAATAAAAAGTAATTAGATAAAATATATCAAAATAGTATTCTACATGATGAAAATAAACAAAAAATAAAAATATTAACAAATTAACAAATGTGTGTCTTATAAATAATATGGAGACTATTGAAAGGAATCACACACAGAGGAAAATAAATGTATGATTAAGGGTATGATAAGATGAAAAATATCTTAGAGATCTAAGAAAACTTTTCAAATAGCGAAACAAAAGAGTTATTCAAATGAAACAAAAATTAATAATAACAAGTAATTTTTTTTATATTACCTAGTAAGTGAAATGTTCATGTTATTAAACACTTAAATTGAGATTATTAAACATTCTCGTGTGAAAGGAAAATATACAATAAATTAAAATATTAAAAAATAATAGAAATATTCAAATGTTAGAAATAATTTTTTTAATTGACATACATCATTTTAACATAATTACATAAAGGTTATGATAAGATAAAAAATATATTAGATATGCGAATGAGTTTCATAACAAATCAAGTAATTAAAAGAAATAAAAAATAGAAAGTATATATATATATATATATATATATATATATAGGGTTACTTAATTAATTATGAATATTTTAATAATTTAGACGATATGGAGATATGGCGGGGACGAGTATTATGGCGGGGATATGCACATCTTCATCCCATCCCCATACCCAATAGAAAAAATCGGAGATTCCCCATACCCAATAGAAAAAATCGGAGATTCCCCATACCCATACCCATACCCAGTCAACGAGGGGATTCCCCGTCAAAACGGACATGGGTTCGGACAATACCTATGAGGATGAATTTATTTGTTATCTCTAATCAACAATGACATGTTGGAGTGAAATTTTAAACTAATCATATATTTATCAATATACCTATTTTTTTTTAAGTTTAAGACAAAAAAATAATTTATCATAACCTAATAAAAATTGAGACGTGATTACTAACAAAAATATATAATAATAATAATATTATATATTACAAATAAGAGTAATAACTTTACCACTAATAATGTTAATAATACTAATAGTAATAATATATAATAGTAACATATAATAATATTAATATTTGTTATAATTTACTACTATCACTATAAATAATATTTATAATAATAATATTATTAATAATTAGAAATACTAATACTTATAAAAATATTACAAATAATAATATCATTTATAATTAATATTATTGCTGAAATCATAAATAAATAAATAAATAAAAATAAATTAACTTTTGTAGGATTTGAACCCGGGTCCTTTTATACCAGAGTTTTAAAATCATGAAAAAATTAATTTTTTTAACACATGTCAATAAAAGAAAATGGATAATGTAGTAATTTTGGTAGTATCTTCTTTTCTTAATACGTAATAGATTTGAATGAAAAATTAAAATTCATTGGTCATTATAGTTTTCAAGTCTTAAAATACATTGATATAATCTTTTTAATTCAGTTGGGTTAATCTTGTTGTACGTGTTAAATACATTTCATATTAATATTTGAATTCTTTACAGTTTAACATGTTCTAACTTAAATATTAATCTACAACATCATTTAACAAATCAAAAACTAAATATCATTATTTTAAAAATTAATTTAAATACTAATCTAAATCGTCATTTGACAAATTAAAACATAAATATCATTAGTTTAAAATATCTAAATCGTCATTTTTAAAGTTTATATATCAAAATTTAAGAAATAAATGAATTTTTATTTTACATATAAATTGAGATATTTAACCACAAAATAAAAAAAATAAGTTACTTTGTCATGCAAGATTGGTTTATACATGATTAATGTATGGATATTTTCAATTATAATTTATCCAGATTTTTTTTTAATTTCATTATAAACTATTTTTAATTCATAAAAAAATATTTTAATTCTCCATTTTGTTTGTTTATTTTAGTAGTGTTCGTAAAAGAAAGTTGTCCAGAGTATATCGAAAAAAGAAAACTATTCCAAACCTACCCAAATGCGATACCAAACATCAAAATCAATACTTAAGTAAAAATAATTGATTATTTCATTGAATAAAAATGTGATAAAAGAAGTTATCAGTGTAACACCTCATTTAATTTAATAAGCGAAACTAAAGGAAGCGTCACATAGAGATAACATAATAGCGCAGTCCTGGAGTTTAAAATTTAACTCCTTACACCTTACAACCCAAGGCACACCATGATGCCGGAAAGGAAACAAGCTAAAAAGTTTAACATAATGTATATAAATCAAAATACGGACAGGTACATGGGTCATAGCCCTAAAGAAAAGCCCAATAAGAAATTAAAGTCCAGCCCATGCAGACTATGCAGCGGAATCATCCCTCCTCTGTTGACCGCGAGTACCTCTCTCATCTGCTCCCATCAATAAATTGATGATCATCGCAAGGATAGAAGAACAACATACAAAGCAATCAAACAAGCAAAGGGTAAGCTAGAGCCAACAAGATTTTTATCATGTAATCAAATATACCTTCACAGTCCAACATACATATACCATCCAAGCATGTTATGACCTTTCAATCAATACACTAAGACTCGACTCGACTCATCCGAATACATATAACCTGGTCGGATTCAGCGGATGCTTGCACTTGTGGTGGATACCTCTGCTCACCCCCGAGCTCTATGTGTTACAAGTGTTACAATGAATCAATTCCCTCACACAAGGTTAGCCCTTAATGAGTTTAAGGCCTCTTGCTACTCTCACCACAGGGGTCAGTCCGCTCTCTAAGTGAGACTAACTAACTCCTTAAAGTGTCAGGATGCAATCCTTACCTTGAATCCTTACCAAGTTATATAGATGGGGCACCACCATGGACACCCACTAACAAGGGTCATGGACTTACGTCCCGACCACTGAAGCACGACCCTGCAATCCCACCTAGAGATTTCCAAGGAATTACGCACTGACATGGACCAAGCATACCAGACCAATCAAGAAAGACTTATCACACATACACATATACATCACATACCAGCTCTTGATAATTCACCTCCTTCATTTCTTTCCCAGTGGTTCCATACCCATCCATTACTCCCAAACCATAGATATGGGATTTCAGTTCATGCCAATACCATGCCACTTTAACACCAACCATCTCATTTAGTTTACATGCCAAGTTCATACCATACCCATCATTCACCATCCATGAATCATATCACCCATATATATAGCAACTCATCACATGTTTTTCATCATAACAATCAAACTCAAGCAAGTGTCAATCATTCAAGAACAATAAACAACCAAGCGTCACACTACCTCGCCCAGCTCCTCGCTCAAGCTGAAGGGTCTCGCTCAGGCGAGCCCCCTTCGCCTAGGCGAGGGCTCGAAAAGGGGAACAATAGCCTCACGCAGGATCTCGCTTAGGCGAGACCCCTCTCGCTTGGGCGAAATGCTCGCTCGCTCAGAAAGGATGTGGGTCGCCTGAGCGACTATTCGCGTGAAGCGGCTTGGGCGAGCCCCTGTTGATCTCGCCTAGGCGAGACATGCTCGCTTAGGCGAGAAATGCTCGCTTAGGCGAGAAAATCGGTGCCCACCACTATTCTCTCGTGCAACAGTCCAATATTACCACCAAACCAACGCAATATCATCTCATAAACTCATAGTAGCATGTCATGACATCAAATCATGCAATATCATCAAGCAATCACGAAAGAAACACAGATTTGGCAAA
This sequence comes from Vigna unguiculata, assembly GCF_037176805.1. Lineage (NCBI taxonomy): Eukaryota > Viridiplantae > Streptophyta > Magnoliopsida > Fabales > Fabaceae > Vigna > Vigna unguiculata. Next base: position 27,520,109 of record NC_140793.1, read on the forward strand.
AACCCTAACTTCCCTTACCTGAAAATAAGCTAGTGGACTATCCCTACGCGACCTTGACACCGAACAAAGAGTGCAACAGCTCTAGGAACAAGGATCAGTGGCTGAAAGGAAACAGTGGGACAAACAGAACGGGTCACTAAGATTAGCCTCAAGGAAATGCCGAAAATAAAGCTAAAGGAAGACTACTACGAGTTCAGAAGCAACTTACATGGAGAGGAAGGGCTTAAGTTCGCTTCGGGAAGTTGACGGCCAACCCAACAGAGTGTTCTGAAAAGGAAGAGGGCAACTTCTTAGATTCTGTTTTCGTAAAAGTGAGGTAGAAAGGGAACCCTAGCAGCTTTAGGGCCTTAGCACCCTATGGGCCAGTCCTGAGGCCCAACAGATTAAGGTCAGCCCTCGAACTTTAGGACAAAAAATAAAATTGGGCTTTACAATCCGTATTTCTTTTACGTTTTGCATATTTTTATTTATTTTTGTATTTTGTTTTACAATCACTTTTTATTTTACTCTGTGTTATATTTATTTTCATCTATTTTTATATAATTTTTCTCAAGACTTAAATTCTAAAGTCTATAGAAGAGATCCCCAACGACTTTTTATTTTATTTTATATTTCTCTCAGACTTTCTTTTTGTGAGTTGGCCGACAACAGCACATCGTGTTTTCCATTCAAGTCAAATATTTTCTCTCTCAAATACTTTCTTTCTCGTGTTTCTAGTGTTTGGGAACGTATAAGTCTCCTATACTCATTGTGCGTTTCCTTTTAAAGTAGTAGCTACCTATAATTTACGACAAAACTTTTGTGATATAGCATAAATTAAGTTGACTTGACATGGAAAACATGTCACCACATTCAATTACCAAATTCTATATAACTTCCATAAGAACAGAGATACCATCATCTACTACCTTCCACTTCTTAATCAAAATGAAGTATTTTTGTCGTACACTACTTACATTTTGGTCTATACTCATTCATCTTTTCTCTCTCTTTCTATTGAAATCAATATGGTTTACTCCAAACATCACTGTCTTTGCATTAGGAAATGAAACCGATCATTTTGCGTTGCTGAAGTTCAAAGAATCCATATCCAGTGATCCAAATAGAATCTTGTTTTCATGGAATACTTCTACACACTTCTGTAACTGGCATGGAATCACGTGCAATTCTATGCTTCAAAGAGTTACAGAGTTGAATTTGGGAGGATACAAGTTGAAGGGATTCGTATCTCCACACATAGGCAATCTATCTCACATGACATATTTCAACATTGGAAATAACAACTTCTATGGAGAAATTCCCCAAGAAATAGGTAAGTTGTCAAAACTCCAGTACCTTTCTGTTGCAAATAACTCATTGTTGGTAGGAAAATTTTCTTCAAACTTGACTGCTTGCACTGATCTCAAAATCTTGTACCTAAATGGGAACAATCTTACTGATGACATACCAGTGGAAATTGTCTTACTTCAGAAGCTTCAACAACTGTTCCTTTTCGAGAACAATTTTTCTGGAAGAATCCCATCCTTCATGGGCAATCTTTCATCCTTAAGCTATCTCTCCCTAGGTTCTAACAACTTTAAGGGACACATTCCACAAGAAATTTGTCATCTCAAACGATTGACATTTCTAGGATTATCTATCAACAAATTGACAGGAGCATTTCCTTCTTGTTTTTATAATATGTCATCTCTTACTACATTCTCTGTGACCCTAAATCAACTTAACGGCTCTTTGCCATCCAACATGTTCCACACTCTCTCCAGTCTCCAAGTACTTTATATTGCTGGGAATCAATTCTCAGGACAAATCCCATCTTCCATAACCAATGCATCCATCCTTTTAGTAATTGATCTGAGTAGCAAATATTTTTTCGGGCAAGTTCCGAGTTTGGGGAAGCAAATACATCTCCGGTTTCTAAGTTTAGGTGTAAACAATCTAGGTGAAAATTTACCCAACGATTTGGAGTTTTTAAAACCATTGACAAACTGTAGCGAGTTGCAAATTTTGTCTTTGGCTTACAATAATTTTGGAGGACATTTGCCAAATTCTTTGGGCAATTTATCCACCAAACTCAGTGAATTGTATCTCGGGGGCAATCAAATATCAGGAGATATTCCAGCCACATGTGGAAATCTAATTGGCTTAATTCTTTTTACAATGGAACGAAATCTCATTCATGGAATTATTCCGACAACTTTTGCGAAGCTACAGAAGTTGCAAGTGTTAGACTTAAGCGGAAACAAATTGTCAAGCTTAGGAACCTTCATAGGCAATCTCAGTCGACTGTATTATTTGGACGTGGCAGAAAACATGTTAGAAGGAAGTATTCCTCCAAGTCTAGGAAATTGCCAATCTTTGCAACATTTAGACCTTTCCCAGAACAATCTCACGGGAACCATACCATTGCAGGTTTTCAATCTTTCATATCTAACTAATGCATTCTCATTGTCACAAAACTTGTTGAGTGGTAATATACCAGAAGAAGTGGGCAACCTCAAAAATCTCAACTTACTATATTTGTTTGAGAATCGTCTCTCTGGTCACATTCCTGAAACTATTGGAGAATGCATAATGTTGCAGGAACTCTATTTGGAAGGGAATTCTCTACAAGGAAGCATCCCTTCTTCTTTGGCATCACTCAGAGGTCTTCAAAGGTTAGACCTCTCCCGAAACCTCTTGTCTGGATCAATTCCTAGTGTTCTGCAGAGCATTTCTTTGTTACAATATTTCAATATATCATTTAACATGCTGGATGGTGAGGTACCAACTAAAGGCATATTCAGTAATGCAAGTGGGATAATTGTTACTGGAAATAGTAAGCTTTGTGGAGGTATTTCAAAGCTGCATCCACCATTATGTCCTGTCAAAGCCACCAAACAAGCAAAGCATCACTCACTCCGATTAATTGCAATTATAGTAAGTGCAGTTGCTTCTCTTCTCATATTGTTGGTTATTCATGAGAAGATTGAGCCTTCATCAACGATTAAACATCACAATTGATGTTGCTTCTGCATTGCATTATCTTCACCATGAGTGCGAACAATTGATCATTCACTGTGATATAAAACCAAGCAATGTTCTTCTTAATGATAGCATGGTTGCACATGTGAGTGATTTTGGTATATCAAGACTTTTGTCAACTTTAAATCACACCATTTCTGGGCAAACAAGTACAAATGGAATAAAGGGTACAGTTGGTTATGCTCCTCCGGGTATTGTTTTCAGTTTTTAATCATTATTGTTTCTCTAAATTTTCACTTTGTTTTTGTATACTTGTTATTTATTGATAGTATTTTGAGGTTGTGAAAGGGATAGTTGAAGGGATAGAGAAAATGTGTAGATAGTAGAGTGTGAAAGTAGTAGTTGGAGAAGTGTATTTGTTGTTGAGAGTAGTTGTATTGGATGTTGTGTTAGTTGTTCTTCATATTACAAATGGTAGGATACATGGGGTATTTATAGACCCATAGATTATTCTAGAAACTTCTAGCTAGAACTTGAGCAAATAGTTCTAGATTTTTCTACATAGAGAATGATCTTGACTTTTCTTTCTATCCTAAGCTTTTCTCCAATACTCTAGAAGTTTCATTACATTTCAATAACTCTATCTTAGATTTTTCTAGATTGTTCTAGAATTTGCATTATACTTTAATACTCCTCCAAGCATAGCGCGTAGTAGTTCAAATCTTGGTCTTGGTAAGGCCTTTGTGAAGATATCTGCAATTTGATCTTCTGTCGGGCAGTACTTAAGTCGTATCTTCATATTTGTTTCCGCTTCTCTGATGAAGTGGTATTTAATTGCTATGTGTTTTGTTCTACTATGATGTATTGGGTTCTTCGTCATTGCGATAGCTAATTTATTATCACAGTTGATTGTAGTAGGTCCACTTTGTTTCTCTCCCATATCTTTGAATATCTTTCGAAGCCATATAGCTTGACTTGTTGCTTCAGCAGCAGCCACATATTCTGCTTCAGCTGTTGATTGTGCAACAGTTGCTTGCTTCTTTGATGCCCAAGAGAATATTCTCGATCCAAGCGAGAAAGCATAGCCTGAGGTGCTCTTCATGTCATCTATTGATCCCGCCCAATCACTATCGGTGTAGCCAATGATCCTTGAGTTAGTCATGATTTTGTACCATATTCCAAACTCCTTTGTGCCTTGTAGATATCTTAAAATTCTTTTCCCTACTCCATAATGAATCTGACTTGGCTTTTGCATGAATCTTGATAGAAGACTTGTGGCATACATAATGTCTGGTCTTATGGCTGTGAGATATAAGAGACTTCCAATCAAACTTCTATAGCGTGATGCATCTGTTTCTTGTGCTCCATCATCTTTTTGTAGTTTCTCATTTTCCACCAATGGAGTAGCGACAGGTTTACAATCATACATCTTGAACTTCTTCAATAGGGCTTCAATATATTTCTTTTGAGAGATAAATATGCCGTCTTCTTGTTGTTTCACCTCTATACCGAGGAAATAGTTCATCAGCCCAAGGTCGGTCATCTCAAATGTCTTCATCATGTCTTCTTTAAATTCTTTCATCATCTCCAAATTATTTCCTGTATAGATAAGATCATCGACATATAAGGAGACAATGAGGTGATACTGACCTTGTGCTTTAATATATAGTGTTGGCTCACTTTTGCTCCTCCTGAATCCTTGATCGATGAAGTATTGATCAATCTTGCTATACCATGCTCGAGGAGCTTGCTTCAAGCCGTATAAGGCTTTTTTTAGTCTTAGTACTTTGCCTTCATTGCCTTTATTGATGAAGCCTTGAGGTTGTTCAACATAAATCTCTTCTTCGAGCACTCCATTTAGGAAGGCTGATTTGACATCTAGTTGATAGATGTTCCATCCTTTTTGTGCTGCTAGGGCTATTAGAGCTCTTATTGTATCTAGTCGTGCGACTGGAGCAAATGTCTCATTGTAGTCGATTCCTGGTTGTTGTGAGTATCCTTTTGCGACCAATCTGGCCTTGTGCTTTTGTATAGTTCCATCAGGATTGAGCTTTGTTTTATATACCCATTTCACTCCAATGATGTCTTTTCCTTGAGGACAGTTTACGAGCTCCCAAGTGTTATTCTTCTCAATCATTTTAACCTCTTCTTCCATAGCCTTGACCCATATTTCTTGCTTTGATGCTTCCTCATAGCAGTTAGGCTCAATCATGGCCATATTGCAGGTTTCGTATATGTCTACCAAAGATCTTACTCGTCTTGGAGTGGACTCTAGTGAAGAATCTTCTAATGGAGGTGGAGAAGGCGTACCTGAAGCTTCTGCATCTTCTTGAATTTCTTCTTGATATTGTTGCATAGGAACTAAAGTGGTGCTTTTAACAACTTTTTCTTCTTCCCAATTCCAAGAAGCATTTTCATCAATTTCAACATCTCGACTAATGACGAGCTTTTTTGTTTGTAGGTTGTAAACTCGATAGCCTTTTGATTGTGTGCTATATCCCAAGAATATTCCTCGTATAGTCTTGTCTTCAAGCTTGTGCCTCCTTTGATCAGGAACATGTATGTAGCAGATAGATCCAAATACTTGTAGGTGTTTGGCTGATGGCTTTCTTCCACTCCAAGCTTCAATAGGAGTCTTGTCTTTGACTGCCTTAGTTGGACATCTGTTTAAAATGTAAACTGCAGTGTAGACTGCTTCAGCCCAAAAAGTGTTAGGCATACCTTTCTCTTTTAGCATTGATCTTGCCATCTCCATGATTGTGCAATTTTTTCTTTCTGATACACCGTTTTGTTGTGGAGTATATGCGACTGTGAGTTGTCTCTCTATGCCTTCATCTTCGCAGAATTTGTCAAACTCGCGAGATGTATACTCCTTTCCACGATCACTTCTAAGTACTTTTATTTGTTTTTCACTTTGCTTCTCAACAAGGGCCTTGAATTTCTTGAATATTCCAAAGACTTCTGACTTTGCCTTTAAGAAATAAACCCATGTCATTCTAGAGAAGTCATCAATGAAGAGGATGAAGTACCTGTTGTTGTGATGTGAAGGCGTCCTCATTGGTCCACAAACATCAGTATGGATCAACTCTAGTAAGTCTTTTGCTCTCCATGCTTTGTCGGTCGAGAATGGTAATCGATGTTGTTTACCAAGGAGACATCCTTCGCATGATTCATTATTCTCTTTTAAGCATGGAAGATCTCTCATCATGTTTTTCTTATATAGAAGCTTTAAGGCATATGTGTTGAAGTGGCCAAATCTCCTATGCCAAAACCACGAGTCATCAACTTCTGCCTTCATGGCAATATTAGTTCCAGGTTTGAAGCTTATGGGAAAGCTTCTATTTCTCTTCTCCATTTTTACTTGGCCAATTTCTGTCTTTCTACTGTCATAAATTTTGCATGTATCTTTCTCAAAGTGGAGAGAATATCCATTCTCCATCATTTGACCAATACTTAAAAGATTCTCTTTAAGATTGGGAACCAATAAAACATCCTTGATGAATTTCATACCTTTCTTTGTCTCCACCATGACAGTTCCTTTGCCTTGAGACTCCACTATGGTACCGTTTCCTAGTCGAACTTTGACATTGACAGATTTATCAATGTCTTTGAAGATGCTTTGATCTTTGGCCATGTGATTGCTGCATCCACTATCCAAGTACCAACTTTCTCCTCCGTTAGGAGATTCTTGATTGGCATAAAATAAGCGTTGCTCCTGATTATGTTCTTTAGCAAAGTTTGCTTGATGCTTATTTTTATTACGACAATACTTCTCTACGTGGCCAAATTTCTTGCAATATTGACATTGAGGTTTTCCATGATACCAACAATCTTTTTTCATGTGACTTGTCTTTTTACATATGCCACATGGGGGATATTTTCCTTGACGAGTCATAGGGAAGCTTCTAGAATTTTCTTTATTTCTAGAAATTTCTCCTCTACTTTTATTTCCTTCATATTCTTTATTCTGAGACCGTAATTTTAGTTTTGATTGAAAGGCATTTTCGACTGAGTCTTCTTCATGCCTTTTCAATCTTTGTTCATAAGCTTCAAGAGAGCCCATTAGTTGTGTTACTGACAATGTGGCCAAATCTTTTGTTTGTTCAATCGCAGTTACGATTGCATCATATTTTTGGGGAATAGAAATTAAAATTTTCTCAACGATTTTTTTGTCAAGAATAGTTTCCCCATAGGCTCTCATCTGACTAACTATTTCCTTTATTCTAGAATAGTAGTCTTTAATGGTCTCAGATTCTTTCATTCTTATTAATTCAAACTCTGGTCTTAGGGAATGAAGTTTAACATTGCGTACCTCATCACTTCCTTGAAACTCTTCTTGTATTGTGTTCCAAGCTTGCTTTGCGTTTGTGGCACCTATTATTCTCGGAAAGATAGTGTCATCAACTGCTTGTTGAAGAGCAAATAAAGCCCTTGAATCCTTCTGTTTGTTTTCCTTCAACTCCTTCTTCTGAGCTGCAGTAAGAGTGGAAGTGTCTTCTGGAATAGTGAATCCCTCTTCTATAATGTCCCATAAGTCTTGGGAGCGAAAGAATGTCTTCATTTTGACACTCCAAAAATCATAATTTTCTCCTATGAAAATAGGTACTGGAATTGATGATGTTTGATTGGTAGTGGCCATAGGTTGAGAAAATATTTTGGAAGTAGTATAGAATGGAGTTCTAATTTTTTTTGAAGTAGTTGAAAAGTTTATCTACGCCCAGTAGATGACCGAACGTAGCTCTGGTACCACTGATAGTATTTTGAGGTTGTGAAAGGGATAGTTGAAGGGATAGAGAAAATGTGTAGATAGTAGAGTGTGAAAGTAGTAGTTGGAGAAGTGTATTTGTTGTTGAGAGTAGTTGTATTGGATGTTGTGTTAATTGTTCTTCATATTACAAATGGTAGGATACATGGGGTATTTATAGACCCATAGATTATTCTAGAAACTTCTAGCTAGAACTTGAGCAAATAGTTCTAGATTTTTCTACATAGAGAATGTTCTTGACTTTTCTTTCTATCCTAAGCTTTTCTCCAATACTCTAGAAGTTTCATTACATTTCAATAACTCTATCTTAGATTTTTCTAGATTGTTCTAGAATTTGCATTATACTTTAATATTTATCATTATTATTTATTTCCAATTTTCTGTATATATTTTAGAGTATGGAGAGAGGTACAAGGTGTCAACTTACGGTGACGTGTATAGTTTTGGAATTCTTATATTGGAAATGCTGAGCGGAAGAAGACCTACAGATGAAATGTTTAAAGATGGTCAAAATCTTCGTAACTTTGTTGCAATTTCATTTCCTAACAATCTTTTGCAGATTTTGGACCCAAGAATCATTTCAGAGTATGAAGCAACTGCAGTGGAGGGAAACTATTGTAATCTTAATGCAGAGGCTGAAAAGTGTGTAGTTTCGCTTTTCAGAATCGGACTTGCTTGCTCTGTGGAATCACCAAAAGAAAGAGTGAAGTTGGTTGACGTTATCAGAGAACTTAATCAAATCAGCAAGGTTTCTTCTTTACTGGTGAGCAAAGGGTTATACTAAACTCTTTCCGTATAATTACTGGACACAAAATAGTTATTACATTAAAAAATAATTTTGCGTTTCAATAAAATAATTATGATCTCTTTTTATAAATGATTTCGCAAGTAGAATGAAGTTTTCCTTTTCAAAATTAGGTATAAGCTAAATAAGTTTTATATTTTTAGTATATAACTAACTTTAATTTTTTTTCATTACCGTAGATGAAATAAAATTTAAAAATAACTAATTCTACAAATTTAATGAAATTATTGGATTTCAGGAGATGACAATCGAGGATTAAAGTTGAAATCAAATTCTATATGATGATAGAGACAAGTTGCTGGATAATTGTGAATAAAGTTAAATCGAGGGCAAAATTGTCTGGTAACTTGCCTGAGTTTGTATTCATCCAAATAAATCTGTTTATTATCCATGCAACGTTATCATGCACTTTAACAAATGCAATGTTCCATGCACTCAATATACTTATTGTGCTTTTATATTTTTATTTCCAACACGAGTCGTGATTTTTCAAATTACTGGAATTTCTAATAAAACATAATTGAGAATTATAATGATAATATGTGTACCATAAATTCAACGTGGACTTCGTGAACTGAGACAATTGCTTCCTACGTCAAATCCAATTTGTCCTCCCATCCCACAAAGTTTCCGAAAATAATTTTCCATAAAAGGAGCGGATGGTTGATTTGCGGAGAAAATAAACTCGAAATTATTTATTGTATTCCAAAGTTAAATGCTGCAAAATAATAGGATGTACGGAAGCAAATATAAGATGCAGGAAGTAACTGTTCTGTATTAGTTGTACTGAACTTTATGTATGTTATATATATATATATATATATATATATATATATATATATATATATATATATATATATATATATATAATTTAAGTAATATATTTAATCAAATAAAAGTTTAAAATTTGTTATTTCAATAAAAGGATAATAATGAGATGGAATAAGAGCAAATATAATATGTTTATCGAATATAACACGTATCTGATATGTCGATACGTTTATTTTTAAAAATAATAAAATACGATATGTGATATATGCATATTGAAATATGTACAATAATTCTTGAAAACATGATAACTATATGAATGTTATTGGGTGAATCCAAATTAAAACCATATGAATTAAAATTGTTAAAATTAAAAATTCTAAATAATTGTCAAGAGAAAAATACTATTACTTTATAGATTTGATATTTTATTGATAAAAATATGAATGTCAGTGTATTAATCTAAATTAAAATTATATGTATTAAAGTTGTTAACATGAAAAAATATAAATTATTGTCATCATAAAAGTATTATTATTTTATAGATTAAATATTTCATTGATAAATATTGACAAAGTATTGTAAAATATCAAACACATATAGGTGTCAAACACAAATATATAACCTAAATTAAAATATCGGTACATCGTATAAAAAGTTTAATTTATACGTATGTTTTCATTTCCAAAACAAAAATTCATATTTATTCTTACTAGGTATGAAATTTATGTTTAGTCCTTGTCCACTATAGATTACATATACATTTATATATGTGCTAATTTACTAGGTTTATTCTCTAAATATTAATTAAGTAATTTTCTTAAAAAATTTAAAATTATAAGAAAAAATATAATATTATGAAATATTAACCGTCAATAATACATATTCTTTTCTTCAACGTTAACTTTAAAAATATTAGAATTACATTAATATTAAAATAAACTATCAAATAACAACTACAAATGGAACTACAAATGTGATTGTAAGAAATAGTAAACATTTACACATAATTTATATTTTATAAGTACATCATCTATTATTTTTTTCAAAAGTTGAGGAAGCGGTGAATCTTTAATAAATATTTTTGGGTTGTTAATTTCTTTTTAAACTATATAAAAGTTTTGAAGAAAAAATTGGATCACACACAAAGAATAATAAACTAAGATGTGCATGATTAAACACTCTAAATTATTAGTTTAGCATTTCACATTATAAGAAACAATAAATAAATATTAAAGTGAAACATAAAATATCGAAATGTGTATCCTAAAAATAATTTAATTTGATAAAATTAAAATCAGTGTTTCCTAAAATGCTTTATATCACTTGAATAAGGGTGGAAAAAAATGTATAATTATTGATTTGGTATTCCAATTTTTTGAGTTGGTTCAATTTAATCTTCAAATCTTTGAAAGGTTCAACTTGGTCTCCGAAATTTTTTATAGGTTCAATTTGGTACCCTTATTTTTTAAAATGGTTCAATTTAGTACCTTTCAATACATTTTAGTCAACGTCGTTTGTAGACGGGTGAGAGCTATCACTGTGTAATAGAAATATGTATGAAGTTGTTAATTGGATTGGTTTATTTGTTTATTTTCTTTGTTGATGTTTCCTTGATCAAGTGTATTCATTATGATACGAAAATGATCCACTTTAAAAAATAAAAGTATCAAATTGAACTTTCTAAAAATTTAAAGACCAAATTAAAAAAACTAAAAAAATTGGAGATTAAATCAATAATTATACCAAAAACTATAACTAAAGTTGTAATGAGAAGAAAACTACTTTGAGAATTTAAGTAACTTGACGAATATAAAATGAGTCGAACAAATTGAGAGAGAAACTAAAAAAGTGAAGTAAATAAAACAATGACCAAACAAGGCATTGAAAATAAATTTTTTAGGTTACATAATTAAAAAAAATCCATTTAGAAGAATAGGTTTTGTTCGTTGGACAAGTGTGTGGATTGTTGGGTGAACTTTGTAAAACTTAGAATTTATGTTTTATGCAAAAGCATTATTTGCTTAGAAAAATTGTCACTTGATGGACAAACAAGACTAATAAATTGATGCTTATCTAAGGAGCAGAAAAAGTACTAAAAACCTTACTGAAAACAACAACCATTTGGTAGCTTCTAATAAACCTTTCTCCAATGTCTTTAACTTGAGTGGAAGTTCTTAAGAACCATGGTAGTGAAGAATTAATACACTAACCATTTATAATTAGGAGCGTTAAATTGAGTCAAACCCAAACTATACTCATACACTATAACTTATTATACTTAGTTCGATTCAACTTATCTTTTAGTGAATAAAATATTTTGTACTCACTCACCTCGAATTGTTGGATTAGTTGATTAATTCACTTAAAAAATATTTTTTTTTTCAATTTATTTTATATATGTAATACATTATAACGAAAGAAACTTGACTTATTATTTTATAATAGTATAATAAAAAATATTCATCTATTTTATTAAATATTATTATAAAAAAATTGAGATGTCAACCTACATAATTTAACAAACAAATTAATTAAATATTCAAACTATTCAAAAATTATGAAATATTATTATAATTATTAGGAGCCTCACTATTATAATTAATAAAAAAACACAGTATTTACTTTTTTATCGCAGTAAAAAATAATAAAACTAATAATAATAATTTTTTATTATAGTTATAAAATTAAATATAAATAACTTTTATAATTTAATTATAAAGAGTTTTTATTTATTTTTTAGATAATTTTTTAATTAAAAAATTATTAAATTTATAAAAAATGTCAAATTGAGAAAATCGTTAAATTTAAAAATAAAGGTTATTTGAAGAGTAAAATCAGTAAAATAAAGATTTTAATTTAAAAAAATTATTGAAATGATAAAACTGAAAAGAAAATGTGGACAAAAAAATGTATTGTTATATATATATATATATATATATATATATATATATATATATATATATATATATTAAACATTCGTTTAAGTCTTTATTTTAATTTTGGAAGTTTGATGCGAATTTTATTAGGATACGGATTTATAAAATTTTATGAGACATATTACAATATGAAATATTATGGGTCATATAATTACAATATCAACTATTATGAGTGTCAGAAATTTGTAGGGATAAGGATTGTAAAAATATGAGAGATATGAGTATAAGAGATATGTTACAGTTGTCATGATATATTATTCATATGAGTGATTAGTTAAATCAAGCAAAGGGTGTGTTCTTCACCCTTTATTTAAAATTTATTTTTTGAATTTTTTATACAAAATTATTTATTAAATTGTCATACTTAATTTCATTTAACATTTTTTCCTTTGATAGATAATAAGTCTAATCTATTTAAATTTTTTTAGACATTGTTGACATCAAAATTGTTAACATTAAGTTATATATCTATTTGGAAAAGAATATAATCTTTTTATGTAATTAAAAATGTCAATTGGTTTATCATTTTCCAAACCTATTATTTTTTTAAGATATTTAATTATAAAAAAAAATCAAATTCATCACTATCCAACAAATTATCATGTTTTAAAGATTTTTCAAAAGCATTTTTCTTTCAAAAATGTACAATGAAATGACTTTAATTTTTTTAACACTACATAAAAAGCAAAAAAATATCTTCACATATTTTAAATTGTTCAAATTTACTCTGAAGTAATTTCTTTATCTACAAATATACAAGAACTAATACAAATGATTCTTGAAGAGATTTTACAATTTCATTCTCAATACTTTCATCAAATTATTTATTTTGCGTGTAATGCATTTTTTACATAACTTAAGTTCTTCTCAATAGGATAATAAGTCCTTTTTCCCCTAAATTTGGATTATCTTTCTACAGAAAATCCAACTTTGAATTATGCTCCAATTAATCTATTATCTACCGAAAGACTAACCCCTAATCTAATTAATAGTTTTGTAGAAAAAAATTGAATTTCTCATCAAAATATATGCAAAAAAAAAAACTCTTGAAACTCGTAAATAAAAAAGTACCGAAAAATAAAACTGGACAAAAAAAACGCATTTCTAATTTTAGTACAAATCGAAAACAGAATAAAAACTACAACAACACAAATAAAAAGAAAAAACATATTAACCAGAAATGGTGATGAAAAATTGGTACACACGGACAATATTAGATTGAAGGAATATAATCTATCAGGACCTTAAAAAATGACTCTTACAAGAGAATAAAGTAAGGAGAGACAAGAATAGTCACAAAGAGATAAAAAGATAAAATAAAAAAAAAATAGAATTATAAGATAATAAAAATAACTAAGCATTCTCTACGTACACAAAATTATAATTTATTAAATAAAGGCTTTAACTCATTAATTATCAATTTTAATACCAAAACAAATTATCATCCACTAATAATAATTTAATTAAATTTTATAATCAAACATAAACTTATATATTATAATTAATGAAATATAGCTATATTACTAATAAAATATTCTTTTGTTGTCTTTTCTATCTCAAACATAATTTTATAATTAATAACAGAGTAGTAAATTTTTTTAGACCTTATTCTGTTTGCAGCCTAAAGCGAGTGACATTCACTTGTTTTACCCTTGAGCCGATCTTATATAATATTTTTTAGAATAGCGTAATGTAATGTTTAGCGTGTGAATTAATAAAAATTAAGATTTCTAAAAATAAATCAGTACAATCAGATAAGGAATAAAAGTTTAGAGAACATCTCTCTTGAAGACACAAGAGATGAAAACACTTCTTATGAAACACATAGAGGATGGTAAAAGTTATCGCTTTACCCACACTAGATTTTTCAAAGCAGCCTTCTTGTATTAGTTACAAAGCATTTTAAAAGTGTTTCGTTTATTTTATAAGATTATTAGATGGTGTATTAATTCTTTTATAGATTGCTTTTGGGTAAGTGAAATGACTGATACAAATTTTGTCTTTCCTAATTTAATCGGAGAATACATCAAAAGTCTTATTCAACTATTTAAGTTTTAAATATGAGAAGAGTAATTTTTGAATAATAACATAATTAATGGTAAGATTTATTTTCTAATTACTTTAAATAATCTAATTAACATTTATAAATGAATTGAATTAGTAGAAAGGAAGAAACATGTATATAGAAAGATAGAAAACAATGAAATGAGTCAACTTGTTATTGGACCGATTTAGCTGTGCCCTTTCCAATTTCCATCATGTGTAAATCTAATGAACTGAACCACTTCAGAAGCTTGTAATTGGTCACCCAGGAGAAGAAACTTGAAGCATAAGCAAAGAGCCAAACATAGAAAATCTCATCTTTTCCACAATAAAAGATGAGGCAGGGTTATTCCACAGGGATGTTTCGGTAATTCCACTCATTCCTTCGTTCCACCGTCGCTTTCGACTGTCACACACTGAACTCTCTTCTTCGTTTTCACACCATTTTAGTTCCATTCCACTTCTGAAATCTGGTCTTTGTACTTTATACTAAATTGGGTAGAGTTGAGCAGTGTCATTGGGTGTGAATGGAAACTGGGTCGTTGAACTCGGAATCATTGAACAGAAATGTGGGCATGAGTGTGAGGGGTGGCAATGGGAAGAAACAAGGTGGAGTAGCAGGGAAAGTGAAGCCTTTTGTATCACAAAATGAGCACAACCCGAGAGAGTTAGTCTCAGGTGAACTGAAATAGAATAAAGTTGGTAGTTAGTATAGTACCCGTTTAATGGTGTTGGATACTTAATATATTAGTCGTTAGCATAACCCGAGAAAGTTAGTCTAAGGTGGACTGAAATAGAATAAAGTTGGTAGTTAGTATAGTACCCGTTCAATGGTGTTGGAGAGTTAATATATTAGTCGTTAGATAATTAATGTACTAATTTTTGGATAGTTATTGTATTAGTTGTTTATAATCGTCAGAAGTACAACGATAAAAATTATAAGTATACAAGTTATATTGATGATGACGTGAATAAAAACAAAAGTAAATTAATTTTCCATCCAAGAACTTTTTTTGTTTTTTAACATTACGATGGAGGACGAAGCCGGATTGAAATATAATATAATCTCGTGGAGCTAATAAATAAAAAGAGTTGTGACCAATTAATAGTTATAGCTTTTGTTTGAGTGCTAAGCATTTGATACTGGTAACATAATTGCTGAGATTATTAATGTGGCGTCAATTAAAAATGTGACAAAAGTTATTAGTATTTCTTTTATGTTTTACACATTTTTATTTGTTTCTGTATTTTGTTTTATAATCACTTTTTATTTGCTCTGTGTTATATTTATTTTCATCTATTTTTATATCATTTTTCTCAAGACTTAAATTCTAAAGTCTATAAAAGAGATCCCCAAAGACTTTTTATTTTATTTTATATTTCTCTCATACTTTCTTTTTGTGAGTTGGTCTTTGGGTAGGTACAAGTCTTGTATTTCAATATAAAAGTGAAAATAAATGTAGAAACAACAGAAATAGAAATATCCAGTTTAGCTATGTCTTCGTCACTGTATTATTAAATCATTGTCCGTCCCTTTAATCATTATGCTTCCTTTTATTTTTTCCTTTAAAGTAGAGCTACCTATAATGTAGGACAAAACTTTTGTGATATTGCATAAATTAAGTTGACGTGGTGTTTATTGTTCATTGGTTACTTGACTTGACATGAAAAACATGTCACCACATTCGATTACCGAATTCTATATAACTTACATAAGAACACATACACCATCATCTACTAGCTTCCACTTCTTAATCAAAATGAAGTATTTTTGTCGTACACTACTTACATTTTGGTCTATACTCATTCATCTTTTCTCTCTCTCTATATTGAAATCAATATGGTTTACTCCAAACATCACTGTCTTTGCATCAGGAAATGAAACAGAGCATTTGGCATTGCTGAAGTTCAAGGAATCCATATCCAATGATCCAAGTAGAATCATGCTTTCTTGGAATACTTCTACGCACTTCTGTAACTGGCATGGAATCACGTGCAATTCTGTGCTTCAAAGAGTTACAGAGTTGAATTTGAAAGGATACAAGTTGAAGGGATTCATATCTCCATATGTAGGCAATCTATCTCACATGACATATTTCAACATTGGAAATAACAGCTTCTACGGAGAAATCCCCCAAGAAATAGGTAAGTTGTCAAAACTCCAGTACCTTTCTGTTGCAAATAACTTATTGTTGGAAGGAAAATTTCCTTCAAACTTGACTGCTTGCACTGGCCTCAAAATCTTGTACCTATATGGGAACAATCTTACTGGTGAAATACCAGTAGAAATTCTCTCACTTCAGAAGCTTCAACAACTAATCCTTTGGAAGAACAATTTTTCTGGAAGAATCCCATCCTTCATGGGGAATCTTTCATCCTTAATCTATCTCTCCCTAGGTGTTAACAACTTTAATGAAAACATTCCACATGAAATTTGTCGTCTCAAACGATTGACATATCTATCATTAGACATCAACAAATTGACCGGAATATTTCCTTCTTGTCTTTATAATATGTCATCTCTTACTGTATTCTCTGCGAACCAAAATCAACTTAACGGTTCTTTGCCATCCAACATGTTCCACACCCTCTCCAATCTCCAAGAGCTTTATATTGATGGGAATCAAATCTCAGGACCAATCCCATCTTCCATAGCAAATGCATCCACCCTTTCAATACTTGGTATGGATGATAACAATATTTATGGGCAAGTTCCAAGTATGGGGAAGCAAAGACATCTTAAATCTCTAACTTTAAGTATAAACAATCTAGGTGACAATTCACCAAATGATTTGGAGTTTTTAAAATCATTGACAAACTGTAGTGAGTTACAAGTGTTGTCTTTGGCTTACAATAATTTTGGAGGTCGTTTGCCAAATTCTTTGGGCAATTTATCCACCAAACTCAGTGAATTGTATCTCGGGGGCAATCAAATATCAGGAGATATTCCAGCCACATGTGGAAATCTAATTAGCTTAATTCTTTTTACTATGGAACGAAATCTCATTCATGGAATTATTCCAACAACTTTTGCGAAGCTACAGAAGTTGCAAGTGTTGGACCTAAGAGGAAACAAATTGTCAAGCTTAGGAACCTTCATAGGCAATCTCAGTCGACTGTATTATTTGGACGTGGCAGAAAACATGTTAGAAGGAAGTATTCCTCCAAGTCTAGGAAATTGCCGAAATTTGCAACATTTAGTCCTTCTCCAGAACAACCTCACGGGAACCATACCATTACAGGTTTTTAATCTTTCATCTTTAGCTGATGTATTTTCATTATCAAAAAACTTGTTGAGTGGCAATATACCAGAAGAAGTGGGCAACCTGAAAAATCTCAACTCGCTATATTTGTATGAGAATCGTTTGTCCGGTCACATTCCAGAAACTATTGGAGAATGCATAATGTTGGAGCAACTCTATTTGCATGGGAACTCTCTACAAGGAAGCATCCCTTCTTCTTTGGCATCACTCAGAGGTCTTCAAAGTTTAGACCTCTCGCGAAACCTCTTGTCTGGATCGATTCCTAGTGTTCTGCAGAGCATTTCTTTGTTGCAATATTTCAATGTTTCATTTAACATGTTGGATGGCGAGGTACCCACTAAAGGCATATTTAGTAATGCAAGTGGAATAATTGTGACCGGAAATAGTAATCTTTGTGGAGGTATTTCAAAGCTGCATTTACCATTATGTCCTGTCAAAGCCACCAAACAAGCAAAGCATCACTCACTCCGATTAATAGCAATTATAGTAAGTGTAGTTGCTTCTCTTCTCATATTGTTGGTTATTCTAACAATCTACTGGATGAGGAAAAGGAGTAATAAACCATCTTTGGATTCACCAACAATAGACCAACTGCCTAAAGTTTCATACCAAAGCCTATACAATGGAACAAATGGGTTCTCATCTTCAAACTTGATCGGATCTGGAAGCTTTAGCTCTATGTATAAAGGAACTCTTGAGCAAGAAGACAAGATTGTTGCCATAAAGGTCCTAAACCTTCAAAAGAAAGGAGCTGACAAAAGTTTCATTGTTGAATGCAATGCACTTAAAAATATTAGACACAGAAATCTGGTTCCGACTTTGACTTGTTGCTCTAGCACAGATTACAAAGGTCAAGAATTTAAAGCTCTAATATTTGAGTATATGACAAATGGAAGCCTAGAACAGTGGATTCATCCTGCGACACCAAGTGCACAACACATGAGAAGCTTGAGCCTTCATCAACGATTAAACATCACAGTTGATGTTGCTTCTGCATTGCATTATCTTCACCACGAGTGTGAACAACTGATCATTCACTGTGATATAAAACCAAGCAATGTTCTTCTTAATGATAGCATGGTTGCGCATGTGGGTGATTTTGGTATATCAAGACTTTTGTCAACTGTCAATCACACCGCTTCTGGGCAAACAAGTACAAATGGAATAAAGGGTACAATTGGTTATGCTCCTCCGGGTATTGTTTTCAGTTTTTAATCATTATTGTTTCTCTAAATTTTCACTTTGTTTTTGTATACTTGTTATTTATCAGTATTATCTATTGACAATTTTCTGTATATATTGTAGAGTATGGAGAGAGATACAAGGTGTCAACTTACGGTGACGTGTATAGTTTTGGAATTCTTATATTGGAAATGCTGAGCGGAAGAAGACCTACAGATGAAATGTTTAAAGATGGTCAAAATCTTCGTAACTTTGTTGCAATTTCATTTCCTGACAATCTTTTGCAGATTTTGGATCCAAGAATCATTTCAGAGTATGAAGCAACTACAGTGGAGGGAAACTGTTGTAATCTTAATGCAGAGGCTGAAAAGTGTGTAGTTTCGCTTTTCAGAATCGGACTTGCTTGCTCTGTGGAATCACCAAAAGAAAGAATGAATTTGGTTGACGTTATCAGAGAGCTCAATCAAATCACCAAGGTTTCTTCTTTACTGGTGAGCAAAAGAGTTATACTAAACTCTTCCCGTATAATTATTGGAGACAAAATAGTTATTACATTCAAAGATTATTTTGTGTTGCTTTAAAATAATTATGATATCTTTTTATAAGTAGAATGAAGTTTTCCTTTTCAAAATTCGTAAGTAGAATGAAGTTTTCCTTTTCAAAATTCGTTATTAGCTTAAATAAGTTTTACATTTTTAGTATATAACTAACTTTTGTTTTCTTCCATTACCATCTTGTCATATATGAAAAGAAAATTTAAAAATATCTACTACAAATTTAATGAAATTATTGGATTTCAGGAGATGACAATCGAGTAGGATTAAAGTTGAAATCAAATTCTACATGATGATGGAGACAGATTGCTGGATAATTGCGAATAAAGTTAGACCGAGGGTAAAATTGTCTGCTAATTTGCCTGAGATGTTATATTCATTTAAATAAATTAGTTTATTATCAATGCAACATTCTCATGAACTTTAACAAATGTAATGTTCCATGCACTCAATATACTTATTGTGCTTTTATATTTTTATTTCCTACATGACTCGTGATTTTTCAAATTACTGGAATTTCTAATAAAAATAATTGAGAATGATAATGATAATATGCATAAATTCAATGGGAACTTCCCGAACTGAGACAATTGCTTCCTACACCAAAATCCAATTTCTCCTCCCATCCCATCATAAAGTTTCTGAAAATAATTGTCCATAAAAGGAGCGGATGATTGATTTGTGGAGAAAATAAACTCAAAAATATTTACTGTATTCCAAAGTTAAATTCTGCAAAATAATAGGATGTACGGAAGAAAATATAACATGCAGGAAGTAACTGTTCTATAGTGATGCCATGTTATTAGTTTTAGTGAACTTTATGTTATATATATATATATATATATATATATATATATATATATATATATATATATATATATATATATATATAATTATTTAAGTAATATTTTAATTGAATAACAGTTTAAAATTTGTTACTTCAAGAGAACGATAATAATGAAATGAAATCAGGGCAAGTTTAATTATACATTTTTTTTTTTGAAATAAAAATTAATATTTATTCTTACTAGGTATGAAATTTATGGTTAGTTCTTATTCACGTTAGATTATAGAAACATTGATATGTCTGCTACATTCACTCGGTGTACTTCTAAATATTAATTAAATAATTTTCTTGAAAAAGTTAAAATTGTAAAAAAATTATAATATTATCAAATATTTACCGTCAATAATATAATTTTTTCTTGAATATTAACTCTAAAAGGATTAGAATTACATTAATATTAAAATAAACTATCAAATAACAACTACAAATCTGATTGCAAAAAATAGTAAACAGTCACACAATTGATATTTTATAAGTAAAACATCTTTTTTTTTCAAATGTTTAGAGGAAGCGGTGAATCTTTAATAGATAATTTTTGGGTGTTAATTTCTTTTTATAATATAAAAGTTTTGAAGAAAACTTGGATCACAGACAAAGAATATTTCTATCAACATTGAAGGATAGATCTTTGGAGATTTAAGAGTTGAATCATTCAAGGAGGATGAAAGATTCTATATCGAAATAAGAGCTATTGAAATTAAATTAAAATAATAACCAAAGAAAAAAAGAAAAGTTAAAATTTTTACGTTACTAATAAACTAAGATGTACATAATTAAACACTCTAAATTAAAATGAAACATAAAATATCAAAACGTGTATCTAAAAACAATTTAATTTGAAAAAAATAAAGTCTGTATTTCCTAAAATGCTACGCCTCATTTGAATAAGGTCATAAAAAAAATATAGATTATGATGAGAAAAAAACTACTCTGAAAATTTAAGTAACTTGACCAATATAAAATGAGTTAAACAAATTGAGAGGGGAAATGAAAAAAAAAAATAGTGAAGTATATAAAACAAGGTTTAATTAATCGTAAGGTGCCCAGTTTGGTACTAGAGTCTCAAATTGGTACCCGCTTTTAAAAAAGTGTCAATTGCATCTCAACTTTTGAAAATTGCTTCAATTAGGTCCCTCTCAGACAGAGTTGACTAACACCGTTAGTCAACGTGCCACGTGTCAATCTGTGGTTTTTTTGATTTTTTTTAAATTTTTTTTTTTTTAACTTTTAAATTTTTTTTTCAAATTTTTTTTAAAAAAAATTAAAAATGCCACGTGTCAAGTCCCTGTGTGTGACACGTGGCATTGTTAGTGCCACGTGGCATTGTAATGCCACGTGTCAGTGTCACTATCAGATGTCATTGTGATGATTTCGATTTAGTCCCCATTTATGTTTTTTCGTTTCAATTTAGTATCTACTTATATGTATTTGATTCAATTTTGACCTAATAATTTTTAATAATTAAAATATTTTTTAATAAAATTAAAAGTAATTAAGTATAAAAGTTTATAAAAAATTAAGTATTTGATATTTATATTAAAATTTAGTGGTAAAAGTCATTTTAGTACTTATAAATAGCATAACATTCATACAAATAATAAATTTGGTCTGAAATTGAGAGAAACATTATAAATATTAGTACTTAATTTTGTAAAAATATTTATACTTAATTATTTTTAATCTTATAAAAAATGGATTACAAACATATTTTAATTATTAAAAAAAAAATTGGGACAAAATTGAATCAGATACACATACTTAGGTACTAAATTGAAACAAAAAGACATATGTGGGGACCAAATCGAAATCAACACAATGACATCTAATAGTGACACTGACACGTGGCATTACAATGCAACGTGGCACTGACAATGCCACGTGTCACACACAGTGACTTGACACGTGGCATTTTTAATTTTTTTAAAAAAAAATTTAAAAACAAAATTTTAAAATTTTAAAAAAAAATTAAATTTTTTTTAAAAAAAATCAAAAAAACCACAGATTGACACGTGGCACGTTGACTAACGGTGTTAGTCAACTCTGTCTGAAAGGGACCTAATTGAAGCAATTTTCAAAAGTTGGGATGCAATTGACACTTTTTTAAAAGCGGGTACCAATTTGACACTCTAGTACCAAACTGGGTACCTTCCGATTAATTAAACCTAAAAACCAAACAAAATATTGAAAATAAATTTTCTAGGTTACATAATTAAAAATTCCATTTAGCAGGATAGGTTTTATTGGTTGTGCAAGTGTGTGAATTGTTGGGTGAACTTTGTAAAACTCAGAATTTATGTTTTATGCAAAAGCATGATTTGCTTAGCAAAATTGGCACCTGATGGACAAACAAGACCACTAAATTGACGTTTACCTGAGGAGAAGAAAAAGTACTAAAAACCTTACCAAAAATAATACCATTTGGTTCAACTCGACTTATTCATTTTTTAATGAATAAAACTTTTTTTTGACTAACTTAAAAGATATTTTATTTTTTAATTTATTTTATATATTTATTATATTATAAAGAAAAAAAAACTAACTTGACTTACTATTTTATATAATAATACAATCAAAATGTTCATCTATTTTATTAAATATTATTATAAATATAATATTAAAAGTTTAAGGGTCAATCTACCTGATTTAACAAAAAGATGAATTAAATTCCAAATTATTTAATCATTATCGAACATTATTATATTATTTAAAAGTATGAAACTTTTAGCATACATTCTAAGAAATAAATAATTATAATAAAAAATTAATAAAAAATTATTTTTGGTGAATTATACGTGTCAACACACCTTCAACTTATTTAAAATCGGTTTAATTAACAAATTATATTTGACCCACATTTAAAAACACTAATTTTTTTAACACAACCTGAGTCAAAGATACTCTAAGTTACGTTCACTCCCAAATTGAAACTCATTAACTCTTTTGCACTATGTGACCAGACTATTTTTGATGGTGAAAGGAAACATATCACTCTGATTTCAATTTGCCCAGAAAAATAGTGAGTATAAATTTAAAAAACAATACTCTTTTGGTCAAGATAAATCTCTCTCTTTATCTTTTTATCATGATAAGTCTTTATCATAATAGCTTTTATAGCTTTTTTATGAGCATTTAGTCTCATCTCTTTACCATAAGTCATCGGCTGAATAAATATGTAATTATAACTAATTTATAATTCTTTTGAATAAACAATCCCAATTATTATTATTATTAGTACTCATGACTAATGTGATAATAGTGACACAATCATGATAATAGTAGATGAAATATTAGAGATGAGATTAGGGATGTGAACGGGTCGAGTAAGGTACGGGTAGTAACTTTTCTATACCTTATCTGTTGGATAAATATTTGTCTTGTATCCGTACTTATATTCGTTCGGGTATTTATTATGCGGGTACATGCACATTTTTTTAATATCTACGGATATTTACGGGTACCGCAGGTATTTACAAAAGAAATATTTAATATTTAACAAAAAAATTTAACTATAAATTCAAATAAAAATACAATGCACAACTTTATAACTTTCAAACAAAGTGAAAATAATAACTAGTGATGGATGACAGTTTACAAATAAATGAAGATTTTTTAAAAGAAATAGATAAAAAATAACTCATTCAAGATTAACGTGTTAATATTTTAATATTTTTTTAATTTAAATTAAAGTATAAGAGGTACGAGTTCATGAATACAAATACTATGATATCCGTACCCATTCCATTAATATGCGGATATAAAAAATATCCATACTCATTATCTATGTATATCATTTTTAATATTCATAATATTTATTTCCTGTTATAAATTTTATCCCTGAATACCTTAAGATATGGATTTTTTTTAGCATCTTTACTTGCGATGATAATTATGTATACCCTATTTGTACTGAATATTCATTAACATGAATATCATGATGATCATTAATATCATCGTTATTATCACTATTTTACGATAATAGTAATAGTGACTAAAGGTGCATATTTTTACAGACTTATTTTTAAGTTGGGTTAAATAAATGTTAAAACATTTAATATAATTATTTTGTTTAAATTCTTAGATATTTGGAGATTAATTTTAATTTTAGAGTAATCATTATGTATGACTTGTTTTAACAAGAATTCTCCTATCTCACATTTGTAAATAGAAGAATTAGTCCTTTTTATTATGATTTATAAAGTGCCTTTTTATTATGATTTATAAAGTGCCTTGAAAAAGATTAATGATTTTTTTATAAATATACAGGGAAAATTACAATAAAAATAAACATAGAAGCAATAGTGAAACAATAATTATTAATATTACTGTTAAAATATTTATTAATGTTAATATTTAAAAAAAATATTATTATAGTTATTAAGAGCCTCACTATTATAATTAGTAAAAAAACACATAACGCATGTGTATTTACTTTTTTATCGCAGTAAAAAATAATAAAATTAATAATAATTTTTTTTATTGTAGTTATCAAATTAAATATAAATAAATTATGTAATTTAATTATAAAGAGTTTATATTTATTTTTTAGATAATTTTTTAATTAAAAAATTATTAAATTTATAAAAAATGTCAAATTGAGAAAATCGTTAAATTTAAAAATAAAGGTTATTTGAAGAGTAAAATTAGTAAAATAATGATTTTAATTTAAAAAACTTTTATTTGAATGATAAAACTGAAAAGAAAATATGGACACCAACAAAATGTATTGTTTTATATATAGGTATATAGATTATTATTAACAATAATTCATCTTATATAATATAACGATGGAGTGTTAAAAAAAAGTAAAAAAAATGAGATATTTTATTTAAAATTTATGTTTTTATTTTTCAATACAAAATTATTTATTAAACTGTCATACTTAATTTCATTTAACATTTTTTCTTTGATAAATAATAAAACTAATCCATTTAATTTTTATTTGAGACATTGTTAATATCGAAATTGTTAACATTAAGTTATATATGCATTTGAAAAAGAATATAATTTTTTTATACAATTAAAAATGTCAATTGGTTTATCATTTTCCAAATCTATTATTTTTCTTAAGATATTTAATTATAAAAAAATCAAATCCAAAACTATTTAACAAATTATCATGTTTTAAAGATTTTTCAAAAGCATTTTTCTTTAAAAAATGTACAATCAAGTGACTTTAATTTTTTTAACACTACATAAAAAACAAAAATATATCTTCATATGTTTTAAATTGTTCAAATTTACTTTGAAGTAATTTCTTTATCTACAAATATACAAAAAGTAACCAATTATAAACAATTCTTGAAGAGATTTTACAATTTCATTATCAATGCTTTCATCAAATTGTTTTTTTTTTTTGCGTCTAATACATTTTTCACATAACTTAAGTTCTTTTCAACTCGATAGTGAGTTTTTTCCCACTAAATTTGGATGATCTTTCTACAAATAAACCTAATTTTGAATTATGTTCCAACTAATCTATTATCTACCGAAAGACTAACTCCTAATCTAACTAATAATTTTGTAGAAAAAATTCAATTCCTCATCAAAATATATACAAAAAAAACTCTTGAAACTCGTAAATCGAAAAATACCAAAAAACAAAACTATGCAAAAAAAAAACGCATTTCTAATTGTAGTACAATTCCAAAACAGAATAAAAACTACAACAACATAAATAGAAAGAAAAAAACATATTAACCAGAAATGATGATAAAAAATTTGTACACACCGAGAATATGAGATTGAAAGAATGTAATATATCAAGACCTTAAAAAATGACTCTTACAATAGAATAAAGTAAGGAGAGACAATAAAAGTCACAAAGAGATAAAAAGATAAAAGAAGAAAATAAAATTATAAGATAATATAAAAATAACTAATCATTCTCTACATAACAAAATTATAATTTACTAAATAAAGGTTTTAACTCATTAATTATCATTTTAGTACCATTTAAAATCATCATACACTAATAATAATTTAATTAAATTTTATAATCAAACATAAACTTAGAAACTATAATTAATGTAATATAGCTATATTACTAATAAAATATTCTTTTGAGGCTTTTTTTTTATCTCAAGCATGATTTTATAATTAATTTAATAGAGATATGTTAGTACAAAAAATGTTTTTTGAGACTTTTTTCCTTAAAAGTAATTTTATAATTAATTGATTAATAGGGAAATATTAGTAGTAAAAGTTTTTTTTTTTTTGCCTTATTCTGTTTGAGGCCTAAAGCGAATGACCTTTACTTGTTTTATCCTTAAGCCGACCTTCTATAATATTTCTTAGAATGGCGCAATGTAATGTTTAGCATGTGGACAAAAATCAAGGGGAGTTTAATTAGTTTATTAATAAAAGTTAAAATTTCTAAAAATAAATTAGTGCAATCAGATAAGGAATAAAAGTTTAAAGAACATCTCTCTTGAAGACACACGAGATGAAAACACTTCTTATGAAACACATAGAAGATGGTTAGCTTTCCTAGCAACAACAACACTTAATCCCCCAATAACCCACTTTGGTCAGCTCTATCTACACTAGATTTTTCAAAACTGAACTCACTCAATGAAAGTTATCGCTCTACCCATACTAGATTTTCTAAGGCTCCTTTCTTAAAAACACTTAGAGAGTTCTTTAGCAATCACAACACTCAACTTCTAATATTCTGAAAGGTGTATTCGAAAGTAGAAAAGAGTTTTATAAGTAGAAGTTCGAAAATTAGATCAAGAAACTAAAAAAATAAGTTTCAACTACCAGTAATAATTGATTATCACTTATGATAATCAATTATTCCATAGTAGTTTTCTAAAAAACAATATTTTTTGTTGATAATTGATTATTCTAGTAACATTTATGAAAACTGAAGAAAACATAATATATTATCTAAGTGATAATCGATTATCAAAATATATTTTTTGAAAAAATAAAACGTTCCGAGAAGAATTAAGTGTTGATTGCAGTTTCATGACATTTCTAAGGTTACTTACACTACTAAATACAATACAAACTTATTACAAAAGGAATAATTAAACATTCTTCCAATATTTACTTTAGGTTCCTTGCGATTGTCATCGTCAAAATCATCAAAACCGTTGAACTCAACTCTTCATGTTTTTTTCCAACAATATTTTCATTTTTAGTTTTAGAGTGATTATTATTTTCTTCACATTTTCACACAAAGAATATTATCAAGAAATTATTTTTAAACTATTTCTTGTATTAGTTATAAAGCATTTTAAAAGTGTTTCGTTTATTTTATAAGATTATTAGATGGTGTATTAATTCTTTTCTAGATTGTTTTTGGGTAAGTGAAATGAATGATACAAATTTTGTCTTTCCTAATTTAATCGGAGAATACATCAAAAGTCTTATTCAACTATTTAAGTTTTAAATATGAGAAGAGTAATTTTGGAATAATAACATAACTAATGGTAAGATTTATTTTCTAATTACTTTAAATAATATAATTAACATTTATAAATAAATTGAATTAGCAATTAGGATAGGATAGAAAGGAAGAAAAGTATATAGAAAGATAGAAAACAATGAAATGAGTCAACTTGTTATTGGACCGATTTAGCTGTGCCCTTTCCAATTTCCATCATGTGTAAATCTAATGAACTGAACCACTTCAGAAGCTTGTAATTGGTCACCCAGGAGAAGAAACTTGAAGCATAAGCAAAGAGCCAAACATAGAAAATCTCATCTTTTCCACAATAAAAGATGAGGCAGGGTTATTCCACAGGGATGTTTCGGTAATTCCACTCATTCCTTCGTTCCACCGTCGCTTTCGACAGTTACACACTGAACTCTCTTCTTCGTTTTCACACCATTTTAGTTCCATTCCGCTTCTGAAATCTGGTCTTTGTACTTTATACTAAATTGGGTAGAGTTGAGCAGTGTCATTGGGTGTGAATGGAAACTGGGTCGTTGAACTCGGAATCATTGAACAGAAATGTGGGCATGAGTGTGAGGGGTGGCACTGGGAAGAAACAAGGTGGAGTAGCAGGGAAAGTGGAGCCTTTTGTATCACAAAATGAGCACAACCCGAGAGAGTTACGGTCGTGGGCGAAGAGAACGGGTTTTGTGTCTGATTACTCAGGGGAAGCAGGGACAAGTGGGAGTGCAAAGTTTGAAGCTTTTGAGAGGAAGGGAGGAGGGTCATCTCCCAAGATAGAGATAGATCCGGTGGTGGGGAGGACAAGACGAAACGAGATCGAAACAGAGTCTCGTGGAGGTGCACCGAGGGCTGAGAATGGTGCTGTTTTGGATGAGAGGGGGAGAAAAGAGGAGAGGAAAGTTGGTTTGAATGGTAATGCCAATAATGGGGTGGTGAATAGGGAAGGGAATGGGCATGGAGCCTCTGCAGTTGCTCCGGTGAATGAGGAAAAGGAGGGGGAGGAGGGGAATGGGGATGTTAAGGTCAATGTGTTTCCGGCAGAGGAGGAGCATCGTGATGGAGGGTGGCAGGGTCCGTTGGGATTGAAGTGCGGGCTCAAAGAGAATCCTGGGATTGGTTAGTTTGTGCTCTTCTTCTTTTTTTCTGTCGGTTTTAGATTCTTTTGCACCCTTGATTTCTTTAGTTTTATGAGTTTATATTTTATCTTATAATTTTTGAAGTGTAATGCTATAAGTTGAGCAATGTGAGTGGTGTGTTGTTAACTTCCCATCTTGGATGTTCTGATTCTTGCCATTAAGTTCAATTTATATCTGCTTGAATTGGTCTGTAGTGGTGTGTACCATCAGTGAGTTTATTTGGATTTTGGTGTGAATACCATCGAACCCCTTGATTTCTTTCCGAATAGAGTCATAGGAAGTGAAGAATAGGTCTAGACAAATCTCATTTAAGAATACCAATTCTTGATTTTCCTTCAACATGGATTTGATAAAAGGACTTTCCGAAAGAACCCATTTTCCCAATTCTTTCTTCCATACCATTTTCTTAACTTATTATCTCAATACTTACCAGATTTACTTGCATAGTCATGTTTCTGTAGGTGCCACAATTTTTTTACCTTGTTTTTACTTACGTCTTTGCGTTTTTAATTGCAGTACCTCTTATCTATTATGGCCTGCAGCACTATCTATCATTAGCTGGTTCTCTTGTGTTGATTCCCTTAGTAATGGTACCGGTCATGGGTGGAACAGATGTAAGTATATGCTTTTATTTACAGTTTACTGCATGTAACTCAACAAAATCGATAGTTTTTTCATATGCTTATCTATTTATTTTAATTTTACATTAATCGCTGAGGACAGAAGGATACTGCTTCCGTAATCTCTACAATACTGTTTCTTTCTGGCATCACCACAATACTGCACTCCTACTTTGGTACTCGACTGCCTTTAGTTCAAGGGAGCTCGTTTGTGTATTTAGCACCGGCATTAGTTATCATAAATGCTCAAGAATATCGGAATCTTACCGAGCATGTAAGTTCATTATTTAATTCATTAGAGCATCACTTTCAGGCCCTTTTAGTTTAGGCAGATAAAATTATACTATATAAATCCATAAACTAGACATTAATTAGGAGTTAATTTTCTCTTGGCTTGTTTACCATTTAAACTTGTATATATCTGAATCACCAGCATAAGTTGTCTTTTATCCTTTCTGCTGTTATGTATATGTTATCTTTTAACAGACTTTG
Source organism: Vigna unguiculata (assembly GCF_037176805.1). Taxonomy (NCBI): domain Eukaryota; kingdom Viridiplantae; phylum Streptophyta; class Magnoliopsida; order Fabales; family Fabaceae; genus Vigna; species Vigna unguiculata. The sequence continues at coordinate 27,549,889 of NC_140793.1, forward strand.
TCTATTACGAACCTCTTTATTAACAAATCACATACAACTTTGACTTTTGTTCTGTTAGTTTGGATATGTTCTCAGCTTACATATAAAAGCCCTGTAATTGCAGAAATTTAGACATATAATGAGGGAACTCCAAGGAGCTATAATTGTTGGTTCAATATTCCAATCTATCCTGGGATTTAGTGGTTTAATGTCTGTTCTACTCAGGTAAGAAGTTACATGACATGTCTTAAGTTTGTAAATGTCTTTTGTCTTGTGCTTGATTTAGTAAAGTTTGTTAGTTTGCTCTGCCTTGCTTAATATTTATTTGCTCTGCCTGCATTAGCACACGGAATAGCTATATGCATAAAGGGAATTTATATTGATCAATGAAGTTGTAGAAGCTACTGAACTTTTATCTCTAGAGGGCCGTAAACACTTGAGCCTGATCTGTTTATTCTGTACAATTTTAGGTTAATCAACCCAATTGTGGTTGCCCCAACTGTTGCTGCTGTAGGTTTAGCATTTTTCAGCTACGGTTTTCCACAAGCAGGCACTTGCCCAGAAATTACCATTCCACAGATAGCACTGGTTCTGATATTCACTTTGGTAAGTCATATATGCATTTTGAGCAGTACCAGTACAGGATATTTTGTATCTGAAGTGGTTTTCTAGTTGCTGTAATTTGTAGAATTAGTTATTTTATGTTAGAGGCTGTCTGTTGTAAACAGGTCGTGGCTTTTTGGTTGTTTATTTAATGCTTTAAGGATCATTCAAAAACTCATTCTCTCCTCTTTTTGCTTGTTTGAAGTATCTTCGAGGAATATCTATCTTCGGGCGCCACTTATTTCGAATTTATGCTGTAAGTATCTAAATTACGATAATTGTTCATTTTTAAAATTGATGACCTATGTCATTCTCTCATTTTTGTTTTTCTTGAGCAATCTTGGAGAGTGCTGGCTATGTCTTTCCTTTAGCATGTGTATGCAGTAATAATTCTTGTAACTTAATTCTTTAACATTTTCAGGTTCCCTTGAGTTTGACAATAATTTGGATATATGCATCCTTTTTAACAGCTGGGGGAGCATATAATTACAAAGGATGCAATCCTAATATACCAAGTTCAAACATTCTTTTGGATGCATGTAGAAAACATGCATATACCATGCAGCATTGCAGGACTGATGTTTCCAATGCATTGGCTACTGCTGCATGGGTCAGAATTCCTTACCCTTTACAGTGGGGCATCCCTGTTTTCCATTTTAGGACTTCCATAATCATGGTCATAGTGGCACTTGTTGCTTCTGTGGATTCGGTAAGTATCATTGTCTATAGGTCCTAATCTCAGTTAAATATTAAGATGAATTTTCATGCTGAAAAGCAGAGATCAAACATCAATAGATGAAACTGCAATTGTAACTGTGAACAGCATATCCTTTTTCCAGGTTGGAACTTATCGTGCTACATCTCTGCAAGTTAATTCAAGACCTCCTACTCCCGGTGTTGTGAGCCGAGGAATTGCTCTTGAGGGTTTCTGTAGCATACTGGCTGGGCTTTGGGGTTCAGGTACAGGCTCAACAACCTTGACAGAAAACATACACACAATTGACATCACCAAGGTGGCAAGTCGGAAGGTAGTGGTGGTTGGAGCTGCTTTCTTGATCTTGTTCTCATTTATAGGTAAATAACTCCTGGAGCCAAAATTCTTGTTCAACTTTATACGTTCTCATTGTTCTCCATTCTGGATGAGATGGATCTAAGGATGTGCAGTGGTTTCATTTTTTGAGTTTCAAAATACAACTTTTAATATAATTTTGTAGGGAAAGTGGGTGCCCTTCTCGCTTCCATTCCACAGGCCTTGGCTGCTTCAGTACTATGTTTCATGTGGGCTCTTACTGCAGCATTAGGCCTCTCTAATTTACGGTATAGTCAATCAACCAGTTTCAGGAACATTACAATAGTTGGCGTTTCACTGTTCCTTGGCATGTCTATCCCTGCTTATTTTCAACAATACCAGGCTGAGTCAAGTCTGATACTACCCAGTTATCTGGTTCCGTATGCAGCAGCATCAAGCGGACCATTCCGTTCAGGCATTAAACAGGTTAGATGAATATGTGAATCTTAAGTTTTACTTAATCACACGCTTTCTAACATATCCTAAATGATTTATCATTATTGAAATTGGTACCATGCAGACTTGTCCTTAACGACAAATCTTCATTTTAGCTTGTTTTTCTTGCAAATTAAGCAATATCTTGTTTCCTTTTTGGATGCATATGTGCTGACCTGTCATTTTCAATCTTGAAGCTTGATTTTGCAATCAATGCTCTTATGTCCTTGAACATGGTGGTTACACTGTTGGTGTCATTCCTACTGGACAACACTGTCCCTGGCAGACAAGAAGAGCGAGGGGTGTTTGTCTGGTCAAGAGCCGAAGACATTTCCACTGATCCCTCTTTGCTATCTGAATATTCGCTGCCAAAGAAGGTCGCCCGGTGTTGCTGTTGTTTCAATTTTAAATGTTTGGGAGTATAATGCTTGGTTCACTCTGACATTTTAATCTTGGTAATATTCCTTCAAGATAAAGGTCACTCCTGGATATGTGTATTGCCGCTCGTGAAGGCAAACGTAAATTATGCAGTGTAATATAGTTATAGTGACATTAGGTTGGCCATAGAGTGATAGCTGTAGAACATTTATTATGCTTGGGAAATTGCATTTTTTTACTTGTCAAATTGTCTTGCTGAAAAACCAGATACTATACTTGTATTGATATATTTATATGAATAAGTATTCCATTTTTGCTGTTTCATGTTGAGTTAATACTTCATAGTTGTTGCAAGTCTCTGACTCTGACAGTAAAAAAGAATAGTAAGTCAGAAAGGAGGCTTGAACCTACCCATGACATGCTAATTCAATTGGTAACTTTTTATTTGGAGTTAATGGTCCACCGGTGGCAATGAGAACAAAAAATCAGCACTAGTCACAAACTAATCTGTACATATGATCTAATGAACTAAAAAGAATTCGGTATTAGTGTGTAAGTTTAGGTGATTTATTGGTCTGCCAATCCTCAATTAGGGAACGGAGAGTGTGATTCGGGGTGAGAAATGTGTGTTTCAGCCTCATATTTGTCATTGGTGATGTGTCACGCCCAGACTGCAGCCAGTGGTCTATTGCTTCAAGCTCATAGGAAAACCCATCTGCTGCCAAGTGTGGGTTTTTCATTACCTCCTGCAGCCAACAACACAACCTTAAGTGCATGAAACAAAAAGAAAGGATAAACCTTATTTAGGATATGTAAAAGAAAGTTCTTTGAAAGATGAAGAAACCAACCTGAAGTATGGGGCAAAGAAAAACACTAGGCACATCACTGGTTCCCTCTCTATCTATACACCCACCAAGAATTGCTTTTCGTCCTTCCCTTCCAACTATTTCATCCCCCTTTCTTCTTATCTCATTCAGTTCCTCCAACACCTTTGCAATGCTCAGTTCTGAGTTAGGCTTGGTTTTGGTGGACACGCACATCAAAGCCAGGCCTGCAAGTTCTATTGCTAGATCCAATGGCCATTGTCCAGCCATCTCATCAAGAACGCTAGCCAAAGCCTCTCTGTCCATATCCACTGTCATCACCTCCTCAACGAGCCCGGCCCAATTTCTTCCTGTCAAAAGATGCATCAGCAAAACCCCTATAGCCTGCAAATCTGACTCGACGTTACACTGTTCGTCAGTGCAATCATGGAGCCCAAAGCCCGTGATCTTTGCCACCAAATTGCGGTCTAGGAGGACTGTGGATGGAGTCAAATGGCAGTGAATGACGGGCCTTGGTTCAGCTCCATTGAGAAAGCCCAGACCTGAACAAACTTCTATGGCAATTCGTATTCGGTCGTGCCATCTTAAAGCGCGGTTTTTTCTCCTAGAAAACAGCATGTCTCTTAAGCTTCCGTTGCGCATGTATTCCAAAACTATGCACTTGGGCTCGGAGCAAAACCCCACCATGGCAATCAGATGAGGATGCCTAATATCACCAAGAAGCCTCACCTGAAAATGCAATCTAAATTAGTATTCTATGCACATTAACTTTTGTTTTTAATTTCCTATAATCGATTCTGATTCTAAATTAACATATTATTTAGTAGATTTAGATTTGAACGTGGAATTTGAATGAATTGTATAAGAATTTAACCTAACGAAAAAAATGCACCTTCGATTGGAAATGTTGGAGGGAGAAAGAAGGGAGCATCTTGATGGCAACAGTGGAGTGGTTGAAGCGTCCCCTGTACACATTGCTCCAATCTCCGCCGGACTTCAACCTCAGCCGCTCGGAGAAGTTGTCGGTGGCCAGCCGGATCTCCTCCGCCGTGTACTCGCGGAAGGTGCAGCGCGTGTCGGCGAGTCTGGCGGCCATTCCAATTGCGTCCTTCTGCTTGCAGAACTCGATCCTTCGGTTAAGCACGTCTCTCTGGCGCCTGAGCTCCTCGATCTCCCTCACCATCTCCGTTCTCTCCCCTACCGCCCTCTCGAGCTGCGTCTCCGCCCGCGTCTTGGCCAGCATCCATATTTGAAGCTTGTTGGAGAGCTCCGATTGCACCTCCGTCAGAGAAATGAGCCTCCTCCTCCTCTCTTCCACCTCCATCCTCATCTCCTCCGTCTGCTCCCTCTCCGCTTCCCATTCCTTCTTTAGCTCCTCCTTAGCACCCACCTCTTCTCGAATTCGACCTTCCACCTCCTCAGCCTAACCATCGCATTCATACATTACAATTTACGTGAATCTCACATGCAAGAAAAACAAATCCCTAGAATGCTGAACAAGAAGATAGATTATGTTTATAATCACAATCAATGAATAAAATTAAAGTATAACATTACATGCATGCATTAATCTTTGATGTTTTCTTTAATCCATATATCAATATACAAAATTCTAATCTCAATAAAAATTTAGAGTATTACTCTATTGTTGCACAGACAAATTGCCCATTCAGCTTTTGCGTGCCTTTCTTTACTATCTTTGGCCTCTTTCCTCTTCAATAGAATGGTCTTCTGAGCTTCCTTCAGCTGACTTTTCAGATCTTCAATTTTCTCTGCACCACTCTGAGTAGGATACAGTGTTAGGCATTACTTTTGACAACACCATGTGAAATTTCAAAAGGGAACAAGAACATCCATAAAGTGAATTCATTTTCAAACTCGTGGTAATATTTTCAAAAAATTTACACAAACCAATAGATTGAGTGTTGAAAATTGGTTCCACATATTGAAAACTAAACACATTAAATATTAGTATAAATACCAATGGGCATCAATTTCTTTCAACATACATATCAAATGTTAACAAGAGTCAAAGTGAGAGTTTTCTTAAGAAAGATGGGTATTTGGACTTTCACAAAGAGGCGCCTTCTTTTTCAATATTGTACAATGAAAACAAATCATATTATATGCAAAAGTGAACCAATCATCTAACAACTCTCTACAAGAAACAAAACGAAAGGAAACAAAGAAGATAAATGTTAGCATTAATGAAGGCCACACACATATTTGAGGAAAAATATCTGTCATTGTTGTAAGATACCATATTATAATTGTTGTGTTCAGTGACATGTGGCTCGTTTGGACCAATCTGTGAGTCGTCATTATCTAGCCCGCAGTTTCCTTCCTCCAACTTGGAAGACAACAATTCTTGATAATAATTTTCAATTTCCTGCAGGTAAAATTCCCACTGGTTTCTGGTCACCGGGGACTCCAAATTGCTTGAGGAAAGTGATTCACTTTTATCTGGAGAATCGTGGGTTTTGTCATTGAACCATTTGTCTAACCAATCTTTGAAGGTTATCTTATCTCTTATTCTTGCAACCATGACTCCATGATCATCCTCCATGATTTTCTCATCATTTTTTCCTCTCAGGAAAATTTGCTTCCCCCCACAAATAATGAACAGTTCGCAGAAGGAAGGCTTGTGCTGATGAACATAGAACAATCCACTAATAGCACCTTTAGATTTCCTAATCAAGAGACCGAACACATATTAAGGAAAAACGAGACAATTTAGCTCTACTTGCAAAATGAAACTCTTTGATAAGAAAACCAAGGAAGTTACATACATGGAGGGCTTCATGAATGAAAATCCCATGACCAGTTTGGTTATTCCTAGACCAAAGATCAAGTCTATGACTCGCTTTTGCATTGGCTCATCTGATTTCTCAACTTGAAGAATCTCTGCTGGCACCTGTTATATGCAGAAACAGAAAACACTGTAACATAATTTCATTTCATATGATCTGAGTAATTAATTGGACTTAAAATGTACACACCTTGCCACAGAAAGCAACATACTTGGAAAACAGCTTGTTGATTTTCTCTTGTTCATCTTTCCTGAGAATTTGTAGTTTCTCCTCACTCACAGATCTTGCTGGAAGTTTCCCAACTGCAAAAGAATCACAAAACTAAGCTAAACCCAGTTGAATTTCAATGCAGAGAATGAAAACAAAGTCGATACACAAGTCCAACTTACATGGTGTGTAGACATAATCCATGGGAGTATTGTGTGTGACATGGAGAATAACAACGGAAATTGGATGAGAATTCCATTTCTTTAGAGCCCAATTCAAAGTCTTAAATCCATCCTGTGCATCATTACCAACAGCAACATAAACTTTCTGTGTTTGGATTGAATCCATTTGATTGTTCGAAGCTTCAAAACTTCAACTCCCTATCAGCTACAAGCAGCAAGACCAATTCCAGTGAAACTCATGTCACAGTAGACACGTATGAAAGAGACTTTAACATTGTAAAAAAAGGAGTAAAAAAAGGGTGGTATATGATGATTTTCAAAGCGTTGTTTTGGGAGTTTCGCAAGTGTTTGATTTAAAGACTATTGTATTAGTGCTTTAATCGGGATTTCCAAGGGAAGGGTCGAAGGTGAGGGCCAGGTTTGGACTTTTGTGTATGGCGTGTGATGATTGCCAAAGGGTGCTGGGGTCGTAGTTATGCATCATCTTCTTTAGCCATTTTCATTCGTAGTTCCTACGGTTCTACCATCTACCTATTATTCACTTTTGTTCTTTTCTGATTGCTCTGTGTACTTTTTCTGGGTTTACTATGATGACTAATTTTCTAAACAAATTTTGTTACCTACAAAACTTGAATCGAATTTTGTTTTAGGTATTTAGGTTTAGTTTTATTTGAACCGACCATATGTTGCTACTTTTTTTTTTCTTTACTGATATGGATTATTATGTGTATAGTATAACATTTAAATAACTTTTTCATCTCTCTGTTTTTTTTTATATTTATATTAAATACCACTTAAATAATAACAAAAGAAAAAAGTATCCTTTTTCATTTCGTATTATAAAGTGTCTTCAAAATGATCACTTGCATAATCTATGCAATACGGTGACGTAGACACGCTTTCTAGTCGTCATATGTAGAAACGTGTGGCCCAAAATCTAAATTGGTGTCTTATTTAATTTAATAATTCGTCGGTTTTTATTTTTATTTACTTTTTGTTTTTGAAATACTATAAAAGATTTATTGAATTTTTCTAATTAATTAATTTTAAATGTTCACCATTAAAAGATAATGGACTTATATTATTCAATTTGTCAGCATAGTTGATCTAAAAGCATTATGAAAAAAAAAAAACACCATTTTTTTTTAATAATCAAGTCGTAATATTTTTTGAATCAATCAGCATCTTGTTTTCTATGCACCTAACAACTAAAGCCCAGTGCTTGGCCTATATTGAGAGGGCTATTTTTCTGTTACTTAAGCAATTTCTCCCCGCACCCCATAATTTCAATTTTTCAAATATATAGCCTTCTTGGCATTGAGTGTATTGGTGTTAGAGTGTTTGCATATATTTGTGAAGGTTGTGGTATAATCCATAATTTTTTTGAATTTCAAGATGTATAATCTAGAGTTTATTCAAATTTTGAAAATAAATTTTAGATTGTAAAATTTAAAAGTTTTCTTGAATAATCACACAACAAAATAGTTATGAAAATCAATCTCTTGAACCGAAAAGGCGAGGCAATAGGTGTCCAAGACCATTCTTTAACAATAACAAAGGGTTTTTTCATAATAAGCCTAAAACAAAGACTCAAGGAAGACAAAGAGAAAAGATGAGAGAATTTAGGTTTAAAATTATATATTTCATGGCAAATTGATTATTTCACCATCCTATGGGAGTGCAGATTAAAATCATGAAGATGTAGGAAAAATGCGCAACTTCTAACTGCCACGCACACGATTCGACTTCTACTTTCTGCACCTCTATAAATTTTTTGTGCACCACCTCAAAATTTTAAAATGATGATTTTATCATTCGTGAACCGACTTTCAAAAAATGCATGTTTCGGAAACTTCCCGGAATAAGTTTCCCGAAACTTTCGGAACGAGATTTTCAAAACAACTTTTGAAATGAAACATTAGAAACACAATTTCTGAAAACCTTTTGGAATAAGTGCATTTTGGCATAGGCTTTTTGGGAATTTTTCTTTGGAACATATGTAATATCTTATGGAATGAATTTTTTAAAACACTCTTATATGAAATGAAATGTGTTTCGGAAAAAAAAATTGAAACATTTTTTTTTTTTTTCATTTCTCTCTTTTTCTTCCTCTTCAAAGACTATGATGATGGAAGCGACACAATGGTGACAGTAACAGTGGTGGTATGCAGTGATAAAGGGAGTTTGAGCTTTTACTATGATTTTGGGAGGTGCAGTTAGTAATTGTCGGATTGCAGTTAGTGATAAAGCCCGTTTGTTAAAGTTTGGTACCAATTCCTTGACATGTGGGAGAATGAGTTTTTTCCGTTTTCCTTCATAATGAAGTTAAGAAGAAGATGATGTAAGTGTTCTTAGTAAGGGTAGTTTGGGAAAAAGAAGAGGAACGGGGTGCACTCTAAAAAGGGAAGAGTGTACGCAGTAATAACTGAACTTCAAAAGGTTTTTTCTTTTGCATTCTCTACTTTTCATTTAGGCCGTATTTGATGTTACCCACCTCATTCTTAAAGGGAGAGAGAACAAGACGCGACAATTAGCACTTGTGAATAATTTTTTTATCTCTTAAAGACATGTCATCTGTTTGACTCAGAAGGAGAAAATTAAGAAAAAAAAACTACTTTTTAAAAATTATCTTTTTCGTTCATTATCATTTTTATTTTCCCTTCAACTAAACAAAAGATATATTTTTGTTTGTATTTTCCTCTTAATTTTTTTTTCCTTTTCTGTCTTCACTGCAGTTGAGTATACAAAATATTAGAAAAATGATATTTGTAAGTAAAAAAAGATTAATTTACTTTAATATTAGAACTTGTAGAAGTTCCCGCTCTTCTTACTTTCTTTAATTAAACATTGTCAATATGTTTCTTCTCTCATTTGAAAATGTATTTTGCACAATATATTTGCAAGTATGACAAAATTATTTTCAACCATATAAAAATTATACCCCCTTTTGTTAAACAATTTTTAATAGTTTGTTTAAACCGTCAATAACTAAAATTAACTCTAAAACACATTTTAATTTATTCACTCTAAATTTAAATATAATTGATTATTTAAAAATATTAACTTGTTATACAGTTTAATCGTATGAAAGAAATAAAATCATTGATCCTACAAAAGTAGGCATTAAAATAGAAGTTACATTACATATTATACTTAACCTCGGTCTCTCTTTTCCCATTTAAAACGTGACCCATGATGTTTCTTTTCCATGTGTTTCCTCGTATAGACATAATTTTTGTTTCTAAAAAGAACATCTATTTCGATATTCAAGTATAAAACTTTATTTATTTTTCAATTAGTGGAAACTCTGAAGCCAATCTAGTTATCTACTACACTGCAACAAACAAACCCACGAAGCAAATAACAGACCCCAGAAAAGTCAAATCTTTTAAATTTTGGAATCAGTAATGTGAATTGAGTTCTTAAACCATGAAAACGAATACAAAAATAACTTTGATATAGCTGCAAAAGGAGATTTAAAAATGTGAACTAATACTGTACTGTAGTGAGTTATAATAATGAATTAATGTCCGTTTTACAAAGAAAAACATAAACTGAATGACTAAAATCAAAGTTTGATCGACCAAAGCGTAGATTATTTTAATCCATGCATGTTAAATGGCGGTGTTGAGTAAGCAACAACTGTGATAATAAATAAATAAATTACTACTTGGTTCTGCATTGAGGTTAAAAAAAGCTTAAAATAGAAGTTACAGTTTAGGCATGGTCACGTGCATGGTGGGTACCACTTGAACTTTATGTGATATGATTAACGTGGCTTTACATTAAAATTAACCGTGGGATTAATTTAAGGGGTATTAAAAGCAGATTAAAAAAGGGAAAGGACATTAAAGAATGCAAAGGTGAGAGTTAAGGCATGATTATGTTAGTGTGTGTCGGGACAAGGGAGTGCACGTGCGTCGCCGAAATCATCGTTTCTGCGTTTTGAACGAAAAGAAGGATGCGGTGCACGTGCCTCTGAGTCAATGGTCAAAAGCCAGAGCTTAATCTTTACAGAAAGAAGATGAGAACGATGATTAGGATCCCTTGGTCCCAGTCCCAGTTTAAGAATCTACTTCCTCATCATCATCCTTCAAAAACTTTAATCACACCCCCATCATCATCAGCACTTTCAAAACATATCATACTCCTTAATTAACCTCATGTTTCTCTAGTTTTTAAACCAAGAACCTTGTTAATATATAGGATTAGTATTTTGAATAATTTTTTTCTTTTTAAACTCCTATTTTATTATCATATTTGTTAAGAAGTGGATTTTAAGTCTAATTCAATTTCACAAAAATTAATTTATGAAGTAAAATTTACATTTCACTTATGTGCTATAAAATTATTTTATCTCTAATTGATATGAAATTTTCAACCATATTTGATATGACTTGTTACATATGAAGTTGTTTTTGAAATTTTTATATTAAATAAAATAAGTTTACAATACTCGAAAAATGTCAAAAATTTCAGATCGATTAGAATTAAGTTTAAACTCCATTTCTGGACTTTTGGTAAAAGAAATTTGTTTGATTTGTATTTCGTTTCTTTTTCTTAGATAGCTTAAGGTGGAGGTGGAACATCAAGTTGCAGAATAAGGTTGCATATTATTTTAGTTAGGGTTAAAGACGTGAAGTTGAAACTTAATAAAAGCATGCTTGCAAAGTGTAAAACAAAACGAAGACTTGGTGGTCTCTTTGAAAATGATCTTGTAGATGGTTGGAATAAAAAAAAGTGTAGTATGATATGGAGAGAAGATATGTGTAGAAATAGCAATGGAGCATGTTGTAAAACACAAAGGCACGTTTTGATTTGAATATTTAATGTGGTAGAGCAGAGAAGCAGTTTGCACATTCGTGTTGTCTGGAGCAGTTAGCACGTGTGATGGCACATGGCGTTCGGAAAGGGGATAGACAAGAAGAAGCAAAGGTAGCAGTCACCTGCGTCAAGAGAATCAAACTATAGCTATGCTAGACATTACTCAAAGATTCATTCTGTACGTACACAACTTGTACTCCTGCCAAATCAAATTTTCTATTTTCTGTAATATTGCCATGCTTAATTTGTGTATGATTATATCATGGTTGGAAATTTGAAGAATATATAATTCAGTAGTTCAATAAAATTGGTGATGTTTTCACACTAATTAAATAAAAAGTTATTATTAACTCTAACCGTTATCCCTAATGAAAGTTTGTTTATCAATCAAAAAGATTTGATAAATAAAAAAATGGTTATTTGATGATTACGAGTATCAAGATTCATTTGATAAAGAATTGTGTGATGAAACTAAGCTCGTTTGATAAAGATTCATTTAAAAAATTGGTTACTTATAACGATTACCAATAATAATGTAAATTTGTTAAGTAAGTTCGTTCGATCAAAATTTTGACAAATTAGTTTCATCATATTCATTCTTTTTATTCATCACATTCATTATATTCATCACATTCTATCATATATTCATTTTAACATACCAATACAACCAATCACATGTCATTATCACAAAATTTTTAGTAACCCACAACAATTATGAAACTTAGACAAAAGAAAAATGAAGTGTAAAGCCAACTAAATCTTTAAACAATGAGGGAGACAAGATTAATAAAATGACAAAGAAATTTTTTGTGCATTTCTAGGTTAATTTAGAAAAAAAAAATAGGAAACAAATCTTAAGTATAAGCAAATTTGAATTCTCAAAAATGAAGTAAAAATGATTAATATGTATTTTTTTAAACGTTTTATCCAACGTTACAATTATATTCCATAGCTTTCATATTTTTTTATAAAAGTCAAGAGAGTTCACGTATTCTTGATTGTCATACATATACATCACTTTTGATAATATAACATTTCGCGTCTAGGTCTAGCATATTTTACCACACACGTTACCAAACACTTAGTTTAATGGTCACATTGATTAATTGAAACTTCTTGAATATTTTGAAGTTACTATTACTCTTTATAAATGAGCAACAAATTTTATGTCAAAATGTGTTGGTGCTTTACTAAATGTTCATCAAAGTCATACATTAAGTAATATGAAGAACAAGAATAAAAGAAAATCATTACAAGAGTGAAAAGTTTATTTGAGAGGATCACCATAAATGTATTGCCACTTTGGTGTATGGAAACTTTCATATAATTGTGTATCATTGAAAAATATGTAATTTTATCTAAAAAATTTGCATTTTGTTAGAAAAATTGTATAGATTTACAATTTTTCTAAATAAATTGTATTAATTTTTTTATCTTTTGCAAAGGTTTTTAATTACTGAACTTATAATATCCAAAGCATATTAATAACGTAAGAAAATTCAAAATGTAGCATGTTTTGTAATGTTTTTAGTCCAATTTCAAACATTTTTTTTAACATATTCGATATACAAATAAATGACACAAAATGTCTCTTTGTTAATGTAATCCTTAACACAAACAAAACAAAAACACATTTTATAAATAAAATAAAAATAATCATATCCATAGGTTAATGTAATATAATAATCATTAATACATTAATAAACACATTTATATGATTGATAGTGAGGTGACACTCATATAAGAATAGTAATCCATCCTGAGCCCGCATAATCACACAATTGGAGTTTGGATATAGTTCTACAGGACTACCTTGAATTAGTTTTGAACCTTGTGAAAAACATAACATAAAATTATTCATAAATGTAGAATCAAATTTGTTGAATAACGTATGAGACAAAAAATTATTTTTTTGTTTTTTATTTTGTTGTTTCTGAGATGAAAGACAAAACAATAAGACTGAGTAAATTTTTTTGCCAGTCTTTATTTTTTCAAGTTCAAGGAGAAGTTTACATTCCTGTTATAGAAATATGACAAGCATAATTGACGCTAATGTTTCGTTGTACGCTACACGACAAAGTTTTAGTCAAAGTCCGTTTATATAATTGACTATTTTTTAAGCTGACATATTGACAGCTCTTGCCTTTTATAATTAAATTTTTATTTCTAAAAGTATCAACTTGAATCATTTCCAACTTAAAAAAAAAAAACACTCATGCTAGAAAAAAAAGTTCTCATACTAAATAATAAAAACTATAACAATGATGTTACATAACATAATATTCTCATGAAATTTTGTGCAGGTAGAAATGGAGAAGATCAATAGGAAAAATATTAGGTAGAAATGGAGAAGATCAATAGGAAAAATATTAGCTCTTTTTTTTAAGACCGTAGATCTTACAATGGATACGAAATAGAAGAATACTATATTATACATGTTGTTTAACTATTATTTGTTTAAATTTTTAGTTAAATTTGTAGAGGTGATAAAATGGGTCAGCTTGGCCTGTTTTAGTCCGTTCCGTCCTTGATCTGTCAAAAATGAGTTGGGTCGGGTTGGCTCACCAATAAAAAACAAGTTAGATACTCTAACCCGTCACGTATCAGAAAGGGCCAGTAGATTGACCCGTCACTTTTTTTTCTATTTTTTTAAATTTCTATTTATATATATAAATTTGTTTATATAATAAAAGAAATTTAATTATTTTTTTTATTTTTAATTTTTAAACATAAAAAGTTAAAAAAGAAATGGTTGACGGATCAGGACGAACTGACCCACCTTTGGCCCATCAGTTTTACGAGTTAGGAGAGTCGGACCATAACGGATTGAAAATCTCATCCTAAACATGTTCTTTTCTTGGTAGACTGGCGAACCTGATGCATTTTAACATATTGACTAATTTTTATAATTAACATATTATTATGATATATTGGGGTTAAAAAACTTTTATTATTTATTTATCTATTAATATATATATATATATATATATATATATATATATATATATATATAATTACTATTTTGTTGATAAAAAGATGATTTTTTTAATGTAATTCTAGAAGGTTAAAAGTAAAAATAATTGTTTCATTAAGAGTTAGACCTTGTGCACATTTTATTTTCCTTGGCATATGCACATAATTTAAATAAAATAAAAATATTAACGTGTGAATTTGCTCATGAACTTCATATTGATGCAGGCTATTTAAGAAGGTGACTACTTAGGCATGGAAATGAAAGACATTACCAACACGAAAAGTTTATTGGTACCAAACAAACAAAGTAGGTGTTGTCCATGAGAAGAATAAAAACAAAAAGAGAAGGTGTCATATATAGCATATAACAAGTGTCTCCATTAAATTTGAGGCCAAGAACACCTTAACATGCATTGTTCCACAAATAAAGAAAATAAAATAAAATTTATTTTGCTTGTTTTGGCGTTGCACCGAAGATCCAACAAATCAGCAACTAATACGTGCATATCTATCTCTTCATCCTTCATCTACGTGTGTCCATGCACGGCATCCTCAAAAGAGAGAAAATCACATACATGTAAAAGTCAAGTTATGCTTTAAAAAATTACTTCAATCAATTAATAATATAGGTTGTCCTACAAAATTTCCAACTAGTAATGTACTTAATTTTATTAGATTGTTATTACTTGCTTTACTTTATTTAATTTACCAAATTTTGGTTTATAAAAAAATAACAAGTAAAGTAGTTAATGTTGGAAGATAGAGTTGAACTTTTTGACTATTACTCCTTTTGTTCACACAGCTTTAAATATAAACTCGATTGTGTTTACTTATAAGCCATATGGTGTAAAAAAATTGAAATATTCAGTGTTTTTCTTTTTGTACATTAAACAAATTATATGCTAGAACACCAACAAATTTTTTACATATATACTTTGTAATTTTTTTTAGAACATTATGTGGATTAGTTATACACAGCTCTTAAAACGCACTTTTATCACATTCCTTTTTAATAAACCAAGAAACAAGTTTGAGCTTTGAATGCATCACACCTCTCAATTTTCAATGACCCCATTAATTATTAATTATTCTTTTATATATTATAATTAACCGATTGATACGCCTCACTTCCATTGATAATATAAATTTCTTGACTGTATGCATGGATCTGGCTGTAAACAAGAAGGGGCAGTTTAATTTATTGATAGTTATATATGAACCGTAGTAATACATAAACCCTAGTAAAGTTTACCCAAGCTTCAATAATAAAATGTCATAATTAATCTTAAAAAACTAAAAAAGAATTCTTCATTTTTTATTTGCATCTTGTCATGTATAGGAATTTTGGAATTTTAAGCTATACTTGATATTTTTATGAAGTTTATATTATGTAGTTATTATGTTTAACATTCTTTTTAATAAATAATACTTATTTAAGTTTTTATCTGTTCTTATTATTGATTACAAATTTACAACACCATTAGAATTATTATGGGCCTTTAGCAATAATAGATGTTGCTCTCCCACTTTTTAGCATTAATAACGATGAAATTAAATTGTTTTTTAAATATTTGTTTTTATTCAACAAATATTAATAAATCTACACCAATTTGGTATCATTTATTTTTCCGAGTCTTTGATTCGATTCAAGTATTACTTTGATGAAAAGAAAAAAAGGAGACAACATGGGACAGATTAAAAATTAGAATAAAAATATTAAAAAATTAGATTATATATAGATAACAAAATAATTGTTAATTTTTATAAATTTAAACATAATCAGATCCTAATTTACAACATGGACTATTTATTTTTTCCACTATTAAATTCGATTGCTCACTAATTCAACTAAATGCAGCCTTTTGGGATCAAAGTAATATGGAGAGTAAGTTATGTATGTAAAAAAGAAAAATAGCAAAAACACATAAATATAATACTACTAAAATCATTAAGATTAATCCAAGAAAATTGAAACATAGAACTCTTTCTTACCACCAGAAAAAACTCTATTAGAAATCAAAGCTTATTAACAAATCTACTGAATTACTTATCAAACATTAACTCAATTATACCACCATGACACGATAAAACATTTAAAATAAAGTATGAGACAGAAGACAGATATCTTAATGATTCATCAAGTTAACTATCAAATTAAAATGACAAGCTGTGTAATAATTTTGTTAAAAAAATAAAAAATAAATATTTTTGTGAATAGTAGAAAAGTAATGAAACATAAGTTAAAGAAATGGGCGTGAGTTCTAAAAGAGACAAAAAGTGCACCCATTGTGGGTATGTAAATATGCGAAAACATGTGGCGGTAGAGAATATATTATAGAATTTTGAAGCATGCAAGATGATAGAGTGAGTGATGAAAGAGAAGAAGAAGACATTGGATGCTAAATGAAAGGGTGCGTAGGTGCTGCCGGTCTAGATGGGGTAGAACGCAGAGGATCATGCGTATTCGTCGCCACTGCTTTATGCACTCATGTTTCCCGGGCTCACTCCATTTTTATCTTAAAAGTCACATTATATATAGAGAGAGAGATAGTGGTAATAATAGTATAGTGCATGTATTCAACTTGGTCTTCTGCTACACCTAGAACCCATTTACTGCTCATGCTTCCCGTTTTCTCGCACACTGGTCGACTCCTCTGTTGCACACTGCTTTTTCATTTGTTCTCGCAAACTTCATGTTACCGTCTCGTAGGAACCACCACCCAGAAAGGGCAAAAGCTGTTCTGTTTTTTTGACGATAATAGTTCTTGTCAAATTAAAATACGCAATGTGATTGTAACTTCTCCAATTGTTTATACTTTGTCCCCAAAAGGGAGCTTCATGTTGTGTCAAGGGAGCAACACATTGTCCTCCCACCAATGGTTGGTTAATACACTTGTACATGTTTAAAAGTATCTACATATTGTCGAGTGAGGAGAAAAAAAAAATAGAAATGATACTATTGAGTGACAAGAAAGAAAAAAACGAGTTCATTTAAGTTTAGATGATTAAGATTAAAATTGTTCTCATATCAAATTTGTTTATCATCAACCATATCATCATATATCAGCTATTATTCTACTTTGAGTTCGAAACTTCATCATAGTTTTATTTTTAAAAAATAAATTAGAGAGTTGAAGGAGACATCGATATTTAAATAAAAAATTTGTTGAAATAACATTATTATAAAATAATCGCATAAAAGATATTATCTATTTTAAAACTTAAAATACTATTAATGTTTTGTTCTTAAAAAACAGATTGAAATAAAGTTTGTTGAAATTACATGATTAAAATCAATTAATGCATCCAAAATATTATTATAAATTTAAACTATTTTATTAATTTTTAAATAATGTAATGAAAAAATAAATTAATCTAAATTGTATAGTTGAATCAGTGAGACCAAATTGTTAGACCATCTTAGATAATCTAATGATTATCTCAAGATTGATCTATGCCAGTTACTCATTCATACACAAGATGACTAATAAGTTATTTTAAGATTTTTTTTTGGTTAAAATAGTTTGTTGCGTCCTCGTTTTTGTCGCAAAATATCAATTTGGTCCTCCTATTTTTATTAGTCTCAATTCGGTCCTTATTTTTGTAAATTAGTATCAATTAAGTCATTTCCGTTAGTAGAGAACTAACACGGTTAAGTAGGTGTCACGTGTCAGCTCCTCGTTTTTTGAATTTTTTATTTGAATTTTTTATTTTTTTAAAATTAATTTAAAAAGAAAAAAAGTATCCCACGTGTCACGTGTGTAGTGTGTGTAGTGTGCCACGTGTCAATCTAATATGGTGACACGTGTCAAATTATTGTATGAATCTCAATTTGGTCCTCATATTTGTTAATTTGATTTGATTTGAGTCCATAAATTTTTTAAAAAATTTTCAATTTCAGATACTCCAAATTTAGATCAAATTTTACTTTTATATAATGTTATGATTATTTTTATTAAAATTGATATTTTTATTAAATATTTTAATAGTATTAATTGTATTTAATATTAAAATTTTAAATATATTTATTTTAATTTCTTATAAAATTATTTTAAAATTTTACATTTGAATTTATAAAATTGTTATTTTTAAGCCAACTCTAAAATATTGTTGATATAGAATATTATAAAAAATATTTCGAATATAAATTTATTAATCTATATATTTATAATTTTAAAATAAAATTTAAATAAAGTTTAATGTAAAATATAAATTTAAATAAATTAAATATTTTTAAAAATATGTAATAGAAATATCACTTGTAATAAAGTGTCATCATTACATTTTTAAAAAAATTAAATTTTTTCTAAATTTGGAACACATGAAATTAAATTTTTCTTAAAAAAATTGGACTGAAATCAAATCAAATTAACAGATATGAGGACCAAATTGAGATTCATATAATAATTTGACACGTGTCACCATATTAGATTGACACGTGGCACGCTACAAACCTGACATGTAGCATAAATATTTTTTAAAAAAATTAAAAATTTAAAAAAAAAATTAAAAAAATTAAAAAAATTTAAAACAATGAGAAGCTGACACGTGACACCTACTTAAAGGTGTTAGTTCTCTCCTAACGGAAAGACTTAATTGATACTAATTTACAAAAATGAGGACCTAATTGAAACTAATAAAAATACGATGACCAAATTGGGATTTTGTTACAAAAACGAGGACAAACGGAATATTTTAACTTTTTTCTTTTGTATGGAAGTACTTTTTCCAATATTTTTCTGTTGAATCATCAATTATTTTTTATTTTAATTTAATTATCGTAAACACCAATTTTTAAATAAATTAAATAATTGTGCATGTAATCTTATAATTAATATTCACTTATATTTCATAAGAAAATATAAAATAAAATGTGCAACTTAAGCCATCGCGGTTCATGGTTGCATGAACAAAGTGAACATTAAAAAATAAATGTACCAAATGAAAAAAATTGAAGTGTTTCTTACCTTTATATTTGAAGTAATTTTTGTAAGTAATTAAAACGATTTAATATTAATATATTTTTTTATAAAATAGATATATGTGAAATAGACGTCAACTCTAACAGTAAATTTGAAAACAATTAATAAATAAATTAAAAAATAATTTAGTAGAGATTATAATGATATAATTTGATGTTTTTATTAATTATTATTGTTTTATTATTATATATACAGTTTTGTGAGTTCATTTATAAAAAATAAATCATTTCTTTATATTGTTAAAATTTTGACAAAAATATAGACTTAACCTGTCCAAACCATTTTTATATATCGAATTAGGCTAGATTGACTTATTTTAATATTTCCACATGAAACATGTTAAAAATGAAAAATTAAATCAGATAATTATGACAAATCTATCATATCTATAAATTACGAAAAATAGATAATTCCTAAATGAGTTCTTATAACATTATTTCATGGAAAGATAAAGATATAATTCAAAACACGTTGTTATATGAATATGAATACCCTTTTAATAAATTCTTTCGGGAAACATCGTAACTAGAATAAATATGGTGGTGAAGAATCATTACGATAAAGCAGAAGGAAAGAAAAGTTTCAGTGGCTTTTAAGTTAGATGATATGATATGAGTTTTCCTGCATGAAAAAACTCACTTTTGTTTGATTGAATTGTGAGTCATCATCACGATTTCTATAAACTCAGTATAATACGATGATGACATATATTCTAATCGATAAGGTACGACAAGTTTCTTTCCTTCAACAGGGATATGCTCTCATTGATGCCCAACTTGGATAAACATGACTAAGAATGATTGTGTAATTAGCCAAAGCTAATTAAGAAGGTACAAGTTTTTGTTTTCCACTTCAAAAGGTGACCATAAATTGTTTCCAAAACGCAAAACATCGTAATCTTCATACATATACTTTTTAATTTTGAGAACTTCTGAAACCTGTAAACCGACATTGATAATTTATCTCAACGACAAGGTCACTAGTTGATGTGGATGGAAGTTGTAATTTTGCAAGGCAAAAAATCTTCAACAAACTAATGACGCATATATTCGTGAATGTTAAGTATTAATATAATCAGAAATTAGTTATATTTTTAAGTATATTTTTACAAATGTAAATGAATTTATGATTTTATTTTGATAATTAATTTGGTATATATACTACAACAAAATCTTTAATCCTTTGATCAATTTTAATGAAAAAGAATAATTTAACTAATTTGAATATTAATTTATAAATTAAAAATATTTTATTTGTGACTAAAATAGTTTTAAAAAATTATAATTAATTTTAAATTCGTAATTAAAATCGGTAAGAATATTTTGGACTACACATCTACTTATTATTTTAAAATTTTCTTGTAGGGATATATTATGTATTACAAAAATTATACCTTTAAATTTATCTTGTTATTAATTTTTTCTAGAAATAATTGAAAAAAAATATCAATACAATATAAAATTTTAATTTAATAATAAATTGTTAGAAACTACATCAGAAATAAAATATGCATTCATTGTAAGAGTTTATACATCTTATGTCGGTATCATTTGATTTTATTTGTTTATATACAATTTCTTTTCCCTTTTGGTAAGAAGGTTTGGTCCATGAAAAAGGCTCCAATAACAAGAAAATGTGGGGTGTGATGAACACCGCTTCAAGTTCAACGCTCTCTCTCTGGTCCAAGGTGGATAAGTGCATGATCATCACCGCTATGTTGTGTTTGCATGTAGCACAACCTTTTGTCCTCCTCAATCGACAACGACAATACCCTGAATAATAATAATAATAACCAAGTACGGTAACAATAAGCATTCGGTTCTGCATAAAAGAAAAACAAGTCCTACATATCGGAGAAGAGGCGGTGGCAAGCCAGACTAACGGCGGTGCTGATGTCCGTGACTGTTGCAGCAATCGCACGTAAATCAGCGACAGATTTGCAAGAGTTGCAAATATGAACAGGGCACACAAACATTGAAAAGACACTCAGCTAAGAACTTGTACCTTCTTCACACATCTCTATTTTGTTATGTTTTGGAATTAAATAGAGCGAATTTCCGGTACATAACTATATATAAATTTGTAAAATTTGTTGGAAGTTATAAGTCGATTTTAAAATAAGATTAATTTATAATATAAGTAAAAATAAAATTATTTTTTTATTAATTAGTTTTGTTTTATTGGTTATCGGATATTTTATTTATGTTTGGTATGAAATGTATATGTTTCGACATGTAAGAGAGTATGTGTACGTATATTGAAAGTTCAATATCAACTAGAAATAAGATGGTCAATTATATATATATATATATATATATATATATATATATATATATGTATATATTGAGTGTACACATTATTTTATAAGTCGGTATTTTTGTGTTGAATTAGATTTAATCATTTTTTAATATGATATTAGAACCATATGAAGCTTATTCTAAGAAGATTAGTAATTTATTGGACTTATTATATCATTCATTATTATCAGACTACTGTTAATTTAACGTTTAAAAATATATGTTTTGAAATGAATAAGTGTATCAAAGATCTATTCTAACTATAGATAAAACAAATTTATAATATACAAGGTAGTACAAAATTCATTTTGTAAATTGATTTTATAAGTTCAAGTTAAGCTTAATTCTCATTCATACATAAGTATTAAGTTTGCAGATAAATTGTTTTATAAGTTAGTTTTTTTGTTTTGAGTTAGACTTAAATCCACTTTTAAATTTGTTATTAGAGTCATTTGAAATCTATCTAGAGATGGCAACTTGGGATGGACTGAGTATTTTAGTCCGTTTAGGATTGTCTTGCTTAACTCGTGGCCCAGGCCAATAAAGGGTCAACCTACATTGACTTAAATTTCTCGAATTTAGTGGCATCAACACAACACATCATGTGTATTTTTTATCAGCAAGTTGCTCATCAGAGTTTTTTCTCTAATTCATCAAAAGCAACTTCATTATTCTACTCTAAATCAAAGTCATTTTTATTTTCAACATACTGTACTTAAATATTAGGAAATATAAAATTTAAATATCACCTTTTTTTTATAAAAAAAGGCTTATAGAATTTTTTATTTTTACTAATTTAATTAAATAAAGAATAAGGTTATTAAAATCCTACTCCTTGGTGAAAAAATACAAAATAAATAATTTCTCATGTGGGCTGACTTGCAAACCTACGGATCAAATATTATACTAAGCGATAGAGAGAAATTAGTCTGCATTTCTTAGGCAGAACAGACCACCCAGTCCGCTTTTTATATACCAAATCCAAGACGGACCAAAACAGGGTGGGTCGACCCACATTATCATCCTTAATTCTATCCTAACAAAATTAGTTATTTATTGAACATATTGTATCATTGTATTATCGAACTACCATTAATTTCACACTTAAAATATATATGTTTGTGGAAATTTACATCAATATTTGTAAGGTGAGTACATAAGGATGGCTGATGTGTCTTTTTGTGTTGGTGAGTTGTGGAGTGTAACTAATGAAGACAAGTTTATGAGTTGATGTCTATCTAGATAGAGGGGTGTTTGACTGTGAGAAGTGCCACAGAAAAAAGCTGAAAATTGAATTGAAGTTTGTGTTTGGTTTGGTTTATTCATTCATAGACATATATATTAGGCGCTTCTTTAAAGAAATACCGTTAAAAAGGCTGAACTGCAATGAAGCATTGCTAAAATTAAGGTTCATTTTTAATAGTTGTAGCATAGCATAGAATCACTAAAGCTGATTCCTTTGTTTATTTCTCAATCAACTTACTTTGGACGCACTCTCTTCCTTCTCTTCTCTCCACGCTTTTGACCAACAAACACTATTTTCAAGGAGATATTAAAATCCTACTATCAATTTTCTTTTTTGCAATAAATTACACATTAAATTTCACACAATTCAACTTTAATTAATACTACTACTGTCAATGAACCATGCTTTACCTATTACTACTCTATTGACTGTTTTCGGGATTTCTTCATCATTTATGACTTTATTAAATTCTATACATACTCGCAATAAGTAAAGTTCATGATTCTGTAACTTTTACTAACTCTTACTCATAAAAACCGAATGTACAGTTTTAGTGCTATAAAATATTTTATTTTTTGTTTAATTAATACCATCATGACTTCAATAAAAATAGAAAAATGATAGTCTCAAATATAAGATATTATAATTAACTTATTCTAATTTAAAAATAGATTTATTTAATTCATACTATTATTTTATTTTGATGATATTTTTGCTTCTCGTGATATTAATTACATACCTTCAAAATAGAGAAATTTTATTTTGACTTGAAACAGCTACCAAAAAAACCGAAGTCCTTATCATCTATGTTTTTAAAATGAGATTGAAAAAAAATATAGTAACATTCTTGAAAAATTTTAAATCAATGTTTTAAAAACGTGAATGACTTATATATATTTGAATTTAATTTATCTTCTCAATTAAAAAAGAAATACACTAATATATAATAAGTGATAAAATAAGCATAACAAATAGTTTATCTTCTCAATTAAAAAAGAAATATACTAATATATAATAAGTGATAAAATAAGCATAACAAATAACAAATTACTCGTAAATAAGATAATTATGATGTGATAAGTTCTAATATATTTCTTGATATCCTTAAGGTATTGTTTAAATCATTACACAATACTAATTTTTTTTGCGTAAGTGAATATATTTATTATTTAAGTATTAGAGTAACAAGTGAGAAGAAAATTTTCTGAAATTACTACTAGAGCTATTAGAAATAATGGCTGTTGATAGGACAACGACATAGGTAGAACGAGAAAGAGAGAAAGAAGAGGAAGAGAAAGAAAAAGAAAAAGAAGATTTAGAATTTTATTGAAACCCAGGATCTCACAGTAATAACCAATCAATATTTATCAATGAATTGGTGATAATTGATAGTTGTCCACTAACTATGAAATTTACCAATAATATTGATAACCTTATTATCAATAAATTTTTTACCTAATAAATTTTTTACTGTTAATAATTCGTTAATAAAATTGAATTAGTCACAAAATTTTCTAGTTACAATAAGATCGTTTCTATTAATAATATACAAATTTTTCTAGTGATGTATCACCCCATGTATAATCATATTATTCTAAAAATATTAAAATTAAAAAATTAAAATAATATATTGATTAAATTAAATAACTTAAGTAACACTTTTATAATAACCTAGGTAATTTTATTTTTATCATTTTATATAAAAGTAAAGATATTTTTGGGAATGAATATAAAATTATTTATTATAAATATATGAACTTTAAATTATACTTCTATATACTTAACAAAATTTTAAATTACACCATATTTGTTATTTTAAATAATGCACCTTGTAAGGAATTAATGTGGAACACACATTAGCTTTTTTTTTTTTTGGATATAAATTTTCTACAAAATTGTTATCATCAAAATATTTTTGAAACTCTAAAAATATGTAATTTAACTATTCATCAAGTTTATTCCATATATTTCATATTATAATAAACGGTCAGACTTTTATGCAACTAAAGTCTGTCATCAATTAATGTGAATCATAAATTCATTAAATGAACTTATGTTAATTTTAATTGTTTATCCACATTAATCAAATAAAACATAAATGACTTGATATTTAAACATTATATAATTCGGTTAGATTTCAATATTTTTAGTGGGACTGATTTAAATATTTATATACCTAAATTAAGGAACTTTTAAACTAATTACTAAAAAACGATAAACTTAATAATATATTAAAATAAATGTTTTTAACAATTCTCTTAAATAAAAAATTTATTATTAAAGACCACTGGATAAAAATATAATATTTTGAATCATTAAATTTTATTTAATAAAAATGACATTTATAAAAGTACTAAATTATTTGGATCATAAAGGAAAGAAAAATTAAAGTAACAGATTTAATGAAATAACTTTTGTCTATATTAATATATTTTAAAAAAATTAATAAAATATTTTTTAAATAATTTGATGTAAGAAATATTTTTTAAACATATGAATTAGAATAAAGTATATTTTGAATTGAAAAAATATATTTATAAAAATTAATCAATAAAAAGTTAAAAAAAACATATATTAAAATGAATTATTTTAAAATTAGTCAAATTTAAATCAAATTATTTTATTTTATGTATTATTCTATTGTTTATTATTATTTTTATTTATCCAGAAAACATAATTATAATCAATGACAACTAATTATTATTTCTTTTTTGTGATTATTTATTTTTGCTTTGTATCTTTATTCATATTTTTATACACATTTGTGAGGATAGCTTTCTCCATCACTCGTACTTGTGTGATGATATCATAGGAAAGTTATTTGTACTTTTTTTGTTTACATTTATATTCTTACTTCCGTTGTTCATTGGTCTTGCATGTGATATTAATCTTCTGCTCCAACATTCATATTCATTTTTATGTGATATTATTCTTTCTTTTTGCATGTCAAAAACCTTGCTTGAACTACAGTGCATTGTTTGGCCATGTTCAATACAAATGAAGATAGTTGTTGGAAGTGTTCCTAAAAGTTTGTGAATGCAAAAACAGTCCTTCACATTATGCTTCCTTTGTCCTTGTGTTCCTTGGTATGAGTTGCTTACTTTCTTTGTTTGTTTTGAGTTTTCCAGTAATGTTGTTGTTTGCAATTGTGACTATTGTGTTTTTGTTGGACTAAAGGTATTTTGTTTTGAAAAAAATAATTTATGTCATTAAGTTCATTCATAAACATGTTAAATTGTTTGTATGTTGTTGCTTTATCTATGATACAGTTCCTTATCCTAAGTTACATAGTCGGAGAGGTGTAAACTTATGTATCCATACACCAATAACATAGACTTCTCACATATTCAATGAAATCAATGAAAAAAAATAAAGAAATAAATATAATTAATGCGAATTATATTTGTTATATATCCCTATACCAATAACCTTAGACTGTTCATATTTCATTCTTTATTCAATGAAAAAAAGAGAGAGAAATGAATATGATTAATGTGAATTAAGTGTAATAATATGTCAGGGTTAATCAAACTGATGTACAATATCTTTAATAATCAAGTAGTAACTTCATGCGCTAAATATTATAAAACAACCCAAACTCCACTAAAATGTTCAATTCTTTCCCAAATTTAGAACAGTGTTCAAAGGTTAAAAAAATTAATTAAATATGAATCTTTACAAAACTTTTAAGAGTGACTTTATTAAAGAGTTGGTGATTCAAAACAAGAATTTAATTAATTCTATAAATTTTTAAAAGAAATGAATAGGTTCTTTTATTTTGATTTAATCATTATAATCTAATTATTTTTTATATGTTATTTTTTCTTGTATGTTTATACTATAATAGATAGATATAGATAGATGGATGTCACACTACTACACCAATTTGAATTTATTATTTTAATTTAAAATTTGGTTTCAACATTTCATAAAAGTTATATTTTGTTTTTAATTTAATTTAATGTTCAAAAGTATACTTCTAAAATAACAATATAACTTAGGCATAAAATAGTTATCAGCGTTAAATATAAATTTGTTTTTAACACAAACAATACAGTACAACCACTGCACAAATTTGCCCACTGTACAAATTTGTCTACAAAAAAAAACTTCATTGTATTCCATTAGCTAAATCAATTAAAATTTTCCCACTCCCATTAATCCACACTTTCAATCCAAATAAAACGCTATGGTATAAAATAATCAAACATTAGGAATAATTAAATCACGTTTAGCAGCTATAATATAATCCGGAAATAATGTGTATCCGTCTCGTGCAGGTCTTCGTTAATAGCAGTATTTGAATGTGAAAAGTGACAGAATTGGTTGGCTGAATGAGGAAGTGGGGGAACAAGAGTTACGGGTTTGAATTTTGCGACTGGACCCAAACCATTTCCGGAACAGCTGCATGTAAGACAAGTGTGTCAAACGCCAAACCCAATTTAATTTCCCTTCCTTAAAAAACAACCAAGTACCCCAACCCCACTTTCGTAATTTCTCACCCTTCCCCAACCCAACCCTATCAAACACCCCAGCCCGGATCTTTCGCGGACGTGTTTCAGACAATTTTTCTTCCGCGCAGAGCCAAAAGTCACTTCTCTCCACTCTTTCTTTATTATTTCTTCCCCTTCCGTTTCTCTCTCTCAAAAACCCCCCTCTGCCTTTACGCTGAAACTCTTGCCATTATATAAACAACTCACCACCCTCACACACTCTCTCTCTTTCTCTTGCTCGCACCATTCCTCTGAAAACGAGCAACCCAACCTTGCATGCATTCTTCTGCTTCTCTCTTGGTTTATTCTCTGCTTTTAATCCATCAAAACTAACATGGAGAAGAAGTAACTATCTGTTCAACCAGTAACGCCTCTCTCCGGAGTAAGAGTTTGTTTCAGTTTTGGCCCCTTATTAAGCCTTTTTTTCTGTCTCTCAATCAACTGTTACTCATTTTCTGCTTCTTCAGAAAGTTTTTCTCATTCTCAGGACTTCATTTTGCACCATTCTTATCCCTATACCAATCAATGGCACGTGCCACTAACTGGTTATCGTTCTCCCTCTCCCCCATGGAAATGCTCCGAACCTCTGAACCTCAGTTCGTGCAATACGACGCCGCTTCCGCCGCAACTAACTCGCACAACTACTTTCTCGATAACTTGTACACCAACGGTAATATATAGTAGTTACTTACTACTTACTTACTTCCTTGCTTACTTACTAGTTACTGCTTGCTTGTTTCGAGAAAACAAGCGCACGTGAGAGATCGCTGAAACCGTTCGTTTTGTGTGCAGGGTGGGGAAACGGGAACCTCAAACCTCAGATGCTGATGGAGCAGAATCTGAACCAGAACGACGTCAGTTTTGTCGAATCCTCCCAGTCGCAGAGTGTCAGCCACGCGCCACCGCCAAAGCTTGAGGACTTTCTCGGCGACTCCTCCGCGGTGATGCGTTATTCCGACAGCCAGACGGAGACGCAGGACTCATCGCTGACTCACATGTATGACCACCATCATGGCTCTGCGTACTTTGGCGACCAGCAGGATCTCAAGGCCATTGCTGGTTTTCAAGCTTTTTCTACCAACTCTGGCTCCGAGGTTGATGATTCGGCATCCATTGGAAAAGTGCAACCCAGCGAGTTCGGGACTCACTCTGTTGAGTCCTCTGGAAACGAGTTTGCCGCGTTTTCCGGTGGTCCCACCGGCACTCTCTCGCTGGCTGTCGCGCAGAGCTCTGAGAAGGCCGTCGTGGCAGCAGATTCCGGTAGCTCGAAGAAGATCGTGGATACCTTCGGCCAGCGGACTTCTATTTACAGAGGTGTCACCAGGTACACTGATTTTTCATTTATCCAATATTATCATTGAATCTATCCATTTCATTACTGCTTTATGTTTTTTGTTTGTTGGGTTGTGTGTGAACGGTGCTTGTGCTACAAAAAATGAGGTTTCTCTTTTTCTTACCCAAAGGATCTTTTGGGAAGTTGAAAAAAGTAGCTTGCGAGTTCTTGTCTACTTGTGAAAATATACCAAGATAGCGATTTTAGATGCGGAGTATTGACAATGGCTTGAGAGAGGTCAAGGTCATAAATTTGGCCTATTTCATGTTAGATTGTGATTTTCCTTTAATTTTTTTTTTTTTTTTTCATCAGGCACCGATGGACAGGTAGATATGAAGCGCATCTTTGGGACAACAGTTGCAGAAGAGAGGGTCAAGCCAGGAAAGGGCGTCAAGGTCTATCTCTCTCTGTTCTTTTTAAAACAAAGAAAAAAAAAGAATAATGAAGGAATAGGTGTGATGGTATAGCAGTGAAAAGTGGCTTGCATGCATTGAAGGTGCAGTTAATGGTTGGAGTGGGGTAGGACACCTGGGGTTTCTTTGTGAACAGTGGTTTTTATGATTGACTGATGGGTGTATATGCATATATATACTACGGTGGTAGTACTTGTTGTGTTACTTCACTGTTTCTGCATTTTTCTTTCAATTGATTTGATCCGATGTGCCGCCATTTTGCTCCTTGTGAGTCGGGTGTCTCTGCTTTCTTGTCTGGTCAGACATGTTAATCTCTCATCGCTGTTCTCTCTGCATTCTCTCCCTGTTCCGTACGCTTTCATGTCTAGTATCTTATCTATCCGTCCTTCCCCTTCCTCATTAGTCATGAGTCATAACTGATATGCTGCATTAGGGCTTAGGGCTTTGGGCTTTATCTTTTGCTTTTGCTTTCCCACTTGCCAGGGAAATGGCAAAAGCCGTGTTTGACCACATCACCCATCACTCCCATATTGAGATTTGTACTTGCTTCCATTAACAAGGAGGAGCCTCTACTGTAGCTATGAAGCGTTTAAGACACTGCTTCTGGCCCCCATCTCAGAATAATGTTCTGAAACAAACTCACGGGATTTCTTAGATTCTATGTTGCAGGGACAAATAACAATAATATTTTTTACCTTGTCTCTTTATTGGACGAGAGATGATAAAGAAACGGCAAAAAGGCGATTTGTCTACAATCCGTTCCCATGAGAAATAGGCAATTCGGCATTTCTGTTTTCGGTGTGTTTTTTAATGCCGGGATATGTCTTTGACTATAAGCTATCTACTTACTATGATTGTTGAGGTTTTTATTAACCTGAAAGGAAAATTTGATTATCACTTTGCACAGATACCATCAATTTTTGTCTTTAAATTAATGTTGTTCGTAGATACAACCTTTTAGTACAAATAAAATTCGACTAGTCCTTGTTATAGGAAAAGAGGATGGGGTCGATGGATCTAATCCAGTGTACAGTTGTTTTCATCCTATCTAGCAGCCATAAAGGGCGTGAGAGAGAAAAAAGAAAAAAAGGTTGGGTTGTGCGCATGCACAGTGGCAATTGGCGAGCATATGATCACTTTTCTTTGGGCCATTTGCATTTTGGGTTAGAAAAGTAATTTTTGGCAGATAATTTTGACTATTCCGTTAGCTGATGTTTGATATTTTTGGCTTTTCCTTTGCATGGAACGGGACTTTGGTGCATTTCTGGCTGTCATTCAACTTTTTGACTCTTGTACAGTTTATTTGGGTAAGTAGTACTTTTCATTTAGATTTGGTTGAACAACGCTTAATAATATATCTTTAACTTTTTCTCTTGTTTGAGAGATGGTTGTGACATAACCCATTGTCATGGTTATCATCAGGTGGATACGATAAGGAAGAAAAAGCCGCGAGAGCTTATGATTTGGCAGCTCTAAAGTACTGGGGTCCCACTGCTACCACCAACTTCCCTGTAATGCAGTCACTTCTTTCTTGTATTCAGTTTTGATAGATCTTAGTTGCATGAAATCCTACTCATAAAAACCTTTGGGTGGGACCAAACAACACACTCTACGCAAGGAATCCTTCATATTTTAATACGCTTCTATATATAAAAATTTCTCTTTTCACAAATTGGTTGGACTGAAAGAAATATGCTTTACTTGGTATGTAAAAAGTTCAAGAAAGGGTGTGTATGGTATCTTCATACTAACGTGACAAGAATGAAAAGAATGCATGCTTTAGTATCGTAACTAAACATCACTCACCTTATTTTCTATCCTCCTTTCTCAGGTGTCCAATTATTCAAAGGAACTGGAGGAGATGAAGCATGCAACGAAGCAAGAATTTATTGCATCACTGCGAAGGTTTGCTTGAGTTAGCTTGTTAAAAAATTATCACAGTACTTCTTCTATGGTGTTACTGAAACTTCGAATTCCCACTATTGCAGGAAAAGTAGCGGCTTCTCTAGGGGAGCTTCGATATACAGAGGTGTCACAAGGTTTGGAGTTTAAACCTTAAAAAACTATATAACAACAACAACATATTTGTGTGTTCGATTCTGTTTTAACACTAGTAAGTTTATCATGCAGGCATCATCAACAGGGTAGGTGGCAAGCAAGAATTGGCCGCGTAGCTGGAAACAAAGATCTCTACCTGGGAACATTCGGTATATATTTGTTTTCTTCCGTAGTTGTCGTGTTATAAAAAATAACTGGTTGATTAAGATTTAGTCTAGTTTCACAGCATTGTGTTGTTGTGTGGTGAAGTAACCGATTTCACATTGTAACAGCAACGGAAGAGGAGGCGGCGGAGGCATATGACATTGCTGCAATAAAGTTCAGAGGTGCAAACGCAGTAACCAATTTTGAGATGAACAGATACGATGTGGAAGCTATAATGAAGAGTGCTCTTCCGGTGGGTGGTGCAGCGAAACGCTTGAAGCTTTCCCTTGAATCGGAGCAGAAAGTTGGTGTGAGCAGCAGTCAGCAGAATCCACCGTGTGGAAACGTGAGTGGCAGCATAAATTTCTCGGCCATTCACCAGCCTATTGCTTCAATCCCTTGTGGAATTCCCTTTGATTCTTCGGCAGCGTATTATCATCACAACCTTTTCCAACATTTTCATCCTTCCAACGCCGGCACGGCAGTTTCCACCGTCACTTCCGGCAATGCAACTGGGCTTACTGCACTTCCTCCACCGGCGACGACCGCAGCTGAGTTCTTCATTTGGCCTCACCAGTCTTATTGATCTAATCGATCTAATCAATCAACTACAACATCTTATGCTAATTTCCTGGTTATGCTAACAAATCAGAAAGCTATAGTCTCTGGCACAGTTTAGCTCTCCTCTATAATTAACACCTTTAGGCTCCTAAGAAACAAAAAAAATCAGGTTTTTGAGTTCGCTAATCTTAGTTACAGTAGAATGCTGGATATGTAACTAATTACTCAAGAAATCAGAAATATTTGGTGCATCTAAATCTTTGCACAACCATTCCCGAAATGCTTCTTATCTTTTTGTATCTTCGCCTTTGCTAAATTACCTTAATTGCCAATTCTTCTTCGTCTTTCGAATTTCTGTTCTTAACACTTTTCTGAAACACGTTCCATCGTTAATTCATTATTATTCTGCATTATCTTCATGTGATAATAATAACTTTCATTAATTTCTAAAATAAATAACGTATGTTGATTAACTGGAGTCTGGTGATCTTAATTTCTTAGACTTTATCCACTTTGTTTAACAAAATCTTGAAGTCTTAATAGTGTTATTATTAATTGTTTGGTCAGGAAGTATTGAATACTAATTGGATAATTGAGAGTAGAAAATTATTTCAAGGAATATATATCTTTCATCAGTTATTAGATTTATTAACTGTACCATAAGATGAAAACTAAACTCTTAACTTAAAGTTAAAAAATCTTACCAGTTATGTCCTATTTTTGGTACAAATATTCATTTTCTAAATTTTAAAGTACAAGTGAAATATTTCAAATAAATACGGAGAAGAAATTAGAGTGGGTCAAATTTTATTAATATCAGTTTTTTCGGCGTCTATGTTAGTTTATATCAATTTCATTAAATTTTTTTATACTCTCTTGTTTGTTTTCTCATCTCAGATCAGATATTCAAAATTATTTATGATGTTAGATATTTTATATTGCCGTTAAAGGAGTTTCAACTTAAAAATATAAAATAATCATAAAAATTAAGATGACGTAGAACGAAATAAATATTTTGTGCTATTCTATATTTTTATTCATTTCACCATTTTAACTGGAACCAAAATAAATTGTTTTCAATTAGTTTATTTTTTTAAACGCATCAAATCCAGAATAAAAGTTATTTTATGTGCGTTCTTTGGTTTTTTCCTTGCATATTATTAAATGCTACTTAAGTAACCGTAGAAGGCTCACCTTTTTTTAAAGGAATATTTAATTAAATAATAACACAGGCTACATTTTAAATTATTCAAGATAGGGAGAATGACATGTCAAAAAGAAACCATTGAGAAATGTTATTAAATTTAAAAACCTATTTATTAATGTACTCTTCTAGATAATAATAAATAAATGCGTATAATACCAAACATAGAGAGAATAGCGGCACATATTTCATTTTAGGCCCAATGGACACCTATTATTTGTCGCTGCCCACGGTACGATAGTGTCTCTAAGAAGAAGACTTTTCAATTCTGTTTTTTTTTTCTTTCTATACCACCATTATTACTAACTGCATATTCATACTAATTTAAAAAGACTAAACTATCCTTCATTACTCCACCCTAAGAGAGGAAGAATAGGAGAAAAAGAAAGCATTTTGGAAAACTTATTCCGAAAGCTATCATTTATATTTCAGGGTTTTTATTCTGAAAAGCTTATTTAAAAACTTATTTCAGTTAGTATGAAAAGTTTGTTCTGGAGTTTCTTTTTGAAATGCATTTCATATGTATTTCAGGATTTCTATTCCACAATTCTGTTCCAAAATTTCAGAAAACTTGTTCCAAGAAGATTTCTTAAACAAGTAATTTGAATGTCACTTTTACAAAGAGTACGATGCCATTTTAAGATTTTGAAGGTGCAGTTAAAAATTATTTGAGTGCAGGAAGAAAAGGCTTAAATTCTGTTTCTAAGTCTAATATTTTGGGAAAACCGAGTTACGAGGCCTCAGACTCAAAAGTCCACTACAATAAGGGGCCTTCTCCCTGCACCTCCAACAGTTCTTTTGTACCCCCAAAAAAGACCTTTATACCCTTATTTATCATTCGCGCGAGAGTGGGTGAAATTCGTTGGGATAGTAAATTTCATTTACTGCGTCACCAACCTCCTGCACCCCCAAAACTTCACTCTTAGTATTTTTCTCGCGTTTCGTTGTTCTCCATCCCAGTGCTTTTGCTCTCATTCTCTTCTCCGTGGTCCCTTAGAGTTTTTTGTCCTTCATTCATTCCGTGGTCCCTGTCCTTCATTCATTCGTTCATTGTGGTGGTGGTCCCTCTGGTTTGTATCACTTTTATTTCTTTTTTCAAGGAATGATGTTTATTTTGTCCATATCTTTACTTTGCTTTTGCATTGTGTTATTATTGAAGGTTGTGTCATTGGTTCTTTGAAAGAAGTTGGTTGTGCGTTATCTTTTCCCATCCAGGTTAGCCTTCTTACCATCTTACCAGCTTGTTAGGAGGTAAAGTTTTTTCTGTTTGCTTGTGTTTTCCGTTTCATAAACTAGAAAACCCGTCTGACGAAAAAAAGCAAAATTTACTGGAAACGGATTACAGAATCCGTTTCATACACTGTGAAACGGATTCTGTAATCCGTTTTCCATGAATTTTGATTTTTCCACGTACAATTGTGAGTGAATGTATATTGTGTGATTGGTGAATTTTGTAATCATGCACCAGTTATGAATATCAGCATGCAATATGTTTTCAATTTTTGATAGCATTCACTCTTTTTCTTTGATTCGTGTTGCATATAATATTCTTATGTAATACTCGCCCTCATCTTTCATTTTTTTTGTACTCGTAAAAACAAAAACAAATCAAGAACTATAAGTGTAGGTTGAATTTCACAAATTGAAGACCAATTTAAACCAAAATTAAAGAAGTAAATCAAATGATAAAACGGATTTCACATTTCACTCCAAAACCAAAAAACACAGCCAAAACGGATTCTAGGTTCCGTTTCAGCCAATCCGTTTTTTAAAAAATAAAAATAAAAAAAAGGAAACGGATTACACAATCCGTTTCCAAAAAAAAAAGCCAAACGGATTTCACAATCCGTTTTTCAAAAAAAAAAATAAAAAAAGGAAACGGATTACACAATCCGTTTCCAAAAAAAAAGAAAATAGCCAAACGGATTTCACAATCCATTTTTGAAAAAAAAATAAAAAAAAGGAAACGGATTACACAATCCGTTTCCAAAAAAAAAAAGCCAAACGGATTTCACAATCTGTTTGTGAAAAAAAAAAGGAAACGAATTCCACAATCCGTTTCCAAACAAAAAAAACAAATAAAAAACCCAAACGGATTCCACAATCCGTTTTGTAAAAAAAAAAATAGGGGAAACGGATTCCACAATCCGTTTCCTAAAGCAAAGAAAAAAAAACTCGAAAACCATCTCTCAAATACACAGACATCAACACAACACACCTTCCAAACTATTTCCAAAGCAGGTTCAAGACAAAACAGCGAAGATGTACACATTCAAACCTATAACTAAAATCAATTAAAATCAAAATACACACGTACCGTGAAAAATGAGAAGCGGCGGGAAGAGATGAAACGCGGTTGCCTGGGGAGAAGAATGGTGTGTGGAGAAGAGAAAAGGATGGCGTCGGGAGAAGAGGGAGAAGAGGGAGAAGGTGGGTGCTGTGTTGTGTGTGTGGGAGAAGAGGGAGAAGAGGGAGAATGGGGATAGTGTGTGGAGGATGGAGGTCCTGCACCTTAAAAAAGCTTAAGGTCAAAGATTCCAAGAGCAGGGGGTGCAGGGAATCTGCTTTTGGGGGTGCAGTGCGGTGAGGCACGGAGATATTTGGGGTGCACTGCAGTAAAAAAAATAGTAACTCATTTTTTAACCATGGTCAAAGATGGAATTAAAGTAAATTTTGAGGGTACAGGAGAAATCATTGGAGGTGCAGGGAGAAGCCCCCCTACAATAAAACTAATAAGACAAGCAGAAAGCCAATTTATTTTTGGAAAATACTAGACTGTACGAAGAAAAATCATACAAATTTTACTAATACTTGCTAGAATATTTTTAACCTTCAAAAACTTATATTCCTTGTTTCTTCTTGGGATAAAAGTGTGAAAAACTGACATTTTCCTTATGAAAAGTTTTTTATTATTATGATTACTAAAAATTTTTATATTACATAATTTTTTTTTGTAAATTTGTTGTAAAAATTTATAAGACTTTTTCATGTTATTTTTTTAAAAATCTTAATTAGTACGTAATTTCTTTGTGAGTAATTATTTTTTACAAAATTATAAAATTCGTAAATATTTTTTATAAAATTTGTTGAAAAAAATATTTTATACAAAATATTTTGTAAAAAAAATTCAAAACAAAATTAATAAAAAATATGAATTTTTTTCATAATATATTCTTGTCAATTTTATTTTATTTAAAAAAATATTCTTAAAATGATTGTAAGTATCATTTTCAACAAGTAATATATACTAATACAATGGAAATAACGCCCTTTAAAAAATAATCAATCTTCTAAATTTATCAATTTTAGAAATTAGATATATAACTATTGAAACAAACACCAAACTAATTCTACCATTCAACCCACGCTGTCTCTTGGCTAAAAATTAAAAGAAAAAAAAAACAGAAATTGCATGGCCACAGGTTGTGGTAATTCTTTTACAATTTTTGTTCTGCGGAAGATTGTTTTTGGTCTGAATTACGACTAAAATGGACCAAATATATATATATATATATATATATATATATATATATATATATATTAAATATCATTTTCAACAGTGACAAGAAGTGATTTATATCAAAAACCATGTGTGTAGTTTTTTTTAAGCTTTCGATGTGTAGGGTATGACAGAGTGATGAAGCATGAGTTTTGTATTTCCAAACTTGTTGATCATGAGGATATAAAAAGGAGACAAATTATAATTGATGGAGACTATATTTACGTATGGGTGAAAATGTCTGAAAGGCGCTGCAGAGTAAACAAGTTATCCTAACTCCGCTGCGCAACATTTCTACATTAAATTGTTGCTTGAGAAAACCATGGTTCTCAGCAATAATCCAAAGTCAAAAACTGAGTTGCATCTTTAGCAATACTCACTACAAGTTGATGCTAAATAACAAGCCCTGCTGGGTTTGTGACTTTGGATATAACCACTCACACTGCTATATAAATATCACTCCATTCCTACAACAAATCTCACTACTGAAGAAGGATCACTCCATGATCAGTTGCATGTGGCGACTCATGTCCTTCAGGTAACTTGAGCAAGTATAATCTTCTAGGTCACATGCCTCTAACAATTGAGATTTTGGTTCAATTGTCTGCTTAATGTCTATAATTGCCTCTTCACCCTTTAGCAGCTGCACAACCTATGTACTCAACAATGATGCAAGTTAGTTAGTTTCACATCATACAAAATGTTACGACACTGTTTTTCGATCTAACCTTGTTCATGAATGGCCGCTTGGAGGATGCATGGTGGACACACATCGAAGCTGTCACCATGACACGCATCATTTCTGTACGATCATATGCCTCTCCTAATCTGGGGTCTGCTATGTCCTTTACATTGCGTGTGTCTAGCAGTGGCTTCGCCTGAACACAATAAATGCAGATTTTGCAAGCAAAGATTACATAAACATCTCCAACCTTTTGTTACTCATCCATTTTAGAGGCCTGTTACACTCATAATGGAAATTCAATTTGGATCTTCCATCATGAGTAGAGATGATAACAGATTGGGTCGGATATTGATAGTGCCTACCCCAACCCACACCTCAACAAAAAATTCCGACCCTTTACCAATCTACCAGATACCTATTTAAAAAATATTCACAAAATTTCCAAAAACATAGAAGCATCTATGAAGAGGATACCCACAGGTACAAATAGTATGCCGCATTGAAGTATCTACTTATTATCTGTATCTGTACGTAACAAGTTTTATCTACGGATACAAGGATAATGAAGACTTACCCAAGTGACAAGACTTTGCCTACTATCTGAATCAACTGCACGACGGCCAGTTATGAGCTCCAACAGTAAAACTCCAAATGCAAATACATCAGTTCTCTCATCAACAATTCCATGCATAAAATACTCCGGAGCCAAATACCTGCAACCAACAATTTCATGCATGCAGTGTTTTTAACCGAAAGAAAATGGTTACAATAGGAAATGTGAGTCAATGAAGCTACAACACTAACCCAAATGTGCCTTCTATTGGGAAGACAACATGGTTGGCCCATTTGTTTGGAAGCCACTTTGCCAGTCCAAAATCTGAAATCTGCAGTTTATGACAGCGCAGGTTATTTTCTTCGCATTGAA
Organism: Vigna unguiculata; assembly: GCF_037176805.1. Classification (NCBI taxonomy): domain Eukaryota; kingdom Viridiplantae; phylum Streptophyta; class Magnoliopsida; order Fabales; family Fabaceae; genus Vigna; species Vigna unguiculata. Next base: position 27,588,013 of record NC_140793.1, read on the forward strand.
AATAATCAGAAAAATTCAGTTTATATCATAAGCTGATGCCACAGTACCTCAGCTTCGTAATTATCGTTTAGTAGGATGTTGGAGGCCTTGATGTCCCTATGAATGATTCGCCTTGGACACTCTTTATGGAGATAATGCAATCCATCAGCCACTCCAACAGCTACCTTGAATCGTTTTTCCCAGTCCATGCCTTCAGAACCTGACACGTTCAACACCTCTTTGTTAGAAATGAAAAATAGAACAAGGAAAACATGAAAAGTGAAGAAAGAAATGGATTCATCTCCGCACCAAAAAGCAAAGAACTGAGACTTCCATGCGGAGCTAATTGCAGGACAAAGAAGAGGCCTCCATCAACCCCAAACCCAACAAGGTGCGTTGCATTTGTGTGGTTTATGTGTGCAATAATCCCTAGCTCTGTCAAAAAATCACCAGCTCTATCTGCAGCGTCCTTTTCATTCTTCATTAGCCTCTTTACTGCTATAATTTGACCATCAGGTAAACACCCTTTGTACACTTCAGCATGACCACCTTTCCCAACCAAGTTCTCTAAAAAGTCATACATAACAATATTAAAACAAACGAAAAGTCATTGGTTAATTGTTATTCACCATGTAACATGTTAGTATCATTGTACAGTTTCAGAATTCAGGCACATAAAGACTCTTTATGAGAAACACCAAAATGAAATATTCATTTTACTTTAATAGGACCACGAGGACAATCTCAAAGGGTCACAACATCCCGTGGAATTTAAGACTTTGACCCAGAAGCATATTTTGTCACCTATCAGCCACAGTACTAAGTTGAATAGTATTAGACTTGAGTGCCATGTCACGTTGAAATTAACTCCAACGTGGAAACGTTACTTGACTCTGGCTTCTTATTGAACTACTAGACAACGGCTTTTTCCACTAAACTTATTTCATCATTGACTAAAAGCTGAGATTTTTCAACCCAAAGGCAATACCTTTCCGCAAATTAATTATACATTGTCTCAAGTGGGGTCATTCTTTATAAGAAACACGATTTGGGACATTCCGGATAAAAACTTATAAGGTTGAATGAATATTTATCTTAGATGGAAAAAACAAACAGACAAAATGCATATCATAAAGCCTGATTACTATAACTAACTACAAACTAAACAACTAACACTAGTTCCTGCACCATAAAAGAATGTCCCTATCAAACATATGACATGTAGCAACCACATTTGTGACATCATTATAAACATGTTTTGGAAGATACAAGGTGTGAACAAAGCCGAAGCCGTACCCTTGACAAATTTACAATAGCAAATTTATTAATGGCTTGGCTCATGCATGTGCTATCGATGAAACCAAGTGAGAAGTAACTTTCTTGCAAACTGCGGTCACACGATATGCCAGTTTTCGAGGGACACACTGCCCAATCCCACAGGTTAAAGAGTGGGACACTGTTCAATGTGGTTGACAAGTGACAACTGAAAGCACCAGAAAATGGCAAAATTGCCTTTAATTAAAGTACTGTCTTTTGGGCAAAGTACACACCTCATACCCAGGCATGTGATTATGTAACAGTGTAATACTTCTTTGTACCCTAATAGTTTGATAGTATTAAACTAATGATACACTTAACAGAACATAATAAATCTTATTCATATTTTCCTGGTGTCAGACTTTAGTATCTAGCGTACACTTGCAATCTGCACTAAAGGGTAAAGAATATTAATGTGAGAATAGATGTCCTTTTCTTTGGACATGCAGAAACAGGAACCCTATGTTTGGTCAAAAAGTTCGTCTACTCTCAACAGTTTCCAAGGGAAAGTTAGGCACTAACCAACTCCCAAGCTAATGGCGCCAAATTACAACCACTAAGTCATCATCATCATCCTTCAACCATCAACCATCAACCATAATACTATACAAGAATCAACCATGTTGTATAAATTAATAGAATTCTAAACCCACTTTAAAAACCCATTTTTCTGGTTTCTCTTTTCAACAATAAATCTCTCACACATACCAATTATTTTGTAGCATCCCACGAGGGATGCCTCATCTCAAGTAGAAGAATGCAGGGTCTGGCATTTATTACATTGGGAATTCATTTTCCTATTCATTTGACGAAGTTGGTAAATATAAATTCTCATTACATTTCTTCCTCACAAGAAAGAAACTATTTTGAACCATTCGATAAAAGTTATGGCGAAAACGATACATTATCTAATGGCACGAGAGTCTATGCTTGTGATAAAAATGAAATTTGAAAAATTAATTATAAAAGGCACACCAAAATAGAAACAAATCGCATTCATCCTTGCCCTTTTTCTTCTTCTAATGGTGACTGATCAATAAATACCAAACAACTTGCAAAAGTGGAGGATGGATTCACCCCCCCGAATAACAAGATCCATAATATGAACTATCTAAAAAAAGAGACTGAAACTTTCAGCGATTTATGAAAAGAAAAAAGAGGATCTAGCTCATACCAGCACTGAAATCTTTAGTAGCAGCTGCTAACTCTTCATAATCAAAGTTTCTCCAAGAGGGTTTGGCGGGAATATCTCCAATATCAATGCCGTCTTCGGCACTTCGAATACGAGCCAGTTTTTTGGTCAAACCCTTCCGAGAGATATCATGGCTCACCGAAAGCAAAGGAATGGAAGTTAATTTTCGCACAGACTTGAACTTGAAAACGTCAACCATAGACTTCCATGGCAACATGTAACCGTCTTTTCCGCTCTCTATCGACGTATCTGTCTCGGACTCTGTTTCCGAAACAGGGGTTTCCAGAATCGCCCTAGGCGATGCCTCGCCATCGCTTATAAACTCTTTCACGTTACTACGCGTTAATGCCATTTCTTACTTCTTCTATTCTATTTCACCCCTCTTCTTGAACTCTGCACAAACAGAGCAACAGCAGAAGCATAAAATACAAACAAACAAAAAAGTCTTTAAAACTTTCATTTCTCATTCAACGTAAACAGATAAAAAATAAAATATCCATTCACATGAATTAACAGAATAATTAAAAAACAACATGGTTTTCTTCTCTGGTCAAATTTTCTTTTTCTTTCTATATTACCGGTTGAGCGTTCTGTTCTGTGTGTTGTCCACCTGAAACAGGGGTGGTTATTTAACAGAAAAAAAAAATAATAACGAAATGTTACCTTATTTTGGCATAGTTCAGGGCTTCCGGAGTGTTTATTCGAAATCCAAAAGCCCGTGCCCGTGCCCGCACTCGAAAGTTAGAAGTAAAAATCTGTGGGTCGTGAAAATCCAGCTTTCATCGGTGAGGGCATGAGCAAAAACAGAGGAATGCAGAGGAGAGAGAAGGGGGATGCAGAATAGAAGCAGAGGAGATGACAGAGAATAAAGGGTTTCAAAAATGGTATGTGCGTGAAGGGTGCTTATTTAAGAGGAGAGAAGCATGCAATATCCAGCGTTAGAATGTTTCCTATATTTATACAACCTACTCTTTTCATTTCTATTTTCCTTCTCCATTATTTTCTTTCAACCTTTTCAATTGGTTTAGTTTAAGTCTCTTATTTTTAACTTTTTATTGGATCGGTTGCTAATGTTATATCATCACATCAATAAACCTCAATTTTTAATTTAATTCAATGTTTTGTACCCTCTCTCTTAGAATGCCAATGATGACTACTATAAATATTACAATTTCTACTGCAAGTTTAGTTAGACAACTAACACAACTGTCTTTATTTTTATTTCATTTATTTTCCTGTTAATAAATTATTTTCAGAAATAATATTATTTGGAATAAAATATGTAAGCAGCAGAGGTAAGGAGGGAAAAATAAAAATAAAAGAAAATAAAAGAATGGTTATGAATTTTGTACTGAGAAACCAAGTGTTGGTCGTGACTTTTGCCGTAACTAACGCACAAACAAAAACACCTGCAAAGTGGGAATATACGTAGCCGAATAAAGAGCAAATGTGAGGAGAGGATTAACATGTATTATAAATATTTTTTTTTCATTAATTACATCAATGAAACATCTCAATAAATAATCGGAGAAATTAAAGGTGCAGATAAAAGAGACTTTTGAAGAGGCTGAAAGCATACAGAATATTTGGTTATATGTCTATTTTTTCAACCAAACATTATTGTCTTTTGATTTCACCAATAATAAACATATTCTTCCCGAATTACTAGGCATTATTGTAATAAATTAAACCTAAAGAGATTAAAAGTAATAGATATTAGTAGCTTATTGCCTGAATGTTGTAAATGCACATCGACGATGAACCTTATATTATAATATATTACAATTTTGTTATCGATTCTTCAAATATTCATTTATAAGACTCGTAAAACTTAATAAAAATGTAATTTCGTTATCAATGAGTACTTGTCATTTCTTATGTTTGACCAGAAATGTGTCCTTTTATATATTTAATAAACATGTGTCTCAAAGGCATATGGAATGATGAGAGAAATTGATTAAAAAATAGGTAAACATGTTATGAGGATAAGGAAGGGTTTCCTTCGTTGCAACAATTTTTTAAGGAGTTGATAACTTAACGTAGGACCTCAGTGGTTGAGTTTGTTACCTTTGTGTTTATGCTGTTTGTGTTGTCGAGCAGCAGCATCATTGTAAAAAGGCAGGTGAACTGAACTTCATTCCATATGCTTTTACATTAGATTAGATACTACCAATCCTAAACTACTTAATAAAAAAAAATTTACTTTTTTATTATTGTGTTAAAATTATAATTAATAATTAATTAATTGAGAATAATATATCTAATATACGTCTCACATCATTTAAAAATCAAATAAATCACAATTTATACGTTTTTCTTTTCTTAACATACTTTTAGAAAATAAATTCATTATCAAAATTTAGATACCATAACAAATATTACTTCAAATGCGTGATGAAAAAATCTTGTAAGTTTCATATTGACTAAAAATAAGACACTTTCATAGTATATAAGTGGATGCAAATCTTATTTTACAAACCGTCGATTTTGTGATATTAAGTTAAATAGGCTTAAAATTCACTTCTTAATATGATATCAGAGTTATCTTTTAAAAAGTTTATCCTAGCAAAATTTATTTGTGTTGGACATATAGTTTCACTCTACGAAATGTATATACCTCGGTGTAATGAGTGTTTTAGATATTAACTTTTTGATATTAATGTTTTAAAAACTCAAATATTTTCACTAACATTTTCGGTTATTGGGATTTTTCAAGTTGATCTTCTTTCTTGTTAAGGCTTTGTAGTTGATGTAAGAAGCACACTGTTTGAAGCTTCATTTTCATTGACTCCAGTACAAGGTCGAGAGTGGCATGCTCTTTTGTAAGTGATTTTGAATTATAAGTTTAGTTCGTCAAAAAAAATGTCTGAAAGGATATAGTTAGGAAAGAAAAACCGTCCTAAGATATTTTTTTCGTGTTTTTTGGTCGTACGTTGTGACATGTTTCATGTTTGTTTTAAACTTTTAAATTCCACAACAATTTTGTCGTTTTGTGGTTGAATTACACCCTCAAATCCCGCGCCAAAAAACAAAGCGAAGTTCAATACCAAAACATGCATTGAAATATAGGTTAGGGTGTTTCACTAACTCTTCTTCTGTGCACCAAAACATCGATCATATCTACTTATGTGTCAGGTCACGTTCTGTGTTTATCTCTCAAACACAAAGTAAGTATTCACTAAGATAAATATATTAGATATCTTCTCATAGGGTCACTGGCACACGTGAGAAAAAGCTTAGGGCAGCATCCTTTGTTAAGTAGGTGAACTAAACCCGTTAATGTGTTTTTCATATATTAATGAAAACAATATTATAAAACTTAAACTAGTAATTTTCTTGTATACCAATTATTGATTTTACTTAATTGTGATTTTTGCCGTAATTTACTATAATTGCACCATTTTCGTGTTTTAAGTAAATGGATAGATTGAATTAGGTTAGAAATTTAAGGTGAGTTATTATGAGGTTTCATATTCAATAAAAATACAGAGATGAATAATATAAATAACTACTAAATTTTCTCAAAAATTAATTAATATAACTAAAATCTCGTATTTGTAACACTTCAATATTTAATTGAAATTATTAGAATAAAATGGTGCAATTAAACTTATTAATTTATAATTTGTGGAATTTAAAACGCAACCCCCCACCAACTTCACCAAGTGACCCATATGTGAGTTCAGTTAGGGAAGTGGCTTAACTGAATTCCATTGACGTCTTAAAGTGCATGAGTGGATAAGCACAAGGATTTGTGGGGACCCTTAATTTTAAAAAGGGTTTAGCAAAGTTTTGGTTAGCTTCAAACTGGACCAACCAAAATGAGATTATATGCACATTGTTTGTTGTTTTCAACAGTTTTGTTAATCAAAATTCAAGGTGGGGGCAACAACTAAATGAAAGGGATGTTATGCAACTTCTCACATAAGGATTGCAATGGATTCGTTCCCAGATTTTATTTACAAAGTTGGTTAACCTATGTTAGAGTTATTTATTTATTCATACAATTAAACTATATATTATTTATGATAATATAATTTTTTTACATTCTTTAATTTATTTACCGTCTTAATTTGTACTCTCCTAAATTAACTTCTTATAATACATTTTTTTATCTTCTCTTCTTATTTCATTATTAGTTATAAAGATGACAGTTGACATACCAAGGTACTTCATTGTCAGGTGGATTTATTTTTATCTTCTTAAGGTCCTTCAAGTTAGACACCAAATAAGGAAAACCTACTTAATTATCTTCCAATATATAAAACATAAATTGAATTTTTTCTTCAAACTAATTTCTCTTACGAGAAAAGCTGGTTGTATACCACGCTAAATATTCATAAAGAAATATACCTCAGTTTTCTTTTTTTTAATTAAATCAATGTGACTCAAATAAATTGATGACTACTTGACATAATATATATTTTTTGAATTTAAACTCATGGAAGAATTCCAGATTCTATCAAGAATATTTTACTGTTTTTAGAAGGAAAGGGAGATAATTAATTTTGGTCGATTAGAATGTGATATTTATATTGTTATTTTTTATGAATTTGAAAGTGATAATAAAGTGGATTTGAGAGTAATGTTTGTGAAAACTTATAAAGAAATTTGATTGATGTGACTAGGGATGTCAAAAAAATCCGTACCCGTGGATATCCGCGGATAAAATCCGCAACAAATAGAAAATGGATATTAAAAATGGATACCCGCTACCCGTGGGTATGGGTATTTTTGATACCCGCATGTTAACGGGGCGGGTACGGATATCATAGTATCCGTACCCGTGGATACCCGTACCCGCTAAACTTTAATTCAGACAAATTATTACCCCACAAATGAGTCAAAACATTATGAGTCTTCATTATATTAGTAAAAACTTTAATTCAGAAAAAGTATATATATATATATATATTAGTAAAAATATTATGAGTCTTCAATAATGGTGGTCAGATTCTTACCCCACAAATGAGTAAATTACTTCCATATACTGTGGAGGCATTGATGTGTCTTTAAGACTGGTTATGGACCAATATGGAAGGTAATGAAATTAACATTTTTACTTAGATATTTTAATTAAGTGATTGTTATAAATTTTTACTGAACTCCTTATGTTTTAAGGCTCTTTTAGATTAAAATTGGACAACATGAAACTTTATACAATGTTGCAAGAGGTGGATATTGATTAAGTTAGTAATTTCTTTAATATTTTATTCAAAAATAAACTACAATATAAATTGGTAGTGATTTTTTATTTGTTTGTTTTTAAGAATCAATCGGAGAAAGGGAACTAGTCGATCCAAACAATAATTATGGTTAAATAATTATTTTTTAAAATATTTTTGTAAATACCCGCGGGTACCCGTGGATACCCGCGGATATGAAAAAAATAGACAGGTACCCGCATAATGAATACCCGACGGATATGGGTACGGGTACGGGGCGAATATTTATTTAGCGGGTAGGGTACGGGGGAACTACTACCCGTACCCTACCCGCCCCGTTGACATCCCTAGATGTGACTAAAAAAAATTAAATTTAATAGATGAAAATGTAAAATGACCTAATTGTTCTTGATGTTAAAAAGGTATAATAAAATGATATTAGATAAGTTGTAATTAGTTTTTTATATATTATTATCATAAATAAAAATACTATAAATATTTATTAATTGAAAAAAAAATTAAAATATATTTGATTCAAAAGATTTAATATTTTAAGTTAAAAGGATTGATGCATGGTTGACATAGTTTGAATGACACCAAAAACAAAATGAAATGAAATTGATTCAAAAAAAACAGAACCGGTTAAATAAAAGACTTGAGGTTGGAATAAAAAAAAAGTTAAGAAATTCTATTGGCACTGCAAAAACAACTACAAAAAGCATAATGAAAATAATTATATAAAATTAGCTAAATCATTCTCCAATCTCATAATGAGATGAAATCACATATCCCTCAAATCAGCATCAATGCTTCACTTTCAAATCATTAAAAAAGAATATAAGTATTGTTCAAGTTCATCGCCCTTATCATTTGTCTGCATTAATCACCCACGTAAGAGCATGGTGTAAAATTTCAATTTAAAACTTTTTAAAATTCCATAATTTAAAGATCAAAATTATATAATTCTGATCGTTAAATATTAATACATATAATTTTAAATATAACAATTATATTTTATAATTTTAATTCAAAATACAAAAAATTATATTTAGAATATATAATTCAGAAAAAAAAAATAAAAAAACTATATAATCTAAAATAAAAATTTAATATTTCAAAATACATAATCTAAAATATAAAATAAACAATGTATTTTAAAATTCACCATCTGAAATATAAAAAGAGGCTAGAGACATCTAATTTTAGTTTTATATCTTTCGGCGTTGACACAAATGCAAGAGGCAACGTGGCAGCAAAGGAGGTAAAGTGGGTGATGACTAGTGAAATTTTCTGATTTCAACACCCGGAGGACATGCAAAGTTACGGAATCCATTCCAATACTATTATTTTCCATATAATATCTCAACCTTAATAATATTTTGATCTATTTTGATCTTATCTTATCATTATGATTATTTTTTAATTATTTATTTTAAATTTTTTAATAATATAATATGATAATCTAAAGATAATTAGAATAATAGACTAAAAATAAATTAAAATATTATTATCTATACCACAAATACTACTGCATGATGTTGGACAGAGATGTGACTAACTCTCCTAATGAGACTCATTGAGTAGGAAACACATGTTCAAGCTAATCATAAGAGAGGTCAGTTCCTTCATCTATTATGAATATTGTGAAGTACAAATTTTGTATTTTAAATTATTTATTTTAAAATATATTTTTATTTTGAATTTTACATTCTCAAATATAAAAATATTGATGTTTAATGTTTTGGATAGTATAATTTAGAACTTTAGTACAACATATAATAGTAAAGATACACATATGTAATGTATGTGTATTTATATTTTGTATAATAATAAAAAAAATTATAAAAAAACATAAATAATTTTAATAATTTGATTTCAAATGATTTTATTAATTTTGTAAATAATTTTTATTTATTTAATTTCGAAAATTAGTTAAATTAAAAAGTGCTACTTAAAAGATAAAATTATATATATATATATTTAAACACTAAACAGAATTTTTTTTTATATAATAATATACATAATATAAAACTGAAACTAAAAAAGTAAATTTGAAACTTGAAAATTTATGAAGGTGCAGGAGGAAATTATGGAGGTGGCGTGATAGTAAATTAGACTATAATATTATTGAAGATATGCTATCTAAACCCCCTAGTTTTACCAAAATGACATTTAAATCTAAACCCCTTCCTTAAACGACAATAACCCGCTAAAATGAAAATAAACCACTATGGCTGCCCAACAAGATTGGGTTTCTAAGGAAGCAAAGTATTTGGGCCTGACATGCTTGGACATGGAGGTAAGGGGACTTCTCCTGCCCTCCAAATATTTCTTCTCTACTAGTATTTTTATTTTAAATTATTACTTCGTCTCTCAACTAAAAGTAAATATATATATATATATATATATATATATTTTTTTTTTTTTTTGTTTCAAATTGATTTTACTCCAATTTCTTTTTTCTTCTACGGATGTTGATCAGTGTCTTGTTTTGTTATGTTGATATGTATTTTATTTTTTTTAATTCTTTATGTGTTACGGATGTCGATATACAGTATTATGTTTTCTTTTTATTTATCGATGGCAATATTTGGTGTTTAATTTTGTTCTACAAATGTCAACATCTAATAATTTATTTTTTTGAGTTTTTTTTTTATTTATGAATATCGATATTATATTTTTTTGACATCCAATTAACATATATCATACTATATTAAATTTTTAATTACGTTATTTAAAATATTTAATAAATTTTGTTTAAATTTTTATTAAATTAAATTTTAAAAAATAAATATATTTTATTTTATATTAGTTTGTACAAATATTTCAAAAAATATTATGTCAACATCTATTTATTTTAACTTAAAGAAATATTTTAAAAATAAATGTTAACCAGATCTCTAGAATCGTCAAAACGAGTAACCCGGCTTGACCTATCACGGGTTAGTCACTTAGTGAGCCAACCCAACCCGACTTACTTATTAGCGAGTCAAAAAAATTTGAATCCAATATGGCCCTCCACAGGTTGATAGGTTAAACGAGTTGGCTCACTTCACTTAATTAAAAAGAAAATATTTTTTTTTCAATCTCAAAAAAACAAAATTATAATTATAATTAAAATCTAAATAAATTTCAATATAATCCAAATGCAATCCAAAAGGATGTTAAACTCCAACTACAAACCAAAATTACACAAATACCAATGTGTTGGCTAAAAAAACAACATAACCTGACCCAAATGCAAAGTCCAACATAATAAAAAACACTTATGTAACATTTTATTTGTGTGTTGGTAAGCCAACTCGACTCACAATGAGTTCAACCCGGGTAAGTCAGATTCTATGTGGGTCAGGTCAAAAATTTATTCGTATTAAAATTTGTAAAAAATTTTCAACCCAACCAAACCAAAACCCATGGTGGGTCGGGTTGGTTCGCGAATTCCAACTCATTATTATTTACTTTACGTTTCGATTATGTCTTGAAGTGAAGCCTATTCTTTCTTTTTTTAAAATATAGTTTCAATTTATTTCTATAATTTAACTATCTTAGAAAGAATCACATGCAATATCATATGCATAAAATAAAATAAAACTCAAAGAAACTAATTTATTAAACTGTTATATAAATTCACTATAACTAACTCAATAATAATCTCAAAGTCAACTGCAAGCAGTGGCGGAACTTGGTGAAAATATCTAGGGGTGCCAAATTAGATGTTTTGTATATAATTTTTTTAATTAATTTTTTTTATTTAAATCATGCAATTCAAACTTTTCAATTTTTAATTTTTTCAATTTTTTGAATTCACATAAATAAGTATTCTAATTTTTATTTCAATTCAAGAGTATTCAACTAATTCATTGTATGCAGTTGAAAATACAAAAATAGCAACATTTTATAATGTTGGGTTATACTAATTTGAGAAAATATAATTAGGGTTCATGCTAATTTTATATAAAAAAAATCCTAAAATCATAGTTAGGGTTCATACTAATTTGGAGAAACTTAATTTGAGAGAAATATCGTAATGAAAGAATCATAAATCTAACATACATATATCATATAGGATACTTATTCATGAGATCGTGTGAGTATGCATATTTGTTCTCTCTTCTCTAATTTCTTTTTTCTAATCTGTCTTTCTTTTATTTCATACTTTTTTGATGACTTGTTGTGGATAAACCTTATAACCAGATATAAAACCTTAATCTCTTTAATCCAGTTATTAATCCATCAAACTAATTTTTATTTTACTTTTTAAACAATAAAAATATATAATATATATAATTTTAAATATATATATATATATATATATATATATATATATATATATATATATATATATATACCGCAAGCCTTACAAACAATTAAGAGCACCAAGTGAGGAAATGCGTCTAATATGGAAAACCTACACACACAAAAAAAAAAAGGCTTGCATTAGGAGAAAAGATTATGAAACAGAGAAAAAAAAAACGCAAGATAAGTGAACAAAACTCTCCCTGCTTTCGAAATGAAAGGAAAATGGAGTGTTAAAAGAAGGTTTTAAATATTTTAGAACCGAAACTTATAATTCTAAAATGTAATTGATTTTTTAAAGACTTACTTTCTTTTAAAACCTATTAAATAATTTCAAAATCACTTTTTACACCAATGATCGACTACTCATACTAAATTTATCTTTTAACTCGGAACAGTTAACTTAAGTTAAACTATATTTAATATCCGATTATAAGTGAAACTCAACTTAATTTTTTTAGGTTTGGTTTTATCGAATAACTTAGAACTAATAAACACTTGCACTCATCCAAAAAATATTTGAACAAAACTGATATTTAATAAAAACAAATAGCCATTTACATATATACTTTTGTGATTATCCATCAGATCTAGATATTATCATCCCCATTTGCAATAGAATAAGTATTCTTTGACAATTTATATGTAGTTTCCGCATTCCCTCCTCTGGACGATCGACACGTTTGAGAATTTGGTTTTCTTTGCTTAGTATGATATAGCATTGTCTTTGTCTCATAATGGTTCAAAGTGACAATGTCTCTCTACATGTTAAAAGTGAATTCGCCTTCTAACATGTTATGTTTCAATGATTTGGTGGTTTCTTATGTCCTTTTTGCATCATTAAATATGCCATCATCTTTTCCATCAACTGTCAGAGGTTCTAGATTGTAGATTTGAGTTTAATAACTTCTATCATTTGCAAGAGGATCTATTATTGCAAAGAGAAATTATCAAAAGGAGAAGAAAAAAAACAGAGTTTGAGAAAATGGCACGAAATGTCTAAAAGTTGAAAAGATGTTTTGTACATTTACATTAGATATTCTAAAGAACAATATAAATATATATCTTTTAATTAAGAATTGAAAACTTGACTGTACATTCGCTTCCGCTAAATCTGCATTTAGAAAGCAAAAATTATCAAATTAATAATTTTATGATTTTATTTTTAAAGAAAATAAAGTGAAGTTATTTAATTATATATATTATATATATATAGAGAAAGTATATGAAAAAAATAAAATAACAAATTCTTTCTCTTATAACATACTTCTTATATCTATCATATATTTTTTATATCTCTTGGTTTTTCACAAATTTTAAAAATTTTAAACATTCTTAATATTTTATATTGTAATTATATGATTCATAATATCCCATGTTGTAATATGACTTTCAAAATTTCATAAGTTCCAATCTCAATTAAGTCTACATCTAACTCTCAAGAGATCAAAATGTCAACTTAAACAAATGTTTGCTGTAAATGACAAATTTAAAAAATTAAAATTTAAAAAATATTAAACATATTTAAAATGAAAAAATTATATTTGACTATATAATTTAATCTTTAAATGAAGTAACTTTATTAAAATTTTCAAGTTTTATAAATAAAAATTATATAATATTAAAATTATTTTTAAAGTTAATTTACAAATATTTATTATAGAAAATACCAACGGAATAAATTTTAGTATTAAATAAAAATATAAAATATTTAAACTTGAATATTATTCTTCAAATATTATTTTTAGAAAATACCTAATAATGGTTTAAATTTAACTTGTCAACATATATAATATTCAATAAATATTTAAAAGTTATTTAATAAATTTATTGCCTGAAGTAAACATTACAAGAAAAACCTAACTACAAATGAGTAAAAACTAATCGTGAGTAATAGAAAATTACAATAAAGGTGCAACATTCCCAAAGTTGTGGTTGATTTCGAAACAACGTGAGAGGTGCAATAATAGAAAAATTGTCTTTTTAGTATATCAAAATTAAGGAAAATAACTTTTGACTACTAAATTTTGACAACTTTCTCTTACAACCTTAGGCGCCTCTTCTAAATGATTTTCTATTTTTTTTATTTTCTCATTCTTAATATTTCAAAATCACATGACACATTATATTGTAAGAGAAAGTTGTAAAAATTTAATAGTCAAAATATCATTATCCAAAAATTAAATATTTGCCTTCACAACAGATTTAAAAGAGTGAAAATATCATTTTCCTCAAAAATCTTTCATTTATGTCACCAAGTAATAATGTTATACCGAGTTACACGGTAAACGTAATATGTTCCTACCTGAATGTGGGAGAGTCTTTAACTAAGCTATTGAAAATGGTAAATGTTTAACAAGTGATTTGGTTAAAGATGATGAAGTGAATACATTTGATTTGAAACAAGCAGTTTTGCTTCATTACCAGTTTGCAGCACATAAACTTCTACCAAAACAGAACCTAACTGCATTTGCAATTGGTTCTTCTAATTAAGGTGGACTGAAACATCACAATGTATGACAGATTAAGTAACGTAGAAGAAAATGCGATCAATATGCAATTGTGCATTTGCTGGTTTAGTTATTTTCCTTACTCACTGATTTTATGTAAGGAATCAACTCTTGCATGCTGGAGTGAGAAGAACCACCAGGACTCACACTCTGGTGAGCCAGCACAGCCATTGCTTGAGCTGATTTCAGAAACTCATCCCTCCTATGAACCATGATATCATTTACCATCTTCTCCACAACATCTCTGTCACAAACATCTTTCATGTCCAATCCAACCTTCCAAACATCACTCACAAACCTGCTGTTAACCTGCTGATCAGCAAAATAGGGCCAACAAATCATGGGCACACCAGCCACCAAACTCTCCAACGTTGAGTTCCACCCACTGTGTGTCAAAAACCCACCAATGGCCTTGTGGGCCAGCACCTCCTCTTGCGGCGCCCACTCCACCATGAACCCTCTCTCTTTAGTCCCTTCCTCCAGCTCTTCCGGTATCCGGTCACCGTTCTCTCTTCCCACCACCAAATCAGGCCGCATCACCCACAAGAACCGTTTCTTGCTGTTAACCAAACCATGCCAAAACTCCATCAGTTCCTGCCTTGTCACGACCGTTGAACTGCCGAAACTCACATATAACACCGACCCTTGAGCCTGAGCGTCAAGCCACGCCATGCAGCTTTTGTCCTCTTCAAAAAAACTATTCCGAATCGAAGGAGTGTCATTTGCTTCATTGGTTTCTGCTTTTCTCACGTTCAAATGGTGGTGGAGAGGGCCCAGGGTGTAGACTTTGGGGAAGTGAAGACGTATCTGAGAGAGGACAAGGCGATCTAACTCCTCAAACGTGTTGAGTATCAACGCGTCTGCTAAAAGTGATTGTTTGGTCTGGAACGAAACCCAGTCAATAGACAAGTTCCCTTTTGTTCCTGGTCTGCAGAAACTAGGGAGATCTCTGCAGCGAAGCAAGTTTTCCATGCCTGGCATATTGCTTATGATGCGATCCATGTCCTCATCTCCTACACAACCAGTAACATTCTTCATCATTAATTAACTATAAACACAATTTTTCTGAAAAGAAGCAATTTTTCTTGTGTTAATACCCGAAGAGAAATGAAAGAGTTGATCGGAGTTCTCCACATACCTCTAATGGGAAGTTCGTTGGTTTTGAAGAGGTTTGGAAGCCAGAAATAAGGCCAGAAGCAACAGGGACTGCTGGTTCGAAAATGAAGGATTGTTATTCGTATCCCTAACTCAGAAGCCAAGTCATTGGAAAGGCTTCCGAAGATGCCATCCTGAATAATGGAGGTAACTTTGGGAATTTCAGGAGTGTGGGCGAGCAGAATATTTCTCAAGAGGGGTTTGGCGTGTAGAGTTGTGGAAAGTATTATGTCGCCCATGGTAGTGTCTCCGGATCCAGGGTGGTTGCCATGGCTGTAGCAATCAGCAATGGTGTTGAAATGGAGCGTGGGGTAGGAGGCTGAGAGAGATTGAATGTCACCGTAACGAGTGAGACGGTTGTGACTACTCTGAGTGTTGAGGAAGGTGACATGGAGATGGTGAAGTGCAAGAAGCTCTGCGAGTTTCAGCATGGGCCGTACATGGCCCTGCAATGGACATGGAAACATCACTACGTGTGCCCCGGCCATTGATCTCCTCCTTAATGGTTTTCTTTTTGACGGTAATAAGCTTGAACTTAGATTACTCAACTACCACCAATTAAAAGTTTGAATACAAACGGTTTATTTATAACCAAGTAATTTTTAGGATCATCTTGGTAAGTATCTAGAAGGATGCACTTTTAACGAGAGAAAATAATATAATTTTATAAGATATAAGAAAAAAATAACCCGTATGGTCCTTGGTTTGGTGTGATTGTCTTATTAAAAGTTGGCTTGGCCACATGTTAATAGCTCGTATACTAAAAGACACGACTTTAAATGTTGAGGAAATCAAGAATACAACAAATAGGACATGAGATTCCATATTTTTATGTTAACAGCGATGAAAATTAAAAAAACACCTATATTATAATATAAAATAATAATATTTTTAGTTAATTTATTTTAGTTTTTAATTTAAAATTCTAATATATATTGTCATGTTATTAAAAAGATTGCAATTTGTTATACTTATTTAAAAGGACGTCAAAGTATTATTTTTTAAAAAGAAAAATGTCGATCTTAAAAACTTGGACGGCATTAACAATGACAGGATTACCCCATATTTTAATAATAGTCTATCACAAAAGAAAATAAAAAAGAAAATAGGACTTTTCGATGAATACTTTACAAATTACAACAATAGATATAATATAAATGATAACCCCGAACTTATAGAAATTTTAAGGGTTAAATATGTTTTAATCCCTCAAGTTTCAGTGAATTTTGAAATTAGTCTATCTTTGAAATTTGATATCAATTTGGTCTTTCATCTCTAGAAGTGTGTACATTTAGTACTTTTTACCAAATTTTGTTAAGTTTATTTGACATTTTAAATGTATTTTATGATAATATTTAAGTTAATATTGAAGCAAAAATGTGTCAAACGGTGTAAACAATTCAAATACTATCATGAAATGCGCTTGAAATGTCAGATAAACTTAATAAATTTGGTAATAAGGATTAAATTCACACATTTCTAAAAATGAATGACTAAATTAGTATCAAGTTTCGAAAATGGACTAATTCCAAAATTCATTGAAACTTGAAAAAGAAAAACGTATTTAACCCAAATTTTAATTAAAACTATTTACAATGCTTTATACTAGTATCTTTATTATATTTTTATTTTTAAATTAAATTATTAAAGCATATTGTTATATTACTCTTTTTCCAGAATTTTGGTACAAGTTTCAAATTTATGGGTAAACCAATCAACTTGATGTAGATTTGTTTTTCTCAGTAGGCTAATTCAATATGAAGAATTAGAGTGTATTGTTGTTTATGAATTCGCTCTTAACATGAACTTGATGAATAGTTCACTTATGTTTTTTTATTCTTACAACAATCTTTAAATCATTAAATTCTCTATTAATATGTATTTTAATCATTAACTTTTCCAATTCTCTCTAAAAATTACATTTTTTTGAACTTTTGTATTTAGAGATTGGATTTTATAGAGATCAAATAGATAAAAAATGGAGAAGAAGATAGACGAACAAGAGACCTTAGAGAGACTCTTCCTAAGAAAATTACCAGTAACATGATTAAAATTAATGAGATTTCTTTCGCATTTTCTTTGAGTTTGTTTACCATTTCTAACTTTTTTTAGGTTTGTTAGTGACACCTTCCCCTTTTGTGGAATGAAGGAATTGAGGAGCCTAGGCCAAGGGAATGTGCTCAACACACCCTCACTTTTAGGGAGACTCTTGAAAGTGGAATATGAGAGTATATTTGGAGGAGGGGACCACTTTTGGACTGAAGACATACTTCCGAGAGAGAAAATGCACTTTTGATGATTTTTGTAATCAGTTCTCGATCAGGATTTCTAAAATATATTAACTAGATGGTCCTCATTTTGTATTATTGTTAGGAGGTCCGAAAATGTCATATTAACAATCAATTTTAGTGACAAAATTATTAGTCTAATCAATTTAGATACCAATTTGCAAAATAAAAAATTATTGGTTACTAAAATAGTCACTATTATTAATAAAAAATTATAATTGCTCACTAGATTGATCACTAATTAATTAGAGACTAATTTAGAAACAAATCTCTTTTGAACAAAAACTTGGGTAATGTTTAGTGACAAATTTTCTTTGCTAGCTAAAATCATGGTAACTAAATTTTAAAAACATATTTAGAGACCAATTATAATTTTTTTATTCATAATAATGACTATTTTAGCAACCAATAATCTTTTATTTTGTAAATTTGTCACTATAGTGACTAACTTTTAATCATTAAAATTGGTTGTTAATAAAGTAGCAGTCACTTCCTGTCTTAATTGCTTTAAACTTTTTTTAACACTAAGACATATATATATATATATATATATATATATATATATATATATATATATATATATATACTAAGTCACCATTAGATAATTTCTCTCTGTAGGATCTTTTACACACAAAATTGCACATTGAATAACTAAGTTCTTTAGACGTGTTACTAATGAAATACAAATCAATCACTTCTTATTGTGATGTTGACAAAATATCAAAGTCTAGGAAGTCATCTAGTATGTGTTATTTAAATGACTTTATGTGTCAAACTATTTTTTTTGTAAGATTTTGTACACATGGTCATGTTCTTAGATCACGTAGTTTCCAAAACAATAAATGGTTACTCCCCGATACGCTATCAATTCTCATTAATTGTTTGACCAAATCGACATTCTTTGATACCAGAAAACCATAATTTAGTACTAAGATAACAACATAGTAATGTAATAGTAACAAACTTAAATTGTTTTCTGTGTACAACTATCTTTTTTATTTTTCATAAGATTTTGTACACATTTCATTGAATTAGATAGTCCTCACACCAATAAATAAATGGTTACTTTGAGTACGCTATTTATTTTCATATTAATTGTTTGACCAATTTCAGTTCACTAATACCACAAAAACATAATTGAAAGGCTAACCCATGTCACATTATCACTAACAAACGTAATTGTATTTTTGTGTACAAGTATGTCTTTTCTGTGTAATAGTATGTCTTTCATTAATTGTTTGAGAAACTCTAATAGTGACAAACTTAAATGTATCTATATAATGTATCTATATATAAGTATCTGTTTTTTGTAAGATTTTATACACATACTTATGATAATTCAATTAAGTATGATCATTCAATTAAATTATACCCATAATTTTAAATGTTTATCCCTAATATTGCTATTAATTTTCATTCGACACCAACATTTCGCTACCATGTGAGTTTCTCATTACCCTATCCCAATCAATCTCTCTTTCGGCATTCGCAAGAACATGACAGGGATACGGGACCCAAGTAAGAAAAAAAGATGAAAAGTGGGAAAGAAGACAGGTGTAAAAAGAAAAAATCAATAATGGAGGACAGGTGTGAGAACTGGTTTAGGAAGAAGAAGATGAAAGGAAAAACATAAGAACAGATACAAGAATGCATATTAAAATATACAGAGGTGCTGGAAGAAGTGCCCATCCTCTGAAAGATCATCTACAGTTGCCACATTTGGAGTTGGTATTAGCTTACGATTCTAACATTTTTATGGTACATTCGACAAATTTATTGCAAGAAGGAAACTTGATGAATTGCGCCGTGTTAATTATTTTCTCCTTTAATGTACTCAATCAAATCGTGGAGACTGGTGTAAGAGGAACCACCTGGACTCACACTCTTGTGTGCCAACATAGCTATTGCTCGAGCTGATTTTAGAAACTCGTCCCTCCTATGAACCATGACATCATTTACCATCTTCTCCACAACATCTCTGTCACAAACATCTTTCATGTCCAATCCAACCTTCCAAACCTCACTCACAAACCTGCTGTTAATCTGCTGATCCGCAAAGTACGGCCAACAAATCATGGGTACACCAGCCACCAAGCTCTCCAGGGTTGAGTTCCACCCACTGTGTGTCAGAAACCCACCAATGGCTTTGTGTGCCAGCACCTCCTCTTGCGGGGCCCACTCCACAATGAACCCCCTCTCTTTAGTCCCTTCCTTCACCTCAGTTGGTATCTCGTCCTCATTGTGTTTTCCTGCAACAATGTCAGGCCGCATCACCCACAGGAACCTCTTCTTGCTGTTCACCAAACCCTGCCAAATCTCCATTAAATCTTCCTTTTTCACAATAGTGCTACTTCCGAAGCTCACATACATCACTGACCCTTCAGGCTGAGCGTCCAGCCACGTCATGCAGCTCCTGTCTACTTGAAAAATACTGTTCTTAAACCTGGGAATCTCCTTTCCTTGGTTGGATTCTGTCTTTCTCGTGATCAAATGGTGGTGGAGAGGGCCAACGGTGAAAACTTTGGAAAAATGATGACGTATTTGGTTGAGGACAGGGCCTTCTAGATCCTCAAATGAGTTGAGGATAAACGCGTCTGCTGCAAGTGATTGTCGACTCCGATCTACATAGGACTCAAAAGTCGAGTTCCCCTGTTTGTTTGGTCGAAAGAAACTTGGAAGATCTCTGCACCGAAGCAAGTTCTCCATTCCTGGCAAGTTTTTTATGATCCGATCCATGTCGTCATCTCCTACAACCACTCACATCATAAGTTCATCTTATATATATTAACCACGTCACTAATGCTCCTGAATCTATACAATTTTTGTGTACTGTATAATATAGTTCCTTCGCAATTTGACTTTAAGAATAAGTACAGTTTTCTAATAAGTCAAAAAGCTGAACCATTAAGAGATTATAGCAGCTATTCAATGTCCTTACATACCTCTGATGGGAAGTTCTTGACATTGGAGGAGCTTTGTAGCAGAGATATAAGCCCAGAAGCAGCAAGAACTAATGGTTCGGAAATGAATGATTGGTATGGATATGTTTAACTCAGCAGCGACGCCAGCGGAAAGGCTTCCGAAGATTCCATCCTGAATAACGCAACTAAGTTTGGGAATTTGAGGAGTGTGGGAGAGCAGAATATCTCTCAAGAAGGGCTTAGCGTGGAGAGTTACGGAAGAAATGAAGTCCCAGATACGGTCTCCGAATCCAGGGTGGCCACCCTCGTCGTAACAATCGGAAAGGGTCTTGAAATGGAGCGTAGGGTAGGATTCTGAGAGAACTTGGATGTCACCGAAACGAGTGAGGCGACTGTGGATGGTGTCGGTGGTGAGGAAGGTGATGCGGAGATTCTGAAGGGCCAGAAGCTCGGCGAGCTTCAGCATGGACACAACATGCGCCGGCAATGGAAGAGGGAAGATCAGCACGTGCGCTTCTGCCATTGAATTTCTGTTCTTCAACTTCGCTTGCTCTCTTCTTATTCGATGCTGTGTTTGATATTGTGGAGATGCAATGTGTTAACAAATAAAATGGACACAGGGGAGATGGTAGTTTCAGGCTCCTTTCAAAGAATACAATCCCACACTTTACTGTATTAATATTTGAATGATCTTAATAAAAATTAACTTTTATATTAATAAAAGTAAAAGATAGATGTAGTCTTATTTTAATGTATATAATGTTAGAATAGGATATGAAAAGAGTGTATTTTGTTTGTTGTACGTGGTGAGAAATTATAATTTTTTGGGGAAATTGTTGATTGAACGGCACTTGCTGAGTTTGTCTGCCAGGCTCTAAGTCGCCACATTTCAACCGTTCGTGTCGCTTTTACCAAAACGTTACAAAAAATATCTGAGAAAACACACCAGAAATCATTCAATAAATTTGGATGGATATGAGAAAACAGACATGCTCTAAGCATCTTCCACAAGTGTGTTTCTTTCAAGAAATAAATTTGAGAAGAATGTAAAGATGAATCTCAATGAATATTAGATGAATATGAATGGATAATTTTTTGTGTTTCTTTAAATAATATTTGAAAGTGGAAGTAAGTGAATTTTGTGATGAAGTTTGTGAGTGATTTAATTGATGTGATAGATAAAAAAATATTAATACATAAAATTATTATTTTATTATTTTAGTTAAAATTAATATATTATTAATATTATTTAATATTACTATAATTATTTATATAATAATAATTAGGTTAATCTTTTCATTGGTCTCTATTTTTGTAAAAAAATATCAAATTAGTCATTTTTTTATTTGTCTCAATTTGGTCTTATGTTTGGATATTTGTTGCAATCAAGTCATTTCCGTTAATAATGTACTAACTACATTAGAAGAATTGTCACGTGTTAGTTTGTGATTTTTTATATATTTTTAATTGTTTTATAATTCCTTTTTTAAATAAAAAATATATTGTCATGTGTCAAGCTGACGTTATGTCACATGATAATAATAATGTGATGTGGTATTGACAGTGTCATGTGTCATTATCACACACCAAGTGTCATTGTCTTAGTCTCTATGTATTTTTATTTTGTCTCACTCCCAATTTTTTTAAAATTGAGCAATTTTATCTATTTCCAAAATCAAATTTAACTTTTGTGCAAATGTTATACAAATATTTTTATTCAATATTTTTAACTTTATTTAAATTTATATTTTACATTGAATTTCATAAAATAAAATAAATTTATCACTTATTTTCAATTCTTATAAATAACTGTATATTTTTAAAAAGTTTAAAACTCAATAATATCTATACAAATGTTTGAGTTGGTTTAAAAATAAAAATTTTATAAATTCATTTTTAAAATTTTAAAATAATTTTAAAGATTTTTTAACAATTTAAAACAAATTAATTTACAATTTGAATACAAATTTAAATAAATTTTAATGTCAAATATAAAAATAAATAAACTTAAAAATATTTAATAAAAATATTTGTTTAATATTTATACAAAAATTAAATTTAGTCTCAATTTGGAGATCGACAAAATAACTCAATTTAAAAAAAAAAAAATTGGAATACAATGGAGACAAAATGAGAACATAGGAACAAAATTGAGACTAATAAAACAATGACACCTTCTGATAGTGACATGTGACACTATTACTAGCAAAACTTTTTAATTTAATGAAAAAAAAATACAAGACACGTAATTTCTCTTTTATCGTGATTAATATATTACTAACAAAAAGGACATAATTATAATAAATTTACCAAAATAGGAACTAAAATGAGATAAATAATAAAAAAAAATGACTTAAAATTTCTTTACAAAAATAAGAACCAATGAAATGATTTAATCTAATAATTATTATATATATATATATATATATTAGTATTTTAAATTTAAAATAAAAAAGATATTAAAATACTAATATATGAAGTTGTAAGTGACTATTATTTCTGTATGCACGTCAAAATGTTGACAAATATTTTTTAAACAAATTATCTGGATAGAGTACTCTGCATCACTCTCCTAATTTTTCTTAAAAGATTTGAACATCGTAGCAAGTCTTAGTTAATGAAAATTTATCGTTAATATAATTAATTTTGAAAAGTTATTTTAAAAATAAGATATATCTCTATGTATTATATTAAACTGATTATTTCTCTAAAAATAAGATATTATTTAGGTTAAAATTAAATATTTTTAACCTCTTAAAATTTTAAAATAATGGTGTTATTGTCTTTTTCGTTTTAGTTTTAAACCAACTCTAATTTTAAATTAAAAATATTTAATAAAAATATGCATTTTAATAAGAATATTCATATAATATTTATATATAAATTAAATTTTGTCTCAATTTGGAGAGGAACATAAATGCTAAATTAAAAAAAAATAGGACCACATTGAAAATAAATAACGAATATTAGAAACAAATTGAATATTAAAACTGACATTAACATGTGACATGATATTGACTAGACACGTGGATTTTTTTTAATTAAAAAAATTAAATTTAAAAAAAATTAAAAAAACCACAAAATGACACGTGGTATGATATGAACTTGACACACGTACATTTTTTTTTTAATAAAAAAATTAAAAATAAAATAAAATGAAAAAAAATCATAAAATGACATGTGACGGTTACTATTCACAGTTCGTTAACTATTTGAACGGTGTCAGTGAAAAGACCAAATAGAATAAAATTGACAATATTAGCACCAAATTAAAAAAGAAAACAAAAGTATGACCAAATTGAAAAAACCCCTGGAAAAATTGTACGATAGTGATTAGAAATTTCGGACTAAAGTGTATTGTTAGTATAACATCCCTGGCTACCCCTCTTCGGGCCCCAGAGGCTATCAGGTGTTACTACAGCCCAATGCACCCCAACCCATCACCCTTCTCCGTCCATTCATATTGGGTGGGTTGTTGCCAGTGGGAATCGAACCCCCAACCTGACCTTTAACACAACTGGTAGCACCACCCAATATGAATGGACGGAGAAGAGTGATGGGTTGGGGTGCATTGGGCTGTAGTAACCTGACAGCCTCTGGGGCCCGAGGAGGGGTAGCTAGGGATGTTACAAAAAAGTTTTTTGGTAGCATCTGCTGGTGAACCATAGGTGTTAAAGGTCAGATTGGGGGTTCGATTCCCACTGACAACAACCCACCCAGTATGAATGGACGGAGAAGGGTGATGGGTTGGGGTGCATTGGACTGTAGTAATCTGACAGCCTTTGGGGCCCGACGAGGGGTAGCCAGGAATGTTACAGTTAGACTCGTCTAATATGTCTTGTTAGACTCATCTGATTAATATATAAAGTAACTAGCGTAATGTATATGTATTGATAAATTTATCTAATTAATGAATGGATAGACTCATGTATATTCATATATTCATCTAATTGAGTATGGACAACTTAATGTGTACATACAAATTAAATTATCCGAAAAAGTGTGAAAAGTAAAAGATCTAAAAACAAAAGTCTTAGTCAATAAAAAAAATGTACACGCAAACTTTTTTTTAATATATTAATTTAATAGACTAAAAAACTAGTTGAATTATATTTATTATAATATTTATAATTTATTTATATATTGTTATTATTATTATTATTATTATATTTTTATTAATAATATATTTCAACTGGTGGTGTATTTAGATATTAAATAATTTTGTTAAAAATTAAAAATAATATTTATTTTTTTAATGTATTTAAAATAATAATTCAGTTTTATTCAAGAATTTTAAATATTACTTTTAAAGTATTTGAAGAGAATAGTTATATAACATTTGTTTTAGAAATTTCTAATTAGTTTTTATATTTAAATATTATGTGTTTTATGTTATGTCTTTTAGAAGTGTATTAATGTTTTACAATCATTATCTGTATGTTTGTCATTGTCATTTGGAATTGTTTTGGAATTATATTAACTTTTTAGTTAAAATCATATGAAATTTGTAATGTTATTTGTTGTGTTTATTCACTATAATATATTATTTCCACTTATTTTTTATGTGTAATTTAATAATAACAAATTAATGTGTTAATGTGTATTATAGTTTACAAATTTAATTTATTATTATTTTGAATAAATAAATCTAAATATTTAAAATGATCCACATAGTTCGAAAAAGAAAATGGATTAAGATACAATTTGTCATATTTTACATATATTTTACTATGTTGAAAGTCTCACATCGATTAGAGATAAAACTAATTCAATATATATATATATATATATATATATATATATATATATAAATAAATAAATAAAAGTGGGTACAAACCTCACCTTATAAGTTAGTTTTGTGAGGTTGAATTAGACCAAAAATCCACTTTTAACAAGTAAGTTGCAAACCTCACCTTATAAGTCTACTTCTAATATGATATTCATAGTATGAATATATCTTGGGTCTGAAAGAATGTGTAAAAACTCTCATTTACATATAGCTTAGTATAGATCATTGATTTTTTTCTAAAAAAAAATAGTATCACTTTAATAATAACCCTTTAAACTCGTCAGAGAGTAAAAAAATAAAGGATGAGTTGTATTATATAATTGTCGTACTACTTAATATTTCAGACAAAATTAAAATATTACGAAACAAAACTTCATGATCAGGCTAAATAAAGAAAGGGATCTTTGATGTAGACACACTAAAAGAATACAAGTTCCAACAATACAGTGTTATCAAATGCATAATATTGCAGAAAACCAATAATCTACTACATATATAGCACTATATAATGGCTATTTAACAGCACAGAGCAATACACTATAGCAACATCAACAATTCAAACCAGCATTGATGGTAAAATAACATCGTCGAAAAAATTGTCCTAAAAAAATTCCACTGAAGGGCAGCAGAATCACAGTCAAAGGACCAATATAGTTATGTCAAAGTAACCAAACCATTGAAATGTTCCAAAACAACTTTCACCGCTTTATCATCATATTCCTGTGTATAAATAGAGTTATACACGCAAAATGAGATGATGAAATCAGAAGAACCAAAATTACATCAAGATGTGACAAACCCCACCCCAACCCAAAAACCAAAAGCTGCATTTATTTGGTGAGAACGGTAAAAGGAACTTAAGGGGCCACCTCGCTGCCATGCTTACAAGAAGTGTGCAGTGTTAATTATTTTTCCTGCCAACTGATTTAATGTATTCAACCAAATCTTGGAGACTGGAGTAAGAGGAACCACCTGGACTCACACTCTTGTGAGCCAACGTAGCCATTGCTTGAGCTGATTTCAGAAACTCCTCCCTCCTATGAACCATCACATCATTTACCATCTTCTCCACAACGTGTCTATCACACAAATCTTTCATGTCCAATCCAATTTTCCAAACCTCACTCACAAATCTGCTGTTAATCTGCTGATCCGCAAAGCATGGCCAGCAAATCATGGGCACACCGGCCACCAAACTCTCCAAGGTTGAGTTCCACCCACTGTGTGTCAAAAACCCACCAATGGCCTTGTGTGTCAGCACCTCCTCTTGTGGCGCCCACCCCACTATGAACCCCCTCTCTTTAGTCCCTTCCTCCAGCTCAGCCGGTACCCGGTCACCGTTGTCTTCTCCGGCCACCATATCTGGCCGAATCACCCACAAGAACCTCTTCTTGCTGTTCACCAAACCGTACCAAAACTCCATGAGCCTCTCCCTTGTTACGGTAGTAATGCTACCGAAGCTCACATATAGCACCGATTGCAACGGCTGAGAGTCAAGCCAAGTCAAGCAACTTCTATCCGCTTCCCAGAAAGAAGCCGTGGACGGCGTCGTTTTGGCGTCGGATACTCTTCTGGAGTTCAAGTGCGCATGGAGAGGACCAACGGCGAAGACACGGAGAAACTTGAGACGCATTTGTGACAATAGAGGACCATCTAGATCCTCGAAAGTGTTGAGTATGACTCCTCGGGCTCGAAGTGTTTGATGGCAATCAAAGACCGTGGATTTTAAAGGATCTACTTGGTTGGATTCTGTTCCTCGATAAAAACTTGGGAGATCTCGACATCGGATAATGTTTTCCATGCCTGGAAGAGCGGTTATGATGCGATCCATGTCTTCCTCTCCTTCAATAAGTTTCGATTCAGTTCTCATCGTATTATCAAGCATGATAATTTATAACAAATAGATTATAACTTATAGTTTTATTATACCTCTGATTGGAAGTTCGTTGGATTCAAAGAGATTTGGAGCACAGAACAAAGCCCAGAAGCTTGAAACACTGATGGCGCGAAAATGAATGACCGGTATCCCAACCTCATCCGCCACGTCAGCGGTGAGGCCTCCGAGGAATCCGTCACCAATGAGGCACGTGACCTTGGGCTTGGCAGCAGTTTTGGAGAGAAGAATTTCTGTGAGGAGAGGTTTTCCATGCGAGTTGAAGAAAGAATAGAGGTCAGCGAAAGCGTTGTTATTGGAACGAGGGTGATGATCAGGGAGGCCATCGGAGATGGACTTGAATTCGAGGTTGGGGTAGGTTTGTGAAAGAGAGTGGATGTCGGCGAAACGGTAGAGGCGGCGGTGGATGAAGTCGGTGGTGAGGAAGGTGATGTGGAAGTGATGCAGAGCTAGAAGCTGTGCCAGCTTCATCATGGAGTTTACGTTGCCTTGCATTGGTCCTGGTAAGAGGAGCACATGGTGTCTACCTGCTGCTGCTTCTTCTTCTGCCATATGATTCTCTCTCCACAGAGATGCAACAGCTAGAGCAGCTATCAGTTGTTTATATATTCTTCATTCAAAATATACTTTATTTACATTTTTCAAGTCAAATAATTGCTATACACCTAATTTATTAATATATGAAGATTTGGTACCATAAAAAATCCACACATACATATTTTTAAATACTAACACGTGTTATTTTTAATTTTTTGTTTATTTCAATGTCATTACACACAACTCATTTAATATTTTGTTCAAAATAACCCTACCATATTTGTAATTTACACAATTACCATTCAATTAATACTTTAAATATTTTATCTTATTTTTAAAATGTCCCTCTATACATATTTCTATTATTCTATTTATTACTTTTATTATAATTTTATTATTATCAAAATTATAATAATTAGTATTATTATTTATTAACTTTATTATTAATAATAATAATATTATTTATTTACATTATTACTTTTATTATTATATTATTAGTTGTGGTATTATTTTAATCATAAACATAATTAATATTAATAATATTATTACATTTATTGTTATTATTAACGAAAATATTATTTTATAAAATTTTATATTTGAATTTATAAAATTTTATTTTAAAACCAACTCTAATATTTGTATAGAAATTATTTAAAACTATTTTGTAACAAGTTAAAATAAATATATTAAATTTTTTAAATAAAATATAAATAAAGTTTGAGGTAAAATATAAATTTAATTATATTGTTAAAATATTTAATAAAAATATCATTATAACATTTATATAAAAGTTAAATTTGGTCTCAATTTAAAGGAGATGAAATTGGAAAAGTTAAAAGGCAAGGAAGAAGATGACTTTTTTCTTTGAAATGTGGATGGTTGAAGTTAGAGTTAATTCTAGGTTTAATTAGTAAGATGATACCCACTTTCATTTAGATGTGACACATATGAACAAAAGTCAGTGTTATCCGACTAATTAAACCTTAATTTTATGTCTTGATGAAAGAAAATAAGTCCATGTTATTATTATGTGTTTACTTAAGAGTTAATATCTGCCAACTCGTGATGTATGATTTGCACATTAAATACCCATGTTAGTTAAAGTTGATCAGGGATGATTTCATTGGTTGGTGGTTATGCTTACTTAAAAGTTAATATATGCGAATCTATGATATATGATTTGAACATTAGTTACCTCTCTTATTTATAATTGAGAAGGAATGATTTCATTATGTGTGTACTCATCACTTCATAACTACAAACCCATGGAATATGGTTTGGACATTACATATGAATGTTACCTATACTTAAACAGGGATGATTTTCATTCGTTGTTTCATCGACTAAAATGTTAACCCATATATTTGCTAACTTCATAGTTCTTGGTAGAGATGACAAAACGGGTTGGGCTCAACGGATCAGCCCGTCAGTCCGTGTTAAAAGGGACGGGTTGGGTTGAATATTTCAACTCGTGAGTCCGTTATGCTCTATCTTGTTCAGCCTGTCAACTTGGATTCGTTGGTCCGTTTTAAGAAAGTAAAATAAAATAAGGATAATTAAAAAGATTATTTTTTATCTTATATTTTTTAAATATGTAAATATATAATAGTATTGTAATTAAAATCATTAATACCTACAAATTAAACTCTAATTATTAGTTATAATTGAATAATTTAATATGTAAATTTAATAATTATTTTAATTTATCTAATTAAAAACTTTAAATAATCAATTAAAAGTTTAAAAAATATTTTATTTGATTAAATATGCCTTCAAGAATAATTTATATGTATATATAAATAAATTTTAAAAATTAAAAAGTTTAAAAAATTTGAAAACAAATTATTTTTTTTCTAAAAAATATAAAAGAAAGAAAAAAAAGTGGGTGGGCCAGTTCGACCTGACCCATTAACCTGTCTTATACGGAACAGAATGTGATTATTGATTGTTTTTGTTTGACGAACCAATCCGGTTTGACCCTTTGACGGGCCATAAAAGGGCCAAAGAAAACCGGGTTCACCCTTAGTTCTTAGTTACATCATAACCGTCTAATTTTTTTCCCAAAGCGTAATCTCAGGTGTCAATCTTTACTCTTCCTTATATGTACCCCATTGCCTTCATGCTTGTTCTCGCGTCAAAGTTGGTTTTGTCATCTTCTGTTTGACATATATGGCTTGGGGGATTGAGTTTTATTCGTATTATTTTGACGATTGTCGTGTATGGCTTTGGGGATTGGAGTTCCCTTCTTGATCAAGACTCTTAAAGGTTTTGCAAATTATCTGATCGATTGATGTGCTTTGTTGTCGGACTGAAATGCAAGAATTACCAGTAAACTTACGCCTTTACCTAAATTTCGAGTTGCAGTTCTCCGTAACACAATCCCTTTATATCTCCAAACGTGTTTCAGGGGCAGATTCCTCCAAAAGCCGTTATTGGTGCTAAGGATGGCAACGGGGCGGGGACGGGTTTCGCTATCCCATACCCATCTCCGCATAAAAAATTTATCCTCATCCCCATACCCAAACCCAACGGGTATCAAACTTTTTTCCCATCCCCATCCCCACCGGGTAACGGGTATAATCTCGTACCCATACCCGTACCCTTGTTCTAACTACTTCAATATTAATTTTTATAAAAGAAAAAAAATTACGGTAAAGAAAACATAATATTATGAAATATTCAATATTAGGAGGATTTTCTTCGATGCCAAATACCTTAAAATAAATTATAATTGTTTACATTTTATATTAGAATACCAAATAAAATTTCATGTGAACCAAAACATTTGTTAAATTTGCAAACTACAACATTGATGAACTTAGTTGATAAAATTAAAAAATATTTCAAAAAAATATAAAAGGAAAACAAATATTTAAATTAAAATATATTTTAAATGTTTGTTTACTTCAATTTTTTAAATTCTAATGAATATCTTTTTTATACACTAATAAAAGTTATAATATATCACTTGATCAAAATGACACAAAGAATAAATAATAAACATAATAATAAAAGGAAAACAAATATTCAAATTAAAATATATTTTAAATGTTTGTTTACTTCAATTTTTTAAATTATAATGAATCTCTTTTTTATACACTAATAAAAGTTATAATACATCACTTGATCAAAATGACACAAAGAACAAATAATAAACATAATAATAAAATTTTGACATAGATTTTGTATCTTTTGAACTTCAATATATGTTGGATAGTGACAAAAAAATATTCATAGCAATTACATTAAATTTTTATATTGTAGTAAATAAAAGTTATTTATACAATTAAAGTGGAAAAAATTACAGTATGATTAATAGTGAGTTATAAAATAACAAATAATTAGATAGAATATATCGAAATATTATTCTACATGATGAAAATAAACAATAAATAAAAATATTAAAAGACTAACAAATGTGTGTTTTAGAAATAATTTGAGAGACTATCGAAAGAAATCGCACAAAGGAAATCAAATGTATAATTAAGGTATGATAAAATGAAAAATACCTTATAGAACTAATTATTAAATTATGTTTGAAGTGGTTAAAATTAAATAGAAATATCATTAGTGACCAAAAAATTTGTCATTAAATTACATATAAATTAGTAATTAAATTGGTCACTAAATCAAGTACAGATTCGATCATTGAATCGGTCACTAATTTAGTCATTGACTCAGACAATAAATCAACTACTACCACCAATGACGAAAAATAGTGACTGATATGGGTTACTGACTAAATCAGTCACCATTTCATGTTTTTCTTGTAGTGAATTATCATATACTATTCCTAAATATCATTATATATATATATATATATATATATATATATATATAAAATTTTAACCACTTCAAACAAAATTTAAAGTGAAAAAATTACATTATGATTAATAATGAGTTATAAAATAAAAAATAATTAGATAGAATATATCGAAATATTATTCTACATGATGAAAATAAAAAAAATAAATAAAAATATTAAAAAACTAACAAATGTGTGTTTTAGAAATAATTTGAGAGACTATCGAAAAAAATCACACAAAGGAAATTAAATGTATAACTAAGGTATGATAAGACGAAAAATATCTTAGAGAATTAAGAAAACTTTTCAAATATTAACATATAATTAATGGTTGAAAAATAACGAAAATTATTTTAATGAAACAAAAGAGTTCTTCAAATTAAATAAAAATTAATAATAATAATAAGTAAAGAATTTTTTTTATATTATCTTAAATTGAGAGTATAAACATTCTCATGTGAAAGAAAAATTTATAATAAAAAAAAATATTAAAAAATAATATATATATTCAAATGTGAGGCATAATTTTTTTTTAATTAACATACATCATTTTAACATAATTACATAAAGGTTATGATAAGATAAAAAATATATTGGAGATGAGAATGAGTTTCATGACAAATGAAATAATTAAAAGAAATAAAAAATAGAAAAAAAATATATATATATATAGGGGTTACTTGATTAATTGTGAATATTTTAATAATTTAAACGAGAATGGAGATATGGCGGGGACGGGTATTATGGCGGGTATATGTACATCCCCATACCCATCCCCATACCCAACTGAAAAAGTCGGGGATTCCCCATACCCATACCCATACCCATACCCAGTCAATGCGGGGATTCCCCGTCAAAACGGGGACGGATTCGGGCAATACCCACGGGGACGGGTTTATTTGCCATCTCTAGATGCTCACTTTCTTCGAACAAATAGGCTTTTTCCAATACCAGATTCACTCCCTGATTCCAATACGGACATGACATGGATAAAAAATATGACAAAATTGAAAAAATATAAAACACGAACATCACAATAAATATATATATATATATATATATATATATATATATATATATATATATATATATATATATCGTCTTAAAAAAAATATACTAAACGAATCTTTTAAGAAAGATTATTTTTTATAAATGATTTCCTTTTTAATTTTAAATGTTTTGGATTTCCCTTTATAATCTTAAAAAAATATACTAAGTGAATCTTATAAGAAAGATTATCTTTTATCCTTTGATTTCCTTTTTAATTTTAATTTTTTGGATTTCCCTTTATTCTCCCATAATTATCAATCTTTCTGATACGTGTATATAATGAATATCTTAAACGTGAACAGATTCGGAAATGTTCGATTCGTGAAAATTTTCCCTTTAAAATTTGGGATTCGCGAAATTTTTTCCTATATTACGTATCTGATGCAGTGTATGGAGGCGTATTTGATGCAGTGTCCAAATTGATGGCCGCGTCTAACCCATGAGCAAGCTCCGGACACCGCATTGTGCAGGTGTCTGCTCCGCCTCCGCGTCGGTGTCCGCTTCGGGAGCGGGAAGCGCGCTCCAAACGGCGTGTCGGAGCATCTTCTTGAGACCCAAAATCCAGTTCTTTAGTATGTCTGGATTCCAGGGTTAAGAGTTATGGAGCTATTAGGAAAATTGTGTGCGACCGAAAGATTTTATTCTTGTGTAGCACAGAATCAGTTTAACGTTTAACGTTTAACGATTGATGATTTTGAATTGTATGGTGTGCTTTTGCGGGATTGAATTATACGGTGTGGTGTCTAAGGATCATCAATGTGCTTTTTGTTGGGTTGAATTATACGGTGTTTAAAGATCGACCGATGTGAATTTGTGGGATTGAATTATATGGTATGCTTTTGTCGGATTGAATTATATGGTGTTTAACCATCTATCGATGTGCTTTTGTCGGATTGAATTATATGGTGTTTAACCATCTACCGATGTGTTTTATTTGTTTATCCATCTTATTGTCTAGGTCCTTCATCTTTTACCCAGATTAATTGTAGTTTTCTTAAATTCATGGGCTGTATAGGGAAACTACGAAATGAAATGGATGCATAGTGTGCAAATGATGGGTGGTGGTCATGTTTTGGGAACAGTGAATGGAGATCCCGTGAAACTTTAAGTAAGGCAAAACTTGTGGAGTGGGGAGATCTTGTAAATACTCACTATATGAGTGAGAAACTTTGACAATTGTGTTGTTGGGCGGTTGACTCTTTCCATTTTGATTATCTTCTGCTAGTGTTGCAGTGAAGATGATGTTTATTTCATTATGGAGGCAATAGCTATAGATTATTGAACTTACTACAAAACTTTATTTTTTTATCACGATTCTCACTATTCAATTTACTATTTCTTTTATATGCTTGAGTTGGAATGGATGACTGTAGGATTGTACATATGTCAGCCATGGTCTTTGTTTAAGCAAGAGCAATATTTGATTATTGAACATTATGATTGTCGAGTTGGTTGTGGAAATTTCTCCATTGGGTTTCTTTAATAATTAAATTTATTTATTGATCTTATTGTCTAGGTCCTTCATCTTCTACCCAATTTCATTATAGTTTTCTTGAATTCATGGGCTTTACAAGGAAACTAAAAAATGAAGTGGGTGCGGAGTGTGTAAATGGTGGTGGACAAGTTTGAGAAACGGTTGGATGGAGATCTGGTGAAACTTTAGATTTTATTGTCCTTGTATGCAGTATTTTCATTGCCGTTTTTCTTCATGCCATGCTTGTGGAATGGGTGATCCTGTAAATAAGCATTCTTTGAGTGGGAGGCTTTGACATTTGTGTTGTTGGACCGTTAACTCTGAACTTACTATAAAGCTTTATGTTTTATTACGTTTCCATTAAATTCATTCGCCTTGCAGGGAAACTAATAAATGAAGTTGCTGCAGGGTGTGCAAATGGTGAGTGGTGAGCAGGTTTTGGAAACAGTGCATGCGGTAGTGAAACCTTAGGTTTAATTATTTTTGCATTCATTATTTTCATTGCCATTTTTCTTCCGGTTAAACTTGTGGAGTGGGAGATATTGTAAATTCTTGTAAATATGCATTGCATGAGTGAGAGGCCATGACAATTTTAATTAACTTTTTCTACACAGTGAAGAGGATGTCTATTGGGTCATGGCATCATTAGTTGTAGATTATTTAACTTACTATGTTGCAGCGAAGAGGATGTCTATTGAGTCGTGGAGTTGTATATTAATTAACTTACTACAGAGCTTTATGGTACGATGGCTTTATTCTCTCTCATAAATTGTAGGAAGGCACATGTGTCAACCATGGCTTGTCTTTGAGCAAGAACAATACTTGATTTTTCTGCACCAGTTTCTTAATAATTTGATTTGTTTATCCATCTTAGTGTCAAGGTCCTTCATCTTCCTCCGAGATTGATTATAATTTTCTTGAATTCATTGGGTTTTCAGGAAAACTAAGAAATGAAGTGGGTGCAAGGTATGCAAACAAAGGGTGGTTGGTAGGTTTTTGAAACTAAGAAATGAAGTGGGTGCATGGTGTTCATATAGTGGGTGGTTGGCAGTGAATGGAGATGATGGAGATCCGACGAAACCTTAGGTCTCATTATCTTAGCATTCATTATTTTCTTTATCATTGTTCTTCATGCTAAACTTTTGGAGTGGTATATGTTATAAATAGGCACTATATGAGTGAGAGACTTTGACATGGGTCCTGTTAGACTGTTGACTCTGTTTATGTTGATTGTCTTTGTTTAGTCATGTTGCGGCAATGAGGATATTTGTTGGATCGTGGAGGCAAAAGCTGTAAATTATTGAACTTACTTCAAAACTTTATGTTTTATTACGTCTCCATGTATTCTCATTCTTGAGTGCTCGAGTTTGAGTTGTAGTCTCTCTTATTGGTTATAGGCAGGTACATGTGTCAGCCATGGTGTTTGTCTAAGCAAGTGCAATACTTTATCACTGAACATTATGATCACCAAGCCTGTTATGGAAATTTGAGTTTTGGTTTTTTAGTTCTTGAATTTGTTTATTCATCTTATTGTCTGTCCTTCCTCTTCTACCCAAGTCGATTTTAGTTTCTTAAAATCTTGGGCTCTGCAGGAAAACTAAGAAATGAAGTCGGTGCAGGGTGCGCAAATGGTGTGAAAACATTAGGTTTAATTATTTTTTTTATTTGCTGTTTTCATTGCACCTGTGGAGTGGGAGATTTTGTAACTATAAACTGTATGAGTTAGACGCTTTGACTTTTGTGTTGTTGCACAGTTGACTTCGTTGATTTTAATTATTTGTTTTTTGCACAGTTGACTACGATGTCTATTTGATTGTAGTGGAGGCAATAGCTGTAGATTATTGAACTTACTACAAAGCTTTATTTTTTATCTTCTTTGGATATATTATTTGTTTTATGCGCTTGAGTTGGAATGGTTGTAGTTTCTCTTATTGACTGTAAGATTGAACATGTGTCAGCTATGTTGTTTGTTTAATCAAGAGCAATACTTGTAGATTATTGAACTTACTACAAAGCTTTATTTTTTTTATCACGTTTGGATATACTATTTTTTTTATGTGCTTGAGTTGGAATGGCTGTAGTTTCTGTTATTGACTGTAAGATTGAACATGTGTAAGCCATGTTTGTTTAAGCAAGAGCAATACTGGTTGTGGAAATTTCTCCATTGGTTTTCTTTAATTATTAAATTTGTTAATTCATCTTCTCGTCTAGTTCTTCATCTTCTACCCAGTTTGATTATTGTTTTCTTGAATTCATGGGCTTGACAGGGTAACTAAGATGAAGTGGGTGCAGAGTGTGCAAATGGTTGGTGGTAGACAGGTTTCAGAAACAGATATGGTGACCTTGTAAATAAGCATTCAGTATTCAATGCGGTTATTCTTCAAGCCAAACTTGTGGAAATAAGCATTATTTGAGTCAGAGGCTTTGACATTTGTGATCATCAGAGCCTATTTTTGGATTTTCTCCATTGGTTTCTCACTTCTTGAATTTGTTTATATGAAGCTTTATGGTGTATTACGCTTTAATTTACTATTTTTGTTATGGGCTTGTGTTGGAATGTTTGTATCCTCTCATTCGTTGTAGGAAGGTACATGTGTCAATCGTGGCGTTTGTCTGAGAAAGAGCAATGCTTGATCTTTTAACATTGTGACTTTGAACATTGTGATCATCGAGCCCATTATGGTAGTTTTTCCATTAGTTTCTTAATTCTTGATTTTGATTATCCATCTTAATGTCTAGGTCCTTCATCTTCCACCCATTTTGGTTATATCTTTCTTGAATTCATGGATTTTTCAAGGAAACTAAGAAATAAAATGGGTGGAAGGTGTGCAAAGAGTGGGTGGTTGGTAGGTTTTGGAAACCGTGTATGGAGATGGGGTGGGTGGTTAGCTTGTTATTTAGAGTGACCAAGGGTACCTTTGTTTTATGGGATCATCTTACCCGAGTTTTGATTTGGTTGGTTGGTAAGCTGGAGTATCAAATTTCGTTGTTTTCTTATCAGGCATAATGTTTGTGGACTTGGATATAACGAAACAACTTATATAATGCCTTTGTACAAACAATGCATCGGATTAGGAATTTTCAGAGAACTAACAACGCGTATGTACAAGTTTGAAATATGTGATGTGCTTGTCAGATATTTTCTAGGTATGTATTTTTAATAGCTAGTTTTATTCTTGCTTTTGTATTACATAGATGTTATGTTAATATGATCTTTTTGATTATAATAACAATTAATAACAATTGCCGTGGTTTATGTAAAATTATTATGATTGATGGATTGCCTTTAATAATTATTGCTGTAAGAAAAATATACTGAAGTTCCTGGTTGATGATTCTCGTTATTGGAATAATTTTATGGCATTTTTTTTTTGTAGTTATGTACAAAGGTGTATTTTACTTTCCTGCATCCATGCTTTGCACTTTCTGAACTGTTGAGATTTAACTTTGACTAGCAACTGTTACTATTGCCTCTTCTTTCAAATATGCTTCTGCAAACCGCTTGGGATTTTTGCTCCTTTTCTATTCTTCTCTGCCATTTCCTTGCTGTCATTTCTTTTTCAGGTGCGCTTCTTTTTTTCTCGTTCTTGTGTTCTGTATTTCTGTCTTTTCCATATCTGTATGGTCTTCAAGTGTTTATTTTTGGATGAGTGTATATGCATCTTTTCTCATTCTACTGCACCCGCTGATTCCATGCATTA
Organism: Vigna unguiculata; assembly: GCF_037176805.1. Classification (NCBI taxonomy): domain Eukaryota; kingdom Viridiplantae; phylum Streptophyta; class Magnoliopsida; order Fabales; family Fabaceae; genus Vigna; species Vigna unguiculata. Next base: position 27,626,086 of record NC_140793.1, read on the forward strand.
GTGTCCTGGTATAATAGCATAAATTTTTAACGTTTATACGTTTGCAATATGTTAGTTCTGATTCTCTTTTGACATATTTGTTCTTGTAACTTTCTATAGGGTTTTAATCTTTTGCTTAGTTTCAGGCTTGATATGCGTTTTGGTGTTTGTTTTTCCTTGTTTTTCTTGGTTCATTTGAACTTGTTTATTTGTGATAAGCCCATATTTTACCTTTATTTATTTATATGCTATTATTTAACATGGACTATACTGAATAGATTTAAGATTTAACAGAGAAGAATGTAACTTAATTGAAAAAAAAAGCATTAAACTAAATAAAAACAATAAATATAAGAATTAAATGACTAGTTAAACCTCATTTTAAGGTATTGAATTTTCAGGATGTGTACATTTATCTAAAATGGAAAATATTTAACTAGAATGACACATGAACATTTTACGGATATACATTGTGTTATTAGCTTTTTACATATACTTTAGCTTCAATTATAAATTACATGATTTTGTAGTCTAATAACAACCATTCTAGTACCATGGCTAAATCTGTAAAATATATGAAAACATACTAGCAAAATAATTTTAAAATGTCGTAAAAATTTAATTTTTATCTAAATTTTTGTTTAAATGGATGTGTGGATGATCTGTGATTCATTCGATAAAAACTCAAAATAAAGTTGAAGAAAATTATTTTTTCAAATAAATTATTAAATAAAAATATATAACAATGTATTTACATCTTCGCATGAATAAATACTAAATTGTTAGTTAAATCATTAAGTAACAAAACTTCATTCTATCAGTAATAAATAAAAAATGAATTATTATCTTACCATGGGATAAATATTTTTCAAATTTATAACTAATAACTATTTAAATTCATATCATATTTAAAATTTCTAAAGAATAATCTATCTGTGATATAATTTTATTTTAAATTGAATCTTTGTTCGGTTAAAAAAATTGTATGAGTCAGATGTCTTTTAGTTAATTATAAAGATAATACCTTAAATACATTTCAAAAAGGAGATAATTAAAAATTTGTTATTGTTATACATTGACTCCGATTTTATATTTGAATAAATTTTGTTAGCGAAAACTTACTCTCTCAGAACCTAAAATATTTTATAGTAAAGTTTGTAAGAAAACTTAAGAAAATAAAAAATGGAAAATAAAAAAAAAGATTAATCATAAATATATTACTGTAAAATCTGAAATTATTATAAAATTATTATAATAAAACTAATAACGTGTAAAATAGTTAAAAAGATATTAATTGAAGAATATAGTTTTTTTTTTAAATTGACAGTATAAATACAAAAATATTTAAATAATTATATATTAAAATTGTATATAATGTATACAATTTAAAAAGTTAAAGCTAAAATGTTACTTCTGCTGTAACTTGGTTTTGGTTAACAGCGGTTTATTCTAACCCAAGATAAGGACGAAAATCTTAATTGCATAATTTTTCTCCCACCGCCTAATCTCAGTTGTCCATCTTTACTCTTCCTTATATATACCCTATTGCCCTCATGGTTGTTCTTGCGCCAAAATTCGTTCTGTCATCTTCTCTGACATACAGGCCTCATGGTTCCCTTCTTTGATCAAGATCTTTCAGGGCTTTGCGAATTATCTGGTCGGCCGATGTGCTTTTTGTCGGCTTGAAAGCAAGCATTATCAGTGGTCTTACGCTTTTATTTGATGATGATGAGTTTTGAACCTCGTGGTTCTGACATCTGGTGTCTGTCATATGGCTTTGGGGTTTGTGGTTCCGGGCAGAGCTGAACGTAGGGTTTTCTTTGTTCCTTGAAATACTTTGTTGCATTCATTCATTTTCTTTCACAATAATTGATTACCTAATTTCGAGTTGCAGTTCTCCATAATCCAATCCCTTTATATCTCCAAACGTGTTTCAGGGGCAGATTCCCTCAAAACCCCTTATCGGTGCTCATTTTCTTCAAACAAATAGGCTTTTTCCTGTGCAAGATTCATTCCCTGATTCGTCAAAGATCTCAGATACTTTTTACGACAAAATCTTGAGACCCAAAATTCAGTTCTTTCAGATGTCTGGATTCCAGGGTTACGAGTTATGCAGCTTCATTTCAAAGAGTCCCTCCATTTTGACTCATAGCTTGAAGAGAACATTAGTCCCCTCGGTTGAAGCTATTTGGAGAATTGTGTGCGACCAGAAAGATTTCATTCTTGTGTTACAGAGATGTGGCTGGATACTCCCAAAGAACAAAAGGTTTATGGAGAATGTCGTCTTCTTGGAGAGGGGTGGCATTCTTGGGACTCATCTTGCCTTGGTACTCAAACTTCATCCAAGGCTTTTTCTTGCACCCGCAGTCTACTATTGAAAACCGTTCCTCGAACTGTAGACTTGGGTTTCCGTGAAAATTCAAGAATGGTTGTCCATGCAAGAAAGTTAATTGTTTTGGGTTTTCCAAGGATGAGGGCCCGCAAATGTTCAAGAGAACGAGAACCCCGACTTTGTTTAGAACATCAGAGTAGAAGTTGAATGTTGAAATGAAATTCTTCTTGCATACAGTTAGGCTGCCCAAGTCTGTCCTTATTCACCAGCCTAAGATTTTAATGTAGAACATAGAGGATTGCGTGCTTTCTTGATATAAAGTCTTCCCGCTGTTGAAATCAAAAAATCTCTGCAAGAAAGTCCCCATTTATATTCATGTGTTGTGCTTGTCGGAGGAGATGTTCTTGGACAAGTATATATCACAAGTCAGAAAAAATGCAGTGGAGTCATTAGTAGCATACGAAGGTCATTATCTCGAGGCATAACCAACATTCAATTCTGTTTTTTTCACTCTTCCACAGGTTCTAATACTGAAATTATTTTGACAGTGTTGTGCATGCTTAATTTAGTTTCTTATATTTTTTAGTTTTTTTTCAAGGCAACGCTACCAAATATCCTTTCCTTCTACACAGTAGCAAAAGTAGACCTGATTAGACATGAGTCTCCTTGTCTCAAGCAAAGCCCATGTGGGGAGTGGAGGAAATTAAAAAAGAAATGGGTTGATTTCAAATCCACAAAAGTACACAGAATCAACGTTGATGATTTTGAATTATGGTGTGCTTTTGTGGGGTTGAATTATACAGTGTTTAAGGATCGATATGTACTTTTGTTGGTTTGATTTATACGGTGTTTAAGGATCCATGAATGTGCTTGCTTTTGTTGGTTAATTATACGGTGTTTAAAGATCGATCGGTGTGCATTTGTCGGATTGAATTATATGGTGTGCTTTTGTCGGATTGAATTATATGGTGTTTAACTATCAATTGATGTGCTTTTGTCGGATTGAATAATATCAGTTCTTTTATCGCAAGAATTATCACTCAGTTCTTTTATCACAAGAATTATCACTAGATCGTGGAGGCAGCTGTAGATTATTTTTCTTACAATAATGCTTATTAAGTTTCCATTTACTATTTTTCTTATGTGCTCAAGGTAGTCTCTCTTATTGTTTGTAAGAAGGTACATTTGTCAGTGATGTTGATTATCTATCGAAGAACAATACTTGATCGTGAACAATATGATCATCGAGTCTGTTATGAGACTTCTCCGTTGGTTTTTTCAATTATTGTATTTGATTATTTATCTTATCTTCTAGGTCCTTCAACTCCTTCCTAGATTGATTGTGCTTTGCAGGGAATCTAAGAATTGAAGTGAGGGCAGGGTGTGCAAATGAATGTCGGTTGTGGAGGCAATGGCGGGAGATTATTGTTTGGAATGGCTGTAGTCTCTCATTGGTGGTAGTCTCTCTCGTTTTATTACGTTTCCATTCACAATTGTTCTTAACTGGTCGATTTGGAATGGCTGTAGTCTCTTGAATTGGTTGTCGGAAGGTACATGTATCAGTCAGGAACAATACTGTTATGGTCTGAGGCTAAGGATTTTATTTTGCCAGTACAGTGCTATGTTTTCTGGATTATCTTTTAACTGGCTAAACTGGTTTGTTATGCAAGAGTACTGTTACAAAATGACATTTGAGGTGGATTTGTCTGCTACATTTTTGTGTTCTGGGTTTACAAAAGGCATTGTGGGATGAGCGTGGTTGACAAGTTCTGTTGGGCTTAGAGGTACAGTGCTGTGTTTTCTGGATTAATGTTTAACTGGCTACACTTGTTTGTTTGATTCTGATCTTCGTTGTAACTTTGACTACAATAGAACTGTTACAAAGTGACATTTGAGGTTGATTTGTCTTTCTTTTGGATTTGTCGTTCCTTCATTCTTCATTTTTGTTTGATTTTAGATAGGAATTGATGTATTTTCTTTTGGATTTGTCGTTCTTTCATTGTTCATTTTTGTTTGATTTTAGATAGGAATTGATGTATTTCTAGGCATGCTTGATGCTGGAGTTTTTTAGAGGAATTTGTTAATTTCAGGATACGATTCTTGAAATGGTATAACGAATTAGATCGACTAATAACTCTAGATAAAATAATTGTTTGTTTGGTTGTATTTCTTTTCAGCACACACCAAGGAGTCTGGCACTTCTCTTTCTTTGAGTAATAAAAATTATGGAAGAGTTTAGAACGGTTTAAAACAGCACGTGATCACTGATCTTAGCTTGTGTTTGGAGTGACTAAGGCTACCTTGGTTTTATGGGATCATCTTCCCTGAGTAAGTTGATTGGTAAGCTGGCACTATTGGATTTCCTTGTTTCCTTATCAGGCATAATGTTTCTGGAGTTGGATATAATGAAACAACTTATGTAATGCCTTTGTACTAACAGCAGTGTATTGGATTAGGAATTTTCAGAGAACTAACGGCATATGTATAAGTTTGAAATATGTGATGTGCTTGTCAGATATTTTGTAGATATGTATTTTTGATAGCTAGTTTTATTCTTGTTTTGAATTACAGAGATGTTATGCTAATGTGATCTTTTGATTCTAATAACAATTGTCGTTGTTTATATAAATTATTATGATTGATGGATTGCCTTTAATAGTTGTTGCTGTAAGAAAAATATACTGAAGTTGCTTGTTGATGATTCTCATCATTGTAATAATTCTATGGCATTTTTTTCGTAGTTATTTGCAAAGATATATTTTACTTTCTAGAGTTAGTTCTGCAATAGTTATTTTCTTATTATTGCTAATTAAATATTTCCTCTTGTTTTTAATTTTTTTTTTAAATTATTTTTTCGTTTGTGATTTGTAATAGAAGATTAGGATGTCACAGATTTGTAATAGAACATTTTTTTTAACTGCTTTCTTTATTGAACCTGATAAGTCCTTCCTTGTTTTGGGTTTGATCAATAATTTTGTGTAACGTCTCTAGTCTGTTAGTGAGAATTTTTTAAACCATTGTAAACATACGCCTGAATTTAATGTATGGGCCTACATTGTTCTAACTTGGAGTTGTTTAGTACGTTTGTTGTATATTATGATAATATGATAATATTGTTGTTTAATTTGTTTGAACTACTTTTACATTCAAAAATTTAGAATTGAAATTCTTACTTTTGTCTGTCTTATATTTTTATAATATGTTGAATTCAGAATTAATTATTGAAGTATCATTATCTTCTGCAAAACATCTCCCTAGGCTCATTTCCCCTGGCTACAGCTTCATGACACGCGTCCTGCATCCATGCTTTGCACGTTCGGAATGTTTGAGATTCAACTTTGAGTAGCAACCGTTACTATTCCCTCTTTTTTCAAATATACTTCTGCAAACCGCTCGAGATTTTTTCTTCTTTCATCTACTTCCATGCCATTTGCTTGCTGTCATTTCTTTTTCAGGTGCGCTTCTTTTTTTCTTGTTCTTGTGTGCTGCATTTCTTTGTCTTTGCCCTATATGCATCTTTTCTCATTCTACTCACCTGCTGATTCCCTGCATTCATTTTCTGGTATAATAGCATAAGTTTTTACCGTTTATATGTTTGCAATATACTAGTTCTGATTCTCTTTCATGTATTTTAAAACTTTCTATAGGGTTTTAAACTTTTGCTTAGTTTCAGGGTTGAAGTGCGTTTGGTGTTTGTTTTTAAGTTTTTTTCTTGGGTCATTTGAACTTGTTTATTTGTGATAAGCCCATATTTACCATTATTTGTTTATATGCTATTATTTAACATGCAAAATACTGATTAGATTTAAGATTTAACAGAGAATAATGGAACTTAATTGAAAAAAAAAATATACTTAAACTGAATAAAAACAATAAATATAATAATTAAACCATATTTCAAGGTATTGAATTTTCAGATACATTTATCTAAAATGGAAAATATTTAACTAAAATTAGACAAACATTTAAGAAATTTACATTGTGTTATTAACTTATTACATATAACTTTGGCTCCAATTATAAATTACATGATTTTGTAGCCTAATAACCACCATTCTAGTCACCATCGCTAAACCAATAAAACTGATTTAAAAATATTATAAATTATAACTTAGATATTCTTAAAACTTTGAGATTAGATTTTAATTAATTTTAATATTGAAAAAAAAAAGAATCATATGAAAACATAACACTAACAAAGACTAATTTTAAAATGTCGTAAAGATTTTAATTTTTATCTAAATGGATCTGTGGATGATTTGTAATTCATTTGATTGAAACTCAAAATATAGTTGAAGAAAATTATATTTTCAATTAAATCATTAAACAAAACACACAGCAATGTATTAAATCTTCGAGTAAATAATTACTTAATTGTTAGTTAAATCATCAAGTATAAAACTTCATTCAATTAGCAATAAATAAAAAATGAATTATTATCTTGGCATGGGATTAATATTTTTCAAATTTAAAACCAATAAATATTTAAATTCATAATCAAATTTATAATTTGTAAAGAATAATCCATCTGTGATATAATGTTATTTTAAATTGAATCAATGTTCAATTAAGAAAATTGAATTTTTCGGGCTGTACAGGGCAGACACGGTGTATGGATGTGTGGTGTGGGAGATAATGTAAGTATTAAGTTTTGTTACACTTGTGTTTTCTTAAGACAATCTGATTTTGGAACCTATCAGATTTGTTGTTTGTGTTTATTCCTTTGCAGCACGTCTCGAATCTCTAAGATTTCTTTTGGCGGTTGAGCATGTAGAATCGAGTTTCGATGGCTGTAGCTCCCAATATCCTAATTTCTTGACGAGTGTTCTCTCTTATTAACTTTCTCTCGACTTGATCATGACTTGATCACCAAACATTAAGGATTGAATTGTGATTTGTTACTCGGAAACTTTAGGTTTTGTTATTGTCACATTTTTTTTTGCATTTATCTTTGATTGGCTATTTGTTGACGAATGTGAATATAGCCAGGTGTGTGATCCGCGATTGTGTTGAGGATTAAATAATAATACGATATCCAGGGTAATATAATATCTTGGATGAGTTTCATTTCTATTATTTAACTTCTTTGAACCTGAACTTCAAATATAGGGATTCAATTGCGATTTGTTTTTCTGCAGCAATGTTTGGGGGATTTGTTTAGTGTAACATTTGTCTCATTGAGCATATATTAGGAGTGAAGATGTCTGCAGGGACTGATGTGAGGTTGGATGTGGAAACACCATCAAGGGGATTTGTCAAGCTTTAGGTTTTGTAACCTTTACATTTTTTATGTCATTATTTGTGATTAGCTAAACTTGTTTGGATTCTACGTTTTGGTTGGATTCATTGCTGACCTTGCAGTGTGGCTGTCAGTTCTTGTGGGTTTTTTAACATGCACTATCAGACTATTGGTGGCACTGCAATTTGGGTAGGATTTGTCTGGCATGGTGATTGTAGTGAAGAGGATATCTGATTGATCGTGGAGGCAATAGTTGTAGATTATTGAACTTACCATAAAGGATGTCTCTTTTATTGGTTGTAGGAAGGTACATGTGTCAGCCATGGTGATTGTTTTCATTTACTCATGTTTAAGCTAAGAGGATGTATCCTTGAGGAAATTACTCTAGATTAGTAAACTTATTGCAAAGCTATATGTTTTATTACGTTTCCATTTACTATTTTTCTTATGTGCTCAGGTGAGAATGACTATGGTCTCTCTTATTAGTTGTAAGAAGGTACATGTATCAGCCATTGTGTTTGTCTAAGCAATGGCAATACTTGGTCTCTGAAATTTGATCATAAGTTTGTTATGGAATTTTCTCCATCAATGTTTTATTGAATTTGTTTGTTGATCTTATTGTATAGAGCTTCCATCTTCTACCTAGATTAATTATTTTTTTTATTCATGGGTTGTACAGGGAAACTACGAAATGAAATGGATGAAGGGTGTGCAAATGGTGGATGGAGATCCGGTGAAACCTTAGCTTTTATTATCTATGTATTCAATGGGATTTGTTATAAATTGGCTTTATATGAGTGAGATTTCTTTTGCGATTGCGTATCAAAAATCTTCAGTTAGGAACGGTTTACGACATGGAACCTAATATCTGAGTTTGCTCTTTATATAATTTCTCTGCATTGGTATTTTGGGTTTGTTTCTTGTATTTTTAGCCTATTATTAGCATTTACGTCTCCCTTGGTTTTTGAATTACCGAACTGCATGACTTTTAAGCATGTGAGGATTGAAAAACATAAGTGTTAGGAATGGCTAAGAACTCGTAATAAACATTGGCATTCAACTGCCGTTTGTTTCTCTGCACAGGTGTTTCTCTTATGCAGTTGAAGTGGAATTTGTTGTTGAAGAACGGGCCATCTTCTATTTTTACTTTTCCTTGGTCTTCGATGAGCTCATTTCACCAATTTTTTGTGCTTCGTTGGGTTCTCACAGTGAAATCAAGTGTGGTCGTTTGTGGAAGAAATTAACTATCCTATAAAATATGGTTTGGTGATTTTGTATTGATTTGGGTGAAGTATATGGTGTTACCATCAATTGATGTGGTCAAATTTTGGTGTTAAAGAGAGTTTAGTATGACTTTCATTCTGATTCTTGCATATGATTTGCACTCTTCGGTACTCCAAAATCACAGCTCTTTTGACTCCTTTCAGTTTGGGGTCTCCAAATTTATGATAGGATGTGGGAACTAGATGCTATCTTGTTGCAGACTATTTTACTCAATCTTAGTCCCTTGCCGATTTTCTTCAATCTCAACTTTTGCTAATACATATGTGGGCACAGGTTTTGGAAGCTGTGAATGAAGATCCAGGCAAACTTCAGGTTTTATTATCTTTGCGTTCATTATTTTCTCTGAAGTTATTCTTCTGGCTACATTTGTGGCGTGGTGACAGGCACCACATGAGTATAAGAGGCATTGGCATTTGTATTGTTTGGCCTTTAACTCGTTTTGCAGTGATGTCTAGACTTACTTTGGATGTCTTTGGTTATGGACGCAATGGAGGTAGATTTTTTTTTTGAACGTCTGGTCTCTCTTAATGGTTGAATAGTGAGAAGGTGCATCTCATTTTGTTGTGTTTCCATTCACTACTTTTCTTATGCGCTTGATTTGGAAGGTACTTGGTCACTAATCATTATGATCATCGAGTCTGTTATGGGAATATCTCCATTGTTTTTTAATTATTGAATTCATCTTTTCGCCTATGAAGCCAAGCAATGAAGTGTGTTGTAGATGTGCAAATTGTGTGTGGAAGTTCTGTGGTATGTGAAGCTAGAGGGTTTATTTACCGTTACTTTGCTGTGCTCTTATGATCCAATTTTTAAATGGCTATATCTTGTTAGTTTGATTATGATCTTATTTGTATTGATGGTAGTATGTCGACAGTCTGGGATTTTGTCATGGGCACTGGAAACTGCAAACTAACACTTGAGGAGGATTTGTCCTCTATGTTTTTATGAGTTCTGGGTTTATGAAAGGCATTGTGGGATTCTTAATTAGCTCGTTATCCTAGAACAAAAATAATTTGGCGAAAATATGTTAATCGGTGGGTGGTGGGCAGGTTTCAGAAACATTGGACGGAGATCTAGTGAAACCTTAGGCTTTACTATCTTTGAATTCATTATTTTCATTGCCGTTATTCTTTAGGCTAAACTTTTCTAGTGGGAGATCTTGAGGCTTTACTATTTTTGAATTCATTATTTTCATTTCTGTTTATTCTTTAGGCTAAACTTTTGGAGTGGGAGTTCTTGTTGATTTTGATTATCTTCTTATACTAGTGTTGCAGTGATGACAATGTGTATTGGATCGTAGAGGTAATAGTTATAGATTATTTAACATACTACAAAGCTTTATGTTTCGTTACGATTCTATTTACTATTTTTCTTATATGTGCTCGAGTTGGAATGGCTGAAGTCTCTCATATTGGTTGTAGGAAGGTACATGTGTCAGCCATGATGTTTGTCTAAGCAAGAGTAATACTTGATAGCTGAACATTATGATAATCGAGTGTGTTATGGGAATTTCTCAACCGATTTTTCAATTCCTAAATCACCATATCATCTATGTCCTTCATCTTCCACCTAGATTGATTGAATTTTTATTGAATTCGTGGGTTATTTCAGGGAATCTAAGAAATGAAGTGGGTACAGGGTGTGCAACTGGTGGGTGGTGGGAAGGGTTCAGAAATCTGGCAAAACCTTAGGTTTTATTATCTTTGAATTCATTATTTTCTTTGATGTTATTCTTCTTGCTAAACTTGTGGAGTGAGTGGGTGATCTGTAAATAGGCACTATATGAGAGGCTGTTGGCTCTGTTGATTTTGATTGTTTTCTTGTTCTCATGTTACTACTAAAAGGATGTGTGTTGTATCCTAGAGGCAATATTTGTTCAGTATTAAACTTATTGCAAAGCTTTATATTTTATTACGTTTCAATTTACTATTTTCTTATGTACTATAGTGTGAATGACTATAGTCTCTCTAATGGTAGTAGGAAGGTACATGTGTCAGCTATTCTGTTTGACTAAGCAATGGCACTACATGATTGCTTAAATTATGATCATCCAATCTGTTATTGAAATTTATCCCTTGGTTTTTTAGGTATTGAATTTCTTTATTCATCTTATCACGTAGGTCTTTCTTTTCAACCCAAATTCATTAAAGTTTTTTTAAATTAATGGGTTGTATATCGATACTACGAATTAAAATGGTTGTCAGGTGTGCAAATGGTGGATGGTGGCATGTTTTGGGAACAATGGATGAAGATCCGGTTAAAACTTAGGTTTTATTATTTATGCATTCAGTATTTTCATTACCTGGAGAAACTTGTGGAGTGGGAGATCTTGTAATTAGGTACTATATGAGTGAGAGGCTTTGACATTTGTGTTTTTGGACTGTTGACTCAGTTGACTTTGATTATCATCCTAGAGGCAATAGCTGTAAATGACTATTGTTTTATTATGATTCCATTTAGTATTTTTCTTATGTGTTGGAGTTGAAATGACTAATGTTTCTCTTATTGGTCGTAGATGGCACATGTGTCAACCATTGTGTTTGTCCAAAGAGGAGCAATTCTTGATTGCTGATATTTTTATTTGTTTATCCATCTTATCGTCTAGGTCCTTCATCTTTTACCCAGATTGATTAAAGTTTTCTTAAATTCATGGGCTCCACAGGGAAACTACGAAATGAAGTCATTCCATAGTATGCAACTGGTGGGTTGTGGCCATTGTGGATGGAGATCCGATGAACTTGGGTTTTATTATCTTTGCATTCTGTATTTTCATTGTCGTATTCTCCAGGCCAAACTTGTGGAATGTGGATGATCTAGCAAATTGGCACTATATGCTTGAGAAACTTTGATATTTGTGTTGTTGGGCGGTTGTCTCTGTTGATTTTCATTATCTTCTTCTACTAGTGTTGCAATGCAGAGGATGTCTATTTGATCGTGGAGGCAATAGTTGTAGGTTATTGAACATACTATAGAGCTTTATGTTTTATTAATTTTTAATTTATTATTCTTTTATGTGCTTGAGTTGGAATGGTTATGGTTTCTCTTATTGCCTGTAGGATGGTACATGTGTCAACCATGATATTTGTTTACGCGAGAGCAATACTTGATCATTGAACATTAAGATCATTGAGCTCGTGGATATTTCTGTTAAAAACAGATTTGTCTAATTATCTTAACCACAAAGGGATCTGAATTGATTAACAAGCTTTTATATGGTTTAAGATAAATCTTGAATAAATCTTTAGGTTTTAAAGCTTAATTAATCAATTTTGCAGTTCTGGGTTAATGGACTGTTTAAATCAATCAAGAAAGATTATGAGAGAGAAGAAAGAAGCAAGACACACAATTTATACTGGTTCGATTCAAAAAGAATCTACATTCAGTCTTCTCCTAAGTAACACACTTAGGAGGATTCCACTAAACAAAAAAGTTCCAAGAATTACAAGCACACCTACGTAATTCTAACCCCCAAAACCCAAGAACTTGATTCAACAATCAAGAACTCCCCCTAGGAGCAATGCATCCACACAATTGCACCTAGGTCCACACTTCAAACATTGAAGCTACTGTAATTAGAAATACAGAAAACAAAATAAGAAACGAAAACACCTAAGTTGTGCAGATTTGACTTGATGCTCCTTGAATCAAGCAAGATCCATCATGGTAGAATCAACCATCAATTCTTCTTGGATCTGTACTTGAGTTATCTTGCAAAATCTTCTGAAACTTTGTGTCTCTCAGATGGCTCTATCTCAGATGAAAACTGCGTGATCTTTCTGATTTTTCCAGACCCAAAATAGATTCCAAAACAACTTTTATACAAAGGTTTTTGCTGTCACTAATTCGATTAGCAATTTACCTAATCGATTATCGTGAGCATATTTTCACTTACTTTGTACAATACTCACAGCTAATCCATTAGTTAAAGAACTAATCATATGCAGAAATACATAGCAGGCCTGAAATACATTTGATAAAGAGAAACTAATTGCCTAATGCATATCCTAACTGGACCAAGCTATGTTTTATTCTAGATCAGTAGACATCATCAAAATTGTTCTTCATTTATGGATGAAAGGCTCCACCTTTCAACAATCTCCCCCTTTTTGATGATGTCCAAAACATGGACTGTGATAAGCCTGCCTGCAGCACATTAAGCAAACACAACAACAGTACAAGCACACAAAGCAAACAACAACATAGGCATATAACAAATATCATTTTCATTACATACTCCCCCTACCAATAAACCATCAATATATCAAATTCTCCCCCTTTTTGGACATTAGCAAAAAAATCAGACAGATTTAGGATGCAATACAGAACAGCAGGAAAATTGTATCTAAACAGCGCAGCAATGTAAGAGATGCAGCAGGAGATAATGCATAACAACCAGGATAACAACCAGAATGCATAACAATTTCGCATAATGGATTAGCGGGCTCCTTTTGAGAAATTAAGTAGCAACTATGTGATGCAGAACTTAACACAGATTAAGCTTCAGATAGAACACGATAATGGATTAAGGCCAAGGTTAGGCAAGCAGCTACACAGTTTGAACACAGTAGGCATACAAAGTATGACAATACTAACAACGCAGCAGGTGAAATCAGTAGCACAGGTTAAAAAATTGACCAATGTGATGGATAAAATATTGACCTTTGTTATTATCACCTCTTGTAACATGACCAATAATTGGCTTTGTAAGATATCCTGCAGAAGTTCTTCACATCTCCTTTCATGTGTCTTGAGCATCCATTATATAAAAGCTACATTGTTTTCCTTGCATCAAGACACATCTGAAACAAAGATTAAAGAGAAGATGCAGGTACCCAATTGAACTTGGGTCCTTTCATGTTAGTGGTTTGAGGTGTTCCTTTAGGTACCTATTTGTACTCTCCTTTAGGAACCCCACAATTTTTAAAATAGCAGGAATTTGATGCATGACCAAGTTCAGAACAGTAGGAGCAAATGACAGATGTTGGTTTACTCATATCTAGAAAACTTCTGGTGCCTAATGGATTAGATTTGCCACTGTAACCTATTCCCTCTTTATTAAGCACACTCCTTTGAGATCCTAACACTGCATCAAGGTTTGATCTTCCCAAAGTGAATTTTGAGAGAGTTTTCATTAGGTAATCTATCTTTTCTAGCTGTCTTGGGCATTTTTCACATTGGGGAGAGCTTGTGTCATCTTTGGACCTAGAGTGTTTCTTAGATTTCTCTAGTTTTTCAAGACCTGTTATCAGATTTTCATTTTCCTCTTCTAGTTGCTTTACTCTACCTTCAAGCCATTTAATTTCTCCATTACGCTTATTATTTGACTTTTGCAATTTTGTGGCTTCCTTATGCAATTCATTAAAAGCATCAAGTAATTCATAGTAGTTATTTTCATCATCATTGGAGTTGAAACTACTCACACTGCTCTTAGAAGAGCTTGTTCCAGCCATAAGACAGAGGTTGGTCTCTTTCTCAATGCTTCGATCAGATTCACTGGATGAGCGGGAGTCACTGTTGTAAGCTTTCCTTTTCTTCTTGTGCTTGTCTGCCTCACCTTTCTCTTCTAGTTTTTGTTTCAGCTTGAGGGCAGGGCATTCAGGTTTGATGTGTCCCATTTTTCCACACTTATAGCAGATTGGAACATGTTTTTCTTGTTTCCTAGAAGATCTTTTAATTTTTGCAGAATTACTGTTAGATTTGTTCTTATGCTTTAGAAATTTTGAGAACCCCTTTACCAATAGTCTCAAAGCTTCATTGTTAAAGTTATAATCATCATTAGAGTTATCTGCAGATTCTGCTTTCTTCAGTTTTGCTGCAGATTTTACAGCACTCTTCAAGGTTATTGTGTGCCTCTTTTCTCCATCCTCTTCTTCCTTGATTCTTCCAAGCTCTAGTTCATGTTCCCTTAGTTTCCCAAAAAGAGTGTGGCCATGTTCATGCTAGTGAGATCTCTGGATTCTGAAATTGCAGTGACTTTGTGACTTTGGGCTGCCATATCCTATTTAAGCTCTTCAAAATTTTGATATTGAGTTCCTCTTTGTCAAAAGTCTTGCCAAGAGCTAGGAGGTGATTTACTATATGTGTAAATCTTTTCTGCACATCACAAATGCTTTCTCCAGACTTCATCCTGAACATCTCATACTCTTGAATAAGAGTGTTCTTCCTTGCTCTTTTTACCTCATCCGTGCCCTCATGGGTGACCTCCAAAACATCCCACATCTCTTTGGCGGATTCACACACAGATACCCTGTAAAATTCATCCAAAGTTAGTGCAGAGGATATAATATTTTTGGCTCTAACATCATAGTGTGCCCTTTTATTTTCATCAAGAGTCCACTTTGAGAACTCTTTAAGAACAGTTTTGCCTTCCACAACTTTAATGGGTTGAAAAGGTCCATTAACTACAGCATCCCAGACCCCTTTGTCCACTGATTCAAGAAAAATTTTCATTTTAATTTTCCAAAAAGGGTAGTTTTCATCAGCAAACAGAGGTGGCCTGTTGATGGATGCCCCTTAGCAAAGGTTTGAGATGTATTAGACATATCAGGATCTTTCTAATCGATTATCGTGCGATTAGCCAGCTCTGGTACCAATTGTTAAAAACAGATCTGTCTAATTATCTTAACCACAAAGGGATTTGAATTGATTAACAAGCTTTTATATGGTTTAAGATGAATCTTGAATAAATCTTTAGGTTTTAAAGCTTAATTAATCAATTTCGCAGTTCTGGGTTAATGGACTGTTTAAATCAATCAAGAAAGATTATGAGAGAGAAGAAAGAAGCAAGACACACAATTTATACTGGTTCGATTCAAAAAGAATCTACATCCAGTCTTCTCCTAAGTAACACACTTAGGAGGATTCCACTAAACAAAAAGGTTCCAAGAATTACAAGCACACCTATGTAATTCTAACCCCCAAAACCCAAGAACTTGATTCAACAATCAAGAACTCCTCCTAGGAGCAATGCATCCACACAATTGCACCTAGGTCCACACTTCAAACACTGAAGCTACTGTAATCAGAAATACAGAAAACAAAACAAGAAACGAAAACACCTAAGTTGTGCAGATTTGACTTGATGCTCCTTGAATCAAGCAAGATCCATCATGGTAGAATCAACCATCAATTCTTCTTGGATCTATACTTGAGTTATCTTGCAGAATCTTCTGAAACTTTGTGTCTCTCAGATGGCTCTATCTCAGATGAAAACTGCGTGATCTTTCTGATTTTTCCAGACCCAAAACAGATTCCAAAACAACTTTTATACAAAGGTTTTTGCTGTCACTAATTCGATTAGCAATTTACCTAATCGATTATCGTGAGCATATTTTCACTTACTTTGTACAATACTCACAGCTAATCCATTAGTTAAAGAACTAATCATATGCAGAAATACACAGCAGGCCTGAAATACATTTGATAAAGAGAAACTAATTGCCTAATGCATATCCTAACTGGACCAAGCTATGTTTTATCCTAGATCAGTAGACATCATCAAAATTGTTCTTTATTTATGGATGAAAGGCTCCCCCTTTCAACAATTTCTCATTATTAAATTTTTTTATTCATCTTGTCATCTTTTGGTTCTTCATCTTTTATTAGTTCGATTATAGTTTTTTGGAATTCATGGGCTCTTTCGGGAAACTAAGAAATGAAGTTGGTGCAGAGTGTGCAAATGGTGGGTGGTGGTCAGGTTTCAGAAACAGTGGATGGTGAAACATCAAGTTTTATTTTCTCTGTATTCAGTATTTTCACTGTCGTTATTCTTCAGGCCAAACTTGTGGAGTTGTTGATCTTGTAAATAGGTATTATATAATTGTGAGGACATTTGTGTTGTTAGACTGTTTGACTCTTGCAATTTGATTATCTTCTTCTAATCATCTTGCAGTGAAGAGGACTATTGGACTGTGGAGGAAATAGCTGTAGATTATTTAACATACTACAAAGCTTTATGTTTTATTTCGTTTCTATTCACTATTTTTCCTATGTTTGGAATGGTCGAAGTCTCTCCTATTGGTTTGTAGGAAGGTACGTGTGTCAGCCATGGTGTTTGTCTAAGCAAGAGCAATACTTGATTGTTAAACATTAAGATCATTGTGGAAATTTGTGGAAACTTCTCCGTTGGATTTTTTAATTATTAAATTCGTTATTCATATATGGCTAGGTCCTTCATCTTTTACCAGTTTGATTATAGTTTTCTTGAATTCAGGGAAACTAAGAAATGAAGTGGGTCCAGAGTGTGCAAGGTGGGAAGGTTTTAGAAACAGTAGATGTTGATCCGTTGAAACATTAGGTTTTGTTATCTTTGTATGCAGTATTTTCACTGCATTTATTCTTCAGGACAGACTTTTGGAGTGGTTGTTGGAGGACTGTTTACTCTGTTGATTTTGATGAAGAGGATGTTTATCGGATCGTGGAGGCAATAACTGTAGATTAGGTAACATACTACAAAGATTTACATTTTATTACGTTTTTATTTACGATTTTTCTTATGCGTTTGAGTTGGAATGGCTGAAGTCTCTCCTATTGGTTGTAGGAAGGTACATGTGTCGGCCATGATGAGTAAGAGCAATACTTGATTGCCAATGTTATTTCATCGAGTGTTTTATGGGAATTTCTCCATTGGTTTTGTAATTCTTGAATTTGTGAATTTGTCTTCTTGTCTAAGTCCTTCGTCTTCCCCTTGATTGATTAAATTTGTCTTAGATTCATGGGTTTTTGAAAGAAAGTAAGAAATGGAGTGGATGGAGATACGGTGAAACCTTAGGTTTTATTATCTTCACATTCATCATTCCCTTTGCTGTTATTCTCCATGCTAAATATCTTGTAAATAGGCACTATATCAATGAGAAGCTTTGACATGTGTTGTTGGATTGTTAATCTTGTTTATGTTGATTGTCTCTTCTACTCGTGTTGCAACAAATAGGATGTCTGTATTGAATTTACTACAAAGCTTTATGTTTTTCTAGTTTCTATATATTATTATCTAAGAAGCCTGCAGCTGACGGCACTATGATGGCTGAAAGGTTGGAGGGCGAAGGCGACGGCATGTGGGAAGGATCATGGCACGTGTCATCATGTGTCATCATGTAATTGGACAGATTAATTAGTAGAGGATTGTTACAGGTTGAGTGGAGTTTAAGTGATAGAAGAGGTGGAGAACAGGTTGTTTTGGAGGTCCACCTCAGGAGGAGTATGTAAATAAAAATTGGGGTGTATTTAGCTCTTGACTATTTTTTTCCAGAATTTGTTGATTTTGGACTTATTTTGTAACTTTGAATATTTTAAATCTATACTTTTAATGATCCAAATTAAATTTCAGTTGCATTAACAAATATTAGAATATTCAATAATATTTTATATAATTAAAATCAAATTTTACGTAATTTTTAACTTACGTACTTAATAAATCAAATAATTAAAAATTTTAATTAAATTAATCTTAAAGCACAAAAAATTTATTAAATTTTTAAATTTAAACATTAAATGAGGATAAAAATTTGAATTCATTAATGACTTATTTTGATTCATAATATCATTGGGCTTTCAAGGTATTATGAATGCACATGATTTAGTACTGAGGAAAGGATCCAAGGAGTGGGCAAGCTTTATGTAAGAATGATGAAAAAGATGTGGTTGTCGGAATGGATCCATGGAGTAGGCAAGCTTTATGTAAGAATGATGAAAAAGATATGGTTGTCGGAACGTGTGAATTAGATGAACTCGAATGTAGGGATGATACTCTTCCATTTCTGTAGACATATACCTTTATATATGCCCCTCTTTTTGAAAGATTTGGATTTTGACTTCTTTTTAACAACTTTGAGAAGGGATTACTAACTGTGCTGAATATGGCCCTTCTCACTTGCACCCTAATAGTTGGGTTTTTATTCGAGCTTTTATATTCTCTGTAGAGGTCTTGGGATCCGACCTACGTATGTTATTTTTCTATATTTCTTTGAACAAAATAGCAGCTCGTCTTGACAACTCTGGGCCTTCTTGAGTGGTATAGGTGGTCAAGATCTATTCTCGACAACTCTGGGCCTTCTTGAGTGGTATAGGTGGTCAAGATTTATTCACTTTATACCAATCCTCCTATAAAGGTTTTAAAGGAGTCTATATAAAAATTTAAAAATTTTAGCACTTGCTCATAACCTGGCCTTGTTAGAAGGATTTCCTTTGTATTGGATAAAACACCTTATCCAAAAGAATGTTCGTCAAATGAAAGAGTTGGAAGAGTTAAACTCGGTAGATCGGAAAGGTTGTGAAGAATTAGAGGGTATAGAGGTCATTTTCGACATTCGTAAGATCTTAGAGCTCAAGTATTGAAAAATAGACTTAAAATTGTTCATTGGTATACACTCTTGTATTAACTTCATTCTTTCATGGTTTGCTAACTTTGTTTGTGATGATAGAGAAGCAAATGGCTCTATCCAGAAAATGACGTATCAAGCAGAAAGGAAATTCGAAAGGTGGGGCGAGCTCTCGAGTTCAAGGCTCTCCTACAAAGATCAGTCCTGAGAGTGGCCCCGAGACCATTCAGAATGACTCTAAGCTAAAGAAAAGGAAAGTAGGGCACGAGGGAACTAATCTTGAGGCTTCAGATTCTAACGACTGTCGATTATTATCAGGACGAGCAAACTTGCTACCTCGGGTTCAAGAAAAATATTTTGGGATGAAGACTTTGAACACTTGGCTCATCGGCGAGCTCACAATTTTTCTATGGCGCAGTGCTTTCAAAGCGTGACTCTAACTCGACCTGAGAAGGACTATTGCGCTATTTGCATCAGGCCGAAGCTTCCTCACTCTTTTTGGTTGATTGCTTGGAAACGTTTGAGCAAAGGGAGTTGAAATTAGTGGTAGATTTGGAAGCGTCTAAAAAATAAATTATACAACTTCAATCCGAGGCTACCGAGCTTGCTAAAGTTAAACAAGCTTTGAAGGATAAGGAGGTTGAGTTGTCCTCTTTGCAAACCAAAGTTGATGAACTGACTCTGAAGGTTCAAACTTGTGAGACTCAAGTGCAGGTCTTGATTGTCTAGTGCCAAAGTTTAGAAAACGAAAAAGAGGAGCTCACTGATTAGCTTTGTGCTACACTTAAATAAGGGTTTCAGTTAGCTTGGGATCAAGTGAAAGTACTTTGCCCTGATGCTGATACTTCCAACACGGATATTACAAAAGAAGTAGTGGATGACCAACTGGTAGAGATTGCTGATGAGTAGAAAAAAATGTGTAATAGTTTTGATAGCTCGTAAATTTCTTATTGTAGCTTAGGCGTATTAAACATTGATAATACTTTGTTGCTTGTTTTTTGAACACTGATGCTTGTTTAATATTGTTTGCTTCTTTCACTTCCTGGGATGTAATGATGGTATTTATAACTTGTTCTTCTCAAGTACCAAGTATTCTTAACTTAAAGAAAAACTCTTTAAGCTAGATAAGATGGGATACAACTCCTTCTTTCCAAATATTAAATTATAGTATTCATAACTTAAAGAAAAATTCTTTAAGCTATATAAGATGGGATATGACTTGTTCTTCCTAAATATTAATGAAAAAACCGTTAGCATATTAACATACGGTTGGACCGAGATAGTCCTCAGCGTACTGAGATTTTTACTCAACGCATAGCAAGGTCGGACCGCGATAGCCCTCAACGTACTGAGATTTTTACCAAGCACGTAGTGACGTCAGACCAAGATAGCCCTCAATGTATTAGGGTTTTACTAGGCGCATAGCGAGGTGGAACCGAGATATCCCTTAGTGTACTTAGGTTTTTATTAGGCGTGTAGCAAGGTCGAACCAAGATAGCCCTCAAAGTACTGAGGTTTTTACCAAGCGCATAGCGAGGTCGAACCGAGATAGCCCTTAGCATTTTGAGATTTTAACCAGTAGCAACGTCGGACTTAGATAGTCCTCATCGTACTGAGGTTTTTACCAGTGCGTAGCGAGGTCGGACTGAGATAGCCCTCAACATACTGAGGTTTTTACCAAGCACGTAGCGAGGTCGGACTGAGATACCCCTCAGCGTTCTGAAGTTTTTACCAGGCGCGTAGCAAGGTCGTACCGAGATAGCCCTCAGTGTACTAATGTTTTTACCAAACGTGTAGCGAGATTAGACCGATGTTTTCGAAGTAAGGATAAACTAAGTTTGAGATTTAACATGAATATTAACATATCAAAATTATGAATAACTCACCTCGTTAAAAAATCGTCCAATTAGTTTTGGAGGGAAAAAGAGTGTGGGTTTTATTAAAAGGGAATTCTCTACAATGTGAAATAGCAGGAACTGAAATAAAAGAAAGAGAATAAATATGTAGTAGAGACAAAATTTCGCTAAAATAGGATCATAAGCTTATTGTGTTCCATGTCCTAGGGATGGTCGTTCCATCCAACGTCTCCAATTTATATGCTTCTCCAAAAAGGACCTTTTGGAGTTGTTCCGACCCTACCCATTTTGGCGAGAGCTATCCTCCATTTCTATTGCATGAGCCCTCCTTAATACTAGGTCATTTTCTTTGAAGTCATAGGGTTTCGCCTTTGTTCTGTATCGCCTTTCTACTCCTCTTTTTGTGACCTCGCTTGTTATTCGAGCCAATTCACAAACTTCTTCCGAAACATCCAACTTGGCACGAATACCCTGCTTACCATCTTCTGGAATAGTGGTTATCTCTCTTGGAGGATTTTCGAGTTCTAAAGGAAGGAGAACATTTGTCCCATATACTAAACGGAAGGGTGTCTCCTATGTTGTAGACTATGGGGGTGGTGTGATATGCCCATAGAATACAAGGTATGTCCTCTGGCCATGTTGTTTTTGCCATTGTTATTCTCCGTTTAAGTGCTCTTAGAATGACTCTATTTACTGCCTCAGCTTGTCCATTTGTCTGAGGATGCTCCATTGATGAGAACTTTTGTTTCATCCACACTTCGTTACAAAGTTTCCTAACTTGAGAGCTTGAGAATTAAGTTTCGTTGTTTGATATCAAGTGATGAGGTCTGCCAAATCTACAAATTATATTTTTCCATATGAACTGTGTGATTGTGGTAGCTATGATAGAAGCCACGGGTTTATCCTCTATCCATTTCGTCGTATATTCAACGGTGACTACGAGAAACTTCATTTGATGAGCTGCTAATGGGAATGGTCTGAGTATGTTTATTCCTCGTATGTATGAAAGGGCCAAGACCTCAGGGGGACCTCAGTATGAAAGGGCCTTTGACATTGGACACATTTCTGCACATGTTCCATACAATCCTTCTTCATCGTGGGTCAGAAATAACCTGCTCGGAGAACTTTTAACATCAGGGCTTATCCTTCGACGTGACTATCGCATACCCTTCGTGCAACTCAATCATAATTCTTTTAGATTCCTCGTGATCTATGTAGGTCAATACGGGTCGAGAGAAACCAAAACGAAAGAGGTGGCCATCCAATAGAGTATATCTAGAAGAACTTTTATTGATGCGTTGGGCTTCTGTTGGGTTTGTGTGTAGCACTCCGTCGGTCAAGTAAGTTTTTATGGGTGTCATCCATGTTTCTGACCTATTGCTCTCATAAGTGGTCATAATTGTAGCTCGTCCCAAGGTATCTATTCTTGGGGCATTTAACATCTCCTTGATAACTGACTTTTGTTGCCCCGGTTTAGTACAACTGGCTAGTTTGGATAGTAGGTCTGCCTGATTGTTATCTTCCTGGGGACATGGATAAGCCCAAAGGTGAGAAAAACTTTGGCTAGGGTCTTTATGTATTCCAAATATCGTGCCAGTTGAGGATCCCTGGCGGCGAAATCACCGTTGACTTGCCTGGTGACCGAATGAATCACTTTTAGTCGTAAGGTGTGTAACCCCCATTTCCTTAGCCAACAACATACCTGCAACTAGGGCTTCATATTTATCTGATTATTGCTAGTTTTAAAAGAAAATTTCATAGACTGTTCAACAAGGATGCCTCCTAGTCTTTCCAGAACTACAACATCCACGGACAAGAGCCATTTCATAGTTATGATGTCTTTCGGGCCGAGCTCCTCGTCATCATTGGTTGAAGGTAGTGTTAACTTGACCACAAAGTCCAACAACACTTGTGCTTTGATGGGACCTCGTGGCTCAAATGTGATTTCGTATTCTCTGAGTTCTATGGCCCATTTTACTAAACGACCCGTCATATCCAATTTCTTAAGAACTTTTTTAATTGGGAGGTCGATTTTTAGTACTACTTGAAAACGTTAAAAATAGGGTCGAAGTTTTCGAGTTGTGATCACGATTGCTAGAGCTGTTTTTCCCAAAGTCGGATATCTCTTTTTCGCTATGTGTAGTAATCGGCTTATGTCCAACCCTTTCAGTTTTAATATTTCTTCCGTAGCGGCTTTTGCCTTTTCGTCGTTGAGCCTCCTTCGCCTTTGTATCTTTGCCCTGAATTTGTAGTTAACATTTAATTGGTGGTAGATAACATCGGGGTTTATTCCTGACAGATCTTTGGTGGTCTAGATTGGAACCAATTTTCACCTTTTTACCTGATGAATTTTTCACCTCCTTCAAGTCTCTTACTAGCTTCGCACCGCGATGTTCATCTGAGGACCTTAGATCTAGCTCAGCTTCTAGTGCTCCTTCCTGACGGGACTTGATTGAGCTATGGTATAAGTTTTTCTCGTGCGTAGGCTGTTCTCGTAGCACTTACGAGCAATTTCTTGGTCAACTTTCATAGTGACTACCCCATCCTCTATAAGAAATTTCATCTTCATGTGGGTAGTAGAAACTATTGCCCCAATTTATTTAGAGATGGCCTTCCTAGCAGCAAGTTATAGAAAGAGGGAGTGCTTACCACCATATATCTGACCATGATCGTTTTTATTGCTCGCTCATCTGTGAAAGTCGTTCAAAGATCTACATGGCCTCAGACCTCTACATGTTCTCCTGAAAACTCCACTAGTACTCCATCAAAGGGCTGCAATTGGTCTCTAGGAACTTGCAGGCCTATGAATGCATCCCAAAACATCATGTTTGTCGAGCTCCCCTGATCAATTGCATATTCCTTCCCATCATGACTAATGATATCAAAAATGGGGGGTATACATCCTTCATATCTTCCCCCGAGAAGGTAAGAGTCAAAATTGGAGTGGAGACCTCCATAGTGGCCATTGACATAACATTTCTAGCATAACGCTTTCTTGCTGACCAACCTCCCCTTGCGAATCCCCTGACTATAGTATTAAAATTGCTTAGAATCGATGTTTCGTTTGGTTCCCCGATGGGCTTCTTGTGTCCTGGTTGGCAATCCTTGTCCTCCTGTTCCTCTTGGTCTTCTGAGTTGACATACTTCCGAAGTATTCCCTTTCTGGCTAGACTAGCTAACTGCCTCGTCAAGGGGAAACAACTCTCTATGTCATGTCCATAAGTTTTATGAAATTCACACCAAGCTGACGTGTCTTTTCCGAGTAATCTTCTAGTCTCTAAAGGAAAGTGCAAATATCTCATAATGTCGACATCCTTTATTAATTGTGCTTTGAGTTTAGTGAAGGTTGGACAAGTCGATTTAACCGTCTTCCTTTGAGGAGCTCGTTGTGTGGAGTAAGGGGTAAACTTGTAGTTTGGTCGCTTGTGTGGTGAAAATGTCTCTATTACCTGTTGTCGTGTATCTTTGTTCTTACATTCGTATGTTTTTCTTCCGCTCTCTTCTTCTGCATAGCTTCCTCCGTCTCGATGTATATTGTTGCTCGGCCTCACACGTTGGCCAATGTTGTCGTGGGAAGGACTCGCTAAAGGGGTTTGCTTGCATCCCTTTGACAAAGGCCCCTACTAGCATCTCCTCACATCTCCTCACTGGGTTAGTGAGCCCCATGCTTATGTCACAGAAACGATTGAGGAATTGCTTCAACGACTCCTCCGAGATTTGCTTTATGTCAAACATGTCGGCGATCTGTAACGGTTTTGGTCAATTTACTGCAAATCGCTTCAAGAAGACCTAAGAGAATGTGGAAAAAGATGTAATGGATGCATTAGGGAGTTTACTAAACCATTTGAGAGTTGTGCCGGTGAGCGTTCCTACGAACATCTGGCAACGAACGGCGTCACTTCCTCTAGAAATCAACATCTAAGCTCGGAAAGCTTTAAGGTGGGCTTCAGTGTCACCTTCCCCAAAAAATGGTGGAACCTTTGGAATGATAAAATGCGGGGGTATCAGCTCTTCCATTATTCTCCTAGCGATAGGGTGCCCTTTGTCTTGATTCATGCTCCTATTTGCAATGTTGTCATCGCGAAAGTTATCGTGGTCTCTCATCCAGGTACGCAAGTCTTCATTGCGCTTTCGTAACTGCTCCTGTTGGCGTAGTGATTCTTCTAAACGATGGCGGGATTTCTATTTCTCTTTCTGCAAGTGTTCGCTTTCTGTTTCCATTTCGGCTCGACATCTTGCCTCGTGCTCTTGCCATCGAGCTTGCTCATCGTTTACCTGCTTTCGCATAGCTTCTTTTTCGTGCCGTAAGTTTTCAATATGTTGCATAATTTGCTCCATGGTGAGGGGATCTCATCCATTGTTTCTAAGGGTTGTTACTTCCATGCTATTTTATGTGGGCAGGGATGCTGGTTTTACCTACCCCACAGTGGGCGCCAATGTTCCGATCTCGAACTAAGGATCAAGCCAGAACAACAATAACCTTAATTTACTATCAATCGATAGCCCAGTCTCTTCTTTCTTTTGTTTCACTTTTACTCTCGCTTATACTCTTTTTTTTTTATAAAAAAAATGCCCCTTTCTCATCTATTAATCTTTCATATATAGGGTCTTCTGTTGGTAACCATTTTCTACTTCCAAGTTCTCAACTAATCAACCTTTCCACTCCTCCTTTATTTTCGTATATTGTTCCCTAAAATCCAAGGACATATCTTAGAAATGTTGCATTTTGTTCACACCCTCTCTTTGCACCAGTTTCCCTCTTTTGGGTTATCTCCTTTGGGCTGCTTTGGGCCATGCTAATGGGCTACCTTCTGATACACACGTATTTTGTGTATGTACATCTCTATATCTTAGGATTAACTCCGACCTTGACGAGATGTCCGACCATGTTAAAAAAAATGTAATGAGCTACGTACTGCTCAAAAAATGAGGTTGAATTTTGACCTGAGTCCGTGGAGAGTACACTAACCAACAAATTTCATCACAACCAGAAAAAACCCTAATCCTGCAAAAACCTTAACCCACAAATTTTTTACCACAACCAGAAAAACCCCAATCACACAAAAACCCTAACCCTAATCTCGATGTGGAAGAAGAGAAACGACATCAAAGGCATTGTTGTGGGAGAGGACCGTTGTTGTCAGTGATATATGTTGTCATCAGAGAGGTAGTCACTAAGAA
This sequence comes from Vigna unguiculata, assembly GCF_037176805.1. Lineage (NCBI taxonomy): Eukaryota > Viridiplantae > Streptophyta > Magnoliopsida > Fabales > Fabaceae > Vigna > Vigna unguiculata. The sequence continues at coordinate 27,652,273 of NC_140793.1, forward strand.
ACATCATCAGAGTCGCTTGAAGTGGAATGTCACGCAAAGTTGGAAGGAAAGGAAGATTTTGTTCAAACTTCTGAGTAAGGGAGAGTGTGAGTTTGATGGTGTGATAAGAGATTATGTGATGGTGTGATGACAGATTGTCCGATGTACAGTAAAAGATAAGGAGAACGAAGGAAAATAGGGTGTTCAACCAACCATATCACATAATCACTTCACAATGGGTTGTGGGTCAGTCCGGGGTAACCTTACAATCTATTGGGTCAATTAAATTCGGCTAGACCGCGACGTGTTTAGAAATTCTATTACAACCCTTTTTAAACTTGATTAGTCTAGAAACTTGGCCAACAAAACACTAGAAGACCCAACGAAAACTAAGCGAACACAAGCCAATAGATCCTAAGAAAAGAAGACCTTCATACCATAAAAATGTGACATTCTATATAAATAGAATAAATCTACTAAATAAAATATCACATAATTATAATATTAAAAAACACATTACGTGAAATATATAAATAATAACTATTACAGTTATCCATGATATACTATTTATCCATTATATATTGAAAAAAAAGTTAAAGCATAAAATAATCTCAAAAGCACAACATAAAAATTAATAGTTGTCAAAAAAAACTTGCTTATAAAATACTAAACTACAAAACAACAATTGTTCTTCAAATAAACCGGCGGGTCGACACGTCATGTTTTTACAATCTTTTTTTTTTGTGTTTGTGTATGATTTGTCGATTATAAATTTACGGATTTATAGATAATAATTTTGAAAGAAATAAATACATAAAATAACATGATAATTTATGTTGCCTTATTTATCATGCACACGAGAGGCAGGGGGGAAAAATTAAACGGGCCAGCCGAGTGTGTTGTTGAAGTGGAGAGTGAGTCCAGAGAAAAGCGTTTGTTTGACCAAAACGAAAGTGTTCCAAACTGAGGTGCGCGGTGGCACCCCCAATGGCTCTGCTGGGGGAGGATGGCCGCGGTTACGAATTGGCACGGAAGCTCGACACGTGCGGCGTGTGGCGAACCTGGCTCGGCGACTCCACCTACGCCGGCTTCGCACCCTTCCTCACTTCCCCTTCCGCCTGGGATTCCTTCATCACCTCCTCCACTCACGTCCCTCTTCAACTCAGGGTCCGCGCGCTTCTCTTCGACAAAGCCACCGCTTCTCTCTCGCCAAACCCTAACCCTAACTCTAATCCTAACTCATATCTCCAACGCCTCAACCCTACCTACCTCCAATTGCACGCCGACGACATCTACTTCACCCTTGACACTCCCTCGCACGACTCCAAGGTACGTGAAACCTATTTCTTCTCTTCTCTTTTAATTACTTCTCCGAATTAACATTTCTTCAATTTCACGCAGAATCAATCTAATAAAACGGCCTCTGCTTCCGGATCCAGGTACGTTGAATCTGAATTGCCGGAAACGTGGTACAGTCAGGTGATTGATAAGTACAAGACTAGTAAGAATATAGTTTCCGGCGAATCGCGTTCGCCGGCGGAGATGGCTTCGTATCTTAACTACGTTACTAACCATAAGAAAAGGCGTCTGGCGTTTAAGGAGGATGTGAATTCGGTTGCAGATCACGCGCTGCAGCCGAACGGTGGTGGCTTAGCTGTTACTGATGATGGTGATTCCGCTGTTTTTCCCGAGATAGCGTTCGCGTTGAACTGCGTGCCTGATAGCGCGCTTCCGTTGAGTGATAGAGTGGGAAATAGCGGTAAGCAGAAGGTGAAGGTGTTTAGTGTCCTTGATACTTTGCCTCCTATTGCACCGACTAGGCATTCCGTTATGATGGAGAGGCTTGGGGTTAGGCCTGAGCCTGGTAGTATGGAGCACGGAGGAGGCGTGAGCCGTGGGAAATTTGGAGCTGACGGGAATGGGAAGGTTGTGGGGCCCCAGCAGGCGACGAAATTGGCTCAAAAGGCGGTGGCGCGGATCTTGTTGGGCGTGGGGTTTGAAGGTGCCATGGAAGGTTCGGTTGAGGACTTCTCTGAAGTACTGAGTGAACGGATTGTTAAAATAGGAACGAATTTGAAAGTGCTTGCTGATAGTTATAAGAAACAATGCTCGGCCATTGAGCTTCTGAAGATGTTGCTTAAAACAGTGGGTTTTAGGTGAGTTTAGACACTTTTTCCTGTGTTTAGTTGTACTTTTACTATTTCCAAAGGGGATTGCTCTGAGACTACAATGTTACTTTGTTTATAAACATTCACAAGAATAGAAATCTGCCAGGGAGAGGAAGAGATGTGTGATCATAAATTGTGCTACTGTGAACTTTTTGGTGCATAGATGATGTGTTGTGCTTTTGTTCGAGGATTCTTTTTTTTAGGTGATAGTTTACTCTGGTTTATATTTAACCGGATGCATTTTAACAGTTTCTTCTCTTGCTCAGTAATTTTGCACCATTAGTGGATGTGGTTAAAGATGGCTCTAAGAATAATGTACAACAGAATCAGCAACAAGTTCATGGAATGCAGCCGCAGCTGCAGCAACAACAGCAGAGTTCCCTTCGGCTACCTCAACAAGTATTTACATATATTTCTTTGTCTATTATTTAATTCTGTAAGCCACTTGTATGATGCTCGGACATGAACAGGGGAATTGGCAGTGAGACGTAGGGTGAATGTCCTTATTTTGGATCTTTAACCCTCCAATTTTGTTGATGTATTTGGTGCTTCCTCAAAACAGAATTACACCATGCCTCATGTTGAATTGTGATTTTATTTTGCTTTGGCCTGTGACCATTATTTATATATCATTCATCAAAACTTATTTTTTTTCTCTTGAATGGTGTTTGAAAATGAAAATTACAAAGCTGCAGTTTCATGCTAATTTATTTTGGATCTTTAGAGAACCCTGCACTTTTGTTGATGTATTTGGTGCTTCCTCATGTTGAACGGTGATTTTATTTTGCTTTGGCCAGTGACTATCCTTTATATATCATTCATCAAAAAATAATTTTCTTCTCTTTGAATGCTATTTGAAAATGAAATGACAAATCTGAAGTTTCATGCTATTATAAATCTGTGGCTGCCCAATATTTTTTTTCATATCCAAGTTATAGTACTAGGTGCTATATTTCATGTATTTGTTCAAATTCACTTGTTCTGTTTGCATTGTTATTAAGTTTTTAGTTTCATTAGGTTAATTTTTCCCGTTTTGATCTCTGGAGAAATGTAGTAGACATCCTTCCTTTCCTTTTTCTTCCTGAGCTGATGGAGATGACGATGATTTGACAAGTAGTACTTTTGAGCTTTTGAATATATATTAGAAAAATGTATTTGCCCTGCTCCCCACCAATTATGGTATAATGTGAAGGAAGAGAATTTGTGCTCATTGAATTTTTTTGCCTGTCATCTATATGGACTTGTGACTGGTCTGCATCCTATTTGCCTAATTAATTTTGTTCCTCATTAAGAATTTTTAAATATGTTCTCTGCTAGATTGATTAATGATTCCTGCTATGCAGTATTACCCAATGCATCGTTAATGTGCAGGTTCAAATGCAGAGGCAGATGCATCCACAGATGCAGCAGATGCTTCATTCCCAAAGTATGGCTTTTCATCAGCAACAGCAAATAGAGAGAATGAGAAGGCGTGCTGTAGCTACTCGCCCATCTATGGATATAGATAAGGAAAGACCGCTGGTTCAAGTCAAGATTGAAAACCAAGATCTACCAATTGATGGTAATGCCTTCACTTCTAGACATCCCCAAATGCAGTTTAGGCCGCAACAGCCTCAGCAGCAGCAGCAGCAGCAGATGGCTGCAATGTCAAATTTCCATTCTCAATCTGGCGCACAGTTTAGACAGATGGGTTCCTTACAGATTCCTTCAATGCAGTCGCCGTAAGTTTTAAAATACACGAATGCTTTTGTTAGGGTGGCTTTTATGTTATCTTTACTAAGACTTCATTGTTTGTGTATATAGGAACATTAGCATGGTTAGAGCCCCTCCTGTGAAAGTGGAGGGCTTCTCGGAATTGATGGGTGGGGATTCTACATCGAAACATGATCTAGACGAAAATAGACTCACCTCTCCCAATGGTAAATAGTCTTTCAGTCAACGGCTGTGTGCATCCCCGGAGTTCCTATGAATTTGGCATTGCCTTCATTGTAATAGAACTTTTTCTTTGTATAGTAGCTCACGTAGTTCATCCCAGCACTGCCATCAATCACCATGCATTGATCAAATATATTTTATGAAACTTGGCTCTCGGGTGTGCTGAATTTTGCTAGGGATGTTTTGTATACATCTGCTTTAATGTTTGTGATTATTTATTTGATTGCAACATAAATTGCGAGAAATTTTTTTCTGCCTTTCAGCGTCATGGAGGGAAAAATATTTCTAAAAACATAATAATACGACGCTCGTGGATCTTTGCTCCTTAAAGCAGTTACAAATCGATTGTGTTTTTCTTTTTCTATATATGTAAAAAGTTGTTTGTATATTAAATGCGACAACGCATTGATTAGATACAGAATTACAACAAAATTACCGATATTAAGCAAGCAACTTACTACAGACTAAATTACGTCTGTTACTCTACTCAAATCAAGCTAACATTTTAAAAAATAATAATAAAATTCTCAATTGGTTAGAGAACCCAATTGTCCTATTTTAGTTTAATATTAAAATGCATTTGCTATCAAAATTGTGTTGTCTTGCTAGAAGAACCTAGTCAATCACATTAAACCGATAAAAATGCATCTCATTTTATAAATTAGAAAAATACAGTTTCTAAAACTCAGTTAATAATGGTGATTTGTTAAACATTTTCAAATAAGTAACATTATTGGTAAGCATAATTGTGTAAATTTTTGAATTAAATCAATTAAAAGAAATATATGAACAACTCAAAATTAAAGAATATGCATGATGAAAATAAGTATAAATTTTTTAAGTAGGAATAAATCATGTTCAATAAAAATAAGTAGAAATTAGATAGATGATACCAATTGTAAAATATGCATCTAAATCATAACAATAAATTTCACATTAAAATGTTTATACAGTCACAAATAAATTCCTTTGATAAAATATAAGGCCTCTAATTTATTCTTTTAAGTAGTGCAATGTTCCTGCTAATTTACATGATTGAATTTAAGATTAAGATGCAACAAAACGGTTTGTAACTCAAGTTTTGTTTTGTTGACGAACTATCCATTATTAAATTGTTGAGAATCATATTAACTGAAATGGATATACAAACATTGTAGTATAAACACTTTCCTCACATACTAGTATATACTATAGTACATTAAATTTAATCGAGAAATATATAATATAATTATTTACCTTTAAAATGGATTTGATTTAAAGATACTCGTAAGAAAGGAATAAATCTGAACTGTATTCAAAGAGATTGCATATGGCCTTTACAGATTTCTTCCCATCAACTAATAGAGTATAGAAGACAATGAAAATTATACACATACAACAAAACCAGTCTGATTATAGGAATGGATTAAAATTTTCCTAGTTACATTTCAACACTTCCCCCTCAAACTAGTAAATAGATATCCAACATTCTCAGCTTGCAAGCAAAATTATATTTGGAGACAAAAAAAGAGTCCCTTGGTTATAGAGTAAGCTCTCATTGGAATTTTGTCCTTTGTTTTCTTTTTATCAGGTGAAACAGCACTGAAGACTGCTGCTAACTGCCTATAATGAAGACAGCCTATGAAGGTGATAAATGCTGCAATAAAGACAGTGAAAAAGGACACCATGCTGCAAGGAAGCCAGTAAAAATGGGGTACAATAAAGGAGCCAAATGTAGTAATATCGGACAGAAACTGAGTAACATGAAAGGAGAAAACAAATAGAGAACACAAATAAAAGAATTTCTGCACTGTTTTATTTACTCAAGGAGGAGGCAGGTCACGACTCAGTGTCAGTCATGACACATGCAGCAACAAAACAGAAAACAGAAAATCCAGAAAAGAGTCTGATGATTGCCTTTTGCTAATGGATCCCTTACTTATATCTTTTGTTTTTGCACTTAAGTCCCTTACATAGCCGTCAAACAAGTGGAATTTTACGAGAGATCCAAAGACCGAACTAGGTTAGAAAAAAACAGCTACAGCCAAACAGTAGCAAATGTCCATCAATTAACAAAAAAAAACAGCTGCATATAAGAGATGATAATGGCATGAGCAGGGAGCTCAGCGGTTAAGTGGAGATGGAACAGGTCACAGAAGATGGTACTCCTCCAATGCATGCAAAAAGAAAGAAGTGAAAGGAAAGTAAAAAATCTGAATTGTATTTCTGACTTGTGTTTAGAGAGATTACATATGGTACTTATTTACAGACATCTTCATCTCACCTAATTGAGAAAAAAAGGAAATAAAAATTATAAAAATAAAAAATCACATCAATCTACCTCATTCTAAGATACGTAAATCAGCCTAATTCACAGGAATAAATTAAATTTTCCCGATTACATTTCCACATGTATTATTACCAACAGATTTTTACTGGATCTTGAGCCTGACATTAAAGTTCAGGAAGTACAGTAGAAAACCTGTGAAAAAATAGAAGGGGCAACAATCAGTACCTTAAAAAAGGGTACATGTGCAGTTGCTTTTGGTGTAGGCTTGGTTTCATCTTTGTCAAGTTTGTCACAAAGCACCACAATATACAGCATATCTCACATCAAGAAGTGAATAACTTAGCTAATCTCTATTTCAAAAGTAATGAGTGAAATATAACTCACATGGATAAGCCGGTTACCAACATCCAATAGTTTATCCACTTGCAGCACCAGAGGAGACAAGCAAATATCCACCATCCAATAGTTTATCCACTTGCAGCACCAGAGCAGACAAGCAAATATCCACTCGCAGCATTCAATAGTTTGTCAACAAAAAAATAAAGCACCAAAGTGTCTTGCTGTGAAACTAAATTGTGTATCAGAACCAGACATTAGGTGATATGAATAATAAGAAATGTAACTGTTCCATTCCAGGAAATAATTAACAATCATTTTCTTCAACTCTATTCAGTTCCTGCATTAACATAGAGCATGTTCCAGAATGTAAATGGCAGCCATTCTTCTTCATAAGGCTCAGCAATTCTGTGCATTGATCAACATATCCATTCCTAGCTAAGCCATCAATTAGAATTTTCCAAGCCACTTCATCATAATTATACCCACATCGTAGTAAACTATGAAAAACTGCTTCAGCCTTTTCTTTGTCCATTTGTTCAAACAGCCCACAAATAAGAAGCTTATATGATTCCAGATGGGCTAAATGACCACATTCCATCATAGAATCTAACAGTGTCATTGCTTCCACAAACATTCCCAACTTGCAACAACTGCTAAGAAGAGAATTATGAATACTTTCAGAGGGAGAGATTTCACTTCTCCTCATATCATGATACAAACTGAAGGCTATGTCCAAACGTCCTACTCTGCAAAACCCTCTAATAAGCTTGCTGTAAGTGTTAAGATTGGGCACACAGCCACATACTGCCATTTTCTCAAAGAGCATGGTAGTGATTTCAAAATCAATTTTATTCCATATATCTGCATTGTTAAAAGATACATTACTTAAATCAAGCCCCACATGATTGCTGCCTTCCTTATGTTTTTCAAAGATTAGATGCTTCATTAGAATGGAGTATGTTTGATAAGAAGGCTCGAAGCCAGTGTCAAACATGCGTTTGAGAACACCAAATGCGCTATCAAGTAGTCCCATACATCCATATGCATTAATTAATAAATTATAGATTAAGGGGTCAAGCAATATGCCTTCATTTTTAATCTTGACCACCATCTCTTCGGCCTCCTCTAATCTTCCTTGGCTACAATATGCCTTGATAAATGCAGTATACGTGACAACATTAGGCTGATATCCAGAAGAAATGATTTGGTTGAGAATTTCATTAGCTCGGCCAAAGTCAAATTCTTTCAATGCTTCCTCAACAAGAATGGTATAAGTATAAAGAGTGGGCTTCACACCAAACTTTCCCATGTCTTCCACCAACAACATTGCATCTTGCGTTTTACCCTCTTTGCGTAAGCCATCTATCAATACATTGAACATGACTGAGTTAGGCAAACAGTCCTCTGCAACCATCCTTTTGAACAATAGTAGGGCATCTTCAATTTTCCCACTTTGGCAGTATCCCTCAAGCAAAGCTGTGTATATATGTGCATTTGCTTTGACATTTTTTTCCTTGAGGGATTCCAAGATCTGATTAGCTTCTTCAACCCTGCCCATTCTACAGAAGGAGCCAATAAAAGCACTAAAAGTCCGCTCATCCGGACTGAAACCATCTTTAATCATCAAATGAAACAAGCGAGATGCACTATCTACAACTCCTGTTTTACACAACCCATGTATTAATGTGTTATATGTAATAACATTTGGTGACAATTTATTCTCAACCATTTTATTAAGTAGAGCCATTGCCCTATCCATACTTTTACCCTCACAAAAACCACAAATCAACTCATTATACGTCCGCACATCGGGACAAACTTTCTTCGACTCCATCAGACCCAAAACCCCCATAGCATCCTCCATCCTCCCCTGTTTACAATAACCACCAATCAAGGCATTGTACGAGACAATGCTAGGAGCCATGCCTTTCTCCACCATTTTGTTTAACATTGCCACGGCCTCCTCCATCCTACTCTGCTTGCAAAAATAATCAATCAAAACAGTATAAGTATAAACATTAGGCTCACAACCTCTTTCCACCATCTCCCCAAAAAGACTCAAAGCCACCACCTCTTTCCCGGACTCGCACAACGCACCGATGAGAACAGTATAAGTCCGAACCGTGGGGAAACAACCATTCTCCCTCATCTGCGACCACAAGTTAAGAGCATCATCAAGCCTCCCAGCTTCACAAAGCCCATGTATAAGATTAGTATATGGAACTGCATTCCTCCCCTGCGGCATAATCTGAAACACTCTATAAGCTCTCTCTACATCATTGCTTCTACAATAACCCAATATCAAGGAAGCATACGTAAACGAATCGGGAGAAAACCCACATATTAACAACCTAGTCAAAAACAGTCTTGCCACATACATGTTCCCCAATTTGCAATAAGAATTCAACATGGTATTCAACGTGATCAAGTTAGGGAAAACATCACCATTTCCATTACCACTGCCATCCCCGTTATCATCCAACATCTCCTTATACAAACTTATCATTTCATCGAACAGAGAAAAATGAGACAAGCACATGAGGAGTCTATTATAGGAAGTGATAGAGAGCTTAAACGAGAGTTCGTGACCCTCGGGGGCGGTGTTCATTCGGCGGAGGAGATTCAGCACAAACCTGGCGTCGTGTGCGGAGGCGCAGCACTTGATCATAGAGTTGCGGACATTCTCGGCGGCACGAAGGGTTCCGTGTCGAACGAGGATAAGAAGGAGGGACTCGTAGGTGCCGAGGGTGTGGACGAAGGAATGTTTGTGGCGGATCCATCGGAAGAAATTTAGGGCGGTGAGAGGGTCGGGGTTGAGATTGAAGAGAGAGGAGAGAAGGGAAGGGGTTAGGGCAGGGATTAGGGAATCAAGGGAAGGGTCTTTTCGCCATTGGGGGCGAGAGAGAATGAGGAAGATTTGAGAGGGGAGAGAAGGTTGGTGAGGGAAAGGAGCAGCGGAAGAGAAGGGTTTGCGATTGTGATGGTGCAGAAGAAGGAACAGGGGTTGGGATTTTTTCATTTAAGAACCATACACAACCACAGTGTGCGGTGGCTATGGTGTCTGATGCAGTGAGAAAAAACGTTACCGAGGAAGAAGAGAAGAAAATCCAATGGATGCGATGGGTTTAAAAATTGGGCCGGCCCGGTGAATTGGGCCACGTAGGTTTTGGTATCGTGGTTCATCCTCCGCCAAGGGTGCTGCACATGAAGATGCATATCAGTAGTGTTAAATGTAAAAGCAGAGTCAGAAACCCAAATTTTGACTCGTTGATCATCTTTGACGTTCTTTAACTGTCAAATTTAATCAAGACGTAATCAAAGATTATTTTATAAAACATTGTCTACGATAAAATTAGTAATTTTTATACTAACAATTTTAAAATTTATGTTTGAAATTATTTCTAATCAATCATTGTTTCAGCAAATATAAATTTACAAACTAAAAATCGTTATAAAAATCTCCTAACATCATATGAACAAGAAATCTGGACCTGAAAGTTATAAACTTCAGTGTGAAAAAATTACATGAATCTTTTTATATAAATCCATAAAGGCACTTTCTAGAGATTGAAGTCCGCGAGAATGCTTATAGCGCAAGAAAGCTTGTAGAAAGTCTTTTTCCAATGGAATTTTCGTAATACTGGAACGTTATGATTAATTTTAAATGAAAAGATCATAATTGTACTCATGAGTGTAAATTTAGGGGTTGTCGAAAAAGTTAACTAAATAAATTATTATATATCCGTTTCAAATAAACTTTTGTTATTTCCTGTTAACAAATATATTTTTACACTTGCAACCATTAATGTGTTTCCTTTTATAATATGAATTACATTCTTCAAAATTCAAATCCCAAAATATGTTTTTTATTTAGCACACTCACTATATTATATTGGTTATGACAATTAATTGTTTTTTGTATGATTAAGATTAAAGTACGAAAGTGTCTCAGCTTTCTTAATTTTATTACTTTAATAGTTAGTGATTATCAATAAATAGTAACTTGTTTGTAATGTAATATTAAAAGAATGCAAGTAATCTTGAAAAAAATAAATAAGATTATACGGGAAGTAGTAATAATTATAAAGGAAAAAATAATAGAAACCAGATTAAAATATCATTTTAACAGTAATAACTTTTTTTGTGGTTGATTCTTCTACTCAGCAGCAACTAGAATCACATATTATTCACTCTTTTATGTCTATCCTATCGCACTTAATTAAAAAATACATGTTGTTCATTCTCTTACCGTGTCTAATCCACCTTATGCATGTAAATGTGTCAACATTTAATTTTATTCGGGGTGAATACATTTGTTTTGTTAAATAAAAAATAAAAAATAAAATAAAATAAAAATATGTTTTTATTGATGGTAAGTTTTTTAATTTTATTTTTACCATATAAAATAAAGGAAGAATCTAATTTATTTTAATTATTACATCTTTTCCATGAGCTTAAATATTTTGTATATACATTCATCCTCACTATTTGTTATTTACATTCCACACATGACATATTAAAGAAATTGTATAATCTCTGTTTTTTGGAGAATGATATAATATTAGAAGTAATATTCTTCAAAATAATTAGAATAAACTAGAATAAATATATTGAATTTATGCTTACAGTCAGGAAGATATTATTTTAATAATTAAAAGTAAATATTCTTGATAATAATATTTTTTTAAAAATAGTACGATTTTTTAATAATTGAAAGAAAATATTCTTAATAATAATTAGAATCAATTATATGAATAATATTGGTATGATTTGATCATGATCTTCATGTACCGGATAATATATGATTATAGTAATTATACACAATATTTTGTTAATAATTAATTATAATCAATAATATTATGTAACGCACATAAGCACAAAACATCTCCAATGCAAGCAGAAAAAAATTGAAAAACCTCTCTTATTTTTTTATTTTCAGAGCACACAGCAAAAGGGTCACCTTATTATCCTTTTAGGTGGCAGTTTTGCTTTATTCACGAATCTGAAAGGTAAATTCTTTTTGCTCCTACTGGTATCACTTCGACTCTGTTATAATATCACGTGTATGATTGATTGACCCATTGTATGGCTAGATGTGTTTGAGGTCTGAATGCTAGGTGATTTTGGATGCCCAACACTTCTCTTTTCTTTTACTTAGGATGCCATTATTTTGGTGATTAGAAATATTTTTTTGTAGACTTTTAATTCTCTTTTAAAAAAATAAATAAATAAATAAAAATTATATTATTTCTTTTATATAAGTATGGAATAATGTCAAGTCCTGAACTTGCTTGATAATCAAACACTCCTTCATAGGTTTTTAATTTTTTTTATTAAAAATAATAATAATATAAAATAAAAATTATAAAATTGTTTTTGAATATCATGTCAAATCTTGGATTTGCTTTTGCTTGATAACTAAATATTTTATCATGTTGAAGCTCGGATTCTCTTGATATTAATAAAAAATATATATATTAAAATCTAAAATTTAAAAAATACTAATAATATCAAATTACAAATATTTTTATAAAGAATTATGTTATCCCTAATTTTCTAATTGGAAATCCGAAATAACTAGTGATAATGGGCATATAGAAACTAAATGAAATATGTTTGTTTTTTTTATACATATGTTTATAAAGCACTTCCCTAAATTTTCATTTGTGAGAGAAAAAAGAAGATAAAAGATCCTACTTGAAAGATACAATTCAAAATTGGCAACTTCTCAATAAATTCAATTATTAGAGACGAAAAAAAAAAAAGAAATAGAGTAACATAATTTAGAAATAAATTTCTCATATGTTACATCTACCCATCTTGTGATTTCAAATCAACAGACTTCTTATGTAGGAGCGAGGTACAAGCCTCGTCGGGCCCAAAAAACCAAAAAAATATTTTTGTTTCTTTTGTAAATTTATTTATTATTATTTTTGGGCAAAATAAATATTTTAAAAAATAATATCTTTTTTCACATTTAATTAAAGATATCATCTTAGAACGGACGTTATGGAGGTGTTAATACCTTTTCCACACGTAACTGACTCCTACACCCAAAATCTTTTTTTTTTTTGCAGACCTTGTATTATCTTCTTGGTTTTTCCATCATTTTCAAGAATAAACTATGATGGCGACTCCAAACTCTATGTTTACAAATTTAATTTTGGTTCGTCGTCCGATCGCGATTTCGGTTACGACACTATGCAAACACGTTTCAAATTAGGTGTTGTTTAAAATCATTTTCCTATTTTACTTCTCATTGTTGTAGAACCTTCTACTATCAAGAAAGCCTTATTCTATCTTTCTTGGCGTCAAATTATGCAATGTGAATATGATGCATTAATGACTACTCATATATGGTCTCTGACTCCACTTCCTCCTATAAGCACAACAATAGGTTGTAAATTGAATTTTTGAATCAAAGAAAACCCACGTGATACTATTAACAAGTACATATGTTTAATAGCTAAAGACTTTCATTAAAAGTTTTAGTAGCTAAAGAGTTTCATTAAAAGTTTAAGTGCGACTATTCTAAGACTTTCTCTCCAATTGTAATGCATGTTATTGTTAGATTGATTCTTACTTTAACTCTTACAAATTGTTGGTCCATTCAATAGATTAATGTAAATAATACCTTCTTAAATGACATTCTACGGAAAGATTTTACATTACTTAAGCCCTAGTTTTGAGTCACCAAATTTCATTATTGTTTGAAAGCTTTAGTGCTCCATATATGACTTAAAACAGGCCTCAAGTGTTTGGTTTGACAAACTCACAAATACATTGGTTAGTTTCAGGTTTGTTTAAAGCAAATGTATCCCTTTCTGTTAATACTCATAATTGTTGTTGTTCTAGTCAAAAAAGGTGTAAAGTACCCTCAACTGAAAACAAAAAGTAAGGAAAATTTTAACTTGAGCTGATGACTCACTTAAGCCAAAATTCATTTGTCATGCCTTGGTCTCGGCCGCCATATCATGTGCAGTTTGCACGCTTCATCCAATGACATGAAAATGGTCAAAAGTATCTTCCGCCTTTTTCAACTGTTCTGACAGTAACTTTTTTCTTCATTGGCTTTTTCGAGTTGAGTTTTCAGATCATTGCACCTGTCTTCACTTATGTCAAACTTTCTTTGCCATCGACGATAGGTTTCTTTGTTGGACACAAATGTTTCTTGAAGAAAAGACGTGACAATTTTAATCAATGCACTGTGTCGCCATATCAAAAAATAAAAAATTAATTTTGTTTTTAATCTTTATTATTTTATATGTGTTTTTATTTTGTTTGGTTTTTGGGGAACAACAAATATTTTAAACATCAAATTTTATCTTACATACTTAATTAAAGAAGAAACCGTCTTAAGACAAGCGTTGTGGGGTGCTAATACCTTCCCCACACGTAACCGACTTCCGAATCCAAATTTGGTTTCGAAGTTCATTCTTTTTTAAGGTTTTTTCTATAGTCTCCCATAATAAACTATGGTGATGACTCTCTTTTTTTTTAAAAAAGAAATTATTTTCATCGTCATGCCGTGATCTCGGTTGCAACAAGTATATAATCGTAACCAGAATTGAGATTGACTATATTGTAAAAAAAAATTATCAATTCATGTCTCAACCATTGGTAGATAATTGAAAAATAGTAAAGTGAATATTACAATATCTAAAGGGTGTTATTTATTATGGCTTACATCTTCAACCTACATCTAGTCTTGCCAAGTGTAATCTTATTGTTTAGTGTGATGCATATTGAGCCTCTGATATTGATGACAAAATATCCACTTTTGGTGCTTGTATATTTTTCAACAAAAGTTTGGTTTCTTAGTGGTCTAAGAAACAAACGTTGGCATCTCGGTCGAGTGTTGAAGCAAAATATAAAAGTCTTGCTATCAATACATTTGAAATCCTATGACTATAATATCTCCTTATAGATTAAAAATTAATTGTTCTACATCGATCTATCTATTGTAATGATCAAAGCACTACAATTGTAAGTCATAATTATGTTTTATACTCCAAAATAAAACACATGGAGCTAAACATCTTTGTTGTTCATGAAGATGTATTGGACCACTCATTAATTGTTATTCTCATTCATGCAAGTGATCAAATTACTAATATACTTATCAAATTCCTTTCTCAAGCTCGAATTTTCCTTTTACATCACAAATTCAATGTTATTAATTATTTTCAATAACCTTGTATTTGAGGGAAACCCTTAATGTATATAGAATTTTGTTTTAAATTTTGTGTTTAATTTTGGTTTTGTATTTTTTGGTTAATGTATATTAGATTGAAATGGACCACTTGGACAACCACTATCTTAATGACTAAATTATGAATTATCTTTTGAGTATTATGTGTTCTGTGTAATGTATTTTTTAATCTCGAAATACTTATGGTTAGTTTGAATTGTAATACATAGATATTATACACATGAACATTATAATGAGATGGAATTTTCCTAAGTCCACAAGGATTGATACAAGGACTTTTACAACTGAAATTAATGACTACAGATCAAATATTCAATAAAACATAAGAATTTATAACATGTCAAATTTAGAAGACAAGGACTAAAACCAGATTATGTTTACAACATATAGACCAAAAATAACATGTAAAGTTGATAACACAGGGACTGATAACATGAAACTTCACAAGGATTACTAATTTCTGAACTTTAAATTACAACGAAATGAACAATTGTTCTACAACCTTACTTCTAACAATTCGTCTTTAGGCAAATTAAAACACAAAGTATCATAGTACAGGTCCAGAAAAATATTCCATCATTCTTTGTGGTGGTTGCTTTAAGAAACAATAATCTTTTGCCACATCTACAAAATTTTGATCCAAAATGCAAAGATCCCAATTGTGTAGATAACGACGATTACGATGTGCTACACTTAGATTCAAAACTCTTTCTCATTATTAAACCCTAAAATTGTAGAAAACCCTAATCTCATATGTGCCTACCTTATTTTCAAGAACAACTTCTTACCACTTCATCCTTTTTTGCATCACTGGATTTGAATTTGTATTCACATGAAATCATAAGACAAAGCCCTTTCCAAAATATTTCCCCTTAAAACATTCACAAAGGTCTTCATGAGTTTTTCAACTTCCATTTTAAATTAAGAGAAATTAAACATGTGTTAGTAACATGTACAAATATGTGTCATCATATTAATAGCATAACTGGAACATTATTTGTCACATGATCACATTATTAACCTAGTTCAAAATTAGGAACTAAAACAATTAATTTTAAAAGTACGAAGAACAAAATGTATCAAAATTTATGAAAAAAATTATTTCTAAAATTTCAAAACATTACATATCCAAAAACATGAATAACCAAATTCTTTATCTTTTCAATTTTCAAGAAAATATTATTTTATTCTCACCTCAAAATTTTAATTTTAATATGGAAGAAATAATTCTCAGTAAATAAATATTTTTCGAACAAAACACCGATATAAATAAATTTTCTTATCTCTTTTATCCATTCGCATCATTCATGCCATAATATTATTGTTTTTCACTTAACTTCTCTCATGTCATAATTTACGTGTTTAAACATGTTTTTCCTTTCCTATGTTGTTAGAATTATGGTGCTTGATTTAGTCCCACATCGCTTAGAATAGTGAGATGTGGTTCTCTATTTTACTATATAAGAGACTCTATGTAAAGCTTTAAGATACACCAGAAATACAAATACTTCCTAGTGTAGTCGTGGATGTAGGCATACACATTGTAGCTGAACCACGTTAAATTCTCTGTGTCTTTTTTTCTCTCCTTTATTTTTTCCTTTATTGCCTTGTTCCTAACAATTGGTATCAGAGCCATTTTTCTTAGTATGCTCTGTGGTTGCAGCATTGTCTGATCTTCCACATCAGAAAAGATTTGGGAGCTTTGGTCAAAAGCCGCAGCAGGAGCTTTGGTCAAAAGCCGCAGCAGGAGCTTTGGTCTGCTTTCGTCAAAGCAGCAAGAGCAATGGCATTGGAAGAAGGGAAGGTGAGGATTGAGAAGTTTGATGGCAGTGACTTCGGGTTCTGGAAGATGCAGATAGAGGACTACCTGTATCAGAAGAAGTTGTATCTACCCTTAACAGGGCAGAAGCCAACTGACATGGAGCAGGCGAAATGGGATTTGTTAGATCGACAGACACTCGGTGTGATCCGGTTGACATTAGCCAAGAATGTTGCGTTCAACATCATGAACGAGAACACAACCGTAGATTTGATGAAGGCATTGTCAAATATGTATGAGAAGCCATCTGCAGCCAATAAAGTGTATTTGATTCGCAGACTAGTCAACCTAAAAATGGGTGAAGGTAACTCGATTACTAATCATATTAGTGAATTCAATACAATTATTGCGCAGTTGACATCAGTGCAAATAACATTTGATGATGAGGTGAAAGCATTAATTTTATTATCATCTCTTCCGGAAAGTTGGAGTGCAACTGTTACTGCAGTTAGTAATTCTGCAAGTAATAGTAAGTTGAAGCTTGATAACATCCGTGACTTGATCTTAAGCGAAGATGTTCGCAGGAAAAGTTCAGGGGAATCTTCCAGTTCTAGTTCCGGTTCAGCATTGAGTACTGAAACTAGAGGAAGAAGTAGCCAGAAAGGTCGTAATCAAGGCCGAGGCAGATCAAAGTCTAGAGAGAAATCAAAACCAAAATTCCGGAATGATATCACTTGTTGGAATTGTCAGAAAAGGGGTCACTTTACAAATCAATGTAGGGCTCCAAGGAAGAACAACAACAAGAGGCAAGATGATGATCAATCAGCAAATGCAGCAACTGATGAAATTGAAGATGCACTATTATGTAGTCTAGATAGTTCTATTGATTCATGGATTATGGACTCAGGTGCGTCATTTCATACTACACCTTCCTTAGAACTATTATCTAACTATGTTTCAGGAAAGTTTGGGAAGGTCTACCTTGCAGATGGGAAATCTCTTGATATTATAGGAAGATGTGATATCAATATCAGAACCTCTAATGGAAGTGTGTGGACTTTGAAGAATGTCAGACATATTCCAGCCTTAAAGAGAAACTTAATATCTATAGGGCAGTTGGATGATGAGGGGCATTACACCACCTTTGGAGATGGACACTGGAAAGTAATGAAAGGTAATCTTGTTGTTGCTCGTGGGAAGAAGCGAGGATCTCTTTACATGATTGCAGATGAGGATATGATATCAGTTGCAAAAGTTAGCAACAGTTCCTCTTTGTGGCATCAGAGACTTGGGCATATGAGTGAGAAAGGAATGAAGCTCATGGTCTCAAAAGGTAAAATACCTAACTTGAAGCATGTTGACGTTGGACCTTGCGAACATTGTATCTTTCGAAAGCAGAAAAAGGTTAGTTTCTCCAAAACAAGTAAGTCGTCTAAAGTTGAAAGACTAGCACTAGTGCATACAGATGTTTGGGGGCCAGCTCCAGTGAAATCTCTTGGAGGTTCACAGTATTACGTAACCTTCATTGATGACTCTACAAGAAAGGTATGAGTTTATTTTCTTAAAAATAAATCTGATGTGTTTTCTGTGTTTAAAAGGTGGAAATAGGAGGTTGAGACTCAAACAGGTTTAAAGATTAAATGTTTGAAGTCTGATAATGGTGGAGAATATGATAGTAATCAATTCAAGGAGTTTTGTTCAGAGAATGGGATCAGAATGATCAAGACGGTTCCAGGAACACCAGAACAAAACGGTGTGGCAGAAAGAATGAATAGAACCTTGAATGAGAGAGCAAGATGTATGAGAATCCAGTCAGGATTACCCAAGGTATTTTGGGCAGATGCAATAAGCACAGCAGCCTATCTCATAAACAGAGGACCATCAGTTCCTTTAGGCTATCAGATATGGTCTGGAAATGAGGTAAACCTTTCACATCTGAAAGTTTTTGGTTGTGCTTCATATATTTTGTTGAACTCTAATAGTAGAGATAAATTGGACCCTAAGGCAAAGCGATGTTATTTCATTGGCTATGGATCTGACATGTATGGCTACAGGTTTTGGGATGACCAAAACAAGAAAATTATCAGAAGTAGAAATGTTACTTTTAATGAAAACATGTTCTATAAGGACAGGACTGTAGAATTTGCAAATGCAAATAAAAAGCCAGAGCAGGTATCATTAGAAGAAGTTTCAGAAAGTGATGTAGCCAACAGAAGGCAGAATACAGAAGTAGAGCCTGAGTCAGAGCCCGAGTCAGAGTTTGGGTCAGAACCTGAACAGATAGTAGAGTCAGTAACTCCTGAATTATCGACTAGAAGGTCTAGCAGAACAGTTGTAGCACCACAAAGGTACTCCCTTTCATTACATTACTTGTTGTTGACTGATGCTGGTGAGCCAGAGCATTTTGCTGAGGCTATGCAGGGAGGTGAATCTATTAAGTGGGAGCTAGCAATGGAAGATGAGATAAAGTCTCTTCAGAAGAATAAGACATGGTCTTTAACCAAGTTTCCAGAAGGAAAGAAGGTTTTGCAAAACAGGTGGGTCTATCGGTTAAAAGAAGAACTAGATGGCAGCAAACGATATAAGGCCAGACTCGTAGTGAAAGGGTTCCAACAGAGACAAGGAATTGACTTCACAGAAATTTTCTCTCCTGTTGTCAAGATGACTACCATCAGAGTTATCTTGAGTATAGTAGCTGCAGAAAATCTTCATCTGGAGCAGTTAGATGTGAAAACTGCATTCCTACATGGAGATCTTGAGGAAGAAATCTTTATGGCACAACCAAAAGGTTTTGAAGTACAAGGCAAAGAGAATCTTGTATGCAAGCTTCATAAAAGTTTGTATGGGTTGAAACAAGCACCGCGACAATGGTATAAGAAGTTTAATGAGTTTATGAGAAACTCAGGATTTCACATATGTGAAGAAGATCATTGTTGTTATGTGAAGAAATATGTTGATAGTTATATCATTCTTGCCTTGTATGTTGATGACATGTTGATTGCTGGTGCTAATATGGCAGAAATTGACAGGTTGAAGAAACAATTGTCAGAAAATTTTGAAATGAAGGATCTTGGTCCAGCCAAGCAAATTCTTGGTATGAGAATTTCCAGGGATAGATCTAAAGGTATTCTAAATTTATCTCAGGAAAAATATATAGAAAAATTGCTTAGCAGGTTCAATGTTGGAAATGCTAAAACCAGGAATACACCTTTGGGAACTCACTTAAAGTTCTCAAAAAGGCAATCTTCTCAGACAGAGGAAGAAGAAAATCACATGTCTAAAGTGCCATATGCATCTGCAGTAGGGAGCTTGATGTATGTTATGGTTTGCACCATACCTGATATAGCACATGCAGTGGGAGTTGTGAGCAGGTTTCTATCCAATCCCGGAAAGGAGCATTGGGAAGGCGTGAAGTGGATATTGAGATATTTGAAGGGCACTTCAAAGATGCATTTGTCCTTTAAAAGAAGTAATCTCACTTTACAGGGGTTTTCTGATGCAGATTTGGGAGATGATTTGGATGGTAGAAAGAGCACAACGGGTTATATTTTTACGTTGGATGACACAGCTATCAGTTGGAAGTCCAAACTTCAAGGAATAGTCTCCCTTTCAACCACTGAAGCTGAATATATAGCTATCTCAGAAACAGCAAAAGAGATGATATGGTTGAAGAATCTTCTAAAAGAATTAGGAAAAGGACAAGATGAACCTTCATTGTTCAGTGACAGTCAAAATGCCATTTGTCTTGCTAAAAATCCAATTCTTCACTCCAGATGCAAACACATTGAATTGAAGTATCATTTTATCAGAAACTTGATAAATGATAGAGATTTGATTTTGTTGAAGATTCTAGGTGCAGAGAATCCAACTGATATGTTGACCAAGACTGTCACAACAACTAAGTTGAGGCTTTGCATTGCCTCAACTGGCCTTCGAGAAAATTGATGATGAAGGCACTAGTGGTAATGTAAATCAAACCCCAAGTGGGAGAATTGTTAGAATTTTGGTGCTTGATTTAATCCCACATCGCTTAGAATAGTGAGATGTGGTTCTCTATTTTACTATATAAGAGACTCTATGTAAAGCTTTAAGATACACCAGAAATACAAATATTTCCTAGTGTAGTCGTAGACGTAGGCATACACATTCTAGCTGAACCACGTTAAATTCTCTATGTCTTTTATTCTCTCCTTTATTCTTTTTTTTATTGTCTTATTCCTAACACCTTACGGTAAAACTCCAACTTACATTGGATGAAACCCAGAGAATCTACAAGGAAGCAACCAACCAACTTTGAAGTGGAGATTCCAGATTCAGTTTCGAATCAGTAAATGGAAGCACTTTTTCTTACCTCGAGAATTGCGTTTATTGCAGGGCGACTCCAACAGTAACACAGACACTATTTAAGGCATTAACAAAAACCAAACGTGAATAAAAAATAGTAAAAAGAGGTCCACCATCTTTGAACCTCTTCCGCGTTGCTTCCATTCCATAAAATCACTGGCAAAAAGACATCAACAAAAGAATCCTTAACCTTAACCCAAACCTTGTACTACCCCTCACTCTCCTTGTCCCTTCCTTCCGATCCAAGTGACTGACTCTGCTCACGCATGCCAACTCATGAAAACAAGGTCCCACGCTGGAACCACTAAGCCACGCAATGCAAGACCCCACAACTTCCGACGCCGATCACCGCAACCACCACGAAACCACGCCGTCGTCTAAGCGCACGGTCGCCGCCAACCTCCACAGGTCCAAGCGTCCCGTCTTCAAGGTGCTCCCGGGGCAGATCGCGTTCCGCCTCGTGTGCCACGCCTCCATCGTGGGCGGTCTCATCGGGAGCTCCGGCTCTATCGTCTCCCAGCTCCGCCGCGAGACCGCTTGCAAAATCCACTGCGAGGACTCCCCCGGCAGCGCCGAGGACCGCGTCATCCTCGTCATCGGCTCCCTCTCGCCCCGCAAGGGCCTCCAGCTCGGCGACGGCGAGGTCGACGTTTCCAACGCGCAGGAAGCCGTTGTTAGGGTTTTCGAGAGGGTTTGGGAGCTGGAGGCCGAGAAAGGCGTTAATTCTAACAGAGCTGTTAACGGCGAGGTCTTTTCCAAGTTGCTTGCACACACTTCGCAGATTGGAGCTGTTGTTGGCAAAGGAGGGAAGAACATCACCGCCATTAGGAACAGTAGTGGTGCCAAAATTAGGGTTTGTCCTCCTCCGCATTGCGCCGCCAAAGACGAGGAGTTAGTTCAAGTAAGTTTTTTTTTTTTTTTTATTGTAACAATTTGTGCTCTTTTATGGTCAACGCGTTCGTTATTGTTCTTTTCGAATGAAAATCATGCTACAATGTGTGTGTGTGTCAGTGAATTGAGTTTTCTGCTTGGGATCATGGGGAATTGACGCGCTTTCTGCATAATAGAGTTCATTGAATCTGATCTGTGACTTTTCTTCTCTGCTAAATGTCAACACTGAATTTATTTTCCCAGTAACTAAATTGTCATTCAAAATCCCTATAACGTTGGCCACCTTCTTTGTTCTGTTCCTACTTCCTGCACTTGGATTTCATCTGATATCACGAGAGAACACGTGTTTTGTTGCATAGACGAATGCGGTATGCCCGCAATTTCTGCGTATGATTTGGGTCCTACATGAATGCTTTCAATTACTACATGTTTATATTCCTGATATAATAAATATACTTCTTTTATTTTCCAGTAATACTTTCTACTTTTTATTTCCTTATCCAGTGCTCAACGTTTGTCTGAATTTTAACTGGGGCACCAAATTGTCAACAAAGAGATGTTTTTGCGTCATTGTAAAACCGATTTCGATGGTTAAAATTACTTTTAAGTTGATAGGATTTATGCGTAGATGTTATTATTTTAAAATTAAGTTAGAATTGATTATACACTTTTTTCTTACAAAAGCTGATTAGAACTATTTCAATTTAGAATTAATATTGGATCTAAAATCGATTCATGAATGTGAAACCAAAATACGAACTTTTATTTAAAATTAGATTAGCTTGTATTTCATCATCTAGCATAAATCTAAACATGCGAATCATAGATCCTATTTTTAATGAATTTCGGAATTAAGACAATAGACTTGTCATTGAGAAATGAGTATTTGGAAGTATTTTTGTTTATCTGGGAGCTTGTTTGATTGACAGATAACTGGTGGCCTTTTGGCTGTAAAGAAAGCGCTGATTGCTGTATCTCACTGTCTTCAAGATTGTCCCCCATTATCCAAAGTTTCTGTTTCTTCTAGTACACCCACTGTTAGCTCTTCTGATAGATCGTCCTCTGATCCCAATGCTGAACTTTTTCCTCACCTTAATTCATTGTTAACCTCCTTGGATGGTTTATCTGTACATGAACGGACCACAAACTCTAATGAAACCTCTGGCAGTGACTCAAAAGGAGCAGAGCACGAAGTTGTGTTCAGACTCCTTTGCTCTAATAATGTAGCTGGGAGCGTGATTGGCAAAAGAGGGGCTATAGTCAGAGCTCTGGAAAGCAAAACAGGTGCTTCTATTATCTTTACAGCTCCTTTAAGCGAGTCTGCCGAGCGCATTGTCACCATTTCTGCTGTAGAGGTCAGTCACATGAGAATGATGCACCATGCCACTACTGACTCATGTTTATAATATATATAGTGTTTTCAGTTTTGTGTACCCTCTTTCATGCGCATATGCGTGTTCATGCAACGACATATACATTTGATAGATCTGTTTGAAAACACATTTTTGGATTGTTGATTTAGCGCTGGCTTTTGTTCATCCAGAACCTTGAATCTTGTAATTCTCCTGCACAAGATGCTGTTATTCTTGTCTTCGCTAGAATCATCGAAGATCACATTGGAAAGGGTTTCCTCCCGGTATCTAGTATGGAATCACCTGTAACTGCAAGGCTGCTAGTTGCAGCAAGCACAGTAAACTGCTTGAGCAACAATGAAGGTCAGGTGATTTCAGAATTGAGAGAACTAACTGGGGCTGATTTACAAATTTTGCATGGAGAGTCAGTTCCTAGTGGCGCTGCAGATGGTGATGTGGTGGTACAGGTACACCTGTTAATTTTATACAATTCAAGTTGACTTTTCTTTAAAGGATCTCAAGGGTTTAAATTTATTTACCTGATGCCATTAGCTTCTGAGAATTTTTAGATCCTGATTCTGTTTCCATACGCTGATGTCCTATCATTTAAAAATTAAAACTTTTGACTGATGCAAAAGTTTCAATTTAAAATTCTCCAATATAGAAAACAGTTAACAAAAGTATACTTGGCTAGAAGCTGTGATCCGCTTATGTAAAGGCATTTCAGTAAAAGTATGTGGAAAATATCTATTGGTTTCACCAAAAGCGCATTACTCTGTATCATTGTCTTTTGTTTATAGTTAATTTGAAATATCTTTGCAATCCTTGTTCTATCTGCTTAGTGTTTGGTGTAGTTTGATGCTTTTTTGTGTACCGACATAGGTTGGGAACTTGAGATTAACTGATAACAAATATCTTATCTTGTTGCACTGGGCTGAGGCATTTGAGCACTCAAAATAGACCGAGTTTCTTATTATGGCTCCGACAATCTTTTGTTACTGTCTCCTCAAGTTTACACTTAGAGAGATTTCATGCAGATCACTGGAGAGTACAAATGTGTACAAGATGCCTTGCACAAAATCACTTGTAGAATCAGAGATAATCTTTCGGCCAATGGGGTGGTTGCTGAAGCAAAACTGAAATCCAATTGGAAAGTGAACAAGGAACCTGTAAAGGGTAAACCTTTTTTTGCCCGAGGAAAATCTGCTTATCCTTCTGGGAGGTTTCAACGACGGGTATTTTTCACCTCCTTTGTGTTTTATTGGTTTCCAAATTCTTTTATAGCTTTTAATTCTTCCAAACTCATAAGATGAGATTGATTAGGAGTTCTAATATTTGCAGAATGCAGGGTTGCATGCTAAAACAGTATCACAAAATGGAGACTTGCATACAGATTTAAGTGAGAATTTGGAACGTGGAAGGTTAGTATAATGCCGCATGGACTCCAAATGTATTTGGCGTTATTTTTCATCTTTTTCTTCTTGTCTAAAGCTGGGGGCATTTGATACATAGTATAAGGTTGTTTTTTGCCCAATGAATTTTCTTTAGAGAGCGCTGTTGTGTTTTTGTGAAAGTGACAGTATCATGGTAGTGTTTTAGAGATTAATCTTATGTTGGACTGGGCTTAGAAATGAAGCAGATAGGCATATCAATAGTATACATACAAGTAGAGTAAGGGGGTCGTATAATAATTTTTTTTTTTTTTCAATTTTCATTGAATAAAAGAATATATAAATAGGCTACCTTATCATATAAAAATTGGTTAGTTTACTTTGGGTTAAATTTCTTTTTTGTTCCTCTTTTTTATTTACATTACTTAATTTGATCTTTCTATTTTTAAAGCGTTCAATTTGCTTCTCTTGTTAAAAAAATTCATATTGTCCTTCTTGTACTTGATTTCGTTAACGTGTTATTGTCAATTTAGATGGAAGGACAACATTGAGCATTTTTAGAAGTAGAAAGATTAAATTGAATAATAATAGTAATATTAATATAAATAAAAGAAGGATAGAAAGAGTTAATTTCTTGTTTTTTATCTTTTTACTTAACTAATTTATTATTTTTGCTATATAGATAAATTTGTTTTTTCTTACCTATTTAATATTTTCTGTTATAAGGTATTCTGTTTTTGTGATCATTTTATTTTTTATTTTTTTGTCTTTTCTTTTCCAAATACCTAATCTATTGTTTGTGATGACTTGTTAAGTTGACTAGTTTTCTATTTCAATAATTATTTTAGTCAATTCAACCTGTCTGACCGAGAATCAATCCATCCATGGATTATTATCTTTAAAATGACTCATCTCAAAACTAGTAAGCATCAGTTAAATCAATCCAAACTGATTAAAACTAGGTTATTTATTAAAAAAACAATTTTTATTTTCTTTTTACTGTTTTAATTATTCTAAAACAATTTTAAGATAAATAAAAACAGTTGTTTAAATATTACATAAATATAACTTTTTTTTGTTTCTTTTATTATCAGTATTAATTTTGGTCCTTTATTTTGAAAGAGTTGAGTTTGATCCTTTAAATTTTTGAAAAATGTTAAGGCTGTCCTTATACCGAGTCCAAACTATTTCGGTGCGCGGCAAAAGATAAAATTGAGTATTTTAGAAAAGTTAAGTGATGAAATTAAATATTCTATATATAGATAGATCAAATAGAATGATATAAATAAAAGGAATGCAAAAAGGATAATTTAATGTAAAATCGTGTATTCATAATTATTTGTCTTGAACCCAATGCCATAATACATTAACTACTAGTTAATAAGAAAAGCAACACAGTGCTTGGTAGACAAAATGTTTAAATTTGTTAAAACATTTTTTGTCATGTGATCCTTCTCACATCCTGTGCTTGATAAAATCCTTTGGCAGAGGAAACATGTTTGCGACGGTGACAAATACTACTGTGGAGATAGTAGTTTCTGAACATGTCTTTGGTTCTGTTTATGGTGAAGACGGTGGCAATTTGGATCGAATCAGACAGGTGCTTAATTATTTCTTAACAAAAATATTACAATTTGAGGTGAATTCTGGTTGGACTGTCACGTTTTCTTATTAAACAATGTGATTTCTGAATAATTTGATCAAAGATGTGATTTCTTATCAATCATTTGTATTGATAATATCTGGCTAGGGAACTTTGACTCCATTTATTACATTTTTGGTTTTTTTTGCACCATGGTAAATTTATCGGCCATTATCAAATTTTAACTTCGAAATCTCATATATATATATTTATTAATTGACATGTTTGTCTGACTTATTGTACTTTAGTGCTGAGAAAACAATACAAGTCTTGTCTGTCATTACAATGTTCCAAGTTTCAAGATTGGTGAAATGGTTTTACAATGATGTTGGCATTAATGTGTTGAGTGTTGTTCTGGGATCAGATTTCAGGTGCAACTGTAACGGTTTATGATCCATCGGTTGGTACAAGTGGAGGGAAAGTTGTGATATCTGGAACACCTGATCAAACCTTTGCAGCACAGAGCTTGCTTCAAGCTTTTATTCAAACGGGACAAGTAAGTTGACCAAAAGCAGCATTTCATCAAGCAGTTGGTGTACATAGATGTGTCACACGACAGACAACAACCTTCACCTTGTTAATATGTATTCACTGTTTTCCTTAAAGATCATGCTTTCCTCCTTCGTATTTACTCTATAAACACAGATTTTGTTCTCTTTCGCACTCACTCTCACTTTTAATTCAAGCTTCATCACAGTAAAATTTTTCTCCAACACCCTATTTATATTCTATTCATCCTCATCCCTTTTCCTCTTGATTTTTTTTTTATATTTTTATATTTGCAGTTTTTAATGGAGTTTGAATAAATAAAGTAAAATATAAGGATGACTTTTAATTTTGTCTAACAAATAAATAAATAAGGAATTGGTAAACTTATTCTAAAAGATAACCAGCATAGAGTAAAAGATGGTATTCAACTATTCTACATTAAATTTCCTATGCTACAATGTAGTGGGTGAGTGATAGTTTGTTGTTGTTAAGTTTTGTTTAGGCTAAGTTGTAAGTTTCTTATAAATTTAGTAATTTTTAATTTAGTTTTTATTAAAAAAAAATTAGTTTATTAGGTATTTAAAATTTATATATTTTTTGGATAAGTTTTTATTGTTTAATTATTATTTTTAATTGACGAATGTGATCTTATTTTACTTAATTATTTTATTTTTGTTATTCCACATATTTTGAATGAAAATAATAAAAATTATTTATTATTTTATATTAATTACAAAACCTCAATTTTTTTACAAATAAGTTAAATGATGAAATAGATAATAATCACATTATTCTATTAATTAAAAAATTAGCCAAAGAAACTCAATAATAAATCATCACTAAACTTTTAATAAAAAAGTAATTAAAAATGACTAAATTTACGGAAACTTTAAACTTAACTAGGTTTTATTATTATTATTATTATTATTATTATTAAGAGGATGTTTCTAAGATAGTTTTGATAATTGGAATCAAACTAGTCTGATTAGGATGGTTTAAAGAATCGTTAAATTTGTTTTTTTAAAATGAATTTCAAGAAATTAAAATACATGCTATTTGAATTATTAATAATTGAATTTCATTTATTTTTTTAAATAGTTAATTTAGTTTGAATAATTAAAATATTTTAGATTTCAATTTTTTTTAGATAAAGTAATTTCCTTTTTACAAACTCAACCTTATCATTAAGTCTGAGTTGAGTTAGTTCAATTTTCATCTCATCAGTTTGCTAGGTCAACTCTCAAAGTTTTAATCTGGATTGACAAGATCCGACTTTTGGTATGAGCTAACTCAATTCGACCTTCGACCAGAGACGATTTGATCTAACCATCGATTCTAAGAGACTCAATTCAAACTTTGTCGTGAGTTAACTCAATTTAACTTTCAATCTGAACCATCTTGACTCAATTTTCATGAGTAAAGTAACGATGGAGTGAGAAGAAGTGAAATTTTGATTTTCTTATAGTTCTAGAGATATTTGAAATTGTTCTATTTTATTCATTTGAAATATTTTTCAAAATTCATTAAATTTAAATTTCTTTCTAATTATTTTATCCAAACAAATTATTTTAGTATAAAAAATTTCAAATTCTTAAAAGAATGAAATATTTTTCTAAATTACTTCATTCAAACATAACATAAAAATCAGTTAAGTTGATACAGTAGTGTAAAGCTATTTAAAAAGGATAATTTAATTTTTTTACAGTTATACATTTGTTCTTTGGTTTTAAAAATATTGATAAACAAGTAGCATGGAATTCAATTCATGAAACAATTTGGATTACCAATTTCATATTCATGTTTGCTTTATACAATTTCCTCATTATTCTATCAACATGTTGAGATTATATCATTTGCAGTTCGTCATTATTGAAGAAAAAAATGTTATACGGTATGCAGTTTGCTAAAGAAATTAATGTGATTTTAAAGTGTTGCGTGCAAATGTTGATACTGTAAATAATCTGTATTTCAAACTCTTTTTAGTGAAACCTTTGAATTTTATTTTATTTTCAAACTATGCTCAAGTGAACAGAACTAAAATATTTCCATTTTCACTAACAAATGAAAGCACTAACTTGACTTGAGGGTTTGATAAAGCTAGTTTCGATCTTCTCTAAAAAATCTTCTGTTAACATAAATGGCTGAAGTTTTAATCTTAGCTATTATATTCAAATAAATGGATTTAGTCATGCCTTTAACTAACTAGTATTTTAAAATTGATAGATTTAATTTTCCTTTTATTCTAGTAATTATCACTATATTTTTATTTTTTATTTATAATAAAAAACTTCCATTAAATATACTACTAATAGTTAGATTTGATTTTGAATAGTTAAAATTAAAATTTACAAATATTGTACTTTCACATAATTTTCTTTTTAATTACAATAATGCGTTTTTTTAGCAGATTGTTCCATTTATTTACATAAATAACACTAGCTAAAACACATATACACATTTTTTTTAATATTTATAATATTATAGGTATAATTACCGATTTGGTTCACTAATTTTTTGGTTTAGTTCAACTTGGTTCCTATATTTTTTTTTGATTCAATTTAGTACCCTAATTATTTAAAAGGGTTCAGTTTGGTCATCTTGGTTGAGTTGAAGTTAACACCGTATCCGTACAAGACATATGTCAAGCCGTAAAATTTTTTAATTTTTTTTTTAAATTTATAATCTGCCACGTATCATGTTATTATCGTGCCACGTGGCAATTTACAATCATGACACGTGGTCGTGGTAAAATTTATTTTCAATTTAATCCTCTATTTAAAATTTTTGGTTCAATTTAGTACTCCTATTTTTTAAAACGATCTAATTTTATCATTTCTAATTTGAGACTAAATTAGTAAATAAGTTTAATTACAACTTATATATACATGTTACAATAATTTTTTTAATATATACATCAAATTACTACACTTAAATACTCAAATTATTTTATTTTTTACATTTTACGCTTGAAATTTTTACACTTGTAAAAAAGAAAATAATTTGAATATTTAGGTGTAGTGATTTGATGTATAAATTCAAAATAATTATTTTAATATGTATATATAAGTTATAATTAAACTTATTTACTAATTTTGTCTCAAATTGAAAAGGACAAAATTAGATCATTTTAAAGAATTGGGGTACTAAATTGAACCAAAAATTTTAATAGATGACTAAATTGAAAACAAATTTTACCACTGTCACGTGTCATGACAGTAAACTGTCATGTGGCACGATAGTAACCTAACACGTAGCAGATTGTAAATTTTTAGAAAAAAAAATTAAAAAGAAATAAAAAATTATGTGGCTCCAATTATTATGACAATGTGTTAACTCCAATTTAACGGAGAGGACTAAATTCAATCCTTTTAAATAATTGGGGTACTAAATTGAACCAACCAAACATATGGGGATCAAATTGAACTAAACTAAAAAATTAGGAAACCATATCAGTAATTATACCTAATATTATATTAATAGGTGATAATATTGTAATTTGATTATAAACAAAGTGTAATATATATTGTGCATCATTAAATTGTAGACTTATAATAGTTGTTTTTCAAATTCAATTCATTTGGTACATAAATTCCTTTTTTTTTTTCCGAGATAATCTTGTTATATTGTTTTTGCTTTGAACGATATATTACTTTTTGTAAAATCCAGTGTCAATTGGATAAAATTGTAGCAATTTCTGTTGGGTATTAGGCTCCCTTCCTATGTGGAGAAAAGACCCAAAATTTGAGAAGCCCATGTCTCACTTAACCTAGTGGAGAGGAGGCTATAAAAAAGAAAGAGGCAGAACAATAGAGTCAGAATACACTGAAAGCCCTAACACATAGAGGGAGAGGTAGAGGGAAAATTCTGTTCACGTTTTTCATAGAGCTGTCGCAGTAAATTCGGCGCTGCGGATTCGTTCACCGTTGGATCGGGCTGAAATTTTTACAGCAGGTTCGGAACTCATTGCTCTTCATTCTGACCGGTCGGATCTTTGATACGAGGTCTGAGTTGGGAGATATTAATTTCGCACTGCAGCAGTGATTTGTAGAGGTTTTCCTCTCTTGTTCTTCTCTATTTGAAAGCTTTGTTGCTTTGTTATTTGTTTGGGTGTTGGCACTAATTTGTGCTATTGATTAAGACTCTTTTGTACTCTTGTTGATCATAGTGAAGCTATTTCTTTGGTCTGGACGACTCGTGGTTTTTACCCTTGATTTGAGGGGTTTTCCACGTTAAAAATCTTGGTGCCTTTATTTGTGCTTTTGGTGATTTATTATTGCTGCTCTTTGATTATTGCTCCTCATAGATTCTTGCAAGTTAGGGGAAATTATATCCGCTGCATTCTCTGGTATATTGTTTGTTGTTGTTTTCCCCATCAGAGTGGCATCAGAGCTCTTGGTTGGGCTATATTTACTTGCTTGAATGATGGAGGCAAATGCAAAGATGATTGCTTTGAATGGTACAAATTATCATTTGTGGAAGGGCAAGATGAAAGATTTATTATTTGTCAAGAAATTGCATCTTCCGGTCTTTGCTACACAGAAGCCAGATTCTATGTCTGAAGAAGAATGGGACTTTGAGCACCAACAAGTATGTGGTTTTATTCGGCAATATGTTGAAGATAATGTTTATAATCATATTGCTAATGAGACACATGCCAGAGCTTTGTGGGAGAAGATTGAGTCTTTGTATGCTTCTAAGTCGGGCAATAATAAATTGTATTTGTTAAATTGCTTGATGAATTTGAGGTACAGGGAGAATTCTTCTATTTCTGATCACTTAAATGAGTTTCAAGGGCTCCTAGATCAATTGTCAGGAATGGGCATAAAGTTTGATGATGAAGTTATGGGATTATGGTTGCTTAATACTCTACCAGAGTCTTGGGAGGTATTTCGAGTTTCAATTACGAACTCTGCCTCGAATGGTGTTGTTTCTTTTCAGATGGCAAAGAGCGGTGCTCTTAATGAAGAGATGAGGAGGAAGGCACATGGTTCTTCATCTCAGTCTGAGATGCTTGTTACAGAAGCTAGGGGGAGAAGTCAGAAAAAGGAACATAAAGGTGGTAGAGAGAAGAGTAGGAGCAAGTCCAAGTCAAGATACAAGAATTTAGAGTGCCATTTTTGTCATAAAACTGGGCACATTCAGAAATACTGTTTTAAGTGGAAAAAGGAGAACAAAGACAAGAAGGGCAAACAGAGAGAGGATGATCATGATGATGATCGTGTCACTACTGCTACAGATGGTGATCTTGTTCTTCTTCGTGACTTTGAGTCCGTTAATCTTGTATCTGATGAGAGCATGTGGATTATTGATAGTGGTGCTACACTGCATGTTACACCTAGGAAGGAGTTCTTCACATCTTACACTTCTGGTGATTTTGGAGTGTTGAAGATGGGTAATGATGGTGAGTGTAAAGTGATTGGTGTTGGTGATGTTTGCCTGCAAACCAACATGGGAGTGCAGTTGTTGCTTAAAGGAGTCAAACATGCTCCGGATGTCCGTTTTAATTTAATCTCTGTGCAGTTGCTTGATGATTGTGGTTATGACAATCACTTTGGTTCTAGTAAATGGAAGCTCACTAAAGGTAACTTGGTTATGGCCAGAGGGGAGAAACAATCTAAATTGTATTGGACTAAAGCTTTGGTTGCTAAAGACAGTGTGAATGCTATGTATATGGAGGCATCTTTGTGGCACCGGAGGCTTGGTCATATAAGTGAGAAAGGGCTTAACTGCTTAGCTAAAAAGGATGTGCGGGATTGAGAAATGCAGAATTGGAGAAATGTTCTCATTGCATGGCTGGTAAACAAACCAGAGTATCTTTTAAGAAGCATCCTCCCTCAAGGAAGTCAGAATTGCTTGAATTGGTGCATTCTGATGTTTGTGGCCCATTAAAGGTAAAATCATTTAGTGGTGCACTTTACTTTGTTACTTTTATTGATGATTGTTCCAGGAAGCTATGGGTCTATGCTCTTCAGCGAAAAGGTCAAGTACTTGAAAAGTTCAAGAAATTTCATGCTATGGTTGAGAGGCAATCAGGCAAGAAGCTGAAATGCATCCGTAGTGATAATGGTGGTGATTATCGTGGACCTTTTGATGTTTATTGCAGGCAGCATGGTATTAGACACGAGAAGACTCCTCCTAAAACTCCTCAGTTGAATGGTCTAGCGGAGAGGATGAACAAGACCTTGGTTGAAAGGGTTACATGTATGCTTTCGGAAGCAAAGTTGCCTAAGCACTTTTGGGGAGAGGCATTGCTTGCAGTTGTGCATGTTATTAATCTCAGTCCCGCAGTTGCTTTGAATACTGAGGTGCCAGACAAAATTTGGTTTGGTAAAAATGTTAGCTATGATCATTTGCGTGTCTTTGGTTGCAGGGCATTTGTTCATGT
Organism: Vigna unguiculata; assembly: GCF_037176805.1. Taxonomy (NCBI): domain Eukaryota; kingdom Viridiplantae; phylum Streptophyta; class Magnoliopsida; order Fabales; family Fabaceae; genus Vigna; species Vigna unguiculata. The sequence continues at coordinate 27,685,428 of NC_140793.1, forward strand.
TCCTAAGGATGAAAGATCCAAGTTAGATAAAAAGACAAGGCAATGTATCTTTATTGGCTATGGTGAGGATGAATTTGGCTACAGGTTTTATGATCCTGTTGAGAAGAAGCTTGTTAGAAGCCGTGATGTACAATTCATGGAAGACCAGACCATTGAAGACATTGATAAGGTGGAAAAGACCACACCCGAGAAAGATAGTAATCTCACTGATGGTAATCCGATGAGGTTGCCCACTCACAATTTGGAGAATGTTGAAACGGAAGCTCAAGACAATGAGCAACATGGTGATATTGATGATTAACAGTTTGGAAGTAGAGTAGAGGTTCCAATTGATGATGCTCAAGAGGAACATGATGATGATGACGATCTTGGTGATATACCTGAATCACCTCAAGTCCAACTCAGGAGGTCTAATAGACAGAAACAACCTTCTACAAGGTATTCTTGTGATGAGTACATAACCTTGACTGATGGTGGAGAACCTGAGTGTTTTGAAGAGGCAAAGTTCATTGCTATTACTGAAGCATGCAAGGAGTTGTTATGGTTGAAGAAATTCTTGCAGGAGCTTGGTTTTAGGCAAGATAAGTATTCATTGTTCGTTGATAGCCAAAGTGCTATCCATCTTGGTAAGAATCCAACTTTTCATTCTAGATCCAAACATATTGATGTGAGGTATCATTGGATTTGTGATGCTTTGGATGCTAAGTTGTTGGAGTTGGAAAAAGTTCATACAGATGATAATGGTGTTGATATGATGACTAAAGCATTGCCAAGAGGAAAGTTTGAAGTTTGTTGTGAGATCGCCGGTTTGGCAATTATCTCCACATAGTTGTGAGGGGGAGATTTGTTAGGTATTAAGCTCCCTTTCTATGTGGAGAAAAGACCCAAAATTTGAGAAGCTCATGTCTCACTTAACCTAGTGGAGAGGAGGCTATAAAAAAGAGAGAGGCAGAACAATAGAGTCAGAATACACTGAAAGCCCTAACACATAGAGGGAGTGGTAGAAGGAAAATTCTGTTCACGTTTTTCATAGAGCTGTCGCAGTAAATTCGGCGCTGCGGATTCGTTCACCGTTGGATCGGGCTGAAATTTTTACAGCAGGTTCGGAACTCATTGCTCTTCATTCTGACCGGTCGGATCTTTGATACGAGGTCTGAGTTGGGAGATATTAATTTCGCACTGCAGCAGTGATTTGTAGAGGTTTTCCTCTCTTGTTCTTCTCTATTTGAAAGCTTTGTTGCTTTGTTATTTGGTTGGGTGTTGGCACTAATTTGTGCTATTGATTAAGACTCTTTTGTACTCTTGTTGATCATAGTGAAGCTATTTCTTTGGTCTGGACGACTCGTGGTTTTTACCCTTGATTTGAGGGGTTTTCCACGTTAAAAATCTTGGTGCCTTTATTTGTGCTTTTGGTGATTTATTATTGCTGCTCTTTGATTATTGCTCCTCATAGATTCTTGCAAGTTAGGGGAAATTATATCCGCTGCATTCTCTGGTATATTGTTTGTTGTTGTTTTCTCCATCAATTTCTTGAAAACAACTTGCTTCAGATATGAAACTTTGAGTATTCAAAAATGTTTTCGTTATTCTAATAATAGAACGCAGCAGATAGACTCCTAAGGAACACCGAACCCTTTCAGCCCGCAACAATCCAATCGGTTCACCAAGTAAAAGAAATTATATAACACCAAAAAAATTTATATAGTGATAAATAAAGTTATATGACTATAGATAAAATAAATTTTAATTATTAAAATGAAAAATATTACAAGTACTATTTTGTATATAATTTTGTTATTATGAGTAATTATATAAATTTGAAAAAGTAATTACTAAAATGATAAAAGTGTGAATAATAAGTAGTAATTTGAATTGAAAGAAATAGTTACTAAAATAAAAATATTGAAAAATATTTTTTTTATGAATAATAATTTAAAATTAAAAAATTAAAAGGACACCAAATTGTATATCCTCTCTCTCTCTCTCTATATATATATATATATATATATATATATATATATATATATTTCACTATTTATGTTAAAGAACTATTTTTCATAGAATATAATTCTGAATAGTATTGTTGTTTACAAATGACTTTTTCTCCCAAAAAATGTCCTTTTTTAAATGATAAAAAAAATCTAGCTTAATTTTCTAGTTAATCTCTTCTTAATCATATTTTATAATTAACTTCTCAAAGTACGAATTCTGAATTTACAAATTGAAATGTACTATTTTTATAATTAAGACATCTTATGCTCTTTGAAAAAAAATAATTAAAAAGGTAGGTAGATACAACAATTGGTTAAAAATTCACTTTATATAGTAGTGAGAATTTTCATTTTTTTATAATAAAATATAACCAAATCTTAATAATTTTATTATAGTTTTTTTATAGATAGTGTTTTTTAATTTTAAAAAATGATTAAATTTAAAATAGAAAACAAATATGTAATCCGGTTTAACAATCTTATATTTTTTTACAAGTTTTCTTGTTTATTAAATGAAAAAAATAATTAATGCGTTTTATGTTTTAAAGATATAGAACGAACATCATATCTTCTTAAGATTTTTTTAATTTGATTGCCATTTTCAAAGTTCAAAAGGACATCACTGTTTTGCCACTTGTATTTTATACGAAGGGGATTTTCCTTTTTGTATATAAAGGGGATTTCCTTTTTTGAGTCCACATTTTAAAATATCCATTTTATCCTTTAAATATAGTAATTTATTAAATTTTTAAAAATTTACCGTTTTTATATAATCGAATATTTTTACTTCTTTTTTTCGTCTTTATTTATTAATGGTTATTCTTTCATCTGATATCATATATTTATATATTAACTTAATAACATTATAATATTATCACATACTAATATAATAACATGCATATTTAAAAAATGAATTTACGCTAGTGTATATATATATAAAATAAAAAATCGTATAATTATTTTTTTTATTTTCTATAATATAATAATATAATCTTAAGCCAGCACTCAAAAAAAAAAAAAGCGAGCAAGTTTATGGTTTTAGTTTGATTACACTGAGAAATGCGGAAGACATTGGAATCTTGTCGGGAACGGCAGGCCTGATTCAGTTGGGTATTGCCCGTCCCCGTGGGTATTGCCCGAACCCGTTCCCGTTTTGACGGGGAATCCCCGCATTGACTGGGTATGGGTATGGGTATGGGGAATCCCCGACTTTTTCAGTTGGGTATGGGGATGAGTATGGGGATGTACATATACCCGCCATAATACCCGTCCCCGCCATATCTTCATTCTCGTTTAAATTATCAAAATATTCACAATTAATCAAGTAACCCATATATATATATATATATATATTCTATTTTTTATTTTTTTTAATTATTTCATTTGTCATTAAACTCATTCTCATCTCCAATATATTTTTTATCTTATCATAACCTTTATGTAATTATCTATAACTATATATAAAGGGGATTCCCTCTTTTGTGTCCACATTTCATAATTCCAACTTTACCCTTTACAATTTAATTATTTATTAAATTTTTAAAAATTAACGGTTACTTTTACAAGTTTTTATAAAACTATTTACTTATCTCCTTCTTCTTTTTTCTCCTACTATCCATCAATATTTATTTTTCTCATATTTTCTCCATATATTTCACTTTAATTTTTATAAATATACTTTTATTTTGTTCATTAACTTAATAACATTACAATATCATCAATTATTAATATAATTCAAAAAATGCGTACATACAGACGCGATAGCGCCTGTGTTTACGCTAGTGTTAAAATAATGTATGTTAATAAAAAAAATTATGCCTTACATTTGAATATTTATATTATTTTTTAATATTTTTATTTATTATAAATTTTCCTTTCACATGAGAATGTTTATACTCTCAATTTAAGGTAATATAAAAAAAATTCTTTACTTATTATTATTATTATTATTAATTTTTGTTTAATTTGAAGAACTCTTTTGTTTCATTAAAGTAATTTTCGTTATTTTTCAACCATTAAGTATATATGTTGATATTTGAAAAGTTTTCTTAGTTCTCTGAGATATTTTTCGTCTTATCATACCTTAGTTATACATTTGATTTCCTTTGTGTGATTTTTTTCGATAGTCTCTCAAATTATTTCTAAAACACACATTTGTTAGTTTTTTAATATTTTTATTTATTGTTTTTATTTTCATCATGTAGAATAATATATCATAATGTAATTGTTTCACTTTAAATTCTGTTTGAAGTGGTTAAAATTATATATATATATATATATATATATATATATATATATATATATATATATATATATAATGATATTTAGGAATAGTATATGATAATTCACTACAAGAAAAAATGAAATGGTGACTGATTTAGTCAGTAACCCATATCAGTCACTATTTTTCGTCATTGGTGGTAGTAGTTGATTTATTGTCTAAATTAGTGACTGATTCAATGATCGAATCGGTACTTGATTTAGTGACCAATTTAATTACTAATTTATTTGTAATTTAATGATAAATTTTTTGGTCACTAATGATATTTCTATTTATTTTTAACCACTTCAAACATAATTTAATAATTAGTTCTCTAAGGTTTTTTTCATTTTATCATACCTTAATTATACATTTGATTTCCTTTGTGCGATTTCTTTCGATAGTCTCTCAAATTATTTCTAAAACACACATTTGTTAGTTTTTTAATATTTTTATTTATTGTTTATTTTCATCATGTAGAATAAAATATTTCGATATATTCTATCTAATTATTTGTTATTTTATAACTCACTATTAATCATACTGTAATTTTTTTTACTTTAATTGTATAAATAACTTTTATTTACTACAATATAAAAATTTAATGTAATTTCTATGAATATTTTTTTGTCACAATGCAACATATATTGAAGTTCAAAATATACAAAATCTATGTCAAAATTTTATTATTATGTTTATTATTTGTTTTTTGTGTTATTTTGATCAAGTGATGTATTATAACTTTTTATTAGTGTATAAAAAAGAGATTCATTATAATTTAAAAAATTGAAGTAAACAAATATTTAAAATATATTTTAATTTGAATATTTGTTCTTTGTGTCATTTTGATCAAGTGATATATTATAACTTTTATTAGTGTATAAAAAAGAGATTCATTAGAATTTAAAAAATTGAAGTAAACAAACATTTAAAATATATTTTAATTTGAATATTTGTTTTCCTTTTATACTTTTTTGAAATATTTTTTAATTTTATCAACTAAGTTCATTAATGTTGTAGTTTGCAAATTTAATAAATGTTTTGGTTCACATGAAATTTTATTTGGTATTCTAATATAAAATATAAACAATTATAATTTTATAATTTATTTTAATGTATTTGGCATCGAAGAAAATCCTCCTAATATTGAATATTTCATAATATTATGTTTTCTTTACCGTAATTTTTTTTCTTTTATAAAAATTAATATTGAAGTAGTTAGAACATGGGTACGGGTATGGGTACGAGATTATACCTGTTACCCGGTGGGGATGGGGATGGGAAAAAAGTTTGATACCCGTTGGGTTTGGGTATGGGGATGGGGATGAATTTTTTATACGGGGATGGGTATGGAATAGTGAAACCCGTCCCCGCCCCGCCCCGTTGCCATCCCTAGGCCTGAAATCTAACTTGTTTCTTTTTTCTTCATTACATTTTTGAAAAAATACATTTGAAGAAGATAATAAAAATGTCCAGCATGAAAATATGAATTTATACTCTTCTCTTATTGCCCGATGTGCGCACACAAAATCGTTAACTACCCTCAGAGCAGTTCACAACAACGTCATCAAATCCGGTTTCACTTACTCGTTCTTGGGCCACAAGCTCATTGATGGCTACATCAAATGCGGCACCCTCGCTGAGGCACGCAAGTTGTTCGATGAATTGCCCAACAGACACATAGTTACTTGGAATTCGATGATCTCTTCTCATATCAGTCATGGGAAGAGCAAAGAAGCCGTTGAGTTCTATGGCAACATGCTTGTGGAGGGTGTTTTACCCGATGCCTACACCTTCTCTGCCATCTCTAAGGCGTTTTCACATTTGGGTCTCCTACGCCATGGCCAGAGGGCTCATGGGTTGGCTGTGGTTTTGGGTTTGGAGGTCCAGGATGTGTTTGTTGCTAGTGCCCTTGTTGATATGTATGCTAAGTTTGATAAAATGAGGGATGCCCATTTGGTTTTTCACCGTGTTTTAGAGAAAGATGTTGTCTTGTTCACTGCATTGATTGTGGGTTATGCTCAACATGGTCTTGATGGGGAAGCTTTAGAGGTTTATGAGGACATGGTCAATAGAGGTGTTAAGCCTAATGAGTATACTCTTGCTTGCATCCTGATAAGTTGTGGTAATCTAGGGGATTTAGTTAATGGTCAGTTGATCCATGGTCTTGTGATTAAGTCTGGCCTGGAATCTGTTGTTGCTTCACAGACTTCTCTCCTTACCATGTATTCAAGGTGCCACATGGTTGAGGATTCTATAAAGGTGTTTAATTTGCTTGATTATGCAAATCAGGTGACATGGACATCTTTTGTGGTGGGTCTTGTGCAAAATGGGAGAGAGGAGACTGCTGTGTCAATATTCAGGGAAATGATTCGTTGTTTGATAAGACCAAATCCTTTCACATTGTCGAGTATTTTTCAAGCATGTTCTAGCCTTGCAATGCTTGAAGTAGGGGAACAGATGCATGCCATTACGATGAAACTAGGATTAGATGGAAATAAATATACAGGTGCAGCACTGATTAATTTATACGGAAAATGTGGAAATGTAGAGAACGCAAGGTATGTTTTTGACGTTTTAACTGAGTTAGATGTAGTTGCTATCAATTCAATGATCTATGCTTATGCTCAAAATGGTTTCGGGCACGAGGCACTTGAGCTGTTTGAAAGAATGGAAATTTTGGGACTTGTGCCAAATGGTGTGACATTTATCAGTATTCTCTTGGCATGCAACAATGCAGGTTTAGTTGAAGAAGGATGCCGGATATTTGCCTCCATTAGGAATAATCACAAAATTGAATTGACAAGAGACCATTTTACTTGTATGATTGATTTGCTAGGGCGATCAAGGAGACTTGAGGAGGCTGCAATGTTGATAGAGGAAGTGAGAAATCCGGATGTGGTACTATGGAGGACATTACTAAACACATGTAAGATTCATGGAGAGGTAGAAATGGCAGAGAAAGCTATGAGAAAAATCCTTGAGTTTGCTCCGGAGGATGGGGGAACACATATCCTTTTGACAAATCTTTATGCTTCTGCTGGGAAATGGAACCAGGTAATTGAGATGAAAAGCACCATAAGAGATATGAAATTGAAGAAAAGTCCTGCAATGAGTTGGGTTGATATTGATAGAGAGGTGCATACTTTTATGGCTGGAGATTTGTCTCACCCAAGAGCTCATGAGATTTTTGAAATGTTGCATGGATTAATAGAGAAGGTCAAAATTCTGGGTTATAATCCTGATACTAGATTTGTGTTGCAGGATTTGGATGAAGAGAAGAAAATGAGTTCTTTATATTACCATAGTGAAAAACTGGCAATAGCTTTTGCTTTATGGAAGACTATTGGTAGAACTACTACTATCAGGATTTTTAAGAATCTTAGAGTTTGTGGTGATTGCCACAGTTGGATAAAATTTGTTTCTTTACTTACTGGGAGATATATTATTGCTAGAGATGCAAAGAGATTCCATCATTTTAAAGGAGGTTTATGTTCCTGTAAAGATTACTGGTGAAACACATTTGTTATATCCTTTCCCTAGCTTCTCTATATAATAATTTTCTTAGCAGGCCATACCGAACATATGTAGGTATAACCATGTATGATCATCAGGCCCATTTCTCATCATAACTTCTAACACTAGTTATTCAAACTGATGTGTGCTCAATACTTTCATACCTCCATGAAGATGTAAATATCAAAATTTTACATCAAGGAAGTTCTGGATTGGATATTCCTAATTCAGTTATACATGTTAGATAAATGCTCAAATGTGGTTCTGTGTAAGTTGTTACTTTCTGAGTTGCTACCTGTATTTGTTTACAAGACAATCTTGCAGACACGCATGTTTTCTGTACTCAAGTAACAAACAGTGAATCAGTGAATGATCTCTGCTTGATTTGTATTAGCTGATATTTGTCATTAACAGCATGCAATAGAACCACGATTTATAAAAGTTTGAGATTATGTCAGTAACTAGCAGTTAGAACCTTGTCGTTAAGATGATACCATTGGTGCGGAAATTAATCATTGATGAAAATCCACGATGTACTGAATCCATATTGATAATAGATCATTACATCATGACCAAGGTTGATGTCAAGACATGCTCTGTGACTGGGTCAATTATTGAAATACAGAGCTGTAAATTTGAGTATTTAATTGTTTTGTATGATTGCTGTTGTTGCATTTTGTTTTAACATCGGCATCTCTTAATTCTGTTGCATAATTTGACGAGTGTATCTATTAATTGACTACAAAAACTATATGAATTCTTGTAATAATGTGATTCTTTCATGTCTCTGGTAATATTCTTATCCTGTACATATTTATATTTGAACAATAGAGCTTCTTATGGCCTTTTCAGAGGAGACAAATTTGTACTAGCAAGTAGGATATCAACGGAACGAGTAGACTACGGATAGTAGCTTTCTCGTATTTTATCCTTGGATAAATATTGATCCCGTACCTGTACTTATATTCGTCAGGTATCTATTATGTATATATTCGCATAATTTTTAATATCCATAGATATTCACATGTATCCACAGGTATTTACACAATATATATATATATATATATATATATATATATATATATATATATATATATATATATATATATATATATATATATATATATATATTTAACGACATATTTTAATCGTAAATCCAAATAAAATACAATACATAACATTCATCAGTATCAGAAAAAGTCTAAATAATCCATTTAAATAGTGTTGAATAACAGTTTATAAAAAAATGATTTTGTTTAAAATTAATTGATAAAAAAATAACTTATTCAAAATCAATATGATAATATTTTAATCATATATTTTTTATTTATTTAAATTAATACGGATATTATGATACCCGTATCCATACGTTAACATGCAGTTATAAAAAATATACGTTATCCGTGACTTTTTTTTTTGTCTGAGATGAAAATCGTGCATCTATTTTAATAAAAAAGAAAATAAAGATAAGTATGAAAAGGAATTAAATCTTCCTTGATCTTCGCATGATAAAACAGAAAATAAGAATAAGAATAAAAACGAATTAATCTACTTTAATAAAAAAGAAAATAAAAATAACTTAAAAAGAAATTAAATCTTTCCCGATCTTCGCATAATAAAAAGAAAATAAAAATAAGAATAAAAACGAATTAAATCTTACCTGAACGATCTTGCATATCTCCTATAATATCTAGCTTTAGATAACAGAGAACTTAAATTTTTCTATAAATTTTCCAAGAATAACAGAGAAAAAAATACAATAACGTGTGTATTATTGATTGGAAACACAGGCGAGAAAAGATATTGAGTATATTGGAGTTGCAGCGTTGTTGAAATTGGAAGAGGAAGAAACGAGTAGGGTTGCAGAGGAAGAAAAAAGAAGGAAAGGGACGAGAAGAAGAGTCTGAGGTCTGAAGAAGGTAATTTTATTTTATTTTCTGAATAATTTAGTAATTTAGTTATATTAATAATTTAATATGCTGAGTTTAATTTTGCGTTTCAATTTAATGCTCTCACCAATCACAAATGGACAATTTATGTTTATCATCGTTTTTGGCTTCTGCTTTCATCCTAGTACACTCTGTTCAAACTTTCTCCTTCTAATTCTAAGGTGTCCTCTTTTATTGTGTTTTTTTATTTACATAAATTTAAATTCAAAAAATTAATATAATTATTATTATATTTAAATAAATAATTTATTTGTATAAATTAAACTTATAAATGGTGTAATATATATATATATATATAATATTTAAATGATAAATTTGATAATATGAGAAATATTAAATAATTAATTATTTTTATTTTTAATTAGTAATAAATCATATTATTTTAATATTACTTTTTATGTTGAAGTAATAAATTATAGAAACTGGTTAAATTATAATTTTTATTTTATTAATATACTTATTAAACTATTAATTAATATATTGTTTTATTTTAATATTATTTAAATATAGTTATTTAAAATTTCTGATTAATATAATTTATGAAATATTAATTAATATTATATATATATATATATATATATATATATTATGTGAATGTAAATATAATTATTTAAATATTAATTAATATATATTATTTATATAAAAATTTAGGAGCCTAAGAATAAATTATATTAACATACGAGCTTGTTTTGTAAACAGTTACATGAATTTGTCAAAAAAAAAATGTGCTAATGTTTAAATAAATATAGGATAATAATATTTTTATCCATTTTCAACCTACATTCCAATTACTCTTCAATTATTTATTTTGAAAAATTTTGTCTAAGTGATATGATGTGATAATTTAAAAATAATTGAGATAATAAATTAAAAATGAGTCAAAATATCATTATCCTTAAATATAATTATTGATTTTTTTTCTAATTAATATATTATTTATGTTTATAAATTATCTAAATATAATTATTTAAAATTTCTGATTAATATTTTATTTATATTTATACATTAATTAAATATAATTATTTAAAATTTCTGATCAATATATTATTTGGATTTATATACTTTTTAAATCTAATTATTTGAAATTTCTGATTAATATGGTTATTTAAATATTATTTAATATATTATTTATCTTATTATATTATTTAAATATTAATATTATTTAGATATAACTTAGGAACCTGAGAATAAATTATATTAACTTACAATATTGTTTTGTAAACAGTTACATGAATTTGTCAAACAAAAAGTGTGCTTGTTTTTAAATTTAATTATTTAAAATTTCTTACTAATACATTATTCATATTAATACATTATTTAAATATAATTATCTAAAATTTCTGATTAATATATTGCTTATATTTACATACTATTTAAATACAGTTATTCGAAACTGCTGATTAATATAGTTATTTAAATATTAATTAATATATTATTTATACATAATTTAGGAACCTGAGACTAAATTGTTTGGTAAAGTTGCATGAATTTGTAAAAAAAGTGTGCTAATGTTTGGATATAATTATTGACTTTTTCTGATTAATATATTATTTTTATTTATACACTATTTCAATACAATTATTTAAAATTTATATTTAATATCTTATTTATATTTATATTATTTAAATATAGTTATTCAAAATTTCTGATTAGTATAGTTATTTAAATATTAATTAATATATTATTTAAATGTTTTTATTAATATAGTTATTTAAATATTAATTAATTTATTGTCAAAAAAAAAGTGTGCCTAGTGTTTTTTCTTTCTTTCCTCTAACATTCTTGATCCAATTTAGTTTCATATTTGTATTTATTTTGTGAAATATTTTTTATTTTTTATATTCAGATAAATTAATAATTTTTATTAGCTTAATTTATTTTTATTTTTATATTCATTTTATATTTAAGTAATTTTTTTATAATCAATTTGTTTTGTTATAGGAAATTAAGATGAATGCACTTAATCATGTCACCGAACAAGAAGATGAAACAAAACCTCTATGGAGATATGTTTCAAAGTTAAGAAAAATTCCTGGTGGTGGAAATAATATGATTAAGTGCAGTCTTTGTAATTTTTCATTCAATGGATCTTATACTCGAGTAAGAGCTCATTTACTAAAAATTACAGGAGGAGGAGTTAGAATTTGTCCAAATGTGACCGCTTCAAGACTTGTCGAGTTTAAAAGATTAGACCGTGAAGCAACATTGAAAATAGAAGACTCAAAGATGAAAAAGGTCCTCCTACCACCTAATGAAGGAAAACATACAAATAGTGATTTTATTAACCCAAAACTCAAAAGTCCTTTAGAAACTTCTTTCAATCTTGGAGTTAGAGATACTCTTGATTGTGAAATTGCAAAAATGTTTTATTCTTCAGGATTACCATTTCATCTAGCGAGAAATCCTTATTATAAGAGTGCATTTTCTTACGCTGCCAATACTTCTAATCTTGGTGGATATGTACCACCAACATATGATGAATTGAGTGGTCCTTTACTCTTGAAAGAAAGAAGTCACGTAGAAAATCTCTTGCAACCTATAAGAGACTCTTGGAAACATAAAGGTGTGACAATTGTTAGTGATGGGTGGAGTGATTCTCAAAGATCACTTATAAATTTTATGGCTATCACCGAGAGTGGACCAATGTTTCTAAAGACAATAGATGGATATGGTAAGATAAAGGACAAGGATTTTATTGCTAAACACATTAGAGATGCAATCATAGAGGTTGGACCAAAAAATGTGGTACAAATTATAACTGATAATGAAACAATATGTAAAGAAGCGGGTTTGCTCATAGAATTAGAATTTCCTTCAATCTATTGGACTCTTTGTGTAGTTGACACCTTGAATCTTGCATTGAAAAATATTTGTGCGGCAGATAATATTTATACTTATAAAGAATGTTTTTGGATAACACAAATGGTTGATGATGTTATATTTATTAAAAACTTTATTGTGGGGCATTCTATGAGATTGTCAATGTTCAATACCTTCACGTCATTGAAAGGACTTTCTATTGCTCCAACAAAATTTGCTTCGACCATTGTCATGCTCAAAAGGTTTAGAAGTTTGAAAGAAGGACTCCAAGAGATGATTCTCAGTGATGAATGGTCTTCTTACAAAGAAGATAATGTGGATAGTGCACAATTTGTGAAAAAAACTTTATTGAAGGATAATTGGTGGATGAAGGTTGATTATATACTTGTTTTTACTGCCCCTATTTATGATGTTCTTATAAAAACAGATACGGATATGGCCACTCTTCACTTAATATATGAAATGTGGGATTCAATGATTGAAAATGTGAGAAAGATCATATACCAACATGAGAGAAAGACAAAAGTTGAACATTCATCCTTCTTCGAGGCACTAAAATCAATATTAGTTGATCATTGGACTAAGGGTAGCACATCTCTTCATTGTCTTGCTCATTCTCTAAATCCAAGGTAATTATATTGTTAAATTATTTTATGATTATATTTTGTTGTATATGTCTTATTTATAATATCATAAATTTATAATATTTTGTTAATTTATGTTTATATATCTTTAATATTGTAGATATTATAGTCATGAATGGTTAAATGAAGATTCACAAAGACGTGCCCCACATCAAGATGTGGAACTTACTCAAGAAAGGAACAAATGTTTTAAGAGGTACTTTGATGATGTGGATGTAAGGAGACAAGTAGATATAGAGTTTGCAAATTTTTCAGAAGGAATGAAAGATTTTGCGGATGAAGACTCTTTAAGGGATAGAGATAAAATGGATGCAAAATCATGGTGGATTGTTCATGGAGTTTATGCACCAACACTTCAAAAGATAGCTCTTAAGCTACTTGGACAACCATGTTCTTCTTCTTGTTGTAAAAGGAATTGGAGTACTTATTCTTCTATACATTCTTTGAATAAGATGACACCTAAAAGAACTGAGGATTTAGTATTTGTTCATAGTAATCTTTGTTTTCTCTCGAAAAATTCCTCAAAACACAAAGATGGGGAAATTAAATTGTGGAATATTGCAGAAGATGACATTTCATTGCATGACAATGAAGCTCCTGATTGGTGAACCAGAATTAGAAGTTGAATTTTTCAATAAAGATAATGAGAGTCAAACATTATGATTTATATAGGTTTTTCTTTTGTTAGACTTTTTCTTTTTATATATAAATGTTTCTCTTGATTTTGTTTTTTAGACTATGAAGTATAACTAATAAATTTTCATATTTTTGCAATTTAATTTTATCTCCGTATCTTTGTCCGCATCATGTACGTTAGGTTGAAAATGAAATCATGTAAAGAGTGAGCTACAATCTTATTGCTGTCACCCATTGCTGTGTATTGTCTATTTCTGCTTCTTTTATCAATGACTCCGCAAAAGTAGAGTGTATGTAAATGTAGATAATTTTGGTCCAAACTTAACAATACCTAAAAGTGTGAGAGTATGAGTCATGTTCCTTGTAATTTCGTTAGGACAAGACATATTTCTATACTTACTATGCAATTTATCAGCAGTAGCTACTTCTGCTGGTGGGTATCCCTCCCCTTTCTCTGTCATAACATGAATCAGTGTCAATTTTTATGTCTCCACATTCAATGATGCTGCTGTAGATGATCTTACATACACTGAAAACTCTAGTTTAACTTTTACTCCTAAGCATCATAGAGCTTTGCTGGCACTTTTGCAACAACCTTTACTTCACAAAATCATAGTGCTAATCAATTCTGGATTTCAAAAACTGAAAGTTCAGGTAATTCTGTTCTCGAACCAAATGGATTCTTGATTCTAGAGCAATAAGCCATGACTGTTATTTTCTATCAATCTCTTAAACAAATCGGGCCAATAAATGTTAAACAACCTACTGATGGATAAGTAATAATAACCAACATATTTTGAACTGTTCCTTCCCTTTCACTCATAATCTTATTCTCACTAATGTTGTATACATTCCTTTTGAATTTTAATCAGATCTCTTTTTCTGAATTGACTGCATCTATTTCTTGCAAATTAACTTTTTCTTCATTCATTCTGTCAGATTCTGGAACAACATTCTTTTGAAGATTTGTTGATTAAAAAGGAGGTAATACAGTGGTCTTGTTAAAACCAATAGAATAAAAACAATATATAATGTATTAACTAGTGAGAGATGTGTAATTTAGTGAGGCGAGAAATGAGAATGATACAAATTAGGGCAGTGACCTAGGGTAGGTTAGGGTTGTTGCTTTTAATCTATGAATTGGATAATGATTGTCATTTAATATAATGATATTTTTCTTACTTTTTATAAGATATAAAGTTGAAGGAAATTACTTATATTTCATTAACAATATGTATCTATTAGAATTTAAGCTTTTTCATTACCTCTGAATCCTTAATTCTTATTCGATATCCTATGTTAACTAAGACTCTCGAATAATTAATATTTCCTTCGTTTATAAAACAAACAAAAGACGAGTCTAAGATGCCCTTCTAAGCTTTCAAAAGAGCATACTCGTAAGAAACGTACTCTTATTTTGTTAACCAAGAAACTTTAAATCACTGCAATGCTCACAAACTCTCATATAAGTTTAGATAGTAGTGGAACTGTAATTAGATGACCCAAATGATAGTGCATGACTAGACTACTAATACATGATGGCCTTTATTCCAGGTAATATTATATGCCAAGTTATGTAAGAATAGATCATGTCTAGCTCAGTTAAATACCATGAGTCAATCAGGTGTTACAATTGAAAGCCAAACGACCCATGTTCTAGTTACGATTTTATCAACTTGAACAATTGCACCAGCCTTAGTATCTTGGCTATGTAGTAGTTTCATCCCAACAAAGCCTTACAGCAAACAAATAACAAATTAACTGAAATGTTGTGGGTGCAAGAATATAGAATAAGCCAGCTGCTGTATACAAAACTGTAATTGCCTATTTACAGTGCTCTCTCGGTTGCTAAAACTGTAAGTTGTATACAAAACAAGAGTGTTTTAGAGTGAGTCTAAATATCAGTATTTGATCGTGTGATGGCGTAACCAGAGGTCATACATAACCATATGGAAAGCATCAAATCTGATTGGGGGCGAATTCCATTGGAAATGTTTCTGAACCTGAGAGCAATGAAGTAACTTTATGTGAGCTCCAACATAAAAACAATAATTCAATTGACTGAAAAATTCTACCGACCAAGCAAAGGTTTTTCTGAATTATAAAAAAGGTTCACATGCCACACAAGATAAAGGCACAAATCTAAAATCTTTTACTAATATATAGATTTCATATAAAGTAATCAGAGGATTTATACCTTTACCAAATTATAATGAAGTGCAACAAACTCGGCATCTGATATATTTTTGAGGATTTGTTTAAGCTGGTATACATCTTTCTCTTTGAGTATCACAGCAAATTTATTCCAGTCAAGAATATCATTAAAAGGAAGGTCATAGTAATTTGACAATATCACTGCAAAACAACAAGCAGATATAGGCCAGTTACAAGGTAGCCTAAATAATCCTGTCCCAAATGCAAGAATAACAAAGCAGAACATATTTTTTTTTTCAAAAGCAAGTTACAGTTCAAATGTCATTCACAATATCCTTGTTTAATTCTGTTTACACATGGCTCCTGCTGAATTTGACCTTAATAAGAAGATTAGAAGGGTGGAACAAGGGGAGGTTATCCTAAAATTGGTCCCTGGGCCCCAATTCCACAATACAAACTCCACTCCCTCTTGTATTCCACATTTCAATGGTTGTATTACAACTTCCAACAGTGTCCAACAATAAAAGGATCAGCTATTATTCCACTTATCAAATATGCCTTTCCAAATTGAACTATTTATGTACATAGTTTAAAGGCAGTTAATTAATTGATGATCAAACCACCATAATTCAGACTCTCAATTATCACCCCACAATGAAGTTTCAATTCCATTATACAATCTTAGGAGCGATAGAAGAAACCAAAGGTTGACTAATTTAGTCTACACAAGGATAAGATTTTCAAAAGTTTCTCAATAGATACAATAAATATGCAACCACTCTCACACCATCCATGAAAAACGACAAAAACCACAAGAAAACAAGTATTTGGTAATTATATACCAGTACCATCAGTCCTTTAGGTATGCAGTTCTAAGAAGCTGAATACACAGCTATAAAATCAAAAGGGAAAAAATCATTAGAAAGATTATCTTACCAGGGATGCAACCATAATGGATAGAGTCTGTTATTCGTGCACTATTGACCTGGGATCCACCAGGACATATACAAAACTTACTCCTGTAAAATCTCTTCTGGTACAATAGATGCCCAGTAGCCCTGCTAATTCTGTTGTTTGAAATATCAAGTTCTGTGTCATTTTCCCACACACGTGCAAGAATAACTCTAATTTTAGAGTTACGATGACCAGCCCAAAATCCAAGTGTAGTCCTGCAAGGCACAGATTTTTATAAATTTTCAAAATCTATAGATATGCATATAGAACCATTGTCTATTGACCCTACAGAAAAAAAAAAAAAAAAAAAAAAAACTGTGTACGAATGCACCAGCAGTATTAATTAAGCTTATGATAGAAATTAGCTACGCATCCTTACTAATTCGGTGGCTGGAAATGTAGATTCTATATTAATTTTTCATACTAAAAACCGGGCTCTTGAACAGAATAAAAAATATTGAAACTCAGAACAGCTTTTTGTTGCAACATCAAGATTATAAATCACAAAAGTCACTGGCATTTTTCTTGTCTTAAGCTCTTGCCAAGGAGTGTGTGTACTGCATGGAAGGCTTTTAAGATCCACACCATAGATAGTGTTTACCCAGGATACCAGAAACTAAAGAGAAATTGCAGCATGTTATAACTAAAGACTTGAGGGTCATGAGCCAGTGTCTGATAAAGGTCTTTGAACATTCTGAGAAATATCAGGTAACTTCCATCCCTCTGACCATAAAAGATTAACAAACCCTTCAAAAGCAGGACGACAAGTCATTCAAACAGAAAATTCAATCCCCAAAACCTAATCTTCCCCAACTTCGGCAAGCAACGAAACTAAAGTGGAGCTACACAGAACTTGAAAAACTTCACCTGTTTTCTACATCATTCCCCCCAGCAGGAAGAGCAAAAGGCTGTAGCACTTGAGGCAGAGCAACATCTTTGTGCGGAATAAATCCAACATCATAGCTGGGGGAACATACTGCTCGAATGGAATTTTTCACAAGAAACTCAAGACCTTCCGTTGCCCTCACACCAACATCATGACAAGTGACAAAGAAGTGATCAGCACCCAAGGTTCTGTTCCAATAAGGATATTTGGATATCAAGCCCTCCACATAATTTTGTACTATGATCGTCATGTTCTCATAAGACGTGCCCTGCATAACACAAACATGAGATCAAATTCCCCCTAGAAGCAGTCACTTAACCATCCAATATGGGATGATATCTATAATTTTGAAAATCTTTCCTCTGCATTCATAACTTTCTTTATAATTTTGAGTTTGAACCTACAATGCCGAATCTTTATCACATCTCCCCAATGACAAGATATCTCGAGTCTAAAGTTTGTAAAACAGACATCTATAGATGGTCTAAAAACAAGTGACTAGAGAGGTCAAAAAATAACCATTGGATAGACTTTAATAACAAGTGGCCAAACAAACAACCATAGGATAGGTTAGATACCATCTTCGAATTTTGAGTTTGGACTTAACCCCAAAAGTTAGCTAGCTCATGAAGTGAGACGTTCCCCCACTTATATTCACCATTTTGGTCATATCACTAATCAATACAAGATCTCCAACAATTTCCCCTTAACTATCAAATCCACAGTTATTACACACCGGCAATGCATGGAAGCATCTAACATTCTCCTACCATTCTCCCCAGATCTCAACAAAAGAGAATGCCGAAAGAGAAAGAAAATACCTTGCCGCGCATCTTGTGACACGAGATGGGGATGAAGAAGAGGTGCGCCTCGTCGGGGTTTTCGGTGCGGAAATGACTCTCTCTGATGTTCTGGAAGAAATAGCCCTCACTGGCGTACTTCCCAGTGAGCTTCCTCGGCGTCTGGTAGAACGTGTTGGGATCCCCATCAGGGTATATGTACACCTTGAACTTTTTCTCCATCTCCTCGTAGTTCAGCTTGAACACACGCGGAGAGTGAAACGTGTCCGAATACAGTTCTTCTTCTCCTTCTTCTCCTCCTCCTCCTCCACACTCCTCATATTTCCCGGTTCCCGGCGCGTCGTTGAGCTTGGTGACGGAGAACTTGGAAACCTAGAGCAAAAGGGTAACGGAGAAAGCGGTGAAAAATGATAAATTGGGAAATGGGGTGGAAGAAACAGGAGAAACGGGTACCTCGGGTGGCGGGGTGGAGTATCTGAGAGCGAGGTAGGTGATGGAGAGAAGGGTGAGGATTGCGAGGAACAGGAGCGAACCTCGCAGAGAGAAGAACCACGATTGTTGCTTCCCCGTCATCATCACTATTGGATTCAACCCTGCTGCGAAGTTTTGTTACCTTTGATTTTGATCTATGAATGTATCAGTCTGAAGAATGGTGCGGTTAGATTGGAGTGATGTGATGAGAGTAAGAGAGGAAGCAGAAGGAGATGAAATCTGTGATTTGAGGCTTGGAACCTTCCTTTCTCACTCTTACCATTTTCCTATGCAAATGCTTCGCTGGCTCTGGCTAATCTAATTTTCTCGTTTTAGAACTTACATTGCTGTTTAATTCACTAACTCCACTTTATTATTCTTTTTAAGTTAGTAAGTACTATGATTTATATTTGAGTAATACTAGAAAAAAAATAATTTGTTTAAACTAAGTTTAGCTTTTAATAGAATTAATATTTGAGATGCATTTTAAATTAATTTTAGAAGTTGTTCTTACTTTGCTTCCTGTATTCGTTCTTTCTTAATCTTACTTAACCTATAAAGGATATTTTCTTCTTTCATATTTGATTATTAGTTACGGATGGCGAAAAAAAAAAATATTGAATGAGTATCTTGATTTTAGTTGTGCACTTGTTAAGATGATTATTGATATCATAATATTCAATTAACATGTATCCCATAATCGTTGATGTTTTTGTTTTTTTCTTCATATATATAGTTATTTTAACGTCAAGTGATAAAAGAAAAAATTGCTTAGAATCCCATTGCAGAGACTTGTTTTTATTTAAACTTATTAAAATAAATAGAAATTACTTTTTATAGAAAAAAACTTACACTATATCAATTTCTTTAAAAAAAATTATCTGTAATGATATTTTATCAAATATAGTTAACTTATATTTAAACTATTTTTTTATTTGAATTTATGTTTTGAAGAATTATTTTTAAATAATTTAGTTTAAATTGAAAAAAAAATCATGAATATTCTTTATATATATATATATATATATATATATATATATATAAATAAATATATATAAAAATAACTCATATATTGCTTATGCAAAAACTAAAATATAAAAAGGTAACAAAGGTGTACCGTCCAGGGAATGGCCGACCTTAACGTGTTCATCAGGATTCCGACTTGATAAATATTTTTCATAAAACAACGAGTTTTAGTTATAGGCCGAGGTGACAAGCATTTGGACCGAGGTGACGAGCATTTGGGCCGAAGTGGCCGAGGTAACGAGCACTTGGGCCGAGGTGGCTGAGGTAACGAGCACTTGGACCGAGGTGGCCGAGGTGACGATCAAATATCACTGGATTTTAGGAATAACCACCCACAAGCGAGATTTCAGGAGAGAATAGTGGAGAAGTGGGTAGGTTTGTTAGCTAAAGATCTGGCATTAAAATAGCAGTTTAAAGACTGAAGGACTCTATATATACATAAGGGATTAAGGAAAAGGGGGGTGAACTCAGGAGTGAGAGAGAGAGAATTATTGTTCTGGTTTGGCCATCATTCCTAGACCGGAACATTGGCGCCCACCGTGGGGCCCGGTAAAACGAGGTCCCAACCACAATAATGTAAAAAAATCACGATGATAAAGTACTCCACGAAAAGCATCTACGGTGGAGTTGGAACGTATAAGAGACGACAGAGGTCTTTTGATTCTCAACGACAAGAGCTCGTGATGATCTCTGATGAAGTTTTAACGGTGGCAGTTAGGGATGGCAACGGGGCGGGGCGGGTACGGGTATCATGATCCCATCCCCATTCCCATAATAAAAATTCATCCCCATCCCCATCCCCAAACCCAACGGGTATACAACTTTTGACCCATCCCCATTCCCACCGGGTAACGGGTATTTTCTTATACCCATACCCATACCCATTTTTTTATTGTTCCATATATCAATTAAATATTTTTTATAAAAAAAATTAAAAATCACACCAACGGAATCATGATACTATCAAAATATTCAATATTAAAATAACATACTCTTTTTGATTTTCATGATGTCAAATATTAAGAAAAATATTATAATAGTATAAATCTCAAATTAAAGTATCAAATAACAACTAAATAAAATTCAAATAATTATATAAAAGCTAAAAAATTACACATTACTAAAATTTTATAATAACCAAAATATTTATTAATTTTACAAATGATCAG